>NC_090436.1:730725367-732027867 GCF_031143425.1 Pleurodeles waltl
ACAAGTAATAAAAATATTACTTCCCTTTGCGGTTATAAAGCACATTAAACAAGTATACAGAAAAGAAAAAAATGACCTATGAATAATGTTTTACCTTATACAACATTACGGCAGAAATCGGTGAGGTAATCATTTAAGTACTGTGAGAACGGAAGTGAAAACGAAGAACGATAGGGTACGGGCTAAATGTATTAAATTGTCCTGCATTTGCAAAGCCAAACATTTGCAAAATAACAGGCTTGGCCCACAAAATACAAATTCACAATGGACAAGAGGTAGTCGGCCTCTCATTACTACTTGAAGGTGGAGATGGATGTGAAAGGGGCAATGGAATATACTAATAACTTCCAACCGAATTTGCAATTGTGATCACAAGCTATTGATCAGATACCACCCTGCCAAAGCAGGTTGTGTGGACGTGCGATGTGAACGCTGTCTGTGAGGGGCAGCTTCCACATTGAGAACGACTGCTGCAGATATCTAAAGAGCAGACGGTGGTCCAAGGGACACTGCCCCCCTGATGTACCCTGGCAGCATCCCATTTCTACTTCTGAATGCAAATCTGTCCCTTTAAGGGTCAGATGCTGCACTTAAACAGCATGTACGATTCAGAATTTAGGGATGGTGTTCTGCTACACAATGCTGGCTTCCACCCCTGTACTCACAGACACCCAGTAGGCTTCATAAACTGTAATTAATATTAATGAGGCAGAATTCTGAAAATCTTGCTAAACAATAAATAGTATTTAGTTGCACTGCAGACAATTAATAAATCTACTACAGCAGAAAATGAAGGTCAGTTCACTAAGCAGGAGATGTGGAAAAACACCAATCTGTTGACCAGTTGCGGTCCATGCCAATTGGCGAAGAGGCTATGCCCTCTCATCTCTTGTCTGAAAAAAAGAGTGTATGTGAGGCTGAACAAAGTTCAGCCTGACAGACACTCTTTATTTTCAGGTCAGACAGCCATGAGCTAGACATGCATTAAATGTATGGACTCTTGGCTATCTGAACTGAACTTTGCTGGGCTGAAGATGTCACAGATCCTGTGTGCTTGACATCTTTAGCCTTGTAAATAAATCTTGAGGCCCTCCCCCTCGTGATGAGGGGGAGCATCACTGATTGCCACAGACCTGGGCACTTCAGTTCAAAGCCCTGAAGTGCTGAGTGTCAATCAATGACACCTCGTCATAAAGTGGGGTGGGGTTACTGCATCACAACATTACATAGAGCTCACACACATAATTTGACACCCAACACTATGGGGGTTATTCTAACTTTGGAGGAGTGTTAATCCGTCCCAAAAGTGACGGTAAAGTGACGGATATACCACCAGCCGTATTACGAGTTCCATAGGATATAATGGACTCGTAATACGGCTGGTGGTAAATCCGTCACTTTTCCGTCACTTTTGGGACGGATTAACACCTCCTCCAAAGTTAGAATAACCCCCTATATAAGGCACTTGAACTAAGGTGGATGGCCCATCTATCACATTTTCTTGGAGTAACAATTTGTCCTTTGTATAGTCCTTAATAGCATAGTCAGGACAAATGTCTGGACAAAGCTATATCTCTGTGATGAGCTCTAATAAGACTGAAACATGTCAGTGACTCTTTTCATTCATTCCAGGTTGGCCTGGTTAGTAGTTTACCAATACAAAGATGTAATACTGTGCCTTGAGTGGTAAAAGGCTTTTGTCATTTTTCAGCTCTGCGTGAATTGCATTAGCTAATTCCATGCTTTAAGACTTTGATGGAAAAATGGCATAGGGCTTTGTCACTTTTCCAGCTAGACATGGATGGCACTATGCTAATCCTATGCTTAAAAACGTTACTAAAAAAACAGACAGCAGAGGCAAACAGCTTGAGTGACGGTGGTATTGTAGAGTGTTCCACATAAAGGAGCTGATCTCCACCTAAAACTTGGGAAATACGCTTTTCCCTTTTTTGCATAATTTATGCTGCTCTCTAAACCTGAAAGGCTTAAAAACAAACATACACTTTCTAAACAACATTGCAAAAACAACTTTATTCAAAATGTGTAAGTTGTTTGTACAATGCACTTACAATAGGGTGAATGGGATATCTCATACTTTTGTAAGAGAGTATCATATGCGTCAAACTATGACTCCCAATACTGTATTTGTAACTTTGCTGATAGAATAACTGTTTCTGATAGATTATCATCTTTCATTAAGTGGTTCATGAAACTCACACTCCTGTGTGCATGTAAACAGTTTTGCATATGCTCATAGTTATATTAAACATGATGTACTGCCACAGCTGTGATTGTAATGATATTTTGTGACATAGACAGTATCAGGGTCAGTGGCTGCACTTAAAAAAAAGCATTTGCAGTGCAATGGGTCTCACATTTGCTCAAGTTAGACTGATTAGCCTTGTAAACTCCTAACCAGACTTTTCTTGCTAAATAAACTGAAAATGTAAAGTAAAACAGTTTCACATAAGCGAATCGATTCACAGCGCCACAGCCACCATGAGCATCAGTGTGAAGAGACACACAAAAGGAAAAAGAAGTTTGCTCAAAGTCAAACGTATCGGCAAAAGTACATTAATCCATATAACAGGGGCGACGCCAAGGCGGGAACAAAACCTCCCCAAGGAGGGGCAAATGTTAACCATTTACCAATATCATCAAAGGAGTTTTGAAGGGCAAGTCGACGAAAGACTGGTAGTGATGGGTGTCATGTGGGCGTTGTGAAAAAGCCCAGATACATACCAACACATCAGAAAAACAGCACTTGCGAGCTGCTCTGCTTGACCTAAAAATGGCATATTATGATTCAGAATGTGGGGATGGTGGGCTGCTATACACTATTGTTCAAATGATGGCCTAGGCATTAATAGGCACACAGGTTTAGTTTGAGCTTGGACCCATATAGTCATGCAAGTATGACAGCAGATATGTACAAATGTGATTGGTAGGCATGTGCTACGAGTACACACCAGAACATTGTTGTCAATAGCATTTCAATGTAAACAAGATACCAATATGTGCCTGTTTGATTTTGACAAATGAGATAGTCCTTGAAAAACATGGCAAGATACAAATATACCATTTTTCTATTGCACTAAAGCATGTGTAACTTGTAATGTGTTGGCTAAAATGAATGTCACAATTGTGACTAACTTTATGGATGTGGCACTGTTTGATATTGGCTTACAATTGCGGATACTTGGGAACTTTTAGTTTTATTTGAAATTAGTACATTAACAGATACAGGCCCTCATTACAACATGGGCGGTAAGTGCCGCTTACCGCCATGCTGACTGCTGCCAACATACTGTGACCGCGGCGGTATACCGCTTCCTGTATTATGACCCACACATAGAAATCCGCCACTATACAGACACACACACAAGTCCGCCAGCCCAAAGGTCAGTGAAAAATTGGTGGTACCAAAACGCACACCGTTACGCCAACAGAACTACACCCACAGCATCATGACCCACGAATCACCGCAGCGGTCATTCAACGTTGGTAAACCACTGGCGGTACACACCACCACGCTCAAAATACACACACACTAACAAAACAACACCACATTGGACAATTCAAAATACACACACCTGGCACACATGCACACACCACACCCACACCAATATAAAACACACACACACACTACCCACAACCCTTTACGACCCAAAGATTTTGGCAAGTGAGAGAGATACAAGTCAGGAGCACCCACTGAATCTGAGCCACAAAACACCATCACCCATACACCATCCAAGCACCTCACAGCACACACCCCAACACATCACCCCACACACCCACACACATAGCAGTCACACTACACCCATGGCACCACAAAGACACCCAGGTTCTCAGAGGAGGAGCTAAGGGTCATGGTGGAGGAAATCATCTGGGTAGAGACACAGCTATTCGGATCACAGGTGCAGCAGACATCTATTGCAAGGAAGATGGAGCTATGGCGGAGAGTCGTGGACAGGGTCAACACCGTGGGATAGCACCCAAGAACAAGGGATGACATCAGGAAGAGGTGGAACGACCTATGGGGGAAGGTACATTCCGTGGTAGCAAGGCACCAGATAGTAGTACAGAGGACTGGCGGTGGACCCCCACCTCCTCCCCCACAACTAACAACATGGGAGGAGCAAGTCTTGGCAATCATGCATTCCTGAGGGCCTGAGAGGAGTAACAGGAGGACTGGACTCTGGTAAGTTAAATCTTTACTACTTTA
This sequence comes from Pleurodeles waltl, assembly GCF_031143425.1. Taxonomy (NCBI): domain Eukaryota; kingdom Metazoa; phylum Chordata; class Amphibia; order Caudata; family Salamandridae; genus Pleurodeles; species Pleurodeles waltl. Next base: position 730,729,593 of record NC_090436.1, read on the forward strand.
TCCCCCACCCTATCTGAATACCATCACAAACAACAACCCCTACCCTCACCCCCATCACCCCACTGCCTCACATATACCCCACCATCACAACCCACCCATCCCAATACCAAGCCCTGCATGCAACAACAATGCATGGACCCCTATCACAGACCTGCATGGACACCCATCACCACAGCATGCACACTAGTGACAATCATTTAGCCAAACCATGCACAACTCGCACAAGCCAAAGCTGCCTTGCTAATAACAACCATAGAGGGAAACATATCCATGCACAAGATGGCACACGCATTTACATTGCCACAGGACCCCCACGCAATGTCACCGGAGAGGAGGTGCCAGCAACATCCAGTCCTCCCCCCCCGAAGAGGCCCACAGTGATGACAGCAGCTCTGCACACCTGGATCATGATGACCAACCTGGCCCATCAGGGACCTCTGGACAGTCGGTGACCCAGGCACAGTCCCAACCCACTACAGAGCCTCCCCTCTCAGGAAACACCACCACAGCACCCACCCAGTGGGCCCATCCTTCTGTCACCTGGACACATCAATCAGCAGTGTGTCCACCACTACATGGACCACAGGCAACCCCACAAACACAGGATGATCACGGACCTGGGGTCAGTGGCAGTGGGCACACGGTTCGGGGGACAGACGCACTGGACAACAGGGAAGCTGGAAGGACTGCTGTGCGACAGAGGGAGGACAGGCCCAGGGAACCGACTCTCCATGAGGCACTCACCAACATCCTGGGAACATACCATCATTCCCAGGAGACCATAGGCCAGATACTGGCCAAGCTGCAGGAGACCCAGTGGCTGCAGGAGGGACAGTACCTGGGATTCAGGGAGGACCTGAAGGACATCCACACCACCCAGGTCACCATTGCAGGGGTGCTGGCTGACATGGCCAACACCATGGTGGAGGCAGTGGCACACCAACGGGCCCCTGACACTAGCCAAACCGAAGAACAGCCCTCCACCTCCGCCGATGCTAGTGGACACGAGGCCCCGTCACAGGAACAAGAGGCCACCATCACCCCACCCCCTGCAGAAGGAGAGCCTCCCCGCAAACGGTCCCTGCGATCCAGGCAGAAGCAAGAGAACATTGCCAAGACCCCTGCCAGGAAATAAGACTCTCCTGATTGTCACCCTTTTGTCCCACTCTGTCACCCTGTCCACCTTGAACTGCCATTGCTCCACTTCCTATGCACCTATGATACAAATAGACTGGACTCTACCCTGGACTTTCCTCCATCAGCAACCCAGCCCATTGCAATACCCCCTACACTTGTTATCACAGAAATAAGCACCCTTGGAACAAAATCAAATATGAGCCTGGCAATTGTTTGTCAAATGAATTAGTTCCACAAACTGTAAACATAGCAATTCAAATGTACTGTAATATTTACATAGGTATGACCTGTAGTGGGCAGCAGTAAACACATCAGGAGCCAGAGTGGGGCACAGAGATCTGAAAATAGAGATGCCAAAGGGTACAGTAAGTGGCCATAGATATAGGGAAATCAGGCTGCCATGTTCAATGTCAAACACAAAACTGCACTGGAAGGTGAAGTTACAGTGTCTTACCTGTGTGTAACTGGAAGTACTGTTGAATCAGTGTAGTTCTGTTGTCCACATCTTCTTCCTCTGCCTCCTTTCGTCTCTGTCCACAGGCTCCACCACTCCCACATGACCATCCCCACGCTCATCCTCCTGCAGGAAAGGCACCTGGCGTCTCAAGGCCAGGTTGTGCAACATGCAACGATGATCTGGCACACCTTCTTGGGTGAGTAGTACAGGGATCCATCTGTCAGATGGAGGCACCGGAATCTGGCCTTGAGGAGACCAAAGGTTCTCTCAATGATCCTCCTTGTTCGTCCATGTGCCTCATTGTAACGTTCCTCTGCCCTTGTCCTGGCATTCCTCACTGGGGTCAGTAGCCATGAGAGGTTGGGGTAACCAGAGTCACATGCAAATATTCGAGGGATACCTGTTAGCCACACACTCACCCTTAGGGCCCAATCCACACCCATATACCTACATCTACCGGGTGGGGACAATGGGCTCACCTATTAGCCACACCGGGTGCCTCTGGAGCTGAGACATCACATATGGAATGCTGCTGTTCCTCAAGATAAAGGCATCATGCACAGAGCCAGGATGCTTGACATTGACATGGGAGATGTACTTGTCCGCCAAACACACCATCTGCACATTCAGAGAGTGAAAGCTTTTCTGAAAACTTGTTTATTTCTCTGGGGGGGACAAATACAATATGTGCACCATCAGTGGCACCAATGATGTTCGGGATATGTCCCAGTGCATAAAAGTCAGCCTTCACTGTGGCCAAATCCTCCACCTGGGGGAATATGATGTAGCTGCGCCTGTGTTTTAGAAGGCCAGACAACACTCTGGTCAGCACGTTTGAGAGCATAGGCTGTGACATCCCTGATGCCTTGGCCACTGATGCTTGGAAGGAACCACTTGCCAGGAAATGGAGCACTGACAGGACCTGCGCCAGAGTCCTGGCGAGAGACTGTGACCTTGCCCCATCTTAGATGAAGCACACTGGGCACCAGGCCCCCTCCTGAACCAGTGGAAGAAGGCATCCACTCATCCCCTCCTTGGCTTGGCAGGATGAAGCACACTGGGCACAAGGCCCCCTCGAGAACCAGTGGAAGAAGGCATCCATTCAGCCCCTCCTTGGCAGGATGCAGCACAATGGGCATAAGGCCCCCTCCAGAACCAGTGGAAGAAGGCATCCACTCAGCCCCTCCTTGGCAGGATGAAGCACACTGGGCACAAGCCCCCCTCCAGAGCCAGTGGAAGAAGGCATCCACTCAGCCCCTCCTTGGCAGGATGAAGCACACTGGGCACCAGGCCCCCTCCAGACCCAGTGGGAAAAGGCATCCACTCAGCCCCTCCTTGGCAGGATGGAGCACACTGGGCACAAGGCCCCCTCCAGAACCAGTGAAAGAGGGCATCCACTCAGCCCCTCCTTGGCAGGATGAAGCACACTGGGCACCAGGCCCCCTCCAGAACCAGTGGAAGAAAGCATCCACTAGAAAGACTGTGGCCTTGCACTCCCCAGGACCAAGCAGTGGGCAACCCACCCACTAGAGAGACTGTGGCGTTGCACTCCCCAGGACCAAGCAGTGGGCAACCCACCCACTAGAGAGACTGTGGCGTTGTACTCCCCAGGACCAAGCAGTGGGCAACCCACCCACTTGAGAGACTCTGGCTTTGCACTCCCCAGGACCAAGCAGTGGCCAACCCACCCACTTGAGAGACTGTGGCTTTGCACTCCCCAGGACCAAGCAGTGGGCATGTAGCCCCCTCCAGGAGCAGTGGTGTTGTACCATCTTCCGGCTGAGGTGCCCCCCCATTCCCTGTCCCCCTGAGGTGCCTGTGTGTTTTTGACCTGATGCCCCTGCAGTGTTCTCTCCATATTGAGGCAGGAGTCATGTGTGGCCTTGGCCTATATGTTTTGCCCCAGTGGGCCACAGACATTTTCGAGTGGGCATTGTCCCTCCTTTTGTATATATTGTAAATATTGTTCATACTGTTTATTGATTTTAGTACTTATTTTTCTAAAACTGTACTATTACACTCATTTTATTCCATTCCTTTTGTCCTTGCGTTATTCCTGAGGGTTACGGGGTGTATATGTAATGTTGTTGCATCTGCTTGTGTGTATGGTGTTGGGGGTGGGGGGTGGGTGTGGGTGGTGGTATTGTGTGTCACTCTCTTTTTTCCTCCTCCCCTCCCTTGTTTGCTAGGTGCACTACTCACCATGGTCGTTTTCACCAGCATTGGCAAGAAGTGCAGCTCAGGCTCCATGGCGTCGTGGTTCTTCCTTGAGTGTCGAGAGGTGAGTCATTTCCCTTCAGAGTACTGTTTCCTCCGTGCTTTTGATGGCGTTGGTACCACCCCGGAAAAGGTGGGGGATAGGCATGTTGTAATGCAGTGGGCGGCACATTGTCTTTTGCCTGGCTGTTGGCAGTTACCGCCTCGGTGTCTGTTGCTACCGCCGTAATGGTCAGAGTGTTAAAGTGGCTGTCTGTGTTGGCAGTTTCCGCTGTGGTCATGATTCCATTTTTTTTACCGCCGGCCTTTTGGCGGTATTACCGCCGCTTTATCACCAACCGCCAGGGTTGTAATGAGGGCCATAGTGCATGATTTTGAGTTTTGCATAGGGAAATCTGTCACAAAAGTGACACAGATTCCATCCATCTCATTACATGTGTTAGATTAGAGAATGCACTTGTAATAAGGCAGACGGAATATCCATGAAATTAGTGATGGAGCACAAGGTCTTCCAAAATCAAAATCTGTCCTTTATGAGATCCCACTGTGCGGCCTTTATTAAGATTGTTATGGTAAAATGTCTAATGCTTAACATTCTTTGATGTGTGTGCTTTTTTGCAATTGACCTCTAGTATGTAAGTGATGTATGCAAATGTCTGTTTTCAGCTTCCTCCCGAGTAAGTGAGGTACACACCAGCCAAACTTTGGGGGACCAGAAGGAGAGCCACCGGGAGTTGGAAGGAGGAGCCACTGACAAGGATGGACTCAGTTGCAGTAATGGGGATGGAACTAGCCTAGAGGGGACTAAGAAGATAAAAATCTGAGGCATCCCACTTGAAGCAGCCCCTGGTGGTGGCAGCCGAAACAGAATATACCACAACATCTGTTCCAATGACAGCCAACGCCACTGCTACCAGGGCCATCCTGATTTCTGTTCCCCAGGAGAAAGCCAGCACCCAGTCTGTAAATGGGCTGGGATCTCCTTTGACCCATGCACCTCTCCTAATGTCCCCATCAGACCAACATGGGTGTCAGATGAGGCACTGGAAGTCCTAATGAACCTGACTGTGGGAAGGATGACACTACAACCTTGGTGCCAGTCAGCAACACTCACAAGTGATTGACATCCAGGATGGCATGAGCTTTCCCTTTCTTCCTTACAGAGGATTTCTGTCTTTGCTATTGGCTCCACTGACATCAGTGCTTCTAGCACATCTAGCCCTATTTCTCCTTCTTCCCATTCCAACCCCTGGAACTGTTTCACTACCTGTCCCCATTCAAAGCCCTGACCCCTATACACCACCTGCCCTAATTCAAAGCCCTGAACCCATTACAAAGCCCAGCCAAATTTCCCCTTCTGACCCTTCACCATTCAACCTATCCCCAAAACACCTCATATCCCTAAACATTCCTCCAAACCTAAACACTCCAGTATCCCAAAACTTCATCATTCCCTTAATCATCACTACCTAGAATTCCCTGGCCCTGAGTCACCTAAAAATCCTAAAAAAGCCCACCCCATCGAAAAAGGTAAGTGCCCGGACATCCATATGTTCCTAACTAATGGTCAGTCCCATGAGGAGAACAATAGTGTTGTGTGGAGGCAAGTTTATAGAATATATAAATCAATCTTTTTTGTCTGTTGTGTACTTGGAGACGTAATTTGTTTTGTTATATGTCATGTGTGCCATATGTGATTGTGTAATCTCTAGGCCTCTTCGATTACCAATTTATTTCCATTTCCAAGTCTTTTGAAGTTGTATGTGTTGCATTGTGTGATATGCAGGGTGACTGTGTGATATGCAGCTCCTCCGCTAAGGTGGAGGAGCATCACCCCACTGGATTGTGGGGAAATGAAAAATATAATGAAAATAATGCTATGTTATTCTCATTTTATTTTTCCTGGGAGAAGGGACGGAGCTGGGCTGGAGAGAGGGGGCTGGAGGAAGGTGGGTGCACACAAAGTGTGCATGTCTGTTTGGCCGGCTGCGTTGGACCGGCCAAACAGACATGCACACTTTGCATGCTCTCTACCCAGCTATATTTCAGAGCCGAGTGGAGAACATGCCCAGGCTCCCATTCCCAGTCTGAGTGGCTAAACAGGCCACTTAGACCAATCATGACACTGCTGTCATGCTGGTGACAGCAGCGCTGTGATTGGCTTGGAGCCTGAGCAGCAAGGAAGAGGATGAAGGGAAGACAAATGCGTCTCCCCCACAGGTAAGTGTTTTGTTCCGTTTTTTTTTCATGCCCTGTTGAGTGGCAGCCGCCACTGGTGATATGTAGTTCATTCCCTTTCCCATGTATGTTAAAGGAAGTGGGAGTGTCATTGTGAGGCCTAGAGTGCGTGGCCTTCAGAATGGTAGAATGTGTGACTACATTTACCCTCATTATTTCTGTGTTGAAATTTAGGAATTATATCAGATATTGGGGTTCACATATAGTGTATGCCATACATTATGTATGCTTATACTCAGGTAAAGTATATGAGTGCAATATCTGCCATGTGAGTGCGTTTACTGCCGTTGGTATTATGTTGCATTTAAAGACATAGCATACCAGTGGCTGAGTAGCGCAAACAGCATTTGGGATACCGAGTTGAATCATATGATTATGGTGTGTGGCAAGTGGGTAAAGTTGGAAGAAGGCTAGGCTCAGAATAATTGTGTGATTTATGTTAAATATTCCAGTTTGGAGATATTGTTAGTATAATTTTTATTTGTAAAATATTTACAGCTGCTAATTTATAGAGTGTCAGCATTACATGTTTGCCTCACCATGTAGATTTGTGAAAAAGTGCATTCACCAACTGATCTGAGGGGTATGGGGAGTTGTACAATTGTATACTTCGAGTATTTAATACAATTATGAGTAATTCACAGGTTTAGTTAATTCAGTTTTTACTTACCAACCAACCTCAGCTGATTCTGTTGATTTTAATATCTGAGCATATTATACAGATGATGTAACATTGTCAGCATTGTGAATCATCTAAAGACCATGCGTTGAGTTCTGACTTCAGGCAACTTTAATCTATGTTTATTTTGACACCGTTTTCACTTGGTTGGACCATGCATTTGCAGCATGGCCCATTGAACATCTGGAAGGACATCAACCAATGATAGGATCTCAGAAGACAATCTGGACACCTTATTGAAAAACAATGAATTCATTCAGATACTTGTACACCTCCTTGCTAATTCTCTTCAGTCTCTGCCATCTTTACCATGTAATGTGATTGACAATTGAAGAAAACCATACACATTCAGAGAGATATGTGTCAGTTTGGTTCCTCTGAAAGAGATTGTGTGTTGGGACGGCAAAGTTCTCATAATGGACAGGCACCCCCACCCTGGGTGCCCAGCCTACTGATGTCTGGACTCCTAACGCTGATTTTTGTTGTCAAAGGCAAACATGGACCATGCATGTATGCCCTGACATAGGCCTGTCTCGCAGATTGCAGACTTGTTGGAGGGGCACCGTAGCACTACCCTGATAGTGGTGGAAGACTACAACCTTCACCAGGAGATAATCAGCACAAGTGTGGTAGTGGCAGCATACCGTGTAGTGATCAGCAGGAGTGAGCAGGTCCTTTCAACCTGTGTCACTAAAGTGAAACCTATAGGCTCACTCATTTTAAAGTTTGGTTGCTGTGCTTAATTTACCATTGGCCTATCTTGGTTTATTATGAAATGCTGCACAGTGCAGAAGCGGTGTATCTGTGCTGAGAGTATCTGTGTCTGGGAAGGGTACAATAAAGGGATAAGGCAGTGTTGAGCAGTTCCTGCATGGTGAGTGCATGTGCTGAGTGTATGTGTGCCTGTACAGGGTACAAGGATTGAAGGATGTAGTGCTGAGCTTTGTGTGCATAGTAAATGTATGTGCAGGGTATATGTGTGCCTGTGAATGGTACAGTACACAGAGGCGGCTCCTGTAGGAGCAAATCGGCGGGGCCACAAAGCAAACACAACATAAATATTTAAAGAAAAGAAACACACTGCATTGCCATTGCACCGCTGCTCTTCTGACTCCACTTGCAGACACAGGCTCCAAGCCTTTTCCTGCAGCCAATCCTAACTATTGTTACTATTGGCCGGAGTGACCTGACTTGGTCCTCCCAGGCTGACATGGAGCCTGTGTCCACTCTCTCCAACCTGGCAACACAGAGCCAGGTTGGAGAGAGCTCAGTGTGCATGTGCGTTTGACCGGCTAGAGACTGCTGGCCAAACACACATGCGCACTGAGAGGAGTGAATTACTGCATTTAGAATCCAGTCATTCAAGCTAATGGCTCTGTATGAGAGCCATGCATAACAATCAGCATTATACTTGAGTGCATCCCAAACTGCGGGCTCAGTTCAGGCCACTCAGAACTCTTTTATAGAGAAGGTTTGCCAGAACTGAGAAAGGATCACATCTTACATACAGATGAGTTGGTTTCATTGTCTCCACTGCCTTCATAGAGATGGAATTAAATGGCACAGAAGTGTGCTGTGCAATATGTGTATGAGATAATACTCAACTTGGTTTAAGGTCTGGAAGATGGTTTCATATGAATGATGATGATGACAATCAGGTACTACTTTCACTTTGTGATCTTGCTGAGTATTCAAGGGTCCTCTTTCTACTCATACATAACTTGATGAAAAATACCTGCAACACATTGAATACTGTTAAAACTGAACTGAATCTGTGGTACCCTTCAGTTCGAAATAAGTTTGAATCCAAATGTTAGTTACACAGGATATTATTTTTCACGATGTGGTTTTGAAGTTACCTGTTCGCCACTGTTGGGGATTTGCCCTTCCTGCAGCGTCGCCCAGGATTTTTTGTCTTTTTATTTTACTCTATTTCTATTGACTGTGGAACTCTGCACAATTTACCGCTGTTAACTTGGGGTAAAGTCCTTGTGCCCTCCTTGTTAAACATGGTAAATTGGTATACTTTGGCTATACTTTGGTATAGATTGGCACATTTAATTTGAACGTAAGCCCCTAGTATATTGTACCACCTGTACCCAGGGTCTCCAAATTAAATTTTACTAGTGGACTTCAGCACTCATTGTGCCACCCACTGCATTACTGTAGTTCTGTAAAACATCTAAAGGCCTGCCACTGCAGCCAGCGTGTGCAGTTTTACATTGTGACCTGGCAAAGGAAACCTTTTGCCGGGCCAAACCCTTCATTTGTAATGCTTAATTCACCCCCCAGAGTAGGCCCTAATGCCCACAGAACAGGATGCATGATATTTAAAACATAGGTCATCTACATCAAATGTTTCACATTTTCTGGCAGCCAAAAATCTCCAAAGTCGTTTTTTGCTGTGGCAAGGCTGGCTCTCAAATAAAAAACAACTGGGTTATATTACATCAACTTATACTGCTTAATTTCACATTGGGGGAAGCTATAAAAATGGTTCCAGGACTCGTTTAATGATCATTTAAAATCCAACTTAATCTTCAAGTGCCTAACACTTGATGGCTCCCTTGTGGTGAGATGTGTATTACACCCACACAGGAAACAAAAGACTCTGGGTGTGGACAGGGGGACTCCTACTTTGACAGGATGGAATTGGGAGCTATACCCAGTCTCTTTCTGAGCTTCAAAGGATGCCTACTTTGTCACTGCCAGATGAAGCTCACACCTATGCCTGCCTCGCCTTTGTCTCTCTAGTCAGGCTGGCACCAAATCCACTGGGAAGAAAGGAACCAGTCGAAACTGGTTTAGGGGTGGACAAAGGGTTGTCCTGCACACTCAGGCTGACAAAGGGAATTAAGTGGAGCCCACAGGCCCCTCTTCAGAACACTCCTGGACCAATGAGAAGTCAGATGACGCACTGCTGTCTGAAGAACCTGAAGGAAGACTGGACCTGCTTGCATTGACCCCAAGACCTGAGAAGTGACTCCAAGGGTCAATTGTCTGACATACTATCTGAGCTACAGGGACAGAACAAGCTACCAGAGGCTTCTCTCTCTGCATCTGACCTGCTACCCAGTTCTAAGTGGACCTGCCTTGGACCTTGCTGCTGGGCTCTGCTGGAGTGCTGATGTAAGAAGCTGAACTGTGAAACTTTTTGCTAAATTTTTGCCTGAAGAACCAAAAGAAACTGGGGTGACAGTTGAAGCCACAGTTGTCTATGTCAAATCACCGGCTAGCCTCAACTTGCTGGTTCACCCTGTTGAAGGAGGTCTCACTTCCATAAATGTTTTACATCCAAACCTAGAGAGCTTCACCAAGACAGATGCCAAGTCGAAGCAGAGCCGAGAACCGACGTCAAGGCCTTCCTAGGAATGGACTCCGGACTTCACTCACTAAGAGCTTTCCCACCTTCACTGATCACCACACTGGGACCCCACGCTTCAACAGCCCACGGTTGCCAAGCCCTGTTTCAGATACAGCTTGCAGCTTGTCCTGCCAACAAATGGTCAACGACCACTGTTTCTCCAGAAAAGTTTCTAAGTCAGCAGGTAAACTTTCCACGGGGACGAACGTAGTCCCTGTATCAATTGTGGTCAGCTTTACTTTATGACTTTGACCCAGTCGAGTGCGATCAGACAACCCCCCCCCCCCCCCACTCGGTTGGTGCTTTTTGGCACTATTTTTGATTCAAACTTTTAAAATGTATATCTCCAATTCTAATATTTATTTTTTGTCATTTTTATGTCATTTTATTTATTTAAATGTCTTTTAAGTTTCTAAATTGGGTTGGGATATTTTTTGTGTGGTGCTTTCACTTTATTACTTTTTGAGTACTGCATAAATAATTTAGGCATTGCCTCTAAATTAAGCCCGTCTGCTTTATGGCAAGCTACAAGAGGATTAAGCACAGATTTATTAAGTGACTTTAATGATACACCCTGACAAGAATTGTGATCATTATTTGAGGTGGATTCTCACCACCTCGATGAATACTCAAATGTCTTATAATCACATGTTCTCTGCTTTTCTTAATGAATGGTAATTTATAAACCAGTCTCAGGTTGTTTATGTATCCTTGGTTCAAGTTGGGCTTTTCTAAGAAGAGACATGGGCTGAAAAAGCCTAGAATAGTGGCCTTTTTTTCAGTATGAAATGCTTGATTTATGAATACAGAGTGTAGCCAGTGCGACAGAAATATAGTTGTCTGAGATAAAGGGTGGTTTGATTGAAGGAAGAATGGTCTTTGTTGATCTCCAAGAAAGGGCATCATATGTTAATTACTGAAGGTTGCACAGAATTACTTTTTCATGATAACACTGCTCTTACAATCCATGTTCCTTTACTTGAGGTTTGCAAATTCTCTTTGATCAGATCAGTAAATATGGAGCTTTTTGTTGGTTGGAAGAAAACATTGTACTATCAAACTAGTTCTTTTAAAATATTCATTCTAAAGCTGCGAAAATATAGGAAAACTGAAGAATAAGTAGAACACTGGAATGTTGGGATCTCCATTTTAGACAATGGAGAGCTCTGAGCATCTAATGGCTGGTAAAACCCTGGGGATCCAACATTCCAATGTTTTTTTAACAGCAACAATTGTGAGACAAAGGCCTCACAGAGCCTGAGGGGATTTGAATACCCCTGGGCTCTGGGAGGCCTTTGTTTTATTTGTTAGAACATTCTGCCCTCCAAGGGTAGGTCGCTCCCCCTGCCGCTGCAGCTCCTCCAAGTTCCCGAGTTCCTGTGTTCCTGAGACCCACCTAACTGTAAGTACCCCCCTCCTCCCAGCCCCTCGCCCTGCCCCGCGCCACTCACCTTCTCTCCTGCTCCTGCTTCTTTTCCTCCTCTCTGTCTCTTCCTCCTCGCTCCCCCTCTGCAATCTTCTTCTGTGTTCTTCTGTTCTTCCCTTCTGTTCTTCTGTGTTCTTCCGGTCTTCTGTGTTCTTCTTCTCTGTTCTTCTCGGTGCTTCTGTGTTCTTCTTCTCGGTTCTTCTGTGTTCTTCTCTGTTCTTCTCTGTTCTTCTCTGTTCTTGTGCTCTTCCGATCTTCTGTTCTTCTGTTCTTCTGTTCTTCTGTCTTCTGTTCTTCTGTTCTTCTGTCTTCTGCTCTTCCGGTCTTCTGTTCTTCTGTATTCTGTTCTTCTGTCTTCTGTTCTCCTGTCTTCGGCTCTTCTACCTCCTCCGTCTTCTTCCCCCGAGCCTGCCCTCCTGCTCCTTCCTCATCCCCCTCCCTCACTCGCCTCCCCCTCTCTCACCCCTAGCTAACCCGTTCGCTATCTACCTCCCTCACTCCTCCTATCTTCCTATCTCTCTAGCTCCCTATCTCACTATCTAACTCCCCCACTCTCCACCTCCTCCTACCTACCTATCTGTCTATCTATCTATTTCCCTATCTATCGACTTCTCTATCTATTTTCTCTATCTATTTCTCTATCTCTCCCCCCCTCCCGCCACCCCCTCTACTACCTATCTCCCTATTCTCTCACTCTACCTCTCTCCCTCACCCACCTCTACAACCCCCCCTCCCCTATCTTCACAACCCTACTCCTATCTCTCTCCCTAATCTCCAAACCTCCTAACACTCACCCTCCTCCACCCTAAACCCCCTCCCCCAGCTCCTCTCACTCTACCTGTCCCCCCCCCTCCCTCGCGCTTTCCCGCCGCGACCTCCTGCACGCCCCGCCCCCCAGCTCCCATTCGCCCCCAGCTGACCCCTCCCCCCCCCCCTCCTTCCTCTTATGGCGGCCGCTGCGCGACAGTGGTAGCGACCCTTGACCCAAGGGTAGGTCGCTCCCCCTGCCGCTGCAGCTCCTCCAAGTTCCCGAGTTCCTGTGTTCCTGAGACCCACCTAACTGTAAGTACCCCCCTCCTCCCAGCCCCTCGCCCTGCCCCGCGCCACTCACCTTCTCTCCTGCTCCTGCTTCTTTTCCTCCTCTCTGTCTCTTCCTCCTCGCTCCCCCTCTGCAATCTTCTTCTGTGTTCTTCTGTTCTTCTGTTCTTCCCTTCTGTTCTTCTGTGTTCTTCCGGTCTTCTGTGTTCTTCTTCTCTGTTCTTCTCGGTGCTTCTGTGTTCTTCTTCTCGGTTCTTCTGTGTTCTTCTCTGTTCTTCTCTGTTCTTCTCTGTTCTTCTGTCTTCTGTTCTTCTGTTCTTCTGTTCTTCTGTCTTCTGCTCTTCCGGTCTTCTGTTCTTCTGTATTCTGTTCTTCTGTCTTCTGTTCTCCTGTCTTCGGCTCTTCTACCTCCTCCGTCTTCTTCCCCCGAGCCTGCCCTCCTGCTCCTTCCTCATCCCCCTCCCTCACTCGCCTCCCCCTCTCTCACCCCTAGCTAACCCGTTCGCTATCTACCTCCCTCACTCCTCCTATCTTCCTATCTCTCTAGCTCCCTATCTCACTATCTAACTCCCCCACTCTCCACCTCCTCCTACCTACCTATCTGTCTATCTATCTATTTCCCTATCTATCGACTTCTCTATCTATTTTCTCTATCTATTTCTCTATCTCTCCCCCCCTCCCGCCACCCCCTCTACTACCTATCTCCCTATCCTCTCACTCTACCTCTCTCCCTCACCCACCTCTACAACCCCCCCTCCCCTATCTTCACAACCCTACTCCTATCTCTCTCCCTAATCTCCAAACCTCCTAACACTCACCCTCCTCCACCCTAAACCCCCTCCCCCAGCTCCTCTCACTCTACCTGTCCCCCCCCTCCCTCGCGCTTTCCCGCCGCGACCTCCTGCACGCCCCCGCCCCCCAGCTCCCATTCGCCCCCAGCTGACCCCTCCCCCCCCCCCTCCTACCTCTTATGGCGGCCGCTGCGCGACAGTGGTAGCGACCCTTGACCCAAGGGTAGGTCGCTCCCCCTGCCGCTGCAGCTCCTCCAAGTTCCCGAGTTCCTGTGTTCCTGAGACCCACCTAACTGTAAGTACCCCCCCTCCTCCCAGCCCCTCGCCCTGCCCCGCGCCACTCACCTTCTCTCCTGCTCCTGCTTCTTTTCCTCCTCTCTGTCTCTTCCTCCTCGCTCCCCCTCTGCAATCTTCTTCTGTGTTCTTCTGTTCTTCTGTTCTTCCCTTCTGTTCTTCTGTGTTCTTCCGGTCTTCTGTGTTCTTCTTCTCTGTTCTTCTCGGTGCTTCTGTGTTCTTCTTCTCGGTTCTTCTGTGTTCTTCTCTGTTCTTCTCTGTTCTTCTCTGTTCTTCTCTGTTCTTCCGATCTTCTGTTCTTCTGTTCTTCTGTTCTTCTGTTCTTCTGTTCTTCTGTCTTCTGTTCTTCTGTTCTTCTGTCTTCTGCTCTTCCGGTCTTCTGTTCTTCTGTCTTCTGTTCTCCTGTCTTCGGCTCTTCTACCTCCTCCGTCTTCTTCCCCCGAGCCTGCCCTCCTGCTCCTTCCTCATCCCCCTCCCTCACTCGCCTCCCCCTCTCTCACCCCTAGCTAACCCGTTCGCTATCTACCTCCCTCACTCCTCCTATCTTCCTATCTCTCTAGCTCCCTATCTCACTATCTAACTCCCCCACTCTCCACCTCCTCCTACCTACCTATCTGTCTATCTATCTATTTCCCTATCTATCGACTTCTCTATCTATTTTCTCTATCTATTTCTCTATCTCTCCCCCCCTCCCGCCACCCCCCTCTACTACCTATCTCCCTATCCTCTCACTCTACCTCTCTCCCTCACCCACCTCTACAACCCCCCCTCCCCTATCTTCACAACCCTACTCCTATCTCTCTCCCTAATCTCCAAACCTCCTAACACTCACCCTCCTCCACCCTAAACCCCCTCCCCCAGCTCCTCTCACTCTACCTGTCCCTCCCTCGCGCTTTCCCGCCGCGACCTCCTGCACGCCCCCGCCCCCCAGCTCCCATTCGCCCCCAGCTGACCCCTCCCCCCCCCTCCTACCTCTTATGGCGGCTGCTGCGCGACAGTGGTAGCGACCCTTGACCCAAGGGTAGGTCGCTCCCCCTGCCGCTGCAGCTCCTCCAAGTTCCCGAGTTCCTGTGTTCCTGAGACCCACCTAACTGTAAGTACCCCCCCTCCTCCCAGCCCCTCGCCCTGCCCCGCGCCACTCACCTTCTCTCCTGCTCCTGCTTCTTTTCCTCCTCTCTGTCTCTTCCTCCTCGCTCCCCCTCTGCAATCTTCTTCTGTGTTCTTCTGTTCTTCTGTTCTTCCCTTCTGTTCTTCTGTGTTCTTCCGGTCTTCTGTGTTCTTCTTCTCTGTTCTTCTCGGTGCTTCTGTGTTCTTCTTCTCGGTTCTTCTGTGTTCTTCTCTGTTCTTCTCTGTTCTTCTCTGTTCTTCTGCTCTTCCGATCTTCTGTTCTTCTGTTCTTCTGTTCTTCTGTTCTTCTGTTCTTCTGTTCTTCTGTCTTCTGTTCTTCTGTTCTTCTGTCTTCTGCTCTTCCGGTCTTCTGTTCTTCTGTATTCTGTTCTTCTGTCTTCTGTTCTCCTGTCTTCGGCTCTTCTACCTCCTCCGTCTTCTTCCCCCGAGCCTGCCCTCCTGCTCCTTCCTCATCCCCCTCCCTCACTCGCCTCCCCCTCTCTCACCCCTAGCTAACCCGTTCGCTATCTACCTCCCTCACTCCTCCTATCTTCCTATCTCTCTAGCTCCCTATCTCACTATCTAACTCCCCCACTCTCCACCTCCTCCTACCTACCTATCTGTCTATCTATCTATTTCCCTATCTATCGACTTCTCTATCTATTTTCCCTATCTATTTCTCTATCTCTCCCCCCCTCCGCCACCCCCTCTACTACCTATCTCCCTATTCTCTCACTCTACCTCTCTCCCTCACCCACCTCTACAACCCCCCCTCCCTTATCTTCACAACCCTACTCCTATCTCTCTCCCTAATCTCCAAACCTCCTAACACTCACCCTCCTCCACCCTAAACCCCCTCCCCCAGCTCCTCTCACTCTACCTGTCCCCCCCCCCTCCCTCGCGCTTTCCCGCCGCGACCTCCTGCACGCCCCGCCCCCCAGCTCCCATTCGCCCCCAGCTGACCCCTCCCCCCCCCCTCCTTCCTCTTATGGCGGCCGCTGCGCGACAGTGGTAGCGACCCTTGACCCAAGGGTAGGTCGCTCCCCCTGCCGCTGCAGTTCCAAGAGGCAAGCCCGTCTGCGCCCGTCCGCGCCTGGCCCGCGCCCAGCGCCACGACCCCTGGTCCCCAGCTCCCCCAAGCCCCGCTGATCCGCTACGACCCCACCACCCTCCACGCCCTCAACCCAGGGCGCTCCAAAACCTGCTTCCTAGCTCACTCCAAACGCACCCATGGACCCTTCGCCTGCAGCTCCTGCAAACGCATCTTCCACCACGCAACTACCACGACCACAAGCCCACGCGCCATCAACCACCTCAAGTGCATCCTGATCAACGCTCGTTCCGTCCACAAGCACGCCGTTGAACTTTGGGACCTCCTGGACTCCACAGCCCCGGACGTCGCCTTCATCACAGAGACATGGATGAACGCCTCCTCTGCTCCAGACATCGCTACCCGCCATCCCCGAAGGCTACAAGATCTCCAGAAAAGACCGCACCAACCAAGTAGGAGGAGGTGTCGCCATCATCTTCAAAGACTCCATCAGCGTCACCACCTCCACCGAAGACCCCCCCCCTCGCCGCTGAACACCTGCATTTTCAGATTCGCACCGACCCAAGGACCACCCTCAGAGGATCCCTCGTCTACCGTCCTCCCGGACCTCGCGCCTCTTTCAGCGACGCCATCGCCGACTTCATCTCCCCGCACGCCCTCGCCTCACCGGACTACATCCTCCTAGGCGACCTCAACTTCCATCTGGAACAAAACAACGACCCCAACACCACCACCCTGCTCGACAACCTCGCCAACCTCGGCCTCAAACAACTGGTGAACACCGCCACCCACATCGCCGGACACACGCTCGACCCTATCTTCTCCGCCAGCAAACACGTCTTCTTCAGCCACACCTCTGCCCTACACTGGACCGACCACAGCTGCGTCCACTTCACATTCCGACGCGAGACCTCCCACCTCCGCACTCAACCCATCCCTCATCGACAGTGGAACAAGATCCCTGAAGAGCAACTCTTCTCCGCTCTCGCCGCCAACCAACCCACCCTCACCACCGACCCCAACGACGCAGCTCTCATCCTCACAAACTGGATCTCCAACTGCGCTGACAACCTTGCTCCCCTCAAACGCACGCATCGACAGACCAACACCAAAAAACCTCTCTGGTTCTCTGACACCCTCAAAGAATCAAAGAAAACTTGTCGTGCCCTTGAGAAGGCCTGGCGCAAGGACCACACCGCTGACAACATGACCGCCCTCAAGAACGCTACACGCGAACACCACCACCTGATCCGCACTGCCAAAAGGAACTTTTTCACCGACAGACTAGACAAAAACAGCCACAACAGCAGAGAACTCTTCAGCATCGTCAAAGAGTTCTCCAACCCCAGCGCCAGCGCCAACGCCGTCACGCCCTCGCAGGATTTGTGCGAATCCCTCGCCACTTTCTTCCATCGCAAGATCAGCGACCTCCACGACAGCTTCGGACACCAGACCCAACCATACACCACTGAACCCGCTTCTCCGGACATCACCCTCAACAACTGGACCCACATCAACACGGAAGAAACCAAATCCATCATGAACTCTATCCACTCCGGCGCCCCTTCGGACCCCTGCCCGCACTTCATCTTTAACAAAGCCGACGACATCATCGCCCCGCACCTCCAGACCGTCATCAACTCTTCTTTTTCTTCTGCTACCTTCCCCGAATGCTGGAAGCACGCTGAAGTCAACGCCCTACTAAAGAAACCTACGGCTGACCCAAGCGACCTGAAAAACTTCCGCCCCATCTCTCTTCTACCTTTCCCAGCCAAGGTAATAGAAAAGACCGTCAACAAACAGCTGACCACCTTCCTGGAAGACAACAACCTGCTCGACCCTTCACAAACCGGATTCCGAACCAACCACAGCACGGAAACCGCCCTCATCTCAGTCACAGACGACATCAGAACCCTGATGGACAACGGTGAAACAGTCGCCCTCATTCTCCTCGACCTCTCGGCTGCCTTTGACACCGTCTGTCACCGCACCCTAATCACCCGCCTACGCTCCACCGGGATCCAAGGCCAGGCCCTGGACTGGATCGCCTCCTTCCTCGCTAACCGCTCCCAAAGAGTTTACCTCCCTCCGTTTCGCTCAGAACCCACCAAGATCATCTGCGGCGTACCTCAAGGCTCATCGCTCAGCCCGACACTCTTCAATGTCTACATGAGCCCCCTCGCCGACATCGTACGCAAGCACGACATCATCATCACCTCCTACGCCGACGACACCCAACTTGTACTCTCCCTCACCAAGGACCCCGCCAGCGCCAAGACCAACCTACAAGAGGGTATGAAGGACGTCGCAGATTGGATGAGGATCAGCCGCCTAAAGCTGAACTCTGAAAAAACGGAAGTCCTCATCCTCGGCAACACCCCGTCCGCCTGGGACGACTCCTGGTGGCCCACGGCCCTCGGCACCGCACCGACCCCCGCAGACCACGCCCGCAACCTCGGCTTCATCTTGGACCCTCTTCTCACCATGACCAAGCAAGTCAACGCCGTGTCCTCCGCCTGCTTCCTCACTCTCCGCATGCTCCGCAAGATCTTCCGCTGGATCCCCGCCGACACCAGAAAAACCGTGACCCACGCCCTTGTCACGAGTCGCCTGGACTACGGCAACACCCTCTATGCCGGGACCACCGCCAAACTCCAAAACCGCCTGCAACGCATCCAAAACGCCTCGGCCCGCCTCATCCTCGACGTACCCCGCAACAGCCACATCTCCGCACACCTGAGACACCTGCATTGGCTCCCAGTCAGCAAAAGGATCACCTTCCGTCTTCTCACCCACGCACACAAAGCCCTCCACAACAAGGGACCGGAATACCTCAACAGACGCCTCAGCTTCTACGACCCCACCCGCCCCCTCCACTCCGCTGGCCTCGCACTTGCTGCCGTCCCTCGCACCCGCCGCTCCACGGCGGGTGGGAGATCTTTCTCCTTCCTGGCGGCCAAGACCTGGAACTCCCTCCCCACCAGCCTCAGGACCACCCAGGACCACTCCGCTTTCCGGAGACTCCTAAAGACTTGGCTGTTCGAGCAGCGATAACCCCCCCTTTCCCCCCTAGCGCCTTGAGACCCGCACGGGTGAGTAGCGCGCTTTATAAATGTTAATGATTTTATTTGATTTGATTAGTGGCTGAATGTTCTAACAGCCTTATAGCCCACAGTATTTCAGCTCTACCAGCCCTTAAAGGCCCGCTTACTTGTAGAAGGCCCTCGCCTTCGGCTGGTCCCTTTAACTTTGGAGCAGACTTTTAATGGCTGGTGTAGTCCGCTACGGTGGGCTATAAAACTACAATGAAACAGGTCACAATTTGTGCCACTACACATTTAATAGTTATCAGTATCATAATGGTGTATTTCCCACATATTTGCTAGAGTACCACTATGATCTCGAGAGGATCTTTACTTGTGCCAGTATAACATTAGCCTTGCAGCACACCAGCTGCTGATATATTTCATGTTACATCTATGCATGTTGTGTGGTTATAACTGATACTATTACAGTGTTTCAACACAACCTCTGCTACTAGATACACCAATGTTAACCCTTTAATGGCAAACTTGAACTGGCATTGGGCAGAGTTAGGGGAGAGCTGGAGAAGACTATTGGAAAAGTACTACTGTGACAAACACTATCATAACCTTTACAATGAAGCATTCATTGGCAATAAGAACTGTGTCACGCTGTGGTAAAACCAGGGCCACAGGAATTATGCTGACTTATGTAGAATTATGTGGTGGGTCCAAATTATGCAGCAGAGAGGACCAAATTATGTGGCACGAAAAAGTAAATTATATGGCATAATACTATGTGATAGTATTACTTCATTATTTTGGCATATTTCTGTGGTGAGGCCAAATTATGTGACAGAGAGGACCAAATTATGTGTCAAGAAAGAGTACATTATATGGTATAATGCTATGTGATAGTATTACTTCTTTAATTTGGCATATTTCCACATGGTAATTGTCAGACCTGACAGCCTTAGGGTGATCTTCCCTCAACTTTTTGCCTGCTGCCCTCCATTTTTCTGATTTCTTTTTTTGCTGGTTTTAGGACTCTGCACACACTACCACAGCTGACAAGTGCTGAAGTGCTTATGCTCTCTCCCCTAAACACTGTAATATTGGCCCATCCCCAATGGCATATGTAAGTTACCTATAAGTCCCCCTTTAAGTGCACTAGATGTGCCGAGAGCCTGTAAATTAAATGATACTAGTGGGCCTGCAGCACTAATTGTGCCACCCACATAAATAGCCCCTTACCCATCTCTCAGGGCTGTCATAGCTAGGCCTGTGTGTGCACTGTCACTTTGACTTAACATTTAAAACTACTTGCCAAGCCTTATAGGCCCATTTTCTTCCATATAAGTCACCCCTAAGGTAGGCCCTAGGTAACCCGTAGGGCAGGGTGCTATGTAAGTAAAAGGCAGGACATGCACTTATACGTTTTACATGTCCTGGTAGTGAAAAACTCCCAAAGTCATTTTTCACTGCTGTGAAGCCTACTCATCTCATAGGCCAGCACCAGAGATCCCATTATATGCTGTAAAGTCGTAATTTCGGATCTGAGAGGAATAGACTTGTCATATTTGGTATGGTTGGAATGGTAGTAAGAAATCCTACTTACTGGTTAAGTTGGATTTTACATTTCTATTTAAAAAATGGCACTTTTACAAAGTAGGCATTTCTCTGCACTTACTGCCATCTGTGCCTTACAGCCTGTCTCCAATCCACGTCTGGTCTGTGCGGCTTTACAGCAGTGAGGAACCAAGTCTGCACTCCTGGAAATCGACGCATCACCTTGCAGCATGGAAAGTACCAACTCATCGTATTTGCTGCACCAGAAAATGAGATGCATCGCCTTACTGTTCAATGCATCTCCTCCTCTGCGGCACCCACGTGTTGTTATTTTTTATGCATTTTAATGTGTGCCGAAAGGATACAACCACTGATGCTTAAGGATTGAGACTCTTTTAAACCTTTAAAATGTGAGATCTTGGCTAGTGCACATTGGATTTTTGTCATTTTAGTCTTATTTTATTCAGATAAGTGTTATCTATTTTCCTAAACTGCTGTGGAGTACTTTTTGTGTTATTTTCACTGTGTTTCTGTAACAGTTATTGCACATATACTTTACACATTGCCTTCTAAATTAAGCCTGCGAGCTCGGTGCCAAGCTACCAGAGGGTGAGCACAGGTTAATTTAGTTTGTGTAGTAACTTATCCTGACTTGGACTGTGATCCCTACTTGGACAAGGGTGTATACCTCTGCCAAATAGAGACCAATTTGTAACAGTAACACTGTATGGGCAAATATTTCACCTCATTGGTACCCATGCTGGTGCCCCACATTTTTAGTAATGTTTGATCCACTTGAGATTACAAAAAAATATTTGTTGTTGAGATCTGCAGGTTAAGGATTATGAGGCACACACAGCAAATCCATAATTATGCAGAAAATGCTGTGGCAGCAGAATTGCATAATTTCTGTGGCGAGGAGTAAAATCTAGGCAGGTAAATTGCAAAGAATTTAGCTTAATTTGTTTAGAATTGTTGCCAATCATAGCTAAGCTCACATTTTTTAAAACTGTTCTAAGAACACTCTCAGACAAATGAATGACTGGAACAGAAGAAGATAATAAACTGCTTGCTATTTGCTGGCAAAAAAATCTGTATGTCTGAAAGAGGATACTGGAGATGATTGTCTACAGCTTTGGAGCAGAAAAATGTGCCGCAGGCTAATAAAAATAGGGCCAGGCGTACTAAGGTTTACCGTATCGTGGACCAGTGGAAAACTGCTTTGCAGCTGCCAACAACTGCATCTTTCGGTGTAATACAATCCATTCTGAAAAAATGAATAGCAAAATGAACAAATACCGATTCTGCAACTGACCAAATAAAAATTGTGATTCCTCATTAGGGGACCCTAAATAGTGAATCACCAAAGCGATGTACCAAAGCATTGAAAAATGCAAACAATAGCAAAGTATGAATTTTGCATGTGCAGTTTACCATCATATGGAAGGAGGAGGTAATCAGGTGCAAACTATAATAAGTGACCCGTCGAAAGACCGCGGCGGTAATTCTGACTTTCCCGCTGGGCTGGCGGGCGGTCGCCTTCAGACCGCCCGCCAGCCCAGCGGGAAAGAGGCTTCCACGATGAAGCCGGCTCGGAATCGAGCCGGCGGAGTGGAAGCTGTGCGACGGGTGCAGTTGCACCCGTCGCGTATTTCACTGTCTGCACAGCAGACAGTGAAATACATGTAGGGGCCCTCTTACGGGGGCCCCTGCAATGCCCATGCCAGTGGCATGGGCACTGCAGGGGCCCCCAGGGGCCCCGCGACCCCCCCTACCGCCATCCGGATCCCGGCGGTCCGACCGCCGGGATCTGGATGGCGGTAGGGGGGGTCGGAATCCCCGCGGCGGTGCAGCAAGCTGCGCCGCCGCGGAGGATTCAATGGGGCGGCGGTACACTGGCGGGACCCCGCCAGTGGTGCCGGTCCGACCGCGGCTTTACCGCCGCGGTCGGAATCCCCATTGGAGCACCGCCGGCCTGTCGGCGGTGCTCCCGCGGTCCTCCGCCCTGGCGGTCAAAGACCGCCAGGGTCAGAATGACCACCTTTGTTTTTACAAAACTACGGAATTATAAAAACGACTTATTAATGGATAACTACCCATACTTCAAAATGTGTTTCCTACAATCAACCTTACGTCCCTGAAAACAAATCAAGATGGTTAATAAAGAATAGTACTTTTTTCCATAAAAATATGTTACAACTCCAAGGCTGCTTGTGATTTTTTCATTTATCCTGTTTGGTCTGGAATGTTTTCAAGATGATCTTGGTGTGTACTTGACTTGGAGACTGCAGTACCCTTGTCTCCCACAATTTTCTTTGACCTACTTCTAGGGGAGCAGATACTCTGGTCTTAACAAAAACAGAAATCTGCACATGAAGCTTTCTGACTTTGCCTGCCTGCAATGTACTGTCTTTCTGGAATGTAAACTCTTTTCCAGGTTCCCCTATACTTCCATCTAGAGAAAGCTCTTCCCTGACACCCCACCAACTTTGGAGGGTGTTGTCTTACTCATCTGGAGAAGATGTTCCTCCAGAAATGGGATGACTTTTCATACCCACCTGTAAGGAAATGCCTCTGTTTGTATGGTCACCCCCAAAGCTTTGGAGTGATGCTACTGGTTTTTCGACTCTGACAGTGCACTGAGGCCTGCCAACCAGACCTCTGTGCCTGTGCCTCAAACTTAAAGGGTGTATGTTTGATTGGCTTATGCCCAATTCGCATAATCTAATTTACCTGTAAGTCCCTTATATACACTACCTAGGGTACCCTCTGCCTGTTAGCTAGAGGGTCACCTCAGGGACTGCAGCACAGTGTTTATGGCACAGGAAAAACATGTCTGGTAGTCTCCCGCTGCAACCTAGAAGGGCACTTTTAAACTGCTACATTGACTTCACCATTTAAAGAAATAGCAAAGCCAAGCACTTTCTTTTTAATGTATGTAAGGCAGGCTGAGCAAGCTCTAAGGCAGGATGCTGTATATTAAGAAGTGAAACATGTTTTTACATGTTCCAACAATAAAAACCTGCAATTGTCTTTTTTACTGTAGACAAAGGCTAGTAGCCCCATTGGCAAGAGTAAAGTTGCAGGGTGCCACAACAGCCCTGCTAACTTCTGAATGGGACTACTAAAGTGGCTATCAAAGATATCAAAAATGCTTTGCATTAAGCCTGATTTAATGCCATAGTCAGAATTATTGTAACTTTTAGAAAGAAGCAACTTTTGTTGTCCATTCATGGTTGCATGAAGGGTCTGTCCCTGAGACAGCTTTCTGCAGTCCTGGGGAGATGTGCAAGTTGATCCCAGGAAAGGAGACGATCGAACACTATGAGGAAGAGAGGTGTTACCTCTCCCTGGCAGGAAGCCATATGGCTGTTAGTCCAAAATGCAAGCTTTAAAGGATAAGCCACCTTTCGAAGGCCAATTAGTGAACACTTGGGAGGCGTGCATTCTATTGTTTATGTAGGCAGGCCTGCACGCGGGCCTAGAGAGCTCTGTATTACAAGAGGGGGATTCTGTCATGTTGGAAGTGGGCAGAATGGTGCATCTTAGGACAGCCATATGCCACACTTCACAGGAAGTGGTAATCAGGAGGTTGGGAAGCTGGTAGCCCATTGGCTACTAACCGCATCCTAACCTGAGGACATTTTCTGAGCATAAAGTGCCCCCCACCCAGCTCCCAGAACTCAGATCTCGATTTGACTGCAAGAAATACCAAAAAAGGACAACCCCGCTTCACCAAGAACCTAGCGAAGAGAGGCCGTCCTGACGTGCTACGTACCTGTTGAACCTGGTGGATAGCTAAAGAAATGGGTTTGTGCCTGCATATCCTGCTCATTGATAAGTAATCTCCGGAGCCCTGCCGAAGCATGAGATTCCAAGGGTCAGTTGGTTGAACTCCTGTTTGCAGCATGGAGTCACACCAGCTGATGAAGCCTGCTGAGGCAATTTGGTAGCCCAGGTCTTTGCATCGAAGGCACTTGCCACCATGCAGCACCACAGACTAAGACACAATGCTCAAAGTTGCACCAGGGTTGGTTTGACCCTGCGGACTCACCGGAGTGCAGCTTGGTTGCCTAGAAGACAACTTACTGCATAAGGAAGGATCATGCTGTCACAGCAATACTGGGTGACTGGTAGCCCAGTGATGATTGGACTTCTGCCAAAACCAAGAAGACTTCAAGAGACGTTAATCTCTGTGGCCAGAACACTCACTGTGTTTGTGGACCGAGGACGTAATCCTTGAGCATCTTCAGAATCCCTACTCCTTTGCATCAGGACGACTTCCCATAGAAACCTATAGCAAGAGGATAAAAGTGCTCGGATCTAACTAAAGGCTGCGTCTCCATCTGAGGTCAGGGCTTCTGAGGATTTTGCAGCCCCCTTACTGGCTGCATGCTGTAGCTCATCAGCTAAAGTAATCGCATTGATACTGACCCAAATTTCCTTGAAAGTGTTCTAAGTGTCAAAACTGTCTCTAACTATCATCAATGGTTAGGTACTGCAGTAAGTCATCTAGCTCCACAAAAAGAGCTTACTAGTCGAAAGACAACTCCACCCGAACCATGGTTTTCTGAAAAACTTAAGCACCAAAAGCAACTCTGTCATAGGCAGGAGTGTAAGTGGAGAAGTTACAAAACCAGTGAAAGAGAAACTATACACAAACAATCAGTGAGTATTTTACGTTGGCCTTGTTCTTTCAAGCCAAGGTTGAAGGTGCATAGAATAACTTCGTGGTTAACTCCTCTCCAATTCTACATTCTCGTGATAAGCTTTCCTTTCCATTCAAGACAGAACATTAGCTTCCTTCTCACCACTCACTGCAGATCATGTGTCTATTCCAATCTTATCTAGGAAGTCTGGCTCTCCCTTGGGCCTTTGTCCAGTGAAAATTATACAACAGGTCCCTTGAACAACATCAGTACATCTGGCCAATATCTTTAACAGATTTTTCAGCTCTGGCTACTTTCCTAAGGCTTGGAAAAAAGCATCTATCCTGCTTTTAGTTACAAAAAGGCTAACCTTGCCCCTTCAGACCCTAGCAATTATAGGTCTATATCACATCTGCCATTCCCAGCCAAGATAGTTGAAACAGCCTCAAGCCAGGAGCTGTCTTATTTTATACACAGCAATCACTTGCTCACCCCTACTCAGTTTGGCGTCAGGATAGAGTACAGTACTGAATACTCCCTGATTGTGACTTCTGAGGTCATAAGATCTACCTTAGGCAAAGGAGGAAGTGCTGGCTTGATTCTTTTAAATCTCGCACAGCATTTGATATGGTCAATCATGAACTTCTGATTGACTGTCTCTACTCCATAAGAATTAGGGGAATGGCCAATGTTATCCTAAAATCCTTTTCATTGAAAGGGGAACAATTTGTTGCCTTGGATGAATTTGTGTCAGAACTTTTTTTCCATCCATGTGGAATGCCACAAGGGTCTTCCTTCAGTCCCACCTTTTTTAATTTATATGTCACCGCTTTTGGTCAGGCCTATTAACATCTTTTGGCTTTTCAGTAACATCCTACTCTGATGACACCAAAATCATAGTGTCTGTTTCCAGTGAACCCAATCATACTGCAGCCAGAACCCACGACTGTGTGCTGCATATAGGAAAATGGATGAACAGCATTTGCCTAAAATTAAATTTCGGAAAAACTGAAGTACTTCTGTTCAGCATTATAATTTCCTTTTGGTCCCTTAGATGGTGGCCTCAATAAATGGTTACAATGCCAGCGCTGGTCAAGAAAGTATAGAGCTTAGAGATTCTTTTTGACAACTGGTTGACCTTTGAAAGCCAAAGTAATTCAGTAACATCATCTGCATTTCACAAAGTGAAAATGCTTAGAAAAATATTTCCATTTATTCCCAAGGGGCTGCAAAAGACGGTTGTCATTGTTCTTGCATTGTCCAAACTGGATGATTGCAATGCCCTCTACTCCAATATGCAGCAAAGAATCTTGAACAAACTACAGATCCTGCAAAATACAGCAGCTAGACTACTTCTGGGACTCTCCAAGCATCAGTCGGCCTTTAAGGCCCTCAAAGAGCTACATTGGCTACCTATAAAGAAGCGCATTGAATTCAAGGCCTTAGCATTGCTTTCAAAATATGTCACAACTCCGGCCCTGACTATCTCCAGTGCACTTTTTCCTGGTATATTGCCTCTAGCTCTAGCTGATCTGCAGTTAAAAATGTAATTGTCACTAAATTCAGGAAACCCTATTTGGGAGGCAGAATTTGTATTATCTGTGCAGCCAAACTTTGGACTACTCTTCCTCTTATGCTGAAGGAAATGTCCAAAAGCACTAAAAACATGGCTGTTCTGCCATTAGACTTCTTGATTGTAATTGCTCTTTAAGCATTTTTGTGACTTTTTTCTTTCACATCCTTAGGAGGCATTGCTAAGATGCCTCCTGGCATTCAGGTGCATTATAAATATACATTTCATTTCATTCATTTAATTTAATTGCTTCTCATTTAATAAGCTAATGCTTTTTCGTGGTATAGTGAAAAAGTCCATAGTTATTATATCTTGTAACTGTATCTCCGGAACCATCAGGAGGATCTTTTTCATTTCGGTGTCTAAAGATACATAAAAATGCAGTCTATTTTTAAAAATAGATATTGGATTTCTTGAGTATTTCTTCTCTAGTTGCTGTGGTGCTGTGAAAATGATTTATCCGTGTTCTTTGTGTAAGCCTTTTTCTCAGAACCACAGCTACCCAGGGCTGAGCTAGAGGCAGGGGCAGCTCCTTCGGAATGGCGAAGGAGCGTTGCCCCCCCGGCTAAGCCAGGAGCTGAAAAATAAAATGATATTTCTTTATTGTTTTATCTTTCAGTTGCTGGCTCAGCCAGTAGCATGTGAAGGGAGGGGCAGGGCAGGGCCATGGGTGGGGGGAGATGCAAAGGGGGGGGAGGAAAGAGCGCACTTAAGTGTGCATGTGTGCTTGGCCAGCCGTCTTAGACTGGCCAAACTCACATGTGCACTTAGGTATCACCAGCCTGGCTGTGTTGAACATCCAGGCTGGAGAAACTGCACAGACCTCAGGACAGTGTCTGAGCAGCAGTCCAAGCTGCTCAGACCAATCCTGACACTGCTTTCATGCTAGGTTTAGCATGAAAGCAGCACTAGGATTGCTGGGGAGCCTGTACTGGCGTCCCAGGTAATGCTGGGACACCAGAAGAAGTGGAGCGAGGCGGCGACGACGGGAAAAGGTAGTTTTTTTCCATTGTTGTTTTATTTCCCCTCTCCTCCTCTGTCTCATCCCTGTACCCTCCGCCCCTTCCCTTGAGATTTTCGATGGCAGCCGCTGGCTAGAGAGTTCAACAAATGAGTTACTGGTCCTAAACTGGCTGATAAGTGTATTACAGGCTTAAGTCACACAACCACAACATATAATTGACTTGATTGCTTCACACCACCCAACTCTAAATCAGGTCTTTTGAGTCTAGCTGAAGAGCTGCTAAATATCCTGGGGCAAATAAACTAAATGTACCCCTGTAATATCCATGCTGAATTACGAACGACATAAAATAATAACTGCATTGTTTCATAACGAGGCCATTATCCGGCGTGTGCTTGTAGAGCAGAGCAAGCTGTACCGGATCTCTGGTGAAATAAGATTGCCAATATTCCACAAACCACACTTTCCAAGCTCAGTGTATCCCGATTTAGTCCGTTTAATGAACCGCTCAGTATAGTCGAGGAACTAACTCGGCTTTCTGCAGTGTAATCTGCCGTGAAAACCCTCAGCGTTGGCAGGACTCCAGTATGAGGTGTTTTTCTGCGAGATTCAATCCGTTTCATCCATTGCCGCCGCTGAAATCCATGTCGAAGAAAAGGCCGTGAAGGGCCGTCATCCACGAGATTGCTAGAAGCTACCACACGACCTATTATGGTTTTCTTAAGACTAAGGTACCAGATTATGGGGGGCGGCCGACATCTGCATTTAATAAAGACTGAGGCTGATTTTTTAAACTTTTTTCGCCCAGTCTTCTCTTGGCTCAGTTAGGAATGAAATGTTTATAGATTCATTTTATTGCACTGTTATGCGTCTTTATTACATTTGAACATTACAATGAACTTTGCGGGGGCCGTGGGGGGCAGGTTTGGACAAAGCGTAAGTGGTTCAGCAGCATGTTTCTGACTATGCAGGAGATCAGATTCTATTCTGTCTTTTGGGATCTTGCTTGTTTTTGGGACTGCCATCAAGATCTGTGGAAGGCTTTTAGACAGAAGTTAACGTGGCCGAAGAAGCTGCCCTGCTGTTCGTACCAAGAATAAACGTGTTTAATCCAGTGTGTTGTATTATTTCGTATAGTAGATGTATAAAGCGCTTCATAACCCTGACAAGGCGTTAAAGCGCTTTGTGGATGGGCAACGCGCTAGTCTGTGCAGCCCAGAATTAGTTTGTAATGACAGTTGTAAGCACATCCAATTTCTAGTCTAGATGATAGCTGATTGCTATTGGTGGAGGTGATTCAGATATGTTTTGATATGCGTTCTATATTGTGTCTCTGTGATTATAGTAAATGCAAGGAAACGTGAATTATTCTATAGTTTGGTTGTCCTAGTACACTGTGTTACCTGGTGACAGTAGTATTAGTGAAAACAGTTATACATACTTCATATAACGTTTATACCGGTTGGATCAGTGAATCCTGCGGGAGAAGCTCAGTAGGAGTGAGTTCAGACTAGTAGACAAAGTACAGGAGAGAAAGGCACGTGGATGGACTGACCTGGGTTGTGTAGTAAGACTATCAAAGTAGCCTGTTATACAAGTCATTAACATTTAGGTGAGAACTGACAAGCTGTGCCATGCCGAAGTGTACAAGTAAAATAAGATGCGGTAACATGTTTTTTATTTGTAATTACCTATGGTTGTCGCCTTCAGATTCTGTGAGTACTGAAAGCTGTTAGAAGTTCGGTATTGCTGTTTGTATCTTTGTAGATGCGCGTGACCAAAGCAGGAGCTCATCCTCATGTCCATAGATAACTCAGTATTCCATTTTTGTCCATCATGTCTTAGGTGAGTTATTCTGGGACATACTCATTTTAGGTCATGGTGAGGAGTATGTGATCCTTCTAGTTTGACAGTGCAATAATATGCTCCCACTTCCTGTTAATAGTGAGATCCTTGCTCTAGTTTATATTTTGTTGTTCAAGTGGGGAACAGACATGTTTTAAGCATCCTTTCAAACTCCAGGTGAATTCTACAGTTTGGCAACCTAGAAACAGAAGGATGTACCGCCAAAGGTTTTCGTACTATGTAGTCGAACAATTAGTTGTGCGGACAGACAGGAGCACAGCCCATTTCTTGAGTTTCAACTGTAAAATATTGGCCCTTTTTACATTTGTTACCTTGAGAGTTATGCAAAGTAGATTGACAGTACACAATCCTCACAGTTGATGAGATGCTGTTGCACACTTTAAGATACAGGAGCTGTTTTTTCACTGCATTATGAATTCTTTGGAGTATCTCACAGTAGAGATTGCTATCCTATGCTGTAGTCAATTGGCATAGTTGTGATACGATGAATGTAAGTACTGGGAAAGAAAGGTTAATTGATATAATCAATTTATGTCAAAAGATTAAATGTAGCAGTCTTCAGAGCTATGGTTGAATCAGTGAAAATAGTAAACTATTTTGATGGATACATGTGTAAGCTATTGGGCTCTCGGGCAACATTTATATCTGAATTAAGTTAATTAGCAAAATCATCACGTTTGTTTCACTAAGACGTTGTGAGAGGAGGAACAATACATATTAGGAAGCGAGAGTTTGAACTGTAATTTCTTTCATGTAGTAGACATCTGAAACTTGCAAACCTGCATATATGGACTATTATGGGTTTTTTTCTCCCTAAAAGGGGTGGGGCTGCAGTGCAATGCGTAACAGCCAGTACACATTTACAGAGGACGTGGGACTGGGTTTTCACAACTTGCCACTCACTTATTTACACACCAAACTTGAGTCTAAACAATGATCTGATTTATAGTGCTACCACTGACATCGTTGCGCATGTGGCGGTTTCATTTCGGAGTGCAGATGTTCTGTAATTTACTTTAAGGTTTCTGAATGTGTCCCTGATCGCTGGAGAAGGAGGTATCGGCATTCCTACGGTGTGTTTGTATGTGCCTGCAAGGAGTAATCAGGGAAATATTGTATCAGCGATACAGCCTCACGTTTATCACATATTAGATAAAGTCGATAGCATGTAGTATGCAAATAGAATTTAAAAGGAAAACAAACAATCCTTTATTTATTTACTCCATTGACAACAAATAATGGTTGAAACCAGAAGCACAAAGCTCAGATTCTATAGGTAGATATTGTTAATGCTTTAACCCTTGGGGGAACTGGGTGCTCTCCTGTAAAACAAAAGCAGAGTCTAGCATGGACGTCAAATCCACCTCAATGCCTGGGGTGGCGGAAGTGACATCACACACCCTTTGACCTCCACTTTCACTCACACACACATACTTACACAAACATACAAATTCACACTTACATGCACTCACTGTTACATACACACTCTTACCACAAGCATGCACACAGCACACAAACAGCAAATATTTAAAAGCATTGTTTACTTAGCTCAGCTGCCATGGAAGGGCATATTCCAGCAAATTGTTCTCCATTTTTATTACACTAATAGTAAATCATGTATTATTATTCACTGTTAGCGTAATAAAAAAATGACAGAAAAATAAGACAGTGGGGCCCCAGCTGATTTCCATGGAGTCTAGATGTGAGCTATGATTGGACTATTACAAGGTCCAAAGAATAGTACCAATAATACCAATAATATTAAACAATCTTGTGACAGTCTATGGAGTGCAGGAGATGGGAACCTAGGCTCCCCTTATGAGTGTCCGTGTAAAAAATTGTGATTTGTCCTGTTCAAATATTTTACTTTCAGATTTAGAAAATGTTGTGAAGGTTGAAGATCTTCAGCAGGGCAAGGCCAAAAGCCAAAGCTGTGTATGACGCTGGGCTCAAAATTCACCTTAAAATATTCAGAGAGGAAAATAAGATACAATCTATTAAGGTAATATATTTTTCAGCTAGGCTTGGCCATTTGTCTGAAGCAATCAGAGATTAACATTGTTGGTATCACATATTTTTTAAATACTAGGCACTACTACCTTGACGAAAGTCTTTAAAGTTTCTGGGGTGTTTCAACCCTACAAGGGGTCTGAAAGTCTCCATAGCCCCTGTACAGGGTCATAGTAAAAACCCCTTTGTCTTAGAGGGCCATAGTAAAACATCTATTTTCAACTGGTCCTCTGGAGTTCTGTGAAGCAGCAACAGCTTTCCCTTTCCACATGAACTTGTTTATCCTCCAGCCACAGGATAAGGTTCCAGAGTTTGTAGAGAAGCAAACAGACGGAATGTCCAATTGTATCTGGGCCAGTGAGTTGCTTTCAAATGTTTCCCCTGCTACAGGACCACCTGCACCCCCCAGTGACAGGGCAAGGGTGAAACTGCCTTTTTCTGGCTGGAATGATATCCTGCTTTCTCCTTTCCTAGCTGTGGAACAGTAGGAGGCTTCTGCTCAAGACCCTCAGGAAAGTGCTGGATCCAAGGATTCAAGTCAGATGTTTTAGAACCCCCTCTTCAATGCTTAGGCAGACAGGTATGACTAGGTCAGTTCAGCAAGCAGTGAGATATTATCTTGATATGTTCTAGTCAGTTTTTCGCTGCAATGGGTCAAGTAGGCTGTTTTAAAGGGTAGAGCCAGTACTCTGTTATTGATCATTTATAGTGACTAGGACTAAAATCCCCAGATTATTCTTCCCAGATTTTCATTCAGTGTCTTCCAGCTTTTCCCCAGAGATATGCTTCATGGAAACATGCCATCCCGCAGTCCTGTGCACAATACCCTATAGAATGGTCGTTTATTTATTCAATTGTGATGAGCTCTCTCACTGCCTCCTAGCTCTACGCTGTGCCGTCCCATTCCAGCACAGCAAACTAAAAAGTAAATCTCTATCCCCTGAGTTCCAGCTGTACAAGGTCTACTCTTGTACTGTTTTGCCTGTGTTCTAGAATCAGAAATGAGACGGGTGCTGCTAAGGCTACTCCAAGAATCTTTGAAAGCAATGGGGCTAAGCTTTCCTTCCCATAATGGCCTTTTGAGGTACCTTTTTGTTCTGCCAGCTGCTGGTTCAAATTAAGTAGACAACCGGGATTGATGCAAAGAGGCAGAAACTTTGTCCACAAATGTCGATTGCCCTTGTTAAATGCTCATATGAGCTTAGGCACAATATATTTCCTATCCCCAAATTAGTAAAATATTTTAGGGATAAAAATCTAACCTTACCACTGGACATTTCAAAACAATACGTATACAGTGCAAAAGTTTGTTCTCATTACATTTCCTTATAAAAAAATGAGGAATTAAGATTTTAATTCATATTTCACACCGAAAATATGTCATGAAGCCTAGCTGTAGGACACATGCAATTTTAAAGCCATTTCACATGTTGAAACACCAAATGATTGAATGAATGAATGAATGACAGGACAGAACAGGATTTATAGATCACGGAGCAACTCGGAGTGTGACACAGCACTAAAGCATATGCAGATTGGAGAAATGAAGTTGGAGGCTAAATAGATAGGTTTTTAGCAGTTTGCGAAATGCATTGTCCTTTGATATGCTTCTAAGTTGAATTGGTAGATGATTCCATAGCTTGGCCACACGGACCAAGGAAGACGATCCCCCACGTCCTGCTCTTTTGAAGCACGGGACCACTGTCAGTCAAGCCTTTGCGGAGTGTAAGGCCTTGCCAGGGTGATAATGATGGATTGTCATATTGAGATAGTCTGGCCCTATGTTGTGCAAGGCATGGTGGGCAAGCAGTAGGGTTTTAAACATAATTATTTTGTTGGCAGATAGCCAGTAAAGCTGTTTTAGGTAAGAAGAAGATGGAGTGCGCCTAGAAAGATTGAAAAGAAGGCGAGCTCCTGCATTCTGCACTACCTGGAGTTTCTGAGTCAAGGAAGCTGGTAAGCTTTGGTACATGGCATTGGAGTAATCCAGTGTACATAAAATGAAAGCTTAAACAACAATTTTCTGAGCTTCCCAGGGAAGGAAGGTTAGAAACGTTTTCGGTGCCTTCGTTATGCAGGAACACACTTCCACTACATAGAAAATGTGGGTTTTGAATGAGTTAATTGTCAAAAACTATCCAGAGGTGACCTCCATTTCAGTGAAGGGAAGGCCTGGACCGTCATTTGGCCAGCATCCTTTCCAGCCCGGAGGCGGATTAGGACCAAACAGAAGAATTTCTGTTTTTTCAGGATCGTATTGCAGATACCTTACTCTAAGCCAGCCTGTGACAGCCCACATACAGGTAGAGAAGGTTTCCTCAGCTGAAGCCGAAACACCATAGGAGAGAAGTAGCAGAGTATTGTCAGGCTATGAAGTAATGTAAATGTCAAATGATTCCACAGTGATGTAAGAGGGGACATATAAATATTGAACAATGTGAGGCTCAAAGCTGAACCCTGAGGTACTCCACATTTAGAGGCTTTTGTGTTAGAGAAGTGAGGCTTCAGGCACACTGGCTGCTCTCTCGCGGTTAGAGGGTAGCTGAGCTATCTTCTGAGCCACACAACCCAACCCAATATCTGCCAATTGTTGAAGCCGAATATCATGGGAGATGCTGTCAAATTCCACCGATAGGTCTAGTAGGATAAGGGGTGGTGTTTTGACCCTGGTCCAGTGTCATTTTGATGGAGTCTGTGATTTCCAGCAAGGCAGCTGCTGTGCTGTGACATGCACAGAAACCGGATTGGGAGGAGCTTATAAATCAAACTCGGAGAGTTGTCTATTGACAATGGATTAAAATTCTTTTGAGTTAGGAGGAATGAGAGAAATCAGTTTAAAATTAGACAGAGCCTAACCATCGAGAAAGGCATGTCTACTCGTAGAAAACGGGTGGTGAATGGATAATTAATTCACATACAAAATAAAACAGGAGTAAGAGAGATCTGTTCATAAAAAGCTTTGTAAATCGCTTCTGAAGTGCTTTCTACAGTAAGACTATTTTCACATGCCAATAAAGCAAAAGGCCACATAATAGATTTGTCAGATTTATATGTAGTGATACAGGTTGGCCGGAAATAATGTTTCTGACTAGTATCTCCACTCACAAATCTGTCTATTACAATTTAATCACTATAGAATAGGAGTAAATGTGCACTCCTGTTTTTCCGGGGCAAATCCCTCCACAAAACTCCAGGTTCTGTGGGGACTGATATTCACATTTATCACTTGCTCTGAGCAGGTGATGAATGGATGATGGGGTGTTGTGTCTTGAAGTATTTTGAGACACTGTGTAGGTCCCGTAAGCTTTAACGTGTAGTGATGCACACACACAAGAGACACTCTGCGGGTTAATGGCCACGAGGAAAACCTCCCCGGGACTTTTATTAATCCCAGTTACGTCACCAGTCATGCCCACTTTCAAAACCACTGTAGGGTAGGCTTTCTCATCCTCCCTCCACAAGTGGGCGTCATGGGCGAACCCATGACGAACACAACATTCCTTCTGTACACAAAATAAACATGAAACATATAAAAAAATAACAACACTAAATACTAATTTCCACCAAATAGTAGGTGAAAGAAAAACAAATACACATGTGATCAGTCAGCTACAAATCCTTTCAAACAAGTTGATCTTGTTGGACGAGGAAATAAATGGTAGTGCTCCAACTCCTGCCCAGGAGGTAGAAAGCCAACCGCTAGAGACTCAGCAAGATCCTGATCAGAACTTTGGATAACTTCTGAACCTTGTCCATCAACACACTCTCGACCAGCCAGCAGGGATTCACCAACTACCATTCCAGAGCTCTGGAGTGGGGAGCGGCGGTCCCAAGAGTCCACACTTCTGTCATCATCATCTTCATTCAAACTGCCAAGTGGGACAACCTGATCCATTTCCATTTCACCACAAGCCTTGCGAAATGTCTTGAAAAATGAAATGTTCCTTGTGATGGTTTCCTGATTTGTCTTTGCAGTTACCATGGTACCCTTTATGGCACTCACCACCCAGGGTTCCTTTTCAAACGGCACCAAAAACTTGCTCCCACTTCCTCTGTTACGTACAAGGACATGGTCCCCAACAAGAATGTTCCGTTCCTTTGCTCTACACTTTCTCGACATTTTGTCATTCTTTTCCACTCTCTTGGATAGTGCCTTTCTCACTCGATCGTGAAGTTTAAAGGATTCTGGCACATGAGGAATAGTGTCCCGAACTGTCCGATTCATGCACAGTGAGCTAGGGGTTTCTCCAGTGGTGGCATGAGGAGTAAGATGGTAGTCCTTTAAAAATGCATACACCGCGCAGTCCACATTATGACCACCAGCGACGGCAATCCGCAACACTTTCTTGAGAGTTCTCATAAAGCGTTCCACTTTCCCATTAGACTGAGGCCACCTAGGAGTGATTTTTTTTATGGAGAATTCCTCGGTACAATAAGTATTCAGCAAACTCTTGGCTGGAAAAAGGAGGTCCGTTATCTGTACGTAGCTCACTTATTGAGCCATGGGTGGCCATGATTTTTTCCAGATGTGGAATGATCTGGGAAGAAGTCAGAGATTCTACAATTTCAACATCCGCATATTTAGAGAAATCATCTATCACAACTAGCATGTGACAACCATCAGGTAAGCTTCCGAAATCGGCACTAACCTGAAACCAAGGGATAGGATTGATGACCTCAGTTATAACTAGGGAGGAACTTTCGGCTGGACCAACCGCTTGACACATCGCACAGTGTCACACTGTTCTTTCAACTTGATCGTCAAGCCCAGGGAACCATACCTTGCTTCTCAACCTTGAGTTGGTCTTCACCATCCCTTGTTGCGAGGAGTGTGCTAGTTCCACTACCATGTTCTGTAGAGAGATTGGAATCACTAACCTGGGACCTCTCGGTAGGCATCCTTCAGGAGACTTAGCCAACTCATTCCTGACTTTATGCAAAGAGGACAGCATCAGTCTGGCATCTTCCGTTCTAAGAGTCATATTTTGGAGAACACAGTGCCACTTCCCAGACTTCACCGCAGATATAACAAGCTGGAGACATTCATAATTTTCTGTGGGTGCTTTGATTTCCTCCATAGAGATTGGTACCGCGAGATCTTTCCACCACCAACCTCACATACTCCTCTACTTCCTTTGCATCAGCAATCTCTTGAGAAGTAACTGCCCGTGCATGTCTTGAAAGATAATCAGCCGGGTTAAGAGATCCAGGTCTGTAAGCCACTTGAAAATGATAATCCTGTAACTGCAGGATCCACTTTTCTATTCGGGATGGCAGATTGGATGAAGATCTGTTGAACAAAGGAATTAAAGGCTTATGATCTGTATGTACTATGAACGGCTGTCCATATAGATAAAGGTGGAAATGTCCACAGCCCCAATGTACCGCAATGGCCTCCTTCTCAATTTGGGAATGACGTTGTTCAGTCTCAGTCAAAGCCCGGCTAGCATACGCCACCAGAGCCCACTCACCATCTACTTGCTTTTGTGCCAACACCGCTCCCAATCCAGTGGGACTGGCATCAACAGACAACTCTGAATCTTTCTGGGGATCGAAGTACACCAATGTTGTGTGCTCTGACAATGCCATCTTAGTGGCTTGGAATGAAGCCTCTTGTTCAGGACCCCACTCCGACACCGCATTGGCCTTTATGAGGTCCCTGAGAGTGGCAGTGAGAGCTGTCAAATTCTTAATAAAACGCCCACAGTAGTTTATCATGCCCAAATAGCTGTGGATGCCAGATACATTAGTAGAGGCAGCGGGCTGATTGAATGTCTTTTACCTTGGTTGGGTCAGGCATCACCCCTTCTCCAGAAAAACGGTACCCAAAGAAGGCCACTTCACTCTGCAGAAACGCACACTTGTCTCCATGAAGAGTGAGACCATTCTCCGGAAGCCTGTGGAATGTTGTTTGCAGACGTTGTAAATGTAACTCGATGGTGGGAGCATGCACAAGGATGTCATCACTGACATTAAAAACTACTGGCAGACCAGTCAACACCCCACGAATGGTGTCCTGAAAAACCTCAGCTGCACAGGAGATCCCAAAATTCAGCCGCTTATACCTTCTAAGACCCACGTGAGTGGAGAAAGTGGTGATACCCCTCGAGTCCAGATCCAGCATGAGCTGATGATATCCAGCTCGTAGATCCATTTTTGTGAACCACTGTGATCCCCTACCACCTCCGCAATGATGTCATCTACGGTAGGTGTCAAATGGCGTTCTCGCTTAATGGCGACATTTGGCAGACGCATGTCAACACAGATCATCAACTCTCCCAGCTGTTTGGGTTTCCTGTCAATGACTATGGGGGACACCCATGGCGTTTATCGATATGCAACCGTAGCAAACAGTCTTTCAAGCACCCAATACCTTCAGAAAGCTGACTAAACTCCGCTAGGAGGCTCTCCACCGCTCCAAGGTGCAAACTAAAAGCAAAAGAGGCAAGGTTCAATTGCTCCTCTGTTCTGCAGCTTAGTAACATATCGGATCCAGTCTTAGTCACAAACGCTTTGGTAAGCACTGGAGTCTCTTCGTGAGATAATGTAGTGGTAAAAGCCCCTGCCAGCGGCAGCGGTGGCGACGACCGAAAGGCATACAGTTGAGTCGATGTTGGTGTAGCTGAGGTTGGATGGGGAGAGTTTTCAACAGCGGCTGCGCCAATACGTTTATGGAAGCCCCAGTGTCAATTAAAGCCTGAATTTGGAGACCTGCAAGAGAAACAGAACATCGTGGTATTCGCTTCCAAGGATGCCCTCCCGGCTGCAGAGCATGTATCACATGGACAGTCCCTTCATCCTCCTCATCGTCATCCAGATCATCATCTTCACCTGTAGCAACAGCTGGCTGTACTACGTTAACAGTCTTTGATTTCTGCAATTTTACGTTCGCCGACGATCAACATACCTTGGCGAAATGATTCATATTTTTGCAGCTGGAGCATTTCATGCCATGCGCCGGGCATGCCCCTTGATGAGGAAATGAACCACCACACGAGAAGCAAGTTTGTGAGCTCGGGGTTCCCTTTTGCCAACCTTTTTTCTTCTCTGTTACAGCTGTGGCGATGGCATTCACCGGTTCAGTCTTAACCTGCGTCTGCAATGTCGCTTCCATATGGGCCGCCCTTACTTTTGACAGCTCCTTGGATCAGCCCACCGTAAGAATATTTGCCATTGACATACCAGGTACATGTAGTATGTTTTCTCGCAACTTCACAGACGCACAGCCCTGTATGAACTGTGCACAAACCTAATCTTCAACATCCACCAGTGTACATGTGCGTGCTAACTCTCTCAACCGGGAATAGAATGTGTTGACCGACTCATTTGGGAGTTGTCTAGCTTGCCTTAACAAGAACCACTCTTAGGGCCATATTTATACTCTGGTTGCGCCGAATTTGCGTCGTTTTTTTCGACGCAAATTCGACGCAAAACTAACGCCAACTAACGCCATATTTATACTATGGCGCTAGACGCGTCTAGCGCCAAAGTTCCCGGAATGTGCGTAATTTTTTTGCGTGAACCCCTTCCTTGCGTTAATGATATGCAAGGGAGGCGTTCCCGTCTTAAAAAATGACTCCCAGGCCTTTACGTGGTATTTATACTCCCAGGCAAAAATGACGCCCGGGAGTGGGCGTGGCCAAAAACGGCGCATTTGCGCCGCTTTTTAACGCCTGGGTCAGGGATGGCGTTAAGGGACAAGTGGGCTCAAAATGAGCCCAGAGTGCCCTCCCCTGCCCCCAGGGACCCCCCCTGCCACCCTTGCCCACCCCAGGAGGACACCCAAGGACGGAGGGACCCATCCCATGGACATTAAGGTAAGTTCAGGTAAGTATTATATTTTTTATTTTTTGTGGCATAGGGGGGCCTGATTTGTGCCCCCCTACATGCCACTATGCCCAATGACCATGCCCAGGGGACATAAGTCCCCTGGGCATGGCCATTGGGCAAGGGGGCATGACTCCTATCTTTACAATGATAGGAGTCATGTTGATGGGGGATGGGCGTCGAAAAAAAATGGCGCAAGTCGGGTTACGACGATTTTTTAGCGTCAACCTGACTTGCGCCATTTTAAGACGCCCTAACGTCATTTTTTCTCAACGCCGGAGCTGCCTGGTCTACGTGGTTTTTTTCCACGCACACCAGGCAGCGCCGGTCTGATTGCGCCGTCTAACGCCATTCCATAAATAGGGCGCCCGCATGGCGCTTCAGAATGGCGTTAGACGGCGCAAAAATTTTTGACGCTAAACTGCGTTAGCGCAGTTTAGCGTCAAAAAGTATAAATATGGGCCTTAGTCCGGATTCGCTAGCGGTTCAAAATGTGCAGTCAAAGCTCGTTTCAATGACTGGGAAGTGAAAGGTGGTCCCTCTTCAACCACAGACCTTCCCAGTTTATGAATAGCTGCACCACCCAAATGCAAAAGCATGGGGACGGTCATCTCTCATCATCCAGTGCCCTGGCTGCAAAGTATGTCTCTAGCCTATCCACCCATTCCTTCCATCTAGCAGCTTGGGAAGACGGAGGACCCTCCACAAGGAAAGGTTCTAGCGCTGGAACTGACGACATGGCCAAACTTCAGTCACTCCTGTGACACTCGCCAGAAGGTGATGGGCAGATTATGGCTCCTTTGTTTTCACTTACAGCACCCTGTGATAGTCTGTATAACACTTGTGCACACAAAAAAAACCTTCAATGTGCCCTTCTGTATGGCAAGGCTAATGTCCCTAGGAAATCCTTTCAGCCTTTAATGTATTTTCTTGTTTGTTGTTTTTATTTTTGTTTAGAAAAAAAACTATGGGCAAATGGGTCTCTGCCTGCCCAAAACACCAGCACGTAGGGAATCCCTGTCACCTTTAATGTCATTGCTTCATTCCCTTTTGTTGTTTATTTTTTTATATTATGAAGACCATAGGAAAAAAAGAAGAAATAAAATTAGGGGCAAATGGGCCTCTGCACGCCCAAAACGTTGTGGCTCACCACACTGGAGCCCTCCACTGGTGCCGAGGGAACTGGCATCTCTGTACGTTGCCCAGGAGACAGTCAGACACATGGAGACTGCCATGGGGAAACAGCCAATCAGGGGCAGGCCTACCTCCCGAGGCACACCACGATCGGCCGCCTCAGCAAAGGGATGTGAGCCTGCACCAAACGGCCAAGGCATCGCAAAGCAGCCTTCACTGGGTGCTCTGCCGCATAAACCAGGAACCAGCAGGCTGTCGATGAGGACAATGCCCACGTGGGATCGCAGCGCAGGCCTGACCATCGGCGACACAGCCAGCAGGTAGGGGCGCGAGGGAACAGACACACCCTCATCGCCAATTTGTTGTGTCTTGAAGTACTTTGAGACACTGTGTAGGCCCAGTAACCTTTAACGTGTAGTGGTGCACACACACAAGTAAAGAGACACTCTCCGCTGGTTAATGGCCACGAGGAAAACCTCCCCGGGCCTTTTATTAATACCGGTTACGTCAACGGTCATACCCACTTTCACAACCACTGTAGGGGAGGCTTTCTCAATCTCCCTCCACAAGTGGGCATCATGGGCGAACCCATGACGAACACAACAATGGGGCATGGGAGAGAGCGGTGTGAAGTGTGTCATGGGTGAGCAGGAGAATGAGGCTGGCGGGGAAGCACAGCATGCTTTCTCATGCCGTAGGTGGGAGATGAGTGGAAGTCAGAGGTCAATGCCAGACTGCTCATGCAGCCCCTTCACAAAGTGATTTTACCAGCTGGATTTTCCTGACGGTAAAACCGAATTTGCGTTCCCTCACCTCGGAAATCCAGACACAGGAACACAAAGCCAGCTATAGTTGGGCACAGCATTATCTCTCTCAGGACAAACTTTATAAACAGGGTCAAAGTAGCAATTTCCATTTCTTAGTAGACAAGAAAGCAAACAATACATTAATGGTCAAACACAGAAACTCAATGCGTACCAACTATAAACCACCTGGTTTTTGTCCGACTCTTCAATCTGGCCAAACATTCTATGTCAAATACTGTTACAGCTGATAGGTAGGAATAGATGGGGATGGTACAGGACACCATTGATAACTATGATCTTTCTAAAATGTATTTAATTTTCCAATAATATTGCAATGCTAATACTTTTATCATGCACAGTTTGATCGTGAATAGTAGTATTTTGCTTCTTGACTGACTTTTGGTTAAAGGCATAGAAAATCGAGGTCAGACTAACTGCTTGTGAATATTTGGAAGTTCTCATTCCAAATGAGATACTGCTTTTGTTTTAAATGAAGGGTCATCCCAGTTCTGTTTTTTACACAAATGTTCATTTTAGAAAAGAATATTCACTACCCCCAGTTCTTGAATATACTTCTGATGAGAAACACTAAGGGGGTTATTACAACTTTGGAGGAGGTGTTAATCCATCCCAAAAGTGACGGTAAAGTGA
This sequence comes from Pleurodeles waltl, assembly GCF_031143425.1. Classification (NCBI taxonomy): domain Eukaryota; kingdom Metazoa; phylum Chordata; class Amphibia; order Caudata; family Salamandridae; genus Pleurodeles; species Pleurodeles waltl. The sequence goes on from NC_090436.1 coordinate 730,771,464, forward strand.
CGGATATACCACCAGCCGTATTACGAGTCCATTATATCCTATGGAACTCGTAATACGGCTGGTGGTATATCCGTCACTTTTGGGATGGATTAACACCTCCTCCAAAGTTGTAATAACCCCCTAAATGTACCTGATATATTTTTCTGATCAAAGGAGTTATTTAAGAGCTGCATTCAGATCAGTGGGTTACCAGGTATTCCCACCTCTGCTCAATGTAAACGTTGATAGTGACAGCAGCAATGTGCCCAGCAGCTAAGGGTTGGTGTAAAATACGTCTATAAATATACAACATTTACAGAATATAAAAACCGAGGAAAACTAAACTTTCAATAAGTTGTATTCTTCTGGTTAATGAGTTAGGAAACTATTTCTACTTTTTGAAGCATTGACACTCTATTTTAAGAAATTACTTAGTATTTATGACCTAAAGTGCTATATTATCACACCACAACTGAATTATAAAGGAAAGGGATTTTTAAATATTGAACCCCACCCTAATAGCAGATAAATGGCAGATTAAACTACTTTTAAGGTCAAATTTACGAAAAGTTTCCATATGTAATTCACAAGGCAATGGGAATAATTGACAACTGCACTCTGCAGAATAATAACCCATATTTCCCAGAAAGTGTCCACAAGTGAAACCAGTCAACCCTGTTAAATATCTGTTCTGAGTCCAACTTGAACATAGTCAAAAAGTACAAACAAGATCAAATGGAAAAACTGCACATTTTATGAGTTAATTCATTTTTAACACTGTCATAAAACCACACTGAATATCAACATTCAGATAGACCATAACCTTAGTGTTCTATCTTGAACATGTCTTTCTTTTGTTCTGACACTTTTTTATATTTTGTCTTGGAATCTCAGGGTGTAAGCTGACTTCTAGAGATGCTGCCCAGGATCTGAGGAACCAAATTATCCTGATGGGGCACTACACATGGTACTTTTCTATATATATTGTGTACTCAACTAACTTTGAATAAATGTGTGTGAATGTACTTGCTGGCCTATAAGGATCTGTACCTACAGCTATACGTTTATTTGCAAAACGTAGCTACAATATCGGATATACGCATAATTCTGGTTATCAATGTTCAACAAGAAGAATGGTTTGAATTCTGAACAAGTGGTTTTATTTGTAATTTAGGGATTTAGGGATGTACAGATGCTATCTTTTTGCACTGTCTTTAAAACTTTCCCATTCTCCATAGCTTGAAAGGCATCCTACAAAATTGGAGAGAGCCAGTGTTAAAATTAATACAAAAAGTTATTTTAATTAAAAGATCTCAACAACTAAAAAAATCAGTTTTTGAACTATTGTCTATTATTCTCATATTTAAACAAGGGCAATCATTTCAGGAGTCTTAATCTCCAGAGACCACCATACCTTAAATGGACAGATTAACCATTGAATTTCCTCTATTCAAAAGTAATGATTGCTGGCCATACAAAAGTACAACTGTAGCTTTTTTGGTATACATCTTCACTCTGAAATGTTTACATTGTAAAGGCTGTAATCAACAGGTTTTATTATTTTGCCATTTATTGCTACTCAGTTTACTGACCTTAGAAGGGGAGGTGTCCTTGCAGGGATTCAGCCATCTGATATCCAGATGTAAACAGCAAAAAATCAACCTGCTAAGCCAAGTCATCTTAGAATAGGATTCCTGCATTGCCCTATTGGGTGCTGAGTCTGTGAATTCAACAAATTATCTACTCTCATGAATTTTACTACTTGTAGATCTAAATTCATAAATTAGTAGATCTCTCTCATCCATTTATTTAACCAAAGGAATTGCTTTGTTGCCCTTAATATCATTATCTAGAAGCGAGTTATGATTTATTGCATAAAATGACAGATTAGGAAAATCAAAACAATATAATTGTTCAGTCAATCACAAAATAAACAAAGTGCATCATACTTCTGTTTTTCATCCTACATTGCTAAGTCAAACCAGACTTACTACATCATGAAAGAAAACAGGCTTTTTGCAGTTTTACCCCATCTTTTTGTCCCAGTTTGTATAATTAGCTGCTGGTTTTCGACTCGGCTGACCAGACTTTAGAGACAGTGTTCTTTCCCCTTTTCAAATGGTATATGTAATTGGATACCCCCAATTGGCATGTGCTGACTTACATATTAGTCCCTAGTATATGGTACCTGGGTACCAAGGGCAGGTAAGGCCAGCTGTGCACCCAAGAGCTGCAACACTGGTTGTGTCACTCTGTGTGACAAACTGAAAATACGACTTTCAGCTGCCACTTCAGACTGAAGGGGTTGTGTATGCACTGCACACCTGACTTTCCCATAATGTCAAAGTCCCACAAGTCCCTTAACCATATGTAACTCTCTTCTAAGGCAGGCCTATGTAGCCTTTATATTTTTGATAGGCCTCTGCAGCAAAGCCATAAAGTGGCCAGAGGCCAGTAAGGTAGTTTTATAAGGTATTTGCAGATTTAACAGTTGGCACTCCAAGGCATCTAACTTCTGACAGAGGTTACCTAACCCTATCACATAAGTAATCAAATTTAAGGGGACATCAAATGCGACTCAATATTGCAGTCAAAAACGTATGTCAAATTTAATGCTGGCCACTGTTGTGAAAGTTGCCAAACTTTGCCCCAGCTTGTCCAGTGGCTTCACAGAGTCACAGGGACTGAAACAGGTTTCTGGCCACCTGGGTAGATGTGTGAACAACTCCCAGCCTGAGAACAAGGCTGTTGCCGCACTGGGGGTGCAGGCTCCACCCACAAGATGGGTGGCAAAGGGTGTTAGCCCAAAAGGCAGGCGTCAAAGGATGATGCTGCCTTTGAAGGGCTGCTGTGCCAATATTCCCATGCAGGAAGCCCCTTGTTTCCCCTAGACAGAGTAAAGCCAGGGCCAAAGGAGGGAAAATTGGTTTCAGAGCCAATTTTCCATGGACATACTGCCTGTGGTAGCACACCCTTAGAATTGGGCTACCAAGGTTCTCACACTCAAGGAAGACCTCAGCCAAGTTGGTTGTGGCATACAAAGTGCACTCTGGGTTAACCAGATGCCACACATCACCAGAACTGTGTCACCAGGGAGAGGGGGACCTACTAATCCATTGGCTAGTGACTGGGTTGTCTTCTTGGGGCACTTTACTGAGATTTAGTGGGCACCCCTGGCACCTGGGATTTTAACCAAGGACTAGAAGACCGCTCTGCACACGAAGAGAGGCTGAGGCGTCAGAGCGACTTCACTTGCTGCATTCTGGGCTAGTGGAGTTTGAACCCTGTTCTGTGTGCCTGGCCTTGGGAAATGTTGATTTCTGGCCCAAATCCACTACAGACGCTCCCAGGATCAGGTGGCTGCTCCCCTGAAACCTGCTCCAGGGACACAAAAGTAGAAAGCGCCCAGATCAACAAAGTGCTAGCCCCCATGGTATTTTCACTGCTACTAGTCACTTGGCGCAGCAATCAAAGGTATCCGAGATAGCCAATGTCTGCATCTAAATCTGCTGGACCTGGGGGAGCTGTCAGAGACCAGATTCATTGGACTACAAGCATACTAGCCCCCACCAAAGTTTTGCACAGGAACTGCTGTGTTGTAAGAACGAAAGGTCTGCATCGGCAACACTTTAACCCCTGGGTTGAAGACTTTGTGAGACCCTAACATCTGTGGCCGGAGTAGCTCCCACTTAACATTGGACCGAGAACTCGACCAGATGTTACCCCCGTGGACTACACAGCATGTGGTGGTTCTATTGACCATCTTTAAGCCTTCATCCCTCTGCATCAGAACCACTCTGTAGAAATCAATGGGGGTTGTCCTATAAAGTTTGGAACTTGCTTCTAAGGTGCTCTGGTGGCCAGATAATTGTCCATTGTTTATCTACTAGACTCCTAGACCTCTGTTCTGGTGGATTTGGTCACTCAACCTGGGTAAGAGTAGCTGAACTCAGTATTACAAACCTTTGCAAAGTTTTTAAACGTTTGCAAAGATTTGACTTGCCAACACTTGTCTGCCCTTGATGTAGACCGTTTTAAATGCTTTAAAAATTAATATCTACGGACCCCTCCAGTGGATGTTAGTCATCAGGGACTCTAGAAATTCATAAAAAATATGCTTTATAAATTTTTGTTGTGTCTCTTGTTTAATGACGTTCTAATTTCATTGTTTGGTGCTGTTAAATGCTTTATCCTTTACTAAGACTTGCTGCTCTGTGCCATAACTACCAAGGGGTTGAGCAAATAACTCTGTCTGGACCCAAGCAGATAAATGTGAGTGTACCACACGACAAGGCACAAACCGTGCCATACAGTACACCCATTTTTTTACACTTCCTTTCACAGAATACCAGCACATAACTAATTGATGCTTCACGTATTGAAAATCTAGGAAAGATCTTTTCTCTTCTTGCTATTCTGTTCATGTTGGCTGGTATGAAATGCACATTTTATTTTATTTGCATTCAGTTCCACAGAACTCTATGAATGATCATTATCAAATAATAGTACAGAGAAACACCAGAAGGACAAAAGTGTCTAAAACATGCATTTTATAAGTCGGAACATACATTTTTGTATCAGAGCTTCATTTAACATGTCGGTTTTCCAGCTAGCAGATATAAGATTGAAATGTTGATATCGAAGTATAAATTAAGCTCAGCATAAAAACGTATGCATAATGTATTGGGCCAGACATTTACCAATGTACATTGTTTATCTCTGGTAGCTTCCATCATGAGTAATGAATTACTTCCATTGGGACACCAATTAACATAACACAGAAAGTTTCTTCATCACAATTCCTGTGCATTTAAAACTGCATTAGATTAGGGACTGCAGACAGTCAGAATGAAAATAAACACATGACTCAGCCACAATGATCAAAGTCATGGCTAAAATGTTGCTGTTGCACAGTCCTCTTTAACCATGCTTTTAGTTCAAGGAAGGTTTTATTAATCAGTTCCCTGAGCAGTTATTTTGAAAGAAACTAATTATTTGGTAACAACTGCTTCACATAAAAAATGCATCATGTATACTTCCTTGTGAAATAAACTTTTCAGAACTGAACAGACTATGCTTAGAGCAAATTATCTGACCATGGCCTTGGAAATTAAACCAACCAGGCCTACACCAGCTGTATTGCTTCAACTGGTAGCCTGGGTTTAAGTGACAAAAAAGTCCTCTAGAGTTGACCATCAATATTTTGTATCTGATTTCAAAATTGGTAACTAAAACACGCAATGCCATTGGGGGAGGGATCTGTGTAATAAAAGGGGGGGTGGCCAATGAACCCTGCAGGTACTTCTTATCATGGCTGAAAAAAACATGACCTTTTCCTATGCAAACTCAAAAGACAGAGTACAAGTGAACAGTAACGTCAAATTTGTGTACATTTTTTAACAATATTTATTAGCACACTGTCTGAACAGTTTGGTGTTACCAGTACTAAAGACTAACATTTTGCTTTTCTGCATGTTATTATAAGTTGATGAGGTTCTGTATTAAAATAGAGTGAGATCAATTGCTGCTATAGTCGATGGGTATAAGGTCTAAAGGGACAATATTATTGGCACACATATTTAGTGATAAGGAAGAGTTGGAAGAAAGAAACTTGTGATGGTATTTCGTACCCCCTACACTTCTTGCAGTACATCTGGTTAGATAACCTTAGCCTCCAGAGTGATAACTATAGTCACCCTTCTGCAGACAATAAGAAAACAGACAATTAAACTTTAAGTTCTTCCCGAGCACTACACACATTAGTGCAGATATATTTGGAGGACAATAGACCTGCCAGAGAACTAACAAGCTTTAATAAGGGGTTTATCCCAACCACAGAGCTTCCAATGAGTATATCCTACCCTAATCTACTATAGCACTCATGGATTAGAACTGTCATGATCATAACACTAGTAAAGGCAAATAAACAAAATGAAAACAATATGACAGTTCTAAACGTTATAGACACATGCCAAATCCTCTCCTGCACTTGAACTCATTTTATTTGCGAAGATATGTAAAATCTGTCTGGATACCTTCGTATGATTAACATGACTGGGACTCTGGCTTTTCAGTGGGAAAACGTCCTTGGACGAGCACGACTCCCAAGGAGGCAGCATAAGTTCCTTCTCTCTTCTTTGTTAAAGAGCAAGACCATATAGTTTGGGGCCTAGTCATGTTTGTTACCTATTATCAATGGAATTGTAACCCAGAGCAGTGTGCCTGCTATATGATGCTGGATGAGACCCCTAATGCAATCCTGCTTGGATAAGTCTCCTGGATCCTCTCTGGTGCTGAGAGTAGCAGGGAGGTCTGATAAACCGTGTAGTATGGTTACCTACTGCTAAATTGTCTGTGCAGCAACACACAATAGTAGCTGTTACTGTATTGCACGGCAGTGATCCCTACTGTTATTCTGGTTATGCTCAGTTAGGGTTATGCACTCCTTCATAGGAATTTCATGGGTTTAGTCTCACTACAGTATTATGACAATATGTGCACAGCAAACATTGTTAAGCCTTATAGGCCTAATCCTGAAATACTGTTAGTGAGGATATTTATTAGTGAGGTACTTGGTGAAGTACTAGTCCCCAAGTGATGAAGTCATTTGCCTTACACTATTGCTTATTATGTATAGTAATGATGTATAATGTAAAACCTTTTCACATAGGAACCATACCACAAATATAATATCAGGAATATTAGAGAGTTAAAGAGAGAATTACAAGGGCACGATAACATAAACATAACAAAGATGAAATAAATAAATAGTTGTTGTTTTTGTGAGAGGCTAGCCTACGTATCTTTTGGCTCACAATTAAATTGTTTTTTTTTAAAACTATTTCGGTAATAAATCAGAATATTCTATCCTCTGAGTAATATAATTGAGTGTAATTTCAAATGATTAAATAATACAAATTGAGTATATGGTGCCTGAAACACATTAAGCACTTCCAGAGATGTTTCTCTCTGTTGCCCAGAGGGTTTTCTTTAATGTTTGGTGTTTTTACTTTCACTGATTGCCATGGAAGTTTAGAATTTAACCTAATTGTTCATTATGGGCTTGATTTAAAAAGCTCTTTTCACACCTAAATGTAGCTGTAATTGCTTGCTTTGTGGCTTTTGAAAGTTATTGAACATCTCCATTAATATTTGTCTGTATTTTTTGTGGGTTTAAAAGACCCAGAAATAATTTCTATAAAGAATAGGACAGAGGCAAGAGAAGAGATACCTTGTTAGTGAAGAGCAAGGTTTACAGGTTATCAAACCAAGTCCAGGAATGCATCAATGCAAAGGTTGCAAAGATGTTGGACTTGGGAGTGTAGAAGCACTCCTCAGGGCAATCCAGTGGTAATGGTGCCCAAGCAAGGATCCAAAGACTTAGGGCCTCATTACGAGTTTGGCAGTCTGATGGTAAGACTGCCACGGTGGCGCCTGCCAAAAGTCCGCCATGTTGGTGGTCATACAGACCTCCATATTACGAGTTACACAGGCCAGACTGCCGAAACCCAGCCAAAATTCCGACACCGCCAGGACATGGGAGGGTGGAAAGAGGTGGTTCTACCACCAGCACTGCCAGCCAGTCAAAAATCCTCTGAAACAATTACGACCCACAAAACACGATAGCGGTTTTCCAATGGCGGTAAACCAATGGAGGTGCGAACCGCGGTGCTCGGTGTTCTCAGTGCTTAATTTGTGCTTGTTGTTTCTGGTGCAGAGCACTAGCACTTATTTTTGAGGGCCAGCACATATTTTTCTGCCTCAAGCATTTACTGTGACTAAAGAAACATACGGGAAAGACGGGGGAAGAGAAAAACGAAAAAGCATCACAAAGGGTAAAAGCAGGAAGCTGCAAGTGTGAGCTGAAGGGGCAGGAAGTGGCTTTCAATGGATTGAAGAGGCCCAAGATGGCTTCAGGATTACGCTGCCTCAGTATTCTGTGTTCACACATTGAATTGCAGCAGCCGCATGTTCAGAGGAGAGCTCTGGGCACCGGCACATGTTTATTTACAAATAAAGCACTGGGTGGTCTACACAGCAATACACTAAAACCACATTAGATAGTTTGAATTCTACATAGCTGACACATATCCACACACCCGACCCACCTACAAACTGCACTAATAAACACATCCTTTAATACCCCTCATTCCTTTGCAACCAGAATGCCACACAGAACAGGATAGAGGTTGCAAACATAAAATAGAACTATAGAATAGGCACCCCTCCACACTTCAAAAAACATTCATCCCACACCTGAAGATACCCAAAACACAAATTAGTACTCTACATATCAAACACCAACCATCACCCACTCACAACACAGCATCCACACCTCATCACCCTTTTTTTTCCTTATTGAGTTGTCCACCAATACCATGTCCCCACAAAAACATCCCTGCTACACAGATAATGAGTTGAGGGTCATGGTGGATGAAATCATCAGAGTTTAACCAAACCTATTTGGAGCACAAGTCCAACAAACCTTTATTGCCAGGAAAATGGAGATGTGGCAAAATATAGTTAACAGGGTAAATGCTTTAGGCAGCTATCCATGCACAAGGGAGGACATCAGGAAGAGGTGGGACGACCTCAGGTGGAAGGTACATTCCCTGGCCACCAGGCACTAACTGGTGGTCCGCAAGACTGGCGGTGGACCCCCTTCTCCTCCCCCAATGTTCACATCACGGGAGGAGAAGGCCTTGGATATCCTGCATCCTGAGGGCTTGACAGAAATACCTGGGGCATTGGAGTCAGGTAAGTCACAATACTGAAAATGTCACCCTAAAGTTCTGTCTTGCATGCTCACTGATTACCTTTTGACATCTTAGAAGCCAACACACTCACTACCTCTGTGTCCAACTGTCTAAATACCCCTCTCTGGCATACCACATGTCATCTCAACTCACCAGGGGGCACAGTGCCTGTGTATGGGGTGAGCAGTACAGGGACTGACAGCACTACACCTCCCAACAGCCACTATATTACCATTAACAAAACCTGAACAGTGTACCATAATTAAAATAGCCTTGCATGTCAACCTCACAATTGGCTAAACCTACCTGAATGATCCACAATTTTACAGTCTCTGGCAATGTCAGCAATGCCATGGACATCTGCCAGTACAATACCCTCAACACACAGCAACAGCTGTGACTTATGCTAAAATGGCCCTTGTAACTCCAATCACTCATTGAAAGGTACTCACCTGGCGGAAAACACATATCTGCAGTGTGCTGTACTAGGTGTAACCTGATATATATGGCCAGATAGAATGTGACAACCACCTCCCCCACTGGAGGAACACCTCAGTGAGGAGAATAGCCCTGGATGTGAAGAAAATGAGGATGACTCTGGCCCATCTGGGATACCTGGTCAGTCTACAACTGTCAGCCTCACCCTGCCCACATCGACTCCTCCCAGCCCTGTTCTTCCTCATCCCAGGCAACCATTCGCCCCCAAACTTGTGTCCCAAGGACAGTTGCTACCATCATGTGCCCCCCAGTATAGGTATCTGAGTCACCACTAGAGAACCCAGACAATGAAGGACCTGGCACCAGCGGGAGTGGGCAAACTGTGCCAAGGGCACAGTCATGTGGGGGGAGGGTGTGTGGGAGGGATGGTGTGGGCCAGCGGATTGAGGCTGCTAGGGATACAACTGGCCAGGACACCATCTTCCAAGTCTTGGGAGCCTACTAACAGTCCCAAGGCATGATGAACCAGTTATTTGCCAGGATGGGGGCGATCAAGCAGCTGCAGAGGGACAACCACCAGGAAGTCATGCAAAGGTGGGAGGCCCACAATGCCAGAATGGCCTCCCTAACAGGGATGCTGACAGACATTAATATCACCCTTAGTAGGTTATGTCCTCAACAGCAGAACCCTTCCATTGGCCGTGTAACATCATGCCCTTCTAAATCGGTGGTAGCCAGTGGAATGGAGGCTCTGCAAGGGGAATAACATGCCTCAGACACCCCAGCCTCTGTAGCTGAAGAACTCCTAGCAAATGTGGACATCCACCAAAAAACATCCAGGAGAAGCAGATGCCAAGACCTCAACCACTGCCAGGAAGTGATCCTCAACTCATTGGTTCCCCTTGTGTGTCACAGATACACTCTGTTGACTGTGTTACAACCGCTCTCCATTTTACAATGGCAATGGCTGAACTTGAGACTCCAAATGTTTTAGAAGCTACCCTGATGATTGCATCCACCATGACTGAACCCTTCACTGTTTGCACTTTATGATTTGATCCCATCCCCTTCATTTTCCTGTGCACTTGTAAATAAACACAACTAAACCACATATAATGTTTTAGACCAATTTTTCCAATATTTTGAACAGTTAACTGTGAAAATTGTTGCTTACACATGATATTCACATTTGTACCAAATATGTAAAGTCACATCTCACATGTACTGTTGAATTTGGGTTATAAATAAGTAAAATTTTACAAATGGACACACTCCTAATCCAATTAATTGAACCTTCCTTCACATAGGATGACAACATGCCAAATATCACAGAGTGCAGTACAGCTTCGCAATTTAACGCTTCAGCATAGGTGTGACTAACAAGCACCCCCCCCGGACTAATGAAGTGGGGGAGTTGTGAGTCTTTGCCCATACAAATACGCAAACAGATTAGTTAAATTTGTGATCAGTTAAAGCCTTATCACATACCCATACCATAACTCCCAAATGATCATGCCCCATAATACAGACAGAGGTCAGTACAACCACCCCCAGTCATTGAATCTTCCACTTACCACCATCAGGTATCTGTGGGCATGTTACTCACCTATGTCATACTTAACACACATGCACAGTGGCCTGCAATGAGGAAATATAGTGACAGTTACATACACGTTAAAAAGCAGCAGCATCAAACCAATGAAAAGGTTGAGGTTATAGATTGCACAGGATGACATGTATCAGAGACACAAGACCACACATATGACACCCTTGAATCCAGATAACATGGCACACAGTACTAATGTGTGGAACAGTACACTACCATCCCACTGTCCTGACAGTCTGGGCATAGAACTCACACACGACCAACATGATGCCATACAGTACCTGGATCTATCCATGTTCACTTCACATTTCAGGCCTGCAAATCCCACCAGCCTGTGAAGAAATCTGCAAAGCATAAATGTAATACAAAAGGTATAGGCAAGTAATGGTCATGAATACCAATAAAGACATGTCGCCCAAACAATAGTAACACTGATTGTGCTGTGTAACAAACATTAACAAAGGAGACCATCACAATAAGCATGACTCCATGTACAAATTTGCATGTACACCTGAGCAATATACTTCTAAGCAGATAATGAGCTGTCTAATGGTCATACAAAGACCCTTCTCAAACATTTCCAAGCCCCCCAATAACCCAATGAGTCAAGTATTTAACAGAACAACACGTACCTACAGTCAGTTGAAGTACTGATTGATGAGATTAGCCCAGCTGTCTCCACCTTCATCCTCATCACTGTCATCCTCACTTGGCATTTCTGTTTTCTCACCCGCTGGAACTGTTGGCTCCCCCTCATCTGGTATATATCGGGTCTGATGTCTCAGGGTGAGGTTTGTGGAGCATGCGGCAGGCAACAATGATTTTACACACTTTGGCGGGTGAGTAGAGGAGGGCTCAACCAGACTTATCAATTCAACTAAATCCAGCCTTTAGGAGCCCAAAGGTCTGCTCCACTACATGCTTTGTCCTTTCGTGGGCCTCATAGAAGCGAACTTCGCTTGGTGTGGTTGGATACCTCACTGGTGTCAAGAACTATGGGTGGTTTGGGTAGCCATAATCCCCTGTAAGGAATCGTTACATGCGTGCATACATAAATCTTTGGCATCATTACATTTGGCAGCAGACATTAAAAACTGCTACACATCACATATATCACTTACCATCCAGCCAGGCCCTCTCTGTGTACTGTTGTGTCATCAGCAGTGGGATATTGCTGTTCCACATGAGGAAGGCATCATGAACTGAACCCGGGTACTTTGCACATACATTGGAAATGTAGAGGTCCACCAAACAGACTACTTGGACATTTATGGAGTGGAAGTATTTCCTGTTCTGATACATCTGTTCATTGCCATGTGGGGGAACCAAGGCTACATGGATACCGTCAAAGGCTCCCACCACATGTGGGATGTGTGCCAAAGCATAAAAATCAGCCTTCACATGGGCCAAATCTTCACGTTGAGGAAATCGGTTGTAGCTGTTCACGTGTTTCAGTAGTGCTGAGAGGACATCCTTTAAGACCAAACTGAATATTGTCTGTGACATCCCTGCAGTTAGGGACACAATATTTTGAAAGGAGTCTGTGGCCAGGAAGTACAGCACTGACATGACTTGTACAATGGGTAGAATGCTGTTGAGATGACGAATGGCAGGCATCAGATCTGGCTCCAACTGATGACAGAGATCCATGACTGTCTGCCTATTCAAGCTGTAGATATGGATGACTATTCGATCCTCCATGGTCTGCAGGTCTGCTAGTGGACAGTACACTGGAGGTTGTCTGACCCTTCTCATTCCAGGGTAACTAGATGATGGAATATAAGAAGGTACATCTATCAGTCATTGTGTCCATTGTAAGTGTAAAACTACATATGTCACACATGATGCTTGGACATGCCATATGAAAAAGGTAAACATGGTCCACAGGACATAACTAGGGAAATAATGACTTATTGCTGCAATATCATGCCCTTACCTCGATTGTGACTTGGAAATGGATACGCATGTCACTGAAAGTCTCAGTGATAATGGCATTCTTACCATGTTTCACATACGATAGACACTAATACCATCGATCCAATTGCCATGAGGGTGTACTCTATGCCACTAATGATACATTCCTCACATATCATGAACATTACAACATGTCTATTAAATCAGATTTTGAATACATTGTTGCACAAACCCATCATTGAAAATGATGGAGTAGATATGTTTCTGACCTTGTGACGCATTTTGTTTTTACTGTTCCGAGCATCTAAGGACCTTAAAATGGCAGCTGCCTGACCTGCTGTACTGGGCATTAGGAAGTGACCAAAGTCGGATGGCAGATGTCACCATTGTCTTGGGTGGATACTACCACAGTGGATATTGCCATTGGAATACGTAGCTGCCTTTGGCTATCTTGGGCCAAAGGCGATGTCAGCCGGTGGTAATGGTGCCTTATGTGGCGGACTTGACTGCCATTTCAAACTTCATCTGTCACTTGAATCCTGATACTGTGCCGGCAAGACCTCCACGACTTGAGCTGCTATGTACTGCCTCTTGGAGCAATCATGCCACGTCCTACAGGTGATAGGGCTCCTGCCTTCTCACCCGAGGAGCTGGAGAAGCTGGTGGAGGAGGTCCTGCCTCTGTGTGGACAGCTCTATGGTGCACCAGAGGAGAAGGTAATTGCACCATGTGCACAAACATTTCCTTAGTCGAACTATACTTTCTGGTACTAAGGAAAGGCAGTGGTACCGATTGTGTTCTAAAGGTCTGCAGGGTGCTAAAGTTGTGATCGAATGGGATGAGCTCCCAGTCACGTACTTATGTTCGGGGATAGCGATTGAGTCCTGAGACTTTGTGGAGAATATTTGATTATGGTCCCTGACCCACCTTGTGACTGTTGCACAAGGTTAGTGGAGTTGGTATACCAGACTGCTCCTGAAATACCATATTTGCATTTGTGTTTGCTGTCAGGTCTTTATGTGATAACATAAAAGCTCGTGCTGGAGATGCATGGTGTCTGCCTGTGTCCACCTCACATCTGTCCTGACTGCATATGCTCATCTATTCTGTGGAGGGGTTGTTCAAGACAGTCAGGGATTGACTAGTTGTAGTAACTAACTAGTTACCCTGCCTGTTTAAGTATGAAACATGTGGACATGACAATCTTTATTTTTATCTATGTCATCCATGCAGGTCAACGTCCATCAAGAAGAAGGGGATCTGGCGTGCCCTCTGTAAGAAAGTATGGACCCTGCGGGTCCACAGCCAGTGGAGCGCCCACTATCTGTAGAGGTGGGAGGACTTGAGATGCTGGGCCCAAAAGCCCAGCTGTGGATGTTCTCCCAGCGAGGACGGGGTGCCCGTCAGAGAATGACCCCCACTAATGTCCTGCATTTTGGCAGTGGCCTACCCTGAGTTAGATGGGCGTTTGAAGGCAATGTAGCTGCCACAAGGGGGTAAGTACAGACCTAACTTATGTTTGTCCCTTTACCAGATGATTGAGTTAGGGAACAGTATGTCAGCTCTGACAATGTGGTAAGTGCACATTGATGTACAATGGCCATAAATAGCACTCATGTGTGCACATACATGTGTATTTGGAGGCATGTTACTCAAATATAAATCCCCTCATTACAATTGCATTTTATGGTACACATATGACTGTGTCCTATGTGTACCATCATACAGCATTTCCTACCGTGGTAATTGTACATACCCACCAAGAGGTCCATCCTCCCAAAATCATGGTGGTAAGTTGTGTAGATCACTTGATTTCAGTCCACTGCATTGTCTCAAGATTCCTGTGCATGTTCAAAATAGAGTTGTACGCATTCTAGTCATCTCTATAGTCAGTGTGGTTGGTCAACTAGATTCTTGGTATTGTAGTTGTCAGTTAGCTTGCTTTGTTGGTGTATAACAAGGTTTATATTGAGGAACCTACCTCATATTTTGTTGTGACATGATGTTGGCACTTAACGGGCACTACCTGGGGGTGTTGGTGAACTGGATGTAATGAGACTTATATGTACTGTATGATGGAAGTGTTATCTTGTGAATGTGATGACCATACCTGACTTTCTGTTTTTCAGCATCAGTACTGGCAGACGACAGGAGACAGGGCATAGCCGAGCGGGGAAGCTTCTGGCCACGGGACCTCCAGCCACGAGGACACCAACAGTGAAGGACCCAGTGGCCCGGAGGGCAAGGGGAGTGCCACGGGGAGACCAGATCCAGTACATCTTCTTCGGAATCCTCCTCCAGTGGCCAATTCCTAGTGGTGGCAGGCCCATCTGTACCATCTCTGTCTGCCACCCCCCTTTCTATCACCACCCTCCCTGTAGCTCCCCACCCAGTTGGCCATGTCCACCCATCCAAGAGGGTGGGCGTCTTCTTCACAGCAGGCACCTCTGCCCCAGTCCCTGTTAGCCCTGCTGCCCTCAGTGAAGAGGCTATTGCCCTCCTGAGCTCATTCTATGTGGGTCAGTCGACCAGTGTCAATGACATCCAGGGACTGGCAACTCAAATCCAACAGAGCAATACGTTCCTAGACGACATTCATGGTGCACTGGCTGGCCTACAGAGATCATTTCAGGCTCTGGCCTCCACACTGACGGCAGGCAGTCACCCTTTGTCTACCGCTCACCTTCCTCTACCCAGTCCAAATCCCCCCTTCCCTGACCCAGCCAAAGCACACAAACAGACAGGCATGCATCCACCTCAACATCCAAGGGTAGTGCAGACAAACATAAGCACCACAAAACTCACCACCGGCACGCACACAGACAACATCCACCTGCAGACACACCAACAGTCATGACCTGCCATGACACCCCCAACACTCCCAGCACTACAGACTCATACCTGGCATATCTTCAGCCACCACACCAACACTCACAGATCCAGCCACCACACCTATCCTACCAACAGGCAGCACCCTTGCAGACCTTCAGACATCCACCCCAGTCACCACACCTGCAGACACCATAACCACTGACACGCCTATAGGCAGCACATCCACCATATCTGCAGTCACCATCCCAACAGTCACTGACCCACAACAGCATCCCCCAGCACCTCCACCCCCCTAAGCCCAATAAACATAAACACCCACATTCACCCACCCAACAGACACACACCACCCACAAGCACACCTTCCACAAACATTCACCCAAAACATCCACACTGACACATCATACAACCACTCCCTCACACTCCACACCCAAACCTCCTTCTGATGACCATCCCCTTGTCCAAAAAAACTTCCCTTGCCGAGTTTGACCTTATTCCTACTCCTGCCCCACCCCGTGACACTCCTAAAAGAAGTTTCCCTCCCCAAGTTCATCCCTTCCACCTCCAAGACCTTCCCTACACCTCCTGTCAGCAACCATGCCCCTCCACCTGCCAAAAAGAAGTCTTCCCCTCCCAAAAGGCTACCCCCTCCCAAGCCTAAGCCCAAACCCCCCATCTCCTGACACCGCCCAGGAGCCCCTGAAGTGCCTGCCTGCCTCCTTGATGCCCCAACCTGTGGACGTTACTTGCAGTCAGGATTCAAGTAGGGGCACAGTTTAGTGCCATGTGTGCTGTTTGATTATGGACAACGGACTGGCCTATGGCCTTGCACAAACTAATTTAATTCCCTATATTTTGCATACATTTCACCAACCAGTTGTTGTTTTTTGGTTGCATCTTTGTCCTGCATTTCCTTTCCTAGGTTTGAGTTGTTCCTGGCTGACATTGGTTGTGTTCCAGTATATGTGTGTATGTGTGCTGCATTATGCTTCCAGTATTGTGTGAGCAGTCTTTCAGGTTGTGTGCAGCGCTTTTATCCCCCAGGGATAGGGTGTGTTTTGTGTGATGGGTATGTGTATATAACTGAAATGTTGTTGTCATGGTGGTGTGGAATGTTAGTGATGATGTGTGTTTATTGTAGTGCTGTGTGGCTTTGTGTGTTTTTAAACTGTGTGAGTCTGTGTGTATTGTGCATGACATGGTAGGTTTGGTGTACTCTGTGTGTGTGTGATGTGTGTCGACTGCTAGGTTGTGTGGTGGTGTAATTGTGTGTGATCCATCACAGATGGTTGTACATTGTGTTGTATGTTTGTGTAGTCCCTGGCCAGTGTCGGTAGTCAGTGTTTGACATGTATTTATATTAGTGTGGTTGTGGTGTTGTTGTTATGAGTTGGTATGTTGTATATGTATTTGTGAGGCTGGGTCTGTGCTGTGTTGCCATGCGTTACTTTGTGTTCTTGATGTGTGGTGTGTGTGTGTGGGCTGGCTGCAGTGAGCATGCTGTGTATGTGTGGGTGTATTTGTTGCTGTATGTGAGTGTGTGTGTTGCTGTACAGTTATGTGTGACTATAGACTTTGCACCGCCTCCCTATGGTACATTATGCGCAAGTTCAAATTCATACATTTTACAAATGTAACAGGTCAGTGTGTGTACTTATGGTTGTTGTCGTCCTCATCGGCGATGATTCTGTTGTCTTTCTGCAAGCAGCAGGATGACGTCTAGTAGTGGTTCCATGGCGGCCCCAGAAGAGCATGGCTTCCTGGAGGTGAGTGTCTCAGTTTATCCTGTTCGTTTCCACCTGGTGTTCCATGGTCCGTGGTCCATCTGCGGCGGCTATGTTGGCGTGTGCAACCTCATAATGTGTCCAGCAGAAACATGGTCTCTGCCGTACTGATGGTGGCTCCAATCAACCGCAGTGGTCTAACCGCACTGGCAGCAGTGCTTTGGCAGGATTCTGTATCCATCATCGCCAATATCATAATTTGGCGGTCTTCTCCACCAACATGGCGGTCCTCGGACTGCCAAACTTGTAATGATGCCCTTAGTTATTTTTGTGTTGACTACCAGGTCATCAGGGAGATAACCAAGAGTGATGCCCACCCGATTCCCAGAATATGAGTTAGTGTACCAGTTTCATGTGGTTCACTCCTTGAGTACCTTTGGTCTGACGAGTGGCTCTTAACAGATAGCATTAGCATCTAGTGCAAAAGGGAATATTGTGTTTTCTACACCAGAAGGATTGTCTAAGTCAGTGCCAAAAAGACTGTCCAGAGTCTGGGACTACTGCATGGTAATGACAAAGTGGCAGAATCAGAAGTATTGCCCGTTGGCTATGTGCTGGTGAGAGCCTTGATTCTAGTTACAGGCACACAACAAGCAGAAGTGCAGTTCACTAGGTCTCCCCTTACTCAGAGCAGTTCAGTTTAAGAGTGCTTAAACAAATAATGGGATCATTTATGTAACTGTTCCTGCTGTATGTCGTGGTCAGCATGTCTGTTTAGTCTCTTGTGTGAGGCACCTTACCTGTTCCCATTGTCACTGTTGCTCCTATCAGTTTCACAGCTGGTGTGGGACTACAGCAATAGTTGCAGTAGAGGCTAGAGCTGCAATGAGGGAGCAGCAAAGCAATACTGCTCGGTGGGTGCCTGTCCAGCCAGATACGGCCTCTAGACTGAGATCCTGCTCACAAGAGGGTTCTTTGTCCAGGCAGCTAGAATTAACCCCTGTTTCAATGATGATATCACATCCTCTGCAGCATTTGGGAGGGTTGCAAAATCAGGCAGCAGGTGCATCAACCCCTTGTGTGCCAGGCAGCATGGGAGGACCAAGGGCCAGATGTAGGAACCGTTTTGCATGTCGCAAACTGTGAAAAACGCAGTTTGCGCCATGCAAAACAGCCATCGCGATGCTGATTCACATTTTGCGAGTCGGTACCGACTCGCAAAGTGTGAATCCGAATCGCAAATAGGAAGGGGTGTTCCCTTCCTATTTGCGACTCGCACCGCGATGCAGAATTGCTTTGTGACCGCGAAAGCGGTCGCAAAGCAATTCGTAGTTAACACCCACTTGAAGTGTGTGGTAACTCATTCGCAAACAGGAAGGGGTCCCCCTGGGACCCCTTCCCCTTTGTGAATGTCGCTAAAAATAATTTTTCAGAGCAGGCAGTGGTCCCATGGACCACTGCCTACTCTGAAAAAATGAAAGCAAATGGTTTCATTATTTTTTTGTATTGCAACTCGTTTTCCTTTAAGGAAAACAGGCTGCAATTAAAAAAAAAAACTGCTTTATTACAAAAGCAGTCACGGACATGGAGGTCCGCTGTCTCCAGCAGGCCACCATTCCTGTGAGTGCAGGGACTCGCTATGGGGTCGCAAAATGCGACCCACCTCATTAATATTCATGAGGTGGGTCTTTTGCGACCCCATAGCGAGTCGCAGAAGGTGTCTGAGACACCTTTCTGCATACAATTTTGCGAGTTGCAAATTGCGAGTCGGTCTGACTCGCAATTTGCAACTCGCAAAATTTGAGTTTACTACATCTGGCCCTTAGTTTCTACACACGGTTCACTGCAGGGTCCACAATACGAGACCTGGAGAACTCTCATGACATGGGATGGCTCCGGTTTTGTTCCTGAGGGCTATCAGGACATGGCTGGCTTCTTGTCTTAGACAGTCTTTCGTCTTCCAGGGCCAGGCAGTCCTCTTCACTCTCTGAGCATGCAAAGAAGCTTCTGGGTGATAGGAAGAAAATCAGTATCTCCTGAGAGTTGTGCAGACTTCAGGTGATGACACGAGTCCTGGCCACACAAGAGTCCCTTAAGTGTTCTGCACAGCAGTCCCTTCTTTGTTCATGAAGAAATCAGAATAGGAACCATGTGTGGGGGTTTGGATGCACCTCCAATAAATGTGTTTCATGTGGATCTCCTGTTTATGGAGTCAGAAACGTTTTAGGGTGGTTCTCTTTGGCCTCGCCCTCACTCAGACTCCTAACCCCCAGATCATTAGGTTTCAGCAGCAACTCAATAAACAATGCAAACATTAATTTGCAAATAAATTAGAATGCATGCTATTGCTGTCGGGTGCACTAAGGTGGTGAAAAGTTGCAAGCTGTTGTTCATAACGAAGTGCTTGACCGCATGATGAAAACGTTGGCAATTCCTTTGCTGCATTGACTTTGTTTGTATATGTTAATTTATCAAGCACGTTGTCACATAGAACTATGAATTCGAAGCTCTAATAAAGAACTGGTGCTTTTATTTAACTGAATGATGCTATTTTTTCCAAAATCGAACAAGGAAAGCCCCGTTTGCAAGCACTTAAGAGATGTGGATTGCTGGTTAGTGTTAATTTCTGTAACAGGTATTCTGACCCGGTGAACTATTTTACCTTAGGTAAATTAAAACAGCAAACCACACTGAACCAGCTGCCGGGAGCTTGGAACAGGAGAGTAGCATGGCATGTGTCTGTTCTGACACTCTGGTTTCAGTTGCAACATCGCAGGTTTCCGTACAAAAATCTATTTTAAACCAACCATTCTCCAGTCAGGAAACCCTGGTTATCCGTAACATAATTTATTTCACCTCCATGCAAGACCCTTAGGAAGAAGTGTCTGGGGATGGGTGGGTGTCACCGGGCCGGGGGAGAGGGGTGCGGGGCGGGGTCATGAGTTCAGCAGGTGCCCATGCAACATATATAGGGCCATTCTCCAGACAGAAGGGGTTCTTTGCCTTAATGTCTATGTTATTTAGTAATTCGACAAGTTAAAAGAGCAACTGGTTATGGAAGAGAGGGTGAGCACCTTGCGAAAGGAGGTCGGTGAACAGCTCAGGGAAGACCAACTCGGGCTCATTCAACCCGGGCAACAGAAAGGGTCGACGGTATCAACAGTGGAGAACCAGGAACACAATCCAGCCGCTACCCACGGCTGCCCAGCTCCACCACTCTGGGCGAGTGGCAGCCCTCTGGATTACCTGGGCCGGCCGCTGTTGGGCGTGGGGCCTCCGCGGAGGCGGCAGGGCGCCCCTCGGCGCCCGCGGGAGTTCACCCCGGAGGAGCACAAGGAGGGCTCCTACTGGAGCCGTCGGCAGCGCAACAACGAGGCAGCGCGGCGCTCCCGGCAGCGGCGGCGGCTGCAGGAGTTGCACCTCGAGGCCCGGGCCCTGGAGCTGCTGCGGGAGAACGAAAGGCTGAGGGCCGCGCTGTGCGCCCTGTACTGCCCGCCCGGGCCCCGCGTTGCGCCCTCGTTACTCCCGGCTCCTGCTGCCTCTCACCATAGCCCGCTACCACCAGGGGGCCAGAGACCACCTCCTGCCCCTCCGGGAGGCAGCGTCACGCAAGCGGCCCCATACCGTCCTTGGGTAGACCGGGCCCCGCAGCCCCACGAACCCCGAAACATCTGCCCGGGTGCACCACCGTGTGCAGGACCCCAGACGGCCTCTCTGCTCCCGCACAAGCTGAGGCACAAGGGCAGAGGAGCATTGGGGGCACTGGCCCAAGGACCTGCAGAACACGGGGTAAGAGGGGCCGCTGGTGGCTCATTTGAGCTGGGTGGAGGCCTTCTGACGCCCAGGGCGCGGGAAGGTGCGCAGGGACCTGGATTCCTGGTCTACACTGGTACCAGCTCTCTTCCAGTAGGACCTATTGCCCCCACCAACCTCCTCAACTATGCGGATTGCTACACACCCGCTTTTGAACTATGCAACACATTGTCGAAAGGGCAAGCAACATAGCACAGTGCAAAGCTCTAGACGTCAACCTGCTACAAATAATTTCCCGTAGAAAGTAGCATTGGACCCCTAACCAATTATTATCAGGAATCAACGACTGTCAATGAGACATTTCACGGCAACGTGTGAGAGAATGACAAATTACGATTGATCTACTATGTTTTTTTTCGGGGCGGTCAAACAAAACCTGGAAACCCTGTCACCCAAAAATCTCCTCACATCTGTAAGGGGTGCATTGTATCGTACCGGGCAAATTCAGTGAAGTAGGGCCGGGCCTGTGTACTATTGGGCGCAGGTGAAACACCTGGAACTTGTTTTTATTGTGTGCATATGTATTTGTTTGTTTTTGATAATTCACTTCTTCGCCAGAGAGTTCAGTGCGGGCTAATTCAATAGGTAAAAGGCCTAATGTGAAAACTAACTTAACTAATCACCGTGGCGCATTGAAGTGTCCCTGTTTCATTCATTCGTATCACCCTTAATTTATGGCAGATAGTTGGCAGAAATGAAAGGGCATAATGTGGTAGAATCTTCATTAAAGACAGTTATGCCCATCGACAGAGTCCTTTTTATGCTTCATGCCGTTTCCTGCTTGCAGTTTACTTCTAACGTGTATATTTGATAACTCGGTTCCCTCGCATCTATGCACACATTAAAAGTGAAGGCTTTTTTTTAACGAACATTTGCGAGCACTAATTTGTGTTTTTTTTCCAATACCAAGTCCACTAAACATTGTGTGTGTCTGTTCATGCTGTACCCGGGGTCACAACGTGGGTTTCACGCTTAACGTTCACTTCAGCAATAACTTTAAACTCTATGTAAAAAGATGCTCACAACAATTTTGACACTGGAAAAAAAAGAGAAAAAAAACAGCATCGTGTCAAAATCCATGCGATAAGCAACTGACTGCACATTTTGAAGGCTTGGAGGTAGCACGGTAATTCAACCAGTCAAACATTTATAGAGCGCGGCAAATCACCCGTGAGGATCTCGAGGCACTGGCTCTGTATGCTGCTAAAATTATCACAGGTCAAAACTATTCTGTAGAAATTTGTACACCTCAAATTTTTGAGGTACAAATTGGTACAGCTCTTTCGTGGGGGTTTTAGTACTGTGACGTTCATTTCAGGACACCTTTGAGTGAGCGTTGTTGCGCAGTTTTAGGGAGCCTGGCCTTTCACTCAAAGAGGTGTGCAGTCCCTTGAAAGCCAGAATTCAGGTAGAAGCGCCATGTTGCCTTTTTTTATCTTTGGTAATTTTTCACTAGATTCGTCACTTTCAAACCACCCCACCACACTCTAATGCGGAGTAATTTGTAGTCATTTTGCCAAACCATCTCCCTCTCCATGTGTTGTTGTTTGTAAACTACTCTCAACATAAGACATTTTAGTTGTGTTTACTTTACAGTCCTGTACTATTACAAACTGATTTTCTTAGGAGACAGTTATGTTTTTAGAAGCCCCCGCTAAAGGTAATTGAGAAGAAAAGCTTATGGCTCAACCAGCGTGATTGTTACTTCTTTTCTCCAAGTACCGGGCATGGTTGTGTCATGGGGTCTGTGTGAGATGGCCTTGAAAGTCTTACTGGAGTACAGTTTATGTACTCTTCCAGAGGCCTCAGTGTTTGACAGGACTGAGGGCCAGATGCACTGACTGGATTTGCAGAAGTGGGCAGAAATTACACATTCACTTTTTGTGAATCCAGTCTACTTTTGCAAAACCGACTTATGCGCTAATAGGTCGGTTTGCAAAAGTGGGAATCAAGAGAGCTGCAGACTGATCTATCTAATGAATACTAATTAGACTGGTGACAATTTACGACTCGCTGCAACTGGCAACAGTCAGAGGGCCAACAGCCCACCAACCCTGTAATTGATTTTAGAAATTAAAACTTTTTTTTCCAAAGCAGGCAGTTTCCTTAGGGCATGGGGCTACTTTAAAGAGAAACTAATTTTTGAAAAGTTTCTGTGAGAGTTGACAGTGGTCCCAGGGACTACTGCCTACTCCCCCTTATGCAGCCACACCATTTTGCAAAGAGAAAGGCGCCTAAAGAGGCCTTATTCCCTTTGTGAATGAGTTACCACCCCAGCTTGGGAGTCAGTACATTTTCAATGGTCTGCAACTGAAATTACAAATCTCTTTTTGAAAGGGACACCAATAACATGCCCCTCCATATAGCAATTGGGAACGCATTTCTAATCTCATTTACTAATTCAGAAGAACTTTCCTGAATGTCAAATTAATTTTGTAAATAAGAAAAAAGTGCTTTAGAGGCCTCAAAATCCGAATTTCAGTGGTTTGCAGCCACCAAGGCACTTCACAAATCATCTGTCCCTTAACTTTTTAGGAGAATAAGCATCTTTATGCATGTCCTACTAGGGCTGGCACAGTCATGCCTGCTTGTGTATTATGTAAAAATGCACAACATTCAGCACACCTCATATTTTATTCTTTATCTGATAGCCATTAACACGTGCGAATCACCATTAGACTGCTGGCACTGCGCTACGTTTAGTGTAATATCTTACCCCAGTCACTAATTTGATGAGTAGTCTGAATTTTTGAATTGCAGAACGTCACTCTGTTTACCGATAGAATGCAATACATATAATGTAATCCATGTATAGAAGATTTATGATGTGGAAATAAGTCAAACCTGACTCAATACTGGTTGCTCTGTTCAGAATTTATGCACACGCAAATGTCTAAGCTAAAGGTTCTCTATTTACATACACGTATTGATGCACTCTTAAAGATAGATAACGTGCTATTGGTGGGGGATTATTTGATAAGTACTGAGGCTGCCCATATTGTCCCTCATATAAATCTTCCACAGAGCACAAGGTGGGATTGTGAATGGCAGTGCATTTTGTAGCAGGAATGAAAAGGATTGGTTGTTTCACATTCTACCTTTCTTTGATGTAACTCTTTATTTGATTTGTCCTTTTCTTCTTGCCCATGACTACGCTTATATCAAACGTAAGGCTTTAAACAAAGCTCTGCACACCAACAGTTAAAGAAGTATGAAATATGCTGTAAAACAAAAAATCATAAACTCTTTCTTCTGTTTTTTTTATGTGTGCATATAAATGTGGCACCCTGGCATCTGTATTTGCCGAGGTAAAATACAAAGCAACTTAAATACATGAATATATTTATGGTGTGTGCAAAAATGGATAGACATAGAAGTTCCATCCAATATTATTTGGTGGCATTGACACATTTCAAGTGGAACAGATGCACACACAACTTTGTTACTTTCTGTGGAGAGTTCACACCAATCACCCACAAAAAGTAACGCAGTATGATGTTTGTCTCCTATTTACAGGATGCCTAAGTATAGCAAAAGGGAGAACCAGGCCGGCTGCCATGTGTTAAATATTAACAGTCAATGATTAAAAAACAAACGTTGCACTGGGGAATAATGAAATGACTGGATGATTCTGGGATTTCCCATTGCATTCCATTTACTGCTCAAAAATGTGTTTGCTGACTCTGCCCCTGAGTAAAACCTAAAGGGTGAACTCTATGGTTGTTTTGTGAACCTGTGTAAGGCCCTTGAAGTACATACCTCTAGTGCCACCATAAACATCTATGTCAGTCCAGATTTGACCATATTTCACATTCCTGATATTCTTGTCAAAACACCAGTGCTGTGCAGTTAAAAGACAATCAGTGGTAGGCGGTGACCCACCTCACTTACTTATCCCAAGCTGCAGTATAGATCACTCTTATGCATCGATCTATTCTATGATATAACTTCCCCATCTGTGAATAGAAGGAGGGGATATTACAATCCCTACTTTCCAAGACTTATAGCCATGCCAACTATACAGAACAACACAGATTGCTTTCAAGGCATTTGCATGTGTTAATTGTTGACACTTTCTTAAGGTAACTGTTTACACTGTTCCAGTCCATTTGACCTTTGTTTGGTTGTTCCTCTCCGGGAACCAGGATACATACTAAATGTGCTGAATATTTCTGAATCAATCAGAAGGTGAAAGACCCGGTGTATTCTGGTAAATCCAGGTTTCCTAGCTACTCTAGCCATAGGGCTCTTTGCTGGCTCCGATTGGTCCTCCATTACTTTCCCTTCCTCATAGATGCATGTTCCAGTGCAACAATGTCTCTTTGTGACAAGTCAGTCGCATTTAGATGGCCCTCCAGTTGGAAATGGGGGTACATACATATGACACAGGGCACAACCAATGGCTGTTTGCAATGCAAAGTAGATGCTATCCAAGAGCACATTTAGGCCTTAAGTGTGTCCAAGCTAGCTATACCGCAAAAATGAATAATGTTCTTTTATTTAATGCATGCAGTGCCATTTATATGATATGTACTCTAATGTTTCTATAGTGGAATCTCTAACCACGCATCAGCATACCATTATAAGCAACATTCAGTGCTCTACTAATACACCAATGTCTAGTTCTGATAATGTGCTTTGTTTAATCCTAAACAAGCAGCTGACTTGATTCTCCCCTTCCTTCCTTGATTTTTTTTCACAACGTTTTTTCCTGAGGACGATGAGTAGCACAATGTTGATCGAACCAATTATATAGTTGGTAGATCAGTGTTCATTAACATCAAGGGTTCACAAAGCCACCCAGTCTAATTTTGGCAAGTCTTCAGTTATTTCTTCCCAGTATATCTAATAGTCACTCGATGCTTAAAAGTAATAAAAAGTACACATTGTTACCATCTAAAGTTGGCGTGCAGAGTTTTATAAACCATAAAAATATCTACAAAAATTACCTTTCACAAAATTAAATCAAAATGAAACACGAAGTAGAAAGCATAAATAATACCAGATATTGCTCCACTGGCCTTAGCATTGAACTTCGCTATTTTTCAAGTGCATGTGCATACGTTTCCAAGCAGGACACCGTCAGTCACTGTGAAGGGAGCTAATAACTCAAGTGAGCTGCCCCACTGCCCCATGCTGTGTGCCGTGGTGTGACTTAATACAAATTGTGAATGACACTTGAACAGACCAACAGGAAAAGAAGGCTGACCAAAAGCACTTGTATGTTTTCATGCATGTACGTATTTGTGCTGATTGTTTGTGGACAACGTGAGACTTGTCGAAACAGCTATGCTGTCTCTTGTCTACACCTAAATATGCTTCTAAGGGCAATCTCTTTTCTCCTCCTCTGAACACGTGCCTGGTTCTATATTGCTGGCTCTCCACCACGTTGCAATTTTATTTACATCTCTTATATTCTTTCCAGGCTCTTGTACAAAATTAATTAAACATAGCTCTGAACCTACTTTTTCTATGTCTCTATCTCACTAATGCAATAGCCTTTAGCATTCAAGTCAAGATGGTTAGATAATGCAATATTTGTTCAGCGTTTAATATGTCCGAGGCTATCTCCCTGACCAACCTCTACAAGAACAATACTTCAGGCAACAATATATCATTGCCAGATGCCCTTTCCGTCTTTGACCTAGTGTTCATGGATTGGTGTGACTATTGTCCTTCTCTAAGTACTTATGGCAGATTTCTGGAATACTGGTCAATCCTAGAACTTTAATGAGCTTTGTTCTGTAAAACAGTCCTGATGGCTTTTCATCTGCAAAACAAGCATACAATTAATTCTGCTTCTAAAGGAATACCGTATCCTATTTTGTAATCAGTCTGCATCTACTCACAGGAAATTACCTTGTTTAGCTAAATGTTTTGCTTGGCAATATGAGTCATTAAATGATAATGGGGGTCTCTTATTTAGAAAAACCATTATAATTGCCTCTTGATCCCAATGTCAGGAGTACTCAGAAAGGTGCTGAACATGATGACACCTGTGAAATTAAAACTACTTCATACTCTATTCAAATAGTTACAGTGAATGTAATTATACACATTGTTTCATATTCTATGCTATATTTCTCTTTAGCACATTCTACTGAAATATGTACTAATACCTATCACTATTTCATTAATAACATTGTTATGATCCAAGAAGCATGTGTCCTTCACTTTTCTTGAAGCCCTTTCTACATGCCAGGCATTGGAAATGGCCCTCTCAGCAGGGTCACCCCAAACCTTTTGTCTTCTTCCACTTTTTGCTGAATTTTGGTTTTGTTGGCCTTAGGACACTGGGCACTTTACCACTGCTAACCAGTGCTAAAGTGCATGTGCTCACTCCCCTAAAACATGGTAATATTGGTATACCCACAATTGGCATATTTAATTTATTTATAAATGGCTAGTAAAGGTCACTGTATGTGCCATGGGCATGTAAATTAAATGCTACTAATGGGCCTGCAACACTGGTTGTGCCATCCACTTAAATAGCCCTTTAAACCTTTCTCAGGCCTGCCACTGCAGAGCTTGCATGTGCAGTTTCACTGTCATGTCTACTTGGCATTTAAAACCACTTGCCAAGCCGTAAACATGCCTTTTATTACACCTAAGACACCCCTAAGGTGGGCCCTAAGTAGCCCACACGGCAGGGTGCGGTTTAAGTAAAAGGCAGGACAAATACTTTTTAGTTTTACAAGTCCTGATAGTGAAAAACTCCCAAATTATTTTTCCGCTACTGTGAGGCCTACCCCCTCATAGAATAACATTGGGGATTCCTTAAATGCATGTATTAAGTGTAATTCCTGATTGAGAAGGAGTAGAAGTGTCGTGTTCGGTACTTGTGGACATGTAATAATAAATTCTCCTCAATGGCAAATTTGGATTTAAGATTACAATATTAAAAATGGCACTTTCAAAAAAGTTGGCATTTTTCTGTCCTTAAGCCCTGTGTGCCTGATGCCTGCCTCCAATACGTTTCTGGGTTGAGGGACAGCTGGGCTTTGTGAATTCCTTCTAGACAGTCTAACACAAAGGGAACTGAGGTTATGCCTGATGGATCATTCACATGCTGGTGGGCCATCACCTGGCTGATGTGCCATCCTGGGCAGGGTGAGAGGGAGGAGCTGAGACTTGCACCTGAATAGGGCTTTGGCTGTCTCCAAAAAATAATTCTCTACCCCCTTTGGTGTGTCTGGAGCCAGGGCAAGATAAGGAGGACCTGTGTGCACCTCAAGGCCATTCTTTGATGTCACCCTCACTTCAAAGGCACCACTGGGTGTAAGAACTGGACTTCTGACCTTACCAAATCAGTCCACGTCTGGGTCTGTGGATACTTTGCCGTGAAGAAGGACTGCTGTGCTTCTGAAAGAACTGCCACTTTGCTGGAACTCTGCTGGACTTTGCTGAACTCCTGCTTGCTGTGCCTGCCCTGCTGTTCTCCTTTCCTGGGAGTAAGTAGGACTGGACCTGCATCTATTCATCCCCAGAACCAAGAAACTCCAAGGGCTTGCTGGATTGCATCCTGTTCTGAAGTCTCAGGGTCATCAAATACTTCCTTAGGTCCTGCTTTAGCTATGGGACTCTGCCAACTGTGAGTCCAGCCTTGCCAAGAGGTGCTAACCCAATCTTGAGCCTTGAAAGTAGGCTTTGCAGCTGTACTTCAACAAAAATCTGTGCATTGATGCTGTTGAGCTGATTGGAACCCCTGCATCCTCCCTCCATGCCTACACATCACCGATGCAGCCAATGATGAGGACTTCACATGAACGACTGCGTGGCTTCAGATCGCTGCATCACCACCAGCTTCGGCCCCTTACATCGCAGATTGGGCAGCTCAACGACGACGCATCGCCTTCAACGCAAAGTGGTCAACACTGCACCTTGAGTACATCTCTTCACTGACTGTGCAGCTCGATAACGACATATCCCTCAGACTCCACATTTCAGAAATGACGCATCACCTTTTAACGGCCACCGATGCAATGGTCCATCCAAGGAATTTTTCAGTGGGCTCTGCATGGGACCTTTAGCTGGCATGCACTGCATCACTGTCCGCATTCTCATTACAAAATAAGCAATCACCTTCAATATTCCATCACACCAAAATTTGATGGAATAATCAACCCCTCAGATTGGGGACCAGTATCGGTAAAGTTGTGTCTAAAAATGCGCAACGAGTACACTCCGTAATGCCAGTTAGGGAGTGACTGGCATTACGGAGCATATTTGCTGTAATGAGAATTAATATTGATACTTGGAGAAAGCACTAGAAGTGCTTTTGGATTTTGCCATGAAAAGCCCTGATTAAGTCAGTGGGTTACATCCCAGTAGACAAAAACCTTGTTGGTTGGAGCTTGGCTGTTACACTGTACTGATACAGAGGACTGCTGTACTGATTTGAATCAAGAAAATAGGCGGAAGTGCCAGAAAATAAATTTGAAGTGAATACACAGACTGTATAAGAATTCTATACGTCTGTGCGTGTGCCTTAAATATATATATTGATCTGACAATCTTAGGATTGTGTGGATTTTAGGGGGTTTGGGGTTTTCTCCCTCATAAGAGCACTGCCTCATAAGGAAGTTTGGTTGGAGTTAACAAGTACATTAAGCTAAATAGTGTGCAACTGTGAGCGCTGAATTATCTGTGTACCTCTTGAAAAGTTGTCTGTACCTCTGTACTGAAAACAAACAGTATCCCACCTTGTTAAAAAATAGGCACCCATATTATTGTAGATTTTTAATCTTTCTCTAGCATATCAGAATCCTTCACTGCAGTAGTCTTCCAATGTAGTTGCAGGTTATCTAGAAGCATACATCAATTATTGCAACCTCCCAAAATCTTATGAATCCATGCTTCAGTTTTTGATGTAGCAGTGAGATAACCTGAATCCAGCTTTCATTTATAATGTAGCATTGGCATAACCCCAAATGACAGGTGCACATTATCATCTTGCTGAATCTCTTGGTGGCCTTCAATAAAGTGCACTTGGTGGTCCTGGCAACATTTCTTTCCAGTATGTCATGTTACATTAGAAAGTGGGTTAGATCCTGGAGTCGTTTCAATCTTTCCAATTTTGTTGCAATCAAAGCATCCAAATTGGTTCCTTCAGGTCTTCCACCTTATTGACGCCCCTCAGGATACCTTATGTATTCATCTTTTCTCCTTCAGGTTTCAACCTACTCATGGTGCCTTTTGGTTGATCTAGTGACTGGGTGATTTTTTCAGGTCTGGCATTAGCCAACACCTTTAGATTTTTAAAAACCATATATGTATAATATACCTCTTTAAAGATGTTTCAGCCACCTTTCTTCATTGGTCTGTTGGTGTGTCATTCAATGTTACTTCTGCCCACTACACCATATAACATGGGGCAGGGTGTCAGACCACTTTAGCCACTTTATAACTTCACTTTGAGTGACTGCATCTTGCTCTTTTACACAGGGCACAAACACACACAAGCAAGTTTCCATCTGTGTTAATGTTTTTATTATTAATTTATTACTTTGATGTTACTTTTGTGTTTAGAATCTAATGTGACAGCAGGACACCTTATATCAGATGTGAGCACAGGCCACATTCCACCAGTTCCTGTCTCATGCCAACGCTGCTGTAAATTCCGTTTGGGAAAGTGTTGGAAAATGGGTTATTAGTAAGGGCAGGTAAGTACCTACACTTAGCAGTAGGCCACTAACCTCCACTTAGGTCCAGTTAGGTCTCAGTAAATTAAACCCAGCTCAACCCTTGGTAGTTTGGCAACGAGCGACAAGGCTTAACTTAGGAGACAGAGTGTAAAGCATTCAAATATCACAAAACAGTAATTAAACAAAACACAGGAAACAGTTTAAAAATCCAAAACCAATTTATAAAAATTGATTATATTTTTATCTTTAAAATGACACAAAAACGAATAAAATCGGATCAGGGGAACTGGAGATATGAATTTTTAAAGAATTATTGTTTTCTAGCGCCTAGAAACAAAAAAGCGACAATCTGGTCATCTGGACACACCTCGACCGGGGCAAAGTCAAAGTTTAAGGCCGACCGCGATGGAACCCGACTCGGCTACAGCTCACGGGAGGCCTCTGTCAAAAGTTTACCTTCGCACTTAGTCGTTTTTCTGAAGATTTTCTTCAGCGGGACGAACCTGCCAGTCCAATCCGACCTCCTGGAACTCCTCTCTGGATACGCGTCACAGGAGCCCTCGGTGGAGATTTTTACCTTCGGACTTAGTCGTTTTTTCGAGGTGAAAATCCTTTGACCGGGGTAAACCTGGATCTTGATCCGATGTCCTTGGAGCCCTCCTCGGACACGCTGGCTGGGAGGTCCCGGTCAACTTCCTACGTTCGGACTTAGGGCCTGATTACAAATTTGGAGGAGGTGTTAATCCGTCCCAAAAGTGACGGTAAAGTGACGGATATACCACCAGCCGTATTACGAGTCCATTATATCCTATGGAACTCGTAATACGGCTGGTGGTATATCCGTCACATTTGGGACGGATTAACACCTCCTCCAAAGTTGTGATCAGGCCCTTAGTCTCTTTTTTTGGAGATTTTCTTCACCGGGACGAACCTGCAAGTCAGGCCAGGTCGTGGTTGAGGCAAGCCGGCTAGAGTTGCCGCAGCGGGTCAGTCCCTCTATGGAGCTTTTTTTCAAAAGTTCTCCAAACCTCTGCATCTTCTTCCAGATATTCTTTTAAGGTTCTTTTGGGGTCCGCAGCTCACCCCAAGGCTCCAGAAGCTCTGAGATGATCCTTGGGGGTGTGGACTACAACTCCCAGAATGCACCTGGTGCAAACTCCTTTTTGGCCACTGGACAGTGGTCAGCTGGTTGATTTCTTCAGGAGTGGTGCAGGGGACTCTGGTTAGCAATTTTCACCTGTAGCAAACAGGGAGTCCCTCCTTGAACCAGTTGAAGCCAGGCAAGGTCCTTCTTGTGGTGAAGCCCAAGTGTGCAGCTGGTGCACTCCTTCAGAGTGCAGGATCCAGGTGCAGGCCAGGGGTCCAGCAGGGCAGTCCTTCTTCTTCTGTAGTTCTTCCTGGTAGGGATGTGGTAGGGAACTGAGGTGTGGGTGCAGGTCTGCCAGTTTTATCCTTGCTCCTGGCTGAAAAACAGGGGGGTCCTGGTTCTCTAATCAGGTGCAGGGTCCTTCCCCCCGTGATGACCACTTCCTGGGAAGTGTGGCAAAAATCAGTCCCAGGAGGCAACATTCCACAAAAATCCATCATGGCTGAAAGTTATTTTTGGAGGTTACATTGGGCTGAGCCCACCCAGTGATGTGGCTAAAAATCATGAACACACCCCTCTCCTGCCCTCTCCTAATCTAATCAAGGGGGCACCTAGTTGTCTGGGGTTGCAGGATGTGGGGGTGTTTCTGTGTTGCTCCAAATGTCCTTCTCTGCCTTTGAAGACCAGTTTGGCAGCCCTCCCCCTTCCTGCCTCACCATCTGCTGAGGGGAGATCCCCTCCCACAGGCACATCTCTTTGTGTGAAGCCAGGCCACTTCACACCTCATCAAGGCAGCCTGGCCAGACTGCCAGAGGCTGGCCAATCAGAGCACAGCAGCAAAAACAATGCAGGGCTGAAGATGACAACTTTTCAGGTAAAGTTTAAAACTCTTTACCTGAACAAGTGATATTAAATCCAACAACTGGAAGTTGTGGGGTTTATCATAACAATTAATTTGATACCAAACTCTTTGTATCTGTCACTTAAGGGGACTTTTAAAATTAAAATAAAGTCTCCCCATTCTAGCCTATGGAGGCCATTCACTACAATGAGGGAAAAATGAATTTGGCTTTTACCTCACCATGGCTTATAAAACAATAAAACAATTTTATAAGGTCCCTGCTTATAGTTACATGGCACCCAGCCCTAGGGACACATAGGGCACACCTTAGGGGTGACTTATATGTACAAATAAGGTAGTTTAAGACTTTGGAACAACCTTTAATTCCAAAGTCGAATTTGCATATAACTTTAATTTAAAAGCAGCCAGCAAGGCAGGCCTGCTTTTAAAATGACGCTGGGCACCCCAGCAGTGCACCTATGGGTGTACTACCTATGCTGGGGTCCCTAAACCTACATGCCCTACCATATACTAGGGACTTATAGGTAGGTTGACTTAGCCAATTATAATTAGCCTAATTTGCATACTGATTTTACACAGAGCACAGGCCATGGGACTGGTTAGCAGTACCCAGGGCACCATCAGAGTCAAGAAAACACCAGTAAAAAGTGAAAAATGGGGGCAAAAAGTTAGAGGGCCTCTGCAATCAGCCCTGTTTTCTCACAGAAAGTCTTTGTTTATCTGACTTTATCCAATAAACAATGGACACTCCAAAATGAATTTTACAGCATAACAGATTGTGTGCATTTGAAACTGTTCTATATTAAGTTATCAAAAGCTTCAATGTTATACATTTGAATTCATAAGCAGACAATTCTTCAAAACAAATCATGTTTATTCTGGACGCAATTTCACTAATGGTTCTTTAATAAACTTAGCCCAGGAAGAAGATTTGTAGTACTTGTAGCATTTTTAAAAAAGTCTCTTTCTTTCTTTCTTTCTTTCTTTCTTTCTTTCTTTCTTTCTTTCTTTCTTTCTTTCTTTCTTTCTTTCCAGACCTATTGGCTTTGCCAGGACTTGTTTCTTCATGTTGGCATGCCAAAGGCACCTTATTGATAGCCTTTAGTAACCGAAAAGAGTTACCAAATGCTGACATCTATCCATTGTAGAAAGGCCTCTCTGTGATCAAAGCCCTGATCAGTACCTCAATATTTTAATTGAACTGGCCTTTGACTGCAGCCAGTGTGCTCTAGGCATGGGGTCTGACTTTTGGAAGGGCCCTGCACAAAAGTCCTGCAATTAGCACCCCTACTGAGAGCACCCATTATACGTTGCCTACTACCATATCTAGCGATCTGTAGGTGTAGGAATGTGGTTTTGGTCTAGGCCCTGTATTTTAAACTGACCTCTCAGGAGATCCCATTGGGAATATCGTTTTGCAGTTTCTTGTGAGCTCTGAGTGCAAAGCCTGTGCCCTGTTATCAGAATTCACCCCAGAGCTCACAGTGTTCATCTTGTGGCTTTGTCCAGTACATACTGGGTGCATGGACAGGCTTTGAGCAAGGCATAGTGTTAAGTACCATAGTAACCAATGCAACTAGTTGATATAATTGTTTTTATTTGTGATGTCATCTGTAGCATCGTTTGAAATCATGAAGTGTATTTGACTGGCAAAAATGTTTGCATCACTCATAATAAATGTGGAATTTCATTTTTTAAAACTTCTAGAACAACAGGTAAAATGCCTCTGGTTCAAACTTTTTATGGAAAATGGCTTCCCTGAGTAGAGAACCAAAACGTCTCTTCAATTAGTATTTTTCAGTGATTTA
Organism: Pleurodeles waltl; assembly: GCF_031143425.1. NCBI lineage: Eukaryota > Metazoa > Chordata > Amphibia > Caudata > Salamandridae > Pleurodeles > Pleurodeles waltl. The sequence continues at coordinate 730,805,924 of NC_090436.1, forward strand.
TGTTGGTGATATTCTTTAGTCGTTAGGAAACGTTAGACCCTTCAGGACCCAGTCCCCTTTATTTTTGACTATCCACTGTGCATGTCCAAAGGCCATGCACAGTAGCACTGGGTGCATAATTTGACCTTCAATTATGATTTCCACCAACAACCTTCTCCTTTTTGCCCAGTGTGTGTAGCGCAGGCTTCTCCAAACGAGTAGCTTATGAGCTACTGGTAGCTCCCCAACTGCATAGAAGTAGCTTTTCTGTGTCTAGTCTTCTAAATTATAAGATTTTGCTTTACTGAATTAATATATGAATGCCACAATTGGAAACTGTGTATTCCATATGAGAATGTGTGTATTAACAGAACTAATCTGGGGGTTGAATTTCCAAAATATATTTAAAGCTCATATTTGAGTGATAAACATCCCCAACACCCCTTGATTTATTACTATTATTATTACCTTGGTGCTAGGGACACTTAAGCTATAGCTATAATGTATTACCCACATAAAGGCATTCCAAAGTGACGCAGCCTCTTTTTTCTTGCCTGATGCAGAGGCGATCACTATTGGTAATTTTAGATAGGGAGCAACTAAAATAATCCTATCTGATGTAATCACTATTACAACAATAATGATATTAGTAGCTCAAGGTGATTTGAATTGATTATAAGTAGCTCTCACAATAGAAAAGGTTTGAGGCCCCTGGTGTAGCCTTTTGCAGAGCACATCAGGCATTAAGCACAGGAGATGTCTGTCAGCCACTCATGTATCCAGATTCCCTCTCACGAGTGACAATTTGAACATCAAAGGGTTAAGTCGTGCCTAGGCAGCACACATGCGCTGTCTCGGGAGACATTATGGGGGTGATTCTAACCCCGGCGGTCGGCGGAGAGGCGGCGGTCGGACCGCGAACAGACCGGCGGTCCAAAAAATGGCATTCTGACCGCGGCGGTCACCGCCGCGATCGACCGCCACTTTCCCACTCCGACCGCCACGGCGGTCATGACCGCCGGGCTGGAGTTTGCGCACACCGGCCCGGCGGTCGACCCAAGACCGCCAACCGCATCATGACCCTGCTTACCGCCGCGGTTTTTGGCGGTCGGGAACCGCCATGCGAACCATGGCGGTAGGCACTATCGGGGCCAGGGAATTCCATCCCTGGCACTGATAGGGGTCTCCCCCACCCCCCACTACCCCCCACGAGTCCCCCCCCCACACCCTCCACCCCCTGCCACCCCCCAGAGATGTTACAAACCCCCTGCCCCCCCCACCCCGACATGCACATACACGCACCCCGACATGCACGTACCCCCAACATGCACATATGCACACCCCCTACACACACACATACACAACGGGGGCACATACCCGCACACATACATGCCAACATGCGCACCCGCCGAACTACACACATTGCCCATAGGCACAGCAGCACCCCCCGCCCGCATGCACGCACTCACACACCCCCTCTACACACCCCCATGCACGCACCCATCACACAACACCCCCCCCACCCCTCCCCTCACGGACGATCAACTTACCTTGCGTTGGTCCTCCGGGAGGCGACGGGAGCCATAGGGACGTGACCGCCAACAGAAGACCGCCAACAGAAGACCGCCACACAGAAATGTGGGTCGTAATTCTGTGGGCGGTGTTCTGCTGGCGTGGCGGTGGAGGTTGACCAGTCTCCACTTTCCCGCCGACCGCCAGTGTGGCTGCTGGCGGTTTTCCGGCGGAACGCTCCCAGCGGTCGGAATACGCGCCGCGGCATACCGCCGCGGTCGGCGGTCTTTACCGCGGCGGTAACTCGGCGGTCTTGCGAAAAGACCGCGAAGGTCAGAATCACCCCCTATGTATCTCTCTCTGTGGGCTTCGTGCAAGCCCATGATTTCTCACTGGTTCCTTGTAGTGTCCCTCGAACAATCTTGCTTTTGTATGGTCCCTTTGTTGTCTTTGTCTCACCTTTTGGTGTTAGGTCCCCTCCCATGGAGACTGCCCCTGTTAGATGTGGTCTTAATAATTCATTTAATTATCGTTTGTCCCACGCAGTATTTTTTGTAGTTTCAGCTTGTTCATCATTGCGGCCGCACCTCCGGCTCCGTTGCTTGTTTTTTTATGTATTGATTTCGGTTTGCACAGACTTTGCCCACTGGAGGGGCCCACGGAGAGTAAGAGCACCGCTCTAGTCTCCTCGCGGGCTCTTTCGGGAAGGGGAAGTGACGGCGCCTGGACAGGATTGGTCCCCAGGTAAGTGGGGGTGGGCTTAGAGGGTGGAGATCAAAAGGGTGTGGGGGGAGGGACCGGCCTCTTTCCGCGCAGCCCATCGTGCGGTTAGTTTGGCCGGTCCCGGGGTTTAAATGCAGGCAAGTGTACGTGGAGGCAGGGCCGGGGGGTGCATTGTTTAATTTAAAAACTAGATTGACGGGCGTACACCGCTCGGACCGCGAGGGTTGTTTACTCTGATTAGGGGCGGCAGCGCTCCTGAGCAGCGAGGCGCCATCCCTCAGCGCACACGTGCGCGTTGCCGGGCTGCATTAGTGGCTTTCCGGCAATTAGTTATTTTTACAAGTTGCGGGACGTTTTACGACCGGCGGGCGCGTAGGTCCTCGCCCGCCGGCCTAGGACTTAAAAAAGGAGTAATTATTAGCGGCTGTGCGCTAGAAATAACGCGCCGACCGCAGGGGGCCATAAACAAATTCCTGGTGGCACGTTAAGGGCTATAGGGGCACAGAGCTAAGTACTCATAAGCAGCAGCGCATTTTTGTAGCAACGCGCCGGCCGCAGGGCCCTTAACAATTTCCTGGATGGCCAGTAACGGCCTACAATTAGACTGTGCAGACAGTTAAGGACATTGGGAATCACCGCCCCGGCGTCATGGCGACCAGCCAGGATGCTGAGGCGGTTCAGGCCATGCTCCACGTACTAGGTGAAGCCGGCCAGGCTGACCTCTTCAGGCCTGGGGTTCTGGACCAGGCCTGGGTGGGGATGGTACGGCCGACGCGCAGCGCGTCTGGCCGGGTAGCGGCAGTGGTAGCCGCATGCACATCACCGTAAAGGGCCAAAAAGCCCAAAAAAGCAGCGGTGGGGCAGGCACGTGGTGCAGCTTCCCCCTCCAGCCAGTTGAGAGAGGATGAGGGTCCCGCGAGCAAACCAGAGGCAATAGACGAAGGGGCAGCGCCAGAACAACAGGAAGGGGGCATTGAGGTAGAACAAGAACAGAATTTGGGGGACAGGGCCCCTTTACAGGACCCAGTTGTGCAGGAGCTTGCAGCCCCCATTATAGAGATGACGACTATGGACCTGTCCCTCCCCAGGGGCGGGGCCAATCCGGCAGGGGCCACCATGAAAGCAAAAAAGAAGGGCAGGGGCTGGACAGGGTAAAGGCAAGGCCAGCAAGGGGCAATCCAAGAAATCAGTGGCGGTGCGCCCGAGCCCATTGCATGTGCGGGGCAGAGTGGCCCCAGGACAGGCAGGCTGGACATGGGCGAAGCATGGAACTTATATACATAGGCCAAGATACGTGAGCAACACCGCATAGTGGCAGAAACAGAAGACAGATGGGCCCAATTGCGCATGGAGCGGGAGATGGCCGCGCCATACGGCCGGCAGCTAAAGAGGGCAGCAGAGAGCGCAGGGAGTGTAGGAAGCATGCCACAGGAAGCCAGTAAAGGTAGCTGGGTCTGGGTTCCGAGTGGTAGGGGTCAGGAGGCTGGTGCGGCCTGTGGGTTAGGTAGCGCGATGGGAGCCAGTGGCGCACATGGCCACGTTTGGCGCAGAAGGTCAATGCCAACACACGAGGTTGGCAGAAAGAAAGCAACTCCAACGGGGCACAACACGGCCCCAGCACGTTGGTCTGAAGCGCTAGAGGGGTCTTTGGCAGCCTTCTCTACTCCGCAAGACCGGGGTTTCCACAGAGATGGTGGGCGCCATGAGGGTCAAGATGATGTTTCAGCTAACTACATGATGATGAGCGGGGGTGTGGATAAAAGGATGGATGTGGTCGAAGAAGATGTGTTGGAAGATGTGTTGGAACTCGACTATGAGGAGGAGCTGGATGAATGGGAAGAGGGGGAGATTAGGGAGACAGAGGTGAGCAGCATGAGGGGGAGGGGAAGAGGACGCAGGAGCGGCGCAACCCCTCTTTCCGCTTCTATTTTTCAGGACCAGGATATCAGCAGAGAACAACATGAAGGGAGACAAGAACAAACATGTGGCCGAGGGGCCCGGAGGGTTTTGCGGCCTGTGGGAACGCAAGAAAGAGATAAAGGGCAGTGGTGGTCGGTTTGGGGGGATGGTGTGGGGGGGTGGATGCTCCGGGACGTAAGTCCATTGGGGTAGGTGACTGTTCTATCCTTGACTCATTATCGGCCAAAGACACGCAGGGCGGTGAGAAGGGTAAAGAGCTACAAAGCAGTGCTTCAACCGAAGGTGAGAGCGGGGCCAAGGTAACAGGGGAGAAGTCAGGGGCAGAGGAGAAGGAAGGGGGAGATCACAAAAAGAGGCTTCCCTATATGGGACTGCCTATGCCCTTGGGCTCGCATGTAGCAGATAAAACTAAGGCCAGAATATGGATACATGAGTATGTAGACATTTTTAAACTCTTGCATAGGGACATACAAGCCAAGGAGGGTTCCAAGGAAGAAGAGTGGGAATTAGCCCGTAGGCCAAGGGTACCAATTACTATGGATAATTGGACATCTGCGTTTTTGATTTTCGCAAGCATATATTGCGAGAAATACCCAGACAGGGCCATAGCACTCTTTAAATATATGGACATTATTCGGAAGGAGAAAATGCACTTTGGGGTTTTTGCCTGGTTGAGTTACGGTGAGGAGTTCAGGGCCCGAGTGAGTGTCAATCCCGACAAGCCATGGGGGGATGTAGACCCAGAATTATGGAAGCAATGGATGGCGTCGTCGCAATCCACGGCATCTACCCATACGGCCAGTGGCCTGCCGGTGGTTTATAAGCCGTTTCAGGCACGTTCCCGCCCCAGGAGGGGCGGGCGTGGGGCAGAGAACACCGTCTAACACGACAGGAGCTTGCTGGAATTTCAATAAGGGGTTCTGTTCCAGACAACCTTGCAAATTTAAACACGATTACTCCAAATGCGGGGGCCGTCACCCGGTTATGCAGTGCTTTTCGCTTTCCAGTCCAGCCGAGCAATGGAGAGCATCCAAGGACAGAGGCACACAGGGCGCTCCTGCTCCAAAGGGGGCCTACGCCAGTTAGGTTAGACTTCCTCATACCATGGCTGCACAGATATCTGGATAGTGCCACAGCGATTAAGCTAGCAGAGGTTTTTCAAGAGGGTTTCAGGGTCAGCTACCAAGGCCCACATAGGAGGCGATGGGCAGACAATTTGCGGTCTGCAAAAGAACTACCACAGGAGTAAGCTGGATAAAGAGGTGTCATTGGGCAGAATTGCGGGGCCTTTTTATGAGTGGCCGAGTCAAACTCTGATGATCTCCCCACTAGGAGTCGTGCCGAAGAAGGCCCTGGGTGAGTTCAGGTTGATACATCACCTGTCATGGCCGGAGGGCGCATCTGTCAGCGATTTTATTGCGGCTGAAGACACCAGAGTAGTATATGCATTGGTGGATGATGCTATAAAACTGGTCAGGGGATGTGGCTCCGGGGCTGAACTGGCAAAGTGTGATATACAATCAGCCTTCAGGCTACTGCTGATACACCCAGGAGGTTTTGACTTGCTGGGGATGCAGTTTGAAGGGGCCATTTATGTGGACAGGGTCCTTCCCATGGGTTGCGCGATATCTTGCGCCCTGTTTGAGGCATTTAGCACCTTCATGCAGTGGGTTTTCGTCAAGATCAGTGGGCATTATGCAGTGACCCATTACTTGGATGATTTCCTGTTTGTAGGGACGGGTGATTCCGGGGCTTGTGGGAAGGCTTTGACGGTTTTTCAAGACATGGCGCACCATATGGGGTGTGCCTCTGGCACCGGAAAAGACCGAAGGACCTTTGGTGGTACTCACCTTTTTGGGCATTGAGCTAGACTCCATTGCCTTGACAGCCAGATTACCGGCACAAAAAGTAAAGGAAATGCTGGAATTCTTGGGCACAGTGAAGGAGGAACGGAAAATTGATTTGCGAACAGCTCAGAAGTTGTTGGGGTATCTCAACTTTGCTTGTAGGGTAGTCAGAGGTAGGAGGACTTTCTGCAGGAGGTTGGGGCTGGCTATGTCGGGAGCCGTGATGCCACACCACAGAATAAGAGTTTCAATGGGCCTGAGAGAAGACGTGAGGGTGTGGGAAACATTCCTGAAGCATTTCAATGAGGTATCCATGTTTTTCTGCAAAGAAGAGACAGTATGGCAGGTGCAGATATTTTCGGAAGCGGCAGGAGCGAATGGTTTTGGGATCTTTTGGAACGGCAGGTGGTGCGCGGAGGCGTGGCCAGCACAATTGTTGCAGCATGGGAGGAGTATTGCCTTCTTGGAATTTTTTCTCCTTTTGGTAGCAATGGCAGTATGGGGGCAGGAGTTAGCAAATAGGACAGTTTTATTCAGAATTGACAACATGGCAGTTGTGGAGCTGGTTAACAGACAGAAGGCAAGGGACCTTAGGGTTTTGTGCATGTTGCGCCATTTTATGTTGCATTGTTTATCTTTGAATGTGATTTTTAAAGCTGTCCATATACTAGGAGTATTCAATGAGATTGCGGATTCCCTATCTCGTTCACAGTGGCAGCTTTTTCGCAACCTGGCGCCAGAAGCAGAACAGAACAAGACAGCGGTCCCGGAAGACATTTGGGAGTGGGGGGCATGATGATCACGGGGCTGGTGGAGATGTCCTTAGCGGAATCCACTCTGCGAAGTTACCGGCTGGCCTGGTTGGATTTTAAATCATTTGAGTGGTTTGCAGGAAATTTTTGGCTACAGAAGGGTAAACAGTTAGAGCGTCGTGCCTTGCGCTTCGTGCTGTCCATGGTACAGAAATGTTTGTCAGTGGCAACTATTGGTGGAAAACTGGCAGGTGTATCATTTTATGGGAAACTGTTTTTTGATCACGACCCGGCTAGAAACGATTTGTTGGGGAAGATGTTAAAAGGTTGGGGCAGGATTAGATCAGCTGAGGGTAGAGTGGCTAGAGAACCCATCGATTTTGAATTGTTACTGGAGTTGTTACATGTGCTGCCTGTGTGTTGCGCAGATGATTATGAGTTAGCACTGTTCCGTTTATGTATGGTGTGTATGTTTTTTGGCGCATTTCATGTGTCGGAGTTGTTGGGGGTTGGAGCAGCGATAGGGATACATTACAGGGAGGTTTGCTTACACGGCGAACGATTGGGGATCTGGCTTAGACGATCTAAAACCAACCAGCTAGGCCGGGGGAAGTGGGTGTGGTTGGAAAAAGGTGGCAATGCTTTGGCCTGTCCAGTTTTGGAATGGAGGAATTTTCAATCCTTGAGTTTTTGGGTTGGGATTGGGCGAAGATCAGGGTGATAGGTCGCTGGAAGTCAAGGTGTTGTGAACGTTATGTGAGGCCCTGAGGGGTGAGGAATGGCAACAGTTGGCGGGGTTGGGGGGGTGGTACGCTATCTAAACACGTTACAGTTATTTTTCCGTTACAGGAGATGCGTTTGGTCCGTCGCAGGTCAAGATGGTAACCTGGCTTGTAGGCCATTAATTTGTCCACTGGGCAGTGAAGTTCGCAGAGAAACAAATCTATGGTTGAGCTCTGGGACTTTCCAGCAAATGGCACGAGGTGTTATGGTGGGGAAAGAGCGGCATGCGGTGGGGTAGCCTGCTTCCTTTCATCACATCTAACTTACTGAACTTGGGATGTCCAGATTTGTTAATCATCCACTTGGGTGAGAATGATCTTGTTAAACTATCAGAACTCACGCTACTGCAACACATGCAGAGACTTGGAGATTATCAAACAGAAATTACATGGCACATGCTTGGTGTGGACAGAATTTGTTCCTCGTAGGGTGAGGAGAGGGGCAGTCAAATATGGAGCCATGGAGTGGGCTCGCAGGAAACTTAACAGAGCAATGAGAATTTTTTGCTGGGCACAGGGGATAAAAATCCTGAAACATGAGGACATTACAGAGCAGGATGTGGCACTCTTTAGGGATGATGGCGTTCATTTGTCCACTTTAGGGAACGCATACTATTTGATGGATTTGAGACTGTTGGTTGAGGATTTGTGGGGGGAAAACATGTGGATCAGGGATAAGAAGTGAGGAGGTCAGGTTGCAGTAGCGTGTCTGCGGGGGTGAGGCAGCAAAACGCCAATTGGGTTTGTGCTGGTTAGCAGTAGATGGGGGAGGGTGGTGAGTCAGATGCGGGCTTGGCCACCCTTCCAGGGTATAAACAAGCAGGTGAAGGCTGTGAGTGGGGGTACGCACGAACCAAATGGGGCATGAAAGGAAAAGGGGAGTGTGTAGGGGAATGGAAACGAAATAAGGGTTTGGAGGGGAAGGATGAGCAAGGAGATGTTAAAGGGAGGGCGTTATCAAAGTTGCGGTTTTTGGAGTAAAAGTTAAGGTTATGTTGCTTATTGCAGTCCTGTCCTAATAATTTACCTTTTACACTAAACAGCTGTCACTGAATTATTTCCCGATGGAGGTGCCCGCGGAGAGTAAGAGCACCGCTCTAGTCTCCCCGCGGGCTCTTTCGGGAAGGGAAGTGACGGCGCCCGGACAGGATTGGTCCCCAGGTAAGTGGGGTGGGCTTAGAGGGTGGGGATAAAATGGGTGTGAGGGGAGGGACCGGCCTCTTTCCGCGCAGCCCATCGTGCGGTTAGGTTGGCCTCCCACCCACCCGGCAAAAGAAGAGAGATCGGAGAGGAATGAAGTTAGAGTTAAGCGTAAGAAGGGAAGGGGAGGATCGTCAGGGCAGGTTGCAGGAATGATTTGGCAGTCGATGGGGGAGGGTGGTGAGTCAGATGCTTGGCCACCCTTCCAGAGAATAAACAAGCAGGTGAAGGCTGTGAGTGGGGGTACACACGAACCAAATGGGGCATGAAAGGAAAAGGGGAGTGTGTAGGGGAATGGAAACGAAATAAGGGTTTGGAGGGGAAGGATGAGCGAGGAGATGTTAAAGGGAGGGCGTTATTAAAGTTGCGGTTTTTGGAGTAAAAGTTAAGGTTATGTTGCTTATTGCAATCCTGTCCTAATAAATGACCTTTTACACTAAACGGCTGTCACTGAATTATTTCCTGATAGCCCAGCCAGGCCTCTCTCCTCTGGCTACTGAAGCTGCCAATAAGTGGCGCTGATAAACTCCGGGATCGTCTCTGGTTGGCTACCAGTACGTGTGTGACAGCGACACACCCACAACAGCAGCAGCAGATGCTGCGTCCACAATTTTACCCCAGCTCATAAAGACTGACAAGCATTTCCTAAGTGTTCCTAAGTATTTGTGTTCACGTATACTTTTTGGAGTGTTTGTCAATAGAAAACAATTGTTAAAGTGTGTCCAGTGGGTGATATAGATCTCCACCCACATGTTTCTTTTGGAGATTCTACAGTCCGCTATTCACACAGGACTTGGATTGATGACCTCAATGTTTAGACGGGAGGAAGGGCACATGCGCCACTCAATATCACACTTGTTCTGCTTTCACTTTAACCCCAAAGATCTCTTAATTTGGAGAGTGCTATTGCATCAGTACTCAGCATTCACCATTAAATATTTTAGCAGGCTACTGACTATTATCACACAAACGGCCCAAACTATTTTGTCTTTTTAAAGTAGGGGGCAGTTGTTAGCATAAAAAAGGCTTAAAAAGAATGCCATGTGAGGGAGCGACCATCAAAAGAAACTGCTCTGTAAACCTGACCTGAAGCTAGAGCAAAAGAGCACAGGCAAGGCCAGCAGTTTGTTGACAAAGCGATCACTTTCTCAGGCAACTCTCTTGCATGATTTTTTGGGCTTACCCCCAAAGTGCACTATGCTCAGACTTACCCTGTTGTTGAGAAATGGGCAAAACTTCCCCTTTTTAATTGCCTTGACACTATGTTGTTCATTTATTTATTTAAAAAATCTATCCCTGGGTGCTCCAACTGCTCTAGTTGTAGCTGGCTCAGGTCTAGAGCCCGGGGCAGTCTATGTGTGGTAACATCTTTTCCTCAGATGACATCTGTGTCACTGAAGCTCATGCATGGAATCTCTAGTGTGGTTGCAGGCACTTTGAGATTAAATATTTCGGCCGCTACTTGGTACTTACATTGACTTCTTAATTTTCAAGCAGAGCTGTGAAGGTTATTGGGAGTTCCTTCTCCGCATCGAGTTGTAATCACAAGCACCTTGATATTAAGATGCTCTTCGAACCATCGGACCCTTGCAATCCTCACCAGAGTTAAGAGACCTGCATTGGTTGTGGCATCACAATTACTTTGTGAAATGTATATAGTGCTTACTTCCCCTATGTGAGGTGCTTGAATCTCTGGCATGGGTAGCATTCTGTGCTATGTAGGGTGCGTGATTAGAGGGTATTGGCTTTATCCTATGCGGGGTGACATTCCATGCCATATAGATGCAGCTACTGTGTTATGGGATGCAGCGCTTATCGATGTGGTTAATGATGGGGTGTGAAACAGTGGAATTTAACATTAAAATACAGCAATAAACTACTCAAAGGTGACCAGTCAGACTTTGGGAAGGGCCTTCCTCTGTGCAGCAGCCCATGTTGCTGAGTTGTTTAGTAAATTTTGATCTGTTTGCACGCAAAGCATTTTTTTATAAAATCTGCTAACTATGCAGCAGCTTATAGATTATGGCCCTCATTCTGACCCTGGCGGTCGGTGATAAAGCGGCGGCCAAGCCGCCAACAGGCCGGTGGTCTAAAATATGCAATTCTGACCCTGGCGGGAACCGCCAACACAGCCCGCCAACTTAACACTCCGACCGCCACAGCGGTACAAACAAACAGCGCGGCGGTTCCCGCCAACAGCCCGGCGGCAGACAATGTACCGCCCACCCTATTACGACCCACCAATCTGCCACCTTTTCCGGGGCGGGAGCACCGCCGATAAGAACACGGCGGAAACAGACTACGAACGGGAAAACGCTCACCTCTACGCACTCCACGCCAGATTCCGGCAGTATGGAGCCAGAGTTGCAGGTCATCCCCGCACTCCTATTCCTGCTCATATACCAGGAGCACGCCCGGCGGCGCGGAAGACATCGGTGAGTACTGCACCTACGACACAGGGGAGGGAAAAGATTACCGGCACACACCCACCCACCCACACCCACTACAACACACACATCAATGCATTCCCACAGATCACTGTCACAACCCACAAACCACCCCCCTCCGAAATAATGCAAAGACCAAAAGAAGAGATCATAAACGGGCAGATATATTGAAATATGTACACCAGTAATCCCAATAAATAAATAAACTATGTACAAAATATATACAGCTACTAAATGTAGTCCAACCACTGTCCGTGGATCACAGGGGTCCTGTGCAAAGGGGCAAGGCCCAGTCCCACGACAAGAACTCCACGGAGAGAACACTGCAGGGGCATCAGAAAGAAAATAGGACAGGCACCTCAGGGGGAAGGGAAGGGGGGGCACCTCAGCCACTTGAGTACACGACGCCAGATCCACGAGGGGACTCCATGACCACTGGCCCATCCTGGGGAGAGCAAAGCCACAGTCCAAACAGTCCATACAGTGGGTGGCCTGCCCACTGGGCCATCCTGGGGAGAGCAAAGACACAGTCCAAACAGTCCATACAGTGGGTGGCCTGCCCACTGGGCCATCCTGGGGAGAGCAAAGCCACAGTCCAAACAGTCCATACAGTGGGTGGCCTGCCCACTGGGCCATCCTGGGGAGAGCAAAGCCACAGTCCAAACAGTCCATACAGTGGGTGGCCTGCCCACTGGGCCATCCTGGGGAGAGCAAAGCCACAGTCCAAACAGTCCATACAGTGGGTGGCCTGCCCACTGGGCCATCCTGGGGAGAGCAAAGCCACAGTCCAAACAGTCCATACAGTGGGTGGCCTGCCCACTGGGCCATCCTGGGGAGAGCAAAGCCACAGTCCATACAGTCCATACAGTGGGTGGCCTGCCCAATGGGCCATCCTGGGGAGAGCAAAGCCACAGTCCATACAGTCCATACAGTGGGTGGCCTGCCCACTGGGCCATCCTGGGGAGAGCAAAGCCACAGTCCATACAGTCCATACAGTGGGTGGCCTGCCCACTGGGCCATCCTGGGGAGAGCAAAGCCACAGTCCATACAGTCCATAACAGACCCCACTGCCACTGGAGGAGGCAAGTTGGCCAGAGGACATCCTGCAGCCCTGCCCGAGATAGATCCTGCCCTGCCACGTCTGCCAAAGGGCCAGCGGTTCTTGCCCTGAAGGGCCCAGTTCAGCGGTTCTTGAGACGGCGGGGCCCAGTTCAGCGCTCCTTGCCTTGAAGGGCCCAGTTCAGCGCTCCTTGCCTTGTAGGGCCCAGTTCAGCGGTCCTTGCCTTGTAGGGCCCAGTTCAGCGGTTCTTGCCCTGAAGGGCCCTGTTCAGCGGTTCTTGAGATGGCGGGGCCCAGTTCAGCGGTTCTTGCCTTGAAGGGCCCAGTTCAGCGGTTCTTGCCCTGAAGGGCCCAGTTCAGCGGTTCTTGAGACGGCGGGGCCCAGTTCAGCGGTTCTTGAGACGGCGGGGCCCAGTTCAGCGGTTCTTGCCCTGAAGGGCCCAGTTCAGCGGTTCTTGCCCTGAAGGGCCCAGTTCAGCGGTTCTTGAGACGGCGGGGCCCAGTTCAGCGGTTCTTGCCTTGAAGGGCCCAGTTCAGCGCTCCTTGCCTTGTAGGGCCCAGTTCAGCGGTCCTTGCCCTGAAGGGCCCAGTTCAGCGGTTCTTGCCTTGAAGGGCCCAGTTCAGCGGTTCTTGCCCTGAAGGGCCCAGTTCAGCGGTTCTTGAGACGGCGGGGCCCAGTTCAGCGGTTCTTGCCCTGAAGGGCCCAGTTCAGCGGTTCTTGCCCTGAAGGGCCCAGTTCAGCGGTTCTTGAGACGGCGGGGCCCAGTTCAGCGGTTCTTGCCTTGAAGGGCCCAGTTCAGCGCTCCTTGCCTTGTAGGGCCCAGTTCAGCGGTCCATGCCCTGAAGGGCCCAGTTCAGCGGTTCTTGCCTTGAAGGGCCCAGTTCAGCGCTCCTTGCCTTGTAGGGCCCAGTTCAGCGGTCCTTGCCCTGAAGGGCCCAGTTCAGCGGTTCTTGAGACGGCGGGGCCCAGTTCAGCGGTTCTTGCCCTGAAGGGCCCAGTTCAGCGGTTCTTGCCCTGAAGGGCCCAGTTCAGCGGTTCTTGAGACGGCGGGGCCCAGTTCAGCGCTCCTTGCCTTGAAGGGCCCAGTTCAGCGGTTCTTGAGACGGAGGGGCCCAGCGGAGCGGTGCGTGAGAGGGCGGGGCCCAGCGGAGCGGTGCTTGAGACGGCGGGGCCCAGTTCAGCGGTCCTTGCCTTGAAGGGCCCAGTTCAGCGGTTCTTGCCCTGAAGGGCCCAGTTCAGCGGTTCTTGAGACGGCGGGGCCCAGTTCAGCGGTTCTTGAGACGGCGGGGCCCAGTTCAGCGGTTCTTGCCCTGAAGGGCCCAGTTCAGCGGTTCTTGAGACGGCGGGGCCCAGTTCAGCGGTTCTTGAGACGGCGGACGGTCTATGGCCAACTGCTAATTGCCTGGTGGTGCCCTCCTGGGCAGCGGGGATGGTGCTCCTTCACTGCCCACCTGGGCTGTGGGTGGTGGGGCCCTCCTGGCCAGCTGGGCTGGGTCCTCCCTGGGCAGCGGCTATGGGGGTGGTGGGCTCTCCCGGTGCAGCTGTGCCGGTTCCTCCCGGGGCAGCGGCTATGGGGGTTGTGGGCTCCTCCTGGGCAGCAGGCCTGCTGCCTGACCTCTCCGACTTGCTGCCCTTGCCCTCCTTAGTCGTGGGCCTGTGGCCCTTTCCTCCCTTTGGAGCTGTGGCTGGTGACTGTCTCTGGGTGGTGTCCGGGGGGATGTAGAAGGCGGGCTCCTGCGGCGACCCTTCCGCCTTCTGCTCCTCTTCCCAGGGGGTGGGCTGGCTGTCCCCTTGCTGCTGGGCGAAGATCCAGACATGCGGGCTGGCGGGCTCCAATACCCCTGCACCCTTGTCAAGGGGGCTGCAGGGCTGGTGGTGGCTGAGGTGCTCTTCTTACCCCGACGAGAAGGAGGGGGGGGCTCAGGGTCAGGAAAGAAGTTAGTAGTGGCGAGGAAGAGCTTCTTGGGACAATGGAGAGTGGTAGGTACAGTGGGAATGGGAGTGGAGGGAGAGGATGTGGTTGTAGGTGAGTCACGTTTGCTGTCTTTGGGTGCAGGTGCAGGAGGGATAGGCTGTTGTGAGGTGGATGGCTGTTGGGTGGGTGGGTGGCTGCGTTTGTGTGGTGTGGAAGAGGGGGTGACAGACACAGTGGGAGAGGACACAGGGGACGTGTAAATGGCAGTGGGGGTGGTGACTGCACGTGTGCGGACTGGAGTGGAGGGTGTGCTGGTGATGGAAACACTGGCTGATGGTGAGGTGAATGGAGGTGTGAGTGTAGACGTCACAGGGAGGGAGGAGGGAGACGAGGAGGTGGGGGTCACAGAGGTGGTAGTGACTGTTGGCATGTCTGCATCGGAATGTTGCGTGTGTGAATGTCTGCGTGATCTGTGGTGCTTATGTTTGGATGAGCTTCTCTTGGGTGTTGAGGTGTGTGCAGGCTGGTCTGATGGTGTGGGTGGGACAGGCAGAGGAACAGGAGACTGGGAGGAGGGAGTTAGTAGAGGCAGGCAGGAGACAGGGACAATGGCTGCCGTCAGTGCTGAGGCCAGAGCCTGGAACGATCGCTGATGGGCAGCCTGACCCGAATGAATGCCCTCCAGGTACGCATTGCTGCGATGAACCTCCCTCTCCACCCCCTGGATGGCATTCAAAAGGGTAGTCTGCCCAACAATGAGCGTTCGGAGGAGGTCAATGACCTCCTCACTGAGGGCAGCGGGGGTAACAGGGGCAGGGCCTGAGGTGCCTGGGGCGAAGGAGATGCCCGGCTTCCTGGCAGAGCGGGCACGGGGCGAACGCTGAGGGGCTGCTGGGAGGGCGGAGATGGTGCGCTGGGTGGCGGCTGTACCTGTAATGGCGGGGGGCACGGATGGTGCCACCCCCGCAAGGGAGCCCCCTTCCGAGGACGTGTCCGTGCCGCTGCAGGGTCCAGTCGTCCCCGTCGTGGAGCTCCCCTCGCCCTCCGTCTCACTGGTCCAGTCTGACTCTGTGGCATGGCCCTCCTGGGCCATGTGAGATGCAGCTCCCTCCTGCCCCGATGCCACTTCTCCTCCGCCTGATGATGCTGATGCACACAAGCACAGAAAGACAAACAAAAAGGGGGGGGGAGAGAGAAATAAAGGGATATTGATTACATGGATCTCCGGTACAGTTAGCGGACATGACAGACACAGATGCCCCCTGCACTAAGTTGCGCACTTGGGGTCCGCTACGCATTCCGTGGAACATGCCCTACACGCCTAGAGTTGACAACTGCACCCATGGATGACACGGCCCAGGGATGGCTGTACTGACAAACTACTGAGGGTGGTGGCTGGGGACACAGGGGCTTACGGGGGTGCCCAGCCTACAGATATCGCCCTGGCCTAGGGGGACCCCCAGCCCTCCTCCCCCACCCAGACACCTCCACTGCGCGACAACAGAGTAAATAATGCTTGTACTCACCCCCTTGTGTCTGCTGTGCTGCCCTCATGCGCCCATCCAATTCAGGGTAGGCCACCGCCAGGATCCGGAACATCAGGGGGCTCAGTTGACGGCAGGCACCCCGCCTACGTTGGGAGGCCATCCCCAGCAGAGACTCGGCGGTCTTCTTGGTCCCGCGGCGGATGTCCTCCCACCTCTTGCGGCAGTGGGTGCCCCGTCGATGGTGGACCCCCAGGGTCCGGACTTCCTTGGCGATGGCACGCCAAATCCCGATCTTCTCATGGGCGCGGACCTATGTGACACGTACAGGGAGGGAGAAATACCACGTTCAAGTTTCTCAGCATTTTCCTTTCCAGTGGCCCAACACCCCCCATCCCCGCCAGGCCCCCCGCCATGCCCCCCGCCAGGCCCAACATGCCCCCCATCCCCGCCATGCCCCCGCCAGGCCCAACATGCCCCCCATCCCCGCCATGCCCCCCGCCAGGCCCAACATGCCCCCCATCCCCGCCAGGCCCCCCGCCATGCCCCCCGCCAGGCCCAACATGCCCCCCATCCCCGCCAGGCCCCCCGCCATGCCCCCCGCCAGGCCCAACATGCCCCCCATCCCCGCCAGGCCCCCCGCCAGGCCCAACATGCCCCCCATCCCTGCCAGGCCCCCCGCCATGCCCCCCGCCAGGCCCAACATGCCCCCCATCCCCGCCATGCCCCCCGCCAGGCCCAACATGCCCCCCATCCCCGCCATGCCCCCCGCCAGGCCCAACATGCCCCCCATCCCTGCCAGGCCCCCCGCCATGCCCCCCGCCAGGCCCAACATGCCCCCCATCCCCGCCAGGCCCCCCGCCATGCCCCCCGCCAGGCCCAACATGCCCCCCATCCCCGCCAGGCCCCCCGCCATGCCCCCGCCAGGCCCAACATGCCCCCCATCCCCGCCAGGCCCAACATGCCCCCCATCCCCGCCAGGCCCCCCGCCAGGCCCCCAAGCCAGCCAGTGGCCCCAAATCCATATTGAATTAAACTCACTTGTTGGTCTGGAGGACCGTAGAGTAGGGCATACTGGGGGAGGACCCCATCCACAAGTTTCTCCAACTCCTCTCCAGTGAAGGCAGGGGCCCTTTCCCCAGCTGCAGCAGCCATTGTCCCTTCCAGACCGAGGTCACAGCAACACTTGCAGTATAGGTCCTCTCCTGTGAAAGTTCAAGTCGCAAGTGGATAAGTAGATAGAAAATGGCGGTGACGTCCGCGGCGGTGCGTACCGCGGCGGTGCGTCCCGCCACCGCCGGCGCCCTTCGCCATTGGCTCCTGAAACCCATAGGCTTCAATGTTAACCAATGCGGCTTTGCGCCGCGGTCTTCGCCCGCCGCCCGCCGCGGTGTGCCACGCCAGCGCATTGACCTCACATCCCATTGTCACACTTCACAGGTCAGGCAGCCGCCATTTCCAGGGCCCACATGGCTCAATTTCAACAGCGTCACACAGGCCTAGGCCTTGCATAGCCACTCAGACACGCCATTCACTGCATAGAGAATCGTTTACTGTGCTAGCTGTGAGTACGTACCTGTGGGTTGCTTGACTGTGTGCTCCATGTTGTCCTTCCTAGGCACCGTCCGCTGGGTTGGGCGAGGAGACGGATGAATCCTCCCGTGTACCGACCGCTGGTGGACCTGTCGACAATGGAAGAACGCCACATTATCCTGACCTACCGTCTTAACCGTGCCACTATCCATGAACTGTGTGCCCAGCTGGAGCCCGACCTGATGTCCCCCATCCGCCAACCCACAGGGATTCCCCCTCTGGTGCAGGTCATGTCAGTACTCCATTTCTTGGCAAGTGGGTCATTTCAGACAACCGTGGGAATTGCTTCTGGGATGTCTCAGCCCATGTTTTCGAAGGTGTTATCCAGAGTGTTGTCTGCCCTGATGAAATCCGTGAGGAGCTACATCATTTTCCCTGAGGTGGGCGAATTGGCTACAGTGAAGGGTGATTTCTACGCCCTTGGACATATTCCCAACGTAATTGGTGCCATTGATGGGACCCATGTGGCTTTGGTTCCCCCAAGAGACAGGGAGCAGGTGTACAGGAACAGAAAAAATTACCATTCAATGAACATCCAGGTGGTGTGTTTGGCTGACCAGTACATCTCGCATGTAAATGCCAAATTCCCAGGGTCAGTGCATGACGCCTACATCCTCAGGAATAGCAGCATCCCTTACGTGATGGAACAGCTACAGAGACACCGTGTATGGCTAGTGGGGGACTCTGGGTACCCCAACCTGTCGTGGCTACTGACCCCAGTAAGGAATCCCCGGACCAGGGCAGAGGAACGGTACAATGAGGCCCATGGGCGTACTAGGAGGGTGATCGAACGCACCTTTGGCCTCCTAAAGGCCAGGTTTCGCTGCCTGCATATGACAGGTGGATCCCTAATGTACTCACCTAAGAAGGTGTGTCACATCATCGTGGCCTGCTGCATGCTTCACAACCTGGCTTTGCGCCGCCAGGTGCCTTTCCTGCAGGAGGATGGTCGAGACGGTGGTGTGGTGGCAGCGGTGGAACCTGAGGAGAGTGACGAGGAGGAAGACGACGGGGCTGAAACAGACAACAGGGACAGAATCATTGAACAGTACTTCCAATAGGACACAGGTAACATTTCAAAGATAATTTAGTAAATGTTAACTACTCTCCAGCATCTCTGCTGCCTGTCTATTTGCCCCAGTGTATGATGACTGAGTTTTGGCTTTTCCCTCCCTATTTCAGATCTGGGGTCCCCACTACGAGTCCTGTGCTTCGTTTCCCCATGGACTACAGCTTTGTGGCAGCTGTTTGTTGACTTCACCATGTACAAGGACATATTTGCACTGTCATGTCAATTACAATCTATTGAAATCACAGCCAGACTCCAGATATTTTGGTGCAAAATAGGTGTTTATTTAAGTGCTCAAAATGGGATGGGTGGTTTCAAGTGGGTGGGGGCTATGGTGAAGGAATGTCCATGGCAGAGTCCAGAGTAACAGTCACACAGGTGCATTGTCCAGAGGCCTGTGGAGAGATGGAGCATGGGCAGTTCAAGGATGGACAGGGTGACAATGTGGGACAGTGGGATGACATCAGGTGGTATCCATTGCTGGCGGGGGTCTTGACATCCTACTCTGTCTTCTTGCGAGATCTCAGGGCCCTCTTGCGGGGTGGTTCTTCTCCTGCAGGAGGTGGGGGTCTGGTGGGCTGCTGCTGTGCGGGGGCCTCCTGTCCACTAGCGCCGGCGGAGGTGGTTGGCTGTTCTTGGTCCAGGCTAGTGGCAGGGGCCCTTGGGTGTTGTTCAGTGTCCGCCCTGTTGTTGACGAGGTCCTGCAGCAGCCCTACCATGGTAACCAGGGTGGTGTTGATGGCTCTGATGTCCTCCCTGTACCCCCGATAGTGTTCCTCCTGCAGCACCTGGATCTCCTGGAACCGGGCCAGTACCGTCGCCATCGTCTCCTGGGAGCGGTTGTATGCTCCCATGATGGTGGTGAGGACCTCGTGGAGAGTGGGTTCCCTGGGCCTCTCCTCCCCCCCCTGTCGCACAGCTGCCCTCCGAGTTCCCCTGTTTCCCTGGGCCTCTGCCCCCTGGCCGGTGTGCCCACTACCACTGCCCCCAGGTCCCTGTTGTTGTTGGGGTGGTGGGTTATCCTGGGTGCCCTGTAGTGGTAGACACACCGCTGATTGACGCGCCCTGGAGACAGAGGCATGGGCCCGCTGGGTGGGAGCTGTGCTGGTGTTCCCAGAGGGGTTTGGGTCTGTAGTGGCCTGGGCCTGTGTGAGGGGAACCGACTGTCCAGAGGTCCCCGATGGTCCGGGCTGGTCATCGGTGTCCAGGTCGACAGAGCTGCTGTCATCGCTGACGGCCTCTTGGGTGGGGGGTGTGGAGAATTCTGGCCCCTCCGCCGCGGTGTGTTGACGGTCGGGTCCTGCAGGGGTATAGAGGTATGGTTATAGTTTCAATGTGTGGCATATGGGTGTATCTGTGGGTTCTCGTGTCCCCAAGTGCTGGCATTCGTGTGTGGGGGCTTTGGTGAGGGTGGCTTGTGGGGGGGATGTGTATATGCATTGGGCATGCTTTGGTGATGGGTGTCCATGCTTAGTGGACGCATGCAGGCCTAGGTTTTGGGATGTGTGGGTTGTGATGGTGAGACATTGGCGGGGAATAGGTGTGCTGGGGTGGGGGTGAGGATGGTGGTGGGGGTGAGGATGGTGGTGGGGGTGAGGATGGTGGTGGGGGTGAGGGTGGGGGTGACGATGGGGGTGGGGGTGAGGGTGGGGTTCGAGGATGGGGGTGAGGTTTGGGGTCTGATTTGGCATGCAGGTGGGGGGGAAGCAGTATTGAAGCTTCAACTTACCAGTATCCATTCCTCCGCCGACTCCTGCGAGGCCGTCAGGATGCAGGATGTTCAAGACTTCCTCCTCCCATGATGTGAATTGTGGGGGTTGAGGTGGGGGTCCTCCGCCAGTCTTCTGCACGGCGATGTTGTGCCTGGATACCATGGAACGCACCTTCCCCCGTAGGTCGTTCCATCGCTTCCTGATGTCTTCCCGATTTCTGGGGTGCTGTCCCACTGCGTTCACCCTGTCGACAATCCTCTGCCATAGCTCCGTCCTCCGGGCAATGCTGGTGTATTGTATCTGTGTGCCGAACAGCTGGGGCTCTACCCGAACGATTTCCTCCACCATGACCCTGAGTTCTTCGTCTGTGAAGCGGGGTTGTCTTTGGGGTGCCATGGGGTGGTGTGTATGATGTGTGGGGTGGAGTATGTGTATTTAAGTGAGTTGAGTGTGGTGGTGTGTGTTGTTTTGTGTGTGGATAGTGTGTGGGTGATGGTGTTGAGTGGCTGTGGCTGTTATTTTTTGGATGCTGGTGTCTCGCTCTTGCCTTCTTGACGATTTTTTTAGCGTAGGGGTTTGTGGGTGATGTGGGTGTGTGTTTTATATTGTATTGTGTGTGTGGGAGTGGTGTGTGTATGTGTATCAGGTGTGTGGGATTCAAATCGTCCAATGTGGCTGAGTTTTGTTCGTTTGTGTGTATTCTGACCGCGGCGGTGTGTCCCGCCAATGGAATACCGCGTTTGAATGACCGCCGCGTGGATTCGTGGGTCGTAATGGGATGGGCGTATTTCTGTTGGCGTGACGGTGGAGGTTTGGTCACCTCCACCTTTCCGCCGACCGCTGGTCTGGCGGTCTGTTGTGGCGGTCGGATTTTCGGAGGTTTGCCTTCTGCGGGTCAGAATGACCGTGGCGGGTTTCCGCGACCGCGGCGGGATTATGGAGGATTTCTGACCGGCGGTAGGCGCCTTTTACCGCCGAGGTCAGAATGATCCCCTATGTGCCAAGTGTGGTATATCCATAATTATGCAAAAAACGCTGCAGAATCACATAGTCCTACCTGTACGTTTGTTTCCTCTCACACCCACTGTCACTGGGTGTCTGCCACTCTCAATGCCCTGTTGTTTTTTATTCCTCCCATCCTTCTGCCTGCAATCCCTTGCCTTCTGCCTCTGTTCTCTGCCCATCTCTGTTCTCTCTGCCCTTTGAAGTCCCTCCCTTGAGCTCAACACTCTCTCCTCCCACTTGCATTTTTTCTCCTTTCGCAGGCCCACTTCTATATTCCTGCACTGCTTTTCTCATCTACTCTTATTTGATTTTTTCATTCTCTCTTTTTCTTCACGTCCGTCTTTCTACCTCCTTCCTGCAGTTTCTTATGCTCTTTACTATGCTCAGTCTTGCTCCTTGCCTCCTATATTTTGTCTACATTGTTACCTTATACCCATGACTTTTTCCAGGTAACAGCTGTTATACTTAAATTCTCTGACCCATTTTAATGCATTACTAAGTAGTTTTGGATGTTTGTTCAGTACCAAAATCTCAAGATAAGGCGTTGCTTTGGCCTGTCAGTCTCATCCAAAGGCCTTGTTCACTTAGTCCTTGCAGGATGCATGTGAGGTCACCCTCTCCACTTACGTGTGTGGCAAGCCCAGCTGAGAGTCTAGGCAGGCCTGGCCCCATCATCATCACTGACTCCTTAGGGGCTGAGCAGACTTTCCAGGAAACCCGTACACCAGCATTGGAAAAAATGCAGTACCTCATTTCATAGGTCTTTCCTAGACAATAAATTCTTATTGGTTATATATAAGGTAAGAAACAACATACCTTAAAGACCCTGGCAAAGCCAATAGCTCTGACTAAACACTTATAAGGTCCCAAAAGCAAGACCTATTGGCTATGCCAATTTTTGTTATGTTATGTTATATTATTGAGACTTATATAGCGCCAGCTACCCGGAGGCCTCGTAGCGCTGATCAGTTTGAAAAGTTTAGAACATACTGGAGGAATCTCAAACTTCCCTGGAGAGGGGGAACTTAGAAGAATTTAGAATAGCCAGGTTTTAATGGCCTTCCTAAATTCAGTCTCCAGTTCACAAACTGTCACAGATCACTAGCCACTCAGAAACAGCTATGAACAAAGTGTGTGGTTGTCCAAAATTAAGGTTTGCTGTCAGGAAGATCAACAAACTGCAGATTGATTATTTTCAGCGTTGTCATATGCAATTTACTTATATATGAAGTGCTGTCAGATACTGCTGAGTTTGGGGTGTGCATTCCCTCCTTTAGCCTGTCCTCCATGGCATTTTAATTTCCACAGGGTTTGCTTGATATTATCACTTCCTTAACCACTGTTGCACTTACACAAGACAATTAAACAAATTAGCAATCAAACTATCAAAGGCCGTCCAGTCCCTTTTCATTGGGAATCATTTTACTCCATATTGCAGATTTCATGTGCAGTGCACGAAGACATCTACAGAGCCCTCCCAGAGAGGGCACTATTGCGATACTCTTGTATATTGTACTGTTTGGCTTTCCAGTACTACTCTGTCCACAGAGCTCTATGGTAGTGTGATTCTATCCTATTATGCAAAATGTACTCCCACCTCTATAATCATACAGCCATGGAGTCATCACAATGCACATCTATTCTGACATACAGCAGGAAGCCACCTCAGTACTAAGATATGCTCAGAGCTATCATAAGGTTCATCCATCTCAATATATAGGGCCTGATTTAGACATTGGTGAATGGGTTACTCCGTCACAACAGTAAAGGATATCCCGTCCACCGAAATCTAAATCCCATAGGCCATAATGGGATTTAGATTTTGGTGGACGGGGATATCCGTCACTGTTGTGAGGGAGTAACACGTCTGCTAATATCTAGATCAGGTCCTTACTGTTCACTTGTATTCCAGACTGCTACAGCTAGAACTCTTAGAAATACATTCTGCTTCATAAACCAAACAGTAAGTTGAGCAGTTGTGGCTTGCGGCGGTTACCGGGGGCGGTGCACAGGGTGTGGGGGAGGGCAATTTGGGAATATTAATAATATTAAAACATAAAAATACGAAAACTTAGCTGCATGCCAGGCCGCTGCTCCTCCGTCTTCGTTAGCAGCAGGCAGGCACAGGCTCCCAGCCTGCCCTGCGGCCAATCCTGATGCTGACATGCATGCTGATGGGAGTGCACAGTACACCCCCCTCACCGTTATTACCCCCATTGCCCCACCCCTTTAACAATGAATAGTCATAAAATGACAGTTTATTATCCTTTCATTGTTAAAGGATTTGCAGTGGCTGCTGCTGGCGGGGGAGCGATGCTCCTCCGCCATAGAGGAGGAGCAGCCACTGAAGTTGAGGTACATTTGTCTGGCTCAGTCACTTTGCCATCCATCTTGGTGACTGCAGAGATATATATGTGAACTTTTTTAAGGCTGTTAAAAAAGTTCCATGCAAATAAATCACTTTGTTTCATCTCTTCCTCTGGAAATGTAAGTAAACATATATTTGCTTCACACAATAAAAATGTCAACAGAATCTCGTGCTGCCCAAGTTACAACCTCCCAAATGTTCCTGTTTCCTAACCACATTATTCACTTCTGCTCAACAAGGCTTCTGCATTGAACTTTCAAACTTTTAAATGAAAGTGTGTGTTTCAGACATTAAACTTGACTAACCCTTGACTAACACTTCAGCATTCAATTGGGACCACATATTACAATACAAATCTCTCTTGTGCAGTAGTGTTGCTGAAAAATTCAATGAGTGTGTTGTTCTAGTATCCTTTGTAATGGATGTTGAATCTTGCATGACAATGTGTGCATTTAATTATGTCTAAAAATATAGAATGACACCATAAAAGTCCATGACATATTTTAGAACCCTGGGTGATCTCTAAACAGTGCTATTCTGAGGAGTTTGGTCTTTATCATGTTGAAAGATGTGTTGATGATTAAGGATTATTTACAACTGTGTAACACATATGTTAGACTTGGCATCCTTGGTGTGGTCTCTCCTAACTTTTTGCCTCTGCTTCCCAGGTTGTTGATGTGTGCTGGACTCTGTTTTTGCTGTTTTTGATACTCTGGGTACTTTACCACTGCTAACCAGTGCTAAAGTGTAAGTGTTCCTATATAAAATATATGTGTAATTGGCTATCCATGATTGCCATAGTTGATTTACTAGTAAGTCCCTAGTAAAGAACACTAGAGGTGCCAAGGGCCTGTAAATCAACTGCTACTAGTGGGCCTGCAGCACTGGTTGTGCCACCCACATTAGTAGCCCTGTAAACATGGCTCAGACCTGCCACTGCAGTGTCTGTGCAGTTTTAAACTGCCAATTAAGTTTGGCAAGTGTACCCACTCACCAGGCCGAAACCTTCCCTTTTTACACATGTAAGGCATCCCTAAGGTAGCCCCATGGACAGGGTGCAGTGTAAGTTAAAGGTGGGACATGTACTGATGTGTGTTACATGTCCTAACAGTTAAATACTGCTAAATTCAGTCTTCAGCATTGCATAGCCTATTTCTCTCATAGGCTAACATGGGGGCTGCCTCTAAATATTATGAGGGGGTAGATTCCCTTTGAGAGCAGATAGAAATTTGGAGCTTGGGGTCTCTGAACTCAAAATACATCTTTTAGTGAAGTTGCCTTTTCGATTGTTGGTTTGAAAATGCCACTTTTAGAAAGTAGGCATTTTTTTGCATTTACGATTCCGTGACTGCCTGTTTGTGGATTCCCTGTCTGGGACAGTTTGACAGTTGGGTTGTTTGTGAATCCCCTCCAGACAGTGAGACAAAGGGAGTTGGGGTGTAGCCTGCATATCCGGATGAGCCATATGTGCTAGAGCGGATGGAGGAGTGGTCACTTACACCAGAGCCTGCCTCTCACAGTGCAGACTCCAACCCCCTGATTTGTTGGGGGCCTGGCCTGGGCAAGGCAGGATCTTGTGAACAACAGAGACTTTCCTTTGAAGTAGGCCTACTTCAAAGGCAGAAAGAGGTATAAGTATTGGACCCCAAACCCCTGAAAATCAGATTACTTCAATGATTCAAGAGGAACCTGTGCCTGGAGAAGAGCTGAAGAACTGAGAAGTGCAGCCCTGGCCTTTAACTGTGCTGTGATGGTATAACCTGCAATTGTTGCTTCTGCTTGTGCAAGGGGATAGAGACTGGACTTTGTTTTGCATTTCTCCTAGAGAGCTATCTCCAAGGGCTTGCAGTAGAGCTTGCCTCCTGTTTTGAAGCTTCAGGGACAGCAAAGGCTTCACCATCCAGTTCTGAGTCTGCTTGCTGTGGACTCTAGCTTGCCAGAGGGTGTCATTCCAGTTCCTGCACCCCTGGAAGTGAAATTCTAGAGAAAAACCTGTCTAATGATCCTGGATGCCGCCGTGTCACTTCGTGAAGGATGCCACTGCCCAGAACCACAACGCCACCTGTCCCGAGGCAATGGACCTCGCAGAAGTGCGACGACCCTGATGACCCTGTAGGCTTTGCGTCACAACAGCTGCTGATCCCGGCCGACTTCCCTGACTTTGAGGTGTCGTAAGTCCGACGTCCGTCACATCCAACGCCATCGCAGCGCCTGCTGCCCGGTGACATCATCAAGATCCTGTGGGATTGTCCCGCAGCATCACTTCACTGGACTTCGTACCTGCCGGAACCATGGGACCGACTTCGCAACCGATGCCGCTTCACCTTCACCGCTTTGCAGTGAGGACCCAAAGCCGCTGTGTGATGCCTCTGCCCTTCTACCCCGTAGTCCCAGAACCGACACCGCATCGGATCCAGCAACACCTCGCTCCCCGACTCTGTGAACCGGCCTGTTTTCTACTTGTTTGCTAAGGTACTGTACATGGAGGTCAAGCGACTCCCTAAACAACGCCATTGGTGTCACATTGTAGGAAATTACTCCGTCACGACGCCGCTTAGTACCAACCTGCAGCATTTGTGCCTCTAGGCACTATTTTTGTGCCTTTAAGTGCTAATTCATATTTTTAACTGTGTATTGTGGGGTTTTATCGTATTTGGTCTTGTTTATTTAGATAAAATAATAACTACTTTTCTAAACCTGTATTGTGTCATTTTGTAGTGGTTCACTGTATTACTGTGTGTGTCTGCACAAATACCTAACACATTATCTCTGAAGTTAAGCCTGCATGCTCGTGCCAAGCTACCAAGGGGGTGAGCAGGGGTTAATTGATTGTGATTGTCCTTTATCCTGACTAGAGTGAGGGTCCTTGCTTGGACGGGGGTCACCTGACTGCCAACCAAAGACCCCATTTCTAGCAACATACATACAGTGGTTAATGAAAGTGCTATAGCTCACACAGTGTTGTGCAGGGGCTTGTGAAATGTGTTTAGGGCTTCAGAATTAGTATTTCCTTCTTCAGTGTGAAAAATTGCTTTTTATTTTGTTATTGTAATTGGCCTCATAGGTTTTTCGTTCTAGAGAATGTCTTCATACTATAAGTTTTGTAGGAAAGGTTAGCTATTTCAGACTGTGATTAATTACATTGATGATCAAGGTTTCGGCATTGTGTTCTTAGTAACACCAGGTCACAGATGAACCATTGTTGCTCGCTTTGAGGCCTTGTCTGTAGTTCCATATCATTTCTGGTGTCAGACAAACTTGTTTGGCACAAAGGGGATGCTATGGTGCATGTTATCAATTACTGAAGCTGGGTGTTTGGTTATTACTATTGGGTCACCATCCACTTTGTATGGTTCATCAGTCTCTTTGTCATTGAGGTCTTTCAGATGTCGGTTAGGTGTAGACATTTGTTTTGTTCGCACTTGTGAGTGTTGTTGAGGTTCCTGTAGGAAGCTAGCCTGGTGTGTGGTGGACACCTATGGTGTTAGCACCTTATACCAGGTCCAGGTAACCCATATTGGTGAATGAAGACAGTGACTAGGAAGCCAGGGCTTTCTAGAGGTAGCTGTGGATGAGCAGCCAAGACTTATCTAGGAGACATGCAAAGCTTATGCAATACCACAATAGTCAAACAGTAACTTATCACACATGAAAGGAACCACACAGTGTTACACAAACAAAGGTACTTTATTACAGGCAACACTGCACTAGATTACTTACAGGCAGCCCCCAACTGGAGGTAAGTACACACACTATATATATATATATATATATATATATATATATATATATATATATATATATATATACACAGTAATAATTAGGAATTGGCACAAGAAACAACAAGCATTGGTAAGAATTAGTGAAAAATAGTTAGGACCCTAGGGGAAGACCAAAACAAATACTAAAATAGTGGAATGCAAAGAAAATTTCCCCACCCAAAGATAGGGTGTCATTAGAGGGAAGCTGGAAGAACTAGGGACCAAAACAGGTGAGTACCTAAGTGACCCCTAGTGACCAGGAGAGCAGAGGTAAGTACCTGGTCTTTCCAAGGACTAACAAGGGGAATTAGTAAATGGATTGTGCAAGAACAGGACCAGACTAGAAGAAACCAAAGGTGGATTCTAGCAGAAGAGGATCTTCAAAAGAAGGAGATAGAGTCCAGACCACGATGGAGTGTCCAGTCGGGGCAGAAGCCACTACCCGCCCTTCTGGGGATGAAGATCTGGGTTGACAGGGGAAGAAGATCAACTGTGGAGCCCAGGAGCTGAAAAGGAGTCCTTGGAGTGGTGCAGATGGTGTCCCACATTGGTCGTTGGGTTGCAGGGTTTAGGAGAACCATCAACAAGCCTTGGCAAATACAAGAAGAAGCAAAAGAAGAGTTGCAAGGCTGAAGAGGACCACCAAGGTCAAGGTGACTCGACACTTGCAGGGGAGTCTGGACTGATCCTCAGCAGTCAGACGAGCTAGCAGAAGTAGTTGCAGCCCCCACAGGCAACCCACTGGCAGCAGGCACAGTAAGTTGCAGTTAGGCCCAGCCAGCACACCTGAAGAGGAGTCCCACGTCGCTGGTGCAGCAGAGAGGAGACTGTTCTTGCCAGGATGAAGTGCTGGAGGGCAGGGCTACTCAGAGCCTGAAGATCTCTTGGAGCAGGAGAAAATAAGCCTTGGTAGTTGCAAGAGTCATGGTGTAGAGAGGTAGTGTACTGTCGGTAGAGGTGAAGACTCATTGTCTCCTAAGTTGGACAGCAGACAGAGAGGACTAAGGGGACCACTCCAGACCACCACCTGTGATGCAGGATCGATGCGGTTCCACAGGAGAGGAGATCCATGCAGCCAGTCATCATTGCTGTAGGTGCCTGCAGATGCAAAGGAGTGACTCCTACACTCCAAGGGAGATTCCTTCTTGCTTCTTGGTGCAGGCTGAACTTGTGCTGACCCCAGAGGATGCACAGTTGGGGAAATGTTGCAGTTGCTGGAAGGAGCCCGAGAAACAATGTTGCATGGCAATGCCATCTTGGAAGTTGCAGTCTTGTTGGTTCCTGAAGAGTCTAGTTGCAGTTCCAGTGGCCAGAAGTAGACGTAAACGATGCAGAGGAGTCCTGGTGGAGTCCTGCACGTCAAATTTGGAGACCCACCCGCAAGGGAGTCCCTTAATAGACATAAAAGGGGGTTTGGTCACCTTTCACGGTGACCACCTAACCTGGAGGGGTCCCTGACGTCACCTGATTGACCTGGCCACCCAGATGCTGCCCGGGGCCACTGCACATCTTGGTTTCAAGATGGCAGAATAAAGATTCTACCTGGAGGAGCTCTGGGCACCGCCCCTGGGGTGGTAATGGACAGGGGAGACGTCACTCCCCTTTCCTTTTTCCAATTTCGCACCAGAGCAGGGACAGGGGGTCCCTGGGCTGCTGCAAACTGGTTTGTGCAAGGAGGGTACCAAATGTGCCCTTCAAAGTAAACTGGTGGCTTGGGGAGGCTACCCCTCCCAAGCCTTGTAACATCTATTTCCAAGGGAGAGGGCGTTGCCTCCCTCTCCCACAGAAAGTCCTTTGTTCTGCTCCCCTGCCTGAGCTGGTCAAGCAGCAGGAGGGCAGAAATCTGTCTGAGGGGTGGCAGCAGCGCAGGCTCCCTGAAAAGGAGCAATTCTGGGGGGTCCTCTAAGGGGCCCTTAGAGTACATGGAATCATACAACCAATACTAGCATTAGTATTGCGGTAGGATTCTGACATATTTGATACGAAACATGCTCAGGTTCGGAGTTACCAATATGTACTTGGACACAGGTTTCCAGTACAATGGGTATAATGGCTTCCCCGCACTTATGAAGTCCACTGCAATGGAGCTGGAGTTTGTAGGGGCACCTCTGCATGAGCACAGGTGCCTGCATCCTGCCCTCTGAGCTAGGAGGGCCTACCATAGGAGTGACTTACAGTGACTTGGTGCGTTGACCTGTGGTGAAAGGGTGCATGCACCTTTTCATGCAGGTTGCAGTGGCAGGCCTGCAGACACATTTTGCATGGGAATCCCATGGGTGGCACAATACATGCTACAGCCCATGTGGGACCCCTGGTGTCCAATGCCCTGGGTACCTAAGCACCATATACTAGGGACTTATAAGGGGACACGAGTATGCCAATTGTGGAGTGCACAAAGGTCATAGGCAACCAAATTTAGAGGGAGAGAACACAATCACTGGGGTTCTGGTTAGCAGGATCCCAGTGAGACAGTCTAAGCACACTGATAGCAGGCAAAGAATGGGGGTAACCATGCCAAAAAGAGTGACTTAAGTACCTGTATCCTTTTGTACCTAACACAGGGACCTACAAATGTTTATAGAACCAAAATCACGATTGACATGCTCTATATCTTCTACAATGGTTAATCATCTCCATTTGTTCTATGATTCACATTTCCTTGGATTCTCATTTTGGATTACATGGCAATGACTGTATCCCATTGCTCTCTTCTCAACATCAGCACTTGAATTTTACAGGATCACAGAGCAAAGCTATACCAAAAATAGTTAACAGAAAATACACACCTTTCTTCCTGATCAAGCCATCATTTTGCCCTTCAAGGGGACCCATGCTGACTTCATGCAGACCTACCTAGACTTGTTCCCTCTCCTTGCAATGCCCTGACCCAAAGGAACAACATCTGAACCTGTTTCAGGGGGATCACGATGGATCATCACAGTAACAGCTCACTTCTGTATCATCTGAGTAAAGGAGGACTTAACTGACACAGATTCTCCTATTTACCTAAACTATCCAAAACTGCCAAAAAAAATCAAACACAAGTTTATGAAATAATTCCCAGAATTTCTCCCTGTGGATCAGAACATCTCCATCCATAACAATGACAATATTGTGATTCAGTCTTCGGACTCCACTCTGTCAAAATTTGATTGTGATATTCAAATCCTCCTACAATCACAGAAAGCGGTTTCCACTGTGATGTCAATAACTTCCCTACACTTCACTGCAGAATGATGTCACATATCTAAATCTCATTGTTCACTCCCATTCACAACTATTACCTTACCTGCACCTTCATCACACTAATGTCCGCCCGTGCTTTCAGAGATAACTCCATTGAAGAACTGGTACTTTCCTACAACAATAATTATTCTACCCTTGCTAACATTCGTGTCATCTAAAAAAATAGATGTCACAGCTCTCACCTTAATAAAACAATGTGAATCCCAATAACTTTATTCCATTCCTAATTCAAACTACCACAGTCTCCAAAACCAAGACCTTCTACCTCACATGTTTAGTCCAAAATTTCAGATCAGAATCCAAACACAATCTCAAAAATGTGAATGTGATTCCAACCCTCATCTACTGTTCCCTACTGGAACAGGGTTAACCATCTCATTGCAGCATGATTTAGACCTGTTCATCCCACCAGACTAGGCCATTGCTCATGCACATTAGGAAGGAAAACCCCAGGCAAGTGGCAGTCATTCACAAAACATAGATTCAGTGTAACACCCTAAAAACTGTAAGCCAATGACCTTCACATGCTTATATGTAGAAGTAAACACTTCTGATCTGAAGCTCCTATTACTTCACACAATCTACCATGGAAAAGTTCTCTGTTTGTTGAACAAATGATGGGATTCATCACAGAATATTAGCTCTAATACAGCCCAGATCGTCCTAAAGGATTCTAATCTAGATTGGGGGATAGTCAGGACAGTGCAGTCTCACAGATGGAAACCTTCTCACTCAACAATACCCTTGACCAATCATGCTCAAGCCCTTCTCACACAAAAGGCAATATTCGTGACCCGATATCTCTAGAAGAGGGGTAGTCAAGACTGACTCTTCCATTCCTGTTCACTTGTCTGACTATTTCTTTAAACCCTTGACACCTATTTGCACTAAAACAACATCTAAAGGCTTGGGTTGAAAACTTCAACAATCAGTGAATCAATCAGGATTTATAAACTGCAGCTAATGGCCTGATAGGGAATCCAGGTGCTTGCAGGTCCTAAAGGCTTATTTGAACGACCAGGTCTTGAGGGCCATTCAGAATTCTTGAAGTGAGGTGATGGTCTGGAGGGGCGTGGGGAGGCTGTTCCAGGTTTGTTTTGCAATCGAGAGAAGGAAGAGGGAAGCAGGCAGAGGCGACAGTGTTGATCTGTGATTACATGGTCACACAATATGTCCATGTGATGTTTTCACCCTTTCCTGTTGCGGGCTGTAGGTCTAGCCACACAAGTGAGGTACTGTTTTTATCAGGGGATATATTGGTATGCTGAGTGATAGGACATTTTTGAATCCCAGTAGATTATGGCACTTTTCCTCACAAAAATAAGAGGAGAGTGTGTTTTTTTAGCCAAAGTTTGAGATTTGAAATTGTTTATGGGTAAAAAAACCTTGTGAGATCCACACAACTTACACCACCATGGATTTTTCTGGGTATCCAGTTTTCAGAAATGTCTGGGTTTGGTAGGTTTCCATGGGTGCCACCTGAGCTAAACCCAAAAATCTACAGCTACCTGCATTAAAAAAAGGTGCAGGTTTTCAGAGGTAAACTTGAGCTGCCTGTTTGGGCCCTTTAATGTCCCTGGTGCTAGGCACACCCACCAAGTGGGGTATGTATCGTTTTTATAATGAGACCTGTGGAAAACCAGAATAGTGGAACATGTGTTATTACCAATCAAATTTCTATTGGTTTTCTCTGCAATTGGGGCTTCCAAATATAAGCCAGTGTGCAAGAAAGAAGACATTTCGCAAAATGCCCTCTTAATCACAAGCTGGAATCAGTATGTGTACCCACAAATTCAGTGGTTACAAAATAACTAATGTTTTTGAGCTCAGTTTCTTGTGTACATTTCAGACATTCACAGGTTTCCTTCATACCCATTTTTCATTATATTTTACCAAATGAATTGCTGTACACTTGGTATAAGATCATTGGAAGGTGCAGGTTAGTTGTTTGCTCTGGGTATCTCATGTTGTAGAGAACTTACAATCCCTGTGTATCTCCATTACCAGAAGGGTCCATCAGAAGTAACAGTGTATTGCTTTTGAAAATCAGCCTTCGCAACAAGTTACAGGTGAAAACACTGTCACAAATGGCTGTTTTATTGAACTGATTTTCATAATTGTTTTCTTTGAACAGCTAATATCTTTGGGAAAACCTCAAGGGATCTACATAAATGACCGCTTGGTAAATACAAAATCTTGTTTATGTTTTAGAAATGTTAAGCTTTTCAGGTCTCACCCATGGTTTTCACACCTGAAAGTATAAATCACAACAGATTGGAAAAATGACCTGTTGATTAGAAAAATTCAAAAACTGTAATAAAAATGATGGTTCTTTTGATGTAGCAACTCTGCTTGTTCCTGAAAGTTGCGAAAATGGTGATCTTAGTATAGGAAAGCTTTTATTGATACCATTTTTAGAAATAAACGTATGCTTTCTTACACAGCACTCATATGCCATTTTTTTTAAAACAAAACAAAAATATGCTATAATTTGGCTATTCTCTTAACAGACTGTTTGTAGGATGTTGTAAAAAAAAAAAGGACACAAAGTTGGAATCGATACCTTTAGTGAAAAAAAAAGTCATGAAGGTGTAAGCATGAATTGCTCCAAATATCAAAAAAAGGACTCAGCACTTTAGGTGGAAATGACTTTGCAGTTAAGGGGTAATAGACTAAGAGCCAGATGTACGGAGCTTAGTGTTTGCGGTTACCAAACTGCACATTTTTGTGATTCACTATTTGGTATTTGCAAACACTAATGTACAAAAGTGCGTTTTACACTTTCTGTGATACCCAGTGGGTCGCAAATAGACCTACCTCATGAATATTAATGAAGTAGGTCTTATTTTGCAATCCATTGGGAACTGCAACAATCACAAGGATGGTGGCATGCTGAGGTCAGCAAACAACCATGTCTCTGATTGCTTTTTAATAAAGCAATCTTTAAATGTAGCCTGTTTTCCTCAAAGTAAAACAGGATGTGTTTAAGAAGAAAAAATGAAACTTTGAAGTTTACATTTTTTAAGACTAGGCAGTGGACCCTGCTCTTAATTTTTTTTTTACATTCTCAATGGGGAAGGGGTCCCTGGAAGTAGGGGTGGGCAGTGAGCTATGCTCCACTGGTGGAGTTAATGTAGTTTTTGACACTCTGCACTCCGCTTGAAGTGCGGAGTTTGGCCAAAAACTCTTCTAGCTCCAGCAGTGGAGCAGAGCTCACTGCATGCACACTGCAGCCTATGGGCCACACAGCGCAAGTGCAGACAGTCTGCGCTTGTGTTGTGTGGCTCATAACTGGGCTGCAGTACGCACTCAACCCAAAGATGTCTGGGGCAGCCGAGCATGGCCATGAAGCTGCTGAAAGCTGCTGCTGAGGGGCTGCTCAAGTGCCAGCACCGGATCCAGGCCTCCTTCCTTTCACTATCCTCAGCAGCCCAGGAGCAGGGGGCAGAGGGAGGCAGAGAGCCAGGCCGCTGGCAACAGGGACCCTAAAGGGACCCAGGTAAGACCCTCATTTTGCTTTCTCTTCTATGTGCACGTGGGGGCAGGCACTGGGCATGGACAGGATTTGCTGATGAGGGGGATCTGTGCTTGGAAAAAATAGAAACTTGCAGTCAGAGCTCCACTTGAAAAGAACCTGTCTCTCCAGAGTCCCTGAGAAAGGAAGTGGTGTAATGGTGTTATGGGGTATGGTGCTGAGACCAGCATGAAGAGCTG
The DNA here is from genome assembly GCF_031143425.1 of Pleurodeles waltl. Taxonomy (NCBI): domain Eukaryota; kingdom Metazoa; phylum Chordata; class Amphibia; order Caudata; family Salamandridae; genus Pleurodeles; species Pleurodeles waltl. Next base: position 730,840,013 of record NC_090436.1, read on the forward strand.
GAGACCAGGGAAGCATCAGCTGCTGAGTGGTAGTCCAGCAGCCCCCACAAAATGGAGATGTGTATGGCCTGAGAGAGTGCCTTAGAGCCCAGTGGCAAGCAAGGCTGCTGGTGGTGAACTGGTGTGCTGCTGCTAGTGCTGGACCTTAAATAAAGGGCAGCCTGAGGCTGTGTGTAAGTGCAGATGAACTGTTTGCAAGGCTGATACAAGACAGGGGGTGTGCTTGGCCCTCCGAAGCAAGTTTGTAAAGGAGGGCAGTTGGTGAAGGGAAGTGTTCAGGAGTGATTGAGGGTAGCAGGCTGCAGGCCGGTGGGCTGTGTTAGCACAAGAGGCCTATAACGGGAGCGTACCCTGGCCTGAATGTGCCCGATCTCAAAAGCACTAACTAGGGTCAGGCCTGCTTAGTACTACTAGTACTAGTACTATTAGCCAGGCCCAACATTGCTACACTGCCACATGTGAAATTCCACGGAGTTTGTACCCAGCTCCATGGAATTCCATGCAGTAGAACTATGTGAGCTCCACCCACCACTACCTTAGAGGCCCCTTTCAATTTGTGAATGGTTACCACCTCCTTCAAGGAGTCAGTAAAATACGAATGTTTGGTGACTGTTATTCAGTCATAAAATATTCAGACATCCCACTTAGATTTGGTATTTGGAAGGGCCACCCTAAATTCGTCCCTTCCAAATAACATGTTTGTGTTTTGTAAGTATGTGAAAGCAATTTTGAGGTCGGAAACAGATCAATCTGCTTGCTTATGACTGAAAAATTGTTTGCACATATGGCCCTATATTGTCTTTACATGAAGGCTAAACGTGTATGTATGTATATATATATATACAAATATATATATATAGATAGAGAGAGAGAGAGATTTACTGAAAAAACAATGGTTAGAGTAGTGTTATAGTTAGGTGAATATGTCAGTAATAACATTAATATTTTGAACTAAAAAATCCCGCAGAAATTCACCAGTTATAGTTAGCAGAGCTCACTATAACTTGCACCCCTACCACGCACTGCTCATGACCTCACATATGACATCACTCATGACATGTTCTATGACATCATTGATGACATCACTGATGACATCATCCAAAATCTGCTTTCCTGCATATTGGTCTATAAGTTACTGTTGCAGTAGAGGCCTGACAGTAAATATTAGGTTACTTTCACATATGTTTATTTCAGTGAAATTCTAAGTTAAAAACAAACACAGATTCTTTTATCACACCTAAGTATAATGCTACTTTAGCCTTTGGTTTTTCAGTACAAACCACCATACCATACATAAATGTAACCCCCCATCGCGCTCTGCCCAGTGGGGGTTTGGCCATAGAGCCTGGCCTGGTCCTGGGGACCGCATTCCAGATGGCCTTTTTTATTTTTAGTGGAGGGGGGCTGTGTGGAACCTCTCCAAGTCTTGTTAGGTCCTAGGGACCCCATACCCCAAGGCCACTCTTTTAAATAAAAGGGAGGGTGGCACAGTTGACCCCCCTCTCTGGGACTCAAGTTATAAGACCGTCTTGGCCAATTTCCTGTTCAGCAACTAAATCTCAGGAGTAGTGTAGCTTGAGCAGTCCACATAGTTTTAGGGGGAGATGGATACAGGTTTGAGAATAAAGGATCTCAAGTCAACTCAGGCACAAATATCCTGTTCAGCAACTAAATCTCAAGAGTAGTGTAGCTTGACCAGTCCACGTAGTTTTAGGGGGAGATGGATACAGGTTGGAAAATAAAGGATCTCAAGCCAGCTAAGGCACAAATACTAACTGTTGCTAAACAAGACACCCTTAGCTTAGTGCTAGTAGCACAACGATAAATCAGATACTCACAAACAACTTCCACAGTGATCCAGGTTTTCTTTTGACAGTTACCTGAGTCCCACTCCCTCGGTGCTCCAGCTATTGTGCCAAATCACCATTCACTATAGGTGCCAATATGATGAAGGTCAACTACTATTCTGAGTTTTTGTAGTTCTTCTACAACTCTGTAAGAAAATCTTAATATGTGTAACCTCAATATAATATTTTCCAAGCCACTTCACATGGGAGTGAATGGGGCATCATCAGTCTTACCTGAATCTGTAGGATTGTGGCAACCAGAGTCTTTGAACTGGGACTCTCCTTTGGCACTGGAGCTGCAGTGGCTGTCTCTGGTAAGTACTTTGCATGTGGCTAAGGTGGACTGTGCTTACCCGTAATAAAATTAATCACACGCAGAAGTGGAGCAGCAGAAACCAAAGGTTCTTCATGGTTCATTCAAGCTGTCTAAGTTATTTCTTCTGCCCCATTATGATTTGGAGGGGGGAAGGTAGAGTAAAGTATCTCATGCTGATCCTCATCCATGGTGCTTGTGTGTAGCGGTCTCTCTCTTCCATTGACATACCCGTGCAGGTCACACTACTTGCTTGGTCCCAGTGTCCCACTCTGCTATATGGGGCTACTGTCTCTACACTGTACACCACTGATACACGGTGCAGTACCCATCTCCTAACTACTTGTTAAGGGAGCACACTCACTAGGATTCCTTGCTGGACCTCCTTCTCTTAACACTTTCCTCTTTGCACAGGGCAAACTGCTCTTGGGGAACATGCAGACACTGATGCTCGATCCCCTAGAGGAGGTGTACTTGGATTCCCTGGATGATGTTCACTAACCTATCAGGGATACCAGCATGCTTTGGCCACCAGTCCTGGCCTTAGACAGATGTCTTGCAGATTTTATTCTCCTTGTGCAGCCTGACTGGCAGGTTGATGGTTGTCAATTCGGGAGATCTCAATAACACTTTCTATTATTCCATCTCCGTATAACAATTTCATTGTTGAATGTGAGTTTTTCAAGCTTCTATTGAGGGTGTGCTTGCTTCTGAAGTGTCCACTTCTCTGCCCTCCCTTCCTCTTGAAAGCAGTCTGTCGCAGCATGAGCATCTACAAATCTGTTTGTCACACATCCAGAGGGCCTGGGAGTTAGTAGAGTTCATACCTGGGCAGCCACATTACAATGTATATCAAAAGGTTAGGCAAGGAACCCAGCTCTACAATTCATGAATGTTGCATTAGTCCCATCTCTTTATTGAGATGTGGCTAAGTCTCTTCCTTTTCAACTCTCGCTGAATAAGTTATTAGCCTGTGAAGTGAACTGGCTAGGCCACGTGCTCCTTTCGCTAGTGTGTCCCACCCAGCTTAGAGGAATGCAGCAATACCCAAATCAGTCTGAGTGGATTCCGCTACATCTACTCCAGCTATGTCCTCCTGTATGCTTTGTGTCCATAATAACAACCTACAAACTGCCATGTATTGCACCATTCACAGACATCCTTCACATGAACATCCCACAGGCACAATACAACGCTATACACCACACCAATGTAGGTAAAAGGTGAGTTTGACAAATCTATAGCATCTTTGTATGATCTGTGTTCACCCATGACATATATATATATCATTATTAGGGATCCAAACATCAGCATAGTTGTGGCACTCAAGACAAGGTAGTACCATCATCACCTCAAGGATTACTTTTCCCTCCTAAAAGAGAGAGAGACAATATTGTCAATCCCCTCTGCCTTGTTAATGCTTATTAGAATGTTAATAATATATTTGTTTGTTATACATAGTTCTTTACAAGTGTGTGACCATTTCACACATGTAAATGAACATATTTATGTTAAAAGTAAAGTGTTCATCTACCTGTGCTCACTCATGCACAATATACAAGTAATAAGTGAATTGGATTCATCACATCACTGGAACAATTAATCATATTTCAACACCTAATTCAACACAGCAATAGAACTTGTAGCAATGTATAGCATGAATGCGAGAGAGCAATACAAATGTACACATATGTGTAGAAGTTATGTACTCCCCTAGTGCGGGTGGACTGTCCGCTGCATATTCTTCACCCAGAAAGACTTGCTACATGGTTGAATGGTCCCTGCATTATGCAATGAATTGTATTTGTGCAAGAAGAGATACCCTCCATTTAAATAACTAAATTACTTTAGAGGCATAACACTCCTTTTTATGTGTGCTAAAGGAAACCACACACATGGATATATCAAGAATATAGAAGAATTATGTAGCACTCCAAAGGTCACACCTCACTGACGAATGCATAGCATTATGACACATGTCATTGTTTATGGCACAAAGTCATGCATGGATAAAGGGAAACTCCCACGCTCCACCCATGGAACGCCTTCACAACACAAGTTAATGCAATACATTGATATCTGCTGTCTTGCGTTATTTTGTAGTTATTAAACCAGCAATGCGATTTAGCATGGCATGGTACCTCTCATAAATGATTGTGTGTGGGGGCACCCCAAAAACGAGTCAAACCCAACACAAGTTATTACAAAGCAGTGACAGCTGCTGCCTTGTATCATTTTGTTGGTATCAAACCAAGCAATGTGACTTAGCATGGCATTGTACATATCATAAATGATTGTGTATGTGGCCTGCACCCCAAAAAAGAGTAAATCCACATACAACATCTTTTAAAATCTGCATAGTAATGTAAAACAGTGCTTGCAGCTGTTTTCTATTCTATTTGTGTACACAACTATGCAAGGACACACGACTCAGTGCATTAGTAAGTTTGAGCAATCTTATTTAGTATCAGCTATTCCTGGTTTACCTCTGTGTGGCACATGGGCAACTTAAAGGCTTATTTAATCAAGGTATTGTTTTAGACAAATGCTACTAGTATAGTGAAGTGGCAAATAAGTCAACAGAGTATAATTAAGTTGAAGTTTACATCTATTGTTTATGTAGCTAAGTCTATGAAGCTAAGACTAATGAGTATTACATCTATATTTACTATTCCCTTATGTTTTACATTAATTAGGCAATTTATGTATAACAAAATCTGCATTAGTCTGGCAAATGTTCTGCAGGAGTATTGGAAACAAATTAAATGATAATATGTTTCTTATGATTCTCTGTCAATCTGATAAATTTGAATTAGATACACAACATGAATCAAACTTTAGACTCCCCATCACAGTACATGGTGTGTACGCCCTTGATTCAGATTTTCTTTAACAATTATATATATTAGTGGTTCACCTAAGAGTAGTGTGAGGGCCTAGTCCTTGTGTGGGTGTCACATACAATATAAGGGATCACATTCATTATAAAGTATGGAGTGTATATATGTAGCTTCAGTTTTGCACCAGAAAGTGTGGCCACTAGTGTGTGACTGAACATTAATCTCTTTAATTCTTATCAAATGTTTGATTACTCATGCAATATGGATTTCTATATACATGAATATTGATAACATGAAGTTACTTTGTTCAGATCAGAATATACATGTGTTCTGTATGAATAACATAAAGGATTCTCAGTCATTACTCAATAATGGCTTAATACACATGATCTTGATATGGTTCTATTAAGTTAGAAAGATATTCTGGAATTGTAATTAATTAAATGTATATATTTTAGTATTACGTGGCTCCCTTCCTTTAGCTGATGCTGAGTAAGCCTCATTCTAGGATGCTGCTCCAACTGCTAAGTATTACATGAGAATACTTGCATGGCAAACATATATTAAGAGACTTTATGTGCAGAAGATCACATCTAGGGACAGGTGTACTGTTTTTGACACAACACAGGGCAGCAAGCAAAGCAGCTGGTCTGTGTAGTGTGAAATGGAGACAGCATAAAAGCACCATATCAACAAAGTAATGGGCATGATTTCTGCCTCCCAGTAGTACCACACTGTGTGTTGCTTTGTGCCAAGAAAGACACCTTTGCACCAATATCAATCCTTAAAGTAACAAGACAGGTAGATAAGTTAGGAGTAATTAACATTAGAGGTATTTTTGTATGTGTGGTTTTGTTGATAAATATTTTATATTCGTAATCTTTCCCTGTCTGATTAATTCTTAATATTTTTTGGTTAAATCTACTTTTATGATTTCAGTGGCTCATGAAGTACATAATGTTTTCTTGTAAGCATCAGATGATTAAAATTTTTCATATGTTTCTATTAACAAATTGGCTACCATCTGCTTCAAATACTCTTGGAACCATTTTCTATATGATTGTAGTAAATATTTGACGTAGCTTTGTTCCATATAGAAAGAAGAGACCATAAGGTGACCATATTTCCAAAGGGTTTATGCATTTCTCCTCTCTACCATGCTAATGATGTAGCAGGAATCTTCACACGTAAGGAGTTTAGAGTAGTCATACATAATAGTCTCCACAGATAGTATAGACCTTTGATTGTCAACTTGAAGCATAAGGAAGGAGCAAGTGTCTGCTGCACATTTTAATGACTGTGATACCTATTTTACTTGGTTCAGAAAAACAACAGAGACTCCGCCAGGAACCTCCAGCAGCGTCAACAGTGGGATTGGAGATACAATAACACATACCTCATGTGAGGGCACTCATGGTGGACATGAAGGAACCCATCTTGGCCTTGGTTTGATTTGCTAGCCCTCTAATCCATGATGCAAATACTGAATGGAGGAATTGATGACTCCCAGCAGGTTGACAACCTCACTGATGCTTGATGAAGAAGGCTGGTATTCTCTTCTCCATCATAACACTAGTAATGTCAGCTAAGGCAACATCAATTCCATGGAGCAAGAGAATCAGTGTCTTTTACATCCTTTGTCAACACCTTCTGGACTCTTTCTAGAGTGCCCAATAAGATCTCCATCCCCAATATGACCATTTCGAACATCTACTGCTGTACACCAATTACTTTCCTCTGAAACTGTACTTGCACAGTGTTCAGTTCTCCATGTGCCAAATGGCCAGCAGCTGTATGGGAAACAGTCTGTGTTGGTTGACTTGGAGACCCACCAACATCTTCTTCCCTTGCCAAGATTGGAGAACTATGTATTGTTTGTAGGAGTTGGTTGAAGGTGTCTTCCTCCATGGAGGACGGGTAAAAGTTGAGTTCTGGGTCAGCTTCGGTAGCGGGCTGTTCAGGTGAAAACCTTGATGCTACCTCTTTAAATAGAAATCAAGATGTAAATAAATCACCACCAAAATGCAGGTGGAAATTATTTAATATGAATAACTTTAACACATCTTAAATGGCCATAAATCCTACAGGATGGCCATAAATTATATATATATATATATATATGTGTATATATATATATGTACATATATATATATATATATATATTCACACTTTCCCCGTTTCTGTTTGCAAAGAGGATCAGCACTCCAAGGCGAATGTTCAATATGATTTATTCAAAAACAGCAACAGGAACACGTTTTGGCATTTCTGCCTTCATCGGCCTGTTAGATACCATGTTTGTTTACTTTATATACTAGTCACATGATCATATCTTTCAAAATTTTATAAACATGACTTGATTTCTCCACCTCAATTTCAAACATGATTGGCGGTACTACAATCCATTCACCATTAAAAATATTCCTGCTATATATTATTAATGAATTCTTCTGATTTAAACTCTTCGTTCGTAAATACATCTGAGTAAATCACAATGACGATAATAGCTACAAAATCCCCACAGAAGGAAAATCATATATAAAAAACGTACTCGTGCATGAACTAATTCCGGACTAATTAATTCGCAGCACTGAAATGCATTGACTATTAAATTGTTCTTAATATAAATTATTTACGATTTTATATAATCTATCGGATCATGTAACTAGTATATAAAGTAAACAAACATGGCATCCAACAGGCCGACGAAGGTAGAAATGCCGAAACGTGTTCTGTTGCTGTTTTTGAGTAAATCATATTGAACATTCGCCTTGGAGTGCTGATCCTCTTTGCAAACGGAAAGGGGGAAAGTGTGAATTTAATAATGCAGGGGCACACGTTACTTGTCAAGCACCCCAGCGCTCAGGAGCGAAGCGACTACGGCAGATTTGTGTTGATATGTATGTATATATATATATATATATATATATATATATCTTACCTAATGGCAGTTGCCACTCTGTAGTTAAAGTTGGGACCTTGTTTCTATAGAAAGAGTGCTAATAGCTTTGTCGCCGTTTGCCGAATCTTCACAGACTTTTCAAAGAAAATATGACACTCACTTGAGCTGCTGTTTGGAAACTTTCAGGGTGATCCATCCAGTGACGGGTGGCTGAGAAAAAGGGGGGGGTCTCAAAACACCTTTTACTCCATTCATTTTTCTACAGGAAATCTTTTACAGCAATAGCATCGAAACTACTGGACGAATTAAACCGAACTGTGCAGAAAGGTAGGTCCTGGTCCAGAAGGTGAGCTTTTTCTGTTTTAATGTAAATCCATTCAGTAGTTTTTGAGAAATTAAGGGGAAAATAAATTTGTATATTTAGGGACGCAAAAGATTTGCTGAGATCTGATTGGCTGTCAACACTTCAGTAAGGAAGTGTTGGCAGCCATCTTGGGGCTCGGTTCAGCAGAGTCAGAAAAAAATGTAAAAAACAAAAGTTAAGGGGCCAGGATACAGACATCCTGACCCCTTACCTCCTCTGGTGATGGGGTCCCAGAGGAACCCCCCACCCACAAGGGCTAGAAAACATTTTTTTAAATGTTTTGCTATGATTTGTGGCAGATCCGTGAATCTGGCAAAAACATTTTTAAAAACAAAGCACGGGCTCCCATTCTTCATCTTGGGCCAAATCCCAGGAGCACTGATTCAATGTAATTGGGGGGAGGGCCACCAGTCCCCCCTCGTAGCCCAGGGGACTGTCTCCTCCCCGGGCGATGCATAATATATGTGCGGGGCCGTACGACTCCCACAGGGACCAGCACCTTCCCGTGGCAAAATGATTAATCTATGTGAGGGAGGTCTGTCAGCTTCCCTCAAAGTTCCAGGGTCAAACCCTCTCCCCAAGGCATAAATTTATTGTGAAGCAGTTGGAGCATCTGGCCATCACAGCAGCCACAGGGACCACCACCTCCCCAGGGTTTTAACCAAAATTAATGAGGGGGGCTGTGTGCCCCCACAGCAGACCCGGGACCACCATCTCCCTGGGACATTAATTATATTCTGTGCGGGCGGCTTGGTTGGCCCCCTCCAGCCTCAGGACCACCACCTCCCTGGGACTATAATCAAAATGTGAAGTGAGTCTGTTTTGGACCCCCTGCAGCTCAGGTAACCACCACCTCTCTGAGGCTAAACATGTAGGAGGGGAGCCGCTTGGCCCCCCTCAAGGAGCCATTGATGTCCCTGTGGACTACTACTCCCGGGACATAGCTGTTTGCTTTAGATTGGTGGGAGTTGACTGCTCCCGCCAAGCAAAAGCAAAAAAATATGCTTTTTGACAGCGGAACCTGTAAAGCAGGTCCCACTGTCAGAAAGCTGAGTTTTCATCACTGTTCCCTGCTTGCAGATATGAATGCAGGGAACAGAGATGAAAACATTGCCCCAGGATCCAAGGAACTGCTACTTAAAGCAGCTCCTTGGTTCCGGAGCAATGCAGACTCCAGCAGGAGGCGGGAGCCAGCTGGGTCCATGGGTGAGGCTCCCCCATGGTCCCAGAAAGCCCATAAAAGGCACTAATTAGAGATCTTTAATGACAGGTAAAACCTGTCTGTATTATATTAGGATTTTTACTTATAAACTGCAAGTAACAAAAGGAACTCTACGGCACAAGCAGTAACCCACTGACCTATTTACATTATATGCACTTTGTGATCTGCATGGTACACGTTCTTTGCAGCAGACATATTAATCTTCTCTGCTACCATAGGATGAGTCACAGGGCCTGATTACAACTTTGGAGGACGGTGTTAAACCGTCCCAAAAGTGGCGGATATACCACCTACCGTATTACGAGTCCATTATATCCTATGGAACTCGTAATACGGTAGGTGGTATATCCGTCACTTTTGGGACGGTTTAATACCGTCCTCCAAAGTTGTAATCAGGCCCACAATGTCTACAAGACAAAACTCTAATCTTTCTCCAGACAGAACATTAATCACCAGAGTTAGCTTGACATCTTTATTGTTGTCCAAAAATTGCTGAAGCCAAGAAACGCACACCAGGTGTGTTTAAAACCATAATATACTTGCAAACACAGCACCCCATCCAAAGTCAGCACCCGGTGCAATGGCACTGGTTGCAGCACCCTAGAGCCGGCCACGATTAAATGAGAAGAAAGGTGGAAACAAGGGGCATAGAGGATCAGAAAGGAGAAACAGAGGGCAGAAACGAGCAGAAAGGCAGAAACAGAGGGCAAGACGACACCGGGTTGGGTGACTATAGGTGGTTAGTTGCAGAGTCTGCTGCAGGCCAGGCTCTGTGGCCACCCCCGCTGTGCACGCCCTTTGGCAGTGCGTGGCGTAGATTGGTTATAGGGGGTTGGCCGAAGGGCCTCGCCATGCACAGTGTTTGAATTAACATATAGTTTTTCTGTTACAAAAACCATGGAAAATCACTGCAAAAGCCAAAGGTTACAGGGACATTATAGTTAGGAAATAGAATTAAAAGAAAAACATAGAAATCACTTAAAAAACCATAGGTTACAGGGACGTTATAGTTAGGCTCACATTTTAAATGTACCATACCATAGAACTTCACCAGTTATACTTATAGTTATCTCAAGTGACTATAACATGTATCCTAAAGTAACTATAACTCGCACCCCAAGGTAACTATAGCTCATGCGCTTGCCATGCACAGTTTTCTTATCAATAACTTTATTGCAAATGTTGCAGTGATAATATCAAAGATGCCATTGTAGATGTCATCTATGATATAATATATTATGTGGAGTAATTAGCTGTGCATGGCGAAGGTGCAAGTTATAGTTACCTTAGGGCCTAAGCTATAGTTACTTGAAATAACTCTAACTGTTGTATTTCTATGGTTCTGTAGGAGTAAATTCAGAACCTAATTATAACATCCCTGTAACCATTGTTTTTTTGTTGAATTTCTATTTTTTTTTAACGTAAAGTAATTTTAATTGCTATATGTTAATCCAACCTTTGGCTGTGAACGGCTAGACCCTGCAGAAACGCCCTTATAACCACCCAACCCTGTGCTGTGCACATTCCTTGGCCATGCACAGCGGGGGTTAGCCACAGGGCATATCTCTGTCAGTGGATCTGTGAGTGGGTGCATTAGTGTCTGAGTGGGTGCGTGAGTGGGAACATGAGTCTGAAAGCATGTATGAGTGAATTAGTTAGTGTATGCGTGAGTCTGTGAATGTTTTCTTTTTGCATATCCTCGAATATCCTAGAATATTCGAGATTATTCAAGGATATCGCACATGGTGAAGAAAAATCAATTTAAACCCTAATTTGATGCTAAACACACCCCTATATCACATCCCTGGGTTCAGGGTATTTTCAACCTGATCCATTATACCACTTATCATTTCTAATTTCAGCCCCAGGGACCCTCTCTGATGAAATAAAATGGCAGCCACAAATTTCTAGTCAGGTTGTGGCCAGTCAATTACAATGCTTCTTTTTGTGCGCACATTTGCGTAAATTCATGAATATTCCCATTTATTCATCGCTAGAAATATACAAATGTATTTTCCTCTCAATATCTCCAAAACTACTGGACAGATTTATATCAAATAAGTGAAAGGACAATCTGCATACCAAATTTGGTGTATTTCCATCCAGCGGTTCAGGCTGTAGCTGTGTCTAAAGGTCCTATGAGAATTAACATGGGAAACACAACTTTTTTGACCCCCCCCTTTTTCTTGGCCCCCACTTGACAGATCACTCTGAAACTTTCAATGCACTACAAGAATCACCAATTTTAAATTGAAACAGGAAACATGGACCCAACTATACCTACCTATTGGCAAGCGCTAGTAGGTTATATATATATATATATATATATTTTCTTATATTTATATATATATATACATATTTACATATTATCACAAAGTTTATCACATATTCTCGCATTCAAGTGTACATGACAGATATGTACCATGCTTCTTCGCATGGATACACACACTGTGGGCCTCATTATGAGTCTTCAGACCACCAGACCCACGATGGTGGTTGGAATGCCGCAGTCGTGGCAGACTGACCGCCACATTATGACCTGGTGGTCCTGGTGGTTGTAATCCACCAGGGCAGCGCTGCCCTGGAGATTACAAGTCCCCATACCACAAACCGTTGCATGGAGGTTACACTGCCATGGGAAGGCTGGCAGAATGGGCACTGACTATGCACTTTCCCTCCACCACCCGCCAAACTCATAATGAGGTCCTCTATGTTGGTATTTTCATATAATTGAAGTATTTCTCTAATGGATTTTGATGAGGTATTTCAAATACGACCAAAAACCTTGGCCCCATTGAAAATTATTATTTATCATAGACACTTCCAATTCTCATGTTCAGTACATTTTGTAGGAAACATATGTCATGGAGTATGACTCAAAGTATATTACTTCAACATGCATGTGTAGCTTCATGGACACAAACAATATATGACCATAACACATGCGCTTTTGAAGTATGGTTAAGGTGCCCTAACATTTCCTTTAGTCATCCAAACAGTACCCCAGTCTACGGCGGCATAAACATTTCAAATTATTTTCCATTATGTGGGTCATTTGTGTGCTCTCTCTTTCATGCCTTTCAGCACACAAACTACCCTTGATGTGACCCATACAGGGTAAGATCCCTACAACTGCCCCATAGTGATCATTCATATAGTTTTTTTTTCAGATTGCTGCATTTATAATGACCAACATGAGTCAAATTTAGAGGTGGGTGAGAGGGAACTACTGACCAATATTTATGTAGGCAGCACTTCCCTGCATCAGTTTGCTATTGGGGACCAGGAAGGGACAAGGACATGGGGTCCTGGGCCCCCCTTTCATAAAAGTGGCCTGGATGGGGTTCCCAGGGCCTGCAGGAGATTCAGCGAGGAGGCCCCATGCATACCCTCTCCCAGCTCTATTTGGTAGAGGTTGTAAGGGGGTCTGCCTCACTGGTCCTTGGGGAGACCCACTGTTCTTGGGGTCAACTGGGCAGAGTTCTTTGCACTGAGTGGGGCAAGGGGTTTTCTACTTCCATTTCTCTATGGCGGTCCCAGAATCCAGCAGTGAAATGTAGAAAAATCCCCATGCAAAAGAGAATCCCCCCTTGTGCAAGATCTTAAAGGGTAGAGGAAGGTTCCGGAAGTTAGGCACCCCTTTCCAGCCCTAGGGTGCCACATCACCTCCCCACCACTGTCCTAGCCCTGCTGTACAACATGCTGGGGCAGTCCAAAATGGTATCATCCAGGAGCCACTGGTCAAAACAGCTCCTAGCATCTCAGCTCTACCTCTCGCTTGCATCATTGCCAGGGACTTGCACGGTAGAATTCTAAGGAAGCCCCACAGTGGATTGTCTCCAGTTGTCTGTCTCGTCACTTTTCTTTGTTCAGTGGGCTTAGGCAGGCCCATTCTTGGTGCAGTGGGACAGCTGTGTGAGTGATGCACCCCTTTCCTCCTCAGGAGCTGGGACAAGTACTGCTAATTGCTCCTTTTGTGTGGGAGGCCTTTGTTACTGCTGCTGAAGAAAAATGTAATTAACTGGGTACAGCAGGGTAACAAAAGGCCTGGGCTCTGATCCTGAGCTGAGCCAGGGAAATATGAAAATTCTGGATTACCCATAAGGTGTACAGATATCATTTTGGAATTTACACGATTGGTTTTCCCGCACAGGTTACAAGACATCAATGGTCTCTGTAGACCAAAGGGGAGCAAAACTGCACTCTGAGGCCGTTCTCTGCCTATGTCTATAACAAAGTGTCAACATACACAAAATAGTAAATCACACTGACTTTCGTAATTAGTGTTCACTAATTTTGTAAGGCCTACCCCAGGTGAGTATCTAGCCCTGCAGACTGCCCATTGTGCCAGGATATCTGTGTGCAATTACTGGGTTGTGCACAACAGTAGTCTCCCACACACAGCTCGCACACATGGCACAAGTGTGTGCCCACATACATGTTTGTGTGTAACCAGGCAAGTGCCCCTTACCCTTGCTGCATCACAGTGGCCTTATCTTGAAAGGCAGACACTGGTGGTAAACAAGTGCAGTCCATTTGCCATGTGATTACAGTGGGTGAGACACCAATAGTGAGGCTCACTCACAGTACAACAGTCTTGCAATTCCTTAATAATTGCAAAACTTTATGAGCTGAGGCCCGTTCTATGACAGATTACATACGGAGAAGCCAAACACATAATGCATGCATGACAGATTGTATAGAAATATTGTTTGTACTTCACATGTGGCCTAGGTGAAGTAAAGTTATGAAATGTGGTTGCATACTCCTTTTTCCTATGAAGGCAAGGTGGATGATGGCTATCAACAGCATACTTGTACTTTATAAATTGTGTGAGAACATAATATTGGAAATGTTTAGCTATTTAGAACTTGTCATGCTGTGAATATATATCGTACCAACCACTTGCCTTATGCTGAACATGTTATAGATATTGCTAATACATGCTGCAGTGCCTTTCAATTTGATACATAGCCTGCTATATCATTTGCCAATGTAATCCTATGCGCCCTTACGTATGACTTCAGTTTGTATTACCTTTGTCATTAATGTGGGAAACCGTACCTCATGTTATTTAGGATTCATAATGTTACCACTTACCCTGTACATTTTCAAGATCTTCAAGGTCAGCACTGACAATTGCCTCAACTCCTGCCACCAATTCTGTTGATATACCTGATGTCACCTGCTGCTTCAGTGGGTTCATCTCCTCCTGGAATTCTAGTCCCTGTCAGTCCTCATTGCAGAATTCAGGTCCCTGGCCAGTTTCTCTTTCTTTCTGTGTTTATGATTATGTCGTTGTTTATTGTATCCAGCTACAGTCTATCTGGTTGGTACCACACAGTTTATCTTGTCTATTATTGCTTGCCATAAAGCATCTGTGAAAGCATTGGCGGAAGGACAAACGTAGTCTGAAGAACACTTGCGAGTGTTTAAGTTAGAGAAGGTTTATTTGGGAAGTAAGTCAAGTGAAAGGTCCTACTCCAACCACGTCCTCATTCTTCCACGTCCACTCCCAGTCTCAACGGTCCCTCTCCTCCAACTCCCGATCGTTCTAGATTTCCTCAACATTCTTTCCTTCTCTGTCATTCTCACACTCGTGCTCACAGCACACACAGAACGCTTCCACAACATGAGGATACCACACCATCCTTTTTAGGTAATGGTAAATTTGAGGTGATAAATAATAACTTTCATTTTAGGTTTCTTCAGAAATAAAAAATGTGGCTTTCCTTCTATGTGAAGTTTACTTTTCTTTTTCACTTGCACTACATGCCAACTCTAATTTCCTGGTTGGCGGTCTCCTGGCTTGTTGACCCTTCCATAACACTAAAATAGTGATGACTGTTAGAAACTGGGGCCGATATTTATACTTTTTAGCGCCGCATTTGCGCAACTTTTGGCGCAAAATGACGCAAACTTACAAAATACAATTGTATTTTGCTAGTTTGCGCCATTTCTGCGTCAAAAAATGATGCAAATGCAGCGCTAAAAAAGTATAAATATGGGCCTGGGTTTTTGGTTGGCAGTGATATGCACCCTGTCCAACCAGGAACCACAATCCTAGTCAGGGTAATTCAGATACACACTAAATGTTAACCTGTGATCACCCTCTGGCAGTTTGGCACAGAGAAGTCAGACTTAACTTAAAAGGCATTGTGTAAAATATTTGCTTAACACCCCAAACAGTAAAACAGTGAAAACACAAGGACTAGGTGGAAACTCTGCTCCGTTTGCGGAGTTTTCAGAATTTGGGTACTTCGCGCTATGCGTTGTAGCACAGAGTTCCCAAATTCTGCCATCTGACGTGTTTTTTTTCTGTTCTCGCACATGAGATTTGTTTTGGCTCTGGTTCATTCACACCATGGTATTCTCAGGCTACTAGTGAGTGTGCGCAAGATTTCAGACCTGCTCGTGTGGTTTCTGGCTGCGACAGAGCCAATACAGTGCTGCTCACAAATGCACCTTGAGTAGATTTTCTACTCAAGAAGCAGCTAAATCTACTCAGAAAGAGGCTTTCAGGTGGATTTCCTTCTCCAACGGACTGTTCAAGTTGTTTTTTAGTGCAAGAAGGTTTTTTTAAAACTTTTCTTTTACAACAGGAAGGAAGTGCCCCAGAGACTCCAACTTCCTGTATGTGTCCAGCAGGCTCCTCCCAGTGCTTTGTCCATTTGCTGGTCACTTTTCACTTGGATTTCGAGGTAGAAGGATCACTCTCTTTGTCTGCTGGATATATACCTTTTGATTTAAGCACTTTTGTGATACACACAAGTAGGTTAAAAAACTATTGTATGAAGGTGTTGCTTGTGTGATAGGGCATGCACCAGTATTTCTTTGTACTTTTATTTGATTTTTATATTTCATTGTGGTGGGTGGCTTGGAGGTTAAGTAGAGGCCTGGTTCTTTTTTTGCATTTAATTTTTCATCTTTGTAAAGGAAAAACGCTGCAGTTGTGTACCCTTTCTTTATATTTGTTACATTTGCAATATACATTTATTTTACTATGTGGTCCAGACTTTCAACTGGCCATGTAGCCAGTAGGCACAGTACTAGTAGTCAAAAGTGCATGAAAGAAATATTTCTGTGGTATATGTTTTTAAAGCTTCATTTAGGACAAGAGTGGCATTAGATTAAATAAAAAATGTTAGCTATTGTTTGCATTTAATTTTTTTGCAAAAAGGGTACGTGGGGTAAATATTTGATGCCACAGGAGGATGTGTGTACATTTTTATAGCTCAGTTAATTTTCATGTTTTACATCGCTGAATTAATAGTATTATTTTCATCAGTGTGACCTTGCCTCCTTTTTCTGGCCAGTATGTGTGTGTTTGTCTTCGGCCATCATTTGTCTTTGTTCTCCATGCTATGCGGCCAGGTGCCATTTTGTGTAGTCTGCGTCCATAGGCCTGAATGTGTTCTTTGTTTCCCATGCCTCCTTGCTCCCTGTTGGTGTTTGACTATGTGGCTGGTGGCTATTTTGTGCATCCAGCCAGTGTGCCTTTGCCATAGGCTTTCATGTGTTCATTGTTCCCCATGTCTCTTTGTTCGCTGTTGTTTGACCAGGTGGCTGGCGGCCAGTTTGTGCATCCTGCCAGTGTGACTTTGCCACAGGCTTACACTTGATCTTTGCTCCCCAAGCCTCCTTGCTCACTGTTCTTTGTCTGACCATGTGGCTATTGGCCATTTTGTGTATCCAGCCAGTGTGTTTTTATTTTGCATGTGTTCTTTGTTCCCCATGCCTCCTTGCTTGCTGTTGTTGTTTAACCATGTGGCTGGTGGTTATTTTGTGCATCCAGCCAGTGTGCCTTTGCCATAGGCTTGCATGTGTTCTTTGTTCATCATGCCTCCTTGCTCGCTGTTGTTGTTTGACCATCTGGCTGGTGGCTATTTTGTGCATCCAACCAGTGTGCCTTTGCCATAGGCTTGCATGTGTTCCTTGTTCCCCATGCCTCCTTGCTCGCTGTTGTTGCCTGACCATGTAGCTGGCTGCCATTTTGTTCATCCAGCCAGTGTTTTTTTGCCATAGGCTTTCATGTGTTCTTTGTTCACCATGCCTTCTTGCTTGCTGTTGTTGTTTAACCCTGTGGTTGGTGGCCATTTTATGCATCCGGCTAGTGTGTCTTTGCCATAGGCTTGCATAGATGGATGTGATATCAGATTAATAATATGCTTGAGGATAATTGTAGTATATGACTATTATGAGTATGGTGAACATTGCTTATATAGTATTATATGCATTTTTTTATTCTTTATTTTGCACCTCCTTACCTCACAGTAGGTTTCTGCTCATCCTCCAATATAAACATCAGTAATTATTTATCATTTGTTTATTTTAATTTTTTTTTATGTTTTACTTTTTTTTGTTTTTCTTTGCATTCTGCCTTGATCCATTCATCCCTCCATGCACCATAGGTGCACAGCCCTGCAACAGCAGTCAGTTTTTTTAGGTATAATTCCATTTCCTCCAAGGAACCCTGGCTCTGGTGCACTGCAGAAACATCCACATAATTCATTTTTAATGATTATTGATTCCATTTCCCCCGACCACATTTCCCTATGCCCACACTAAACTTCATTTTTTTTAAAGATTATTCAATTTACATGTGCAATTCCATGACTGCCACGGGTGTCTCCTTTAGAATAGATGCCTTAAAGCAAAGAGCTATATCTGTATGTTGTGTCACACTGATTGGAAATTAGATTTTATTTTATTTGTGTGGTTTATATTGACTTTGTCTGTACTAATTCAGACTGCAAGTGCCAATGCCAAACTCCAATATGTTGCTAGCATCAAAAAGGAGATACAATTTTGTATCTACCACCGTGCTTGGATTGAAAGAGGTAACTACTAACTATTGCACCAATTAGTGCTGATATATTATTGAGTGATTGAGAATGATGATTGGGGATGTATGTGGTGGTAGACAGTGAGGGAAGGTGTTCAACAAACATGTAAACTTGATTTCAATGATTTGCAATGTTTGAGGGCTGATGGGTGATCATTTTTCCGAAAGGCGATTGGCCTTTCAAACTTAGCAAAATTTACTTGCAGGGTCTACTCCTTTTTTTCTGGTTCTTTAGAGACCGGACCAGCCACTTTGGTTAACAAACACAAATCTACACAAAATACTATTTGTTCTTCAACAGCAGTGCACTACAGGTCCATCTCACTCGGGTAGGGAGTCTGGTGGAGTTACTGAGAATCAGGAGGAGGAGGATGGAAATACTCAGGACGGGACTACCTCAATAGCTAGAAGAAAGTTATGGACTTCAAAGAGAAACTATGATGATGATGAAAACTCTGAGTCCTAGTACTCACTCAGCTCTGTGGACTGGAGAGAAGTGCGTTGATTTGGGAAATGCTGCTGTGTGGTTGCTACATTCCTGGCTCAAACGTGAAACGCCTCTTTATGTTCTTCCTCTGCCTCTGAGTCTTTTGGGACACTCCTGACTCCTCATGAAACTCACCTTGCTTGCTTCTGTCTGTCTCCTTGACTCTACAATACAGTTTATGTTTTTCAATATGGATGCCTACTACTCTCCTGTACAAAAAAAACTTTGTGAAAGCTCAACACTCCCACTTACCTATGTGACAGGTTCAGCCTTTCACCCAAGAGTGACAGACATTCTGAGAAGAATACTGATCATCATTTTTAGAACTGGGTGGGTTAACTTCACTCCTCCATAATTTGTATTTTTCAAACCTAGAAGACAGAACATTTAGAGATATACTATCTTGAGTCTCTCTGGGGCTGAAGAACTGTGTGCAATGCATGTAATTGAATTGTGTCATTTTCTTCCATAACAAATTGATGATGGTGTGCTGCTGAGCGGCGTTCTGCTGAGAACCCTGATGAATATTGTTGTTGCTGCTGTTGTGTAGTGTTTGTCTTTGTCACACATTTACCCAAATCTATTTTCCCATCCTTTCATTAAACCCCTAACCCTCTTTCCTGGGCTGCATTATTTTTATTGAGGTGTGAATTAATTTGTCACCATAACTGGATCACACACTTGTTGGGGAAGATGTGGTGAAAGCAACACCAATTCACAGCATGATTTTCTATTACCTGAGAAATAGCCCACACCAGCCCCATTTACCCACCTATCCATCTTTTGTCAACATCATCATTCAGGCCTTGTGTTGTGTGTTGCATAAATGCTCAACCTTTTCCACACCACTCCTGACTCTGAGCCCACTTCATTTCATTTCCTAAGTTAAGTTTTAATTAAATACTACTTCCCCATTGCTCAGAGAAATTCATATTGCTAGTTTTTATTGTCATATCTTCTTTGTTGTGTGTAATGCTGTCATTGTGGTAGTCTGGTCTCAGTTTTTCTAAGGTTATGGATATAATATAACCCACTAACTCTGTTTTCTTTCAATCTAGTTGACAGTGATGGATTTCCCTTTGATTAATCCTACAGTTAGAGTTTCACATAAGTGGGAGTGGCACCTTGCTTGTGATGTCTTCCCTGTTAATGTGCTAGCCTGCTACTACTACTACCACCACCATAAGATGGCACCTTGGGAAAATCCTGCAGTAAGAAGACTGAGGTAGCGGCCCTCGCTTCATATATTCAGTTAAGATAACTATAGAGTGAAGTGAACTAATTTAATAATAATTAACTTATACCGAAGATGTTGGTTTTGTGTATCTAGGTTTTTGTGGGCAAAATAGGCAATGGCAATCACCCCCATGAAGTCAATATAGAAACAGGAGGTAGTAGTAGTAAAGCAAGGGTATAACTAACTGACATAAACTTTTTAAAGTAGATTTAAAAAAAGGCTATGCTAAAAGACAGCAGTGCAAACTAAAAACCAAAATAAAGATTTCAGGCATAAATAAAGTTAAAGTATGTATTTCCCTTTTGTTATTTACACTTATAAAACCTACCCTTTACACCCACATGCCCACCCCTCCTCCCCAAACAAATTGCCCCATCCCCAACCAAAGTCCAAAGAAAGTCTAAAGTCCAACGAAAGTCCAAAGAAAAAGTCCAAAGTGAAAAAAAAACATCCCAACTCCCTTTTCAACCCTTACCACCCACAACAAGTATCCCTCCTACCAAAAAAAAAAACAAGGGTTAAAAGAGGGCATTCTCCGTGCGGGTCTGGAGATCATTGAGGGTTGGCTCACTCTGTGCCACTTGGCTGTCCAGGTGCTCAAGTGTTGTAGGATATAGCACCAGAATATGCGGTCCTAGCATAAG
This sequence comes from Pleurodeles waltl, assembly GCF_031143425.1. Taxonomy (NCBI): domain Eukaryota; kingdom Metazoa; phylum Chordata; class Amphibia; order Caudata; family Salamandridae; genus Pleurodeles; species Pleurodeles waltl. The sequence goes on from NC_090436.1 coordinate 730,860,711, forward strand.
GGGGGGAAACATTGGTGGTACACAGATGGGCTGCTGCCAGCTGATGGTGGCGCTGACAGTGTTGTTGCTGCTGGGAGGCTGGAGGTGCTGACGGCTGGTTGGAGGAGCTCAGACCCACTGGCATGTTGGCAGCTCCCTAGGCCTTGTCCTGCTTCTCTTGCAGAGCCACCAGCCACTGGTACTCTGCCCGGATGGCTTCCACCCTCTGCTGCTGCAGCTGAGCTGCTATCTCTTGGCACACAGGAGTATGTCCACCAGGAGTAGCTATAACAAGAAAGAAGAAAGAAAATGACAAATTGTAAACAGTGCTCTGTGCATACAATTATTTAAAAAGTAGAGTAGCACAGCAGCAGTACATGGCTGGACCCCTAGGTCATTCAAATTTGATGTAGCTGATTACGAGTCACAGAGCAATTTCTTTTTACCCACACATGCCTCACTGTAGTTGACAATTGTGGAAAGGGTAAAAGTTGAATTGGCATGAATCTGTTATGGAAGCCATGAAGTATAAATTACTTGTACATAAATATGTTAGATGTCCAAAAGTTTTTTTAAAAATGTTTTAGGTGGTTGGGTGGGACAGAACTTAGGAAAGAATAAAGGACTAAAGTACTAGGATGTGCCAGAGTGAGCACTGGGCGGGAAGGGAAATACATCATGTTTGAAGTGCATTGACAACTTTGTAAATACTGCATTAACTGAAGCAAATGCACATTGCACAGTCAAAACTATTGTACTGCTGAATTGAGCCACGCTGCAGTTACACCATAGTAGCATGAGTGACTAAATGCCATGGGCAGCAAGGCAATAAATGATGATGGGTGGGAGGATACATATCTACACTGCTTAGCAACTACGGTGAGATAAGGGAGTGGACAGAAAATTAAAATACCCTTCCACTTTGAACCAAAGCTTTGATAACCAAGCAAACCAAGCAAAGTAGGTAAACAAACATGTCCCTCTCTAGAAGAGCTCCCTTATGTTTTGATCCAAGCAATTATCCATTCATCCTTTCATTGTTCTATTCACCCTTTGGTAGCCACCATTTAATCTTTACATTCTCTCTCATCCAATCTTTCACCATTCCAATCCATCCATCCGTATAGCCACCCATACACTCACCTATCCAGTATCCACCCTTTCAACCATCCTTTCACCCATCCATTCATTTAGCCACTGTTAGAAAGTGGATTATTGGTTGGGGCAATTAAGTACCCACACCTAGCAACAGGCCACTAACCTCTACCAGGTCCAATTAGGTTTCAATAAATTAAACCCAGCTCAATCTTTGGTACCTTGGCAATGAGCAACAAGACTTAGCTTAGGAAACAAGTGTGTAAAGCAGTTAAAAATCACAAAACAATAAATAAGTAAAACACAAAACAGAATAAAAATACAACACTAATTTATAAAAATAGAGTATATTTATATCTTTACAGTGACACTAAAATGACAAAACTCCAATATTGGGAACCAGTGAGAGGATTTTTTAAAGATTGAAAGTAAAACTAGCGCTTAGAAGCAAATAGCTCTCAAAGGGTTAAAAAAGGTCGCACTTGATAGGGACAAAGTCCAGAGTTGAGGCCACCCACGAAGTAACACTGTTACACTTAATTTCAGAAGTGTTTATTGATTCAGGGAAGTGGTCCACAGCACCAGCCAAGGGCTCTGAGGCTCTGGTTTGCCTTTTGGTGTTTGGGACTACAACTCCCACAATGCACCTCTTCACCTATGGAGCTGTTTACAACAGTTGCTCCAAATGTCTCCAACCTTCTGGATCTTCTTCCAGAGGTCCTTTTTGGATCCTTGAAGTGTCCACAACTTGATCCAAGGTTCCAGAAGCTCAGGTTTGCTCCTTGGGAGTTGGGACTACAATTCTCTGAATGCACCTGGTCAGGATCCTCAAATGGCCACTGGACGCTGGTCAGCTATGTTCTTCTTGCAGGACTTGATGCAGGGGTCTCTGGGCAGCTCCTTTGTACCTGTTGCTTACAGGGAGTCCCTTCTTAAACCAGTTCAAGACAGGCAAAGTCCTTTTAGTGGTGAAATCCAAGTGTGCAGCTGGTGCAGTTCTCCAGAGTGCAGTGTCCAGGTGCAGTTTAGGGGTCCAGCAGGGCAGTCCTTCTTCTTCTGATGTTGTTCCTTGTTAGGAACTGTAGAGTGAGTAGAGCTCTGACAAATTTGTCCTTGCTCCTGTGGGGTATAGCAGGGGGGAGGGGCAACTGTCCAATCACAAGCAGGCCACTATCCTTTTGGATGACCAGGTTGTGGGAAGTGTGGCAAAAATCAATCCCAGGTAGCAAAATTCCTTAAAAATCCAAAATTGCAGAAACTGAATTTTGGATGTTAGGTCTGGCTGAGCCCACCCACTGGGGTGGCTACAAATCCTAAACACAACCCTCTCCTGTCCTCTCCTAATCTAATCAAGTGGGTACCTGGCTGTCTGGGTTTGCCGGAAATGGGTAAGGCCCTGAGCTGCTTCAAATGTCCTTCCCTCCTTTGAAGACCAGTTTGGCCGCTCTCCCCCATCCTGTTTCACCATCTGCTGAGGCAGATCTCCTCCCCCAGGCACTTCCTTTGTGTTCAGCCAGGCCACTTCACACCTCATCAAGGCTGCCTGCCCAGAAGGGTACTACAGAACTGAAACTGGTAACTTTTAGGAATAGTTCGAAAACTATTTCTCTGAACTAGTTATATTAAATCCAACAATGGCAAATTGTTGCATTTACTATAGTAATCAGTTTGAGACCAAACGTGCCATGTCCAACTGCTTTGGAGACTATCAATTAAAATAATGTCTCCCCATTTTAGCCTATAGAGCCTGTTCACTGTAATGAGAGAAAAACAAATTGGGCTATTTTTCCTCACAGGGTTTATAAAACATATTTTATAAGGTCCCTACTTATAGTTACACTGCACTCAAACCTCAGGGCAGCTGGGGCACACCTTAGGGTGACTTATATGTAATAATAAGGTGGTTTAAGACTTTGGAAGTACTTTTAATTCCAAAGTCGAATTTGCATTTAACTTTAGTTTAAAAGCAGCCAGGAAGGCAGGCCTGCCTTTAAAAATTACACTGGGCACTTCAGCAGTGCACATATGAGTGCAGTACCTATGTTGGGGTCCCTAAGCCTAGATGCCCTACCACATACTTTGGACTTATAGGTAGGTTGGCATAGCCAATTCTAATTAGGCTCATTTACATGCTCATTTTACATGGAGCACAGGCCCTGGGACTGGTTAGCGGTACCCAGGGCACCATCAGAGTCAGAAAAACACCAGCAAAAGTGAAAAATGGGGGCAAAAAGTTAGGGGGCTTCTGCAATCAGCCCAGTTTTTTCACATAAGACCCGCCCCACCATCCCACACGTCCAGGAGACTCCGCCCAACCCTGGGAGAGTCTTCCTGGCTTGTGAGGCGAGGAAGACAGTAAGGAAAACTGGCTGTACCTTTGCAGGGCCTACTCTGCCTTACATCTTCCTGTCATGGTCACTTCCTCTGGGTAGTGAACCCATCCCAACAGTAAAAGAACCCACTTCAAACTGTAACTTCCCTCTTGGGGGGGGTCTTCCTCCTCTCTCTCTGCCATCTTGGGTAGTGAGGTGACCTTCCCCCCATCCCTAATTTTGCTAGGTCAACACATAGCTTACCCAAAGAGGTTACCCAACACTTGAGCAACCCTACCATGACCAATAGTGTCAGGGGGCCTAGTTTGTTTTTGGGCCTGGGGTCTGCCTCCCAGGCCAAGTGCAGTGCTGCCATGAAGGCCATCACCCAGCAGAGGCTAGTGACAGCTGTCAGAACCCAGAACCACACTACAAGCCCTCCACAGACAGGTGGGTAAGCTGCTTTAGAGGCAACTCTGGGGTCTTGGCACCCCTCTTGCTGTTTAGAGTGGGGGCCTACCACATCCTGTGGCAGGCACCCTTCTTCCACTCTCTCTTCTGTCAGTGCAGGGGCAACACCCTGCAGCTGGACAGCAACTTGACTACTCAGGACTTCCTTGGGGTCAGGTGAGGCCTCACCAGTGCCAAATCTGCCCCCCCCACCTGGGGCGGAAGGCTTTGGGCTCACTGGAACTCTGTTTAAGAGTGACCTACTCTTCCTTTTCTTCTTCCATTTTCTTTGGGCCCCCTGTGTTCTAACTGTAGGTACTGGCTTCCCAGGACTTTGGGTTGTGGGGCACCCTGTGCGACCAATGCATCTGGGACCAGACTCACTTCTGGGAGATCACTGGCCAATATACAATCTAGGGGGAAGTCAGCACTGACTACCACCCTAAACCAGTCAAGGATACCCTCCCTCTCTAGGGGCACCGCAGCTACAGGTCTGGTGGTGACCTCATCATGGCTATCCTGACTTTCCTGGTCTCCCTAGGGACATACATGTCTGGGGTAACCATCCGATCACTCACTATAGTGTGACTGGCACAGGTGTCTCTCAGGCCAGTGGCAGGGATCCCATTCTCCTGAATGGGGTGAAAGTGCCTACTCCCACCCTCAGGGATCACCAGCTTCCAATCTGGTCCTGTCTCCCAACCCAATGCTATGAGGACCTCATCATCTGAGGAGTACTTCACTATGGCTACACAGCCCAGTGCTAACCACATTCTTTGGACAGGCTTCATCTCCTTTGAAGTGACTTGTCTGCTGACAGTAAAAGCAGGCCTTTTTGTCCCAGAGCTTTTTTAACCCTGAGTCTCCCAGCCTCTGCTTGTCAGAGTGAGAGTGAGATTTACTCCCCTTCTTCTTAGGGTTCTGGGGTACAGAGGGGGTCTCTGTGGTGGGCTTATTACCTCCCTCTTTAGGTTTCTGGGGACCTACCCTCCTGTCTTGGAGTCTCCCCCCGGGACTTGACAACTACCATGGTTCTCAACCACTGATCAGCTGCCTCCCTCAGCTCTCTGGGGTTGGTCAGCTTAGAGTCCACTAGATGCTGGTGTAACATCTCTTCGATACAATTGGTCAAGATGTGCTCCCTCATGATCAAATTGTATAACCCCTCTTAAGTGTTCACTTTTTTACCATGTACCCACCTCTCTAGTGCCTTAAGTGAGGTGTCTACAAAGTCAACCCAAGACTGGGTATTGACCTTCTGGGTGTCCCTGAACTTCATTCCGTACTGCTCTGGGGTCAGACCAAACGTCTTGGCTAAACACCTCTTCATACTGGGGTAGGAATCAGCTTCCTACCCCCCAGGGTCAGGAGCCTATGCCTCCCAGATATTGGGACCAACTCCCAAAGGAGTGAACCCAAACAATGGGGCTTAACCCTTATCATTTGGAGAGCCCTCCTCAAAGGCCTCTGCCTCCAAAGCTATGAGCCTGGGCCTCAATTTCCCTTTCCCTGAGGTCCAGGTGTGCTTCTTCCTGGGCTGATGTCACAGGCCCTCATCTCCCACTAGCTATGGATGGGGCCCTAACTACTGATGTCACCAATAGGTGATCCATCTCCTCCTGCTAGAGGTTGGAGAGGACATCTTCCCTCTCCCTTCCTGCCTCTGAAGCTTTCTCTGCCTCCCTCTGCTCTACCCAAGCTTCAAGGGACTTGATTATCACAGCCTTCCTAAAGTTGTTAGCAGCAGGTAATCCCTTCTTTCTGCACAACACTCTAAGCACAGATGCAGTGAGTGTGGGTTGGGTAGCCAGATCGAGCTCCATGGTCTCCCTTAAGTTTTGTGTCACTTAAAAAACTTTGGCCCCAATTGATCAGAACAATTTAAAGAAATCAAACATGAAGTGATTAAAAAGTTAGTCCAAATGTGAAAAATCAAAAATACTTCTGCTCTAGGTCAATTTAGAGGATTTTTAACTTATTTCACTTAAAACTGTAGTCTGATATTAAACACAAGTACGGATCCCACCACTTTGCACCAAAAATGTTTGAAAGTGAATTATTGATAAGTACCTGTGCCTAGCAATAGACCACTAACCTCCACTACGTCCAGTTAGGTCTCAATAAATGAAACCCAGCTCAACCCTTGGTAGCTTGGCAACGATGCAAGGAACCAGAGATTTTAATTTTTAAAGATTTAAAGTAAATCTAACATTTAGAAGCAAATAGCACTCAAAGGGTTAAAAAAGGTTGCACTGGTTAGTTATGTTAGAAAAGCCAGGTAGTCAAGTCAGCCACAAACATTTCATAATGGAGGGGTAGAGCTAAGTCACTGAAGCGTAATGAAGGTGTAGAATATTTGGCCAATCCAGGAGGACCTATGGTGAGGTCTTAGTTGGCAAATGCAATGGTACCACCCTCATACTACTTTCCAGTCATGCTACACTGTCATCGAAAGTACTGGTATGGTATACTACTGTATAAGTGAACAATACATACACACATGGGGGGGCACCATGACCATGGACACTCACTCATTTTACTGTTTGAGCACGAGCAAGGAAGAGAAAACCTGCACAAACATATGTAGAAAAGCTGACTTGGGCATGCATTCTTCTTGGTATAGTACCTGTCCTAGTCTTACAGTACCAGTCTGCAATATTTTTCAGGTGAGAAGGGAAAGCTAAGCTTAGTAACAAAGCAGAAGAAAGCTACATACTACTATTATAGACAAGAGGGATTCAGGTCCAGAAACATGAAAAATCAAGAACTGCAGGGACAACAAGAATTTAACAAAGCTTAGATAAAATGAAAATAAGTATGAAAAAGGTAGACAGCCATAGTAAAAAAAAAGAAAAATTATTCTGAAGGAAGAGAGGTGAAAGTTAGGAAAATATGCAACAGGAAGACATACTGGAGCCAGCAGATCTGCAAGCTGCCACATTAGTGGTGGCACTGGCACTCTTGTCTCCCGGAACTGCCTCAGATCATGCCCTCTTCTCCCTCTTGGGTGCAGAGGTAAGAAATGAAGAAGATAAACATCATAACAGTTAATCTCCCAAAAATATTTTGACAGGCAAAAGCAAATACAGTTACATTGTACTTTTCTAAATCAGATTGCATACAGTATTAGTATCAACTTGAGTTGACCTATTAATTTTCTACACTGATGGCCTACCCCAAATTTCCTAAACCCAAACTACATTTGCAACTACATACGTACCACTACTAATGCATTCATACTGCAACAAATCATATTTCCTTCTCAACCACCTTTGATGGTCCAACTCAGTCTCCATTGTTTTCAATGCATAGATGCATAATACACATCACTGGGAGATTGCAATTGGGACTGCAAAAGCTACATAAAGAAAGGTAGAGATAAGAGCATGCTATCTCACTGATCTTACTTACTACTAATACCACTATCTTATTCTTGGTGACAGGACAGAGGAGTCTCAGTCTGCATGGCTTCTTAAATAATCAGCCCAAATGTGCGCTGACGAGTACAATTAGGTAGCGCTTAATGAGCTTCTGTCTAGTTCAAACTGATTCACATAATATTTGTCGGAACATAAACTTAACTTACTTCTGAAAGTCAGCACTGCTATTAGAAAAAATTTAGCATTGTGGAACACGCACAACAAATAAATAATTACTCACTGAGCCCAGACACCTTGATGTCTAGCAAGTTGAGTAGGTCCTGCTTGTGGTGAAGTTTGCCCACCCAATGGTACGTCAACTACTGCTGGGTGCCCCCACAGCAGTTGACTCTCCCAAATGGCATAACCACTCCGAGGCATGCTGCCTGCTGCCAGGATAGAGGGGAGGTGGCACTGCACAAAGAACACAAGCGCTACCACCTTCGCCTCAGTAAAAATGGGTCAGGCTGCACACCTGCACTGGCACTGCCACTCCCTCTGATGCCCTGCTCTGCCATGGCGCTAGGTGGGAAAAAAGGGGTATATATGGAAGGAAGGAATAAAGAAAAAGAAGAAATAAAGGGAATAGCAAAAAAAATAAAGTATCACAAGTCATGAAAAACTCCAAAAATGTAAAAAATTGTAAAATACACAAACACTAAGACACACACTGATGCTATAAAGGAAAATGAGGGGTAGATGATTTAGGGAAGCTTGAAATTTGAAAGCTTAAGGATGGGTTAAGTTAGGCCCAACACCAGGCACAGAGAGAAACAGAGAAAAAAAATGGCTGCGCACATGCGAACCGCATGGTGCCGTTTGTGCAACATCTTCAGCATGAGAAGGCACATCTCGCCCTCCTGAATGTGAAAAACGTAGATTGAACAGGTGTGTCAAAAAATTCTGCCCGCTGGCATACAGATTTTCAACTGTTCTGCGGAAATCCGCAGAGGTCAACTCCTCGAGCTCTGCCCAGGCCTAGAAAAGGCCACACAATTAAGATACCACACCTTGTTAAAAATATAGAACTTAAGTTGATAATAAAACAAGACCAAAAAGACAAAAATCCAATTAGTGGAACTCGAGAAATTCATTTTTAAAGAATAAACTGTGAAATAGCCTTTGGAAGCAATAATCACTCACTTGGGATATCTGGTTGTGCTGGACCGGGACGAAGTCAATAGTTCAGGCTGACTGCAATGGAGCGTGGGGCGGCTACAGGGACCTAGTGAGAATCGCTGGACAAAAGTACCTTAACTCTGGTTGCATCAAGGGAAATTGGGGGAGTAGACGGGAGATGTGCTAGTGGTGATCCTGCAACAGAGGATCTGGATCGATTTTCCCCCATGCAGCCGAGGAGATGCATCGATTTTCCCCATGCAGCAGTGGCGATGTAGCAATACCTCGGTGGTCCTGGAATCGATGCGACAGAGTCGATCCCTGCATTAGAGGAGATGCGTCCTTTGCCCCTATGCAGCAGCGGCAATGAGGTGACTCAGAGATGTGGCAGTTCTTGAGGCAATATGTCGGTTCTGGCCTTAAAGCAGCGGTGATACATCGGAAATGATCCCTGCAGTAGAGGTGATGCGCGGGTTCTGATCCACACATTATGGGCGATGCACTAGTTCTTCCTGGAGCAGCAGTTTATACCAAATTCAAAGGGCCCAGGACTGGATTGGCCCCACTTGGCAGGGCAAGACTCAGAGTTGGCAGAGTTCAAGTGCTGTAGGTGATGAGCTGGAAGTCTTTTGTGTCCCTGAGACTTCAGGAAAACAGAAGGCAAACCAGCAAGCCCTTGGAGTAACTCTGGTTCTGGGTTCAAGTGTTGTGGGACCAGTCCTTCTCGCCCAGGCAAGGAGAGCAGCAGATCAGCACAGCAAGAAAGCAGTTCTTCCAGAGCAGCAGTCCATTACACTGGTAGTCCTTGTAGCAGCATAGCAGTCATTCTTCCTGGCAGAGTATCCACAGTCCAGAAGGGTACCGAGTTGGTAGAGTCAGAAGTCCAGTTCTTATACTCAGTGGAGCCCTTGAAGTGGGGGAGACTTCAAAGAAGGGCGTTGAAGTGCACAGAGGTCCTCCCTTCCTGCCCTGGCTCCAGACTAACTACAGCGGGGGGTATGCAGCCCATTGTGTGGGGACAGGACAGTGCCTATTCAGGTGTAAGTGTGAGGCTCTAGTCAACTTTTCTCTCCCATCCTACCCAGGATGGCCCATCAGGATGTTGATGGCCCATCAGTCAATCCTGAGCTCCCTTTGTGTGTTGCTGTCTAGAAGGAATGCACAGGCCAGCTGTCACCCCACCCCAGACGTGCATTGGAGACAGGCTGCAGACACACAAGGCAAAGAGCAACTTTCAAAAAGTGGCATTTTCAACTTTGTAACAATAAATCTGACTTTACCATCAAAGAGGATTTATCATTACAATGCCATAGGTGCTAAACACGGTAGATATACATCTTCCCAATCAGGAATTACAGCACATTAAGGGCCATATTTATACTCTGGTTGCGCCGAATTTGCGTCGTTTTTTTCGACGCAAATTCGACGCAGAACTAACGCCAACTAACGCCATATTTATACTCTGGCGTTAGACGCTTCGGGCGCCAAAGTGCCCGGAGTGTGCGTCATTTTTTAGCGTGAACCCCTTCCTTGCGTTAATGATATGCAAGGGAGGCGTTCCCGTCTTAAAAAATGACTCCCAGGCCTTTACGTGGTATTTATACTCCCGGGCAAAAGAGACGCCCGGGAGTGGGCGTGGCCAAAAACGGCGCATTTGCGCCGCTTTTTAACGCCTGGGTCAGGGATGGCGTTAAGGGACAAGTGGGCTCAAAATGAGCCCAGAGTGCCCTCCCCTGCCCCCAGGGACCCCCCCTGCCACCCTTGCCCACCCCAGGAGGACACCCAAGGACGGAGGGACCCATCCCATGGACATTAAGGTAAGTTCAGGTAAGTATTTTATTTTTTATTTTTTGTGGCATAGGGGGGCCTGATTTGTGCCCCCCTACATGCCACTATGCCCAATGACCATGCCCAGGGGACAGAAGTCCCCTGGGCATGGCCATTGGGCAAGGGGGCATGACTCCTATCTTTACAATGATAGGAGTCATGTTGATGGGGGATGGGCGTCGAAAAAAAATGGCGCAAGTCGGGTTACGACGATTTTTTCGACGTAACCTGACTTGCCCCATTTTAAGACGCCCATACGCCATTTTCCCCCTACGCCGGCGCTGTCTGGTGTACGTGGTTTTTTTCCACGCAAACCAGGCAGCGCCGGTCTGCTTGCGCCGGCTAACGCCATTCCATAAATACGGCGCCCGCATGGCGCTTCAGAATGGCGTTAGACGGCGCTAAATTTTTTGACGCTAAACTGCGTTAGCGCAGTTTAGCGTCAAAAAGTATAAATATGGGCCTAAATGTAAAAAGGAATCCCCAATGTTATCATATAGGAGGGTTAGGCCTCACAGTAGCAAAAAACTAATTTGAACATTTTTCACTACCAAGACATGTAAAACTTAAAAGTACATGCCCTGCCTTTTAATTTCATAGCACCCTGCCATATCCGCTATCTAGGGCCTATTTTAGGGATTACTTATTTGTAATAAAAGGGCAGTTTAAGCCTTGGCAAGGGGTTTTAAATGCCAAGTTGACTTGGCAGTGTCACTGCATTCAGGATGCAATGGCAAACCTGGGACATGTTTGAAAGTGCTATTTAAGTGGATGGCACAAGGGGTGAGTGGTGTTAGAAGGCAAAAAACGCTGCACCATATTTACAAAGTGGTTCAATGCACTTTGTAACCCTTTGCGCTACATTATGCCCACACCAGGCATAATGTATGCAAAGGGGACGTTCCCCCATTAGGGGGGCCAAATAAATGGTGCAAGGAAATCTAAGAGATTTCCTTGCGCCATTTTTTTGCCACTTTTAAAGCCTGCTCAGAGCAGGTGTTAAAAAGAGGCTTCCATTATTTGCAATGGGTGGTTCTCTAGGTGGTTTGAAGGATTAGTGTCAAAACTTTTTATGCTAGTGCTGCAAAGCGCCTGACTAGTGTCTAAAATTTTGACACTAGTCCCCTAACTACCGCTATGGTGCCCCATATTTTAAATATGGCACATACATGGTGGTGTTAGGTGGACTGTGTGCAGTGCCACTTTTCTTAAATATGCCCCTTAATGTCCTGTGGGTACAAAAATGAATGTGTCCTTGTTTAATGTAACTGGTGCTCATGTAAAGAGTTCCAATACCTTTGGATCAAATTTACGCTATATAAAACTGCAGGAAAAAAAGTTATAGGGGCATATTTATACTCTGTTTGTGCAGAATTTGCGTCAAAATTTTTGCCGTAAATTCGGCCCAAGCCTAACACCATATTTATACTTTGACGCCCACGAATGCCAAAATTCCACCCTGTGCGTCATTTTTTGGATGTGTGAAACCGCCTTGCGTTAATGACATGCAAGGTAGGCGTTCCCGTCCAAAAAATGACTTAAACACCTGTGCGCCATATTTATCCAACCGCACAAAAATGACGCACTGCTGGGAGGCGGAGTTGGAAAATGGCGCACCGCCCGATTTGCATAAAAAATGTATGCCTGGGTCAGGGCAGGCATTAAAATGTGGCAAACACACCAGTACTTAAGGAAAACACACAGAAGCAACATCAGAGCTCCAAAAGGAAGACATGGAGGTGCTATTCATCCAGCATGCACGAATATGCAGAGCATAGGACCAACAGCAGAAGCTTCCACCACACCAATCAGGGATCCCAAAGGCAACACCGAAGGTAGGAGAGGATATTCCGGACCAGGACAACCCTTCTGGGCCTCAGGGAACATGACGGGAACATGACATCATCCAGAGGTACAGACTAAACTGGCAAGCCATACAGCAGCTGCTGCGCAACATTGAGCCACAGTTGGCACCCAGCTTGCAGACACCCCCCACAATTCCACCAGAGACCAAGCTGCTAGCTGTCCTCCACATGTTGGCAAGTGGCTCTTTTCAAACCACTGGTGCCCTGGTTGCCAGGATCTCACAGCCCTCATTCTCTGCCTTCCTTCCCAAGGTACTGGATGCCATCATCTCCCTCTCACCCCACCACATCAGCATCCCCAACACACAGCAGAAGCAGCAGGAGACCAAACAGGGCTTCTACCAAATCAAGGGCTTCCCACATGTGCTTGGTGCCATTGACTGCACACATGTACGGATTGTGCCACCTGCTGCAACTGAGCATCTATACCGCAACAGGAAGCACACACACTCCATCAATGTGCAGGCCAGTGTGGATCCCCGAGGATTGATCACCAACATCGTGGCAAAGTATCCTGGGAGTGTACATGATTCATTCATCTTCTGCCACTACACCATCAATCAACACTTCCAGGATGGATGATATGGCAATGGCTTACTTGTTGGTAAGTACAGAAACCTAGTTATATAAACACTGTACAGCAACACTGTAGGACACACAACATATACATCACTACATTGAAACGTGGCCAGGAAGACACTGAGGTTGTGACACTGCTAGTCATGTTTGATATCCTGACCCAATGGGATACAGACTTATGGACAAATGACAGATGCAAATAACAACAGATGCCACGCCAGAGCCACAAGGGACCAATTTAAAACCACACAGTGACAATCACATGGCCTTAAGTGGCAGTACAACTTGGAAGATGCATCTTACAATATCACATCAATAACAATCAATCACACATCCTTACAAGCAATACGTACTGTGTAAGGTGGGTAATGTGTTTCACTGCAGGTCAAACACCATGAGGCACATAGCATGATGATGATGACTCAAATGAAGGGGACATAGAAGCATTGAGGAAGTACCAACATGTCACATCACTCCTGGGGTGACATTGCCCGCTACCAATAAGCTAGTGGACTGTACTAAGAACACATATTGATGTGACACTAATGCAAAATACACACTGCTACACATACGGATTGAGACAATGACACATATACATAACAGATGTACAGGCACATGGACCTTCTTACACTAAAACCTTCACCCCGCAACCAAGATAGCCAGCTTGCCTGGAGCAGGTTCAGTAGTGTACGTACACGTATACACATGAGCCATGTGAGGGCACAAAAATAGGTTTGCCTAGCACTTGTCACACATGGGGTATTTGTGCATTGTCAATTGTCAACACTTCAGTGCTGCCAACTTATGGAGATGTGTTGTACATTGTCACCTAGCCAAATCAAAGGGCCTCACTGTTGTTTTTCACATGCTATTACATATGTTGAATTGGATGGGCTGTTCAGGCCATATAGTGCAACCGTGTTACCACCACAGTGGAATCAATTCTGTGTGTGGAAGTATCATGTCACCCCCAGTGAAGACACATGGACACTTCTTTCACATGACAAAATGCATGGGAGTACACAATGTACTGCAAGTGTACAAAAATACCGCTGATATCCGGTCAATCAGCCAAACACCAGTTCAGATAATTAAACAACCCAATGCTGATAGTACATCCTAGAAGCCTGGGATTCGACACAATAACAGATGAGTCACAGACAACACAAGATAACAACTGCAATGCAAAGTGATAATCGGGGTGCAAAGCTACATCAAAATATTTTTCACTCATTTTCTCTTTCAGCTGATCAGGGGTATGGGATCCAGCCATGGATCATGGCCCCATTTGCCAACCCAAGCACAGCAGAAGAGCGTGCCTATAATAAGGCACATCGGAGGACACGCACCATAGTAGAGAGGACTTTTGGTATCCTGAAGTCACAATTCAGGTGCCTCGACATCACCGGAGGCAGCCTCTTATATTCACCGGAAATGGTCTGCAAGATAATTTTGACCTGAGCCATCCTGCACAACATATGTTTAAGGAAGAACATTCTCCTATATGAACCAGAGCCACAAATGCCTGAAGCGGAGGAAGAGGAGGATATTGTCCATCAACATGAGGGGGACCATCCAAACACTGCAGCAGGATTGCGTCGGAGACAACACATTGTACAAAACTTCTTTTAACTCTACTCAGCATCACCACTGTCTTACCATATATCATTAAACACCTCACTTCATCAATAAATCATGGTCTGGGTAATTATCTATGCATCACGTGATCCCTAGGAATCATAATCATAGTTTAGCCTCATGGAGCACTGCAGATATACAGTTTAGGATACTAAAAAAGCAACATCACATTTGATGGGTATGAATGTACACCCAAATTCACACACAGTGGAAATGACCTATATCCTGTCCATTTCAAATTTGAAGGGCAATATCAGAGTAGCACAGCTATCGCACACATCCATGTTGGCCAAATGGTTCATTGCAGCATATGGCACACAACTAAGACACCATCAATCATAAGTTAAAAAACTGCTTCATACATGAGGCAGTGGATGTGCTATTGCACTGGTAACAGGAATGTATGACTAGACCTCTGGCAGCAGTAAGTGTGACATCTGCTATCTCTGCAAGGAGCGTGTGTGACAAGAAGTCCATGTAAACTGCAAATGGATAGCACGAGTGCCCCAGGTATCACAAGCATTGCTCACAAGACATGCCCTGCACATGCTATCCCAGGTTATAAGTCCTGCCACAGGCATGTTTTCAGTCTCTCCCCACCCTTCTCTAGGGGGCCCTGTAAATGGACTATTTATACCCTGGTAATCCTTTATCTACACACACCAAGACTCACATTTTGACTCCAGTGTGCTTCCCTCTTTAGTATGGCATGCCATAGTCCTAGTTCATCTGTCTGCATGGACTTCAGGTCCAATAATGCACTGCCTGGTAGTCTGTAGGACCTGTAATCACCTGTCCATTGCTTCCCATGTGAAAGGTACTGTTGGCCCTTTGAACTGGATTCTCACCTACAGGACGTGTGAGAGACTGAAGCTGCACACACCTGTGAGTACTTCCGTGCAGACCAGCCATTTGAACCTGCACTGCCATTGCTGCTGCCTGGAACGGCTTAGAAGCTGCCATTTTATATATATCCTTGTTGTGCATTGCTGAATAAATCACTTGTCTAAGACAGGCCTTGGGTTATTGTGTAACATTGCAGCCCACAGCACAAATATAGTTTTTAGTTTCCACAGTATTGTTCCAGCTTTTCCCAGTCAGAGTCTTCTCACTGTGCATTTGCCTTCTTCATTTTAGTTCCTGACAGAGCCTGCATCCTGTTAGCCTGATAGGTTACTGTCTTTGTGTTACCATAGAAGTTCCCCGTGGCTACATTTGTCTCATAGTTGCTTTCCATGCCCTCTCTTTCCTCATTGGGTATTGTGTCTGGTAGATCTACGATGAATCCTCAAGTAGATTGTATAGTCTAATCAGTTTACTTACTTTCAGAGGCCACCCTGTGTACAAATGTTGTGATAAAACCTGCCGGTTTCTAATTACTGATCCATTAAGTTTTGTGAGCACACTAAGGTTGCCCTGTTGTCAGCCTCATAAAACGGCTGCAGTGCCATAGCTGGACTATCCCTGTGTCTGTTGTCAAGTCCTCTTTGGCTTTTGGTCAATTCTGCTTTTAAGGATACTCGATTAATGCAGGGAATGGCTCCACAGACTCATGACTAGACCTGCATGTAACTGTGACAACATGGAGGCCAATACTGACACAGGGTACACATGGCCACACACTTGAACTGGACACTTTTGTGCATTTAACCACTGGAAATATGTGAACACATGCACCTTGGTCTGCTGGTCCTCCACTGCCACAAGGGAAACATAGGCCATTTATATGACTCAAACTGTGGAGTGACATTACATTTTTGGATTGGTTTTGGGACTCTGTGTAACAAACACTGTACCTACATAGCATTTTCAAATGCCTGACTCATGTGTAGTATACAAACAATCGGTAAGGAAGTGGTATCCAACATTCAAGAACATGTGATGGCTTACTCTTGACACATTGCCATTATCAACCATCCTCTATCTATACTGTGCATAGTTTGTCATGGGAGATGTTTTGTCCCAAAAGTCAGGGAAGTTCACGCAGCATTAGATGCTACCTGTATGACAAACACATATCCTGACTCATTTCCACACTGAATAGCATCTGAGGGTTATCTACATTTACAACACATGCATACAAGCACATTAATGAAAGAACGTCTTGTGAAGTTCACACAGACGCCCACCAACAATTGAAATAGCCAATTCACACACATAAACACACAGGCCATGAGTGGATGTATTAAGTTGCATAGCCTTGATATCCTCTAATGATGCACGACCTGCTCAAACTCGGTAATACCAAGTTCCATCCAAAATGTTTGGGTATCTGTTGCGTCAGTTAAGACCGCTCATCCGGTACAACAACATGAGTATCATGGTCCACAGTGGCCAAACACTGGAACACACAATGCAGGCGCAGACAGCCTATCTCTGTACAGTTACAGCATTCATGTACGTTAAAAATGGTAGAAATGACACAAACACATTTAAAGACAGATATTTTGAGGCAAATGCATAAAAAAATGCATATGCGTCAAACCTTTCCGCATATGCGTTGAAAAATGACGCTCACAGCCATTTTACATCCATTGGGCCAGAGCGGTAATTCCTACACTGTACCCCATGAAATTGGTTACCAATGAAAAATATATGGAAGTATGAATGCGGGTGAAATTTGAAGCATGTGCGTCAACAATTTTTGACACACAGCCCATATGCGTCATAAAAATTTCACGCATCATAATAAAAACGTACTGCATTTGAGACAGGAAGTGATGTAATAGGATATCCTGTTTACAGAAATGATACAGTGGGTGTACTTTCACTTTGACTTTGCAGTCTGTGATTTTTCTAGACTGTGTGGCTGTGCTGAGAGTTTTGTCTGTCCGAAGTGTGCATTTGTCCCCTTTGTGCCATTTTATCTGTCATCTGCTGTTTTAGTAATTGCTTTTGTAAGTGTGCTTTGGTCATATTTGGTGTCTAATTTTGTCTTTGTACTGTTGGGAGTGTGTAGTGGGTATTGTTAGTTTGGGGATAGTTGGGCTATTTGTGGGTTACTTTACTTTCATTTTCCTCACTCCTTTCCCTATATTTTCCTCTGTACCCTTTCCTATTAATATTATATTGGTCATGTTGGTTAGGCTACTTCTGGGGAGAATGGTTGAGGAGGAGCTGGGGGCATTCATTTGGCTGGTGTGCCACTTCCTCCCCCTGCTGATTGAGGCTGGTGGCAGGGTGATACAGGGGTATCACACGGATTCGAGGAGGCTCAGGTGGTCCAAGGTGCTGTACCACCTGAGGAGAATTTTCAGCACACCATGCAACGACCACCAACTCAAGCACTAGTGGGCTGACCTTGTTGCCAGAGAGCAAGACCTGCTGGACTACCTGGGTGTGGTGATTGGTGGCCCTGTTGGTGAGTACAATTCAGAGTAATGTGCACATTTATATGCTCTGTAGTGACATTAGCAGATTTGTTGATATGCTGCATGCAATGTTTTTGGACATGTGGAATGCAAGTTAAACATACAGTGGCCCTGAGTTATACAATATTTGCTACACATTACCGTCATTTGATGACGTAACAGCAGCATAAACTTACAAAACACAACTTGATCTTGTAAACTAGTGCTGCTTTGACGTCAATAGATGATGGGAAAGTGGCTCAAACATATGTTTCATTCATGGTCTGTGAGTGTACCAGGAAAGAGATGTATTTCACAAGCTAAAGCAAGGAATTAAAGTTGTCCCCAATTATTTGGAATACATGTCTGAACTGTATTCCTGGCCATACGTGCAAAGTTCTTCCTAACCTCAGGTAATATCTTAGGCTGATACTTTGACTTGGTTTGTGCCGTAATTGAATTAGAAATGGATGCCAAAGTAATGCACACGAGTACATATCTAAATGTTTGGTGCTACTTTCCATAGCTGTAACGTAAAACATTAAGCTAATGCTACAAATTGAGGATTTAAAATTATATCTGGCGCTCTGGTTCCTGTGTGTTTTAAATTGCCTTGGGCACAATAGCTGGAACAGAGCTGATGCATTTGCCATCTGTGTTACTTTATAGACATGCAATTCTCATAAGTTATGGGGTCATCATGGGATACCTGAAGTTGGTCATTGCATGGTCACAAATTATTACTTGCATTATGTTGTGCAAGGGACCCCGACCGATTCCATCATACATATAAAGTCCCAAATACTTTGCAATTTTACGTTTGGTACACCCCTGCTGATCTAGTGCAGCATATGTACAATAGCTAACTTCCCAGTATGAAGGCTATGACATACATGGGTGTATGCTAAGATCAGAAGAACAGCATTCTTGTGACTGCTGCCATTCCCTAGGTACATACAAATTGAAACCTACATCATCAAGATTGCCACAGTAGGACATTTGCTAAACCATGTTTCAATAATGGGACAATGTCAGTTTGCTTTATACCCGCAGATTACCCAACTTGGCTGATGTAAGATGATGAATGTGGCTAACTGTGAATTCCAATACCCAACATGGGTACACAAGGCAATGAGTGACACATATCAGGTGCAATGACTACACCTGTGCCCATGTATTCTGTCACGGATGACCAAAATATTCATTGTCAGCATATATTTCTCTGTTGTAATATTTTCAATAAATGGCCAATCCATGCTTAGCGTCAGATTGTCATCAACTAACACACAGGATCCCTGCCATTATGGTGTCATAGGGGGCATATCTGGCTCAGGGTACACTGTCAATGTAGCATATGTAACCTACACACAACACAGGCCCAGATGTAATGGATCATAGAAAGCATAATAATTCATGATCTAAACTCAACCCACATGAGTATCACACAGTAACTGATTGTCTCTTGATGCACAAGACACAATACCGGAGTGACTGGTATTGCAGTGCACCAGGAATGTGGCTTTTCATGTCTTTCATAACAACAAAAGAATAAATAGAGTACACTCTATAAATGAATCTGCAACCAATTGAGGAATCATGTTTGTCACCACATGATAGTTAGGGCCACTGCATGTGTGCATATGTGTGTGTATCACTCACTGGAGTGACAGGGTCTATACATGTTTGCAGTGGTATTTCAGTTGGAGTGCCATCATGCCTGAGGGGCTGGACTTTAAGATATAATGTCACACACAGTAATTTTCTCTTCAAAGTAGTGTACAGTGCACAGACATTGAGCACATTTCACTCTTCCATGCTTTACAGGTGGACCTGCCCCCTACACAATTGGAGAAGTGGCTCGATTTGCGGACCCACTCATATCCAATAAGTGATGATATTTCAGTTCTGTGTTGTGTTTGCAGCTGTTGTGTGATTGACTCCTGTGTGTTGGACACATAGCAAGGTATGATGTGCTGGCACATGATCTGATATGTAACTTGACTGGAGTTTGACTTGTCTTTCCATATTTGAGTTGGACAATCAGTGGCTAGAGTCATACTTGGGGATTGTAGTGCATCCCTGTAGGCATGGCCATGTGAATAGGGTGACATTTGTTGTTACATTTCTTGTAATGAAAAATGAGGAGAGAGCCATTTTCATGATTTAGTCAGCAAGTCATACCCTGAATCACACAGAGTAGGGATGCCAAAGTATTACCCACAGACTTGAGCCTCCCTGTTCACCAATGAACATGTTAGACTGTATGTTTAACTTCCTAGCAGCATCTAGCTCCACATGATGTACTAAGTTTATGTGGCACTTGAGTACAATGTCATGCTCATGCTCAGATGGGTGCTTGCATCTATGTGCTTGTCGTAGGACAGGTATTGGTGATATCAAATGATGTTGACAATTGTCCGCAATTAGGAACATAAATGTGGATGTGATTGTACAATGTTTGTGTCTATCCTAGTTGGACACCCTCCTTACCTGTGGTGGACTGACTAAATCCATGGACAGCTGTCCAAAGCTTCCTGGCTGTCCTTGATGTTTGAAAGTATGTGTTGCTTGTCCATCACCCCGAGGCAGAGGCTTAGGGTTATGAAATATGTGTACCTAGGTGTGAGGATCCAAGTGTAGTACACAGACGTGTAATTCTGAAATTCATTTGTTCCAACATAGGATACCCACTCATGACTAGCAACTGCATACCATCCTGGCAATTCCATTTACAAATCGCAGATCTTGTGGCCCTTGATTGTCATCCAGAAGATAGTCATTAGTTGGCCTGTCACATGTAGAGGAGTTGCAGCATTTGTTATGTGACTAATGGCAGAACAATGATGCTTAGATCATTTAAGTAGGTACATATCTTTTAGAAAATTGCTGTGCTGTTAGATAGGACATGGGTAGGCTGCGTTGGCATGTACTTTCTCAGGGACAATCTGTGATCTGTACTGTGATTTGGCCTGTTTAAGCTAATTTGTATGAATGTTTTGAATATCATCAGTAGCTGTATCACACAATGATGTAACTAATGTTTGGCTTTATCTTTTTTAACAGCAGCCAATATGGATGCAAATCAGATCTGTGAATTTCAGAGGAGGGCGATGCGTTACCGCCAAATTCTGGATGTTGAGTCTTGGTTCCGCCACATGGCACGGCATTATCGCCATGAGAGAGTCACAGGGGTCTGGAGGGCATTTGCCCAAGGGGGCCCATCCCTGTCCACAACAGCCGCCACCACCAGCACCACCACTCCATCCCAAGTGGCACCAAGGATGACAGCCACCAATGCAGGTCCCTCAACATCCTACGCTCCTGGACCACTGACAGCAGCCTCTGCACCTCCCCCTCCAAACATGGCACTAGCAACAGCACAACCCTCCACAACTGGCACACAGACCACCCCTGCTGCACTCATTGACAATGTAGAATTTTGTAATATGCAACGTGACATGCAACAGATGTTGCGCAAACTGGACAGGCTGCAGCAGGAGGTGTCCCAGATCAACAGGAGAGTGTGTGGGATAAAGAAGAGCCTGCGGAGGGCAAACTTGTGACATTGTGACCCTCAGCCATGATTCCCTCCCCTCCCTCCTCTTTCCTGGTTCTTATATTTAGTGGGTTTAGGGGGCTTAGTGTTAGGTTAGAATAGGCTGTTAGTTTAGTTAGTATAAGTGGGTTGAGGGGTGGAGTGTATGATATTTTTACATGAGTTTTTTTGTGGGTGGGTGGGGGATGATGTTGGGGTTTTTGTGTATTAAAAATTTTTTTTTAAAAAATTAACCAAAAAAATATATAATTGTTTAGGATAAGATAGTATGTGTTTAGGTTAGTATATGTTGTCGTCCATGTGTCTTGTCATATAAGGGGGGTGGGGAGTTGATGTTTAGAGTGTTTAGTCAAATGTGATAAGTAAGTTTAGCTTAGGGTAGTTAGGGCCAGTTGTGAGTAATGTGTAGTTAGGATAGGTTAGGTTAGTTAAGGTGTTTCCCCTAGTTTTAGCATCGTTTTTTTTTTACAGTTAAATAAATACTTAGGTACTCCTTTACAGTATGCGTCATATGCTTGGGGATCAGGGCCTTGGCATGAGTGAACAGTGTCAATTTAGTATTTGCACTTGTGTTCCATCCTGCATCCAAATCCCAACTGAGCTGTCACATTGGCAGCTACACCAAAGCTACTTCTATATGCATCTGCCATCCATTGCACCCACTACTCAAGGTTACTATGGTTCCCAATGTGTAGTTAAGTTTGGATGTATGTTTTCAATCTGTCATACTTTGGGACCAGATTTTGTATTGAGGACACTGTGGTACGTCTGCCTGCAGCCTGATGTTCATGTGAACCCTGATAAGGTGAGTGATGGTATAATCTCATGTAGTATAGTATACATAACTCACACCTATCATTTCTTACATTGTACTGCCAGGTTACTTATTTGTCCGTACACTCGTACACATCCATTCCTCCTGTATGGTGTGTGTGTGTGATGACATTTTTGAGTCAAATGTCACATACCTAAAGATTGTCTGGAAACAAAATTTGAAGACATTGATTATCTGCTTAGACATCCCTTGAAGCAGATGTTTTCTGTCCAACACAGCATTATACTGTAATTTTTCTATTTACTTCAGAATTAACCCTCAGGAAGGGCAGTTGATGGTACAATCCAGACCCCAGTGCATAGTTATCAGCCCACAATCTTTCAAGGCAGTTGTATTGACATTCCACGGGCATTGACGTGAGGCAAACATCGCTAATCTCCCTCACGGTTGATGTGTCACATTAGACAAAGTGGTTGTGTAAGTGCTATTTATTTTAAAGTGCTGTAGTGCAATATTTACATAGTCCAGGTTGTGAGTCCATTAGTGTGATGCCTTCTATTGTGATACTTCACAAGTGCAAAAGGACATGTCATTGGACATGCTGGGGTGAAGTGTCATACAGTGCAGAGGAACATGAATTGCCAATGAGGTAGTGAGAGACAATCACAGTGCATAGTGTCAAGGTAAACAGTGGGCTGGAGAACAGTGCTTGTGAGCAGCTGTTGCAAGACTGGCATGTTACCAAGCACAGGACCTTGGACTTGTGCTACCGGTTACTCTTACATGTGAAATTGATCTGTTCCACGTCTTCATCTTCTGATGTGTGTGTCGTCTCCCGTGCCCTCGGAGGTGGTGGGTTTGTATGGGCAACACACACTTCAGTGTTTGAAGACGTGGGGTCAGAAATCCTGATAGCTGCCACCTGTGGGGATGTTAAGGGCATTATTGCAGCAAGGAGGAGCTGCTGGTTCTTAAGTATAGCAGCTACATCACTGTGATAGGCAGCCAGGTCGGCCCTGAGGGGGTCATTATTGCATTTGTGCACGCGTTGAAAGGTTTGGTGTGCGAGGTGTTGTGTCAACTCCCTTACTGCTGTGCTGATTTCCTTCACACTTTGTTGAAGTTCTTGCAAGATAGATGTTTGCCCTTGCATGGCTGCTGCCCGTTCTGTAGATGACATCATGCACAAACACAACCCCTCTAAGCTGGATGCCATATTTTGCATCTCCACCTCCTTGGCCAGCTCCCGCTGTACTCCAACTACAGTCCTCTCAAAGCTGGTGCCAGTGTCGTCAGAGTCCTCAGCTGGGTTGGAGCTGGCAGGTCGTACTATTGGGGTGGTGGGTGGGTCCTCTGTAATGGCTGCTACTTCTGTGCTCCTCCTTGTGACTGAAGGTGGGGTATGGAGGGTTCCAAGGACATTTTGGAGGGTCTGCTGGCTGATGTTTGTCAGCTCGTGATCCATGTCATCAGGGAAGTCCAGGACAGGCATATACCCAGGAGAGCCATCGTCCTCTGCAATGAGATATTGTAAAATTAGTGTGTCTGTGTTGTGGCATTTGTAATGTGACGTGCCTGACTTCCCATTAGTTGTACATTGTGATCTTGGTTCCTGTTAATTGTTCCTGTCATTAAGATTAGCATTCCCCCAGGCCCATGCCCCACCTGCATGTCACATGTAGTGTGGGCAGTTTGGGGACTTGTCTGCATCACATCCTCTAGGTGTGGGTTCTGCCCAAATTGTATGTTGCCACCTTATTGTACAACTCAACCCTCCGTCTACTTCCATTCTCATGCTGTGGCCTTGCACTGGCTGTGGGTGTTCTGATGGCATTTGCACCACACTTAACAATCTGGAACTGCCCCAGTCTCAGATATTTCACATCCAGCTATATGTTGCTGAGACCTAGCCTATACTATGTATAGCATTGTCATGGCACAATACAGGTGTCAGCATTGGTAGTGTGTAATGTTGATGTTGGGGAATGTGAGCTACATTGGATTGCACTGATGGTCCTAGTAGTGTTCCATTTCCTCTTCTGACTGTGCAGGTGTGTTTCACTAGCCGGAAACATATGTCCTCCCCCTCAATGCTGTTGTCTTAGCAGTATGACAGTTGGGATGTTGCATGGTGGCATTGCAGCTATTGTGACCCAAGCACAGGGTGGACCCTGACATGTGCAGCATGGGTATGAGATTACTACTGTGTACATCATAATGTTGATGACAATGGCTGATGTTGGTAGCGACTATGGACATTAGCATTTGACAGGATTTGCACTTTGTTAGGAATTACAGGGGATTGATAACGTTGTCATCCTGAACCCTCTAATTTGGGTGTCTTTGATGCATGGGCACTAACTGCCATTAGCTACTTGACCTGCACACACAGCAGAGGTGGTAGTGGCAACTGTTGTCAATGTTAAATTCCATGCGGATATGGCCTGAGACTGTTAATTGAGCCCTAGTTCATTTAGCGAGAATACCAGCTGTCGTGTGACAGCATGCCAGTTTTACGTTGTATCCTACCCTCCTGGACTGGCTTTGCTTTTCCAACAGCCTTGACATGGCAGAGTACACCCATGCAAAGGTTGTTGGTGTAGTGTTGTGCTGTGCCCCAGGTTTGCCCTGCACAGCCCATGCCCCGTGCCGTGCCCCTTTGCCCTTTCCGCTCCCTGATTATCATGACTTACATGCATTGTGTAGTAGGTATGTCCCCCCCCAGGTTGCAGTTAACAATTAGGCATTTTTGTTCCCCATGCCACTTACCCTGCATCTGTGTTGTCTCCTGGTAGTCTGCGCCGTCCTGTCCTTGAATTCCTGTGACGATCTCCTCAGGGATGACGGCTGCCACCATCTTCTCCATGTGGTCCAGGGCCTCCTGCGGTGCTGGACTCCCACCTCCAGTCTGCAGTGCTGCCTTTCTGTTCCTTGCCTTCTTTTCCTTGGTCCCGCGCTTGCAGTCATACCAGCGTTTCTTGCACTCGAAGACTGTTCTCCGTACTTCTGCCACACTGTTTATGTTGTCAACAATTCGTGGCCAAATAGCATCTCTCCTACTAATTGGCAATTTAGAGGTGACAAAAAGTTGGTGCTGGTGTTCCGTCACCTCTTTCACCAGTATTTCCTGCTCCTCTGCACTGAACCGACACTTTCTTTTCTTCTTCTCCCTCTCCTGGGTCTTGTGTGGGTCCTTCTGGCTGGTTCCTGGTCAGTTGT
Organism: Pleurodeles waltl; assembly: GCF_031143425.1. Taxonomy (NCBI): domain Eukaryota; kingdom Metazoa; phylum Chordata; class Amphibia; order Caudata; family Salamandridae; genus Pleurodeles; species Pleurodeles waltl. Next base: position 730,885,894 of record NC_090436.1, read on the forward strand.
CATCTTCCTGGGGTCTCTCATAGCTTCTGGGATCCATTTTGGTTCTCCTTTGCACATTTTGCTGTGTTTGTGCCACTTTTTGACGCAATTGCGGCAAAAAAAGCCACTTATCCACTTTGCAACATCGTAAATTGGATCAAAGTCATTTTCGCGGCATTAACGTCGTGGCGCATTGGTTTGAGTAAAAAAAAAATGAGACTGACCAGTGGGTTGCACTGGCAAGCGTCAAAGTATAAATTTGATGCCCGAGTGGCGCAAAGAAGTGGCGTTAACATTTTTGGCGCAAAACTGCGTCTGCGCAGTTTTGCGTCAGAAAGTATAAATATGGGCCATAGTTTCTACAGACTTCTTTCCTGATACCTAGGTCAAGAAAATGACAATTCACAACCTTAAGAAAGGATTTGGAGTGAGTGATCTTGCTACATTTTTACCTCCTTTCCAGGCTCCACTGCAAAATTATTTAATGAAACTGATTTTTTCTGCTTTTCTTCTACCATTCCCCATCGTAAGAGGAGACAAGATGGAAGCAACTGAGCATGGACACAGGGTGCTACACACTTCCTGTTCTTCATTAATCATGCTAACGTTACAGCACCACTCAAGTCCCAGAAGTCTCACGTGACAAGGAAGTTTCAACAGACAAAGCCTAACACTCTGCGTTTTAAATTGCAAGAGAGACAGACATAATAAGAACCTTTACACGAACAAACTTGTTTTTTAAACGAGCGAATAGTTGGTTTTCCTGTAGTTCGTGGCTAACACAGACGCTTACATTAAGCATAACGACGGTCAATAATTCCAGAGAACCGAAAACCAACACAACTTGAGGCTCTTGCTCTGAATTGTGTGCTCTTCTCCCTGGGAAGTGGACATAAAATACAGTGTTACGCGTGTACCCCATGTCCCGTGCAACACTTGCAGAAAAAAATTATACACCGATAACTGCTCATCAGATCATAAAACAGGACTGGGAGAAGGCCTCTTTCATAACAGTGAAAATGACTGTTGCAATTACAAATGTTGAACACAGTCATTTTCAGCATGTCCACAAGATGGCAGAATATTCAACAAAATGCCATTCTGCAGCATGTAAATGGACTTTAAACACATAGTAAAATAATGAACAGGAATTGCGCACATGTCCTTGGGCAGGCAAGGTGCACACAAAGATTCTTGTCTTGAGCAATATTTAAAAAAAGGACAGGCACGGGGTAAATATGAACTTTTTTTTTCTCCAGAAAATCGCCTAAAAAGAAAACATTTTTATAATCATTCGGGTTCAGCAAAGATGCTCGAATATTGACAGATTGCAAATTAATTGTTTTCAAACCAGTTTTACTAGGGAATCCCCTCAAAGCTGGACTCCGAAAATAAATTAAAAAAATAAACCCCTCCGATGGCCAACGGAGTTTTTTCTCCTATGGACATTTTGGTATCATGGAACTGGAACAGGTCCCGCGTTACAGAGTGATCTGGTTAGATGGCAATAAGCAGAAGAAAATGTTGCGGCTGCCTTTACAGAACTTGAGTACTTGGTGCTGTACCCTAGAAAAATGTAAACAGCACAATTTAAGGTGTGGGGGGGGGAGACGCCTTTACCCCATGCCTCTTGTGGAGGGGACAACGAGGCACTGCAGCAAGTGTCAAGGGGGTTGAGTGGCAGGGGGCTGACGTGGACGGGGAAACAAATACAAACGCCACTTACCATTCTCGTTGCCGCTGCCTCCTGCCACCTCGCTCCTCTTCTGCTGTCCCAGCGTTCACTGGGACACAGGCACAGGCTCCCCAGCAATCATGGCAATGCTTTCTTGCTAAACCTAGTATGAAAGAAGCATCAGGATTGGTCTGAGAGGCTTGGACTATCAAAATTTGACTTTCCCTTACTGCCTCTGTCGGGTGTAGCTGGAGTATGGCTTTGGATCTTGTATGTCCTGGTCTGGCCAAGATAAGGACAACCCCTTCCGGTAGCCACGGTGCTGCTGGCAAGATGAAAGCACAAGCAGCCCGTGCCCTCCAGAAGGAGTTCCAGAGGAAAAACCACCAGGGAAAAAACCTCCAGAAAGGAGCTCCAGAAAATCAGAAAAGACAGAGGTAGAGGTAGAACTCGTAACTCTAAGAACTGGAACATCAGGAACCTGAAAGGAAAACAAAGCAGGCCGCAATCCACAGAAGGAACAAACAGGAGCAAGGACCACCAAACCAGAGTGTTGCAATGCAAAGAAGAAAGAAACTCAAGCCCATTATATACCAGTAAAACAGAAAGTGAACAAACAGGAAAAGGAAAAACGCCATATTGAGTTGGGAAAGTATCATAGGACAAAATAGGCGAAACACCATCTTGAAAAGATACTAGTAAAAAGAAAGAGTGGTGCATGCTAGGATAGACAAGACTTCTGGGACCAAGAAAGCATGGCCCCTATAACCAAAAGGGCGGACAGCCAAAAGCCAAGAAAACAGATAAGTATTGTATAGGCGTGGCGGGGGCCACCCGCAATGCGACCGCAACTGCGGCAAAATCTGCTGCCCGAGCCTTGGCCATCCGACCCCGCCGCTGCACAAGAGTTGGATACTGCGTGTGAACAAACGTCCCACAGTAGGCCCAAAGCCCCGAAAAGCAGACCGCAGGCCTCCCCGTGGGATGAGAATGGAGCGCCGCAGGCAGGTTACCGACCCGCGGTATAACAGTAGGTCCCCCTCCCTGGAGCCCCAGGCTTAGCAGGAAAAAAACCCTTTTTTTTTTTAACAAGAACGGGAGCACGAGCAGAAGAAGCACCTTCTCAAGAACAGTAACTAAGAGGCAACCCTTGCAATGTATCAGAAATTGAAGACGGTTCAGAAAAGAAGTGAATTACATATCTCGTGTACCTCATACTCAGGCTCATTATCCACAGACAGCGAAGGGGGACAAGCATGGTGTCTATGAAAAGGATTAGAAACATATGGTTTCAGTTGTGAAACATGAAATACTGGGTGTATCTTCCATGTCCGAGGCAACTGCAGACAGTAGGATACCGGGTTCACTATATGTACGATCTTAAAAGGACCGTAATATTGACATTTACATTTGATTGTGGACAAACAAAAAGGCAAAAATTTAGATAAAAGCCAGACCTTATCCTTATCTTTTTTCAGACACTACAAAGGCGACATGAAAAAGAGGTTACAGCTGGAACAGAGGAAGACTCAATATTCACGGTAGGAAAGGCCCTGGGATGATATCCATACGTACAAAAAAAAGTAGTTGCCTTTGATGCCGTATGCACTGTATTGTTGTATGAAAACTCTGCCAAAGAAAGATATTGGGTCCAGTGAAGTTGAGTTGCATTACAAAAGCAACGGAGACACTGCTCAAGTCCCTGATTTAAACGTTTTGTCAGTCCATTCGATTTAGGATGGAAGCCAGAGGATAAGGCTACCTCAATATGAAATAATCTACAAAATTATTTCCAAGAAAGTGAAACATACTGAGGGCCTCGGTCTGAAATGATGACTTAAGGGAGACAGTCAAGACAAAAAATCTCCTGTAAAAAGATGTGGCTCAACTCTTGAGCAGTAGGTATTTTTGTTTTAAAGCTGATAAATGAGCCATCTTTGAAAAAGAATATACAGTAACCATGAACACGGTATTTCCTACAGAGGATTGTAGGGAACATAAAAAAATGAATAAATATCGTATGCCATGGGAATGGTGGAACAGGAAAATGTTGTAATAATCCTGTAGGTATGGTACAAGGTATCTTAGCTTGTGCACACACTGGACAAGAAGAAACATAGCTTTTAACAACTTTTACAACTGTAGGCCACCAAAAAGATCAAAGGATTAATTCTTGAGTTGCCTTGACTCGCAACAGGTGAATTGTGACACATCTGTAATGCTTCTATTTGCACTTTTTTGGAAGGAAGGAATAATGCTTTTTCATGATGATAATATCCCCTGATTATCCTCAATTGGGGATTCAATGTCTCCCATTCTTCTTTAGTAAGTACAGAGTAATCAACACTCAATCCATAAAGGATTGTACCTCTCCAGTGATCCAATGTGGTTCTATAATGTGCTGTACAGGAATGATCACACCCTCTGGATAGCGACAGGATAAAGTATCTGCTCTGATATTCTGTCATACCGGGATGTAAGTAATGAAAAAATCATATTGACTGAAGAAGAAAGCCCATCTTGCCTGTCGACTGTTGTGACATTGAAAATTCCAAAGGCATAATAGATTCCAATGATCAGTTCTGACCTCAAAAGGTTTTTTGGTTCCCATTAGTAATTGTACAGGCTACCTTCAAAGCAACTAATTCTCGCTCCAATACAGAGCAGATCTGTCAGAATATGAGATAGATAGAAAACTGGTTTTCTAATCCATCTTCATAATGTCTTTGTAGGAGTACAGCCCTTATCGCTCTATCTGATGCATCAGTTTCAACTATACATTCTTTCATAGTATCGGGATGTCGTAAAATTGGAGCCTGTGTAAAAGTTTATTTCAGATCCTGAAGGCTGTCTCAGCAGATTCTGTCCCAACAGAATCCATTGCAAAGACTTCCTTTCTTTAAAGTGTCTGTGAGAAAACTTGTTTGCTAAGCAAAATCTTCAATGAATTGCTGATAAACATTGACTAATCCTATGAAACATTGCATCACTTTTATCGTGGAAGGAGATGACCAATCCAGGATGGTTTGAACCTTTCCAGGATCCACGACGATAACAGTCCTGTTCATACGATAACCCAGAAACTCCACTTCAGTCTTGTCAAACACACTTTTCTGGTTGACAAAATAACTGATGCTTTCGGAGTCTTTCAAGGACTTCAGTAACATGTGACGTATGTTGTTCTGGTTGAATGGAATACACTAAGATGTAATCTAGCTATATGACAACTATTTGATTTAACCCCTTCTGTGCCTAGGACGTAATGGTTACGTCCTGAGGCACAGTGCTGCTGTGCCCAGGACGTAACCATTACGTCCTGTGCACAGAGCCCAGAGGGAGCGCTAGCGCTCCCTCTGTGGGGTTCCCCACCCCACCCCCCCAAGTCAGGGATGGAAGGGGAAGCCCTTCCCCTTCCACCCCGACCCCCCCAACCCCCCCTGTGACATCAGCGCGCGAGCGCGCGCTGATTAGTCACAGGGTCTCCCCCATAGCGCTGGAAGCAGAGCTTCCAGCGCGATGGAAAAAGAAATGCTTTTGCATTTCTTTTTCAATCCCATGGGGGAGGCCCCGAGAGGCTTCAAAGGGAAGGAAATGTATTTCCTTCCCTTTGAAGTCTCTCACAGGTTTCAAAAGCCGGATTGCTTGCAATCCGTCTTTTGAAACCCCACTAGACACCAGGGATTTTTTTTTTTTTCAGTGAAATTGGCAAAAGGGAGCGACCCCTTGGGCAAGGGTAGCTCCCAGTGGGGGCATTTTTTTAGGAAGGCCTTTTCTGCCCCCCCTGGGGGCAGATTGGCCTATTATTAGGCCGATCTGCCCCCAGGGGGGGCAGAAACCTCTAGGCACCAGGGACCTTTTTTTTTTGTGATGATTTCTTTTTTGTTTTTAGGTGGGGAGCGATCCCTTAGGCAAGGGTCGCTCCCCTACGGGGCAATATATATTTAGGCCATTTCTGCCCCCCTTGGGGGCAGATTGGCCTATTTTGATGAGGCCAATCTGCCCCCAAGGGGGGCAGAAAACATTAGACACCAGGGAGTTTGTTTTTGCGCACGAATTTCACGCAACGGGAGCGACCCCTTTGGCAAGGGTCGCTCCCAGGGGGGGCATTTTTTTGGGAAGGCCTTTTCTGCCCCCCCTGGGGACAGATCGGCCTATTATTAGGCCGATCTGCCCCCAGGGGGGGCAGAAACCTCTAGGCACCAGGGATCTTTTTTTTTGCGTGAATTTCACGCAAGGGGAGCGACCCCTTAGGCAAGGGTCGCTCCCTGGGGGGGGGGGGGGGCGGTTATTTCAGGCCGATCTGCCCCCAAGGGGGGCAGAAACCACTACGCCCCAGGGATTTTTTTTTTCCTGTTTTACAGATGGGGAGCGACCCCCTTGGACAAGGGTCGCTCCCCTGGAGGGGCAAAATGTATTTAGGCCATTTCTGCCCGGTTTGGGGGCAGATCGGCCGATTTTAGGTCAATCTGCCCCCAAGGGGGGCAGAAACCACTAGGCACCAGGGATCTTTTTTTTGCGCCGTCACACAAGGGGAGCGACCTTGTAGTCAAGGGTCGCTCCCCGGGGGGGTGGGGGTGGGGGAAGCAAAATTATTTTAGGCCATCTCTGCCCCCCCTGGGGGCAGATCGGCCTATTGGTATTAGGCCGATCTACCCCCAGGGGGGGCAGAAACCTCTAGGCGCCAGGGCAAATTTTTTTTGTGTGTTTTTTTTTTGGTTTGGTTTTTTTTTTAGAGATGGGCAGCGACCCATCAGGCAAGGGTCGCTCCCCTGGGGGGCAAATTGTATTTAGACCATTTCTGCCCCCCTTGGGGGCAGATTGGTCGATTTTAGGTCAATCTGCCCCAAGGGAGCAGAAACCTCTAGGCACCGGGGATTTGTTTTTTGGCGCCAATGTCACGCAAGGGGAGCGACCCCGTAGGCAAGGGTCGCTCCGGGGGGGTGGGGGGGGGTGGGTGTTCGGGGGGCAAATTTATTTTAGGCCATTTCTGCCCCCCCTGGGGGCAGATCGGCCTATTATTAGGCCGATCTGCCCCCAGGGGGGGCAGAAACCTGTAGGCGCCAGGGCAAATTTCTTTTTTTTTTTTTGTTTGTTTGTTTTTTTAGAGATGGGGAGCGACCCATCAGACAAGGGTCGCTCCCCTGGGGGGCAAACTATGTTTAGACCATTTCTGCCCCCCTTGGGGGCAGATTGGTCGATTTTAGGTCAATCTGCCCCAAGGGGGCAGAAACCACTAGGCACCGGGGATTTGTTTTTTGGCGGCAATGTCACGCAGGGGGAGCGACCCCGTAGGCAATGGTCGCTCCGGGGGGGGGTGGGGGTTCAGGGGGCAAATTTATTTTAGGCCATTTCTGCCCCCCCTGGGGGCAGATCGGCCTATTATTAGGCCGATCTGCCCCCAGGGGGGGCAGAAACCTCTTGTTGCCAGGGCAAATTTTTTTTTGTGTGTTTTTTGTTTGTTTGTTTGGTTTTTTTTAGTGATGGGGAGCGACCCATCAGGCAAGGGTCGCTCCCCTGGGGGGCAAATTGTGTTTAGACCATTTCTGCCCCCCTTGGGGGCAGATTGGTCGATTTTAGGTCAATCTGCCCCAAGGGGGCAGAAACCACTAGGCACCGGGAATTTGTTTTTTGGCACCAATGTGACGCAGGGGGAGTGACCCCGTAGGCAAGGGTCGCTCCGGGGGGGGGGGGGTTGGGTGTTCGGGGGGAAAATTTATTTTAGGCCATTTCTGCCCCCCCCGGGGGCAGATCGGCCTATTATTAGGCTGATCTGCCACCAGGGGGGGCAGAAACCTCTTGTTGCCAGGGCAAATTTTTTTTGTGTGTTTTTTTTTTGTTTGTTTGGTTTTTTTTAGAGATGGGGAGCGACCCATCAGGCAAGGGTCGCTCCCCTGGGGGGCAAATTGTGTTTAGACCCTTTCTGCCCCCCTTGGGGGCAGATTGGTCGATTTTAGGTCAATCTGCCCCAAGGGGGCAGAAACCACTAGGCACCGGGGATTTGTTTTTTGGCGCCAATGTCACGCAGGGGGAGCGACCCCGTAGGCAAGGGTCGCTCCGGGGGGGTGGGGGGGTTGGGTGTTCGGGGGGAAAATTTATTTTAGGCCATTTCTGCCCCCCCGGGGGCAGATCGGCCTATTATTAGGCCGATCTGCCCCCAGGGGGGGCAGAAACCTCTTGTTGCCAGGGCACATTTTTTTTTAGAGTTTTTTTTTTAGTTTGTTTGTTTTTTTAGAGATGGGGAGCGACCCATCAGACAAGGGTCGCTCCCCTGGGGGGCAAACTGTATTTAGACCATTTCTGCCCCCCTTGGGGGCAGATTGGTCGATTTTAGGTCAATCTGCCCCAAGGGGGCAGAAACCACTAGGCACCGGGGATTTGTTTTTTGGCGCCAATGTCACGCAGGGGGAGCGACCCCGTAGGCAAGGGTCGCTCTGGGGGGGGGGGGACGGGGGGGGGTGTTTGGGGGCAAATTTATTTTAGGCCATTTCTGCCCCCACGGGGGGCAGAAACCTCTTGTTGCCAGGGCAAATTTTTTTTTAGTGTTTTTTTTTTAGTTTGTTTGTTTTTTTAGAGATGGGGAGCGACCCATCAGACAAGGGTCGCTCCCCTGGGGGGCAAACTGTGTTTAGACCATTTCTGCCGCCCTTGGGGGCAGATTGGTCGATTTTAGGTCAATCTGCCCCAAGGGGGCAGAAACCACTAGGCACCGGGGATTTGTTTTTTGGCGCCAATGTCACGCAGGGGGAGCGACCCCGTAGGCAAGGGTCGCTCTGGGGGGGGGGGGGACGGGGGGGGTGTTCGGGGGCAAATTTATTTTAGGCCATTTCTGCCCCCCCCTGGGGGCAGAAACCTCTAGGTGCCAGGGCAAATGTTTTTTTTTTTTTGTTTGGTTTTTGTTTGTTTGTTTTTTTAGAGATGGGGAGCGACCCATCAGACAAGGGTCGCTTCCCTGGGGGGCAAACTGTATTTAGAGCATTTCTGCCCCCTTTGGGGGCAGATTGGTCGATTTTAGTTCAATCTGCCCCCAATGGGGCAGAAACCACTAGGCACCGGGAATTTGTTTTTTGGCGCCAATGTCACGCAGGGGTAGCGACCCCGTAGGCAAGGGTCGCACCTGGGCAGGGGGGGTTTGGGGGGGTGGGGGTCAAATTTATTTTAGGGCATTTCCCCCCCCCCCTGGGGCCGGCTGAGCTAGAGGCCAAAATCCACATGTAGGCACTTTGCAAAAAACACCTCTGTTTTCTGTGAAAAAATATGTTGTGTCCACGTTGTGTTTTGGGCCATTTCCTTTCGTGGGCGCTAGGCCTACTCACACAAGTGAGGTACCATTTTTATGGAGAGACTTAGGGGAACGCTGGGTGGAAGGAAATTTGTGGCTCCTCTCAGATTCCAGAACTTTCTGTCACCGAAATGAGAGGAAAAAGTGTTTTTTGGCCAGATTTTGATGTTTTCAAAGGATTCTGGGTAACAGAACCTGGTCAGAGCCCCGCAAATCACCCCATCTTGGATTCCCCTAGGTCTCTGGTTTTCAAAAATGCGCTGGTTTGCTAGGTTTCCCCAGGTGCCGGCTGAGCTAGAGGCCAAAATCCACACGTAGGCACTGTTTTCTATGAAAAAATGTGATGTGTCCACGTTGTGTTTTGGGCCATTTCCTGTCGCGAGCGCTAGGCCTACCCACACAAGTGAGGTATCATTTTTATCGGGAGACATGGGGGAACGCTGGGTGGAAGGAAATTTGTGGCTCCTCTCAGATTCCAGAACTTTCTGCCACAGAAATATGAGGAACATGTGTTTTTTAGCCAAATTTTGAGGTTTGCAAAGGATTCTGGGTAACAAAACCTGGTCCGAGCCACACAAATCACCCCATCTTGGATTTCCCTAGGTCTCTAGTTTTCAGAAATGCACAGGTTTGGTAGGTTTCCCTAGGTGGCGGCTGAGCTAGAGGCCAAAATCAACAGGTAGGCACTTTGCTAAAAACAGGTCTGTTTTCTGTGATGTATCCACGTTGCGCTTTGGGGCGTTTCCTGTCGCGGGCGCTAGGCCTACCCACACAAGTGAGGTATCATTTTTATCGGGAGACGTGGGGGAACGCTGGGTGGAAGGAAATTTGTGGCTCCTCTCAGATTCTAGAACTTTCTGCCACAGAAATGTGAGGAACATGTGTTTTTTTTAGCCAAATTTTGAGGTTTGCAAAGGATTCTGGGTAACAGAACCTGGTCCCAGCCACACAAGTCACCCCATCTTGGATTCCCCTAGGTCTCTAGTTTTCAGAAATGCACAGGTTTGGTAGGTTTCCCTAGGTGGCGGCTGAGCTAGAGGCCAAAATCTACAGGTAGGCACTTTGCTAAAAACAGGTCTATTTTCTGTGATGTGTCCACGTTGCGTTTTGGGGCGTTTCCTGTCGCGGGCGCTAGGCCTACCCACACAAGTGAGGTATCATTTTTATTGGGAGACATGGGGGAACGCTGGGTGGAAGGAAATTTGTGGCTCCTCTCAGATTGTAGAACTTTCTGCCACAGAAATGTGAGGAACATGTGTTTTTTTAGCCAAATTTTGAGGTTTGCAAAGGATTCTGGGTAACAGAACCTGGTCCGAGCCACACAAGTCACCCCATCTTGGATTCCCCTAGGTCTCTAGTTTTCAGAAATGCACAGGTTTGGTAGGTTTCCCTAGGTGGCAGCTGAGCTACAGGCCAAAATCTACAGGTAGGCACTTTGCAAAAAACACCTCTGTTTTCCTTCAAAAATTTGGCTGTGTCCACGTTGCGCTTTGGGGCGTTTCCTGTCGCGGGCGCTAGGCCTACCCACACAAGTGAGGTATCATTTTTATCGGGAGATGTGGGGGAACGCTGGGTGGAAGGAAATTTGTGGCTCCTCTCAGATTCTAGAACTTTCTGCCACAGAAATGTGAGGAACATGTGTTTTTTTTAGCCAAATTTTGAGGTTTGCAAAGGATTCTGGGTAACAGAACCTGGTCCGAGCCACACAAGTCACCCCATCTTGGATTCCCCTAGGTCTCTAGTTTTCAGAAATGCACAGGTTTGGTAGGTTTCCCTAGGTGGCGGCTGAGCTACAGGCCAAAATCTACAGGTAGGCACTTTGCTAAAAACAGGTCTGTTTTCTGTGATGTGTCCACGTTGCGCTTTGGGGCGTTTCCTGTCGCGGGCGCTAGGCCTACCCACACAAGTGAGGTATCATTTTTATCGGGAGATGTGGGGGAACGCTGGGTGGAAGGAAATTTGTGGCTCCTCTCAGATTCTAGAACTTTCTGCCACAGAAATGTGAGGAACATGTGTTTTTTTAGCCAAATTTTGAGGTTTGCAAAGGATTCTGGGTAACAGAACCTGGTCCGAGCCACACAAGTCACCCCATCTTGGATTCCCCTAGGTCTCTAGTTTTCAGAAATGCACAGGTTTGGTAGGTTTCCCTAGGTGGCGGCTGAGCTACAGGCCAAAATCTACAGGTAGGCACTTTGCTAAAAACAGGTCTGTTTTCTGTGATGTGTCCACGTTGCGCTTTGGGGCGTTTCCTGTCGCGGGCGCTAGGCCTACCCACACAAGTGAGGTATCATTTTTATCGGGAGACGTGGGGGAACGCTGGGTGGAAGGAAATGTGTGGCTCCTCTCAGATTCCAGAACTTTCTGCCACAGAAATGTGAGGAACATGTGTTTTTTTAGCCAAATTTTGAGGTTTGCAAAGGATTCTGGGTAACAGAACCTGGTCCCAGCCACACAAGTCACCCCATCTTGGATTCCCCTAGGTCTCTAGTTTTCAGAAATGCACAGGTTTGGTAGGTTTCCCTAGGTGGCGGCTGAGCTACAGGCCAAAATCTACAGGTAGGCACTTTGCTAAAAACAGGTCTGTTTTCTGTGATGTGTCCACGTTGCGCTTTGGGGCGTTCCCTGTCGCGGGCGCTAGGCCTACCCACACAAGTGAGGTATCATTTTTATCGGGAGACGTGGGGGAACGCTGGGTGGAAGGAAATGTGTGGCTCCTCTCAGATTCCAGAACTTTCTGCCACAGAAATGTGAGGAACATGTGTTTTTTTAGCCAAATTTTGAGGTTTGCAAAGGATTCTGGGTAACAGAACCTGGTCCCAGCCACACAAGTCACCCCATCTTGGATTCCCCTAGGTCTCTAGTTTTCAGAAATGCACAGGTTTGGTAGGTTTCCCTAGGTGGCGGCTGAGCTAGAGGCCAAAATCTACAGGTAGGCACTTTGCTAAAAACAGGTCTGTTTTCTGTTATGTGTCCACGTTGTGTTTCGGGGCATATCCTGTCGCGGGCGCTAGGCCTACCCACACAAGTGAGGTATCATTTTTATCGTGAGACTTGGGGGAACATAGAATAGCAAAACAAGTGTTATTGCCCCTTGTCTTTCTCTACATTTTTCCCTTCCAAATGTAAGACAGTGTGTAAAAAAGATGTCTATTTGAGAAATGCCCTGTAATTCACATGCTAGTATGGGCACCCCGGAATTCAGAGATGTGCAAATAACCACTGCTTCTCAACACCTTATCTTGTGCCCATTTTAGAAATACAAAGGTTTTCTTGATAGCTATTTTTTACTCTTTATATTTCAGCAAATGAATTGCTGTATACCCGGCATAGAATGAAAACCCACTGCAGGGTGCAGGTCATTTATTGGCTCTGGGTACCTAGAGTTCTTGATGACCCTATAAGCCCTATATATCCCCACAACCAGAAGAGTCCAGCAGACGTAACGGTATATTGCTTTCGAAAATCTGACATTGCAGGAAAAAATTACAGAGTAAAACTTAGAGAAAAATGGATGTTTTTTTCACCTCAATTTCAATATTTTTCTTTTTCAGTTGTTATTTTCTGTAGGAAACCCTTGTAGGATCTACACAAATTACCCCTTGCTGAATTCAGAATTTTGTCTACTTTTAAGAAATGTTGCGGTTTCTGGGATCCAGCATTGGTTTCATGCCCATTTCTGTCACTGACTGGAAGGAGGCTGAAAGCACAAAAAATCGTAAAAATGGGGTATGTCCCAGTAAAATGCCAAAATTGTGTTGAAAAATTGGGTTTTCTGATTCAAGTGTGACTGTTCCTGAAAGCTGGGAAGCTGGTGATTTTATCACCGCAAACCCTTTGTTGATGCCCTTTTCAGGGAAAAAACCACAAGCCTTCTTCTGCAGCCCATTATTCCAATTTTTAAAAAAAAAACGAAATTGTCACTGTTTTTTGGCTAATTTCTTGGCCTCCTTCTGGGGAACCCACAAAGTCTGGGTACCTCTAGAATCCCTAGGATGTTGGAAAAAAAGGACGCAAATTTGGTGTGGGTAGCTTACGTGAACAAAAAGTTATGAGGGCCTAAGCGCGAACTGCTCCAAATAGCCAAAAAAAGGCTCGGCACAGGAGGGGGAAAAGGCCTGGCAGCGAAGGGGTTAAAAGATCCAAAAATACAGAATCCATGAATCTTTGAAATATAGAAGGTGCATTCCTTAGGCCAAAAGGCATTACTCAATATTCAAAATGGCCTAAGGGGGTCCTAAAACTGGTCTTCAACTCATCTCCTTCCTTTATTAGGAGGAGGTGATAAGCACCTCGTAAATCCAACTTAGTGAACCTCTGTGCTCCTTTGACAGCTTCCAATATATCCTTCATAATGAGTAAAGGACATCTGTCTTTTATAGTTATCTTATTGAGACCACGAAAGTCTATGCAGGGACGTAAATCTTCCATCTTCTTTGGTACAAAGAAAAGAGGAGCCCCTGCAGGTGAAGAAGACCATGCGATCAAACCGCTCTTTAGATTCTCACCCAGATATTCTCTAAATGTTTCTTTTTCAGGCTCGGAAAGAGAATACATTCGCCCAAAATGAACAACCGTTACGGGTTCCGGTGGAATGACACAATCATATTCTCAATGTGGTGGTAAAACAGAACTTAAAGGCTTTTTGGAAGACATCTAGAAATGCGGTATATTGTTTGGGTACCCCTTGAATGACTTTAATAGAACAATCTGCCTCTTTGTTTTCAAATGGTATAGTTCTGGGAGACCAATATGTATCTAAAGAATAACAGTTATGTTTACAAAACTGTGAAGATAAAGACATGGTTCTGGTCACCCAATTAATGTGAGGATTGTGTTGTGTCAACCAAAGGATGCCTATCATGATTGCATGATCAGGAGAAGTAATCAGATCAAAAGTAAGATATTCCTGGTGTATCCCAAACCTCAAACACAAAGGAGTAGTTTATGTTAGAGGTCCTGATGGAAGAAGTGTACCATCTACAGTATGAACCTGTTCAGGTGTTTCCTTCTGTACACCAGGTATCTTCTTTTCTTTGGCCCATTAGTTATAACGATAGATACCACTGGCACCACAATCCAATAAGGCAGGGACTCTTTTTTCTCTTCCATCCATTAACTGTAACAACATGGGCAATAGAAAAAGAGATAATGTGTCTATCTTAGAAAAACATATCGAAGGGATCTCTAACCGTCCCGTCCTTCTTACGGAAGATGGGAATTGGCATTTCCCATAGCCTTTGAGGGACAAGTGGGACACGTACGAATCAAATGACCTGAATTGCCACAGTACAAGCACAGTCCTTTCTTTCATCTATGTTCATGTTCTGCTTCAGATGGCGGACCACGGGTCATGTTTATTTGCATCATGTCTTCTCCAGAGACAACAGGTGCAGCAGCTTGGGTATCCTCTTGCTGTACGTGAAGTTCCCATATGGGATTGAATACAACCTTTCCGTTACTCCAAATGGTATTCCTAAAGGCGACATTCTATAGCTAATGCTGCATCCATAAGTTCTTCATCCTTTATTTTATCACGTAACCCTCTACGAAAAAGGGTAACACGTGTGTGTTCTACCCAAGTGGTCTCTGCCGCCAAATGACGAAACCTGATTATATATTGTAAAACATCCTGATTGCCCTGCTGAATGTCACATAAGGCCTCTTCTGATGAAGACTCTAATCCAGGACGCTCGAACATTCAGTATAATTAGACAACAATCATTTGCGCTCACCAGTGTAGTCGCCCATGCTAAAGTTGGACCTGACAGGGCACTTATCAAGTAACCAACCTTGGTCTTCTCCTGAAGAAATAATGATGGAAAAAATGCTAAAAAAAAATGTCAAGGAATCAAGGAATTCTTTCAACTTATTGGGATCCCCAGAAAAATGTGGCATAGTAATAGAAACGGAAGGAACATCCATTGTCTTAGAGGCCAAGGCTTGTCTTAACGTTGTATTTTCAAAACGTAATTGTTGCAGCTCTTGAGCCTGTGTTTTCACAGAATGCACTAATGATTGAGCTGTCTCCACCATCTCACCCGGAGGATCCTCCATTATCTTTTGGCCCTGATGGGTTTTTGGGTATTGCAATCTGTCAAGATTCGCCTTTCCCTTATTGCCTCTTTCGGATGTAGATGGAGTACAGCTTCGGATCTTGCACGTCCTGGTCTGGCCAAAATAAGGACGACCCTTTCCGGTAGCCACGGTGCTGCTGGCAAGATGAACGCCATATTGAGATGTGAAAGTATCATAGGACAAAATAGTGAGAAACACCATTTTGAAAAGGTACTAGTGAAAGGAAAGAGCAGTGCATGCTAGGATAGACAAACATTCTGGGACTAAGAAAGCATGGCCCCCATAACAAAAAGTGCAGACAGCCAAAAGCCAAGAAAACTGATAAGTATTATATAGGCTCGTGGGGACCACCTGCAACGCAAAGGCAGAGCACACTACGACTGTGACAAAATCCAAGGCCTGACTTCGGGCCGTCCAACCCTGCTGCCGCACAAGAGTTGGACACCTCGGGTGAACAAACGTCCCGTGGTAGGCCTGATGCGCCGAAAAGCTGACCGCAGGCCTACCCGCGAGACGAGAATGGGGTGCCGCGGGTGGATTACCAACCTGTGGCGTAACACGGACAGCTGCTCGGACACTTCTTTGGGGTGTGTGCAGTTTCTCCATCCTGGGTGTTCAACACAACCAGGTTGGAGAAACGTAAGTGTGTATGTGGGTTTGGTCTGCCTAAGACGGCCAGCCAAACACACATGCACACTTAGGTGCACTCTCTCCTACCCCTCCCACCTTCCTTGGCTCAGCTCCACCCTTGTCTTCACATGCTGGCTGAGCCAACAGATGAAAAATAAAACAATAGTAAACTATTGTTTTATTTTTCATCTGCTGGCTCCTAACCAGAGGACGACTCCCCTACGCCATTGCCGAAGGGGCCACCCCTGCCAAGAGGGACTCTCTCAGAGACAAAATAAAAAAATATTTTGGGGCGGTGTGTCCACAGTTCTCCTGTGGGACCCAGCATGATCCTCCTATGGGGTGTTACTGTACTCCCATAGGAGTCGCCGTTGAAGCTTCGGCTCCAAGGTACTGCAGTAGCAAGCAAGCTTCACTGAGGAAGCTTCACAGTACAATCCGGGAGAAGATTCAGAAGTAGCTACGTCTGGAGTACCACAGTACCACAGAAAAAAATAGACAAATTGAGTTAGGCGACTGGGGTGGAAGAAGGAGTTTGGGTGACTGTGGGAGGTTGGGTGTAGGGCCTGGTCATAAACCATGCATGCCCAGGGGGGGTTTTGGGCACCTACAGGGGCCTAGGGGATTGAGCACAGGGTGTCTATCTATCTATCTATCTATCTATCTATCTATCTATCTATCTATCTATCTATCTATCTATCTATCTATCTATCTATCTATCTATCTATCTATCTATCTATCTATCTATCTATCTATCTATCCATCTATCTATCTATCTTTCTATCTATCTCTCTATCCATCTATCTATATATCTATCTATCTTCACTGAAAAAAACAAGGTTACAGGGATGTTATAGTTAGGAAATAGAATTTAAAAAAGCCTTAGAAATTCACTCAAAAACAAAGTTTACAGGGATGTTATAGCTAGGTTCTGAATTTACTCGCACAAAACACAGAAATTCAGCAGTTATAGTTAGAGTTATTTCAAGTAACTATACCTCCCGCCCCCGCTATCACAGTTTTTTCTTCAACAATTTGACTTCTAATGTTTCATTGATATTTTAATCGACGGTATAAAATTTGCAATGAGTGCTGTAATACCTGGGGTAATTAGCAGTGTATGGTGAAGGCGGAACTTATAGTTACTGCAGTTAAAGATAGGTTATGTTTCAGCAAACAGAAGAAAAAGCTCCAAAATGGACCAATTATGGTGTTATGATATGCAGCGCACAGCACAAACCAGAACTTTGGCAGCCTACCATGTTTTGCTCTTTGTAGACACTATTTTTCATGTGATATTGTCAAAGTGGGGTACTGAGCATGGGGGTGGCAAAGGTATGGTTAGAATCACTTCTTTGACACACCCATCACTTTAAATGAGCCCCTATGATGAAACTGCAAGACGTTTGTTTCTCAAGGTAGCTTGTACTATACAATACAATACAAGTTATTTGAAGAGCGTACAGCTGCATTCGAAGAGGCGTCCTAGCGCTAGAGGTGAGAGTCAGGAAAAAAGATTAATAGCCAGAGGTTGAGGTGCTCTATAAACAGGAATCAAAATGCATAATTTTGAGGTTTGTTCTGCAAATAGATATGGAAGGGCTGCAACATAAGTTGAGAGAAGAATATTCCACAATTAAGAGGCAAGGAAGACCGAGGATCTACTGGCTCTTCTAGCTCTGCGAATGTGGGGTAGTTGAAAACATTTGAGACTGATTAATCTCAAGGATCTGACTTGATAGTGTGGCTTGAACCTCCTCCTACAATAGATGGGACACTTTTGCATGTAGGGCCTGAAAGTAAAAATAAGAGCCTTAAATTGGATCCTCGTAGAAACTGGAAGCCAGTGGAGTTGGCGTAGGTGGTTTGATACCAAAACTTGCAGAGGAATCTTTAAGATTAAGCGAGAGATGGAGTTCTGAACTGTTTGTAGGCATTGCATTAGGTATGCAGGCAGGTCCAAATACAAGCTATTGGAATAGTTCAATTTGGATGTAACCAAGGCATGGTCAATTGTCTTGCGAGAGTCCACCTGAATGAGGTGGAACATCCTCTTCAGTCACTTCAGTGTGGCAAAACAAGAAGCAGGGACTGCCTTGATTTGGAATTCAAATGAGAAATTGGAGTCAGATTTCACGCCTAGGTTTCTAACTGTAGAGGCCAGATGAGAAGAGGCCCCAAGTTCTGCCAGCCACCAGTTGCTAGGATACATAGATGTCTTAGTGCCAAAGAAGGTGGTTTCTATTTTATCTGAATCAAGCTTTAGGCAGCTTGCACTCATCCATTCAACTATGGCCTTCAAGCAGAGTTTTAAAGAACTCTTCATTACTGGTGTGTCCTCTTGAAAGGCCAAAAAGAGCTGTGTGTCATCTGCATAAGAGACCAAATGCACACCCCATGCCTCCACGAGTTTTTCCAGAGGTTCTAGATAGATATTAATACAGGTGGACTAAGCGCCGAACCCTGAGGTACACCGCATTCAAGTGGCTTAGAGAAGAAGGTGAGGGGGGGGGTAAGACTGCTTATAAGCGGTCCTCGATGAAAGACTTTAGCCATAGCAGGGCCTGATCTCTGATGCTGATCCCCTTAAAAATACCAAGTGTGATGGAATGGGAATCAGAATCAAATGCTGAGGACAGATCAAGTAGCACTACCGTGACAGATGGATTTCGGTCGACGTTTTCAGCTATGAATTGTGATATCTCAAGCAGGGCTGATGTGGTACTTTAGCCATGCGAAAGCCCGACTGGGAGTCATAAAACATATAGTTAGACTCAAGAAAATGTGATAGCTACCTGCTCACACATTTCTCCAAAAGTTTAGCTGTTGTGCAGAGGAGAGAGAGGGGTCTAAAGTTACTTAGTACTTTACTGTCAGAGGAAGGTTTTTTAACAAAGTAATCAGCATAGCTTGTTTCCAACATTTGGGCACAATGGCCAGGTCTAATTATTCATTCGATAATTTGTTTAGGAAGGGATGTATAACAGAGGCAACTTATCGTAGAATGTTGGGTTGGTAGGGATCTAAGGGGGAATTCAATTAGCATTTCTCAAGCTCAGCTGCTGACTCCTTTAAGAAAATGTGATTAAACTTGGTGAGTAATGGAACAAAGTAAGGAGAAAGCACAGCATCCTGATCCGAAGGAGACTGTGCAGGGAATTGCTTATAAGTTACTCGAATGTTATTAAAAAAAAAATTGAAAGATCTTTACAAATCTCACTCAAGGTAGAGAGAACATTCTTAGTAGCAGTAGGGAGGAGAAAGAGGTCATTTTAAATAAGGTTCGTTAGAGAACTCAGAAATGGAAGAAGCAAAGGTTTTTTGAGCTTTCCGAATGGTGGTGTGATAGCTTTTCAAGGTGGCCTGATAGGTTGCTTTGGCCTCCTCCAGAGGTATTCACACTCCAGATGCCAGACAATGTGTAAAAGGCCATTTACTGGGACAGGATTGTCCCATGCAATTAACATGTAACCAAATAACATTTCTTAACATGAACCTGCACCTTCGTTAACCTCCCCACCATTCTTCTCCCTTAAAGCCCTATACATTCTTTGCTCCTTACCCCCTCAATTCTCCCTGTTTCTTACGTCTTTGTCACTTTTTTAACAAAGCAGACTCCAAACACCATCTCTTTCAACTGCTCCCGGCATCCTACCCAACCATCTTTATTCATCTGTACTTCATCCTTACTCCTCCCTAGGGATGGACCTGTTCACATTTGACTCTCCACCCCTCCAAATACCGCTACCCTGAAAATCTGGAGGGTGTTTTTCTGCCCCACCCCCTACTTGTATGCTCTGTATACTACTGCAACTACCATCTCTCACTGTGCAACCTGTCCTGTCATGGTATCCTCTACTTTCCTTAATCTGTAGCATGGGTGGGTGGCTTGACTGCACCTTAAGCCACCGAGGTCGGTGCTGGAGTCGGGAGGGATGTCACGTCCTCTTCCAGCACCTTAAATAAGCGCCATGACTCCTCCCCACGGCCCTCACCCACCCACACCAATCCTGTCCTCTTCCCTCCATGTCTCACAAAATTCCTGGTGGAACACTAGACTGCATCTAGCTTCCCCCGGTACCCTCCATCACGGGGTAGTCACACTCCAGACTCCAGACATTGTGTAAAAGGCCATTTATTAAGACAGGATTTCCCCACGCATTTAACATATAGCCAAGCAACATTTCTTAACATTAACTTCTTGAACCTGTACCTTCATTGACCTCCTCACAATTCCTTTCCCTTGAGGCTTTATGCATTCTTTGCACCTTACCCCAACTCAATTGTCCCCACTTCTTAAACCGCGTCACTTTCATAACCAAATGGACTCCAAACACCATTTCGTTCAACTGCTCCAGGCATCCTACCCAACCATCTTCATTCACCTGTACTTCATTCTTACTCCCCCCAAGGGACGGACCTGTCCACATTTGACTCTCCACCACTCCAAACACCGCCACCCTGAAAAACCTGGAGGGTGTTTTTCTGCGCCACCCCCTGCTTGTGTGCTCTACTACAACTACTGCAACACGGTCATGCCCACATGCTGTTGCTGCACCACACCTTGTTCATTCCATAGTTTCCCCACCAGATCTCTCAGTTCTAACATTTAATAGGCATAGCCTAGATACAACAAATGCACCCCATCCAAGAAGAGCTCCTTTACTTCTTCCCTGATACCCCCATAAGCCACCATTTTAATGTTCTTTCATGAACAAAAAACCCTCATTGCTCTGTTGAGGTTCCTCCGTCCCTTGTCGATTACTGCCTGCTTCATTGCGCCCCTCCAGTTCCTGCAAGGCACAAATTCTGTCCATACCAAGCATGTACCAGCCAGATTGTGTTTTAAAGTGTCAAAGTCTCTCTGCATGTATTGTAGTAGGGTCAGCCAAGACAATTACACCAAATCATTCTCCCCAAAGTGAATCACCACCAAGTCCTGACAACCCCATTTAGGCACCATGTTAGTCAAGATTGGCAGAAAACCCCCCATCGCATCCCACTTTTTTCCCACCATAGCACCTCATGTCTGCTGCTAGGCAATCCAAGACTACTTCCATATATCTGCCGCTCTGCCTATTTGGCTGACCAGTGAATTAACCAGTGTCCCACTGTCCGGGTAACTGCTTTGGGGACCCACAGGCCTCTAACGCACCCTAAGGGAGAAAAAGATGTTAGCAGACTGCATTTTCTGGGGCCACATACCCCCTTCTACCTTCACTCCTCCTTCAAACTCTTCATTTGTACACACACTGCTTGCAGCATTTTGAATTCCACCTCCCAATCCCCTAAATACATGGCACTCCCATCCGAAGTGTGCAGCCGATGTCACTGCACCAATTCTGAACGAATGCGTCCCAAACACAGCTGGGTCCTGTCTCAACTGCACTATTGCTTTGCAAAGCACTGTCAACAGCTGAAACGCTGTGACCCTGTTGCCATTCTCATGGCAAAAGACCACCTTCTGCATACACCCTGGCCAAACCTGAAACTTTTGCCACACCTTCACCGGGCAAATCGATGCTACACACCCCTCCTGCAGCCAGATCCACCTCCCCCTCCTTTCTGATCCATTTTCGATTTCCGTAACCAAATTCCCAGCCTTCCCGCCTCCAGAAGTATTTCATTATGCTGCACCCTGTCTTCCCGCCTCGGGCCCAGCATTTCGGACACCCTGAACACCCCAAAAAGCATCTATATCACACACAGGAGAAAGACTGCCACCTCAAACACATCAAAACAACAGTCACTCAGACAGTCTAAAATCTCCCCCAGCAGCTTAAAAGAATCCTCACTGCCCAAAATCTCACTGCCCGCAGGATGAAAACCACAAAAAAGCTTGCCATAAAAAGACAACCCTGCTGATTTGCCTGTGATTGTTGTGTGTGACAAATTGAATGGCCCTACGTTACCTGTGTCTGTTCCTGACCCCAAGGCCTGCTGTGCTCCCCTTGAAATGCCTGGAATTCTGGTAGATTCCACTAATGACAACTCCATCACCCTAAGCACTTTCATGCCCCATCCCCAGTCTTCCCTAGGGACCGGAGTCTTCTCGTCCTCTGCTGTAGGTGCTAGACTGCAAAATTGTTCCTCAGACACACCAATATGAAAAGGCACAGCAGCCTAAGAAAATCCAGTGTCTTCTTTTGATTTACCAGGTCCACCCCTGACATGTTGGCCTCATGAAACAACACTGTTCTGTTAGTCAAATCGACGCCCCACACGGACAGTGCCGTCAACAAGGGAAAGAACTTCAGGAAGGCTATGTTTCACCCATGCTGTAACCAAAGGGGCGGCCAAAGCTCAGCACACCACCTCCCATCCTAAAACAGACCAAAAGCATGTGCACCAGCAGCATCTGGAACGATTTGCACTTGCCACACCATCCTGTCCTCATGAAACCACATTTACACACCTGCCCCACTTTCAAATCTACCCTAACAGCCATGGACACCTGCACTTTGTGATGAGGCAGTGTGGCACCAGACATGGCCTTGCCCAATCACCTACAGAAAGTACACCCTCCCTCCACAACTCTACAAGCACAATTTAACAGACCCAGCAACTTTTGCACCTTACAAAGTTCCAACCATCGCTCCCCCATCACCTCTTTGAAAAAGAGTTCCATCGCCTGCACTTTCTGTCTTGGTAACCTCGCAACCATGTTGGCCATATCCAGTTCAATACCCAGCGAGGTCAAGACAGCACTAGGGCCCTTAGTCTTTCCAGGTTCCAGCGGTACACTAAAGGCTTCTTCCATGGCTTCAAATTGGGCCAAAACCAGTTGACAGTTATTCAAATCATGTCTTGCGACAAACAGAAAATCATCCAGATGGTGTGTTACCTCTTTATGTCCTCTGCGCCTTATGAAGGCCAATAGTAGAAAGGAGCTGAATGCCTCAAAGTGTACACATGACATTGCACATCCCATAGGCAAGATCCTGTCATTAGCACCCCCAAACTGCAAGCTCAACAGAAGAAAATCCTTGAGGTGAATTGGCAACTGCCAAAAAGCTGATTTAATGTCAAACTTCGCAAATTGCGCCCCTCTTCCAAATAGCCTGACCAGCCTTATAGCATCATCCACTGAGGCGTAGTCCACCTTGGTATCGTCTGCAGATGTGAAGTCGTTGATAGTCTCCCCGTCAGGCCAGGATAAGTGATGGATCAACCTGTATTCCCCTTCCTGCTTCTTGGGAACGAACCCCATTGGGGATATTATCAAGTTTGACAAAGGCCAATCCCCAAATGGGACCCTCAATCTGACTCTCTTTAACCTCCTTCTGCAACTTTGCAGCCACCCCCTCAGGCAATTCTTTGGATGACCACAAATTGTCAGCCCACCTACACCCCCTCTGCCCTTGATAAACCACCTAAAACCCATCATGAAAACACCATTCTAACTTCAGTGCCGCCTCCTTCCTCAGCCAGAACAGCAGGGCATCCAACCAAACTGGTGTATGAGCCCTTTGAACCCACATGGCCATATTGTGCTGTGCCCCTACTTGCCCTCCACTATTCAGAAGGGCTAGCCAATAAGAAGCAATGTGTGATAGCATGCCGGCCCCCGCATTTGGAGCACTTGTGTTTAAATTTACATGGGTTCTTGTTGCAAAAACTCCTGTTGAAATTACAGCATGCTCCAAATTGACTTCAGTAGAAAAATTCTTGGTGCCAATACCTGCTCCTCGTTGAGTGGGGCGTGTGGAAAGAGCTTATAGGTAATGAGCAGGCCACTTGCCATATAGGTAAATGCAGTTGATTGGGTGGAGGACATCCATTGCATCCACAGTTCAGAATCAACATTGCCCTATGGCTTGTCAGATTCATGCTAACTCCTCATGCTAATTCCTCATCGTAGGTAAGCCACTCAAACCCACCAAAATGCATTTGGGCCTTTCTAATGATGTCCATGTACTTAAAGCTATTGCCCTATCCGGTTTCTTGTCACAATATATGCTGGCATAGATTAAAAATGCTGAGGTACAATTTTCCATGGTAATGGGAACCCTTGGTCTTCTTGCCAATTCCCACTCCTCTTTCATGGACCCCTCTTTAACTTGTATGTCCCTGTGTAACAATTTAAACACGTTGACAAATCTGTGTTTTTATATCCTAGTTTTAGATTTTCTGAAAGGTGCGAACCTGGTGGCATGGCTAGCCCCATATACGGTAATCTATTTTTGTGTTCTCCTTCCTCTTTTGATTCCTCACTCTCCCTATCCATCTGGATCCCAGCCTCCCCACTCATCTTTTTGTCCCAACTCACCATAGGAGATACTTAGGCAATACTCCTGCCCCTTCAACCACACCTTCTCCCACTCCACCGATTTACATGGCTTAGGAGCCACACCCCCAAACTCTGTGTCCCATACAGCCCACCACTCTTTATTACCTGCTGCTGACCAGCTGCACTCTTCTTCTGCTGACTGTAGTCCATAAGAGTCTCTTTTGTCCCTCCTGAGGTGTCGCCAATGTCCGCACTTGACTGCTGCAAAACACCAACTCCTGTTGCCATTAGAGCACCCTGCACCCGATCCTCCCAAAGCCTTCGGGCCGACACCCACCTCCTTGGTCACTCCACCATCCTCCCAGTCATCCTCCACCTCATCATTGTCCAGTTCCAACTCATCAGTCACTCAGCCCCTTCAACCAAACAGCGTACATTCATTCCAAATTCAGGCGTGTCAGGTTGCACCCCATCCAGGGCTGGATGCACCCGCAAGCGAGCATTGTGTGGACGATCCTTCCACATAGGAAGAGCTGCCAGTGGCCTCCCTATTTCTTCAGACCAGCATCCTGGAGCTGTGATGGACTCCGCTGGTAAATCCACTCTCCTGCTAGCCTTACTTGCTGACTTTGATATGCCAGCTGCCCGACCGATCCAGCTCCATGTCTCTCCTGTATTACCTGGCCCCAAGATGAGGCCCCATTTGCACTGTGGCCCAATTCCCAGCTGTCCCCAGGGACCCCTACCCACTGCCCCTCTGGCCCTTGATCACTAGCCCCTGACCTGGGCCCTCGGTAGGCTGGGTTGGCCTTGGCATTCTTCACATGCCGAGCCAGATCCCCAGTGGTCCCTGCCTCTGTAGAAGCACTCCCACTGCGCTTCGATATCCTCCACTGCCATATGCTGTCCCTTAATCCGTGCCTCCAACTCAGTCTCCTGCCATCGGGATACATATGTGCTCCCCCATCCTCTCCCATTCTCCCTGCCTGCTCGCATCTCCTGGCCTGTACTCTGTGGATCCAGTCGCTGGTCTGCAGACCTCGCCGCCATGAAGGGATCATACCCCCTTTGTTGCACTCCTCATGACAGGGTTTGTTCAATCTGGCCCTCCCACTCCCACTTTCCCCTTCCTGTTTCCTCTTACCCTTTGTGCTGGGCCCTTGTGCCTCGATCTCTCTCCTGCTTCCCACAGCAGGATCTGACTGACAAATCCAGGGGCCCCTTGTTGTCTGTTACCTCCGCCACCTCTGTGGCCCCCACCATTGTTGGGACACAGTCCTTGTCACACTTCCGGCTCCTTGCATTTCTAAGTCTGATGTGGCTGCCCTGCCCCTATGCCCCCTGGACAACAAACCCCTCCCAAGGCAGTTGAGGATGACTCTTCCTTCTCCCAGCAGGCTTCTCTGTCCCTTTTCCTGAGGTGCTCCTGCCAAGCCCTGCATCCCCCTTTCCTAACCCTTTTCCTTTGGGCGTCACACAGGCTGCTACAACTGCAGTCACACCACTTGAAGCAGCTCGGGAGGTACGCACCATACCAACCCAGACATGGTCCAACACCGCAGGCTTGAGTAGGTCGGGGCTCCCTGCCTCTCCCAATGTGTGCAAGGCTGCCCATACTGCTTCTGCAGTATCCCCTGGGGACATACGTATGCACACTATACCCCAAGTTGAAATCCTTGTGATAATTCCTCACCACAGTGTAAGCTGCTTAATTGACATAGCAGCTGCCTGAGGCCCGACACACTTACTTCTAATTTCTCCGCCGCATATAGCTGCTTTGCACACAACAGCCGCCCCGTCCCAAACACTTTGGGACCAATTAGACCGCAATCAATCACCACCACACTAGCTGTCTTGGTTGCGCCTGCAGCTGTAGATGGCCTGTGCTGGAGTCGGAAGGGTCACCACTTCTCCTTCTGACAGCTTAAATAAGCCCTACGACTCCTCCCCATGCCCCCCACCTAAAACCTGCCAATCCTGTCCTCTGCTCTCCATGTCTCGGGAAATTCCCAGGGGAAGCTAGACTGTGTCTAGCTTCCCCCGGGACCATCCATTATCACAGAAGAACCTCCATTCCTACTCAAGCTTCTGGCCTAGTTCCTCTGTAATTGCACTGGGGAATGTCTGTGATTTTATATCCTGAAACATTGTTCAGGATTGAGGCAGATGTAAGAAAATAATCTATTAAGGAACACATGGCAATAACGCATAACATGAAACTAAACTCTTTGCTTTTGGTATGTGTGGTGCACCAGGACTGAACAATTACCAGGTCACCAACAATGTCACAAAAAATTGTTTTTTTGCTATTGTTTTTTCTATCAATGGGACCATTCCTATCCATGAAACGGTCTGTTGCCAGATTCTAGTCTTCACCCACTATCACCATCGAGGGTACAAGCTCTATAAAAATTCTGAAGAGGGCTGATAAAAAAAACAACCCTGTAGTTGTTAGATCAAGCCCACAATCAAAATAGATGCTAGGGTATCGTTTTTTGCAATGAACTATCTTCCCCTCAGGTCAGCCCAGGTCTCCAGCACTGCATGTTGTAAATATTTATGATGCCTGGTGCTGCTAATGACCCTTCCCACCCAGTCTGTTTTCAGTTAGACTGAGTTTATCAGGGAGAGAGGTGCCTTGTGACTAGTACAATGGTGGGGGGTTCAATGGCCATGTTATCCAGAATTTTCCTGCACTTAACATAGAGGCTCATATCATTTACACTGACAGATAGTAGGTAAAATGTGTGTTATTGCATAGGTTCCAGACATTCAACATGTTGGGTTCCTGTATGTACTGACCAACATGTGTGAAGGCCGGAGAAGTGGTGACAATCGATGGGGGGGGGGGGGGGGGTAGATCAAACTCCTTGATCAAACTCCTTGTCCTTGGTAGGTCAATAGAGGTATTGGATGGACAAAGGGATGTGTGGTGCCTTCAATACCCCTGACCAGTCTTCTAGCATGACACTCACCAGTCATGAAGAGCTGGGGGGGGATTGGGTCGGGGTTGGAGGTGGTTAAGGATATTTAGTTCATTACCCTTCTAAGAAGGGGGGAATATATATTCTGGACCTCAGAGTGTAACAAATCTAAGTCTATGTTACCATAATGTACATTCTTCAATAATATCTCTTTGAATAGGTGAGTGGAACTCTGTTATTCTCATTACAATGCACATATGCAGCCATAGATGGTCTCAACCTCTATATGTCAGGTGAGTCTCAAAGAACACTACTTGAAGAGAGGTCCATCCAACTAGGGGAGGATGAAAGTGCAAGCGACTAGCAAGTGTAGCACAATTAGAGTTGTAGCACTCTTATGTGTCCTTAGATAAACATACCACACCATCTGAGTCTTTGAATGATGGACATATGTTGCAGGTGGTGCATTAGCAGGTTGTTTCGCCAGGATATATTTCTGTGGAGTACTAGATCACTAGCTGTGGTCAACATCTCATGAAACCAAAGTTTGTGCCTCCAGCTTCAGGCAGCAGTGGAAGGCAGCCTAAAGGAGGGAGGTTCATATGGCAGACAGCTAGGCATTCATTCGTGATCTTGATTTTCTGCAGTCCCTTGATGGTTGTCCACTGCTGCGCGCATCTCTATATGCGCATTTTATGTGTTCCAACAGTTGTAACAATAAAGGGTGATTCTAGGTTGCAAAAGCTTCCATTGTTGGCTCCCTCCTTTGATGCTGGTTGAGCCATTCTTGTGCCATGGCTCTTGTGTATTTTAAGTATCATGCATGATGTCCATGGGTTCCATTCTACCCCACAACTGTTCTCGGTTGAGAATTCTCTGTGTCTCCCATCTATCATGAAGAGCATTGTGACTGTTTCAGAAGGCCATACTGCAGGTCCCGTTTCCAGAGATGGGGATGTACCACCACCCTATTTTGATTGAACTTTCCTGTGAAAATCAGCAGTACCTTGGATTTTAGATTATTGTTATTAAAAGGGCCATTCTTCTGTCTGGGTACAATATCTACCCATCTTGCCTGCTGATGGCGACTTCAGCTTCTTCAATCAGAGCCGGCTTTAGTGTGGTGCAAGCGGTGCGGCTGCACCGGATACTGACCTAGATTGGGGGACGCTGTGTTTAGCAATGACTTACGAAAGCTGTGAGAAAAATGTGCTACGGGTCTAAAAAAGAGAAAAGTCAGCTATTTTGATCTGCACCTTTTAGCCTTTTCCCTCTCCTTAAAACTATACTAGATGGAATGCCAGTTCTTTGCTAGTGCCAAATTTGGAGCAGATCCATCCATGAGGACTACAGTTGTGGGCAAATCAAAACCCTAACTACAAAGTGCTGAAGGTGCAACATAGGCCTACTGGAAAGTACACGTAAGAGCATGTTATTTGTTCCTGTGTGTGTGTATGTGGTTGTTCTATTATGCGTGAACCAGGTTATACAGTAAGGGAGCATGTACAATAAGAAAAAGCATAGCAGAAAGGCATGTATGGATAGAGGGGTTTCGGGCAAGAAAAGTGTGGTCAAGAGTTCCTAGAGGGTGGCAGGGTAGCAATGAGGAAGAAGTAGGTAATGGGAGTAGGAATCAGTGGGCCACAGAGGGGATAAGAGTGGGGTGTTAGGCAGGTTATAACTTGGTGAGCACATAAATCTGCATACCCTTGCCAAAATACCTTTCAATTCTGTTGCTGCTCAGCTCTTTTCCCATGTTCCCTCCTGACCTGTAATGAGCACATGGTGACCTACTTCCTGGTTGTTGATAACATTAGTTCAGTGTCTAGCGTAATTATAGCTGATGATGACGATTTCTTATTGGCCCCATTGTGAACACTGAATTTACTACTTATGAATTTTATGTATTTTGGGTTAAGAAGTTGCCTAGAATTTGATTAATATAGAAAATAATGTGTGTCTTGGAAAATATGCCCACTTGAGTGGCTGCTATTAAGTAACAAAATGTCTTTGTTAAAGATTATTAATATTAATTGAAAGCCTGCATTAAGAAAAACGTAGCAGTATGTTATACTAATGATTACATATTATGTATTTGCTTTATTAATTATAAGCTATAAGTTAGCGATGTTGGGCCTAATTTTGCACAAGCCTCATATTAAGCTGCATTGTTTAATAAATTGTGGGAATGAAAGCCCAGTGAAATTAATTCACGTATTGTACACACTGTGTAGACCAAACGTTAGCAGGTGTCTTTAACTTTCTCATGAGAACTACTTGCTAGAATATACTGTATTAATAATTGTTACACTGTATAGTTTGATGCATGAGACAGCGATGTTCCCAGGAGCTAACAATAGATACATTGACTGAAAGTACAGATGGATACAAAAATTTTACCAGACGAGCCTGACGATGGGAATAGAAGAAGAGGATCAATCATCTACATGTCAAAGACAGTTTAGCTATATTTTAGATTTAAAGTTTAATCCTTATTGGACTGATTGTAAACATGCGATTTCCTGACCAATTATAATGTAGTAAGTTCTCTAGGTGATTTTGATTTAGCCCGATTGCACAGAAAGGAGCGCGCCTGTTCCCATTTAGATTTTCTCCTTAGAGGTGCGCTTATTATATCCTATTAGGGGAGCTGAACAGTTCCTGATGACTTAATTCTAGCTATGAATTATTGCTTACAATTTAATGCTGATTGCTGATTCTTTGGACATTGCTTCTTAAATGGTTCAGATAGTTTACAGTCCCTGTGTCTGACCATTCCCCTTTCACTGCCCGTTGCTGATGCTGACCGAACTGATGTCCAGCTGAGGAAGATAATCGCAGCTTGCTGATCCATATGAGGAGAGGTATAACAAAATGCTATTATTCTTGTTGTAGGTTATGTTCTGTGTTTCTAGGTACCAACCGCTATTTTGATAGTGCCATAGCTAGATGTTTTCCAAACTTATATTGATTAACTTCTTTTGCCTAAAGTCCAAACATGCTATTCTAATCAGAACGTTAGTAAGGGAAACCCTGAAATGTTAACAGGTTGCTATTAACAGATGATTGATGTTGCTCAGTTGCTGAACCTAGATGTATACTATTTCTATTGCACAGTTATTCTTGCTGTTCATTTGTACTATTACTCTCGAATGTTTAGTGATCAATGCATTAGCTAAATTGAGATTCTTTAAAATATTTTGTCAACCATTGTTGTTTATGTACGTATACCTTTTGATTTTTAGACTAATTGACGTGGTATTAGCATTGTTAATATAGGGAAAGTAAACTTTCTAACTTTTACCTAAAGGTGTGGTTATTCGTGACCAAATGGGTCTTTGTGCGTAAAGATTATTGACTCCAAAGAATATTCAATGGTGCTTATTGATTATGATGATGTATTGGCATTAAATTTGAGACTTATGGTGGAATTACTCTAAGCGTAGTCAAAAGGTCCATCGAACCTCTAATGTGTCCCCTTATGGACAGACGCACTAACAGAAATGGTGGCAGAGCACGATGGTTTGTCTCCTTAAGAGCCCATCATAAGGTCCTTTGCATGATTAGTCTCCTTAAGAGGCCACTATAAAGTAGTTTCCTTAGAAATAGGTAGAAGAGTAGGATGGTTTGTCTCCTTAAGAGGCAATCATAAGGACCGTTTCTTCAGAAGTAGTAAAAGAGTTAGTTTCCTTAAGAGAGCAAAATAATTTGCAGATTTGGTAAGAGAAATTGGGAAGGGTTAAGATTCCAGAGTTGATGATACAAGGTGAAAAGATTATGGCCTCTTTATGACATTGGCGGTAAATCCTGCATACCGCCACACTGACGGCCGCCAACATCCCGCCACGGTGGTGGATATCTGTTTTCCATATTATGACACACACACCAATCTGGCAGAATACAGCTACATACACAAATCAGCCAGACCAAAGGTCAGTGATAAAGTGGCGGACCCACCACCCATACCATTACGCCAACAAAACAACGCCCATCACATTATGACCCACGAATCACCACAGCAGACATTCAGCGGCGGTAAACCATTGGTGGTACACAATGCCGCGCCCGGAATAGACACCCACATACAAAACAGCACTACATTGGCCAATACCAAAAGCACACACCTGACACCACACCCACACCACTATAAAACACACCCCCACATTACCCACAACCCTTTACCAACAACAATTACTGCCAGGAGATTGACACGAACAGCACAGAGACAACTAGACACACACACCACTCCCCCCCATACATCCCTCACACACTTCTCATCACACACCCCACCACATTACTCAATACACTCTCACCAACACACACCACACATCACACATCCCACCACATCACTCAATACAGTCTTACCAACACACAACACCCATGGCACCACAAAGGCACCCCCGTTTCACAGAGGAAGAGTTAAGGGACATGGTGGAGTAAATTGTCAGGGTAGAGCCACAGCTCTTTGGAGCACAGGTACAGCAGATTTCCATTGCCAGGAAGATGGAGCTATGGCGGAGAATCGTGGACAGGGTGAATGCCATGGGACAACACCCAAGAACAAGGGATGACATCAGGAAGAGGTGGAATGACGTACAGTGGAAGGTACGTTCCATAGCAGCAAGGCACCAGATCACCATACAGAGGACTGGCGGTGGATCCCCACCTCCTCCCCCACAGCTCACATCATGGGAGGTGCAAATACTGGCATTACTGCATCCTGAAGGACTCACTGGAGTCACTGGAGGACTGGACACTCGTAAGTCAACATTTAACACTTATCACCCCCCAAAACATGCATGCCATCACACACCCTCACCCTCAACCCCATCATTTCACTCCATCCCACACACTGCACCTATACATAAGACTAATCCCAATGCCAAGCCCTGCATGCTATACCAATGCATGGACAGCCCTCCCTATCCCTGCATGGACACCCATCACTAATGCATGCACAGCATAGGGAAACTAACATTTCCACAATACATCACCATACACAAGCAAAAGGTGGCAGGGCAACAGCAACGATAGAGGGTAAGCCAGGGATGTACAATATGCCATTCACATGAAGCATAATACATCATTTACATCCCCACAGGTACCCCAGCCAATGTCAGTGGAGAGGAGGTGCCACGACTATCTAGTCCCCCAACAGAAGATGCCCTCAGTTATGACAGTAACTCTGGACTTCAGGATCTGGATGACTTACCTGCCCCATCAGGGACCACTGGACAGCCGGTCAACCAAGCACAATCACAGTTCACAACACAGCCTCCCCCATCAGGATCCAACACCATAGCACCCACCCAGCACACTCACACCTGTACAGGGACCCCAGGCCACACCTCATACCCAAGACAATCAGGGACCTGGGGTCAGTGGCAGTGGGCACACCATTCAGGGGACAGGGGCACAGGCCAACATGGACACTGGGAGGACTGCTGAGGGCTAGGGGGAAGACAGGACTAGGGAACCAACTCTCCAGGAGGCACTCTCTGAGATCCTGGGAGCCGACCAACATTCTCAGGATGTGACGGGCCAGATCCTTGTCAACGTGCAGGAGAACAGGTGGCTGCAGGAGGGCCAGTATCGGAGGATCAGGCAGGACTTGCAGGCAATCAATACCAACCTGATCTCCATAGCAGGAGTGTTGGCAGACACAGCCAACATCATGAGGGAGGCAACAGCACATCAGTGGGCCCCTACCACCAGCCAGTCAACTGAACATCCCTCCACTTCCACTGCAGCTAGTGGCCAGGAGGCCCCTCCACAGGACCCACAGGCCACCAGCATCCCTCCCCCTGCAGAAGGTGAACCACCCCGCAAACGTTCCCTGAGACCCAGACAGAAGCCAGAGACAATTGCCAAGACCACCACCAGGAAATGAGACCTGATTGTCCCTCTTGTGTTCCACCCTGTCACCTTGTCCGCCTTGAACTCTCTTTGCTCCCCTTCTTATGGCCACTTGAACAGTGCACCTGTGCTACAAACAGACTGGAACAATACCCTGGACTTTCCTCCATCATCACCCCATTCCATTGCACTTTCCCTTCAATTTCTTAGCACTACAATAAACACCCTTGAACACAACTCAAATACTTGTATGTCGTGTTGAAACAGTGTATAAATAGAAAGTCTTACATCCGTTGCAAATGAACTGTACAGTGTGAGAGCATAGAAATATTGACATGTAGCTGGCTGTAGTCAGCACATCAGTACACAGTTGTCAATGCACAAACATCTGTAAAATGATAATCCATAGGTGACAGTAAGTAGAAAAAAGTGTCTAATGCCATCATGCCACAGCCACACAGAATACACCAATAGTAATTGAAATGTGAAGTTGCACTGACTCAACTGTGTGTCATTGGAAGTACTGATGGATAACTGTGGTTCTGTTGGCCTCATCCTCATCTTCAGCCTCTTCATCCTCACTGTCATCAGGGTCTACTGCAGCCACAGGGGCATATCCAGTCTACTCCTCCTTCAGAAAAGGTGTATGGCATTTGAGGGCCAGGTTGTGCAATATGCAGTCTTTCTTGGGTGAGTAGAACAGGGATCCACCTGTCAGATGGAGGCACCTGAACCTGGCTTTAAGGAGGCCGAAGGTTCTCTCAAAGATCATTCTGGTTCGCCCATGTGCCTCATTATACTGTTCTTCAGCCCTTGTCCTGGCATTCCTCACATGGGTCAGCAGCCACAATAGGTTTGGGTAGCCAGAGTCACCTGCAGGTATTGAGGGACACCATTTAGCCACACACTATCCTATGAGGTTAACACCAGAGGCATACACTAACATACTGTGGGTGGGAATCAAGGCTCACCTATTAGCCACACCCTGTGCCTCTGTAGTTGGGCCATCACATTTGGGATGCTGCTATTCCTCAGGACAAAGGCATCATGCACCAACCCAGGATACTCAGCATTGACAGAGGGAGCTGCATCCCACAGGACCCTGGAGGCAGAGTCCACTGACGCCGAGGGAACCAGTGGGACGGAGGGCGAGGGGAGCACCACAGTGGAGACTGAAGGAGACAACACAGACTCTGATACCTCCTCCGATGGGAGCTCCCTGGTGGTGGCGGACACCTCTGTGACCACCCCCGTACCAGCACCACCCTCCCAGTAGCCCCTCAGTGAGTTTCCTGTGCCCACTCACCCAGGAGGGTGGGCATCTCCTTCGCCCAGGGCACCTCAGGCCCTACCCCAGTGAGCCCTGCTGCCCTGAGTGAGGAGGCTATTGACCTCCTGAGAGCCGTCTCTGTAGGGCAGTCAACCATTGTGAATGCCATCAAGGGGCTGGCAGCCCAGATGCAGCAATGCAATGCATTCCTGGAGGGCATTCACAGTAGATTGGCGGCCCAACAGAGATTGATTCAGGATCTGGCCTCCTCTCTGATGGCAGCCATTGTCCCTATTTCTACAGTCTCCCCTCCAACTATCCAACTACCACTTCCCAGTCCCATTCTCCTCAACCCCAACCCATCCCAGGCACATACAGACGAGCATGCACACAAGACAATACCCAAGAGTGGCACAGGCAAACACAAGCACCACAGTTCATACCACAAGCACTCACGCAAACACCATACAGCGGCAGACACAACAACATCCACTGCCTCCACTGTATCCCCTCCTCCTCCTCCTCCACCACCTCCCTCCCAGTCACATCCACACTCACACCTGCATGCACTACATCAGCATCCGCTACCAGCACCACCACACCAAGCAGAACACACACCTCACTGGCGTGCACGTGTCCCCTCTGTCCTCTCCCACCCTGTCTGTCCCCCCTACTAAAGGACACAAACGCAAGCATTCACACACCCAACAGCCATCCACCTCACATCAGCATATCTCCCATGCACCTGCAGCCAAGTCCAGCAGACATACACCTCCAACAACCACTCCCTCATCTTCCACTTTCATTACTCCTCCCTCAACCCGCCACACCATCCCTAAAAAGCTTTTCCTTTCCCAATTTGACCTCTTCCCTACCCCCCGTCCTGCCTGTATAGGCAGGGTTCCAAGGACACAGCCCAGCACCTTAGCCAAACAGTCCACGGGGACAGTAGTAGCACCACCCACTTGTGGTGGTAAGGATACCACACCTCCATCGAAGAAGGGTAAGGAGCCAGCACCACCAGGGAAGAAGGGGAAGGGGCCTGCACCATCTGTAAAGAAGGGGAAGGAGCCTGCACCACCTGTAAAGAAGGGGAAGGAGCCTGCACAACCTGGAAAGAAGGGGAAGGGCCCTGCACCACCTGAAAAGAAGGGGAAGAAGCCTGCACCACCAGGCAGAGAGGGGAAGAGCCCATCCATCCCTGCCAGGAAGGGTAAGGGATCCACACCCCATGTGCTGGTGGAGACAAAGTACTCTGCACCAGCGGAGGCTGTCAGGCTGGCACCTCCACCACCACCAGCTGTCACGGGCCCCCACCGCCAGCTGAGGAAGTGCAGCCATCAGAAAGTGCAGAGCCTGCCCAAGAGGCTCCTCCATCCTCCACCACAGTGCAGCCATCAGACAGTGCAGAGGCTGCCCAGGAGGCTCCTCCATCCACCACCACAGTGCAGCCATTAGACAGTGCAGAGGCTTCCCTGGAGGCTCCTCTATCCACCACCACACTGCAGCCGTCACCACCAGTGGACGCCATGTAGGCCACACCCCAGTGGGTGCTGTGCGAGTTGCCCTCTCCAGAACCAGTGGGGAGGTCACCCACTCCAGAGACTGTGGCTTTGCACTCCCCAGGACAAAGCAATGGGAATGGAGCCCCCTCCAGAACCAGTGGGGAAGTCACCCACTCCAGAGACTGTGGGCTTGCCCTCCCCAGGACAGATCAATGTGCATGGAGCCCCCTCCAGAACCAGTGGGGAAGTCACCCACTCCAGAGACTGTGGCTTTGCACTCCCCAGGACAAAGCAATGGGAATGGAGCCCCCTCCAGAACCAGTGGGGAAGTCACCCACTCCAGAGACTGTGGGCTTGCCCTCCCCAGGACAGATCAATGTGCATGGAGCCCCCTCCAGAACCAGTGGGCAAGTCACCCACTCCAGAGACTGGCCTTGCACTCCCCAGGACAGAGCAATGGGCAAGAATCCCCCTCCAGAACCAGTGGGGAAGTCACCCACTCCAGAGACTGTGTCCTTGCACTCCCCAGGACAGAGCAATGGGCATGGAGCCCCTTCCAGAACCAGTGGGGAAGTTCCCGTATTCAGCTGAGGTGCCCCCCAATCCTCGTGAGGTGCCTTCACACTTGATGCCCCTGCAGTGTTCTCTACGGATGTGCCAGGATACAGGTTGGGCCTTGGGCTTTGCCCTGTGGCCTTGTGTGCCCTTATGACTTTGGACTGGGCATTGGCCCTTTATGTACATCTTTAAATATTTTTGGTTCATGTTGTGGGTTTTGTTATGCTAATACATTGTCAGTACTTCAGCAATCTGGTCCGTGTTTTATTATGCTGTGTGTCGTGTGCCATTGGTTTACGTGTGCAGCTGGTTGTGTGTATGTCGGGTGTGTGTCATGCGTGTGTGTCACTTTCATTTTCCTCCCACCCTGCCTTGTGTGCCAGGTGGCTGTACTCACCGTCATTGTCTTTGTCTGTGTTGGTGTTCCAGGTGGAGTATTAAGTAGAAGATCATGGGGAAAACTTGCAGTTCGGGTGGCGTAGTTCTTCCCTGTGTCTCCAATGGTGAGTGCTTTCACTTCTGAGCTCTGTTTCCTCCAGGCTTTTGTTGGTGTTGGTACCGCCCAGGAGAAGGTGGAGGTTTGCTGTGTCTTAATATTGTGGGCAGTACTTTGTCTTCCGCCTGGCTGTTGTTGGCTACTGCCGTGGTGAGTGTTGTTTCCACCCTGGAGGTTGTTGTGATACATTGGCTGTCTATGGGAGTAATCACCGCCATGGTCATAATTTGGTGGAACTTACCACCAGCCTGTTGGCGATATTACTGCCACTTTATCACTCACCGCCAGGGTCATAATGAGGGCCTATATCTCCCTACGAACTGACTATGACTTTCCCAGAACCTTGGAGCTTGCCAATGCTTTTTTTAAGGATGTTCTCAGCATTCTAGTGACTGTGTGAATGAAATAGGTTTTGCGCTTGCAGAGCTTAAGCAAATCACAGGTGAATTGTGATGTTTGTGAGGGTTTAGTGAGTCTGCGTACTC
This sequence comes from Pleurodeles waltl, assembly GCF_031143425.1. Taxonomy (NCBI): domain Eukaryota; kingdom Metazoa; phylum Chordata; class Amphibia; order Caudata; family Salamandridae; genus Pleurodeles; species Pleurodeles waltl. The sequence goes on from NC_090436.1 coordinate 730,922,856, forward strand.
CAAATGAAGTTGTTGAAGGAGTATGCATACTCCAAAGTGTAAGAGTAGAGAAGTCATTGAACTTCATATGTGTGTGGTGCTTTGTGCTAAAAAAATTGTCCATGTGGTTGTTGGTATACGGACCCTGCGTGGTCTCAGACTCCAGAGTATTGAATTAGTGTATGAGACACTTGGTTTTAGTTGTAATTTGTCTGTTTAATAGGTCAATCATGCGTGGTTTCATGTTAAGGTGAGTGAAAGGTTTTTGACTGAGATTTGGTGAGTCCTATGTGCACCAGGACAGACCCAATGAATCAGTTGAGAGTAGAATTTACTGGTCAAATTTTGCTTGCGAGTCAGGGAAGCTGAGATAAAAGAATGAAATGCCCCATTGAAAAATCAGTAAGGTTTGTGAAGCAATTGTGTTACACTTTCTGTAGCAAACAGACAAATTGAGTTTTGATCTTGCTTAGAGCTCGCAATATTTGCATTCAGTTAGTGTGAATTTGAGTTTAGGAGTATAAGCCGAAAGACTTTGTCAGCCGTCGTACGTGTGAGTGTGACATAATTGAAGCCACGCTGGGGTAGGTTGGTTAGTGAGAATGGTAGCAAACGGATTGGTGGACAACCGTGAAGCGTAATTGTTTGAGAAGGTCGGTGAAAAGGATTTTGGGATTATAAATCACTTCCTGATTTGATTGAAAGTAACGTAACTTACAGAAATTACATTTTCAAAGCTTTAAAGAGTGCCCTAAGGGGATATACATTTATTCCAAGTAGAATACGAGAGATTACACCGCCAAGAGGAACACCTGCATATATTGTATTTGAGGAACAGGGTGCTATGCCATGTCTTTGGCTGAAACAATGGTGCAAAGAGACAGACAGAGAGGGATAGGAGCTTAGCATTCCCTGCCCATGAAACATTTAATTTGAGGACACTAGAGAATTTGAAGAGAGTGCTGTATGATTTGAAGCCTCCTCTAAGACCTGCACAATTCGAAGCATTAGCAATCTGGTAACTAGTAGCTACAGCGACTGAAATTTGAGAGGAGAAGGAGAAAAGCTGAAAAGACTCTCGCAGAGGCTAGATGGGATAGTGAGCAGAGATTTTGGGGAACTGAGACTTTACAGGGAATTAAGTTGTTTCCGGCAATTGCACAAGAGAACGGGAACAGGTCTAAAAAGAGGGATTCTTATCCTTCGGAGAACAGAGAGCAGAAATAGAAATCCACAAGGGTAGGATGTCTTTAACATGTGATGAAGAGTCAGATGATGATGAGTTTATTTTATAGTTACTGAGAAACCGTCCCCCACCATATGCAGCACATAAGAGAAGTTCAAGTACCAGTGTAGACCCTACAGCTCTGGTACCAATTGACTATACTCAGAGCCAGATTCAGGTTAACCATAATATTCCATCTACTTCAGTGATTCAAAGGCTTATGCCTCAGATGGATATTCACAAAATTTGTCCGGTGTACCTATTGTAGATACCACAACAAACCTAGTAGTGCCGACAGGACAAGTTTACCAGAAGCTGACATTAGTTCAGATAGAATCTACCCTGAATCTGATGTCCTGATACAAACACAGACAATTCCAAAATACACTCACATAACAGGATCACAGACAGAGATGTCTGCTTTAACCAGTCAGAATACAGGAATGATGCACTCGAGAGACCCAAGTGTCAGATCAAGTCCAGATGCAGTGTCAGTACTGGTTACCATGGGTCCAGTCATACCGTTGTTTGCTCAGGGAAACAACAAGAACAATGAACAGAAAATCCTGAGTACGAGCATAGAGAGGGAGAGATTCAATGAGAATGCAAGAATAATGACCCCCACGAGAATGACATTTGATGGAACAGGTCGGTTGATTGATTTAAGACCCTCCAAATAATGAGGTGAGATCGTACATAGGTCCTAATCCAAGCATGATGACACCTGAGACCCCAAGCCTAACGTTACAGCAAATGCCTGGTGTAGGCAATAATAAAATTTCACTACAAGGTCTGACAGCTCAGCAGTTAACTGAGTGGTTAGAGAAGTTGAGTAGCAGTCAAGGAGATTCCAGCGGAGGAAGTGCCTTGAATGTGAGGAGGCTTAGACTAGAAGCAGAAGACCTAGTTGAGGAAACAATGGATTTGGACAGGACTGACATAATCAGAGAAGATGAGTTGCGTTATTTGTGCAAGCTGATTACTAACAAAGCAGAGATAGCCCTTCAGAAATTGACAGACTTAGCAGAAAAATATGACATAGAAAGTGAAAAAACAAAGCATTTAAAGAAGAGTTACAGATTAGAGTTCGACTCAAAGGACTTTGAGAACCCCAGGAATAAAAATTCACATTAGAGAATTAATTCAGAGCATTTAAACGTGGGGAGCATTAGATAAATGGAAATGCAGATGGGCAAAGAAAAGAGACAAGAGGAAAAGGGATTCTGCGAATCCTACTGTGCATGTGCAGCAGGCTGAGGATCCAGTGAAAATCCTACCAATGAGAGAGATTCCTTGGGGGAATTTTGTTCACATCCCTTGGAGCAGAAGTGGCATTTTTTCTTTTACAAATGATTATACCAGGTTGAGAGAGAAGCCAGTAGAGTGGTACCAGCAAACAGATTGGTTTGTGAAGCTCGCAAAATGTCTGTGGGAGGATTTGAACACCCTCTTAGAGATAGTGGTTCCAGCAGACTTATGGATCGAGTACTAAAGGAGTGTAGATTGGGCAACAAGAGAACCTCAGAGTGATTCAGCAACAGGTGCACCGTATGTAATGAAGTATTGCTATAAGGTGATTGCATTTTTGAAAATGAGAATTTTGATTGGCAAGAACATTGATTGGCAGAGAATAGACAGGACAGCTCAGGAAGCAAAAGAGTCAATACATGCATACTATGAGAGATTGTTACAGGAGCTCAAACATTACAGTGGCACAGAAACAATTGAGCCGAAAAACATGATTAATTTTGTGTTCAGATTTGTTGACACCCGAGATTAGCCAGATGATTAAGAGTCATTTGACTTGTTGGCAAGCGAAGCTGATTGATGAAGTATTGCAGTATGCAAGGTATTGTAGTGATGAGATTGAGTTGAAGCAGAGAAAGTTGAAAGAAAAGTCAATGGGGATGCAGCTTAAAGCAGCACAAACATGAATGCAGGGACGTTTTCCACAGCAGCAGCAGGGAAACGTGATTCTTCAGAATTAAGCAAGAGGTGGAGGTCATGGTGGAAATGGAAATGTGAATCATGGTTTAGATGTGAATACAGTGGTTACTCAGAATGACGTGCAAGGAATGAAGAGATTGTTGCCATGTCATGCTTGCGGAGGAATCGGACATTGGAAACCGGAGAGTCCAATGTTAGGTCAGGAAGGTGTTCTTCAGCAATCAAGCGAAATCAATTATTTTCCAAATATAAGAGGACTGAGAATGAGAGGTCACAATCCAAATTTTCAATGTAATGTGAATCAGGTACAAGGTTTTCAGCCCATGCAACAGATGCAAATACCACTTTTGCAGATGCCCCAGTGGCAGCAAATGCAACCTCAAGTTCACATGGTACCTAGAAAGCAAATTGAAATACCTCAAGCCCCAATGTAGCAGCAGCATGTGATGCTTCCTCAGCAGGTCACAGGTCAAAGGTTTAATCAGAACAACAACACAGAACACCAATTCCCACTACACAGTGAGGATGAAGTGAATGATGACTGGGTGAGCTAGAGTTCAGATGAAGAGGAATGTGTATTAGCAGCTTTATTAGAAGTAGATCAGAAAGGCCCATATGTGGAGGGAAAAGTGATGGGTCACAAAGTCTCCTTTTCAGTTGACACAGGAGCTACACGCTCTACAGTGAGGACAGAAGAAGTTCCAAATCCACCCATGTCAGGGAAGACAGTCCAGATTGTAGGAGTTAGAAATCAGTATTCGACAAACCAGATCACAGAACCAATTCAGCTTAAGATTGGCAATTTCAAAGGGTTACACAAGTTTGTCATTTGTGACTCGAGTCCAGTATCCTTACTTGGAAGAGACTTGTTATGCATGTTATAACATGTTGTTGTGATGTTCTATTACTTGCTCAAATGATGGAAGTGCCATTCAGACCAATAGTGATGATGAAGATTACTTGTCTGCAGAAACAGATTGTGACACAGTGAATGAGGAGTACCATTTGATCAGTTTCTTTCCAGTTTTTACAGTGAGAGATCTTCCTTCTGACTTACAGGGAACAATCAAAATTAAAGTATGGGATTTTACAGGAAAAGACATTGGTCTAATCAGAGGAGTTGAGCCAATTAAGGTGCCAGTCAAGCCAAATGTGATTTTCCCCAGATTCCTCAATACCACATGGCACAGGATACAATTGAAGGGATTGAACCCATCATTGCAGAGTTATAAACCAAGGTTTTTTTAAAGAAGTGGTCAGAAGCCCATGTAATTCACTGATAATGGGATTTCGAAAAAGCCATATGGGAAATTTCGAAGTGTTCAGGATTTGAGGAAAGTAAATGACATTGTGATTATGGTGGTCATTTAGACATTGGCGGTAAAAGCCGCCTACCGCCATGGTGAAGGCCGCCAAAATACCACCACCGCGGCTACTATCTGTCCGCCAGACTATTAGCACTGCTGGACTTCTGGCACAAGAAGGGCAGCAATCCGGCAGTGATCGGACTGGCGGACGGTGGTAGGCTGGTGCTGCTACCACGAGCACCGCCACGCCACTTGAATGCTGGCAGCCATATCATGACCTGTAATACGGCCTGGCAATGTTCAGCTGACGGGGCGGTGCTGGTGGTAGCAGCGCCCCTTCATGTTCCCTGCTGGATGAGTTCCTCGGAGCAGGTATGGTGATCGTCCGACAGGGGAGGGGGGTGGTAGGGTGGGGGGCGTGTTGTGCCTGTGTGTTTGTATGTCTGGAACAATGCATGTATGAATGCGTGTATGCCAGTGTGTGTATGAATGCGTGTATGCCATTATGTATATGAATGCGTGTATGCCAGTGTGTGTATGAATACATGTATGCCAGTGTGTGTATGAATGCATGTATGAATGCATTTATGCCAGTGCGCGTATGAATACATGTATGCCAGTGTGTGTATGAATGCATGTATGAATGCGTGTATGCCAGTGTGTGTATATGAATGCGTGTATGGATGAGTGTAAGTTAGTGGGTGTATGCGTGGTATATGTCTGTGTGCATGTATGGGGGGGCTGTGTCGATGAATCTAAGGCAGTGGGGGGGCTTAGTGTGTATATGGGAGGGTGTGGGGGGTGTATCTGAATGTCAGGGGGACAGGGAGTTAGTGTGTGTTTGGGGGATGGGTGGTGGGCTGAGTTTTGATGGAGGGAGTTGGCGGTGTCAGGTGAGTGTTAGGGGAGCCACCTACCGGTGACAGGGCTTCTCTGTCACCGGTAGGGCCTACCACCATGATTTTTGTGGCATTCCTAACGCCACGGAAAACATGGCGGTAGGCTGGCTCAGAATGCCTTGGGCAGTACTCTGTTGGCTGCCAGGCTGGGAATTCACATCCCCGGCCCAGCGGCTCATACTGCCATGGTGGTATGAATGGCAAATTGGCAGGTTGGTTGCAGCCAACCCACTAATCTCATGATGTGGTGGTATGTACCGCCAGCCTGTTGGCGGTACTATTGCCAAATTAACCTCCAGGGACATGATGAGGGCCAATGTGTTGTCCCATGGTGCCAAAACCAGCAGTAATTTGGTTGCAGATCCCATGTGATGCTGAATGGTTCACCGTAGTGTACCTGTGACAAGCATTCTTTTTGGTACCTCTTCATGAGGAGAGGCAATTTCTTTCACTGTTTTAAATATTTGGACCAAGTCTTTTGTTGGTGTAGAATTCCTCAAGGGTTTTCAGAGTCACCGTCCATTTTCAATCAGATTCTGAAGAAGAACCTGGAGTCATTGGAAATGCCTTTCCAATTGACATTGGTACAGTATATTGATGATTTATTAATCGCATCAAGGACAAAAGAGGCATGCAATTATGATAATATTGCCTTACTGAATCACTTAGGGAAGAATGGACATAAAGTGTCCCCAGTGAAATTGCAGTACTGTCAGAAAGGAGTTAAATATTTGGGTCACCTAATTGAGAAGAGAATCAGGATAATCTCCAGATAAAGGGTTGCAGATGAATCCCCCAGCTACACAGAGAGATGTCAGAATGTTTTGGGGAATGGTGAGCTATTGTAGTCAGTGGATTCCCCACTTTTCAATTATTTCAAAGCCATTACAGAAGCTGACTCCACAAAGAAGTTACTGATCCCTTAGTACTAGATCAAACTTGTATGAAAGCCTTTACTGAGTTGAGAAAGAGTCTGTGCAAAGCCCCGGCTTTGGGAATGTCTGACTACACAAAACCCTACATGTTTTTTCATGAGCATGACACTTGTTCATTTTCTGCTTTGATTCAAGTCCATGGTGGTGTAAACTGCCCAGTAGCATATTTTTCAGCTACTTTGGATCCAGTTGCAGCAGCTTTACCAGGCTGTTAACGTGCAATAGCCGCTGTTGGATCAAGCCTCACTCAGAGTGAGGGCATTGTGATGGGACATCCTTCAACTGTCATAGTCCTCACTCCATTGATGTTTTACTCACCAGAACCAAGACTCAGTACTTAACTAATGCCAGGTTGACCCGGTATGAAACTGTCATCCCGGGTTCCTCCAGTGTTACGTTAAAAAGGTGTACAGTGCTTAACCCAGTAACTTTACTTCCAAAAGAGAATGTTGAAATTGTTAGAAGTTGAACATGACTGTCTGGAGGCTACTGATGCACAGAACAGAGACCTGATATTTGAGATGCCCAATTGGAGGAAAATGACCAAATTATTTTTGTTGATGGTTCCTGTTTAGGAGATAACATGGGAACATCAAGAGCGGGATATGCTGTATTCACAATTTCTGATATACTTGAAGCGTCCTGGCTTCCTGGAGTGTATTCTCCACAAGTGGCGGAGTTGGTAGCCCTTACGAGAGCATGCCATGTCTCTGCACAGCTTAAAGTTACTATTTATATAGACAGCCAGTACGGATTTGGAATAGTCCATGATTTTGGCCAGCTGTGGTCACAGAGATGTTTCCTGACCTCTTTGGGTTCACCGGTTAGAAATGGTGAAATAATCTATGACTTGTTACAAACTATTCAAATACCTGAAAAGTTTGCTGTGGTGAAAAGCAGCACACACCTGAAATCACAAGATTTAGTTTCAATGGGAAATGAGGCAGCTAGAGAGTCTAGTCAGAGGAGGGCTCTCCCAGAAGTAGACGGTCTTGCAAGTCAAACAGAACAAACAATAGACCTCGAGGGGTAGGGAGTTGAGGCAGATGAGAGCCAAAACGGTCTTACTCCTCCTGAACCAGTTGCAGGTACGTCAAGAGAAAATCCTGCAGAACAAAGAGATGTTACAAATCAAGCACAGAAAAGAGCATTGACAAGAGGTCCACTGAAAGGAAAGAAGTGGCCAAAATCACAACCAGAGGAAAGAAGCAATTACAGTGACAACAATTGGGGAAGAAGTTAATACGACTAGAAAAGAAGACAAGTGATGGAGAGTTAAATGAACATCGAAGCTTGAAGAGAAACATACTTGCAAATTGAAGGTAAGCAGGTCCTGAATGGGCGTATGCAATGACAAGTGAATGGCAGAGTGAATTTTTTTCTTTTTATTTTGATCGAGAAATTCCAGTTCAATATTTATTGCATGTGAAGAAGATCAATAAACCGAACTTTGTAAAATCGTGAATCTAAGAAAAGTGCAAAACAAACTGTTGACAGTAACCGGAAAATACTTTTGAAATAACCTTTTAACAAGCTGCTAAGCCAAGTTTCCTATTTTTGACAAAAGACCCTGGAAGAAAGACTAAAAGCTGTATATAACTGCTAAAGAAGATTGAAGATTTTTGTTGTTTTATTTTTGCTGCATAGTTATAATTTTTCCTTGTACCTTCTGATTCTTTACAGATCATGAGTAACCGTACCCAACAGGGTAGAAAGAAAGGGTTCTGTAAATACATAGGTATTGGGTTGACAATTGTATGTATGATATTGTGTCTGGAGTTGATTGTGAGCATGACTTTTCTTGACAAGATAGTAGCCAACCATACCTCGGCTTTAGAGACAACTACTGCACTCACAGAATTAGATACGTTTAGGTTAGATGAGAAATATTTGCACATAAATAATACCCAAGTAGAACTTTCTTCTAATGTTTTCTATCGCTTGTTGCGTGAGTATGTTGAGACGATGTATGTGAGATATTGTTATGTCTGCACACAGATTCCTTTATCATTGGAGGAAGGAGTTACTTATCATAGTTTGCCCCTTACTTATGGAATAAGTTGCAGTCTTTTCCTAACAAGATTTTATAACCAGGAGTACATTCAGTACTTCTACTCGGACCACGATGTGGTGTTTTCATTTGTCCCTATAATTTAGTAATTGAGTTGAGTAGCTAAGTAAACCACTATGGAGTTAGTAAGAGGATTCTTTGAACATACATTGACATTTGGCACAGCCTACACGCATCACAACAATAGATAGAAGGGAAACATTAAAGGAGAAATTAGAAAAGGGCTTAGAGAAAAGGACATTTAGAAACGATCTAACATGATCTAGACACGATCATGTATTTGGCGACATAAGGACACAAGGGAGGTTAGCTTTAGCTGCACAACATGTGGGAAAGCTTTGTGTATAAAGGCCTAAATCTAAATCTAGAACTGACACGTTGTTTGTGGGAATGAGTGAATGAAGACATGTGTTACTGTTTCAGAGTAAATGGACATTCATGTTAAGTGGACATGACACAGCAATTCCAGGAGGTTATTACATCTGTGTACCAAATGCATGTTACCGTCTTTCAAGAGGATGGTATGGCACATGTTAATTGGGGATAGTTTTCCCAAAGATTTATCAACTTGAGAATCTGATTAAGATAACTAAAATGAGTGAATTACATCACGTTAGAAAAAAGAGAGAATCATATTCTGGCATAGTTGGAGACATATTTGGAGCAATAATTCCTTCAGTGGGAGTTAATCTGAATTAATTGAAAATTCGAAAGTTGTCTACTATTGTGGATAACATGCATGCTGACATATTTTTCTGGAGCCATGATCCTAATGGATTCAGAAATGGCGGAGGTGAGATCTATGACTCTTCAGAATCGCCTTGTGTTAGACATCCTTTTAGCAAAGGAAGGCAGAGTTTGTAAAATGCTGAATTTGCATAATTTTTGCTCATGTATACCTAACAATAGTAAGGAAAGTAGAAGCCTTATTAACAATCTGACTAATGATAGCGCTGATTTGAAAGAACTGAAAGAACCTGGAGTTTAGGGAAATGTTGGCAAAGGTTTTGCTTCTGTGGGAGATTGCCTGGGCAACCAAGGGACAGGAATAATTTTGAAAATAATACAGATATTACTGATTATTGTGATTTGTATAATTGGAGCATGGGGAATTTATACATTGTATCATCTGATCAAAATGTTGACAATGAAAAATTATCAAAGGAGGGAAGGAATTAAAATTTAAAGATTATTTAGGGAATATTTAAAAAAGGGAAGGGAGAAATAAAATTTTTAGGTGAACAAAAATGTATATGGGATGATGTAAAATGTGATGACATATTTAGTCATCAGAGGAGGGACTGTGAACGCTGAATTTACTACTAACGAATTTTATTTATTTTGCGTTAAGAAGTTGCACAGAATTTGAATAATGTAGAAAATAATGTGTGTCTTGGAAAATGTGCCCACTTGAGTTGCAGCCATTAAGTTACAAAATGTTTTTATTAAATGTTTTATTAATATTAATTGAAGTGCCTGCATTTAGAAAAACATAGCATTGTGTTATACTAATCATTACATATTATGTATTCGCTTTATCAATTATAAGCCGTAAGTTAGCGTGGTTGAGCCTAGTTTTGCACAAGCCTCATATTAAGCTGCATTGTTTAATAAAGAGTGGGAATGTATGCCCAGCTAAATTAATTAATGTATTGTATACACTGTGTTGACCAAACGTTAGCAGATGTCTTTAAGCTTCTCATAAGAACTGCATGCTAGATTATCTTGTATTAGTCACTGTTACACTGTATAGTTTCATGTGTGAGACAGCGATGTTCCCAGGAGCATGGATGGATACAAAAATTTTACCTTATGAGCCTGACGATGGGAATAGAAAAAGAGGAGCCAATTATCCACATGTGAAAGACTGTTTAGTTATATTTTAGATTTGAAGTTTAGTCCTTATTGGACTAATTGTAAACGTATGATTTCCTGACAAAGTACAATGTGAAAAGTTCTCTAGGTGATTTTGATTTAGCCCGATTGTACAGAAAGGCGCGCGCCTTTTCCCATTTTGATTTCCTCCGTAGAGGTGCACTTATTCTATTCTATTTGGGGAGCCTAACAGTTCCTGATGACTTATTTATAGCTTTGATTTATTGCGTAAATTTTCATGCGGAATGCTGATTCCTAAGACATTGCTTCTTAAATGGTTCAGATAGTTACAGTACCTGTGCCTGAACCATTCCCCTTTCACTGCTCGTTGCTGATTGAACTGATGTCCAACTGATGAAGAAAAAAGCAGCTTGCTGATCCTTATGAGAAGAGGTATAGGAAAATGCTATTATTCTTATTGTAGGTCAAGTTCTTTGTTTCTAGGTACCAACCGCTATTTTGATAGAGCCATAGTTACAAGCCATAGTTACATGTTTTCCAAATTTATGTTGGTTAAATTGTTTTTTTATAAAGTCCAAACATGCTATGCTAATCAAAAGGTTAGTAAGGGAAACCCGGAAATGTTAACAGGTTGCTATTAACAGATGATTGATGTTGCTCAGTTGCTGAACCTATATGTATACTATTTCTATTGTGCAGTTATTCTTGCTATTGATTTGTACTTTAACTCTTGGATGTTTATTGATCAATGCATTAGCTAAATTGAGATTCATTAGGAGATTTGGTCAAACGGTGTTGTTTATGTATGTATACCATTTGGTTTTGAGACTAATTTATGTGATAATAGCTTTGGTTAATATAGGGAAATACACTTTCTAACTTTTACATAAAGGCGTGGTTATTCGTGACCAAATGGGTCATGGTGTGTAAAGATTTTGACTCCAAAGAATTTTCGATGGTGTTTATTGATTATGATGATTTATTGGCATTGAAATTGAGACTTATGGTGGAATCACTCTAAGCAAAGTCAAAAGGTCCTCGAACCTCTAACGCGTCCCCTTATGAATTAAACATTAAAAGCCCAAATAAAGGCAGATGCGCTAACACCATCTAAAACATGATCAAGAAGTCCACTGTTATCATTAGGGATTCTACCCATAGAAATACAAATTTGTGAGGGAGTGGTTGATTTTAAATAAATCACAAAGCTTAGTAACCTAGTGCTAGAATCTTGGCACAGATTTGCAATCTGCATTAATTGAAGAGATCGGGCAGTAGCACTGTGTTTCCAAGGGATCCTTACCTTCTTTTGGGATTATCACGTGTTAGCTGCAGCTAGAAATGACTTTTAATACTTTTATCATAATTGGTTTGTGTAAACAGTCTTTTTCTTTGTCATAAACGGTGAAAAGATTAATCAAACTGAGTTAATTATCAATAACAGAATGAGTTGGGTTTATTGGTGCATATAGATCATATAGATCATCATAACCATAAAGGTATTTCAATATTCCCACTGTGCCTTCTGTTTAGTACAGAATATGTAATTTCTATCTTGAAAAGCAGAAATATGACTTCTGACTCTGGTATTTCTTTTCAAGAAGTTGCCTGATCTGTTGGATGCAAGTAAGGTTTTTGCTTTTTCCAAGTGAACTAAATATCTAGCCCTTTTAGATAATTTATTTTTAATATTCTATTTTTAAAAAATTGAGTTTTAGGAAGTCATCACTATTTCCAATTGAATTACAATGTACAGATACTTTTTAATCTTACGTTTAAGAAGCCTCACAGATTTGATTTTTGGCGTTTTTTTTGTTAAATACACCTACAAACAATATATAATCATGGCTCTATCGCATCCCAAACAACCACATAATCTGAATATAGTTGTATCATGGAAGTAATGCTTCATTGACTGATTATGAATGTTTTGGATAAAATAACATTTCATTATTTAATCTTCATAAATTATTCCTTTGGTCATGCAAAGTAATATATGTCTTCATTCTTATGTACGTATGACCTTAGATTCATATGTGTTCCATTTCTGATGCCTCATCACTGTGTCATAAGAATTAATTCATTAATAGGTTATCCAACCTAGAGTAAAGGAGGTGAGGGGAAGAAGAGGAGGTAAGCTCTCACTTAAATTCAACTAATCACTTAAGAAGGGCACGTGTTTTTGTGCTATTGGTATATAAATTGTAAATTTACTTTCACAATTGAATACTTAGTCCAACACCATTTTAACATTACCTCAAGCTATAAAGCATCTGTGATCAACAGAAGCTCGCTTTCGTAAACAGCAGAGAAGCTGACGTAGGGCAATTAATATTGAGAATTGGCACTCCCTCTATGCCTACACTAAGCCGAGCTCATACCCAGTTACCCTTTCTATCACCTTTATAATCTTTAAGCCTAATATTGCAATTTGTAGATAAAAATATTATTACACCATCTCACTTTTCTACTGCTTTAGAGTAACTACCTGACTGTCCGACAGCACCAACTGAAGCCTCCTTTTCCCATTCCAGCCCTAAACCCAGAAGGAAGCTATACTGGAAGTCAGGCACTGGAACCCAGGACAAACTAAGAAAGGAACATGCACAGTGCCTGGGGAAGGAAGGAGCTAGCTTACATACAAAGTCGAGGCTGAATGATCGAGGAGGAGAGTGACTCCCTGAAAGGAAGCACAGGACTAGGGAATGGACAAGCGCAGCCGGGAGACATGAAGAGGAAGAGAGAAGCCCTCAGCAACCCAAGAGCCAGTAGCAGGATTCTTTTCCCAGCCAGGTGTTTAGCCAGCTCCTCTCCAGAATGGGGAGGGGGCATCGGCGGGAGCCAATCCGCCCCAAAAGCATAACAAATTGATATAAAATATGCTTCATCATGTGGTGCTTTCAGTATTAATGAAAAGCTCTGAGAAAGTAGAACATTTATAAAAATATTTTTTTATTTGCTTTTGGACTCCTTCTCATTTGGTTTTATATGATTCTACATACCTGCGTAGACGGGAGAAATTGTGGCTTTCTGCTTGTTTTCTTTCCTCTCCTGCTGGGCACAGTTACGTTCTCTTTCTTTATTAATCCCACAATACCCAAATAAACAGAAGTCCTGGATAGCACTTACAAACCTCACATAAACAGACAAAGCTTACCTGGGTAAAAGAATTTATGTGAACTCTCTCCTTTCTATCGAGGGTGCTGGTGGACAGGGACTTCCAGGAGTCCTATAGAAAGGAGAAGATAAGCCGTTGAAGAGTCATACCTAAATAATCAACCTTTACAACTTTATAAAAATAAAAACAATCAAGCATACTTTCTCTCCAGAGTCATATTTGTATATGCTAAGCAACAAATGGTGGAGAATAAACATTGATACATAATGGATACGTTAATTCAGCAACTTGTTCAAGGACAGAGGAAATTGGAATGGGCATTGTAGCTTTAGATGTCCTCTGTGAAAGCCAATAGTGAGATCTTTCAGGACGCTATAATAGAACAGGTGGAAAACTTCAATAAACTAGCCCAGGATCAATTAGAGGTGACTTCAGGATTAGTAGGGGGTAGACGACTATCCTCCTTGGGCTCCACAGTAACCTTACAAAAACAGCTACCCAGAGAGGATCTAGATCACTTTTTATTGAATTTTAAATGAGCAGCTAGGGCCACTGCATGGCCTCTAGAGGGCTGGCACTTTTATCTAGCACCACTGCTGACAGGCAATGCTCAAGCAGCCCACCAGACAGCAAACCAAGAGGAGGTGCTACATATGAGGAAGTAAAAAAAAATAAACCTGGATCAAGTGGGTTTAGACGAAGAAGCCTATTGGAGTCAGTTTAGAAAAAAGAGGGGAACCCCCAATAGACACCCCAAAAACCTTACATTTCAAATTAAAAACTGCAATCAACAAGTGACAGAGACTGCAAGAAAAAAGTAGGGAGAAGATCATGGATAAGATCCATTTGGAGCAATTCCTGGAAACCCTATCAACTCTCATTCAGAAGTAGCTGTAACAGCATTCTGGACTGACAATTGATCAAGCTGTGATGCCGATAACCACTATTTCGAGGGCCTCACTTCGGTTTTCTCAAGTAGAGCCTGAGGAGCAGTCTAGGTCCAACCCAAGTCAAGGGATCACCACAATGATAGAAAAACATTTAGGAATTTTAATGACTCTAAGAAAAGTTGCCTACTGAAACCTAAACATCCAACCTGTTTTGAGTGCGGGGAGTGAGGCCACCAAGCCCATTTCTGTAAAAACAAGAAACCAGAGAAAGGGTCCATAGAGGTCATCTATGCCCCTAGTTCCATCTTCATCACCCAAGAAATGGGTTCCTGCTTTTATGTAAGTCTACAGGTCAATCAAAAATGGGTGGCCACCCACCTCATCTCTGGTTGAAGGCAGTCTGTAGTGCAAGGCGATCGAATACTCCCTTCCCAAATCCTCCCCATTAAATACATAGGCGTTAGGTGCATGGGGATGTAAAAACATATCCTGTAGCTAATTTAATAATTACTATGACTGAGAGCCACCCAATATAAATTGAAGTAGGAGTCCTCAGAAGCCTCCTTGAAGATGTCCTCCTTAGGAGTGACAACCCGCAATGTATCAAAATGTTCCTAGAAACCATAAAAGCAACGCAAATGAAACTAAAGGGAGGTACAGGGTAAAAGGACACAGGGCCAGAAACCCTTTCCACACAGAATGTGCTACTATCTCCAGCACCCTGGAGGATAGATCGCAACTTTAGAGTAACCCAATTGAATGATGCCTCCATCCAGCAGGCTTGGGATGTTGCCAGACAGAACCAGACTACTACAAATCCACACTTCCTGATTAGAAAAAGGCTTTTGTACTAAATAGCGAGACCTACTGAACCACCACAATTGCTAGTTCATGTTTTATGCCCATGGGCATCTGTTGGCAGGCCACTCAAGGCCTGAGGAAAGTGTGTGTGAGATCTTACACCAATTCAAATGGCCTAGTATCTTTGCACACATAAAAAAAATATTGCCAAGAGTGTGAGATTTGTCACCAGAAGAATCAATATTGATCTCCCAAGGTACTCTTGCAAACATTACCCGTCATAGGAACTCCTTTCAAAAGGGTAGGGATGGACCTCACTGGACCCCCCTACGTAAGACTTCAAAAGGACATCAATATGCCCTAGTATTAGTTCATTATGCCACTCGGTACCCTGAGGCCATTCTCTTGTGTATTCCAAACACTGAAACTATAGCACAACATTTGGTGGAGTTCTTCTCTCACATAGGGTTCCCTAAAGAAATTCTTACCAACAAGAGAACTCCCTTTGCATCACATTTGCTGAAACAACTTGACATCCACCAGATTAAAACTTCTGTTTATCATCCCCAAAAAGATGGATTGGTAGAATGATATAATAGTTCTCTCAAGCTTATATTAAGGAAAATATTGTCCAGAGAAAGGAGAAACTGGGATCAGATGCTTCCCCTTGCTCTATCTGTCTTGCGGGGACAGGATAAAAGTAGTATAGGTTATTACCCTTCTGAGCTGCTTTATGGGCAGAAACCCTGAACCTACTAGAGATCACCAAAGAAGCATGGTAAAGGGATACAGAACAACAAGTTAGGAATCAGCTCGACTATGCTAAGCAATTGAAAACATGCATAGACAAAACTTCAAACTTTGCCCATAGTAACTTGGAGAAGAATTAGAGAAGGCAGAAGGAGATATATGACAAAGTGAAGAAATGGAGAACCTATCATGTAGGGGTTTGGGTTTTAGGTATTTTGTCCACTTCTGTGCGGATCTGAGTGGGAAGGCCCTTTTAAAATTATTGAAAAAATAGGCAGTGCTACCTACACACTGAGACTATCTCCTAACAAGGAACAATCCTTCTGAGTAAACTTATTGAAGAAATGGTTTGGACTCCTACCAAAACAAGTATAAGCCACTGTCCTGGAGATCCTCACATGTTACTAAACTAGAACAACTCCCCATTAACGAAGCCCAATCCGCAGGACAAAAGAGGAATCTTGAATGAACGCTAAAGTCATTTTTAATGATCTACCAGGATAAACAGCTCTAGCAGAACATACTATTCCCATTAAGGAAGGTATAGTGGTCATACAAAAACCCTATAGAATTTCAGCAGCCATACAACTGGCTATCCAGAAAGAAGTTGATCAAATGCCAACAATGGGAGTAATAGAACCTTCCCAAACCAACTGGTCGTCACCGCTTGTCCTGGTACCAAAACTCGATGGAAGCATACACTTCTGCATTGACATCAGGGCTGTCAATAACATCTCTAAATTTGATGTTTACGCCATTCCCCTAATTGACAAATTAATTGAGAAGTTGAGTGAGGCCAGATACATTACCACAATAGACCTCATAAAGGGATATTGGCAGGTACCTCTAAGAAAGGAGGACTGAGTGAAAACTGCCTTTTCCACCCCTTTTGGTTTGTTTCAATTCACTGTACTACCCTTTGGTCTCCATAGGGCCTCTGCCACTTTTAAGTGCTTCATTAATTAGGTGTTAAAAACCATCAAGGGTACATTTCTGCTTACTTGAATGACATCATCATCTTCAGTTCCACCTTCAAGGAACACCTTAGTCATCTTCAAGACATCCTGAAAGAATTAGAAGGAGCCAATTTACATATTAACACAAAAAATCCCGAGCAGGCTATGTTAAGGTATAATACCTGCCCAGGCGTTAGAAGCCTTTCAGCAGCTTATGTTAGTTAAAACCTCCAGTCCAGTATTAACCTCCCCTGATTTTGAGAAGACTTTTATACTGCAAACCGCCACCTTGGACTGTGGTGTAGGTGCTGTTTTGTCTTAGTATAACAGAGAAGGGGTAGAGGTATCCATGTTGTTCATTAGTCACAAGTTATTTCCAAGGGAAGAAGCCTATTCAGTGATAGAAAAATAATGTCTTACCATTAAGTGGTCTGTTGAAAATCTATGTTATTATCTGGATGGAAAACCATTTATCCTATAAATCAACCACGCTCCCCTAACATGCCTAGGAAGAAATAACAGGAATAATCCCCCTGTTCTCTGCTGATTCCTCTCTTTGTAGCCTTTTCAATTTGAAGTTCAATATAGGCATAGGAAAGATCATAGCAATGCAGACTTTCTATCAAGGTTTCCCCTTTTCCGCATTTGGAAAAATCCCAGGAGGGGGTGGCATAGAGTAGAGGAGGAGGATCTACCTGACTGTTTTCCTGGGTCCAATGGCACCAACCAGAACTGAAACACAAAAACCTACAGAACCCCTGGAAGTACCTATGCAAATTGGTTCTGCATGAGGTCTCTAGACCGAGGAGGAAAGATTAAGATATCGTAGAAAGGGTCTTAGTTTATATTTTGGTGAACAAGGTAATTTGGTTAAGGAGTGTCCTGTACGTCCATCCAAGCTGTCGGGAAATGCCGAAGTCCACCTCTGGAGAGGAAGGAGAGACTGGATGTACAGAATCTTCCTCAAATATATTTTTCCAAGTTTGTTCCAGCAAATAGAACACAGTTAATCCTATTACCTATTGTCTTGCAGTGGGGTTCTGATAAATTGTTGTCCCCTATGGGCTTGCTTGATTGTGGAGCCATTGGTAATTTTTTAGATGCTACATTGGTGTCAGCTTACCAGATTCCTAAACAACCGAAGGATAGGATAGAAGTCATTCATGCAGTGTCAGCTTGCCAGATTTCTAAACAACCTAAGGATAGGATAGCTCATCGTGCTTTCTACTTCACCCGCAGGGTCTCCTTTATTATTTGTTCCTGGGAAAGACAAAGGATCTTAGACCCTGTATAGGCTTTAGGAAGCTGGATCAGATAACCATTAAAGATCGATTCCCACTTCTGCTTATCAGGGACATCTTGTAAGCCATTTGTGGATGTATTAGATATACAAAATTGGATCTTAAAGGAGCATACCATCTGCTACCCAAAAAAAGGAGAGTGACAAGTGGAAGATGGCCTTTAGCACTCTGTTTAGTCCCTACGAATGTAAGGCATGCCATTCGGTCTCAGCAATGCGCCTTCAGATTTCCAGTCATTCATGGATAGCATTTTATCATGTATTCTCAACCTATATGTTATCATGTATCTCGATGATATCCCAAAACAATTCCAACAATCTATCTGATCATCACCAACATGATTTTTAAGTACTTCACCGGATACGGAAGAATCATTTAACCTCCAAACCAGAAAAATGCACGTTTGAAAAGACAGAAGTAGAGTACGTAGGCCTTATCCTATATGCCACTGGTGTCATTATGGATCCTAGTAAAGTTGCTGCTGTTCTCAACTGACCAACTCCATCAACTGTCAAGGAAACCCAACGTTTTTTAGGTTTTCCCAATTTTCTATCTATTCTTCTGAAATCACTCATCTCCTAAAAAAGGAGAATCTAATCCATGGGTTCCATTGGGATTCTCAAGCTTAAAAGTCCTTTCAGTATCTAAAGAAGACCTTTATCTGTGCCTCTGTCCTTCAACATCCTGACACCGAGAATCCCTTTTTTCCTCAACACATTATACTATCTCCTGACAGAGTGCTCCTGAATATAACCTAATTTAGTGACTAAGTACAGTCACAGCAACAAAGAATACCTCTACAAAAGTGAAAAAATGCCCCTTAAGCACCAAGGATGGGTTGTATTTATTATTAATTGTGTCAGGACACCAGGTTTACGGGCTATAGACATTTTAAGAATACTTTGAAATACTTTGAAATACTTTCTCGATATTTCTGATGGCCATTTATAGTACAAGACACTAAGGGGGTCATTCTGACCCTGGCGGCCGGTGGCCGCCAGGGCCACCGACCACGGGAGCACCGCCAACAGGCTGGCGGTGCTCCCACGAGCATTCTGACCGCAGCGGTTCAGCCGCGGTCAGAAGCGGAAAGTCGGCGGTATCCCGCCGACTTCCCGCTGCTCGGGGGAATCCTCCATGGCGGCGGAGCGTGCTCCGCCGCCATGGGGATTCTGACACCCCCTACCGCCATCCTGTTCCTGGCGGGTCTCCCGCCAGGAACAGGATGGCGGTAGGGGGTGCCGCGGGGCCCCTGGGGGCCCCTGCAGGGCCCATGCCAATGGCATGGGCACTGCAGGGGCCCCCGTAAGAGGGCCCCACTGTGTATTTCAGTGTCTGCAATGCAGACACTGAAATACGCGACGGGTTCAAACTGCACCCGTCGCACCCCTGCAACTACGCCGGCTCAATTCTGAGCCGGCGTCCTCGTTGCAGGGGCATTTCCTCTGGGCCGGCGGGCGCTCTTTTGGAGAGCGCCCGCCGGCCCAGAGGAAATGTTTGAATGGCCGCCGCGGTCTTTTGACCGCAGTGCTGTCATTTGGCGGCGGTACCTTGGCGGACGGCCTCCGCCGTCCGCCAAGGTCATAATCACCCCCTAAGAGCTATGTTACTTGTTGTCCAACCTGCACCCAAGCAAAAGTATCTCACCAAAGACCTATGGGTTTACGTCAACCATTACCTTTGGCCTCTGGTACCTGACTTCCTACTGGGATAGATTTTGTTGTGGATTTACCTCTCTTTGAGGGTAAAACAACCATAATGGTTGTGGTGGACTCCTTTGCAAAGATGGCCCATTCTTCAGCCTTGACAAAGTTGGCTAATACAGCCAAACACTTTCTTCATGATGTTTACAGACTACATGGCTGTCTAGAAAAGATAATTTATGTTCATGACCCTCAGTTTATATATCATTTGTGGAAGAATATTTGGTCAGTATTAGGTAAATGTCAGGTTTTCACCCACAAACCAATGGACTCACTGAGAGGGCAAACCAAACTCTAAAATAATATTTGAGATGTTTTTGTAGTGCCAACGCAGAAAATTGGATGTCTCTTCTTCCTTTTGCTGAGTTTATTTTGAATAACAGTGTTCATAGTGCCACCAATGTCACTCCTTTCTCTTGTGTTTTGGAGTTTCATCCCAAAAGATTTCCTGAGATAATGAGTAGATCTACATCTGTTCCTGCAGTCTGAGCATTGTTTTGTCTGCAAGATGAAACAAGAAAACAAGTAGCTAAAAATCTACAATTGGCCCGGGACAGGATGAAAGCACATTCCAACAACCATCAACATCCTGAACCAGATTGTCAGGTAGGAGATAAGGCATGGTTGTCATCCCAGTTTTTACCTTCCAAATGTAGCCCCCATTGTTTGGGTTCCTTTTCTATTACTCAAAAGATTAATCCTGTCACTGTGCGATTGCTCCTTCCTGATACTTGGAAAGCCCATCTTACATTTTATGTTTCTCAACTGAAACCTTATGTTTTTGATACATTTTCCAGGGTACCACCACCACCTCCCATAATAGTCAATGAGAAATCCGAGTTTGAAGTATTCTCTATTGTGGATTCCCATATCTGTCAGGGGAAGCTGCAATATCATGTGCAATGGAAAAGGTATCCTGTTTCTGAAGAGTCCTGGGAATATGCCTCTACAGTACATGCCCCTGCTCTTGTCCGTATGTTCTATCATAACCATCTTCCCAAACCCAGAGCTTCTGGGAGAAGGTATACTGCTGGGCGAATCATGTTTGGGCTCCGGGGCCAAACGCAACATGCCTTACCACCAGTGCTGCCACTGCAGTGCGCTATCCATGTTTCTCACACGATGGTACTTACCTTGGGAGGTTCTGATTCCTGTGGAAGCTTTTTTTACCATAGACTTTTTTCCTCCTTCAGAAGTGGTCCTTTCTCTAGGTCATCTGCTAGTGTGGGTGTTTGCTCTGTTGGCACGGTGGCTTCGAGAAGGGATCACCCTTTCAGCAACATCAAGGTCTCCAGGATCCAAAGTACGTCGCCTGGCCGTCGACAAAATTAAGCCTTTGTAAAGTGCAAAAATTGTCACAGAAATGGAGCATCTCTGTACTGAAACCCTAGAACTGGGTAAAAGTCACATCTCTTTGGCCTTTACATGGCATCCTGATTGAGAGCTGAGAAAAGAAACATTTAAGAGATTTTCTGAACTAGATATAATTTTCCCCTTGTCTTAAAGAAAGTGGGAGCTGGTTCCAGGCTTTTGTCCCCAGTACATAAAAGGATCTTTTTCCTCTGGTCAGTAGCCTGAAATTAGGGATTTGCAATAATTTATTATTAGCTGATCTTAAAGTTCTGTGAGGGCATTAAGGCACAAAGTAGTCAGATAGAAACTAAGGGTCAGTCGTATAAAATTCCCTGTAGACTATGGTCAATAATATCAACAGAACACCCTTCTGTACGATTAGCCAATGGAGGTCCCTTAGTCCTTTTTAGATAGGCCATTGCCAAGGCAATTTGAGGGCCAGTCTGACAGCGGCATTCTCAACGACCTGCAATTTTCAGGTATCTAGGTATACTCAGATAGAGGCTGTTACAGTACTCAAACCATGACATAATAAGGACATGGACTACAGTTTCATGTACCATGAAAGGGAGCAACTCAAAGCACTTCTCTAAAGATTTAATCGAGGAAACACAAGTCACTATGACTGTACGAACCTGATGTCAGAAAGAAAGATCATTGCCAACCTTCACTCCAAGGTTCTTTGTACCCTCTGTGGGTGGGGATTACTTAGAGAGGTCATCAGCCCACAAAGCCAGAGCAGAAAACAGGTTGTTGCTACGAAAACAAAGAATTTCTGTTTTGTCTGTGTTGCATTTCAAGTGATTACCATTCATTCAACTGATAACTTGGGAGATACAGTTTTTAAATTTTAAAGTTTTCTTCGGAGTTAGAGGAATCCTGGTTGAGTGACAAAATCAGTTGAGTATTCTAGTGATACTAGAGTATTTCACTAGTGCAATCAAGGGAAACATGTACACATTGAACTATGTTGGGCTCAATTATGAACCCTAAGGAACACCATGTTTCAAGAGTTTTTAATTTGATCTAAATGGGCCCATAGTTATCACTTGTGTCTTGGTTTTTAAGAAAGATTTCAACCAGGCCCGACCATGGATTCCAATATCCGCCAGGCTCTGTAGTTTAGACATCATGGGATATTGTGTTGAATGCTGTGGACTCTAAATAGTCTACAAATTGGTGATTGATTGCTTTCTCCAATATTGTGGCCAGAACAGGAAGCAGGGAAATAGGTCTGAAATTAAACATAATCTTAGGGTTGGCATTTGCCTTCTTAAGCAGAAGCTTGACTAAAGCTAACTTCCATCCGACACAATGGCCCTCTCTAAAGATTGATTTGAAATAGAATAAAAAATTGGATTGATGGCACCAATAGCTTTTTTTAAGAACAGACAGGTGTCAAGGGGCTAAAGGACAGCCTGAACTGCTGAGCATAGTAACCTGTTAAGATTATTTCAGCGTAATGGCTTTGAACTTGAAGAGAGAAGTAGTGTGAGGGTTTCATCTAGACTTTTCTTAGAATCTTCTACTGGTAGCTTAGTCACTACCACCACTTGAATAGCTTTAATATTTTGCTTGAAGACATCGGCCAGCTTGTCACTGAGTTCCTGTGAAGCATCAAGATCTGGAGTGCAGACTTTAGGATGAAGAAAATCTTGAGATAGTTTAAAAATAATAAAAGGGTCATTCTTTTCAAGGTTGATTTTAGTGGCAAAACACCATCTATTAGCCTTCTTAATGGATTTATGATATCTTTTTATTACTTATTTATAATTGTCCCTGTCCTCTTGGGAGTAATTGGCTCTTCATATTTGCTCTGACTGTTGACAGGTTTGATATTCTTTCGGCAGGAAGGAAGAAACCCAGGGAGCCAAGACTTTTTGAACCTTCAAATGACAGACACCTAAGGGTGCAAAATCATTAAACAGCAGCTGAATTTATCTAAATCTGTAGCTAGGATCCCTGTGAGCACTGGGGAAGAACATATGAGATGCTGAGGAGACTAGCGGGAGTCCCTTCTGTTAGCATCTCTACTATTTTCTTTCTCTTAGTTTGGCACAAGCATTAATGGAATAAACTTATTATGAGACCAGACCTGATTTTCAGGTTGGCCTTACAAAAGAGACTGCAAGTTGGTAAACACTAGGTCCAACATGTGACCAGCTTAATGCGTAGAACAGGTTACCAATTGCATGAGAATGAGGGTGTTTAGATTATCAATGAGGGTTCTGGCTGAAGGTTTTTTGTCATTGTCAACGTGACATTTACATTCACCTAAACTGATGTAATTTGCATATTGCAACCAACTAGGGACTGCACCCTCTAATAGGGAGTCAAGAAACAACTAAATAGGTCCCAGAGGCTGATACACTAGCATGACAGAAAAAGATTTATGTTGAGCAAAATCCCAGACATTGTGCTCCTTTCATTTCATTTTATAGAAAATACAGTACAATGTTATGCATTGTGAAAAGCAACAGCTGGATCTCCGTTCCTTGCTCCTTTCCAATCTAAATGATAAATCAAGTAACTGGAAGGAATTGCAATTGCTATGTGGGGTTTTGAAGATTCATTTAACTAAGTTTCGGTAAGAAACATAAATTCCATGTTTTGGTCACATAAAAAATTGTAGACATCCAACTCATGTTTTGAGAGGGAGCAGATAATTGATAAGGTGACTTTGTAGTCCAGGTTTATCTTGCAAACCATTGGATTTTGCCAAGACTACTTCATCTGGGCTCTTTTTATGGGAAGAAGCTCTCTCCGATCCAACATTCAAGGTTTTTTTTACAGGCTTGGCAGGAAATAGGTCCAGTCACATTTGTTAAACTGAAATAAATTTTACAAAATATACCCTTATGTAAATTCTTGATTTCTACTGAGCAATAGGCAAACAAGCAGGGCTGACCTGGGTTTTGACAGACAGCATGGCTGATGCTGGCCTCAGAACTGATGCAGACAGGCACACATGGGCTTGCCTTCGTCATGCCCGCTGCACACATCCAGTGATGGTCTGCTTTTAAACATTTCCCTCCCTCACTGTCGCTGCCTCTGCCTGAACACATAGGTGTTGTCAAGCGGGGCAGGAATGGTGGCTCAAGAGTAATAAAAGTATTCCTCCTTGTTTCGCCCTGCTAATGCCACCCCTGGGGGTGGCATTAGATTTTGGCGCTGCCTCAGGTTTATGAAATTTCATCAGTCTGAGGCAGCGTCAAAATGCAATGGGTGTTGCTGTGGCACACCCACAGCAACATCCATTGCACGACCTTCCACACACAGTGCTCCTTGGGAAGGGGCCGTATTTACAAGGTGACGTTAAGCCACAAAAAGTGGCTTAATGCCACCGTGTAAATACTGCGCAGTGCTTAGCGCCACAGGAGCGTCACAAAAAGTGACACTCCTGTGGCGCTAGGGGCCTATAAATACACCCCAAAGTTTCTTGAAAGGCAATAATAGACATGGTGGTCTACTGGGTCCAGCAGGGCACCATCTCTGTGACAGCCTCCAAACATAGTGAGTCGCAATTCCCATCCTACCGCATTATCATTCATGATGTTGTTCAGACTGCAACCCACTAAGATTCAGGTTTTTAAGAATCACCGTATTAGCAAATTGGTTGGTTCTTAAAAATCATTACTGGTAAAAAAAAAAATCTACATTTTGAAACCAGATATTCGTACATCTGGTTGTATATCCTTAGTTACATTTAATTGGAATTTTCATAATAGATCAGGTTAATTTTCATGGATCTTGTATATTATGACAACAACAAATGGACCTAGATTAATCAAAGAAGTTAGTGTTAGTCAAAATCAGACACCATTTTTGGATGGAAGTAACTTTTTCACTTATAACTTCCTATTGCTCTATCTTGCACATATGAAATCAAATCAACAGTTTCATAATGAGCATTTCACCATCTATATTTTCCTTGCTTTTATTATCCAGAGAAAATTTGAGGTATTTTGCGTCATCATTTCTGCCTGATTTCCCATGTGTAATCCTTATCTTAGGCTGGGCAACAGACCCATGATTAATGTGCGTTTCATTCAGTTTGTGTCTCAGTTTTAGAAAGAATTTCTGGCTCAAAGTAGTTTCATTGGTAGATCTTTAGTAAAAATATTATGACGTCCACAAGAAATGTGTTTGCTTTTGCCCAGGAAAGAATCTCAACTATATGAATGCAATATAGTAAACGCAGTATTATCATATTATACATATGGGTTTACATCAATATTTTCTACTAGCCCAAAATTTTAATGTTGCCTCACCTGTTGTCAATTTCGGTATTAATTGAACACAGGTGTTTTTTGTAGTTTGGCTCAGGGATGTCACTGTAACGTGTACTTTCATGATTACCTCTAGAGTAAGGGAAGAGGCCGGCTTCACTTTGACCGGTGGAACAGGAAGTGGTGGGTTGCCTTTCACGTTCTCAATACTCTACCTTTTGGTATCTTTAGGATTTTTGTCCCTTATAGTACAAGGTAAGTAGAGATAGTGACATGGCTGATAGCACAGTACAATAAGTTATCTCTTAGAGAGTGGCTTTCAGTAGAGGTTAAGAGGTCAAGGTCCTAAGTATTTCTGGGATTACAATCATGTAATAATTGGCCGTCATACAGCCCCATTTCTTTAAGGCCACCTACCTGTGATATACTGTCCTTCTCACATCTTCTACAAGCGTGGATACATATTCTATTACAGTATGATTGCTTAGCAATATCAAGCAATTTATCTTCCTTTAGATGCAGTTCGAATAAACATATTCCAAAATATTAATGGCAGTGATAAGGAGTTCAGCAGAAGTCAAAAGAAACACTTAAATGAGGCTCCGAATTTTGATACAATATCACAAATCTGCATCACATAGCTTCCTGGGTTGTTTAGCACGCGTCTTGCTACCCACCGCTACCTACCGTCTTCTCACTGAATGTGTTTCCAGTTCTCCATCTTGTGTTGAATATATATTTATAGAATCAGCCTCCAGAAAAAAACACTACACTGCTATGCAGTGATGGTTCATTCTCAGTGCTTCCTATCATCCACTACGCAATCAAACATGTTGCACAATACTGTTTTTCCAAGACAGGACTATCCACTGTTCCCCAATTCAGAGCCTACTTTGACCTCTTGAAAATCAGATTTCTATGTATACTGCTGCCTTGGGGTGTCCATCTGGCCACAATCAGATTTCTACCACACCGATTTCCTCCACAGACTTCTCAGGAAAGGAAAGCAATGTAAGGAGCCATCATCTTCCAATTACATAGTAAACATTTTGTTCTGTAAGCATGTCCATTGCCTGCGTTTAAGTGTGTGTCACAGGCAGCTTCTGACACCAATTGCTTTTTGGCAGTTTAATCAAAAGTTACATGCATATTTGAGTTCTGTTGTGTGTGTTCAGAGTTTGTTTTGTATTTTAATGTGTTATAGTGTTTGGTAGGTCTTGGTGGATATTGCTGTTGTGAGTGCAGTGCTACCCAGCTTGAAAGCATAACTAGTACGTCCTAGGTGGCTTCTGGTAGCAAGTGCTGTTTGGGGCCAGTTAATTGCATATTTGGGCTACGCAGAGTGTATGTTTAGAGTTTGTTTTGTCTTAAAGTGTTCTGTTGTTGAATAGTGTATGGTGGCAGTCCTGTTGTGAGCATAGCAATATCGAACTAGATCGCATATTGATGATGTGTTGAATGTTCTGTCTAATCACAGAACATTAATGGCAGATGTGATCATGATAGATATGATGTGTCTAACGTGTGATTTGAGATCCATGATATTGTGAGCAAATTGATAACCACCTAAATGACATCCCTGTGCTGTGTTAAATAAATGTAAAATATTATATTTAAGGTGTACTGTTGGATGACGTGTGAGACATGTGATGTTTGATTATGGATGTCTGTTGTTGCGAAGATGGTAGTATCCATCCATATGGCATATCTGTGCTATGCTGGATTATATTTGGTCTTGTATCTAATGTCCTTTCGAGGGAAATATGCACAATACAATACAACTTTTACATTGCTAAATGAGCCATCTTACAATTAGGTTATGACAGAAATTTCACATCACGAAATGCAAAGTTGCAAATGTTAACACTAGCTCACAATAAATATCTGTGACCCTCCTGTATTTGGTGATTACAATTTTTATGGCTAGAATCTTGTGGTGACCCAATGGTGTTAAAGTCCTTAGATGCCACCACAGGCAGCTGTGGACTGGAGTGATATCACAGTGATCTACATCTGGGCAAGTGATTTGTTGACAACCTTCTTGGTGTCCAGAGCTGACTCCACCATTTAAGAGAATGTTCTTTTCTCTTTCATCCCAGGTCCTTTAGTATACCACTTCCCTCCCTTTATGCAGAGCCAGCAGCCATGGGGTCAATTAAGTCGTAGAGCATAATTACAAGTGTGGAAATGGCTTTTACCTTTTGATGTGTTTTTCTAAAAGAAAATGTAATCAGCAAAAACTAATGGCCTCATTTACAAGGTCCGTGGAGAAGGGCGGTACATTCAAGGCACTTGCTGCAACGCCCTGTGCCACCAGGAAAGGGCAGAAATCCACTGTATCTACTAGATACGTTGCATTTCTGTCCTCTCCCTCTGTGCTGGTGCACAGATTGCTGCAATGCGCCAACTCAGGCACCCTTGCACCATGACACAATGACACAAGGGTGCCTGCATTGTGGGGATGATTGTTTTTGTGCAGGAAGGGATACCTTCCTGCACAAAATCAATCACAAGAGCTGTTTCCCCCTTGCTATGTGTGCTGCATAATGCAGCACACATAGAAAGAGGAAAAACGGGGAGAAATAAAGATATTTGTCCCCATTGAATTACTCTTACACCACCCCTGCGGTGGTGTAGGTATCTAATGCATTCCCAGGCTTGTAATTGTGATTCCTTCAGGTTCCATGGGTGTTGCATGGAAATAGCCCAAGAAACACCTATGGAACGCCCCTTTCACGGAACGTTATGCATGAAAGGGATCCATATTTACAAGGCCATGAAAAGCCACACAAGGTGGCTTTGTGTGGCCTTGTAAATATGGGCCTGCACACTGCACCACGAAAGCGTCAAATAAAATAATGCTTCGGTGGCACAGTGTGCCGCTAAGGCCTCGTAACTGAGGCCCTAAATATTTAAGGCAACATGTTAATTTTATCGATGTTATAGGTCTTTACAGAAAAGAAAGAAAGTCCAATGTACTAAGCTTTTTTGCATTTGCGAAGGGGCTGATTAGCAGAATTGTCCCATTTGCGACTGCAAAGAAAACATTTCAGTATATATGAAACCGAAACAGCAATTTGGTAAAACGTTACCAAATCGCAATTACGTTTTGCGACCAATTACTGATTTGGTATTTGGAAGGGGCAGGTTTAGGGCATCCGTTCCAAATACTGAATAGAAATGGTATATGTTAATGTTTTCCAACCAAATTCTGGTCACAAAACATTAATATTTTACCGACTACAAATTTGTAGTGGCAACTATCCCTTGTGAGGCCTTTCCCTTTGTGAATGTAAAATAAAAAGTTTGTTTAAGTGGAGACAGTGGTCCATGGGACCACTGCATCATCTTAAACAAACAAACAAAAAAAAACCAAATAAACTTTCCTTTTTAAACGTAGTCCTTTTCAGGGCTGGATGGGAATTGAAA
The DNA here is from genome assembly GCF_031143425.1 of Pleurodeles waltl. Lineage (NCBI taxonomy): Eukaryota > Metazoa > Chordata > Amphibia > Caudata > Salamandridae > Pleurodeles > Pleurodeles waltl. The sequence continues at coordinate 730,951,585 of NC_090436.1, forward strand.
GCAGCCCTGGCAAATGTTGTTAGACCAGCCCTTTAACAGTGCATAGTGAACGACCACAGTAAGTGAGTATAGCTACTACAAGGGGGGTTGGTGGGTTCCCTCCAACAAAAGGTAGACAAAAAATGGCAAAAATGCTGCATTCTATAACACATTTTTCATTATATATTCAATTGAATTAGATTTTAAACTATAGGAAATGATGGCCTTACAGTGGTGCATCCAGATACCCAGTCAAACCTACAAACATTCTTATGGAGAACATGAAAACATAAGATGTCAAGCATGAAACATTAATTTTTTGTGTTGAAATGGTTTTAGTTGTTTTAGTAAAGCAACATATAATCAGATATTGCGATACAGAGAGAAAATGGGTGGTCAGTATAATAACAACCAACACATGAAACATGAGTATCAATAAAAATGTAAGCCATCATATATTCTGGGCTTTGTTATTACTGTATCCTGTACTTGTAAGTTCAGCTCAAGAGGTTATCCATTCAAGCTCAAGTGATATAGATATATTTATCTAGGGTATGCCATTCTGTGTTGGAAATTTGAAGGGAGGACTGAATATTGGACTGAGGGGTATGTGCCCCTCTAAGGTACGAAACCCATGCCCACCAAGTATGATGAGAAAAATGGTTGAACGATTTGCTATCGAAAAGGCTAACTTTTACCGTAGTGGTGAGAAGGAGATCTAACAATGCCATATCACTGGCGTTAAGAGACAGGGTGGGTCTTGAGGCCCAGCAACCTAGCATGACCATAGCAAAATTAAGGCCCTTATTACAACCCTGGCGGTTGGTGTAAAAGTGTTAGTAATATCATGGTGGTAAGAACTCAGATAGACAGCCACTTTACCACACTGACTGCCAGGGCGGAAATAACAGCCACCACGGCGGTAGCCACCTTCAGCCAGGCGGAAGTCAATGTCCCACCTACCATATTACAACCACACAATCCGCCACCTTTTCCGGGGCGGTACCAATGACATCAAAAGCCTGGTGGAAACACTGCACAGAAGGGAACGGACTCACCATTAGAGACACAGGGAGCAACCACGCAGCGGTTTGTGGTGGGGGCTCCGTCAGAGTCCCTTCCCCAGGCTCCTTGCTCTTCCTGCCAGCAGCTGGTGCTGGCTTCTTGCCCTTCCTGACAGCAGCTGGTGCTGGCTTGTTGCTCTTCCTACCAGCAGCTGGGGCGGGCTCCTGCCCTTCTGGGAAGGAGCTAGGGCAGGCTCCTTCACCCTCAGGACGTGCCCTGGATCCTTTCCCACCACAAGGGGATGTGGTGACTACTGGGCCCGTGGACTGGGTGGCTGAGGTGCTTGCCTGGGTTTTTGCCACACTAGCCAGACGTGAAGGAAGGCAGGAGGGGTAGGGAAGAGGTCAATGGTGGATAGGAAAAGCTTTTTAGGAACATTGGGGCGGGAATTTTTTGTGTTGAAATTGTTTTATTTGTTTTAGTAAAGCAACATATAATCATATATTGCGATACAGAGAGAAAATGGGTGGTCAGTATAATAACAACCAACACATGAAACAGGAGTATCAATAAAAATTTAAGCCAGTCAAACCTACAAACATTCTTATGGAGAACATGAACACATAAGATGTCAAGCATGAAACATTAATTTTTTGTGTTGAAATGGTTTTAGTTGTTTTAGTAAAGCAACATATAATCAGATATTGCGATACAGAGAGAAAATGGGTGGTCAGTATAATAACAACCAACACATGAAACATGAGTATCAATAAAAATGTAAGCCATCATATATTCTGGGCTTCGTTATTATTGTATCCTGTACTTGTAAGTTCAGCTCTAGAGGTTATCCATTCAAGCTCAAGTGAGTGGGTACAGAGGTAGTAGAGATTTGTACATTGATGGTAATAGGGAGCGAAGTGTGGAGTTATGGGTATTGTGGTGATTCATCACCTTGATGTCAAGAAGAACAAATTGGAGAGCACTGGGGGGAGTAACATAAGTGACATATCTGGAATCTTCTGTGCAGCATCTTTGAAGGTGTAAGATTGTGGCATAGAATGTGTCATTAACCCGCTATTATGAATTCCAATATATTTATCTAGGGTATGCCTTACTGTGTTGGAAATTTGAAGGGAGGACTGAATATTGGACTAAGGGGTATGTGCCCCTCTAAGGTACGAAACCCATGCCCACCAAGAATGATGAGAAAAATGGTTGAACGATTTGCTATCGAAAAGGCTAACTTTTACCGTAATGGTCAGAAGGAGATCTAACAATGCCATATCACTGGCGTTAAGAGACAGGGTGGGACTTGAGGCCCAGCAACCTAGCATGACCATAGCAAAATTAAGGCCCTTATTACAACCCTGGCGGTTTGGGTAAAAGTGGTGGTAATATCATGGTGGTAAGAACTCAGATAGACAGCCACTTTACCACACTGACCGCCAGGACGGAAACAACAGCCACCACGGCGGTAGCCACCTACAGCCAGGCGGAAGTCAGTGTCCCACCTACCATATTACAACCACACAATCCGCCACCTTTTCCGGGGCTGTACCAATGACATCAAAAGTCTGGTGGAAACACTGCACAGAAGGGAAAGGACTCACCATTAGAGACACAGGGAACAACCACGCCACGGTTTGTGGTGGGGGCTCCGTCAGAGTCCCTGCCCCAGGCTCCTTGCCCTTCCTGGCAACAGCTGGTGCTGGCTCTTCGCTCCTTCTGCCAGCAGCTGGTGCTGGCTCCTTGCTCTTCCTGCCAGCAGCTTGTGCTGGCTTCTTGCCCTTCCTGGCAGCTGCTGGTGCTGGCTTGTTCCTACCAGCAGCTGGGGTCGGATTCTGCCCTTTAGGGCAGGAGCTAGGGCAGGCTCCTTCACCCTTGGGACATGTGCCCTGGATCCTTTCCCACCACAAGTGGATGTGGTGACTACTGGGCCCGTGGACTGGGTGGCTGAGGTGCTTGCCTGGCCAGACGTGAGGGACGGCGGGGAGGGGTAGGGAAGAGGTCAATGGTGGATAGGAAAAGCTTTTTAGGAACATTGGGGCGGGAAGAGGGAGAAGGACTGGGAGTGGAAAAGAGGAAGTGGTTGTAGGAGGTGTCTGCTGATTTTGGGTGCAGGTGCATGGGCTGGATGCTGTTGTGAGGTGGATGGCTGTTGGGTGTCTGAGTGCTTGAGTTTGTGTACTTTAGGAGGGGGGACAGACACAGTGGGAGAGGACACAGGGGCTGTGTGCATGGCTGTTGTAGAGGTGTCTGCAAGTGAGATGTGTGTTTTGCTAGGTGTAGTGGTGATGCTCGTAGTGGATGAGGATGTAGTGCATGCAAGTGTGAGTGTAGGTGGAACTTGGAGGGAGGTGGAGGAGGAGGAGGAGGAGGGGGAGACAGTGGAAATTGTTGGTATGTCTGCATCTGGATAGTGTTTGTGTGAGGGCCTGTGGGATTATGTGTGGTGCTTGTGTTTGCCTGTCCAACTCTTGTGTGTTGTCTTGTGTGCATGTTTGTCTGCCTGTGTGCTTGGCATAGGTTGTGGTTGAGGGGAATGAGATTGGAAAGAGGAATTTGGAGGGAGGAGGGTGTAAACAGGGACAATGGCTACCATCAGAGAGGAGGCCAGAGCCTGGATCGATGTCTGTTGGTCCGCCAAGCCAGTGTGAATGCCCTCCAGAAATTAATTTGTCTGTTGCATCTGAGCTGCCAGCCCTGGATCGCATTCACAATGGTGGACTGCCCTACAGAGATGGATCTCAGGAGGTCAATAGCCTCCTCACTCAGGGCAGCAGGGCTAACTGGGGCAGGGCCTGAGGTGCCTGGGGCGAAGGAGATGCCCACCCTCCTGGGTAAGCGGGCATTGGCAGCTCGCTAAGGGGCTGCTGGGAGGGCGGTGCTAGTACGGGGATGGCAGCTGTACTTGTAGCTGGGGTGGTCACAGAAGTGTCTGCCACCACCAGGGAGCTTCTATCAGAGGAGGTATCTGTGTCTGAACTGTCCCCTCCAGTCCGCGCTGTGGTGTTCCCTACGCCCTCTGTGCCACTGGTGCCCTCACCGTCGGTGGACTCTGCCTCCTGGGTCCTGTGGGATGCAGCTCCCTCCATCACCGGTGCCTCTGCTCCTCCGCCAGATAATGCTAATGCACATAAGGACAGGGTGACAAAACAAAAAGGGGGGAGGGAGAGACAAAGGATACACTTGTAATGATGGGAACTGTACTCACCCCCTTGTGGCTGCAGTGATGCCCTCATGCGCCCATCCAGCTCAGGATAGGCCACTGCCAGTATGCGGGCCATCAGGGGGGTCAGGGTTGGACGGGGACCCCTTCCTCGTTGGGAGGCCTTCCCAGCTGGACCTCTGCCATCTTCCGTGCCCAGCGTCTCAGGTCCTCCCACCGTTTCCGACAGTGGGTTCTCCGCCTGCTGTAGACCCCCAGGGTCCACACCTCCTGGACGATGGCACACCATATACCCTTCTTTTGGTGGGCGATGATCTGCAGAGGAAATACACAGAGGAAAATAGTATCAGTCAGACAGTCCTGCCTGTTACACTTTTGGCCCACCATACCCCTTCACATCACCATTTACACACACATGGCCCAGCACACAACCAGTACGCCACCCAGAGAACATCCACCCACCCCCCTACATGAGGCCTTCACACACACCATTACATGCATCCATGCCACATGCATCGTGCCCACAATGTACTCACCTGTTGGTCTGGAGGCCCATACAGCAGTCCATACTGGAGTTGGACCCCATCCACCAGTCGCTCTAACTCGGCTGAGGTGAAGCCAGGGGCCCTTTCCCCAGTCACACGGGCCATAGTAGGTTCCAGACACAGGTCACAGCAGCACATGCAGTGTAGGTCCTCTCCTGTTGAAGGTCAGGTAGCAAGTGAGTGATCAGATAGAAAATGGCAGTCACGTCCACAGCGGTGCATATCGTCACCGCCGGCGTACATCACCATTGGCCACTGTACCCCATAGGGCCCAATGTTAACCAATGAGGAGTTGCACAGCAGTTCCTGACCGCCTCCTGCAACGGCACACAGGACAGGTGGACACCATTTCAGGGGGGGCAAGCCCTTGATAATAACTGTGTCCCTGTTAAAATTTGGACATACAGGACAATTCTCACTGACCCATTACAAATGGACAGCATGCATTGTACTGTTGTAGCCCCACTGTTCAGTGTGTGACTGGCTCCTCACTCTTTTGTCCCTTAGATTGCTACCACTGCGGATGAATAGGAGATGGAGACACACCCCTGTGTACAGACCCCTGGTGGACTTGGCAACAATGGAGGACATCATCCTCACCTATAGTCTTGACAGGGCCACAATCGCAGAGCTGTGTGCCCAATTGGAGCCTGACCTGATATCTGCTATCCGTCTCCCCACTGGGATCCCCCCTCTTGTGCAAGTGCTATCTGTACTCCATTTCCTGTCAACTGGAAAACGTGACAGTGGGCTTGGCAGCAGGAATGTCACAGCCAATGTTGTCAATAGTGCAGACCAGACTGTTGTCTGCCCTGATTAAACACATGTGCAGCTACATTATTTTCCCCCAGGTGGAGGATTTGGCCACAGTGGAGGCTGACTTCTATGCAATGGGACATATACCCAACATAATTGGGGCAATTGATGCAACACATATTGCATTTGCCCCCCGTCAAAATGAACAGGTGTTCAGAAATCGTAAGATTTTCCACTTCATTAATGTACAGATGGTGTGCTTGGCAGACCAGTACATCTCCCATGTCAAGGCTAAGTATCCTGGGTCGGTGCATGATGCCTTTATCCTGAGGAATAGCAGCATCCCAAATGTGATGGCCCAACTACTGAGGCACAGGGTGTAGCTAATAGGTGAGCCCTGGTCTCCACACAGTATATGTTGGTGTATGGGTATGATGTGGGTCATATGGGATAGTGTGTGGCTAAATGTTGTCCCTCGATATTTTCAGGTGACTCTGGTTACCCCAACCTATCATGGCTACTTACCCCTGTGAGGAATGCCAGGACAACGGCAGAAAAATGCTACAATGATGCACAGGGGTGAACCAGAAGGATAAGAGAAAGAACCTTTGGCCTCCTGAAGGCCAGGTTTCGGTGGCTCCATCTAACAGGTGGATCCATGTGCCACTCACTCAAGAAGGTCTGCCAGATAATAGTGGCATGCTGCATGTTGCACAACCTTGCCCAGTGACGCCATGTGCCTTTTCTGCAGGGGGAGGAGGAGGCTGGAGATGCCCGTGTGGCAGCAGTGGACCCTGTGGACAGTGAGGATGAGGAGGCAGAGGACGAGGATGAGGATAACAGAACAGCAGTGATACAACAATACTTCCAATGACACACAGGTAAGACACTGTTAATTCACATTTAATTGTAATGATTTTGAAATAATTCTTTGGCACTGGCATGCTGTTATTTCCCACTTCTATGCCCACTTACTGTTCCCTTTGGCAATTCATTTAACAGATGCTGGTGCCCCACTATAGCTCCTGGTGTGATCACTGCAGCTGTGAGAAAACAGGGCTGATTGCAGAGGCCCCATAACTTTTTGCCCCCATTTTCCTCTTTTTGCTGGTGTTTTCCTGACTTTGATGGTGCCCTGGGTACTGCTAACCAGTCCCAGGGCCTGTGCTCTGTGTAAAATGGATATGCAAATTAGGCTAATTATAATTGGCTAAGTTAACCTACCTATAAGTCCCTAGTATATGGTAGGGCATGTAGGTTTAGGGACCACAGCATAGGTGGTGCACACCTAGGTGCACTGCTGAGGTGCCCAGTGTCATTTTAAAAGCAAGCCTGCCTTGCTGGCTGCTTTTAAATTAAAGTTATATGCAAATTCGACTTTGGAATTAAAGGTACTTCCAAAGTCTTAAACTACCTTATTTTTACATATAAGTCACCCCTAAGGTGTGCCCTATGTGCCCCTAGGGCTGGGTGCCATGTAACTATAAGCAGGGACTTTATAAAAATAGATTTATAAGCCCTGGTGAGGTAAAAACAGCCAAATTCGTTTTTCCCTCATTGAAGTAAATGGCCTTCATAGGCTAGAATGGGCAGACTTTATTTTAAATTTTAAAGTCTCCTTAAATGTTACATACCAAGAATTTGGTATCAAATTGATTGTTGTAATAAATCCCACAACTTCCAGTTGTGGGATTTAATATAACTAGTTCAGGTAAAAAGTTTAGACTTTACCTAAAAAGTTGCCAATTTCAGCTCTGCATTGTTTTTGCTGCTGTGCTCTGATTGGCCAGCCTGCAGCAGCTTCTGCCAGGCTACCTTGATGAGGTGTGAAGTGGCCTGACTTCACACAAAGGAATGTGCTTGGGGGAGAGAATCTCCCCTCAGCAGATGGTGAGGCAGGAAGGGGAGGGCTGCCAAACTGGTCTTCAAAGGCAGAGAAGGACATTTGGAGCACCCAGCAACACCCCCACATCCTGCAACCCCAGACAATTAGGTGCCCCCTTGATTAGATTAGGAGAGGGCAGGAGAGGGGTGTGTTAATGATTTTTAGCCACACCAGTGGGTGGGCTCAGCCAGATGTAACCTCCAAAAATCAGATTCATCCATGTTGGATTTTTAGAGACTGTTGCCTTCTGGGATGGATTTTTGCCACACTTCCCAGGAAGTGGTCATCACAGGGGGACGACCCTGTCCCTGATTGGAGAACCAGGGCCCCCCTGCTTTTCACCCAGGAGCAAGGATAAAACTGGCAGACCTGCACCCACGCCTCAGATCCCCTCCAGAATTCAACAAGAAAGGAACTAAAGAAGAAGAAGGACTGCCCTGCTGGACCCCTGGCCTGCACCTGGACCCTGCACTCAGAAGGACTGCACCAGCTGCACACTTGGGCTTCACCACAAGAAGGACTTTGCCTGGCTTCAACTGGTTCAAGGAGGGACTCCCTGTTTGCTACAGGTGAAAAATTGCTAAACCAGAGTCCCCTGCACCAACTCCTGAAGAAAGCGACCAGCTGACCACTGTCCAGTGGGCAAAAAGGAGTTTGCGCCAGGTGCATTCTGGGAGTTGAAGTCCGCACCCCCCAAGGACCATCACAGAACTTCTGGACCCTTGGGGTGAGCTGTGGACCCCAAAAGAACCTTAAAAGAACATCTGGGTGAAGCCCCAGAAGTTTGGAAAAGATTTGAGAATTTTTGGAAAAAAGCTCCAGAGAGGGACCGACCCGCCGCGGAAATTCTAGCCGGCTTGCCTCAACCGTGACCCGGCCTGACTTCGTGGTTCGTCCCGGTAAAGAAAAACATCCAAAAAAGAGACTAAGTCCGAACGTAAAAAGTTGACCGGGACCTCCCAGCCATCGTATCCGAGAAGGGCTCCATGGACGTCGGATCAAGATCCAGGTTTACCCCGGTCAAAGGATTTTCATCTCGAAAAAACGACTAAGTCCGAAGGTAAAAGTCTCCACCGAGGAAACCCACATCGTGTATCCGGACAAGGGCTCCAGGAGGTCGGATTCAACTGGCAGGTTCGTCCCGGTGAAGAAAAACTTCAAAATAAAGACTAAGTCAGAAGGTAACTTTTTAACCGAGGCCTCCCGCGACCTGTAGCCGAGCAGGGCTCCATCGCGGTCGGCCTGAAAGTTTGACTTTGCCCCGGTCGAGGTGCAACCAGATGACCCGATTGGCGCTTTTTGTTTCTAAGCGCTAGAAAAGTAATAATTCTTTTAAAATTCATATCTCCGGTTCCCCTGAACCGATTTTAATCGTTTTTGTGTCATTTTAAAGATAAAAATATAAACTATTTTTATAAACTGGTTTTGGATTTTTAAACTGTTTCCTGTGTTTTATTTAATTACTGTTTTGTGATATTTGAATGCTTTACACTTTGTCTCCTAAGTTAAGCCTTGACGCTCGTTGCCAAGCTACCAAGGGTTGAGCTGGGATTAATTTACTGAGACCTAACTGTACCTATGTGGAGGTTAGTGGCTTGTTGCTAGGTGTAGGTACCTACCTGCCCTACCAATAACCCATTTTCCAACATAATTGGAAGCAGCGACGGGATCCTGTACTTGTGTTCAGTATCACGTTACAGTTTAGGTAAAACAAATTAAAAATCCTTTAAATTGTCCTAGTGCAAAAATTGTTTTTAATTTTTAATTTGGATTAATTTCAATTATTTAATTTTTGTAATTTTTCTAAATTCTTGTTTCCAATTTTTGCAAAAAGTTTTTGTTGACACAAAACTAGGGAACCATGGAGCTTGATCTGGCTAGCCTACCCACACTGACAGCAGTCCAGCTTAGGGGGTTGTGTATTGAAAGAGGGTTGCCTGCAACCACTGATCTCAGGAAGCAAATCCTGATCACATCCCTGACAGCATGGGCTGAGGCCCAAGAGGTAGAGTCAGAAGAAGCTCCAGAGGAGGGAGAAAGAAGGGAGGATGCAAGCTCTAACCACTCAGGGGAGGGAAGGCATCTGAGCCCAAGTGAGGATGAGGAAGAACGGTCCTCAGTAAACACAGTCACTAGGGGTAGATCCAAAGCTAGTGGTGGGAAGGGGGTCCTTTCAGGAGGAGAGAACCCATCCATCAGAGAAAGAGAGCCGGAGGCCCAGCTAGCATACATAGCTTTGGAAGCAGAGAAGCTGGCCCTAGAAAAGCAAAAGTGGGCATACAAAGAAAAAAGAGATGGAAGCAGCGATAAAGAAGCTGAGGTGTCCATGGGTGGGGGAGTTTGCCCCAGATTACCCAAGGGGGTAGTTCCTGCTTATGTAGAGGGGGATGACATAGATAAGTGGCTAGGGGCCTTTGAGAGGGCACTCCAAATGAGAAGGGTTAGGCCTCAATACTGGGGTTCCCTTTTGTGGGAGTTGGTCCCCAACTCAGGGAGGGATAGGCTTCTGACCTTAAGGGGGGAGGAGGCAGATTCATACCCTAGTATGAAGAGGTGCTTAGCCAAGAAGTTTGGTCTGACCCCAGAGCAATATAGAATGAAGTTCAGGGACACCCAGAAGGTCAGTACCCAGTCTTGGGTTGACTTTGTGGACATTTCACTAAAGGCACTAGAGGGCTGGATTATTGGTAACAAAGTAGATACTTATGATCATGAGAGAGCACATCTTGACCAATTGTATCCAAGAAAGGTTACGCCAGCATCTAGTGGACTCTAAGCAGACCAACCCTAGAGAGCTAGGGGAGGCAGCTGATGAGTGGTTGAGAACCAGGGTGGTTGTCAAGTCCCAGGGGGGAGACTCCAAGAAGGGGGGGACAGGTCCCCAAAAACCTAAGGAGGGAGGTGGTAAGCCGACCACAGAGACTCCCTCTGTACCCCAGAACCCTAAGAAGGAGGAGAGTAAATCACACTCCCACTCTGACCAGCAGAGACAGTTAGACCCAGGGTTAAAAAAGCTCTTGGACAGTAGGGCTTGCTTTGACTGTCAGCAGACAGGTCACTTCAGAGGAGATGCAGCCTGTCCAAAGAAGGTGGTTAGCACTGGGCTGTCCAGTGTAGCCATAGAGGAGGATTCCTCAGATGATGAAGTCCTCCTAGCATTGAGCTGGGAGACAGGACCAGATGGTAAGCTGGTGATCCCTGAGGGTGGGAGTAGCCACTTCCACCACATTCAAGTGAATGGGATCCCTACCACTGGCCTGAGAGACACCTGTGCCAGTCACACTATAGTGAGTGACCGGTTAGTGACCCCAGACATGTATGTCCCAGGAAAGACAAAGAAAGTCAGGATAGCCACAGGGGAGGTCACCTCCAAACCTGTAGCCATAGTGCCCCTAGAGAGGGAGGGTATCCTTGACTGGATTAGGGTGGTAGTCAGTGCTGACCTTCCCCTAGATTGTATCCTGGGCAATGACCTCCCAGAGGTGAGTCTGGTCACAGATGGGGTGGTCGCCCAGGGCTTCCCCCAACCCAAAGTCCTGGGGAGTCAGTCCCTACAGTTAGGAGACAGGCGTCCCCAAGAAAAGGAAAGAAGAAAAGGAAGGGTAGGCCACTCTTAAAGAGAGTTCCAGGGAGCCAAGGGCCTTCTGCCCCAGTAAGGGGGGAGCCCAGAGTTGGCACTGGTGAGGCCTCACCTGACCCCAAGGAAGTCCTGAGTAATCAGGCAGCTGTCCAGATGCAAGGTGTTGCCCCTGCACTGACAGGAGGGAGAGTGGAAGGAGGGTGTCTGCCACAGGAGGTGGTAGCCCCCCACTCTAGACAGCAAGAGGGGTGCCAGGACCCCAAAGATGCCCCTAAAGCAGCTCAGCCACCTGTCAGTGGAGAGCTTAGGGTGTGGTTCTGGGTACTGACAGCTGTCAGTAGCCTCTGCTGGGTGCTAGCCTTCCTGGCAGCACTGTACTTGGCCTGGGAGGCAGACCCCAAAGCCAATAGCAAAGTAGGCCCCCTGACCCTATTGGTCATGGTGGGGTTGCTCAAGTGTTGGGTGACCTCTTTGGGTAAGCTAGGTGTTGCCCTAGCAAAGTTTGGAGTAGGGGAGGTGGGCACCTCACTACCCAAGTTGGCAGAGAGAAAGGAGGAAGACCCCCCTAGAGGAAAGTTTCAGTTTGAGTTGGGTCCTTTTACTGTTGGGATGGCTTCACTACCCATAGGGAGTGACCCTGACAGGAGGATATAAGGCAGAGTAGGCCCTGCAAAGGGACAGACAGTTTTCTTCACTGTCTTCCTCGCCTAACAAGCCAGGAAGACTCTCCCAGGGTTGGGCTGAGTCTCCTGGGCGTGTGGGCTGGGGGGGGTTGTGTGAGAAAACAGGGCTGATTGCAGAGGCCCCATAACTTTTTGCCCCCATTTTCCTCTTTTTGCTGGTGTTTTCCTGACTTTGATGGTGCCCTGGGTACTGCTAACCAGTCCCAGGGCTTGTGCTATGTGTAAAATGGATATGCAAATTAGGCTAATTATAATTGGCTAAGTTAACCTACCTATAAGTCCCTAGTATATGGTAGGGCATGTAGGTTTAGGGACCACAGCATAGGTGGTGCACACCTAGGTGCACTGCTGAGGTGCCCAGTGTCATTTTAAAAGCAAGCCTGCCTTGCTGGCTGCTTTTAAATTAAAGTTATATGCAAATTCGACTTTGGAATTAAAGGTACTTCCAAAGTCTTAAACTACCTTATTTTTACATATAAGTCACCCCTAAGGTGTGCCCTATGTGCCCCTAGGGCTGGGTGCCATGTAACTATAAGCAGGGACTTTATAAAAATAGATTTATAAGCCCTGGTGAGGTAAAAACAGCCAAATTCGTTTTTCCCTCATTGAAGTAAATGGCCTTCATAGGCTAGAATGGGCAGACTTTATTTTAAATTTTAAAGTCTCCTTAAATGTTACATACCAAGAATTTGGTATCAAATTGATTGTTGTAATAAATCCCACAACTTCCAGTTGTTGGATTTAATATAACTAGTTCAGGTAAAAAGTTTAGACTTTACCTAAAAAGTTGCCAATTTCAGCTCTGCATTGTTTTTGCTGCTGTGCTCTGATTGGCCAGCCTGCAGCAGCTTCTGCCAGGCTACCTTGATGAGGTGTCAAGTGGCCTGACTTCACACAAAGGAATGTGCTTGGGGGAGAGAATCTCCCCTCAGCAGATGGTGAGGCAGGAAGGGGGAGGGCTGCCAAACTGGTCTTCAAAGGCAGAGAAGGACATTTGGAGCACCCAGCAACACCCCCACATCCTGCAACCCCAGACAATTAGGTGCCCCCTTGATTAGATTAGGAGAGGGTAGGAGAGGGGTGTGTTTATGATTTTTAGCCACACCAGTGGGTGGGCTCAGCCAGATGTAACCTCCAAAAATCAGATTCATCCATGTTGGATTTTTAGAGACTGTTGCCTTCTGGGATGGATTTTTGCCACACTTCCCAGGAAGTGGTCATCACAGGGGGACGACCCTGTCCCTGATTGGAGAACCAGGGCCCCCCTGCTTTTCACCCAGGAGCAAGGATAAAACTGGCAGACCTGCACCCACGCCTCAGATCCCCTCCAGAATTCAACAAGAAAGGAACTAAAGAAGAAGAAGGACTGCCCTGCTGGACCCCTGGCCTGCACCTGGACCCTGCACTCAGAAGGACTGCACCAGCTGCACACTTGGGCTTCACCACAAGAAGGACTTTGCCTGGCTTCAACTGGTTCAAGGAGGGACTCCCTGTTTGCTACAGGTGAAAAATTGCTAAACCAGAGTCCCCTGCACCAACTCCTGAAGAAAGCAACCAGCTGACCACTGTCCAGTGGGCAAAAAGGAGTTTGCGCCAGGTGCATTCTGGGAGTTGAAGTCCGCACCCCCCAAGGACCATCACAGAACTTCTGGACCCTTGGGGTGAGCTGTGGACCCCAAAAGAACCTTAAAAGAACATCTGGGTGAAGCCCCAGAAGTTTGGAAAAGATTTGAGAATTTTTGGAAAAAAGCTCCAGAGAGGGACCGACCCGCCGTGGAAATTCTAGCCGGCTTGCCTCAACCGCGACCCGGCCTGACTTCGTGGTTCGTCCCGGTAAAGAAAAACATCCAAAAAAGAGACTAAGGGCCTGATTCTAACTTTGGAGGACGGTGTTAAACCGTCCCAAAAGTGGCGGATATACCACCTACCGTATTACGAGTTCCATAGGATATAATGGACTCGTAATACGGTAGGTGGTATATCCGCCACTTTTGGGACGGTTTAACACCGTCCTCCAAAGTTAGAATCAGGCCCTAAGTCCGAACGTAAAAAGTTGACCGGGACCTCCCAGCCATCGTATCCGAGAAGGGCTCCATGGACGTCGGATCAAGATCCAGGTTTACCCCGGTCGAAGGATTTTCATCTAGAAAAAACGACTAAGTCCGAAGGTAAAAGTCTCCACCGAGGAAACCCACATCGCGTATCCGGACAAGGGCTCCAGGAGGTCGGATTCAACTGTCAGGTTCGTCCCGGTGAAGAAAAACTTCAAAATAAAGACTAAGTCAGAAGGTAACTTTTTAACCGAGGCCTCCCGCGACCTGTAGCCGAGCAGGGCTCCATCGCGGTCGGCCTGAAAGTTTGACTTTGCCCCGGTCGAGGTGCAACCAGATGACCCGATTGGCGCTTTTTGTTTCTAAGCGCTAGAAAAGTAATAATTCTTTAAAAATTCATATCTCCGGTTCCCCTGAACCGATTTTAATCGTTTTTGTGTCATTTTAAAGATAAAAATATAAACTATTTTTATAAACTGGTTTTGGATTTTTAAACTGTTTCCTGTGTTTTATTTAATTACTGTTTTGTGATATTTGAATGCTTTACACTTTGTCTCCTAAGTTAAGCCTTGATGCTCGTTGCCAAGCTACCAAGGGTTGAGCTGGGATTAATTTACTGAGACCTAACTGTACCTATGTGGAGGTTAGTGGCTTGTTGCTAGGTGTAGGTACCTACCTGCCCTACCAATAACCCATTTTCCAACAGCAGCCAACTACAGGTCTTTCCTATGTGCTACTTGGAAAATGTGCCATACTCCATACATATTTTTTCTAAGAGTGTTTATTGAAGTGCTAAGAAAAAGAGGGGCAAGTGCAATGGGATGGGGTGATGATGGAGGAAAGGTCAGGGTATTGTTCCAGTCTATTTGTAGCAGAGATGCATTGTCCAAGGGGACATAGGAAGGGGAGCAATGGCAGATCAAGATGGACAGGGTGACAGAGTGGGACACAACGGTGACAATCAGGAGAGTCTAATTTCCTGGCGGGGGTCTTGGCAATAGTCTCTGGCTTCTGCCTGGATCTCAGGGAACCTTTTTGGGGTAGTTCTCCTTCTGCAGGGGGAGCGGTGCTGGTGACCTGTGAGTCCTGTGGCAGGACCTCCTGTCCACTAGCGGCAGCAGAGGTGGAAGGCGTTCAGATGTCTGGCTAGTGGCAAGGGCCCGCTGTTGTGAGACTGCCTCCCTCATAATGTTGCCCATGTCTGCCAGCACCCCTGGTATGGAGACCAGGGTGGTGTTAATGGCCTACAAGTCTTCCTTGATCCCCTGGTGCTGTCCCTCCTGCAGCGGACTGTTCTCCTGCACATTGTCCAGGATCTGGCCCATCATGTCCTGGTAATGTTGGTAGGCTCCCAGGATCTCGGTGAGTCTCTCCTGGAGAGTCGGTTCCCTGGGCCTGTCCTCCCTCTGGCACACAGCACTCCTCCCAGTTTCCCTGCTGTCCTGTGCCTCTGTCCCCTGAACCGTGTGCCCACTGCTACTGATCCCAGGTCCCTGATTGTCTTGGGTATGAGGTGTGGCCTGGGGTCCCTGTAGAGGTGGACACACTGCTGATTGACGTGTCCTGGGGTCAGAGGTATGGGTACGCTGGGTGGGTGCTGTGGTGTTGTTTCCAGATAGGGGAGGCTCTGTGGTGGTGTGTGACTGGGCTTGGGTAACCAACTGTCCAGAGGTCCCTGATGGGCCAGGTTGGTCATCCAGATCAAGGCGACCAGAGTTGTTGTCATCACTGTGGGCCTCTTCAGTTGGGGGACTGGATATTGCTGGCACTTCCTCTCCGGTGACATTGCCTGGGATACCTGTGGGGATATAAATGATGTGTTATTGTTTCTGTGTGTGACATATTGTGCATCAGTGGGTTGCCCTATTTGGTTGTATTTGCCATGGCAGCTTTCACTTGTTTAAGTTGGTATGTGGTGGGCTATCTGATTCTCTATAGTGTGCATGCTTTGGTGATAGGTGTCCATGCATGGCTGAGTGATGTCCATGCATTGGTAGTGCATGGAGGGCTTGGCATTGGAATGAGTAGGATGTGATGATGGGGTGTGTGGGAGGTGGTGGAGTTATGGGAGTGAGGGTGAGGGTGGGGGTATGTGATGGCATGCAGGTAAGTGGGTGATAGTAGTATAGAGTTGACTTACCAGAGTCTAGTCCTCCTCCTGCTCCAGTCAGACCATCAGGATGTATGATTGCCAAGACTTGCTACTCCCATGTTGTTAGTTGTGGGGGAGGAGGTGGGTGTCCACCGCCAGTCCTCTGTACAGCGAGTTGGTATCTTGCTGCAATGGAACGCACCTTCCCCCGTAGGTCGTTCCACCTCTTCCTGATATCATCCCTTGTTCTTGGATGCTGGCCCACGGCGTTGACACTGTCCACAATCCACCGCCATAGCTCCATAATCCTAGCTAACATTATTTGCTGCACTTGTGCTCCAAATAGCTGTGGCTCTATCCTGATGATTTCCTCCACCATGACCCTTAGCTCCTCCTCTGAGAATCAGGGGTGTCTTTGTGGTGCCATGGGTGTTGTTTAAGGTGTGTAGGTTAGGGTGTGTTGGGTAATGCGCTGGGGTGTGTGATGTGGGGTACGTGAGTGGCGTATAGGTGTAGGTAGTGTGTGGCTCTGCTCTTGTCTGTCGTCATGGTGTCTTTCTCGTGCCAATGGTTTGTAATTGTAAAGGGTTGTGGGTAATGTGGGTGTGTGTTTTATAGTGGTGTGGGTGTGTGGGAGTGATGTGTGTATGGGTGTCAGGTGTGTGTTGTTTGAATTGTCCAATGTGGAGTTGTTTTGTATGTGTGTGTGTATTTTTAGCGCAGCTGTATGTACCACCAATGGTTTACCGCCATTGAATGTCTGCCGTAGTGATTTGTGGGTCATAATGTGATGGGTGTTGTTCCGTTGGAGTAACAGTGTGGCGGAATTGTGTATGTGGCTGAATAGTGACAGATTGGTGTGTGTGTGTCATAATATGGTGAACAGAAATCTGCGGCAGCGGCGGTATGTTGGCGGCAGTCAGCATGGTGGTAAGTGGGATTTACCGCCAATGTCATAATGAGGGCCTTAGTGTTATAGGTGTGTCAAAGTTCTCTGATAGTTTATTCTGAATCAGACTCTTGGTTGCATTTCCAACATTTATCATTTTCCCGCAGTTGTACTCTATGTAACCTAGATGGAGTCCAATGGGGAAGGTTCATGGTGAAGAATTTAGATTGTAAGAGGGTGGGGGTAATTTTGTTACGTAATGAGAGCTTACCAATTTTTTGCCTGTTGTCATCCGTGATATGGCAGAATAGATTTTCATTAAAGTGTTTAGACCATTTTGTGTATATAATACCGAAGTTTGTGTTGTGAATGGATCGGATAGAAATTTATAAATCTTTGAGGCAATATGTCCTGAGTGTTGACACATCATTAAAGGAGATGGTAGGGCTGAGTGTTTGGCAAGGGTAAGTCTTGACAGTTTCACTTTGATCTTCGGAAAGCTGTAAAAATCTAGGTTGGAGAGGTTGTGTATTTGGGTTATGGCCGAGAAGGGGAGTTGATCATTGTTAATATTGTATAGATCTTTGATTTGTCTTATACTTTTGAGGGCCCAAGAAGTTAAAATCTGAGTATTGATTTCTGTCTTAATTTTTGGGTTGTGCCATAAAGGTGCCCATCTAGAATTAAGGGTGGTCTTCGGTAACATTCAGTAGTTTAAGTGTGTTTGCAGTGTCTGTGAAAATTCACTGTGAATGAGATGGAAGAAATTTTGCCATTTTGATAAAAGAGCATGGACTAAATGGAGAACATATATCTCCATCCATCTAGGGGTATTATGTGATTCTGGGAGCAACCATACAGAACCCTGGGCTGCTAAAAGCCTGATTGATAGAGCTTCCAGTTTGGAAGGTTGCAGCCACCGCAAGAGAAACTTTTCCTAGGGGATTTGTAGAAGATCCTCGCTCTTTTGTTACTCCAAAGGAATTTTGAAGTTATTTTATCAATTTCTTGGAAGAATAGGGGAGAACGTTTTACTAGTAGCATGGCGGACACAAAGTTAACCATTGTGGTGACCATAATCTTGAGGTTTTGGAGCCTACCCCACCAGGAAATAAACTTGGGTCAACAGGAGGATAGTAGATCCCTAACTTTGGAGTTAGTCTGTGATACATTGTATTGTAATGTTTCAGTTAATTTGCAGCAGAACCAAATACCAAGATAATTAAGACGTTTGGCCTGCCATTTATGACCTGAGTCACCCAGGTGTGAGGGAAAGCAAAGGGGATTTAGGGGGAAGACCTCTGTTTTATCTTTATTTAAAGTATATCCTGAGACCTCTGAGAACTGACTAATAATATTGGTAATACTCCGGATGGCGTTTTCTATGTCCTCTGAGAAGATAAGGATATAATCTGTATAAGCTGCAGTTTTGTAGGTATTTGATCCAAATTGGAGACCTTTAATTACAGGATCTCCATTGAGCACTGTAAGTAGGGGGTCGAAAGCAAGTAAGAAAAGCAAGGGGGAGAGGAGACATCCTTGTCTTGTACCTTGGTGTAGGTAGAAGGGGGTGGATGTGGAGCTATTAATCCTAATGTTAGCTTTGGGTTTCACGTATAAAGCCATTACAATATTATTAAAGGAGTTACCAAGTTTATAGAACTCTAAAACAGCGTGGAGGAAAGGCCATGATACCTTATTGAATGCCTTTTCGGCGTCAAATGCCATAGTAGGGTGTGAAGAAAGGCAGCCTTTTTCTATTATATGGCAGAAAGTGCGAATATTGTCTCTGTCAAGACGACCCTTGACAACACTCACTTGGGAGTTATGTATAAGCTTGGGTATGCAATTTTCTAGTCTACAGGCTAGTATTTTAGTGAACATTTTTGCTTCCAAGTTTAGAAGTGAGATTGGATGAAAATATTTAGGATCTGAATGATCTTTCCTTTCTTTAGGAATAACCAATATCGTGGCTTTGGATGCTGTACCAGATACTTCACCATGGAGTACAAAATGGCCAAATGTATTTTTGAGGTGCTTGATGAGCGAGGGCATAAAAGTTTTTTTTTTAAATAATAGGGAAACCATCAAGGCCAGGTGCTTACCAGACCGAGTTCATTTTATTGCCTTGGCAATCTCCCCTGTTTCTATGGGTAGGTTCAAATTCGCTCTTTTGGCATCGGCAAGCGAGGCCATGGGGATAGAGTTAAGAAATTCTAAGAATTTAGATTTATCACATAATGTTTCTGGTGTGTAGAATTTATCATAGAAGTCGTTAAAAACCTCAAGTATATTTTCAGTTTTGAATTTCTGAGAGCCATCTTGAGCCGAAATGTTTGTAATTTGGTTATTTAGGGCTTTGAATTTGAGGGTAGAGGCTAGAAGTTTACCCGCTATATTACGGAAAAGGAGTTTTTTAGATTTTTGTGTATGAACACTGAGAGATGCCGGTTTGCTGGCAATAGAATTATAGTATTTTAGCTGTTTGATATCGTTGAGTCTAGGGTAGAGAAACAGTCAGGACTGCCTTTCACCGGAAACTCCCGAATAGGAGGTGATTGTTTAGTACGTTTAAGATTCGCTTTGGTTTCTCTTTCATTCATATTCCCCTCTCTTGAGTCAGACATATTGTGGGCCTAAACAGTAACAATGGGTGAAGCTAATGTTTGTATAAATTAGTCCATATAGCACTGTAAATGTTAGATGTAGCGCATTATACCTTATCGGAATATGTTTAGTTGAAAAAGTTCCAATATGCAAAGTTGTGTCAGTGCCATATAAAGCTGGAGCAAAAGAAACAGATCTCTGGTAAGAATGTGGATACCGAGCTCCAACAAGCAGGATAATATCTTCTGCAGATTGGATAAATGGATCTGATCACTGACAACTGTATTCTTAAGAATGTTTGTACTAATAAAAACAGATGCTTAAGGTCAATTCTGGCTTTGAGATGGGTTTCCACACCTTGTGGTACTTCACTGATCTTTCCTGCACGCAAGGATTTATGTAGTGTTTTATGGGGGTGCAGCATTGTTAGCGCGTCTGGCCTTATTTGGTTATTTAACATTAGTTATAAGGGGGCGAGGTAGAGGTTCGATAGATCTTTCGACTGCCTTTAGAGTGGTTCCCACCATAAGACCCAGTTCTAAAACAAATCAATAGCAATACCAATCAATAATATAAATAATCTTGGGAGTCAATAAGTTCCATGCACTATAACCCTTTGGCCATGAATAACCACACCTTTATGTAAAAGTTAGAATGTTTATTTCCCTATATTAACAGTGCTAATATCACATAACTTAGGGCCAGATGTAGCAAAGGGTTTTACCCATTCTGTGTCTATGGGAAAATGTGTTCATACATATGGCCCTTAGTCTCAAAATCAAATGATAAACATACAGAAAGAGTACTGGTTGACCAAATCTCCTAAAGAACCGCAATTTAATCAAAGCTTGGACCACTACACATTCTAAAGTTACAGTACAAATTAACAGCAAGAATAACTGTGCAAACGAAATGGCATAAATTTAGATTCAGCAAAGAAAAGACATCAACTTTTGTTAATAATCAGCAAGCATCATCAGTGAGTATCCTGACTAATCTTCTGATTAGAATAGCATGCTTGGGCTTCATACAAAACAATTTAGTCAACACAAATTTGGAAAACATCTAACTATGGCTCTATCAAAATGAGTGGTTGGTACCTAAAAACAAAAGCAAATAGACATAATAATCAGTAACATCGTCTTATACCTTGCCTGAGTATGGTTCAGCAAGCAGTAACAGTCTTTGTCAATTGGGCATCTTGTTCGGTCAGCAAAGCATTGGAATTCAGCATTAAAGTTCAAGATGGGAAATGTCTCTTCATGCAGTTTAGAAAGAATAATATCCTCTCAAGACAGTTAGGAAAAATGGGAAGAATATCCTCTATCCTCTCTGTGAAGTCTAGCTTAGTTAGATTCCCTCAAACTTCTTCCCACAGTGCTATTGGTCAAAGAATCATACACTTATGTTTAGTCAAATGAAAGTAGAACCTCAGATCTAAGAATTTACTAAACCACTGTTCACATGTCGATGATTGGCTCTTCTTCTGCTGTTCCCGTCGTTGTCCTCATCAGGTAAGAAAATTCTGTTGGCTTATACTCCAGTCAGTGCTTCCTTTGCCCATTCCTGGGAATCTCACGTTTACACACACCAAGCTATACAAAGTATCTATAGGTAGTACAACGTTTTCTAGCATGCAGTTCTCATGGGAAAGAATTTCAGCTACTATAATTTGGTCAACGCAGTGGAAAATCACAATTTAATTCTCTAAACAGCCATTTTATGATTCGTCTAAGCAATGCAACTTAACACATGAGGCCGGGCAACTAAGCCCAAGACCTCGCTAAATTAAGGCCTATGAATAATAATGCAAATACATAAAACATAACCATTAATATGACTTACTACTACATTAATCCAAATAGAAGCTCAACATTTCACATTAATAAGCTGTTAATAAGTACACTTCGTGATTATTGGTGATAGTTCCAAGACTTTTACGCCATTTTGTAAGGAGATGAAAGTGTCATAAGAATAGACAAAGCAGATTGTACACGTCTCAGATCAGATGAGCTTTGCAGGAAGTTGTCAATCAACAGTTTGTGTTCATGTTTCGTGCATCATTATTATTCTTGCAGACTGTTTTGAAGAAATATAGTGTCACTGGCCTGGCCCGCTAGCTGGGTCCCTTAAGCTGCAAATATCAGGACATGCTTACTGTAAATGTGGGCTACTTCTGAAATGCGAGATATAAAAGGAGAGAGCATTCTTACAACACCAGGTGCTGGTGTTTCAGACTCTTCAGGACACGGGTGTTATTTTACAAGCCAGTTTACATTCTCTCGCGGTTCACTTGCACCGCACAGTAAACATTGCTCTGAGGAGACAGGTCACTGCCATTTTGGAAAACAAGTGGCGGGGAGAGATCGATTAAAGATCATGAACCAGTCAAGATAGATATCCCATTAACACATTTCAGTGTTCAGCGGACGTTCCGCTGCATGAGCAGATTTTATTTTAACCCAGAAAACATCCAGGTCAGCAGGCATGCATGAGGCTCTGCAGTGCTTAGAGCCAAGTCGCCATGGTCGCTGTGGGTCTAGTCACATCCCAAAGCATGAGACATGAATTTAAATAAACATGAGTGCACAAATTCACTGTTAAGCACAGCCAAGAAGCTGAGAATACAATGAAAGACCATTTTGAGAGATGTTAGAACCCAATAAGCTTCACTGGCCAGCTTTAACGCTGATGGCACTCGGTCCGACTGCAAGCATGTTAAACCTCTGCCCTAATTTAGATGAGTCAAAACAGCTACTAGACAAAACTGGATCCCCCTTCAGCAGGAATATTAAGCTCCAGAGTTTTCTTGACATTTTTATTGTAGCCTGACAACTGGCGAATATAAAAGGAACTCTGCAGTGGGATTCTAAACCCATAACAATTTGCAAAACACAGGCCCGTATTTATACTTTTTGACGCTAAACTGCGCTAACGCAGTTTAGCGTCAAAAAGTTTTGCGCCGGCTAACGCCATTCTGAAGCGCCATGCGGGCGCCGTATTTATTGAATGGCGTTAGCCGGCGCAAGCAGACCGGCGCTGCCTGGTGTGCGTGGAAAAAAACCACGTACACCAGGCAGCGCCGGCGTTGGGAAAAATGGCGCTAGGGCGTCTTAAAAATGGTGAAAGTCAGGTTGACGCAAAAAATCGCCTCCACCCGATTTGCGCCATTTTTAACGACGCCCAGACGCCATTTACATGACTCCTGTCTTAGTAAAGACAGGAGTCATTCCCCCTTGCCCAATGGCCATGCCCAGGGGACTTATGTCCCCTGGGCATGGTCATTGGGCATTGAGGTATGTAGGGGGGCACAAATCAGGCCCCCCATGCCAAAAAAAAATATTAAAAAAAAAAAAATTATACTTACCTGAACTTACCTGAATGTCCCTGGGGTGGGTCCCTCCATCCTTGGGTGTCCTCCTGGGGTGGGCAAGGATGGCAGGGGGGGTCCCTGGGGGCATGGGAGGGCAGCTGTGGGCTCATTTTGAGCCCACAGGTCCCTTAACGCCTGCCCTGACCCAGGCGCTAGAATCCGGCGCAAATGCGGGGTTTTTTGCCCCGCCCACTCCCGGGCGTCATTTTTGCCCGGGAGTATAAATATGACGCATTTGCGGCGCAGTCATTTTTTTAGACTGGAACGCCTACCTTGCATCTCATTAACGCAAGGAAGGCGTTCACGCAAAACAATTACGCTCTTTCCTCATACTTTGGCGCTAGACGCGTCTAACGCCAAAGTATAAATATGGCGTTAGTTTTGCGCCGAATTTGCGTCGAAAAAAACGACGCTAATTCGGCACAAACGGAGTATAAATATGCCCCACAGTGCCCCCAGCTCAGAGATGAACCAACTCCCAGGAACAAAACATGCCTCACCCTTCCAGCCTCCCATGGAAACACCTGATGCCTGGTAAAGCAAATTCTTTTAAAAGACCCCAGCAGGCAACCATCCCCATGAAGATTATGATTTATAGTGGATCACAATTTGAGACTTACCTCATTATTATTCATGAGGTAGGTAATACTGCGACCCACTACAAATTGGTAATTTATGAACTGACCTATTAGTACATAGGATGTTCACAAATTGACACACTGATTGCAAAAATACTGGTCTCAAATTGTGACTAGTACCTTGCGACCACTTGTACCATCTGACGAAGAAACTTGCCATGTTTCTGCACAATCTAACCTGGCTTACGTTTTACAGATTCTAATATATTTTTGCAAAAATTACTAACTGCTTTTTGGTGTGATTAATTTTGCAGTACAGATTCTGCTTTTACTCTTCATGTTTGAAAATAAAAATGAAAAAAGCAAGACATCAAGGATTCAAGCAGGTTTGTAGGAAAACTAATGCTGTGTTCATGTATTATAATGAATAAAATGACCTCTGATA
Source organism: Pleurodeles waltl (assembly GCF_031143425.1). Taxonomy (NCBI): domain Eukaryota; kingdom Metazoa; phylum Chordata; class Amphibia; order Caudata; family Salamandridae; genus Pleurodeles; species Pleurodeles waltl. Next base: position 730,975,222 of record NC_090436.1, read on the forward strand.
TACATTGAAAGGATGTTGCAAGTTGTTCCATGGCCTTATGAAAGTACTAAGATGCCTGTTTTGGTAGCTGTGGTGCTTTACAAGTGATCATTCATTCATGAAACAATCCGACCTTCTGCATCTCTCATCTATATGTTCATAGAACACTTCAAAACTTGCAATGTAGGGCAGGTGGTACTTTGCCCCATATAGTTAATCACCTTAAATGTATGCTACAATAAAAGTTTATTACTTCTTAAGTCTGTTTGTGTTGTATTATTTGCCTTTTTTATTGAATGCAAGTTTAGTGAATGGTTAATGTGGCATGCATTTTACATTTTTATATTTATTTAATGTAAACCTATTGCAATACTAGGTAGTAACAGCAGCCAGGGTCTGTTTGAAGCAGAGCTGGGCCAACTTCCTTCTCGCTTTGCATTCCATCTTCCAGTACCTCTGCCGGACAATAGGCAGCAACATCGGATTAAATGGATGCCCAACCAGTATCCCCGCCCAGTGACCCATCCGGTGCCCCAGATATTTCCCACACCAGTAAGGAAAAAAGAAAGGGACCTGCCAGTTTGTCCTAGGACTGCTGGGTTCCTTTAGTCATGCATCCATCTAAAAGTAAAATATTTGTCCGGAGCTCCCCTCGTGCTTTAAGTACCTCGTATGGAACTCCATACTTCTTAAGGGTCTTAATAGGGGTTGAAATGTCTCCTCTTGAAAAACGTACACACACACACACACAAGCACATGTACACGCATACAGGGAGTGCAGAATTATTAGGCAAGTTGTATTTTTGAGGATTAATTTTATTATTGAACAACAACCATGTTCTCAATGAACCCAAAAAACTCATTAATATCAAAGCTGAATATTTTTGGAAGTAGTTTTTAGTTTGTTTTTAGTTTTAGCTATGTTAGGGGGATATCTGTGTGTGCAGGTGACTATTACTGTGCATAATTATTAGGCAACTCAACAAAAAAAAATATATACCCATTTCAATTATTTATTATTACCAGTGAAACCAATATAACATCTCAACATTCACAAATATACATTTCTGACATTCAAAAACAAAACAAAAACAAATCAGTGACCAATATAGCCACCTTTCTTTGCAAGGACACTCAAAAGCCTGCCATCCATGGATTCTGTCAGTGTTTTGATCTGTTCACCATCAACATTGCGTGCAGCAGCAACCACAGCCTCCCAGACACTGTTCAGAGAGGTGTACTGTTTTCCCTCCTTGTAAATCTCACATTTGATGATGGACCACAGGTTCTCAATGGGGTTCAGATCAGGTGAACAAGGAGGCCATGTCATTAGATTTCCTTCTTTTATACCCTTTCTTGCCAGCCACGCTGTGGAGTACTTGGACGCGTGTGATGGAGCATTGTCCTGCATGAAAATCATGTTTTTCTTGAAGGATACAGACTTCTTCCTGTACCACTGCTTGAAGAAGGTGTCTTCCAGGAACTGGCAGTAGGTCTGGGAGTTGAGCTTGACTCCATCCTCAACCCGAAAAGGCCCCACAAGCTCATCTTTGATGATACCAGCCCAAACCAGTACTCCACCTCCACCTTGCTGGCGTCTGAGTCGGACTGGAGCTCTCTGCCCTTTACCAATCCAGCCACGGGCCCATCCATCTGGCCCATCAAGACTCACTCTCATTTCATCAGTCCATAAAACCTTAGAAAAATCAGTCTTGAGATATTTCTTGGCCCAGTCTTGACGTTTCAGCTTGTGTGTCTTGTTCAGTGGTGGTCGTCTTTCAGCCTTTCTTACCTTGGCCATGTCTCTGAGTATTGCACACCTTGTGCTTTTGGGCACTCCAGTGATGTTGCAGCTCTGAAATATGGCCAAACTGGTGGCAAGTGGCATCGTGGCAGCTGCACGCTTGACTTTTCTCAGTTCATGGGCAGTTATTTTGCGCCTTGGTTTTTCCACACGCTTCTTGCGACCCTGTTGACTATTTTGAATGAAACGCTTGATTGTTCGATGATCACGCTTCAGAAGCTTTGCAATTTTAAGAGTGCTGCATCCCTCTGCAAGATATCTCACTATTTTTGACTTTTCTGAGCCTGTCAAGTCCTTCTTTTGACCCATTTTGCCAAAGGAAAGGAAGTTGCCTAATAATTATGCACACCTGATATAGGGTGTTGATGTCATTAGACCACACCCCTTCTCATTACAGAGATGCACATCACCTAAAATGCTTAATTGGTAGTAGGCTTTCAAGCCTATACAGCTTGGAGTAAGACAACATGCATAAAGAGGATGATGTGGTCAAAATACTCATTTGCCTAATAATTCTGCACTCCCTGTATACTGTCTCTGTCAGGTTTCGGAAACTACAGGCAAGGGACTTATTACCTCTGCTTTTAGAAGTATCCATGTGAGGAGTTGCTGTCCTGCTGAGGCTTCTTTGTTCAGGTAAGAGATCATTCTGCTGGGGTTACTATGTTCAAAGTATGAGGTCTTTATTACCTTAAATGCAATGGTTTTAAATCAGGCAGCTTCATAAATTCTTATTCCAAGTGTCGACTCCTCTTCTGAAATAATAACAGTGAAAACTAGCAAAAAAATGATTCTGTATATACATCGAAATAGCGCTTAAAAGCACTCTTTGTACGCCTCTTCGACGTTGGCTGCACATGCTGCCGGCTGGCGCCACAATGCTGCAGACATTTTTTTTCTTGCGTCCGCGCGCACAACTACTCGTAGTGTGCGGTGTTACGCTAAACAGCAATCCTTTGTTGGCAAGTACAAAAGAGCTGATCACACTCGCCTCGAATGCCCGGGTAATTCATCATGTTTCATCTGCAGATGATTGAAGCGGGGAAAGGTGGCTGCGAGTAATCAAGTGTAATTGTTGTTTTCACATTTATGCTCCAGATCTACTGTTTTCAAGCTAAGCGAGCGGTGTACCGGCACGTGACCGCCATCCCCGGCTGCACCGCGAGGACAGCTCGAGGGGTAGAGACATCACATTCACCAATTGGTCCAGTTTGCTTCGCAGCCAGCAGAATGAACGCAAGTGCACGTTAAGCAATGACGCACGGTCACTACGGATCCATTTTTACAGCTGCCTTTGAATCGGCTCCTAGCCCCCCTTTACAGGAAATTGAAGGAAAGCATAGGTGGATCCCTGAGCACTGAGTGACAATTATTTCTAAGCTCTCCTTCCTCCATAATTATGTAAACACCTTGGTTTAGTGACTTTCCTGGGTGTTCATTAAGTGGAGAACAGCCGTACTTTGTGTGCTGCTCTTTTTTGTCAGTAAGGCCCTTTACCTAGAAGCAGGATGTGGCCATGCTTGTTTGCCTGATGCTTGGTGGGTGTCCAGCCAAAAGAAGACGGAAGAAGTGCTCTCAGTCATACAGAGGGAAATTGGCATTCTCTACTGCGCGAAAACAAATGCACTCAGGGAGATATTTATGAAATTATAACACAGCACAACAAGTTGTCTTGCTGCTCTGCGCTGCGTGGTAGGGAAAGGCAGGAATTCCCCATACTTAACAATATATGGTGCATTCCTGTCATTTTCCAGCGCTGATGCACTTTTGGTTGCCTAGGGCCAAAACAGGCAGGGAAAGGGCAGGAATGCGCCATACTTAACAATATATGGTGCATTCCTGTCATTTTTCAGCACTGGTGCACTCTTGGTTGCCCAGTGGCAACACATGCGCCCTTGCACCACCACAATCCTGTGCTAAAGTAGGATTGTTTTTGTGCAGGAAGTGGCGCATTCCTCCACAAAAACAATCCCCTGAGCCATTTTTTAGGTTTTACTTGCACACACTTGCGCGCTATGCTTGCAAAATCTTTTGTCATTAAAAAAAAATCTTAACAGGGGCATATAACCCACTCCTTACTTACCTGAATTTACCGTTGGTTTAGTCCAGCATCGCTCTGATTTACGTGCTTCTGATTGGCCAGCTCATTGTCTGCTTTTAGTTCCTGCTCTCTGCTTTGCCATCCTGCCATCCATGCTGTTGTGTGGGGTCAGGACCAAGTACTCTTTCTGGTCATTTGCCACTGGCTACTCACGCTGCAGGTATTTCTTTTACTTTTGCTAGCTAGCACGTCATTCAAGTGCATAGGTCTTCTCTATGCAGGCCGTCTTCTCTCCTCCACGGCACTCGAAGAGTCCCGAAGCTGCATGGCTTCTTTTTCGCATATGCATCTTCTCCCTGCAGTAAACTTCCACTTTTTTATTTTCATTTTATTTTTAACACACCACAAAAAGGGTAGTGCTTGGTAATCACTGGCTTTGGAGCCTTGTCACAGAGGCTGGGCTCTGACCCCCGTCCTGTTTGCAGACAGCAAACACAAAAACAAGAAAAATAAACTTCCCCGGGACTGTTACTCCTATCCAATGCCTTTGTGTCAGGTTTCCAAATTCTCTAAGTATAGAGAAATCTGGGAGTGTGTTTGGCAGGGACTTACGCCTCCATACTTCTCCTACAAAAAATATTGGGCATTGTCTGAAAACGTTTCTGTTGGCGTGGATAACGGCAGCACATGTCCCCAAAAACAGAGGAACGCCACACTGCTGAGGGATGGGTTGTTTGTGTGACCAGCTGCACAGTGCTTGGGGTGCTGAAGTGCAGAGATGTTAGGGCAGCACTCTGTCTTTAAACCAACTGTTGCACCCTTAATTAAAACAGGAGCAAATCCCGGAAAAGGGCAGAAATGTTTAACTTGGGTTGTTGTCACACTTTGGAATTCCGTATGGTGTCAATGTAAATTATCAGGATATTGCTGGGAGGTGGGATTCTCTAGAAGTTTGTGGGAGCCGTAAAGGGGGGCAATTTAAACAACACCTTAAGAAGTGGGTACTTTTTTTTGTTCCACCCTTTTATTCTCTAATTTTCATTTCACTCATTATTTTTTTTGCTATTTGACTTTTGTCTTTCTTTTGCTTGTATCTTTTTGGGGTATTTCTTCCTTGCTTTGGCATCTTTGTTGGGATATAAATGGGCCTCAGCCTCGCCAGGCAGGACAGGCAACATATCCATGCAAACAGTGGGAGCTGTGCATGCTACCTGTGGCCCAGAGGTGCAGTCTCACAGCCCCCACCCTTAGAAAATTTCACATCAGGTCAAAATCGGATGGTCCTGCTCTTGTTCTTAATGCAAACCTCCTCCCACGACTCCCACGTTCCTTTATTGCTTGTCCACCCATTGCTTAACCCATACAACAAACCTTGCCACTGCTTTATCTTTTGTCGTTTGCCTGCCCCACCCCATTGTTTAATTTTAAACTGCAAATCACTCTCTTTTATTTTCAATTGTAAAGCCAGTCCTTCTTGTTTGCCCCCTCCACCTGCGGTGCTTGCATCTAGTCACTGCTTGACCACTCCCTGCTCTGTGGTTTGCCCTGTTCCACTCCCACCCTTCTCCCATTGTTTCTCAACATGCTCACACCTGAACATTTTTTTCATGCTAATGCCATTGCTCTGCTGCTACTTTTCTTTCCATCATATAAAAGCCTTTTTTGTGAGCTGCACAGTATGCATGTTAAAACCCCTGGATATTATCTTTTAAGTTTAAAGGTACTTTTCATAAAATCATCATTAGTTTTGCTAAAAATTGTTCTTTATGTTTTTTTCTTGCTAATCTAATATTCTTTGCATCACCATGTCATCCTGGTCGGCTGCTGTGGAGAAAGCTCCGATTAGTTTCAGTTCCACACAAAGCTGAATAATACTCAGTACCAACAACCTTATATATATATATATATATATATATATATATATATATATCCGTATATATATATATATATATATATATATATATATATATATTTTTTTTTGTAGTTTACAACCTTCAAATCACATTTGTGCTACATGAATCTGAAAAAAAAAAATCCGAAGAATGCAGAATGCAGCACACAGAGAAGGAGAAATAAATGAGGAGAAATAAACATATTCTTCCTTTTTTTTTCACCTCACCTGGGGGGTTGTGGCAGTTTTGGTGCATTCCCAGGTCTACCATTTATGGTAAATCTGGGACTGCGTCAAAATTCACAGGTGTTGCATGGGAACACCCACACACCACCTGTGGAATGCTTCCCTGGGGCAGAGTCACACAACACAGCCATTTGTGCTTTGTTGCATTACTCCAGATTTATCAAGCTACACAAGGTGGCCTTGCGTGGCTTGATAAATAGCATTTTAAGGTTTGCGTCACTTTTTCACCCTGTTGCGTGGTGCAAAAGCGATGCAATCCCTTTCATAAATATGGCCCTCAGTTTCTGCTTTTATGAAGTTAGGATTTTAAGACCTTGCACAGTTCCCCGCTGTCACCTGAGTTTCTGCCACTTTGTATCTACCCACACGCCTCCACGATAAATAAAATGCAGCTTCTGACACCTTTGATGAAAAAGAAAATCTGGTAAGTTAACTCAGTGCAATACTGGTGCATGCTGAGTAGGAGTCTTAGAAAACAAATGAGCTGGGAATGTCATTCTCTGGGGTAAAGAAGTACATAAAAGAGTAGATGGGTAACAATGAGGATGTTTTTCACTGAAGACTTCTGAGTGGCATCAAATAGACAATGAAAGGGAAATTTGATTTGCCTATGATCTCGCTCAGGACCCCAAGGAGAAAAAGACTGCTGTTATTCACATTCTTTCCATCTATACTTTTATGTTATGTATGGACCCCAAAACTATACGTGCATTGGCTTTCAATTGCTACACAGGGGCAGAGAAGTAATAGGGAGCCAAACATATCATGGCTCTCCTCCCTTTCCCAAATGTAAAATACAATACCTGACTTCCTGCCTAGCACTTTCACCACACTCTGTTCCTTTCCTTCTCCTCCACTCCTGAAGCTGTGCTCTCTCTCCCCAATGGAGCAGATAGCCAATGCTGCACTGACAGACTCTGAGATGCCCCTGTCAGAGCAGATTTGAATTCCTTTATGACATAGCAACAGTGCGAAGTAATTTTGTTTCCCACTGTTGCTACATCACAGCAGTCAATAACCAAATTTAGAATCCAGTATTCATTATAGTGGTCTGACAGCCATGCATAACAAAATTTTACTTTACTCATTGGATCTTCTCTGTTCTGGAGTCTTTTGCGCCACTAAAACAGCTTTGTTGCCATTGGAAGACCCTTCAGCACCATGCTTTGATGTGAAACTTTGTGATGCTGAACTACACTGTGAACTATAGAAATTAACTTGGAGGAAATCCGATAACATTGATTTCAAAATTGTTAGACCTGGCATCCTTGGCATGGTTTGTCCTGACTTTTGGCCCTTAGACCTCATTTTTTGACTGTTTTTGCTGACTTCGTTTTGCTGGCTTTGGAAATCTGGGCACTTTGCCACTTCTAAAAAGTGCTAAAGTGCATGTGTTCTATACTTGAAACATTGAAACACTGGCTTCTTCACAACTGGCATACTTAATTTACACACAAGTCCCTAGTAAATTGCACTCCATGTGCCCAGGACCTGTAAATAAATGCTACTAGTGAGCCTGCTGCAGTGATTGTGCCACCCACTTAATTACCCCTTTGAACAGATCTCATGCCTACCACTGCACAGCTTGTGTGTGCAGTTTTAAACTGCTATGTCGACCAGGCAAGTTAAACTACTTGCCAGACATAAACCCAGCAGTGACTTCTTAATTTGAGTGTAGGGGTACCACCCATGTTTCCTGCCTTCTATGTCCCTTAAATGCATAATTCAAATTGTACTTTCTTAACACTGACCCTTGCTCTCCACGAGAGTCAACGCTTTTTTTCTGGGACATGTGGAAATGCACATGTGCAAAATGTGGCAGGCTTTTCAGGGCTCAACTCTTTTCAGCCCTTGAGGACCCTTTGTAGTGTAAGGCTGTGCTGTGATTGTTGCAGGCACCAAGTGGCTCCATGTAGAAGTTGAAGACAGAATAGAGACAGTACTGAACACTGGGGAACTCCACATGCGATGTGGATCTTTTGCAACCTGGATGTGCGCATGTGACCAAAACTGGTGTTGGTTGGAAAGGTAGGAGAAGAACCAGTGAAGAACATTAATGGGGCGGTTTGATGCTTCTAACATCAGGATATGCCCATGAGATGAGGCCTCCCTGCAAAGTCTGTTGCATTTTGTCTTTGTTTGCAAATTTTATCAGGACCTCACTAAATTATATTTACTTTCCATTATTAGTAAGTGAGGGATTTGCTCCTCTCTGTCTGCTCTTTAGTACCTCCAATCCCTAAAGTCTCCAACAATTTGTGTTAATATTTGTTCCTTTCTGAGAGCTCCTATTAAAAGAAGGAATTCGTTGGCATTTTAACCTGGATCATTTGTTTTAACCTGTTTTTAATAACAATTAGGTATTTTCTTTTTAAGCTGTTGTTTTTCTTATGTTTTACATGTCTTGTTTTTTTTGTACACGCTGTAATATGATGTATTCTGATGCATTTATGTTGTACTTTTATGGTCATTGATGTGGCCGAATTAAAGGTTTAAACTAAACTTATTTGAAAAGAATTGTAAGCTCTCATATGAGGAGATTCGATTCTCACAATAAATCAAAACAATGTAACAAGATAACTGTAACTTCAGGCATTATATTTGACTTTGGTTTAGGTAATACCATTTACAACAGTGATGACTTGGAGAACACTACCACAAGTGGAAGCTATAAAAGTACTTTTTACAAGAAATAAAGAGAATGTTTTTAGTTCAGAGAAGTCCAGTGAAACAAAGAAGGCACATTAATAACAAACAATCATAAATGAAGTCTACCAAAGAAAGATCAGCAAGAGACTCAAGCTCAAAGGCAAGCATACAGGACATGTGCAAGGAAGAGAAACATAGGTAATATATTTGGTTTTAAATCTATCTGATAAGCAATTTACTAATATACACGTGAAGGTGCTGAGCCAAGGATACTTGTTTATTCCTACTCTGCATAACAGACAGACATGACAGACTCAAGTAGGTGATTGAATAGAAGAGGGTTTATTGTAGAGTACAGGCGTCCTTGTAACAGTTACTGTCTCTTCTCTTTTGGTATTCGTTCCTCTTTTCCGGTCCACCTGACGCCACTAACGCTGGGGAACATCATCCAATACCGGGAACCCTGCGAAAGAGAAGAACAAAGGAGATCATCAATACCAAAAGAGAAGAGACAGTAACTGTTACAAGGACGCCTGTATTCTACAATAAACCCTCTTCTATTCAATCACCTACTTGAGTCTGGCATTAATCTCTATCACTATACCCACTGCCACAGCCAGTAACCCCCAACTAGGCCTGGAGATGAGCCAGGAAAATTCTATCTACCTGCTTAATGATGGAGTCCAATGGCAACATTGGACTCTAACAATTGGGGACTGGGGATTGCCCTTTTTAAAAAACCAGAGTGATGATAGATGAGCACCAAGTTTGTGGAAGGCTAGTCTTGCAGGAGGCAATGAAACTATTACAAAGTAAAGGGGCCCAGAGGTTGGGGGCAGATTGATAGAAATCCATTGGCATCCCATTTGTACCAATAACCTTTCTATATTGCCTCCCTTACTTCCTCCACAGAGAATTCCAATGGTAAGTGAAAGACTACTTTCTTCTCAGGGGCCACAATGGTACTAGAAGAGCCATATACCTTTTTAAAGTGCTCAACCCATGCTTCCTGGCCTATTGGGAAAATGACAGAATTTGATTTTACCGCCACAGTCCTAATATTATCTACAGCCTGCCAAAATGGTCTAGTGTTGTTCAGCCTGCAAGCATTCACCAAATCTCACCAGAACTTGTCCTGCAATTTTTTCCAGCTAGTCCTAATTGCATCTATATCAACCTGCCTACCTTGGATTATCCTTTAGGGCTAAATGCAGGCTATTAGAGGCCTCCCTAGATGCATGATTTAACTATTTACATCCATCAGATCTCTGTATACTAAGTTTAAACAGGAGGCCAACCACTGCTGAACCTAACTACCCAAAATGGGTGGACACAGCATGCAGGCAAACATTTGTCTGGGGACAGGCAAGTACCAGGGAAAGTTAGCTAGAACATAAATCCTTTAAAATAGAGGCCATGTCCACATTTCTACACACCAGGCGGAGGCCTAGGGTCTTGATTACAAGGGACTGCACAGTCATGATCGCCGGTTCTCCCACCCTCCTTGGGATACATAGTTCCAGTCATAAGAGGTTATGATCACTGTGGGCATTTATCTGTATTTTGGTATCTCGGACCCACCTCTTGGCAGCTCGAAACTTCACTAGTTATATAGCACAGAGTTAAAGAAAGGCCAAGTGGGGGAATGGGTTTTGGGTTGGAAACAGCGGGGAAGGAGACCTGTGGAAGCAAGAGTTAAACAACACAATTGCAAGATTAATCACAATGACTTTCAATAAGTTTTGTTTCAAATAAAACACTTATGCTGAAAACATGAATGGCCTAAGGCTTCACTATAACTAGGCCTCAAGAATCTAGGTACCTGGAAATCAAGAAAGGTTATGCAAGGTTTTCACATGAACATTCCAGAATTAGCATATTATATTTTGAACAATAAACTCTCTCCAAAACTCTGCTTAGAACAATCTCTGCATTGTAGCAAGAATCAAAGGGCACATGTTTTTTTCTCTACACTCTCTGATTAAGAGTTTCAAGACTTAAATGTTCAGGGAATATTATGCACTTTAATCAAAACTGCTCATCTAAGTTTTAATGTCTAGAAATGATCGTGCCCTCCGCCGATCTGTATTTCAAAAGTTAAACACCAGGAAAGAATCATGCACTCTGTTGCCGATTCGAACATCTAGATTTTAATGCAATGAAATGATCGCGCACAACGCCGATCTATGATTCAAGATTTAAATGCGGAGAAAGAATTGCGCACACTGGTGCCGATTCAGAATTCACGATACAAATGTGATTAAATGATCGCGCACACTGCCGATCTGAATGCCACGAAGTAAATGCCTGGAAGGAATCGCGCACACTGTTGCTGATTCGAAATTCACAATGTAAATGTCATGAAATGATCGCGCGGACTGCCGATCTGAATGCCAAGAAATAAATGCCTGGAAGGAATCGCGCACACTGTTGCCGATTCGGAATTCACGATTTAAAGGCCATGAAATGATCACGCACACTGCCGATCTGAATGCCAAGAAATAAATGCCTGGAAAGAATCGCGCACACTGTTGCCGATTCGGAATTCACAATGTCAATGCCATGAAATGATCGCGCACACTGCCGATCTGAATGCCAATATATAAATGCCTGGAAAGAATCGCGCACACTGTTGCCGATTCAGAATTCACAATGCAAATGCCATGAAATGATCGCGCACACTGCCGATCTGAATGGCAAGAAATAAATGCCTGGAAAGAATCGCGCACACGGTTGCCGATTCGGAATTCACAATGGAAATGCCACGAAATGATCGCACTCACGCGATTTCAAGTTTAGGCCCAAAACTCGAATGTCACTGGAAAACGGAGTCGGGGGCCTAACCCGACCTCCGCCTTACCGCCCTGCCTGAAGATCACCAAATAAACAAGTGCAGGCCTGGAAATTACTGGACAGGCCTCCGGGACGGGAACTCTGGAAAATGCTGCTGCTCTGAACCGGGACCTCTGAATAGTGAGCACGTGGAGCTGGGCTGGCTCCCTTATATAGAGCAAAGCCCTGCCCAAGAGCCACACCCAACCATGCTGCAAGAAAGGCTTCTAGAAAGTCTTAGAGTAAAGGACCACACCCTGTAGTCCTGCAAACAAGCCCTGCAAATGAACAATGAATTACAAACATCATTAATGACTTTTCGAGGTGAAAGCTCTGCAATGCAAAAGGTTAACATATTGCATAGAAACACAATGCATGAAATATGCCTCTGCATAAGGACTGGATTTTTGCATTTACGTCGTCCGTAGAGCATGCACTGTCCTGATGTTGACACAAACATATAGAATTCATTTTGCACCTGTATGGACCATAGTTTAACTTTAAAATTGCCCCCAAGAATAACATATTAATCCTGATACAGGGATGCTAAAAACTCTTCTAGGCCTAAAATAAAATCAGACAGCACTTTAACATTATCTATATGGTCCGAGTGAAAGTAGCCACTATAGAAATTTATTATAACAGTTGTCCAGGTTACTAAAAAGGCTTGGATTAAGGGGCTGTCCGATGGGATTAGGGTAAATTACAATCAAAAGTAAATTTGAACCATGAAGTTAGGCTAGCCCTAGCCCTGCCGATGACAGAGCGAGCAGCGGGAGGGAGTAGAAGTAAAACTCATCCAAAACAACTTTCTCGGTGTCCCATGTCTCCTGGAATAAGATAATATCAAACTTTCGTATATGAAGCACTGAATAATCAAAGGCCAATATACTAGCAAGGCCTGCCACGTTCCAAAAACTAATCTTCACACCATGCTTCACAAGCCCTTCGGGGGTGTGGTCTGGCTTATTGGATGGCACAGTTCCCGCTTGACTCTTATAGGTAGTGCTTAGGGCCTGGGGAGGAGAAATAATAGAGCGGTACCTGATCTCCTTATGGGGAAAAGGTCTTTGTGCAAGGCAAAAGATGAGTCAACCACTTTCAACTAATTTGGCCATTGGAAAATAGCGATTTGAAACTGGTACTGCAAAGCAGGGTGCCAGCAAGGGGGAGGGCAAGGGGTTTAATCTAATAGCAATATCCCTATAAAAGTAGCCTAAAGGCAGAACCTAAATCTTACTTTGGGGGAAGAAACAGGCCCTGAAAACTCGATAAGGTGCCTTGCCATACTGGGGTTCTTAAAAGTAATAATAATGCAGTCACCCCCAAACTTCTTCTGCATATTCCCAACTCACCCTTCTGGCCATAAGCATCTCTGAAAATAAGCAGCCATGAAGCTTGGTGTTCCCCTTGCCCCAATTCACTACTTTGTTGATCAGTTCTAGGGTAGACTCAGTTGCGCCTGATTGTTATTTGGAAACAATAACTAATATCGTCACACAGGGGCAGGCAGCCGGGGGAAGATCACATCTGGAAGTGCAGTCATAAAGTGGCCTGGCTACCTTGAGTGAGGTGGCTGGGTAACTGACTGCAGGGGCTGATAACACAGATGAATTCTGTACTGGCTTACACTGAGGGCTATGCCCCCCCTTGGTTCCCCTAGAGGGGGGACTGGTAAAACAGGTTGAGGGGCCTTACTAGGAGGGCAAGCCCTTGGTTGACTCCTCTCATCTGCCCGAGCCCACCAAGACCACAACACTTATGTAGGGCATGGGGGAGCCTGACCAGATGACTTCTGCACAATAATATTTACAGAGCTAGTCCTCCCTTATCCACCCACCATGCTGCTACACCTACTACAGACAGTATCTACAAGCGTAGCCTCTATATGCCTCAAACAGTCATTCAACCCCATTAGTTTAGATTCAGTATTTCTTTGCCCAGTTGTCTTAGCAAGCCCTCAAAGAACTCTGGAAAGAGAAACACTAGGACTAGTCAAATCCATTGTGACTTTGGTGTTAGGGCACTTACAAGAGTTTACAAGATTTTGTTTTTAGCAGGACCTTTTTTCAGCTTCTCCTTGGGGGGTCATTGGCTGGACATCTCTTTGCCTCTGAGTTTGAGGGTCCAAATTGAAATCTTGATGTATGTCCTCGCAGGCCCATCCCAGACAATTAGGTTGCACATCTGCATCGGGTTGCATCATAGCTAACGAGAGACATCTCTCGGCTAGAAGGACTTCCTTGTCAAGGGTGCCCACCACCTTTTCAATGTAACCATCCAGCATTAAAGTTTTTTTGACTGCTGTCCCTTCTAGGATCAGGCCTTGCTTGCATGTTACCATTGTAAATTTTCTGGGGAAATTATGGAGCGTACAGACAAAAATGTTGCAGTAAGAGCACGTTAAGCCTAAGGCATCATACAGGCAGCATACAGATGTTCAACCTAGTGTAATAACACTTAGACAGAAAGATAGACCCTACACAGTACCTTAAAGACTAGAGCCTGACCCAGCCTTTTCTGGGCTCCAACAGGCGTGGGCAGGCTTCCCTTTGTCCAGGCATGGCCCGCACATATCCTGTGCCATGGTCTTGCAGGGGCACTTTTCAGCACGTTGGAGAGAGACCTCATCCCCTCTGGAGCAACACAATGTGCCTTGTGGAGCAATGTATGGTGGGGGATGGATTCCCCTGTAGCATTAAGGGGGTCATTACAAGCTTGGCGGGTGGCTACCACCGCCCGCCAAGCTGTAACCGCCGTGCGGCCGCCAATGCGGCCGCACTCTCGCGGTCCCCATTACAACATCCCCGCTGGGCCGGCGGGCGCAAACCTAGTTTACGCCTGCCGGCCCAGCTGGGATGCGGCCGCAACATGGGAGCCAGCTCCTTATGGAGCCGGCGGTGTTGCGGCTGTGCGACGGGTGCAGTAGCACCCATCGCGCTTTTCACTGTCTGCTATGAAAAGTTATGAAAAACAGTGAAAAGCTGCACGGGGCCCTGTTAGGAGGCCCCAGGACTCCCCTTACCGCCAGCCTCTTCCTGGTGGTGCAAACCGCCAGAAACAGGCTGGCGGTAGGGGAGTCATAATCCCCAGGGAAGCGCTGCTTGCACCGCTGCCCTGGCGGATTTAAACCCTGCCGGGGCTAAAACAGCGTGAAACTGCCAGCCCCGGCGGTGTGACCGCGGCGCTACCGCCGCGGTCATAATATGGGTCTCCGTACCGCCAGCCTGTTGGCAGTACGGACGCCACTTTAGCGTAATGACCCCCTAGGTGTCCTAGGGGGTCAAACACCCCAACGCTGCCATTTCTAATAATATCGGACATCTTTCTTTATTTAATTAAATTACTTGATATACTGTTTTTCCTGGCCTGAACAAGGTTAAAGTCTTTAATTTACTGTTTAACATTTTGTATCTCTTTCTGTAAGTTAACCATAATCTTCTCAGTCTAGTCAATGAGCATCCTCATCAAACCGATTGAGGTGTTTGTTAGTGTCCGTTCCCAATGATATGTTGCAATCTCACTTCTGTCTTCAGCAGATAGAAAGAAACTCAGGGGTATATTTACAAGGATCTTGCAGTGCCTTTGTGTCAGTTTTTTACATTTCAGCAGAGCTGTCAGTACTCAATATTTACAAGGTGACTGTGACGGGGTAAACCCGATCACCGCGAGACAGGAGGCCGGAGATGACGTGT
Organism: Pleurodeles waltl; assembly: GCF_031143425.1. NCBI lineage: Eukaryota > Metazoa > Chordata > Amphibia > Caudata > Salamandridae > Pleurodeles > Pleurodeles waltl. The sequence goes on from NC_090436.1 coordinate 730,990,359, forward strand.
CGGACTCCTCTAACACGTCATCTCCGCGTCTCCCTGTTACCGGGGAGACGCGTCCCGAGGGAGGCCGGCGTCAGGACGTTGCCAGGGAAACCTGGATAGGTTTCCCGACCCCGGATTGGCCAGAGAGGGACGTCGTCGCCGATGAAAAGCCGGTGGAGCCGGCAAGAAAAGAGAGGAAGGAGAAGGAGGAAGGAAACGGAGACGACGGAGAAGAAGACGGAGACGACGGAGAACGGAGGGAGACCGAGGCAAGGGATCCGACGGCAAGCGCGTCGAGAGACCAAGAGAAGGAACACCACCTGGAGGACGGAGAACTGGAACCAGGAAGCCGTGTTGAAACCTACCGCAGGGAGGACCACTTCAACGCCCGCCACGGCCCCGGAGGGTCGTGGCTCACGAAGGTACGGTCCTTCTGGACCAATAAAGGGTGCACGGCAGGGAAGGGGACTGGGGAAGGAAACTAGGGAAGGGGTAGAGGGTGAATGGGGAAAAGAGGTGGGAGGGCACAAAAGAAACACTAAGAACACAATAACACGCTAGTAAATTAGTAATAAGCACTTCCCTCTATTCCACACAGACACCAACCCCTCCCCTTTGTTATCCAGCCCAGTCTGAGAAATTTAATAAGAAAGACGTATCTCTTAACGTCCCACTTACCCTCGTTTTCCTTATTTCCTTTTCCGATATCCTCATGGGACGTCCGAGAGACTGACAGTACCTCCACCTAAAGAGAAGAAAAGGGGAAAGACACATCATTTCCAAGAAGAACTTCGCGAGAGACTAAGAGCAACAACAGAACGAACTCACACTTGATTTATCCTTTTGTTTAGAGAACAATAAAACACTTACCTGAGCACCATAACTTCTTGTTTCAGTTGTCCTCATCTCGTTCGGACTGTCACAGTGGTGTCAGAAGTGGGATCCTTAGGGGCCCTACGACAACCGAACAGAGTACACAATGAGTGACAACCCTTCCCTCGAGGATATGATCAAACAGCTAGCAGAAGGACAAAGACATTTGCAGTTGGTATGGGAGGCTCACCAAAGGGAAGCAAAAGAGGACAGAGAGGCTTTACAATCGGCCTTGAAAAGCCAGGCCACCATTCTTGCCAATAACCAGCTGGTACACGAAACGGCCATGACAAAATTAACCGAGACCATTGCCGCTAGTAAAGTCCACCCGAACGTTCCCAGCTCAGTATTGCAGAAATATCAAGAGGGAGAAGACCCAGAGTCTTTCTTTACTAAATTTGAAAGGGTGGCGTCGTCAGCTCAATGGCCTGAAGAACGCTGGGGACAATATGTTGCTCCATTACTAACTGGCCTCTTACAAGCAGCCTATCAGGCTGCTAATCCCGGGGGTCTCACACCCTACAAGGATATAAAATCCAGTATTTTGGAACGTGTCGGGCATGATACTGAATACTACCGGATGAAATTCCGCAAGGTCAAGTGGGGACCAAATGAGGACCCCCGGACCTTTTATTTCCGGGTAAAAGATTTGGCCTTAAAATGGTTGGGGCCTATTGGCGATAGCCGTGAAGAAGTGATACAAATCATTATACTGGAACAATACTTGGATGCTCTACCCTTAGCCACAAAACACTGGATACGACAGCATCCAAAAGTAGACACTAACACAGCAATTGATTTGGCCTGCGCGTATCATCGCTCCACCGACATACGAAATATACCACCACGGCCCAACATAAAACCAGTCTTGCCACCTGTAAAAACCCTTCCCAAGAATCCACTGGACAATACCGTTTCCCGTAGAATCCCGGAAGGCCCCCCTGTACAGGGACCCCAATGTTACCACTGCGGGGAATGGGGGCATATCGCCCGTATGTGTCCTCAGAAACACGAAGGAGGTGAGCCGATGGAAATAGGGGTTACAAGGCGTAGGGTCCTATGTACAGGGAAAGGTAACCACAAGTTCAAGCAGACTGTAAAAATCAATGGACGGTATGTGTGTGCCCTCGTCGACTCCGGGTGCAGCCAGTCCGTAATAAGGGAAGACCTGATAACCACTCTGGGTTCAGAGACAAGACAGTGGGTACATATTTGTTGTGTTCACGGGGACAAGGAGCAATACCCGTTAAAAATACTACAGATAGAATGGGGGCCCTACCGGGATAGTCTCCCGATGGGGATAATGCCAAAATTGATCGAGGATTGTATCGTGGGAACAGATTACCTTCATTTTCAAGAACTATTGGATCAGGTTAGAGACTCTAAAATCTCACAGGACTGGTGGGGTGAAGCCCCGTTTTCAGGAAGTCCAATTGAATGTCCAATAACACGTAGAAAACTGACCCGAAGGGACAAAAGAATAGAAAGAGAACAGTTCCGAAATAGTACTAGTCAGAACACCATAAGAGGATTGGTAGCAGAAATCCACGAGGCACCTGTCAGTTTTGCTCAACAACAGAGAGAAGATCCCTCCCTATCTCACGCCTGGAGAACCGCAGTGTCAGAGGAAATGGATGAGGTGGGTCCCTTCTTCCTAATCAAAAATAATCTCCTATACCGAGTAAGCACCACACGTACCGGGGAAAAAAGAAAACAACTCATAGTACCTGAATACTATAGGGACCACATCCTTACGCTCGCTCATAATCATCCGGGAGGGGGACACTTTGGGAGGGACAAAACTGAAGAATATCTCCTCAGGCGATTTTATTGGCCCGGTGTTTTTGCCAACTTAAGAAAATATTGTGCTCAATGTCCCAGGTGTCAACTGACTGAACCAGGTAAACCAAAAAAAGCACCACTCATACCCCTCCCCATCATAGATATTCCGTTTAGACGGATAGGGATGGATTTGGTTGGACCCTTGGTTCCTTCTTCAAAAGGACACACTTACATACTGGTCATAGTTGATTATGCTACCCGATACCCAGAGGCTATTCCCCTGACCAGTATGACAACAAAGACCGTAGCCCAGGCGATGATAACGGTGTTTTCGCGTCTTGGATTCCCTCAGGAAATACTCACCGATCAGGGCACTCCCTTTACGTCCACCTTGATGAAACAAGTGTGTAAAACTTTAGGCATATCTCAGATCAAAACATCCGTTTATCATCCTCAAACGGATGGTTTGGTCGAACGATATAATCGTACTATCAAAACGTTACTTCGAAAGATTGTGCACGACACAGGGAGAGACTGGGATCAGAAATTACCGTTGGTGTTATACGCGATCCGAACGCACGAACAGGCTTCCACGGGGCATAGCCCATTCGAGCTAGTGTTCGGGCGACAACCGCGTTCCCTTCTGGACATGGCGGTAGAGGCCTGGGAGGAAGAAGCCATGGAGGGAGGGACTCCATTGTTGGAATATGCTCATAACTTGAGAACGCATTTACAGGGATTATGGGACGAGGTAAAAGACAATATGGAACAGGCTCAAAGAACCCAAAAGCATTATTATGATAAGGGGAGTAAGTTAAGAGTTTTCCAACCCGATGAACAGGTCTTAATCATGCGACCCACATCCGAACATAAATTGCTTGCGAAATGGCAAGGCCCCCATAGAATCATCCGAGCCGTCTCCCCTGTAACTTACCTAGTGGAAATAACAACCAACCCCAGGAAAACCCAAATATATCATGTAAATCTTTTAAAGAAGTGGGAGACACCCGAGACACCCAACACTACCCCAAGAATAGTTAGCCTTCTGTACCCGAGTAAGGAATCGAAAATTGAATTTTGCCCTACCACACTAGCCAAAGGGACAACCCTACCCACTATAGACGAAGCATTAACAGAAGCGGAAAAGAGGCAGGTATACCGCTTGTTGCAGCAATACCACCAATTGTTTTCAGAAGACCCCGGTAGAACCACACTAATCCGTCATAAGATACGAACAAAACCCGACACAGTAGTCCGGGTCAGACCCTATCGCATCCCAGCAGCAAGGAAGCAGGTTATAGAAAATGAAATACAGAAAATGTTGACCCTAGGAGTAATAGAGCCCTCTACCAGTCCCTGGTGTTCGCCCGTAGTTCTTGTACCAAAACCTGACGGTACGGTCAGGTTCTGCATAGACTTCCGAAAACTTAATGAGAATTCGTTATTTGACACGTATCCAATCCCTAGGGTTGACGATGTCCTAGAGAAACTAGGAAAGGCGAAATATATGTCCACAATAGATTTAACCAAAGGATATTGGCAGATACCCTTAGCCCCCGAAGATAAAGAAAAAACGGCATTTTCTACCCAGTCCGGGCTGTATCATTTTACTGTATTACCTTTTGGGCTACATGGGGCCCCAGCCACTTTCCAAAGGTTAATGGATAGTATATTAAAACCTTACCCTGCTTTTTCAGCAGCATACTTAGATGATGTAGTTGTTTTTAGCGATACCTGGGTAAACCATTTAGACCATCTAAGCCAAGTTTTTAATGCACTCACCGAGGCTGGGTTGACAGCCAATCCCAAGAAATGTGTTATCGGGAAAACCGACATTTCATATCTGGGATACAGAATCAGTCAGGGAACACTTCAACCCCAAGCCCAGAAGGTGGACGCGATCTTACATGCCCCTCTCCCGAAAACTAAAAAAGACTTGCGCTCTTTCTTGGGCCTAGTAGGATATTATCGGCGTTTCATACCTCACTATTCCACTCTAGCCGCTCCCCTTACGGACCTCCTGTCCAAATCTCATCCAAATCAGCTATTACCTTTCTCTGCTATTCAAACTTCCAGTTTTGAACGTTTGAGGAACTCTTTAACCAAAGAACCCATATTGTTATGCCCGGATTTTTCAAAACCCTTTCACCTTTACACTGATGCCTCCGATGTGGGGCTCGGGGGGGTTCTGACGCAGCCGGGAGCGGAGGGACTCGATCATCCCGTTGTGTATATCAGCCGCAAACTGGGCCTTCGGGAACGTCGTTTCCCCATAATAGAAAGGGAGTGTTTGGCCATTAAATGGGCCGTGGATTGTCTACAGTATTACCTGTTGGGCCGTCCTTTTGTACTTTTTACGGATCACGCCCCCCTCACTTGGCTTGCCGCTCATAAAGATACGAATGCCCGGATTCTCAGGTGGTTCCTTGAACTTCAACCATTCTCCTTTCAGGTCCGACATGTTCCTGGGAGTTTGCAAGTCCCTGCTGATTATCTCTCTCGCTTCCCGGTTTCCGATTCGGTCCTGGAACAGGACCTGTCTTGGGAAGGGGTATGTGACGGGGTAAACCCGATCACCGCGAGACAGGAGGCCGGAGATGACGTGTCGGACTCCTCTAACACGTCATCTCCGCGTCTCCCTGTTACCGGGGAGACGCGTCCCGAGGGAGGCCGGCGTCAGGACGTTGCCAGGGAAACCTGGATAGGTTTCCCGACCCCGGATTGGCCAGAGAGGGACGTCGTCGCCGATGAAAAGCCGGTGGAGCCGGCAAGAAAAGAGAGGAAGGAGAAGGAGGAAGGAAACGGAGACGACGGAGAAGAAGACGGAGACGACGGAGAACGGAGGGAGACCGAGGCAAGGGATCCGACGGCAAGCGCGACGAGAGACCAAGAGAAGGAACACCACCTGGAGGACGGAGAACTGGAACCAGGAAGCCGTGTTGAAACCTACCGCAGGGAGGACCACTTCAACGCCCGCCACGGCCCCGGAGGGTCGTGGCTCACGAAGGTACGGTCCTTCTGGACCAATAAAGGGTGCACGGCAGGGAAGGGGACTGGGGAAGGAAACTAGGGAAGGGGTAGAGGGTGAATGGGGAAAAGAGGTGGGAGGGCACAAAAGAAGCACTAAGAACACAATAACACGCTAGTAAATTAGTAATAAGCACTTCCCTCTATTCCACACAGACACCAACCCCTCCCCTTTGTTATCCAGCCCAGTCTGAGAAATTTAATAAGAAAGACGTATCTCTTAACGTCCCACTTACCCTCGTTTTCCTTATTTCCTTTTCCGATATCCTCATGGGACGTCCGAGAGACTGACAGTACCTCCACCTAAAGAGAAGAAAAGGGGAAAGACACATCATTTCCAAGAAGAACTTCGCGAGAGACTAAGAGCAACAACAGAACGAACTCACACTTGATTTATCCTTTTGTTTAGAGAACAATAAAACACTTACCTGAGCACCATAACTTCTTGTTTCAGTTGTCCTCATCTCGTTCGGACTGTCACAGTGACACATCTAGGGCGATGTGTCACTTTTCAGAGACCTGCAGCAGAATTTTCCTTCGCTTGAACCAGGTGCATCATGCAACTTTAAATATATGCAAGGCAGGCATTCCTTTGTAAAATCCAATGCAAAACCAATGCAGTGACATTTATGGGTTTTGGGAAAAGTGATGTATCATTGGCAAGTGACGTGCAGAGCCTGAAATACTTCATAATTCCTGTGCATTGGCAACCCAGGCATAAGAAATTACACATTTGTACAGGTATATAAATAGAACATACCCAAAGCATTTTGGCAAGCTCAACTATGCCATAGAGGCGCTAATACTTCAGCTATGAGCAGCGAGAAGGCCACTACCACCTCTTCCACCAAACACCAAAGGACTACCCGTATTGACCTCAGGGAGGAGAAGGTCATCACCTACTACAGGCTCAGGCGTGAGTCCATTATCCAGCTCCTGACCCAGATTGCACCAAGGCTGCAACCAACATCACAGAGGTGCACCAACATCCCTCCACAGGTCAAGCTGATATCAGTCCGCTGGCATCTGGGTAATTTCAGACTACCACAGCCAGAGTGGCAGGTATCCCACAGCCATTGATTTGGCATTCCTGACCTGGATGCCATCATCAGTTTGACACCCCAGTACCTCAGGTTACCCAAGACACAGCAGCAACAACTGGACACCAAGCAAGGCTTTTATGCCATAGCTGGATTCCCACATGACTTGGGGGCAATTGATTGCACACATGTGTAACTGGTGCCTCCTGCTGCAACATCCCACCTGAACCACAATAGGAAGCACACCTATTCAATAAAAGTACAGGGAATAGTGGATCATCTGGTTATGTTCATCAATGTGCTGGCTAAGTCCCCTGGGAGTGCTCATGGTGCATACACCTTCAGGCACTCCATCATCAATGAGCGCTTCCAGAAAATGGGAGATATGGGAATGGCCTACTGGTTGGTAAGTACATTTGAAGAACTAAGAACAGTAAACAATGTATGACAAAATCTCTGTGTTTCCTTCCTGAGACAGTGCATATGTTGGAGGGGTGTGCCTCATACTGGATTCAATGGCTCTCACCTACTGGAATCATACATCATGACACATGTGCAATGCATATTTGTAAGTCACACATGTTAAGACATGCTAAGCCTCTGTGGGGCATAATGCCAAGCTCCATGTACCGGTGGTGCATGACTTTTAGTGTTGGTTTTTATGGCCTCTTAGATATGGTGTAAGGCAATGCTGTGCATGTTGCTGCATTGCCATACACTGCATCAGGGAGGTGTGCCAAGGGCTTTGCGGTGGGTGTTTCCACACAACACCCATGGGTTTTGATGCATATCAGACGTCCAAAAATCTCCAAATGGGGAATGCGGTAAAACTGTATGCCTCCCCAGGGCAGCTGCAACAAGGAGAAATAGCTTTATTTCTCCTTGTTGTTTCCTCTTTCTATGTGTGCTGCATTCTGCTGCACACATAGAAAGAGGAAAATGCCTCTCAGGATTGATTTTGTGCAGGAAGTTGTCCCTGCATTGGTGCTAGCCAGCAATTTATGCCCCAGCGCAGTGCAATGTATGCCCCAAATACACCATATTTTTTAAGTACATTGCATTTCTGCACTCATGGTGGCCCCTCATGCACAAAGTAAATCTCACATGAAATGTAGCCACTCAATAACCATGTTGCAATTGTGTCTGTCCTGGTGCTACAAAGCCCATTGTATGCCAGTGCTGCTTGAAAACTCAGGACTGTGCTGTATGGCATCAAATATGTCCCACACTGTCCTTTCTCAGTGAGGCAGTGCAGTCCTGATAATTTACTTGATGCACTGTACAGCGTCAGATTTCCATATATATGGTCCCTTGTCTTCTCCACATAGCTGTCCCAGTACACTGCAACATGTAGACATTGATATTCCAAACTGAAATACACTCACTGCTCTATCAATGGTAGTAGCTACTAATCAGCAGTGACTACTACTGTCACATTTCAATCTCTGTGAATGAATGAAACCACATAATTTGCTTGCACTCTGTAACAGATGTAAAATAAGTCATTTTTGTAGGACAGAAAAGCCAATATGTGTTCTACACCAACACAATAGAAAAGTGTGAGATAAGTGTCCCCTCATTGGCGTACCTACTCTTTCTGTCAGCCAAGACTCATAATTTTCTGGCTAATGTGAAAAACGTATTTATGTAAATCAGTAAGTGTGTCACACATGCCAGTATACATGTATGTTTTTCAAAGTGTCAGGAGTAATAACTTAGAAAGGCTAGGTGTGCCATCTAATGTCTGTGTAGGCCCCAGACCTGGGTAAATGCCTATACAGGTTCACAAAGTGAGATCAGCAGTCCAAAAACAACTTTTCTCTCAGCTATACTGACAGAACACGTACAGACATGCACTCAGGTATACAGCCACCATGACAGATGCACTGTGTTGATACACCTGTTTTTGTGGCAAATTGATCAAAGAAAAAAACATAGTAAATCAGCAATCTGCAAGTTAAAAACATGAAAACAATGGCCCCAAATATGGAATTCAATAACCATCAACCTAGAGTGTAATGCAACCTGGACAAGGTACAGCAATGTATTCTGGATACCAGTCTGAACATTTCTTTGACACAGCAATGATGGTAGAACCATTGCAAATAGGCACATAATTCACATCAAGTTATAGTTCAATACATATGTGTTGTGTACTGGTGTGTGGTAGACAGATATGAGTTATACCTAAAGATGCCCCCCACATTGTATACCCATCCACCATGTGTCAATCCCAGTGTACCATGACATATTGACTGATGAAAAGCAGCTGCTGAAAGTTGACAGATAAATCTTACAACTACTTAGGGAACGTGTATAGAATGAACCACACATACTAACGAGTAAGCACTCACTAAAAAAGTGAACAATTCAAAGTGAGTGTGAAACTGGTTAGTACTGGTACAATCTACTTTGGGATGAAAGAAATCTCTATTTTGAGAACAACATTTTGGCACTTAGAGTGACAATGAACCTATAAAACACCTATTACTTTAAGCAAAGCCCAAATGTGATTGTATGATTGTGGGACTGTCAAAAGTAGCAGGCCATGCTCATGTTTCAATATGACACAGAGAGCAGGAATAGTCATGTGGAATTAAAAGTGTTAACCTAAATGTAACCAATAGTGTCCAAAACTGGTAGAAATGTGTATGAGTCTTTCGGTACACATAACTGACATGTACATGAATGTGGGTTGATCAATCACCATGGAAATTAAGTGATTTTTCTTTCTTTGTCTTTGCAGCTGACCCAGGATATGGTCTGAAGCCATGGGTCATGACTCCAGTTGCATATCCCCAGAATGAGACAGAGTGCACATACAGCAATACACTTGGCAAGACAGTGGCGTAGTGGAGCAGACTTTTGTGGTACTGAAGTCTCACTTCCTCTGCCTGGACATGTTCGGGGGGAGATTGTTATACCCCCACCATGATCTGCAAAATTATCCTTATGTGCTGTATATTGCACAACATAGGTATTCCGACAAATGTTCCAAGGGACGTGGACCACGAGGACCAGGAAGCACCAGATGAAAATGAAGATGAGGATGAGGACAGAGGCCAAAATGTAGCCATGGTTGCTGAAGAAACAACATTGTCCTGAACATTTTCAGTGAAACATGAAGCAGCGTGATGGGCATATTTTCTTTTCTTTGGGTTAGAAAGAGTGTTGAAAAGGAAATAAATTAATGAACACAACCTTTGTGTATGCAATTTCATTTCACAGTCACTGTACACATAGTGATCTCATAGTCCACTGACTGTGAACAGAGGTCTACATGATGTGCATGGACACACAGTGCAACCCAAATAGTCTGCAGATGCTACTTTGACGTTTGCAAGCACGTAGCAAAATCAGTGGGGCATCTCACTTGACACATATAAAAGTTGAGCCCTTACCTGTGCCAGTGCTGGATTTGCTAACTAGTCCAAATACAGGCACCCTTGCCCCACTAGGCAAGGATGCAACTGTTACATGCGGAACTGGATGTGACTGTGTTGGTGTGTCTCACTGAGAAACAAACAATGCTGTGACTCCTACAGCTCCATCCTTGTGTGCCAATTAAAACATGACACAAAATCAAAATGCAAAATAGATGACGAGGTATAACCAAATGCAATATTACTCCTGCCAAGGTAGCATGCTCTGACACATTACAGGTTAGAGTGGCCTACTCTGTCAGTAAATACACATATAACCATCTGATGTTATTGCCTACATACATCCTAAGTTCACATAAGCTGTCTGTTTCAAAACAATGACATACATGAAAATGGTAAACATATTTCTACTTGGAATTCATCACACTTGTTATGGCTTCTCCAGCTGGCCTTGTGATGATAACAAATAGGCCTACATGGCCAACACTTTTCTTCAGGTGTAATGTGCAGGTACTGCACATATTGTGCCAGGTACCAAGCACAAGACAGCAGGTGTGTGTGTGCCATAACATTATATGGTGGTCATTGGGTGTTTAGGTCTGGTAAATGATATCACACACATATTAACAGGTATCCTATTGGCCTAGCCATATACTGTTCATATTTAGACAGTTTGTGAGTTGGATGCCACATACACTTTAGGCTGGCAGAAGCAGCCAGTGTATGTCATTCCCTGAGTATGTATTGCATTCGTAACACATCTAGTAAAGTCTTCAATTTTGGGCATAATCATGAATACTGATGTGGATTACATTTGCCTAGGACTGCAATATCTGTGCAATTAAAAAACTGATTATACAGCTAACTACATTCCGCCAAGCATAATGCAAACTGTGATACAAATAAATAATGTCAAGCTATCAACAAATCACAATATATCTTTTTATATCACTGAAATTTATTGCCTGTCCTAGTGTGTGCTCCATGAATGCAATGAGTCACACATATGCGCTCTGTTAACATATACATGTAACATATCCCAAGTCTTCCAGCATGTCAGCAAAGATAATTGGTGCAAGAAAAGTGAGCCCGAGGAGTGTTTACCTGCATTGCACAATTAAATACACTTCACCAGACACAATAGGCTCATGCTTCAATCAAAACACATGCATTGTGCATTGGTATGCATTGTACATAAATCACGCATTGCCTATTTTTCTACTGATGCGTAAGAAAAAACAACACATTAGTAGAAAACATGACACATCTACCCAGGAAATTATGCAATGGCTCTGCCATATTGCAAACCAGGAAGTGCGAAGCTACTTTCACTTTCCCTAACAGTCTTTTTGTCTGTGCTTGCTGCTGAAGGTGTTTGGTGTGTGCTCTTTGGATTGCTTGAGTTTCTTGATCTTGTTGGTGTCGCTGTCACTGTTGTATTTCAAAAGTGTTATTTGTGTTTTGTAATTGTATTTTGTATTGTTGGGTGTTTGTCTTTTTAGGGGTTTGTAGTTTTATGGTTGGGGGAAGGGCCAATTTAAGTTAAGTTGGTCATGAGGCTGGTTAGTTTAGCTAGGGATATGTCAGGGAAGGGCAGAGCAACGAATCTGTCAGAACAGGTGTTTGGTGCTGCAGCTCTCTTTCCACTATCTACCCAACATGATTGCTATGGGGGGAGGTAGGGTGAGCCAGGGATACCCTTCCCAGGAGAGAAAGCAGGGGTGGGAGAAGATAAACTTCCACATGGGCTAGATCTTTGGTGTCCAACGCACTGTCCATCAACTGAAACACAGGTGGGCAGATGTGGTTAGCCGGGAGGCCAAGCTTATCGATCATCATGGAATGGAAGTTGGTGAGCCTGTTGGGAAGTACCTATATTCGATAAGCTTGTAGCTGTGTATCTTTTGCCAAAATCTGTAAATGCTTTTTTTTTCAACTGGAAGGGTCATATATGTTTTCAGGGTAGCATGCCATGATACTGGCTAACTCACTTAATAAAAAAACATCCCACTGGGGCATGTTCACAGCGGCCGAACAATAGACCAAACATAGCATGCATTGCAGGGGAGGCCCAGAGGTGCTGTCTGACCCATCCAGCAGTGTGGAGGGAGTTTTGCCATCTGGTTTGTGAGGTCATAACTGAGTACAAACTGTGGGGTCACTCACCATTTATGTTGCAGGGGAGCGCAATTACATTTCATAACGCCAGGGTTGAACAGGGTGTTTGGTTCGCCCCAAAACATTATAAATGCATATATGTTGAAACTTTGTCACTCTTCCTTAATGAGCCCGTAGTCCGTAGCAGGGCATGAATGGGCAATGTTTACTTACCAATGCACTAGTAACATCTAAGGAGCTAATTAAAGACTAAACCCTGCTTGTTTACTGTCTGAGGTGTGTAGCATTGTTCACAGCAAGTATTGAGTTAAGAAGGACCCCTCAAAGCTATTACCTTGCAGAGTGTTGTTTGTCAAATTATTTTGTTCACATAGGCACCTAAGCCAGGCACCCTTGCACCATGTAGCAAGGAAGGATGGTTTTGTAAATTTTCTTCACTCTGTGCACCTGAGATGTGATTTGTCTGATGTTATCCGTAAACACAGCAACACGGCATACATATGTTCATCATTAAGCCTTGCCATATGCTACATGTCCAACGTGTAGACAATACCAGACATTTGTGAGGTCAAGCTTCTCTGCTTCATATGTACACAGTGTAGATATTCAATATTCACAGAGCAATGTACCATGTTTTTGTCTTGTAGGTGGACCTACACTATTGCTGATGTGAACACTTCCGGGGATCCCAATGCTACCAGTGAGTGTCACCTGAATGTTTACTGTGTTCTGTCAGGATTGTGTGTGATCTCTGATATTGGTAGCAATGACGTGTAAAAGGTATCATGCACTGGAAAGAGATTTTTCTAAACATGTTGAATCACAAAGGAAGTAGGACAAAGTTGCATGTGCAATAGATAGGGGCAAATGTGAATGTGCATGTATAGCCAATCTTTGCAGGCCCGTACAGTGGATTGCTCAGAATAGTCTGTGATAATATTTGCCAAACTATGGTGTTGATGTTTATAGCACATGTAGCATCATTAGCCTCGAGACCAACAGATCGTCATCATTTCAAATGTCTATCACCCATACCATGGACCCAAATCAACAAATATATGAAAAAAGTAGGCAGCAAAAAAGGTGCACGACTTAGGCTGAGAGTTTCAAGACACAGTATGTTTGACCAACTCGAATTTGAGCAGGTCATAGATGTGGTTAGAGTGTAAGACATATTCCAGACAACATTATCAACAGTCAACATTAAATGTGCATAGGAAACTACACACAGTGAACATCTATAAAATTTGATAGTTGTATTTTTGTGTGTTCACAACATACTATGCCCATACATGCAGAATACATTTTTCATAACCAACTCAACTGGTAAAGTGTGAAGGATTAAAGGTATGTGCAGACATTAATGCCATTCAAAAAGGGAAAAATGTTCGGATTCAAACATGTGCCAGTACCCAGGCGTCTAGCCAAACTTGGGAATTAATAAACTTGTGTGACCACGTGAGCAGGCAATGCCTCACAAAACAACATTCCTTCCTAGGATCTATACTAAATATGTATTTCTGAGATGACAAAGTTAAAATGTATAATTTATTGGAGCAATACCAGTGGCAAAATGGCTCATCCCTGTGTGTTGCTGTGAGTGTATAAGTACATTGTCCCTAGCAATCGTTTTACTTGGTTCCACCTTTTGTCCCACATGTATCCTGATATATGGCAACTGTCTTCCAGCATCATGGGTACCTGAGCATCCCACAGAGTCCTGCATATCAGTGAATTCTGAGATGGGTGACAGAGGAGCAATTAGCAAAATGTCATGGTGCTTGTAAGTATGTAGGAGAGGGACTCTTTGTGAAGATGACTTTGGGCATTTCAACTTCAATCTGCCTGTCAGATGCACATTGCTAGTTTAGTTGTCCACATGGCAAAGTATGGACATTTTATCTGGCAAATCCAGACAGGATGTGAGGATTCCTACCTCAGTGCAGACAGAATATGTATGCCTAGATGGGGCACATGCCAGTAGTCCACACATGGTAATGCAGTTAAGGTCTGGCTCATGCCATCAAATACTCAATTTCCCATATTTGACACCTTTGTAGTGTTTTCTTAAGAAAAAGGCCAGAGTGTAAGGACCATGTGCATGTCTGCACTGTATTGTCAGCATGCAGCCCATTACACAGTCCACGTACTTGTGGCGTTACCCATACTGGCTACCAAAAAAGCTGCCACACTTGATTCAGTGATGGCCAACACCTGCAAGATACAGCACCAGATACTTGTACATATGAGATCTACAGCATGCATGTGCACACTCATCACATGGATATGATTTGAAGTGATGTGCATCAAGGGGACATTCCTTGCTGACATGTATGGACAGACACAAAGGGCTACATGATATTGCTTGACCTTCATTAAATATAATGTAATGGGCTTCCTCGTATTTCCATTAGTCAATATAGGGGAAGTGTCCAACGTGTCTGTTTAATGTAAGGTAGCTAGCCACCCTCCATCAATGTTTCAACTACCTGGCACAGAGTCAGCCTATGCAGCAATGTGTGTGGCCTTGTATATTAGCCATATCAGTTACGCAATGCTGAGGCACAATATCTGCACTTGCTAGATATTACTCATTCCACATGTCATAAGGACTCTCGTATCTCTACAAGACTGCTGGATTAGGGGCAGCAGCACCTCTGCTTGTACGCAACTGAGTCACTCCTACACCAGTTGTCAGCTGTATGCCCAGTCCTTCTGGCTTTCTAGCAGCACCTCATCAAAGCCCAAATAGTAAAGGTGATTTCTTGCAGCCTAGCGCATGGACTCTGGAAACCTGTCACGGAATCGCGATGGAACAAGTCTTAACCTTTTCTCTCATTAGCAACACGTCTCTTACACACACACGGGCAAGAAAGAAGATGCAGGGTAGTTTTAATACATTTATTGAAAAGACTGCAATCTGCGATGAAATGCCTGAGCTGCAATGATTAGTTATAATGACAAGTAACAAAATCAGGATTGTGAAAATAAGCGATGTAATTATGAACAACCCCAACATATTGCAATAAACATGAATATGCAAATTTCTACCCTAAAGAGAGCAAGGCATGATAAATCTATTCTGCCCATCCCGTGTCCATGAGAAGTGCCCCAACCCCCATTACCTTAGGACAAGAGCGGCCTCCAGTCTCTAAATCAAGCTTCGTAGAGACACAAAGGCTGAGGTCTGCTGCAAAGTGGTGTGCAGTGTAGATGGAATATTATAGATGGAACCCTCTCTAATGGCCTTGATCTCACAAAGTGTTTTTATAAGGCCCATGTTATTGTTTGTGCAGACATCCTAATGTGGGTATGTCTGTAAACGTTAGATTGTGTGCGCAAACTTGTATCAACAATATCATAATAAAATGCCTGACATGTTCACATTCTGTTCTTTGTCAAATGTAAAGCAAAAGAACATGATGACAATCTAATACGTACATTACTGATAATGACACTTTCACAGAATGGCAAATGATTATAAAATAAAAACATTTCTTCAAAAATGCAAGCAGTGCTAAAATTAATAAAAATTTATAATAAAAACAGTGCATGTTATCTAGTTAAAAGGGCTCAGGCCTATAAGCCAAAGCTAAGACATGGTAGTCTACACCTCAGGGCCAACAAGGGCAGGACCAAGCAGGCACCAGCCAGGATGTAAATGTGCTCCATGTTGATGGATCTGTTGCAGTTCCTGGCCCCTATACTGCTCAGCTGCCTGTGCACGACAGCCAGTGGCCAAAACCACTGAACAGCCTACCAATTTTGAGAAACAGGCCCAGAAAACCTTTCAGACTCAAATATATGTGTGGCCGGATTAGAACTACAGGTAGCCACTCTCATGCATATGGTCTAGACTTTGCAGCATCAGTAGACAGGATTGCTGACCATATTTAGGCCTCCCTTGGAGATTCTGCCCTTCCTCTATTTGTTAGATATAGTTTTTATAGAGTGGCATTTTAGCATAGGTTAGGATAGGTTTTATTGTAGGCATGGGTTAGTTTAGCTTTAGTAATGTTATCATTTTATTAGTGATTTGTTGTTAGTTGGGGATTTGGGTGGGCAGCTTATTAAGTCAGTGGTTCATGATATGTTTTCTTAAGAGTATATATATATTTTTAAACATATATATTTGTTTAGCTTTCAGTGTTTAGGTAGCTTGTGTATAGGTGTAGTTTATGTTGGTATTGTGCAAAAATGTGTATTAAGGGGAGGCTGGGGTTGATGTTTAGCATGTCTGTTGTGTTATATGTGTAGAGCATTATAAGTTAAGGTTAGGTAGGTTAAGATGGATTTTAGTTAAGGTAGTGTAGGTTAGTTAGCCTAGCTTAGTGTAGTCATTGTTTAGATTAGATAAGTAAGGTAGTATAGTGTAGTTAGTTTGAGATTTTATACATTTTCAATTAACAATAATAAACAATGTTTTGAACTTACAGGACTGCTTCATGACTTACTGCATAGGAGTTGTCATATATGCTTAGGTTGTTTCAAGCACACGGCGTAGGAATTCCAGGCAGTGTTTGTATACATGTGTAACTAGGTGAAACACCTACGGAGAAGATCCTGTCAAGTTTGCCATGGAGTCACTTACGAGATCTTCAGACGTGAATGTGCACTATAAGTGAAACTCTTGCTGTGAATGGACACATAGCCCAAAACAGGCATTCACATGCTGTTGCACTGTGTGTGTTAGTTATGCTTCATGTATTGAATGGGTGATAACGTCAAACTGTTGTAACTAATCAAGAATATTTTGAGACACCCAACGATGCCAGCCACTTACACTTGCACTATTTTACTGTCACAGCAGTGGTGCTTGCTAGCTGGTATCCATGGAGGTGACCCCCAACAGGGCAGAAACATCATTCACCTTTACCACTGACTGATTGCTAATTGTTGCGCTTCATACTTGTGACCTTGGATAACTAATTGCTAGTTTAGATGTACATAGGGTTCACATAAACCATTCCTCTTGGCCTATGTAGATTTGTCCATGGCTTTATGTGACACAATTCCCTTTAGATAATAAGTGGTGTATTTATGGTCAGCACGTCCACATGTGGTCTACTTAGTTCAATCATCAAGAGGCATACAACACACATGTTGAAGATAGTGCATGTATTTACATCTATGCAAATATGAAGGATCACAGTAGCAGTTATTTCAGTAACAACCCTATAAGGATGTCCGGACAGAGTCCATGGGGTTACATATCATGTGACATGTAGAGCAGAGGAATATTCCAGTGTGGAGGAAATCCAAATTGCCATTAGAGAATGGAGGCCACATTGACAGTCCACAAATTAAAAAGTAAGAGCAACAGGTGGGCAAACACAAATTAGACAGTGCCACATAGCAAAGGCAATGACATGTTACTCAACACAGGTTCAATGGGAAACTGGCCAAGGGCCACAGACAAATATTACTGGGAAGACCTCTGCCTGAAAGTGGAAAAGTCCACATCTTCCTCCTCTGATTTGTGGTGTGCCTCCCCTGAGGGTGGTGGTATCTGTGCATGAGGCATCTGAGGCACACATCACTGGCTGAAGATGTGGATCGCCTGCCCCCAGCAGCATTTTCCCATGCCAACAAAGAAGGCAGCACAATGCTGAGAAGGGCCTGCTGGCTTGTTAGCCCATTGTTGTAATATAGGAGTCCTGCTTCCGCTTCATAGATTGAAGTATGGTGCATATGCCCCCAGTTTTGTGACAACCTCCCTAGTGTCAAATTGGCAGGGCTGCTGTTGTTTCTTCTGCCTTATGATACCAGCAATGTTAGCCAGGGACTATTCCAATCTCTGAAGCGGTGTGTAGGTGCCTCTAATTACATCAGAGATGTCCTTAGTGGGACTGAGGCATCTACGGACTCCCTCTAGGGTGCCCGCAAAGGTCTTTATCCCCACCCGCACCTCATCCAACTTTTGCAGCTGAACTCCTACCGCTTGGTGTTGAAATACAATTTTGGGTCCTTGGAGTTCAGATCTGGCCTGGGACTTGCTGATGGTGTAGGTGGGGTTTTAGGCAGTTCCTCTGTAGATCCGATTATCCTGTCAGCCTTTCCCACTCCCGGAGAAGGTGAGGAAGTGTAGTCCAGGGTTTGCTGAAATGTGTCTTCATCAATGGTGGGGGGCAGGATGTCATTGGCAGAAGGTTTGTCTTCCTGGCTAGACAGCTGGTCTGGAGGAGTTGTTTCCCCCTCCGCAATCAAGTGGATAAATGTCAATGTTGATCAATGCTAGATGTTGACAGTAGTTTTCTGGGTGACATACAGTAGTTATCCTCATTCTCTTTTAAATCAACATTGATGTGTGGTACCCATGTGACTTGTATGTATTGAGGGGAATTGGCAATGTAGTTGCCTTTCAGATGGCAGTATCTTTGCACTTTTCACATGTCACTGTGTGACAAGGTTTTTTTGCCTCTTTCCATGAGTGCTGCATTCTGATGCATAGATGGGAACCGGTAAATGTCTCCGCAGATTGTTATTGTGCAGGAAGGTTTGCCTTCCTGCATGCAACACAGACGCCCTTGCAACATGTTGCAAGCATACCTGTGTAGATGCAAAGCAGTGATAAGGGTGCCAGCACTAGGCTAAGGAACAGGAATGCGCTGTTTTTTTAAACGACATAGCATTTCTGCCTTTTCCCTGTGGTGAAGGGCAGAACAGCATGGTCTCTTGCTGTGCTGCCATGGGCCACTATTGTTGTACTTATGCCCCTCTGGGCATGGATCTGCACATGGTCCTATATTGTGGTACTTCAGATGCCAAACACCTGACTCCCCTCTCAGGTGAGGAATTGCTCCTCTGACTCATCACATTCCATTACATTGCTACACAGATTTGGCTGCATGGCCCCACGAGAAATCAACTAGCCTCATGGTGCAAGGGGGCATGCATTATCCAAGTGATAAGGGCTCCTTTGTTCTGCCATGTTGTGGTGTTCCAGTCCAGATCTTTTGCTTGATAATGTTGAACGTGTAGTACTGGACATTGATGTTATACATTGCCCAGGGATTTCTAAAGAGTGGAGCTAAGGTGGTGCAGCACATCATACATGGACTGAACACACATGGCGGATGTGGAGTTGGCGGTGCAATATGTGATTTTTTTTTCTCGTAAGTTATATTTTTTGGTTGAGCATAGCAGCCCGCAAGCACAGCTTTTCCGGTGTTGGTATCTATGTGGGCTTTTAACCACGCCCACCTCACACCCATCACTTTCACTCATTCCTGGGCTTACCTGTTAAAAATCCTTTGATGACATTGGTAACTGCTTTACGTTTGTCCTGTCTTGGGGCGGTTTTGTTACCACCTTGGGGACTGACCCTGTTACAGGGTAATTGCATGTTTGATGATATGTTTGACTGTAAGTGAACTTCTTTTTCCTTTCATGTCTCTTCTTCGCATTCATGCTCATGGCGGACGTGGCGCTTTGATTTGACTTGTTTATGTCAACTGTTTTACTTTACATTTTTAATTTATGTGGCAAGAAAAGTCCAGTTAAGAATTTATAGTGCTAAAAGCTCTAACTTGAGCAAACGTGAGACCCATTGCATTGCAAATGCTTGTTACGATGTGTGACTAGGCATGTGAACATTTCCATCCCTTTCCCTTCCACTCAGAGCAGTGCAGCACAGAAACAAAGCATGCTGCACTGCTGAACCTGACATATTTGGTGATATTGTCCCTTTTTGCCACTTACCCTGTGTGTCCTCATATGCTGTACTGTCATGACCTTCCACTCTCCAAGGACGTCAGCTCCTCCTGGAACACAGGTCCTTCTCCTCCGGTACACATGGCTGCCTTCAAGTTGCTGGCCAGTTTCTCCTTGGTCTTGCACTTGTAGTCATACCATAGTTTCTTGCCGTCTATCACTGTCCTTTTGACTTACCCTACACTGTGGATTTTATCCACCATGGATTTCCATATGGCCTTTTTTCCCTAATGGCAATTTTGAGATGACAAAGAGCTGATGTTCATGCCTTGCCACCTATGTTATGAAGTTTTGATTCTCCTCCTCACTAAAATTACGTTTTCTCTTCCTCTTCCACTGGGACACTGCCTGGATATCCTGGCTGGTGCTGGGTTTGTTGGGGTTGTTATACTGGCTATTGCTGCCTGCTCCATATATTCCCTTTCTATGCATGGGAAAAAGTTTTTTCTAAATGTGTCACTATTTTTCAGGATTTCTGATGTAGTACACCCTCAAAAGTGACGCAAGGCTGATTTGCCTTACATTACATGCCTCAAACCAGCCATTCGTCACTTTTGCAGCACATGCATCAGTTTTCCTTATGTCATCCCTCCCACGGATATGTCAATTTCTTTATGGGGCCTTCAGCCATGGTGTGCTGTGTTGTAAATATGACACATCCCTGGCATAGAAAACTGTCATACTGCAGTGCAAGTCATTTTCAGGCATCACTGCTACAATGCAAAAATGCATCACTTTTTGTAAATATGCCCCTCAGTCTTAAACCACTGGGTATCAGTCATTTCTCTATAAAAAGTTTAAAAGATCTGACTTCCCGATATTGGTTAGATTTCTTGATCATTAATGTTTATAATTGAATGAACAATTCTTTTACTCCTTTGGGTTTAAATACTCCAGTTTTTTAACATTCTCCCTGGATGGTGGTACTGCATATTGTTTCTGCTACCTCTTTTTTCATGTATTTAGACATAGTTGTCTGAAGTTCTTGTAAACTGGAATAAAGGTTTGTATGAATAATATATTGGTATTCACGATTGACAATCATTTGACCTTTATGTATGCCCCTTCTTGGCTAGTGCGGTTAGTTGCTCATATCACTCCAAATTTTGGATCATCTTTCATATCCTAAGGGCAAAAGTCTACAACATATTTTTCAATAAATTCTTAAAAATGTAATATGAGTTACTATGTGTATTTGATCCAACAATGATTCTAAACCAAAACTAATGCCAACACATGTTCTGTGAAAACCACTTCATCAGGGCGAAATAAATAATTCTCCTTGGCTATTTCTATGTAAATATAAAATATATGAAAACAAACAGATAAAAGGCAAATGTCAAACAACTGGTAGGTCTCCTACAGCATAATCCACTGTTCCAACATTGCACTTATTTGGTTGTTGTTTATGTTCATCTATCGTATTATAGACCAGGGAGATAAACATTCAAGATCATTTTCTAATAAGGTCATCAAAGTCCTGATTTTCTTCAACTCTATGTAGAGCCAGAGAGAAGAATGAAATTATATCAATTCTTAACCTCTATAGCTAAACTATATATCTGATGGATTTTGAATAGATTATTTTTAATATAAAAAAAATGAATTCACACTTCAGCATTTCTTGCCAGCAGCCTTCAGTTATTTTTCTATTATCTTGTAGGGCATGTGGTGCACAGCCTTAGTCTCTGGGCTGCCCACACTGAAGCCCCCCCACCCAAGCCCTGGGCTATCATAGTTGTGTCCAACTTCACAATGTGTTTTAACCAGAGAGACATCCAAATAATTAAACATCACACATATGAAGAAAGTAATCAAGTTAGATTGTCGTTGTGGTGATCTTAACACTTTCATTTATGTACATCGTCAGATTTCCTCATAGAAAAACATTCTTTCAGAATCTTTGCCTTAAACAATTTCAACAATGTATTGCATCCCGTATATCAGATATAAAAAAAGATCAATCTATACAAAAAATAAAAATAATTGTAACTTGAACAGAAAGCATGTGAAATCCTCAGTCTACCTTATCTGGGTGGGCTAACAGACTTTTGATTGAATAATGGTGATGTCAAAATAAATATATGATGATGGGCGGGGGTTGGGGGTCAGGGTAGTTTTTAGGGCAGGGTTACTTTTAGGGTTCAGGGTGGGGACGGAGGGGGCAAGGTAGTTTTTAGGACAGAGTGGGGTAGTGTTTAGGGTTCAGGGCTGGGTTGGGGGTTGGGTTAGTTTTCAGGACAGGGCAGGATAGGTTTTAGGGTTCAGGGCAGGGGTGTGAGGTCGGGTAGTTTTTAGGTCAGGGCAGGGTTACTTTAGGAATTCAGGGCAGAGTTGGGGGTTGAGGTAGTGGGGGCGGGGTAGTTTTTAGGATAGAGTGGGGTAGATTTTAGGGTTGGGGTAGTTTTTAGGGTAGGGTAGGTTTTAGGGTTTAGGGCAGGGTGTTGCAGTAGTTTTTAGGACAGGGTAGGTTTTAGGGTTCAGAGTGGGGGTGGGGGTCGGGGTAGTTTTTAGGACATGAGGTTACATTTAGGGGTCAGGGCGGGGGTCGGGAAGTTCTTAGGACAGGGCAGGGTAGGTTTTAGAATTCAGCGTAGGGGCGGGGGTTGGGTTAGTTTTCAGGACAGGGCAGGGTTACCTTTAGGGTTCAGGGCAGGGGGTTGGGTAGGTTTTAGGGTTCAGAGCCGGGTCGGGGCAGTTTTTAGGACAGGGCAGGGTAGGTTTTAGGGTTCAGGGTTGCAGTGGGGGCATCCGGGTAGTTTTTAGGAGAGCGCGGGGTAGGTTTTAGGGTTCAAGGGGCAGTGGGGGGTTGGTGGAGTTTTTAGGACAAAGTGGGGCAGTTTTAAGGGCTAGGGTGAGGTGGATTGCAGAGTATGGTATAAGGTGTAAGGGGGCAGGGCATACGAAATATGCTTTTGCAGCAAAATTTGTTGTAAAAGCATGCATGGCAAAGGCATGCGTGGTAAAGACGTGGTTGTTGTTGAGACTGCGTTCTTAAGGCATACATGATTAAGGCATGCATGATTCCATCATACAACTGTTATGGGATTATATTGTGTTACTGTTATAAAATAGGGGTTTTGGCCTGATCTTTAAAAGTTGTTAAACTTTATTCAGGACCAACAGCCAGATTGATAACAAGCCATATAGTGTATAAACACTAAACGGTAGAGAGAAGCAAACAACAAGGGTGTCCGCTTTCATACCGAAAATTTGCTCAGAGAGTGGAAACACTAGGGTTTAGACTCTGAACTAGCATGAGGTACTGTGGAATAAAGCTATGTGACACTATTGACCGAATCTGCATGTATGTTTATAGACAATGCACTTCTTCACCCGAGAATCCCAGAGGAAATGGATCTACTGCTCCAAAGTGAAGTTAGCTGACTTGAAGAGCTGTCAGGATTATCCACTAACTAAAAAAAAACAGAATTCTTCCCATCAAGTGGCTTACACATCATACATGTGAATGCTGCTTCAAGGCTGGAGATGCAACCGCAAATGTTCATAGCATATGGAACAATAATTTCTCAAACCCTTTTAGAGAAAAAAACAAATATTTGCTTTTTATTTTTAAAGGAAGAAAGCCCTCACCCAAACTAGGGTGGCATGCTTCACCATAGAATCCTGTAAACATTGTCTAGGCGTAAATGCCAATGTGAGCTACTCCCCTGAATATAGGGGAGCTCTTCAGACCCTTTTTGTGGGTGGATGTGTGCTAAATCTTGAGAGTTGGATTACAGAGGGAGAAAAAAGAAAGGACGAACAGCTAAAAGTACCTGCTGGAGGACTAAAGGCTTTGCGTTTCCAGCGGGTTAAGTAAAAATGCAGGTGGGATCTTTGATCCTGTTAAACATTCAACATGTGTCTTCCCAAATATTATTGCCCTCAAAGGCCCACATGCATTCATGAGGACATGAACTCACTGCTTGTGCAGATGTATCTTTAGGTATGAATAAACCCTAAGATAATTTCTGATAATAAAATACCACTTGACCAATAATGGTATGATGTCGGAGGAGCACCTTTCGTTCATAGGTAGTCTGTTGGAAGAAAAGGAATACAAAATTCGAAACATAAATTAATTAGGCCCAGATTCAAATCACCGGTATTGTTTAGTGGGGCTACTCTCAGGGCAGTGTTCACTGAAAATACACTTATGATCTCAACACCTCCCTATTTGGGAAATCAGCCACACTTCAAAGGTTAAAATATTTTACCCTTTGAATGGCACGCTCCTGTCTTTCAACATGGTGGTCAGGCAGTAGCTGAATCTAATGGTGATAGATAGAAACCCATTTGCTAATTATTGCGCAATGCCAACTCCCAAACTGAATTAGGGCCAGATTTATACTTTGGCGATTGGGCCATCCTATGCAAGGGCGATGAAGTGTTTTACTCAGTTGCCCTGGCAGAGGTCTGAACTGGCGAATTTATAAATGTCTGTCAGGCTGGCAGACATTTAATACATTGACAGGAGCAGCCGTCAAAGTGGTTGCTATCAATGCATTGTAAATTTGTCATGCAGCGCCTTCAAATATGACAAAGCTTATGGCATAGTTACAGTTTTTTTTATTTTCAAGAACAAAACTCCAAACAAAAATGCCCCCTCGAGGGCAAAGGGGGGGCATTATGCAGTTTTAGCTGCCTCTTCCCAACAGGGCATTCCTGGTTGTGACGGGCAGCAAACACTGACATGTATCTCTGTCCATCAAAATTAGGTAGGCAGACATACAGGTGAACCTCCAACGGGCCTTATTACTTCATGTCATCGATGGGCCTAACCATGGAGGATCTCCGCCATTGTTACACCAAAGGACTGTCTGTTCTTAAATCTGGTGGGCGAACCATCATGTTGGTGGGAAGGGTACTCTGTAGCTGTTATGATGGAGTATCCTTTCTGCCAACAATTAAATCGGGCCCTTTATTTGGAATATACATAAGCATTTAAAATGTAGTTATACTACATTTTTACTGAATGTTTTAAATTGAACCTCTTGTTGTTGGTGTGATGTACTACTTAAATCAACCTGCTTGTGGAAGTCTACTTGGTGTCAAGTGGGTGTCAAGTGTTCAGAGCAGAGCAGGAAGTTCTATAACATGTGGAACATTTCAATGTCAAACAAGTAGCATGTAACAAGCTCCGTGTTCTGTTGATAGGAACTGTGGTATAGATATAAAATGGTTCATATCTCCTTTGATGGTCTTCATAAGTTGAAGATTTAAAAAGAAACATTGCTTTGCAACTACTTTGGTATTATAGAAACATTGTTACAACTCATTGTCCAATGCAATTTCCTGAAACAAAGGTAGCTCCTTTTATTTTTTTATATTTTGCTTTAAACCTCAGCACTTATATTTAATTAATAAAAATTAGATGTGACATGCATTACTTTTAAAATAATTGCACCCATTTGTGTTATTTTTCATACGCATTTAGAAGCACTTTTGCATCTGAAAACACTTATTGTGTTACAAAAATTAAGCAACAAATGTGTAGCAGTCATTTTTTTGTGGGAAATTTAGACGTTTCGGTGTGAGAGTGTTTTATGGAGAAGTAGTAGAATTTGAGAGATTTTCATTGTTTGTTCTGGCTTTTCTGTCCCCTTATACGCCTCCATGATCCTTGTAAACTGTGAATTTTCTAAGGTCTGTGTAAATTGTTTGTAAATCATTGTATTCTTTATGTATTTATGATGTTCAAGGGGGTAATTTAGAACTGGTTATGCTCCCTGTTGACTGTCTATTTACTTTTACCTTGAAAGAAATTCAGGCACTCCAAGATCAAGTTCCGCATGTTTTATTACACCACGGCTGGGTGCGTTTTGGCTCCTGCCTTCATCAACAGCAGTTAGTATGCAGTGCCCCCTCTCTAAATAGAGAAACCTGTGCATAAACATAAATAAAATACAGTCATGGGCATATTCAATCATTTCATTTATTAATGCCTACATTTGCATACAAAGGCTCATTTCTTAGTCGAAATGTGTTGGATCACTGTTGTTGCAGGATAAACGAAGAATCCACCCATTGTTATTCCTAGGGAATATTTAACTGTATGAATGTATGCAAACGTCAGAGTCCTAATATGGCAGCCACAACATTTTCCTCAGGCTGCGGCCAACCAACAGGATCCCGAGGTTGGGCTCACAGATCTGCGGATTCATCATGAATGGTCATGGTCAACTAACCAGGTTGGACCAATGCATCATCCACAATGGATTCACGAACAGTTTGCTATGTGAACCTTAATTTCTCCAAAACTAGTGAATGGAATAACAGCAAACCACAGAAAGCACACTTTCTGGACCAATTTCATGCCATTTGCCACATGTGGTGTAATTCGGTTCCGCCATTTGGCCTGTTTCTGTGTCCATTATTTCTATGGAAAAAATGGGGGAATTGTGTTTTGGGACCCACCCCCCTTTTCTCAGCCCCCACTAGATGATTTTTGATTACATTTTATTAGTTTTATTAGTTAAAGTACATAATAGATAATAAACACTTTTATACCATCCATAAAAAGATAAAATTCACAATGCACATTTCATAAATACCATGAAACCACAGTTTTTTTTTCAGTACAATACCTAACTCTAAATAAAACCATTAAAAACACTTAAACCTTTATCAGTGCAAAACCATTTCAGGATATAAATGTAAGTTTCCCAGGCTTAACCTGTTCACATGAAACTTAACCTCTAATTTTCTTTGTAAGAAGTGCACATGACCAATAACTTTGATTTGGGACCAGCTACTGTACGGGGCAGCTTCCAGGCCGCAACCACCTTATTGCATTTTGCCATGTGAATTTATACAATATTAATTAACCTGCTAAATGACCACAACCTCAGACCATACCCTCACTTAATTTCATCTTACATTAATCATCCATTTTTTTTAGACCTGTCTGAGTCACCAGATCCTCGGGGTCTGTGCACGTTCCCAACACTTCCACCACAAGACAGCTCCAATACTCTGATTAGATTTGTCACAGAGTTTAAGAGAGTCCAAGTGGGGAAAAGGGGATTAGGAAGGGAACAGCTTGGAAGGAGACCTGTAGGAAGCAAAAGGTTAAAACACACATGCATCAAAATAATCTCTCATGAAATCAGTACTATGCTATGACTCTAAGCATCATCATTCTGAATACATGAACAACCTTAAGAATAAATCTTATAACGACTAGACTTTTTTGATGACTGAATACCTGTGGAAGAAAACAAGAAGGGTTAAATATAACTTTCAGATTCAAATACTTTCTTTAGCATGAGTACCAGGAAACAATGGGCCAGATGTAGCAAAGGATTTGTGCCTCGCAAACGGCGAAAATCGCCATTTGCGAGGCGCAAATGCCTCTTTGCTATGCAGAAATGCATATTGCGAGTCGGGACCAACTCGCAATATGCATTTCAGAATCGCAAATAGGAAGGGGTGTTCCCTTCCTATTTGCGATTCTGAGTGGTATGCAATACCATTTGCGACCGCATATGCGGTCGCAAATGGTGTCGCAGTTACCATCCACTTGAAGTGGATGGTAACCCACTCGCAAATTGGAAGGGGTCCCCATGGGACCCCTTCCACTTTGTGAATGGACCCACAAATATTTTTTCAGGGTAGGTAGTGGTCCAGGGGACCACTACCTGCCCTGAAAAAAAAACGAAACTAAAGGTTTCGGTTTTTTTTTTTAAGTGCAGCTCGTTTTCCTTTAAGGAAAACGGGCTACACTTAAAAAAAAAAAAAAAATGCTTTATTGAAAGCAGTCACGAACATGGAGGTCTGCTGACGACAGCAGGCCTCCATGTTTGCGAGTGCCTAGACTCGGTATGGGGCCGCAATTTGCGACCCACCTCATTAATATTAATGAGGTGGGTCTTTGCGACCCCATACCGACTCGCAGAAGGTGTCTGAGACACCTTTCTGCATAACATTTTGCGAGTTGCAAATTGCGAGTCGCTAGTACTCGCAATTTGCAAGTCACAAAATGTTATTTTGCTACATCTGGCCCAATATGAATAAGTTCTGAACTATCATATAATTCTTATGTTAAGAATACATATCAGGAACACACGACATTTCATCTAGAACTCTGGTCTTATTTGATCTCTCAAAATGTTGAAACATGAATTGCGTGCATTGCAGATTTCCACATAGGTATTAAAACCCCCATAGAAGGATTGTGCACCATGAATAACACAACCTAGATTCAAGGAATAAATCATGCGACTTGTCAACTCGAATACTTCCAAGTAAATGCCTTAGAATGGTAGCGCACAATGAATAACATGAATTAAGCACGAGGAAAGAATTGCGTGTCTTGCCGATTCGAAAACCACCATGTAACTGTCAAGGAATGGTAGCGCACAATGAATATCATGAATTAGAACACAAGGAAAAGAACTGCGCGTCTTGCCGATTCGAATGCCACCATGAAACTGCCAAGGAATGGTAGCGCACAATGAATATCATGAATTAGAAAACAAGGGAAAGAATCGCGCGTCTTGCCGATTCGAGTGCCACCACGTAACTGCCAAGGAATGGTAGCGCACAATGAATATCATGAATTAGAACACAAGGAAAAGAATTGTGCGTCTTGCCAATTTGAATGCCACCATGAAACTGCCAAGGAATGGTAGCGCACAATGAATATCATGAATTAGTCACAAGAAAGAATCGCACGTCTTGCTGATTCAAATGCCACCATGTATCTGCCAAGAAATGGTAGCGTACAATGAACAACATGAGTTAAACACAAGGAAGGAAATCACACGTCTTGCCGATTCGAATGCTAGCATGCAAATGTAATGAAAAGTCCAAACGCACATTCACACACGCAAGAGCAAATTATTTAGCAAGAAAAATTATGCCCAAGAATTCGAGCGTAATTAATACGGAGTCGGGGGCCCAGCCCAACCTCCGTCTTACCGCCCTGATCAAGAATCACCCAGCGAGTGAAAGGGCGAGGCCTGGAAAATCAAAATAGGCCACCGGAACAGGAGCTCAGGAAGTTGCTGCTGCTCTGCACCGGGAACTCTGAATAGTGAGCACGTGGAGCTGGGCTGGCTCCCTTTTATAGAGTCATGGCCCAGCCCACAACCACACCCAGGCATGCTGCAGGGAAAGCTTCTAGAAGGCCCTGGAAAGGGACCACACCCTGACTCACTCTGAAAGCCTGCAGCAATACATTGCAAATGGACAGTATTTATAAGCACCTTAAGAATGATTCTTCAGGATTGAATTCTGCAATGCAAAAGGTTAAACAATAACATATCATCACAATGCATAAATTACATTATCTTGAGAGTGTTGAGTTTTTGCATTCTAGTCGCCCGTAGAGTGTGCATTGTCCTGGTGTTGACAGTATTTCCCTCTCCCAGGCGCCCTATAGGTCCTGGTTTGCCTGGATTGAGACGATGAAAGTGTCTCACAAGTACTGGAGCATGAACATCAGATGCGGAAACCCATGAATTACTTTCAGGGCCATATCCTTTCCATGAGATTAAGTACCATAGGTTACGCCCTCTCAGTTTAGAATCCAACACTTTCTTGACTTCGTATTCTTCTTCCCCCTGTACTAGAACAGGAGCTGGATGAGGGCGGACCTTTTGGACTGCCTTTTTTAAGAGGAAAGTATGGAACACTGGATGAATCCGTAATGATGTTGGCAATTGCAGTTTATAGGTCACAGGATTGATTTGCTGAAGAACAGGGTAAGGACCTATGAATTTGGGGTTGAACATGTGCTTCTTCTTGAAGTCTATGGGGGTGATTCTAACTTTGGCGGGCGGCGGAGGCCGCCCGCCAAAGTTCCCCCAACAGAAGACCGCCACGGTTATTCTGTGTTTCCCGCTGGGCTGGCGGGCGCCCGCCAGAAGGCCGCCCGCCAGGCCAGCGGGAAACCCCTTCCCACGAGGAAGCCGGCTGTGAATGGAGCCGGCGGAGTGGGAAGGGTGCGACGGGTGCAGTAGCACCCGTCGCGATTTTCAGTGTCTGCATGGCAGACACTGAAAATCTTTTAGGGGCCCTCTTACGGGGGCCCCTGCAGTGCCCATGCCATTGGCACTGCAGGGGCCCCCAGGGGCCCCACGACACCCCTCACCGCCATCCTGTTAATGGCGGTCAAAACCGCCAGGAACAGGATGGCGGTGAGGGGGTCGGAATCCCCATGGCGGCGCAGCAAGCTGCGCCGCCATGGAGGATTCCTCAGGGCAGCGGAAAACCGGCGGGAGACCGCCAGTTTTCCGTTTCTGACCACGGCCATACCGCCGTGGTCAGAATGCCCTTGGGAGCACCGCCAGCCTGTTGGCGGTGCTCCCGCGGTCGTTGACCGCCAGGGTCAGAATGACCCCCTATGTGTTTTGTGGAAAGCCACACTTTGTCACCTGGTTGATACTGCGGTCCCTCACAATGTTTCTTGTCATAATACTTTTTGTATTTTTGTTTGACTTTTTCTAAATGCTGTTGAATCAATTTCTGGGTTTGATGCAAATGTTGAACGGTTTCTGATACATCTGGAGTAAGAGAACTCTCTTGAGGAATTGTGATGGGCAAGTTGTTAGGATGATAGCCAAACAAACCAAAGAAGGGTGTAACGCCAGTAGAAGTGTGGAAGGAGTTGTTGTAGGCTAACTCAGCTAACCAGAGCATTGATGTCCAAGAATGAAGTGCTTTTTCAGCGTAAGCACGTAGGTATTGCTTCTAAGTCTGATTTAGTCTCTCCGTTTGACCATCTGTTTGAGGATGGTGGCTAGAAGATAGTGTAGATGTCACTTGGAGTGATTTACACCATGTCTTCCAGAAGTTGGAGGCAAATTGCGATCCCCGATCGGAGAGGATCACTTTTGGCAGTCCATGATAACGAACCACTCTATTTAGTAAGATAGATGCCAATTCACTAGAGGTGGGCAATTTCTTACAGGCAATGAAATGTCCATATTTCGTGAGACTATCTACTACCACCAGAATTACTGAATGCTGTTGAACCACTGGCAGACCAGTAATACAGTCTAAAGAAATGTGCTCCCACGGACGGCTTGGGGTTGGGAGTGGGTGTAACAACCCTTTCGGTTTTGAGTGACTTGTTTTAGTGTGAGCACAGACTTCACAGTTGTTTACCATTGTTTTCACATCTTTTGTTAGGGTAGGCCACCAAAAATAGCGTTGGATTAGTTCGAGAGTTTTAGGAGTACCTGGGTGACCTACCATAGGTATAACATGCAACCAATGAAACACTATCTTGTGAAGTTTGGTAGTGGGCACGAACAAACGAGCGTCATGAAAGGGTAGTCCTTGCTTGATTGACCTTTTGGGATCTGCTTGGGCCCACGTCTGCCATTTTTCAGCAGTAAATGAATTGCGGATGTCCTCAAAGAAATCTTCAGTCTTTATGATACATAGGACCTTGTCAGGAGCAATGATAGCTCTGGAGGTTTGAACTGCAGGCAATGTGGTAGACTCTTGGCGAGACAAGGCGTCAGCTTTGCGATTATCTTTACCTGGCCGGAAAGTTGCCACAAAATCAAACTCGGCAAAAAACAGCATCCAGCGTAATTGCAGAGGAGTCAAAAGTCTGGCGGAACTCATGAATTGAAGATTGCGATGATCAATATATACTGTGAAAGTATATTTGGCATCCAACAAATGATGTCGCCATTCTTTAAAGGCGTCACGAATCGCCAGAAGCTCTTTTTCAGCAATGACATAATTCTGTTCGGCTTCGTTCAACTTCCGAGACATGTAAGCTACAGGATAAAGCTGACCAGTGTCTTTGTTTCGTTGTGACAAGACTGCTCCTATGGCCACATCTGAAGCATCAGCTTCCACTATGAAAGGTCGATCAGCATCTGGATGAGTCAAGATTGGAGCAGTGGAGAAAGCTTCTTTCAAAGTTGAAAAGGCTTGATCGGCTTCTGGGGACCCTACAAATTTTTCTTTCTTTCTTAATAACTTAGTAATTGGTGCCACTGTCTGGGATAAATGATTTATGAATCTCCTTTAAAAATTTGCAAACCCTAGGAAACATTGTACATCACGAACAGTCTTTGGGGTGGGCCAATCAGATACAGCTTTTACTTTCTTTTCTGCCATCACCATACCTTGAGGGGTTAGGATAACCCCTAAAAACTCAACTGTGGTAACATGAAACTCACACTTGGTTAGTTTGCAATATAAATGATGCTTACAAAGGGCTGCCAGAATTTTCTTGACATGTTGGACATGTTCATTTTCATTGTCTGCGTAGATCAAAATGTATTCAATGCAGACTATGGCAAATATATCGAGGTACTCTCTAAGAACATCATTCAAGAATTTTTTTAATGCTGCTGGAGCATTGCACAGACCAAAAGGCATGACGGTGTATTCAAAAAGGCCATATCTTGTTTTGAACGCTGTTTTCCATTCGTCACCCTCTCTCATTCTGACCAAATGATAAGCACCTCGAAGGTCCAGCTTCGTGTAGATTTGTGCTTTCTTTACTTGTTCCAGCAAGACCGGAATTAGGGGCAAAGGATATTTGTTCTTGATGGTGATTTTGTACAAACCCCTATAGTCGATACAAGTTCGAAGTTCTCCTTTCGCCTTTGGAACAAAAAACAAAGGAGAAGCTGCTGGAGACTTAGAGGGGCGAATGAAACCATTCTCCTAGAATTGATCCAAGTATTTTCGCAAATGTTGATTCTCATGTTCTGAGAGGGAATACGCCCGGCAGTTGGGAAGTATCGCACCTGGGACTAGATCAATTTGACAGTCATAAGATCTATGAGGAGGTAAGTTTGCTGCTTCTTTTTCATCAAATACATCTTCATAAGAATAAAACTGTTTGGGCAACTGAACTTCTTTTTCTGCGGCAGTAGCTATGTAAGAGTTGCGAACTTCCGATTCTTGAGTCCTTTGAAGACATCGTTCTTTACACAGTGCAGATGAGAACACAATCTTTCGTTCTGCCCAATTAATCTCTGGATTGTGATGAGTTAACCATGGCAAGCCAAGAATAATCCTGTATTGGGGAGCATGGATCACGTCAATGATAAGTTTCTCTTTCTTTGATTTTTGTCATCACAAATCACGGACAAGGGGACAGTCTGAAGAGTTACCGGACCCCCGGTCAAGAGTTTTCCATCGACTGCCTGGATGATTTCTGGGGTCTTCTTTTCTATACATGGGATCCCCCATGCACGAACCAATTGGGCGTCAACAAAGTTCCCGGTAGCCCCAGAATCGACTAGAGCTTTCTTGAAATAGGTCTTTTTCTTAACCTGAACTCTTATTCCTAGTTTGAGATGTCTGGATTGTGAAGGGTCCACGGTGACACCCAAGAGCATCCCTTCTCTGCAACTTGGGTGCTTTAGATTTTCCGACTCAACTGATGCATTGGCTGCAACCTTCTGAACTGGGCCTCGCTTGCTCTTTGTTTTGATTGGACAATTTTTGGCGAAATTACCTTTCCGCCCACAATAGAGACATTGCCCAGTTTTATGGGGAGTAAAGGACCCCATCTCATCAAATATTACCCCCAGGTACCTATAGTGTTTGACTTGTTCTAGTTCCTAGCCTTGAAGTTACCACATATACGTTTTATGTATTTTTTGTACTTATTTCCACAGTCTTCATTTTCTTTTTTGTTTATAATCATTCCACTTTGTTCTGCAAATTCTGCTAGTTTCACTATCAATCGTTGTAATCCTACTTTGCTCTAATTTAGAAGGATTACATCATCCGCATTTAGCAAATTTGAATCGGATACAAATAGATTAAAAAGATATGGCACAAGCACACAACCCTGTTTGAGACCCCGTTCGGTCTTCATTTTTCTAGCAAAAAACGAGCCATCCACTACTTTCACCTTAATCCAAGCGTCAGTGTATAACATCTGAATACCTCTTAATAACTGTGCTGGAATACCCCATTGGGTTAATTTTGCCCATAACTGCCTACTCTGGACCAAGTCAAATGCAGATTTAAAGTCCATACGTACATACGTCCATACTACATTCATCTAAAACAGTAATGAGGGATAAAATATTTAGCGCTGTTCCCGGC
Organism: Pleurodeles waltl; assembly: GCF_031143425.1. NCBI lineage: Eukaryota > Metazoa > Chordata > Amphibia > Caudata > Salamandridae > Pleurodeles > Pleurodeles waltl. Next base: position 731,024,314 of record NC_090436.1, read on the forward strand.
CCTTTGATGAAACCTGTTTGATTGACCGGAATGATATTGTATTCTTCTGCTCAGCTCTTGAGTTTTTCCAAAAGGGAACCAGCACAGTATTTGGATTTTGAATCAGTTAGGATAATTAATCAGTAGTTCTCGGGTTTGGCTCGTATTCCACCTTTATAAATTGGGTGAATGATGGCGCCCTTCCGAGAGTTTGGAATAGCTTCAAGTTCCAGTGCGTTATTAAAAACCACTGTCAATTCCCTGTGGTCAGTGTCTGTCTGCTAACTAGTTCATGACTACTTGTTGCGATGGCCTCTGCTGATAGGGCTTCATTTTTTAGGGTGTTTTCAATTAGTATCGCTCTGGAGCTCCTCCTTAGTCCCTCTTCTACTGAGAATTAATTTTCAATCCCTTCTTTATGGTCTCCACAGCCGGCATCCGGGTCCACTTGTGACTTTATTTTTCGATCTTACTCTATTTGTTATTTCCACTTTCTCCCCAGAGCTTGGACAAGGTTCCCGGGGCCTAAAGGGACATTCACCTCTTTTTGAGTTGTGAGTAAAGGAAATATTTTGGGAGACAGTTGATTGCTTTTATCCTTTTTTTTGTTCTTTAGATTACTTCCTATCTTGTTATTGGTATTCAAGGGATTTGTTGTGTTAGTCTTAATTTCGTGGGATGCCCAAGGGACCCCCTTCAACCTTTTCCTTGCTTTTCTTTACTTTTTTCTTTATCTTTTGGTGGTTGGCACTTTTAATAGTTTTTCTGCTTGGCTATTAGGGGAGAAGGAAATGAATACTGAGGGGGGTAGCGAAATCTGGTTGGATTTTCCTTAGGAAGTGGGTACCATCTCTTATGGTGGAATCTCTATAACACCTTTGTTTTCATAACATTGATTAACCTCTTTTATACTTCTCACTGTATTACCCACTCTTTCCCCTTCCTCATATTCCCTACTCATCTGTTCTCCCCCATTTCTCTGGACATTATCCCCTAGTTTACAATTTGAATACATCAATAACTCGTTATCAGTTCTCTTTCCTAAGGCAAGATAGGCTTTAAAATCGCCCATTAATGCAGTTATTACCTCCAGTAGAGTTACAAGCTTACAAACTATTGGATTACAAGTGCAATCATGCTCAATTGATTCTGCATAGGATTGAGCTAGTTTAATCAGAGCAGTTAGGTCTTCCAATTTTTTATCAATCCTAAAGACCGACTGAGCCATCATATTTAAAAAGATAAAGCGCCCACAGTCAACTGTGACGTTTTGAAGAAAATGTCCCATACTTTGCTTTGATCGACGGACCCTAAGGACTTCTATATAGATTTTGAATGGGCGCTTCACTCCCTCTGACTTGTAACATCTTGATGTAAAATGTCTGGCAATTGGGCTTGAGACAAAGCTGTACTTCCTATAACTGTTTGATCTTCACATGGTAGGTTCTTAGGATTGGTAGGTCCACTGACCTGCGCTACTTGAGATTTACTCGCTGGTTCAAACAATCCACCATCTTTGGGGACATTGGGGTAGCATTTGCCAGAGCAGAGATGGGGGACACCTTGACTCTGATTACCTGTGTGTCCGGTGACAGTTATTAGGCTGGGGACCATACTTTCCAGAGCTTGAGGGGTAATCAACAGGTACGAGATGCAACATTGATCATCACCCCCCTGAGCTTCTTGGTTTGTTATCATATTTGGGTTTCCAAAAGCCTTCTTTAAGGTGATGTTCACCCCTAGAGGTATCGGGTGCCACTCTCGATTAGGCCGTTAGTCTTTGTGGGAGATGGTAATGGAGAAGGCGATCTTAAAGTGAGCAACTCCAGATCTGTGATTGAGCTTTAAGGCCCATATTTATACTCTGTTTGCGCCAGATTTTCGTCATTTTTTTAACGCAAATTCGGCGCAAACTTAGCTCCATATTTATACTTTGGCGCTAGATCCGTCCAGCGCCAAAGTTATGGAGTTTGAGTCATATTTGGACGTGAAAACCTACCTTGCGCTAATGACATGCATGGTAGGCATTCCCGTGCAAACAATGACTCTAAGGCATGTGCGCCTTATTTATCCTCCTGGGTCATTTTGACGCACAGGAGGAGGTGGGCCTTAAAAAATGGCACCCAGCCGAATTTGCGTAGTTTTTTAACGCCTGGGTCAGGGCAGGCGTTAAGGGACCTGTGGGCACATTTCCAAGGTCTCCGACCATGGAAGCAGTCCACAGGTGCCCTTCCCTGCCCCCAGGGACATTCCCTGCCACCCTCGCCCACCTCTGGAGGGCACCCATGGATGGGGGACCCAAATACGGTAAGTAGAGGTAAGTAATTCTTTTTTTTTTTTTAAGGGGGCATGGGGAGGCCAACTTGGGACCTCCTACATGCCACTGTGCCCAATGGCCATGCCCAGGGGACAGAAGTCTTTGCTCTTTGCTAAGACATGAGTCATTTCCCTGGGGGTTGTGCGTCAAAAAATGACGCTAGTCAGGTTAGAGTAATTGTTTTTTACTCTAACATGACTTGCACCATTCTTTGACGCACAACCCCCAGTCTTCCCTACGCCTCCGCTGCCCTGTTTGAATCATTTATTTTGACGCTAACCAGGCGCAACGCCGGCTACCGTAATTCCTTAAATATGACGCCCGGCTGGTGCGTTGGGATGCCGGTAGCCGGCGTTAAACTTTTTGACGCAAACCTGCGCTGGCGCAGGTTTGCATAAAAAAGTATAAATATGGGCCCAAGTGTTTTCTATCGATGACTTATTAGGAATACCCAGGGAGATTTTTGGCCCATCCCCCTCCACTTCTAGACCACTGTGGCTCCCCAGATTAGATTTCAAGCTGCTTCCACTTACTTCACTTTTATTTGGGGAAGACTGAATCTGAGGAGCACCTTGTGCTATTGGAATTGAGGGGATGATAAACTCACCTAGGGCACTCAGCGACTCACATAGCTCCACTGGTCCCGTTTTTTTCCCTTTCTCCCCTTTTTCAAACATTAAACTATTTTCACTCTTTATTGGGGAAATAGGCTGGGGAAGAGCTGTTTGATCCTTTGAGGTGGAGAATATTGCCTTGACTGGATTCAGCAAGAAGTCAAATTTATATGGCTTCATTGCTGCTTTTTCAAACATATGATGTATAGTGGAAATCAGGGTCTGACGTTCTTCTTTGTTATTTTTTGACTGCTTTAACTTCGCTGGTTGCAAACTTGGAGATTTTTGTTTCCTTTTGCTTCTTTTTGGTAATGGGTGAGCAAACCTCTCTTTCTCTAAGAGCATTCTCCTGAATAGGAGAGCTTAATCCTTGGATACTGTGTTTCCTGCTGGTGGGCAGTCGGGAGAAGAATGCGCCGCCTTACCTCGCTTCAGTAGTCGAGGGGTACAAGCATGCAGAGGCCGTAAGTGGAGAGGAGTGGGGATAGAGGGAAGATGGAAGTAATATAGTGGTAAAATGATGAAATTGCCACTCCCTCTTTACCCTTCTTAAACCCCCTCTGGTCGCAAGCTGCACCCTTTTTATAAGAGCCGCTCCTGCAACCACAGCCTCAGGCACTTCACAATTAGTACCTGGCTCCTTCACATTTCGCACCCTGCTGATTCAATACAAGCTCAGAGGGCTCTGATATCTCCCGGGGCTTTGTGGCTTGTCCCCCCCGCACGGTGCTACACAGTGCTGCATTTCCTCCACCTCAGACACGTCGCTCCACTCTTGTCCACCTCTATTACTCTATTGCTTCTGTCGAAAAGGCCTCAAAAACTCTCACAGTGCAGCACTGCCTAATACAGTAAAGCAGTGATGCAGAGATATCCTTTATGACTGGTTTCAGGGGCTGTCCTGGGCTGGACCAGCTGGTTAAAATATTGCCCCACCCGCACGATTAGCTACAGGGCGTACCACTCGCTGCTGGCTGATTGCTGACTGTAGCCTGTTGTAAGCACTTTTCCCCTCACCTCAGACTCTGTCTCTCTTGCGGTCTCAATCTTGGCTGCACTATCGGGCACTCACACTGCGACCGCGGCTCAAATCTGTCTTGAGACCTGTTAAGTACCTAGTAGAATCGACAACAACAACCTGGTAATACAGCTGCTGAACCGGGCTGCCTACTTCTTGCTGCCACTTGCTGCTTGCCTCTCACTCCCAGCTCCTTACTTGCACCTGCTCCCTGCTCCCTGCTCCCCTAGTCCGTGCTCCTCAGGTTCTTGCACCTCGGATCACTCCTCGGACCACTCCCCAGAGCTCCTCCGACCTCAATGGACCTGCGTCCACTCAGTCTCTGTCTCTCCACGCGTCCTTACACTGGACCTTACACCGGGACTCACCTCGGGCTGCTCAGGCTGCTTTCGAACTTTCTGGCTGCTTTCGGGCTGCTCTTCGGGCATTTGGCTTCTATGAACCTATGGACCTTGTTGGATCCGTGGACTACGAACCTCATCTGGCCGCTCCTCAGGCCACTCCTTGGGACCCCTCAGGCCTCAATGGACAGCGTCACTCTGCGCATCTCTCTCTTTGCGCTCTCTGCCCACCTCTCCTCACCGCTTACCTCCTGTTGTGTCTTATGTCATACACTCTCCACTGCTGCCTTCTGTTCACTGTTGAAAAGAATTGTTTGTTGCCTGGTGAGAGGAGAACCCTCACTAGATGAATCATGTTGAAACTTTCCAGAAAGGAGTTGAGCAGGAACAAAAACTTTTTGGTAAAGTTTTGTGAAGAATCGCCAAACTGCACCAAATTATTAGCAAACCAAAAAATGCTCACCCAACGGAAATGTGATCCTAACTATAACTACCCAGTAGCAAATGCCAATGAGTACATATATATATATATATATATATATATATATATATATATATATATATATATATATATATATATATATATATATATATATATATTTATATTGTCACTTTCTAGCTCAGCATGGATGGCACTCCACCAACCCTATGGCTAAAATATTTGCTTGAAAAAGCGACATTTGAAGTGAGCAGATTCAGAGTATTGCTGGTGTTGTACGGTGCTCTATGTAGGAGCTGCTCTTCACCTAAACTTGGGAACTACCCAGAGTTCCTTTCTTCTTTTTTGCATGATTTATATGTCACTCTAAGTCTGAAAGGGTATTGTTTTGATTTATACTGGGTGCTCCCTTATGTCTGGACAACACTATGGCCCTCATTCCGACATTGGCCGGCGGCGGTCGCCGCCGGCCTGTCGGGGGCCGCCAGAATACCGTTCCGCGGTCGAAAGACCGCGGCGGTGATTCTGACTTTCCCGCTGGGCTGGCGGGCGGCCGCCTTCAGGCTGCCCGCCAGCCCAGCGGGAAAGAGGCTTCCACGATGAAGCCGGCTCGGAATCGAGCCGGCGGAGTGGAAGCTGTGCGACGGGTGCAGTTGCACCCGTCGCGTATTTCACTGTCTGCGAAGCAGACAGTGAAATACATTTAGGGGCCCTCTTACGGGGGCCCCTGCAGTGCCCATGCCAGTGGCATGGGCACTGCAGGGGCCCCCAGGGGCCCCGCGACCCCCCCTACTGCCATCCGGTTCCCGGCGGGAGAACCGCCGGGAACTGGATGGCGGTAGGGGGGGGTCTGAATCCCCTCGGCGGCGCAGCTAGCTGCGCCGCCTTGGAGGATTCCTATGGGCGGCGGTACACTGGCGGGAGACCGCCAGTGTTGCCGGTCCGACCGCGGCTTTACCGCCGCGGTCGGAATGCCCATTGGAGCACCGCCGGCCTGTCGGCGGTGCTCCCGCGGTCCTCCACCCTGGCGGTTTGAAACCGCCAGGGTCGGAATGAGGGCCTATATCTCTTTGAAAAGCTCATAACAACAGCAAAACATGTCAGGCGTTGCTTTCATTCATTGCAGGTTGGCTTGGATCGTATTTTGCCAATCCAAAGCTGTAATACTGTGCCAGGAGCGGTAAAAGGTCTTTGTTATTTTTCAGCTTGGCATGGATGGCACTAGCTAATCCAATGCTGATGACTTTGCTGTAAAAATGGCAAAAGACTTTGCCACTTCCTAGCTGGTTGTGGATGGCACGGCACTAATCCTATGCAAAAAAACTTTGCTAGAAAAACAGACATTGGAGATGAAGAGATTCAGAGTGTTGCTAGTGTTGTAGGGTGCTGTATTTAGGAGCTGCTCTCCACCTCATCTTGGGAACTATTAAGAGTTCCTTGCTTTCTTTTTAGCATAATCTATGCAGCATCTAAGGCCTGAAAGGGTATTGTTTTGAACTTTTCTGGGCACTCCCTTGTGTACCTAACTATTACTGCGATACTTACAAAAAGAAAAAAAAAAAAATTGTGAAAAAAGATACACTGAACTACACTATATTTCACACATATAGTGTACAACAGTGTATTTTGAATTTTTTACTTATTTAATTTCTTTAAAAAACATTCAGAGTAACACAATACTACCTATAAAGTACTGCTGTACTTACAAAAAATAGAAGAAAAAAAATGTGTAAATAAATTCAAAATACACTGTACTGCACAATATGTATTGGCAATTTTGCTCATAATTTTTTTTTTAAGTACTGCAGTACTTTCTAGGTTCTAGTGCAGTACTCAGTGAACGATTTTCAAAATATATAAAGTAATAAAAAAACTTTTACCTACATTTACATAGTTATTTAAACTGCTTCATTCCTTCCCATGCATATATCATACACTAGTACACTATATTTCCACTTGAAAGCCAGAATGCAGAGTAAGACCCTCATTACGAGTTTGGCGGTCACCGGATAGCCACACCGGCGGTGGCGGTCATACCACTGCCAGTCCAGCAGTGCAGACCGCCATATTACAACCACGGCAGTGATCCAACCCAACACAGACAAGACACCGTCAGTACCGCCAGTGCAGTCAGACCGCCACTGACGGCGGCAGCCATCTCCAGGTCGTTGGGGACCAATTTACCACCCACCATATTACGGGTCAGCAGACCACCAGGATTTCTGGGACGGTGCCACTCCCATAAAAGGCCTGGCGGACAGTGGCAATATGAATGGAGACACTCACCTCCAGGTACACAGATGCGTCCACGGCCGCCATGGCATTCAAACCTAGCATTGTATCTCACCATACACCTTCAGGACCAGCGACGACGACAAAGACAACTACCGTAAGTACCCCCGCCTAGCACACGCTGGAGGGAAAGGCAGCATTACACACCCACCCACAACACACTCGCCTGGCTGGGACAGTGAAGGCCACACACATATGCAAACAAACGTACTGTCCCTGCACACACATCTACACATGCACACACAAAATACACAAACGCAAATGCCAAATACACACACCACGCCAAACAGACACGTGCCATACACACAGCAAGGGCAGGAGCAAGAGGACATGACATTTAGGGGCAACATGCGGTGGGACAGGAGTAGGTAACAGATCAAGGGAGGCAAGGAAGACTTTCTTAGGGACACTGGGAGGTCATACGAAAAAGGTTTAGAAGTGGAGCTATAGGGAGTGGTTGTATGACGTGTTGGTGTGCTGGACATGGATGCAGGTGTGTGCAATGTGTGCTTGTATGTGGTGAGTGTATGTTGGGTGGGTGAGTGAGGAAGTTTGTGTTTCTTGGGAGGAGAGGAAAGAGATGCAGGGAGAGGGAATGGAAGATGTGTGAGTGTGTGTTGGGGTGGTGGCTGCAAGTTAGGTGGATATGATGCATGTGGTAGTGAAGGTGGTCGTGGTGAATGCAGATGTGGTGTGTAGGGTGGGTGTCTGCATGTTTGCTCTTGTTAGACCTGACAGCCTTAGGGTAGTCACCCCTAACTTTTTGCCTGCCTCCCTCCTCTTTTTGGATACTGTTTTTGCTGGTTTTTAGACTCTGCGCACTTTACCACTGCTAACCAGTGATAAAGTGTATATGCTCTCTCTCTGTAAACATGGTAACTTTGGATCATACCTGATTGAACTATTTAATCTACTTATAAGTCCCCAGTCATGTGCACTCCAGGTGCCTAGGGCATATAGATTAAATGCTACTAGTGGACCTGCAGCACGGATTGTGCCACCCACTTAAGTAGCCCCTTTTCCTTGTCTCAGGCCTACCATTGCTAGGCCTGTGTGTGCAGTTTCACTGCCACCTCGACTTGGCATTTAAAAGTACTTGCCAAGCCTAGAACTCCCCTTTTTCTGCATATAAGTCACCCTTAATGTGTGCCCTGGGTATCCCCTAGAGCAGGGTGCTGTGTAGGTAAAAGACAGGACATGTACCTGTGTAGTTATATGTCCTGGTAGTGTAAAACTCCTAAATTCGTTTTTGCACTGCTGGGAGACCTGCTCCCTTCATAGGCTAACATTGGGGCGGCCCTCATACACTGTTGAAGTGGCAGCTGCTGATCTGAAAGGAGCAGGGAGGTCATATTTAGTATGGCCAGAATGGTAATACAAAATCCTACTGACTGGTGAAGTCGGATTTAATATTACTATTCTAGAAATGCCACTTTTAGAAAGTGAGCATTTCTTTGCACTTAAATCCTTCTGTGCCTTACAATCCACGTCTGGCTAGGTTTAGTTGACAGCTCCTTGTGCATTCACTCAGACACACCCCAAACACAGGGTACTCAGCCTCACTTGCATACATCTGCATTTTGAATGGGTCTTCCTGGGCTGGGAGGGTGGAGGGCCTGCCCTCACACAAAGGACTGCCACACCCCCTACTGGGACCCTGGCAGACAGGATTGAACTGAAAGGGGACCTGGTGCACTTCTTAGCCACTCTTTGAAGTCTCCCCCACTTCAAAGGCACATTTGGGTATAAAACAGGGCCTCTGCCCTACCTCACTAGACACTTGCTGGGGAAGAAACCGGAACCAGAAACTACATCCTGCCAAGAAGAACTGCCTGGCTGCTCAAAGGACTCACCTGTCTGCTTTCTACAAAGGACTGCTGTCTTGCTGTTGCCCTGCTGCCTTGCTGAACTCTTGTCTGGCTGTGAAAGTGCTCTCCAAGGGCTTGGATAGAGCTTGCCTCCTGTTCCTTGAAGTCTCAGGACCAAAAAGACTTCTTCCTTTCACTTGGACGCTCCGTGCGCCGAAAATTTCGACGCACAGCTTGTTTCGCGGCGAGAAAAACGCCGCACACCGACGCTGATCGGCGCGACGCCCTCGGGACGATCGAGACTTCGACGCACAACCTCGCAAGGACAAAGCCGCTCGACTTTCCAGGAGAAATCGACGCGACGCCCACCGTGAGTGCGAAACTTTGACGCACGGCCTCGCAAGGACAACGCCGCCCGACTTCCAAGGAGAAATCGACACGACGCCTGCCGTGAGACCAAACTTTCGACGCACGGCCTCGCAAGGACAACGCCGCCCGACTTCCAAGGAGAAATCGACGCGACGCCTACCGTGAGGTCGAAACTTCGACGCGCAGCCCCGCAGAACGACGCGCAGCCGGAAAACAAGCAGGAGAATCCACGCACAGACCCGGGACATCTGGTAATCCCCGCGATCCACAAAAAGAGACTGTCTGCGCGCCGGAAAACGACGCCCGACTTCCCCGCGTGGAAAAGAACGACGCAAGTCGGTGTGTGCTGAGAGGAAATCGACGCACACCCCCCTTTTTCCACGCACCTCTTCACCTGTGGCCCTCTGAGGAGATTTTCCACCAGAAACCAGGTACTTTGTGCTTGAAAGACACTTTATTACATTCCAAAGACTTAAGACCCTTTATATCACTTTCCTGTGATAGTTCTACAATTTTCCATTGCATCTTTATTCTTTTTTGACCTACAATTATCCTGATAAATATTATATATTTTTCTAAACACTGTGTGGTGTATTTTTGTGGTGCTATATGGTGGTATTGTATGATTTATTGCACAAATACTTTACACATTGCCTTCTAAGTTAAGCCTGACTGCTCGTGCCAAGCTACCAGAGGGTGGGCACAGGATAATCTTGGATAGTGTGTGACTTACCCTGACTAGAGTGAGGGCTTTTGCTTGGACAGGGGATAACCTGACTGCCAACCAAAAACCCCATTTCTAACAGCTCTTATGGTGTCTGAGGGTATGAAAGGACTGGTGGCAGAATCAGAGTGTGATGATACATTGACAGCAGGTGTGAGTGGTGATGTGACTGTAGTGGAGGAGGTGTTGTGTTTGCTGATGTGTGTTGTGTGTGTGCATGCTTGTGGCATTGCTTGTGGTGCCTGTTTCTGTCTTTGTGCACCTTGTCTGTTGTAGGGTGTGAATGCTGGTCTGTAGGTGTGTGCTGGATGGGTGAAGGGAGAGGGGACTTGGATTGGGAACAGGTAGCTAGAAGTGGGACGGAAGATGAAGGGACAGTGGCTGCTGCCAGAGCTTGAAACGATCTCTGTAGGCCAGCCAAGGCACAGTGAATGCCTTCCAGGGAGGCATTGCTCTGCTGCTTCTGGGACGCCAGTCCCTGGATGGAATTCATGATGGTTGACTGCCCCACGGTTATTGATCTCAGGAGGTCAATAGCCTTGTTGAGGGCAGCAGGGCAGACTGGGGCAGGGGCAAGGACAACTGGGTAGAGAGCTACATGGAGGGCACTGCTGGTAAGAGGGATGGCAACAAGGAGGAGAAATCCGAAGATGATGTTGTAGCTGTTCCAGTCCCCCCCCTGGTGCTCTCCTCGCCCTCTGTCCCACTGGTCCCTTTGGCATTGCTGGACTATGCCTCCTGAGCCCTGTGGGATGCAGCTTCCCCACTCGCCGGTGCCCCTTCTCCTTCATCAGATGGTGCTAATGCACACATAGACAGAGGTAGAAAGAGAAGGATGGTGGGAGAGAAAGAAAGGGAGGAAAGGGTCAATACCTACCCATCTTGTACACATACCAACAAGATATCTACTCAACCCGGCCGTGACAAATAGTGGCTATAATATAATTACTATAAACATAGTTCAGGTAGCCATAACCAACTATATAACCTATTACCTCACCTCTTCACCCAAGAGACAATATTGAACATCCTACATGCCTGTGATCTGTCGTACTCACATGTCTATTAATTTACTCCATGAACATACTTACCTACATGTCAACCATAACACAATGAAAGAAAATTGAACCTCAGAGGTACTGTATAGACAGGCGAAATGACAGGTATGTGTGAATTACATTTTGTACAGATGTCCTTTTATATTGCAATGAATCCTCTTTCAATTTACACTTCACACACTTGCCATAACCCAATTACAGAGCTAACAAGATTACTTTGGCTAAGTAAAGTAGAATCAGGGATAGAGAATGAAGGTTATAGAATGCATCAACATTGAAGTTTGTCTTAATTGCAGTTGACAATTTAGTACAGCACCACCACATCAATGCTTGCATGGCTTTACAACGCTAACGCCCCTCATTGCAACACAATTGGAGTGACAACCATGACTGTATACTCCTCTAATTCCATTAGACCTCATTAATACCTAAGTTCAATAAGGGACACAGTAGAAAACCATACAAATGTCACCTAACAGTCTGCACTTACCCCTTGTGGCTGCTGTGCTGCCTTCAAGAGCCCATCCAATTCAGTGTAGACCAACGCCAGTATGCAGGCGGAATGAGGTCACTTCCATCCGTCCTCTGCATGCAGGACAGGCAGCTGGCATTTTACATTTTTAAATGATTTTTATGTGATCTCACTGAGTCATTACTTGAATATATGCACAATATGCTTAACGTAAGGTGTCAACTCATTGACACTCACATATGAAGTGGGTGTCAACTGGCAATACTTCAGGTGTATGTTTACATCCATGTAAGAACATTCAGTACTGTATAACACATGGGAAGCTATTGTTTCTTCATGAATTCATTTCCTCTACTTGTCCCTCTGTCACAAGTATGGCAAATATGAGTTACTGCCATAATGTCTGTGTAGGAATGGCGTGTGAATAAATGTTTCCATCTGCAACATGCCTGACAAATTAGCGGACCAATCCTTTCTGATTGTCCTATGATATTTATCAGTCATGACACTGTAAGAAATGTGCCACTGACTAAGTTCCGCCAAATCTGAGTGATAAGGAATGCACCAGTCTACTGGCCCCAGAAGACCTGGAAAGCATGGAAGAGAGGCACATTATGATGACCTATCGACTGAACGTCTGACCATCAGGGAACTGGTTGCCCAGTTTCAGCCAGACCTCCTGCGAGCTTTAAGGAATCCCCATGCCATCTCTCCAATAGTACAGGTGTTGTCTGTCCTGCATTTTTTGGCTAGTGGCTCATTTCTGGTGACTGTGGGACTGGCTGCAAGGATGTCACAGCCGATGTTCAGTGTAGTGTTACGGGATGTGCTGGATGCCCTATTAACGCATATGGACAGGTACTTAAGGTTCCCACAACGTCCAGAACTGAACACCGTTAAGGCTGCCTTTTACAACATTGCTCACGTGCCATATGTAATAGGGGCCATTGATAGTACTCACATCGCCTTGGTACTTGGCAGGGCCAATGAACAGGTGTACAGAAACCAGAAGAGTACATATTCGATTAATGTTCAAATGGTGTGTCTTGCAGACCAGTGTATGTCACATGTGACTGCGAAATTCCCTGGTTCGGTACATGGGGCCAGATGTATTAAAGGGTTTTACCCATTCTGTGTCAATGGGAAAATGCTTTGGTACATATGGCCCATGGTTCCTACGTCCTGAGGAACAGCAGTGTCCCTGCATTGATGTTACACCTACAGCTAGAAAGGGCCTGGCTCATTGGTAAGTGTACTGCTGTCCATGTCAGCCGTCCGCACTACCTCTCTACACAGTCAGCTCTATGCCTAACACAGTTACCTAATGTACTGTTCCTATGTCTACACAGGTGACTCAGATACCCCAACCTGCCCTGGCTCCTGACTCCACTTAGATATCCAACTATAGATGGGGACGACAGCTACAATGAGGCACACGGCCTGATGAGGTGTGTGACAGAGAGGACTTTCGGCCTATTGAAAGCAAGGTTTTGTTGCCTGCATGTGTCCAGTGATGCCCTACAGTACAGACTAGGGAAAGTCTGCAAGATCGTTGTTGCATGCTGCATGCTACATAATCTGGCCCTCAGAAGGCACATCCCACTGGTGGAGGAGGGGGCTATTGATGCAGGAACTGTAGCTGAGGCTGGTTACCCTGCTACAGACGAGGAAGTAGATGAGGAGGAAGCAGGTGACAACAGGACTGATCTAATTCGACAATACTTTCAATGATTGTCAGGTATATGTCGTCTAAAGTTTAAAGAACAGTCGAACCCTGTATGGGAGATATGATTTTGTCCTTCAGTGTTGTATGCATCAAGGTATATGAGGAGACTACTGCCTTGCATCTTTGTTTTCAAACCTGAAGAAATGCTGACTTAACATGAGGGGAAGTGTAAATGCAATTCTGCCATTTACATGTGATAAATGCTGGTGCCGTTACATCTCATCCTTATAGATGTGCTCAAGTTGTATGGTCCTAAGTCTGAATTGATGAGACAAAGGAATGAACACATCTTTGAATTGTCCTGTTCAGAAGACCTATCTGACCTGCTGTCTCACATCTACCTGCTATTGACAATGCAAGGTTGTGTACTGTTGGGGATGTCACCTATAAGGAATGATACCATTACTTTTCATGTGAGTGACTGACAGTCCTAGCCTCTAGGTATGTGGTGTCCTACCCGCTGCAGCATGTGTCCTGTCTGTATTATAATGGCCTACATGGTTACTTCATTTAACCTTTTCCCTATTTTGGTTCCTAATTAGGTCACATGTGTGTTTCCAATCTGCTTCCTGACATGACTGTTGGCACCCTTGCCATTGGTTGTTACTACCATATGGATGTACTGACACACCTGCTGGAAATTCATGCTACATCTGTCACTCAGACAAACTTGTTGTACAGATATTGTATCTGATTACTGTTTGTTACCAAAGATGTCACCTTAAACAATGAAGACACATACACCATTACTTGTGCTCATTAGTGTTTATATGATGTTTCGCATCACAGTTCTGAGGAGTGGGGTCATGGTTTCTGAAATCATAAGGGGGGGTGGTCCAGAGGTATCCATGAGCCTGGGGATAATGGGGTTTGGCATTGGACAGTCAACACGGTGTATCAGTGGCACACAAGGGAGAATGTTCAGGACAGCGATTACTTCCTGGCGGTGTGTTTGGTTTTGTCCTAATTAGGTCACATGTGTGTTTCCAATCTGCTTCCTGACATGACTGTTGGCACCCTTGCCATTGGTTGTTACTACCATATGGATGTACTGACACACCTGCTGGAAATTCATGCTACATCTGTCACTCAGACAAACTTGTTGTACAGATATTGTATCTGATTACTGTTTATTACCAAAGATGTCACCTTAAACAATGAAGACACATACACCATTACTTGTGCTCATTAGTGTTTATATGGTGTTTCGCATCACAGTTCTGAGGAGTGGAGTCATGGTTTCTGAAATCATCAGGGTGGGTGGTCCACAGGTATCCATGAGCCTGGGGATAATGGGGTTTGGCATTGGACAGTCAACACGGTGTATCAGTGGCACACAAGGGAGAATGTTCAGGACAGCGATTACTTCCTGGCGGTGTGTTTGGTTTTGTCCTCAGGTCCTGCTGGATGTCTGAATGGATGACCTCTTTTGTGGGGGGTTCCTCAGCTGCAGTGACATGGGGGCTAGTGGCCTGTAGGTTCTCTTGCTGGGCCTCCATTCCAGTAGCTGGGGCAGATGTCGAGGGCACGGGTGCTGTAAGACTACTGGATGGGTCCTGTTGTTGGGTGAAGGACGCATGCTGGATTCTTGGGAGTTTAGTGAGCACCCCTACAATGGAGACCATGGTGGCATTGTGTGCCTGCCACGTCTGCATGGCCTCCTGATGGTATTCCCTTTTGAAGCCTCTGGTTCTCCTGCAAGCTGGTTAGTATGTGGCCCATCGTGTCCTGGGATTACTGGTAGGCTTCCAGGACTCTGGAGATGGTCTCCTGGCCAGTCGTATTGTGTTGCTACCTCATACCTTAGTCCATAGTTGCCCCCACACTGACCCTTTCTCCCTATGCCCTTGGCACAGTGTGCCCTCTCCCACTGACACAAGGACCTTCATTGTCTTAGGTATGGGTGTCGACTCCGGTCCCTGTACTGTGGGGCACACTGATGAATGATCTGTCCTTGGGACACAGGTTTGGAAAGGTGGACTCAGCTCTGCTGTAGGTGCCACAAGGGAGGGGGATTCAGATGTGGGTAGAGTGATGCTGGTGGTGGTGGACTGACCAGTCATGCCTGATGGGCCAAGTAATTTGTCCCTTTCCAGACATCCATGGTATTCTTCCTCTATTGGACCTACTTCCAGGGGCTTGTCAGTCTCTGACATCCTCTGCTGTGTAGCAGTACTAGGGATACCGGTGGAGTGAGAGGAAGTATGTTACATGATGGTATAGTAGTTGTGGTACACATGGCTGTTTGCTATCATTGCCTGTAATTGCTGACCAGTAATGGCATTGACAGTTGCTTGACAACTGCTAGTTTCTGGGTCTGTTCAAAGTTGCTGTTGTTAATTTTTGCTACATAGTTGATGGTGGTCTTGACTGCTGTGCATTCAAAATTTCTTGATGGTGCAGGGGGGTGACATGGTTATACGTGCAGGTGTCCAAATGTGGAGTGGAATTAGCAGATCTACAATGGTTGGGAGTATTGCATTGTGGTAGTTGTAGTACTTGCTGTAGTGTGAGAAATCCATGCAGTAGATGGGCCTGTGTGGGAATGGTGTTAGTGGGGACGTGTAACATGCATAGGAGGGTATTGGGTTCAGGGCGGATTGGTGAAGGTAAGGGTGGTGTGAGGGGGTGACAGGGTGGTGGGGGTACATGCTGTGCAGGAGTGCATAGTGCCCGGGGAGTGTTGTT
The DNA here is from genome assembly GCF_031143425.1 of Pleurodeles waltl. Lineage (NCBI taxonomy): Eukaryota > Metazoa > Chordata > Amphibia > Caudata > Salamandridae > Pleurodeles > Pleurodeles waltl. Next base: position 731,040,159 of record NC_090436.1, read on the forward strand.
GACTTACCAGAGTCCAGTCCTCCTGCTATTTCCATTAGGCCCTCTGGGTGTAGGATGGCCAAGACCTTCTCCTCCCACGATGTAAACTCAGGGGGAGGAGGTGGTGGCCCACCGCCAGTCTTTATCATGGCGATGTGGTGACTCGATGCATGGACTGTACCTTCCCTCCGTAGGTCGTTCTACCTCTTCCTGATGTCGTCTCTTGTGCACGGATGGTTACCCACTGCTTCACCCTGTCGAAGATCCTTTGCCATAACTTCGTTTTCCGGGCTATGAATGTCTGCTGGTCCTGTGCTCCACACAGTTGTGGCTGCAGTCTGACAATTTCGTCGACCATGACCCTCAACTCCTCGTCTGTGAATCATGGGGGTTTCTGTGGTGCCATGGTGGTTTTATTGTGGGTGGTGGGGTGGGGAGGGGTGGGTGATGTGCAGGGATGCTGGGTGTGCTGTTTGTGTGGGTTGAGGTTCAGTGCAAGGGTGTGCGTGTGGTTTGTAGTGTTTGTGTGCAGTGGTGATGTGCATGTTGTGTTGCTGATGCTGTTGTGTGTTGTGTGATGCGTGTTCAGTGTGATGGTGCCAATGATATCCAGGTGCTGTGTCTTCTGTTAGTGCAGTCTTCCCTCTCTCTGTCAAAATTTCTGGATGCAAAGGATTGTGGATGTGTGTAGGGGTGTGTTATATAGTGCTCTGATCAGGTGTGCGTGGTTTGTGCATGTGTATCAGGTGTGGGTTATTCGTATTTTCCAATGTAGTGTTGTGTTCTGGTGGAGGTACGTTTTTGATCGTGGTGGTTTGGACCGCCAATGGATTATTGCCGTGCAAAGACTGATTTGTGAGTCGTAATTTGGAGGGCAGGATGTTGTTGGAGTGACGGTGCTAGCGTTGGAACTGTCTCTCTCCCACCGTCGGTCAAGCCGACAATGTTGGATTTTTTGCTGTTTTTGGCGGTGTTCTGTTGGTGACTCGTAATATGGCGGTCCTCAGGCCGCCATCACTGGCGGTCTTTCGGCACCGGCTTAGACGGCGGCCTTAGGGAATTACCGCCAAAGTTCTAATGAGCACCCAAGTGTGGTCTAAACAACATGGATGCCTTTAACATTTGTAAAGGTAGTCATTAGCTAATCATACACTGCTTTGTTATTGGCAAGTACCACAGTATATGGTGAAATTACCGTGGTGTACTGCAGCCCAATATATCACAAAGTTTTTGTACCTTTAAACTTTAAAATTACTTGACCAAATTATATCTACTACCAAAAAGGATACTTTCTACTCCATAATCTATATTGCTGCAAAATTTCATATATGTCCATTCAGCCATTTTCCTGCTATATCTGTTTCAAATGCACTCTTCGACACGATAAACCACTCCACTCCACTGTACTGCATGCCACTCCACCCTATGACACATCACTCCACTCTATGACATGTCACTCCACTGTGCAATAGTCCACTCCACTCAGTGCCTAATTTGTGCTTGTTGTTTCTGGTGCTGAGCACCAGCACTTATTTTTGAGGGCCGGGGATTATTCTTCTGCCTCAAGCATTTGCTGTGAGCAAAAGACACACATGGGAAAGACCCATGAAGGGAAAAATGAAAAAGCGTCACAAAGAGAGAAAGTAGAAAGCTGCAACAGTAAGCTGAAGGGACAGGGAGTGGCTTTATATGGATTGAAGAGGCCCGAGATGGATTCAGGATTACACTGCCTGAGTATTACATGTTCACACATTTAATTGCAGCAGCTGCATGTTTGAGGAGGGCTTTGGGCACCGGCACCTTTTTATTTACAAATTAAGCACTGACTCCACTATATGATTCTCAAGACCACTCTAATTTGCGACACTCCACTCTATTTTGTGACACTTCATTCCACTGTAAGACATGCTGTTCCACTCTACGCTATGCCACTCCCTTCTATGACACTCCGTGCAAGCCCACTTTATGACAGCACTCCACTGTAGCACATGCCCCTCCACTCTATGGCACTAAACTCTACGACATCCCAGTTCACTGTACACCACTCCATTGTACCACAAGCCACTCTACGACATGCTGTAATATCTGTATTTGACCACAGACTCCATCTTGTACTTAGCTTAGTCACTAGCACACCGTCACATTGGCGGCCACAAGCTACAGACTCCATTTTGTACTCAGCTTAGCCCAAGCTTCGTCGCCACATCAAAGGTGCAAGTATCTTTCCGCCCACATGGTTATGCAATGTGTTTTTCGCTCATGTTTTCACACTGCGTGTTCTCTTCTTGCCGAAGGCTAGGATATAACGTGGGGGAGTCAGAGAGATAAGGATGTACTAGGATGATGTTTATGGTACAGCAGGGAATGGTTTGGTTTTGGGGAAGCACCTTGGGATCTTAGCCAGTTCCAACATGTTCCTTTCAAAACTCACCTGAAGTAGCCATCATTTTTTAACAACATCTTATGGAGCGGGAGGTTTTTTCTAGAATTCTCCTCTCTGGCTTGTTTAAGGTATAAAAGAGATCAAAACCGGATTGACCATGAAGTGAATCAGACCTCTGGCAGGATCAGGATGCTGATGCCTGTCATCTCACCTCAGTCCATAGTGAAGCAAAACACATGCCATTTCACTCTACTGTATGACACACTCCTCCCCTCTTTGCCACTCCACTTTACAGTCCAGTCCACAACTCTATGAGATGAACACACCACTCCAATGTATGCCACTGCACTCTACAATACTTTTCTCCGCTGATACTCTACTGTACATCACTCCACACTAATCCACTCTATGACATGTGACTACACTCTACGATTTGTCACCACACTTTACCCCACTCCATTCTACAGCACTCCACTGAAAGAAGATATACCACACACCACTCTATGACGTGCCACTCCAATCTATTCTATGGCATGCCACTGCACTCTACGCTACTCCACTCTGCAACATTCAACTCCACTCTATGCCACTCAATGACACTGTACTACACTGAATGCAACCTCCTCTATGCCACTCCACCCACTTTATTCCACTGTATTATAAAATACAGTACTTGACCGTACCCCACTCTACTCCACTACTCCACTCAACACCGCCCCACTGTACAACACTCAGTGGAGTAACCAATGCTTAATCTATTCAGAGAAATAGGAAAGTCATGATACAGACAGCCTGGTGCTTACTTCAAGGCCAATTTATTGTTCTGTAAAAAATGTTAAATAACATTTATTATTATCAAAGACTCTAAAAATCACAGAGAAACTAAAGTAATGCAGATAATCACAATACAGGGATTACACATGTTCATGCATGCATCATTTTAGCTGTCAATTGTGCCCACACCTTGTTCCATGACCCCCGTTCTTTTTCAAGATGTTCAGCCCCAAAGAGTTCTAAAATTTCACCTCCCCACATCTTCATCTATATCACATAGACCACTGTGCATTACCTCTGGGTTCAGTACGTTTTTAGTATATGTCCCTATTTCAGGAGGTGTGCCCCCCAGCTTTTCATTAGTCTAAGCTTGGAACACTGTATTTTCTTGTGCCAAGACTCAATCACCAATATACCTCACCCATCTCTCAAGCACTGGACCTGTTCGCTGTCCCCAGTAGATGATGATACGTCTCTTAGGTAGCACCAAGCAATACACCACAATGTTTTTGTTTTATTTCCTGTCCTTTGGGCTGTTTTAAGGCCTACTATAAAATGTTCTAAAATGTGTTGTAATTAATTTCTAATTAACCTTTTCGGACCTACTGACCACCTTGTTTAAGAAATCAGCTGTTACCTACTGTTAGAAATGGGATTTCTGGTTGGCTAGGGTATGCACCTAAGCCAGGCAGAACCCACCCACTCTAGTCAGGGCAAGGGAGTTACAAGTCCAAGCTAATCCCTGCTCAACCCCTTGGTAGCTTGGCACGAGCAGTCTATCCCAGAGGCAATATGTAAAGCATTTGCACAACACACACAACCCATGTGTCACAGTATCCCCACCACAAAGGAAACACAACACCAAATTATATGGAAATATACTGTATTGTACACAACACAATTATTAGACCAATCACAACATATCAGTAATATCCTGCTACCTTAGCAGTTGTCAGAACGTTACACATTAGTTACTCTGCAGAACCAGCATTAGTCACATATAACACACAGGCTACTTTGTATTCTGCAACCTAGGCAGTGTCAGGAATCACATTACTAAATAAATGCACTTGTCATAAAAGTATCATAAATGCCTCTACCAAGAGCAACACACATGGCAAGTCAAGAAAACATATTAGCATCTCATGCCCACACAATTGCATACATATATGAAACATCATAAACATAGCCAGATACACATCTAAACCAGTAATGTCCATATAAGGAACATATGAGATATGTCTGTCAAGAAAAGTAGCTGCATTTATGAAGAAGGGCACTTCCAGTGCCACACCTTATCCATAAGGGGCCCCCGGCGCTCCATTGCATGAAAAACAGGGGTTTGCGATGCTGTGGGGGGAGAGGGATGGCACGCACCCTCTCAGATTTTTATGACAGGCCCCTCCTGTGGCCCGCGATCTCTGGGCACCCCCGGGCCCCAATTGGCCCTCCAGAGGGGGGGCAAAGCCAGCACCACAACTGAGGAAGGAGGGGGCGCAGCACACCCGCTCTGGTTAAATAACAGACCCCTCCTGGGGCCTGAGATCTCTTGGGGGGGGGCCCTCCAACAAAGGAGGGGGACGAAACAATGCCCACAACAATGCAATATGGAGCCCAGCGGCGTGGGGAGCCTCCGATGAGGCTTCCACCCTGGCCGCCCTTCACCCTGCACAAGAATCACTGGGGCTTCGTTGGGGCAGGGGGAGCCTCTGAAAAGGCTTCCTTCTCCCCCTTCCGACTTGACACAATGGAGAAGGGGGTCCAGTGGGACGGGGAGCCTGGGATGAGGCTTCCTTCCCCGCCCAACATCTCCGGCTTCAGCCAGGCCGGCCAGGGCCATATAAGTGAGCAGACACCAAAGTAGGTGCCTGCTTGTACCCCAGGGACGCTCCTCAGAGAGCGCTTCGCCCCGGGGGCACGGTAGGAGCGCGCTCGCTCCTGTTTCTCAATTGATGATGCTCCGGGGGTCCCCAAGCCAGCGCGTCACTCGTGCTTAGCTGAAACAGCCTGGGTCACGGCGGTGAAGGTTTTGAAGTCAGTGAAGCTCTTACAGGGGCAGTACAAATAAATTGCTCCTCGAAGTTCTAATCAATTAAAAGAAAAGGCGCTCACCAGGCGCTAGGCCAAAGAAGGAGAAGAGTTCCTCATGCGCTTCTTATTGTTTCAGGGAGTCAGGGGCCACATCACCCAGCCTCTGGGGGACAAAGTTCCATGGAGAACAGGGCGGCAGGGCCCAGCAGCAGGCCAGCATAAGATGAGTGCAAGCAAGTGGCAGTTCCTTACACTGACCAGGCAGGTCACAGGTCAGCACAGCAGCAGCAGTCCATGGCGGTTCCTTGTGAGTCCCTCCAGCAGTCTGTGTCCAGTTCCAGGTAAGTTCCAAGAGTTCCCACATTGTGGGGAAAATTCCCCTGTACTTATACTCAGTTTTACAGTGGGTTACAAAGGAAGGGGAGAGTAGGTTCAAACCAATTACAACTGGTTCTTGGAGTGCCCCCTCTCTCTTCCAGCACAGGCTCCAAACATCAGTTGGGGGTAAACAACCCTATTGTGTGAGGCAAGGGCACAGCCTTTACAAATGCAGCTGTGCCCCGCCGCTCCCTTTTCTCAGCCCAGGTAGACTATTCAGTAGGCAGATGTACCTCTGTGTCACTTCCACCCTCCTTGTGTATAGGCTGTCTGAAAAGTATGCACAAAGCCCAACTGTCACTCTGCCCAGACGTGGAATGGAGTTAAGCTGCAAAACACCGGAGTCATAGGCACAGAGAAATGCTCCCTTTCTAGAAGTGACATTTCTTTAATAGTAATAAAAAATCCACTTACACCAATAAGCAGCATTTCTTACCACCATTACAACCATACCAAACAGGCCTACGCTACGCCTCATAAATCAGACAATACCCCCAAAACATAACGCAGGGCACTTGCAATGCAATCCTATGAGAAGGTAGCACTCACAGCAGTGAGAAACCAAGTTAGGCTGTTTGTCACTACCAGGACAGGCCACGCAACCTGGCACATGTCCTGCCTTCTACATACATAGCACCCTGACCATAGGGCTAGCTAGGGCCTACCTTAGGGGTGACTTACATGTAGTAAAAGGGGAGTTCTGGGCCTGACAAGTAAATTTAGATGCCAGGTCCCTGTGGCAGAAACCTGCACACACAGGCCCTGAACTAGCAGGCCTGAGATAGGTTTGAAAGGCTACTTCAGTGGGTGGCACAAGCAGCACTGCAGCCCCACTAGTAGCATTTAATTTACAGACCCTTGGTATAGAGATACCACTGTACAAGGGACTTACAGGTAAATTAAATATGCCAATTAGGTGTAAGCCAACCATACCAACTTTAGATGGGAGAGCACCTGCACTTTAGCACTGATCAGCAGTGATAAAGTGCTGAGAGTCCTAGAGCCAACAGAGAGAGGTCAGTAAAAATAGGAGGAATTAGGCAAAAAGTCAGGGGGTGAACCTGCCACAAGGGCCAGGTCCAACACCTACAATTTTCATATCATGTTGATTAATCTGTATTAGGTCTACCCCTGTTGAACTGCATCTATCACAGGTGTATGGACAAAGGGGATTTACCATATGTAAGATCATTGGCACTAGATGTACTCTATATATGTATACTTACAATGTATGTATTTTTAATGAGCTTTGCTGACATAATCAGTGAACCACACCAGGTTCAGTTTTCTATAACCAGTATGTGATGGAGCCAGCCAAATTAACCTCCTATTTCATTATTTATTCTTGGTAGTTTCATAAGTGCCTTCATCAAGCATAGCAAATATGGCAGACATTCATCTACCTCCTTCTAGTAATCCAAATAAGTACCCAACCAATCCAGATTTGAAGAGTCTACCTTGAACGTTAGCCATAGCAGTCTAATTTTCCCCACCAATTTGGCATAAAAATGATTACATTGCTATGCCCCCAAATGTTTCTCACCCTTCTTCAGCACTTACCACACATATTTCCCATCAAGTTACACCCACTCTTGATCCAACATACCCTTTTACCTCACATTCCAAAATGTTCAGCTTAAGGTAGCGTATATGGACGTATTTAAGAAAAACAGGTGTATTTAACAATTTTACTTTTAGTCCATCTCCACGTAACTATCAAGTGTGAAAACAAATTCATATGCTATTTGCAGTACTCATTTGTGGCACAAGCAACTGGAGCAGGTCATTCCCATTACGGTCATGGCATCCAGCCAAGAATTGTTTTTCAAGGTTGGGGTCTTCATCCAGCCAGACAACTATGGCCCTCATTATGACATTGGTGGTATAAACCGCCTACCGCTGTGGCGTCGGCCGCCAAAAGACTGTCGCCACGGCTACCAGCCATCTGCCATAATATGACCACAGCCGGATTTCCACCAGGAGGACGGAGGAAATCCAGCTGTGGCCATGCCAGCGGACGGCGGTAAGGTGGCGCTGCTGCCAGCAGCAGCGCCACGCCAGTAGTCCTCTGCGAGCCGTATTATGAGAATTAATACGGCCTCCCGGTGTTCTCCTGGTGGGCGCTGCTGCTGGCAGCAGTGCCCCGTCCAGTCTCCTGCCAGAGGACCCTCTACACAAAGGTAAGTGGGTGCTCCGACAGGGGTGTTGTGTGTGTATGTCGGTGCATGTCTGTATGCAGGTGTGTGTTGCATGTTGTATGTGTGTGCATGATTGGGGGTGTGAGTGTGTGTATGTTGAGTTGTGTGAATGCGTGTCTATGTGTATGTATGTAAGTGTGTGCGGATGTGTGTGTGAATTGATGTAAGCATGCGTGGATGAATGTGGGAATGGGTACGTGTATGCATGTGTGCATGTATGAAGGGGGATCTGGAGAGGAAGGGGGGTGGGGGAACCTGTGGGGGGGAGGAGGGTGGGAAAGACCCCTATCAGTGACAGGGAAGGGATTCTCTGTCACTGATAGTGCCTACCGCCATGGTTTCGTGGCAGTAAGGAAGCCACGAAAACCATGACGGTAGGCGGGGTCATAATCCCGCAGGCGGTTAAGTGACGGCCACCATGGCAGTAGGTGTGGAACATTGGCGGTTTGGCTTCAGCCAAACCACCAATGTCACAATATGGAGGAAAGTACCGCCAGCCTGTTGGCAGTACTTTCCCTTTGTGTGGGGACAGGCACTTCCCTATTGAAGTGAATCAGCTCCACTCCACCCTTCCCGCCCGGGAAGGCCCATGACAATGCAGATGAATGCAAATAAGTGCTCAGACACATCTATCCTTCCTGTGTTTGTGGATGTCCAGAGGGAATGCACAAATTGTAGCTGTCACATACCACAGATGTGTAATGGCCACAGTCTGCAAGGCACTCAGAGCAGTAAGAGCAGAGAAATGCTCACACAGAGCGGTAAGAGCAGAGACATGCTCACTTTCTAAAAGTGCCATTTCTAAAATAGAAATCTTAATTACCATCAAAGAGAATATATCATTACTATTCCAATTATATGAAACATGATGTAGCTACTCCTTTCTGATCAGGAATTACAGCTTAAAAGTATATTAAATCATTCCCAATGCTGTCCTATCAGAGGAGTAGGCCTCACAGTAGTGAAAAACAACTTTGGGAGTTTTTCACTACCAGGACATGTAAACGTAAAGGTATATGTCCTGCCTTTTACTTACACATCACCCTTACCATGGGGTACCTGGGGCCTACCATAGGGGTGACATATGTAATAAAATGGGAGTTTAAGGCTTGGCAAGAGGATTTAAATGCCAACTTCGAAGTGACAAGAAACTGCACTCACAGGCTTTGCAATGGCAGGCCTCAGACAGGTTGGAAAGACTACTTGTGTGGGAGGCACAGTCAGTGCTGCAGGCCCAATAGTAGCATTTAATTTACAGCCCTGGGTATATGGTATATCAATTTACAAGGGTCTTATAAATAAATTAAATATCCCAATTATGTATACACCAATTTTACTATGTTTAGTGGAGAAGGACATGCACTTTAGCACTGATCAGCAGTGGTAAAGTGCTCAGCGTCCTGGGGCCAACAAAAAGATTCAGAAAAAAGTGAAGGGTAAAAGGCAAAAGGTTTGGGGGTGACCCTGCAGAAACAGTCTTTTCCAATAACATATCTTTTCTTGCAACCCAGACCACTGTGTGGAAGTCATGGCAAGCTCTTCTCTCTCTCTCTCTCTCTCTCTCTCTCTCTCTCTTTCTCTCTCTCCCTCTCTTTCTCTCTCTCTCTCTCTCTCTCTCTCTCTCTCTCTCTTACACACTCTCTCACACTCTTTCTCTCTAACATTCCCATTTCCCTCTGGGAAATGCTTTTCACACCAGCTAATAATCTCTGCAGGAATAGAGTTGAAAACCAGGAAGTGAGGTGATTACTGTTCAAAGATGACTCTGCTCATGTCGTGTTCTTTAAAACGATTCATTTGCCACTCAGGACCCTGATCTGGCAGATCTGATCTAGGTCTTCTTTCCAGGTCACCTAGGAGTATCAGTCAGGACTTGACAGAGTTGATTTGTAGTCCTCAGGCTGTTTCAGTATTCTTCAGGGCAATCAGCAAATTTGATATGGTCTATTGCAGATTTTACAAACAGATGAACGCAACGTTCATACATATGGACACACATTGTGCAGTGTAGCTGACTACAATGCCCCAGTCAGCAAGGCTCCAGCAGGGCAGCATAGTAAGTTGTCTTATAGACAAGCAAAGGAGGAGTAGGGACAGGGGTCAGCCGTGACTCATGACTTCACCACTACCACTGCCATATGCTTTACCAGCTCCAGCCATCCTAGAAAAATTGAGCCAATGTTAAACTTACGTAGTACCAAAAAGTGTTATTTCCAGCATGCAGTGCGAAATACCTTCTTGATGTTCTAGGCCACACATGCATTTTCTTGTGCTTTCCTTCTTAGCTAAAGCTGGATATGTTCAAAACATTATAAGTATACTAGGGTATTTCTGAGTGGTGTAAATCCAGGAAAATCTGGTGTAACATCTGTGTGAGAACTCAAAGAAGGTGATTAGCCATGGCCCTGCAAATGATTTTGATATCGATGTAGAGCATTCCAGATATGTTTAGGACCCACATTTATTAGGGTATCCGTCATAAAACCAGGGACTGTGTTTTTGTCAGGGGCTTCCAGGCAGACCTCCTGAAGCTTTTGTAAAAGCACACTGTAGCTGCCTTGTACATTTTTGATGGGATACCCTTCATAGTTTCAATCCCATCTCGTAACTCTTGTTTCCTTAAAGAAGCATATAGATATGATCTTTGCTCTCTAATTAATTCAGAGTGTAGTACATCATCTAGCAATTCATATATCATGTTCATTTTGGGGGGAGGATTGAGGGTGCAATGCAGCGGGTACAGTCTTTTTAAATAGTTATTGAAAAATGATAATTATTACCCGTGAGGCTCATACCCAGCTCTGCACAACTGTTTTTTGTATGATGCTTCCTCCTGCTGTTTTCCTTCTTGTCAGTCAGAACAGTAATCTATGGAATTCATTCTGCTAGCTCAAGTCCAAGGACCCGCATTTGGCAGAAAGAATTTCCCTCACACCAAGGGCCATATTTATACTTTTTGACGCAAAACTGCGCTAACGCAGTTTTGCGTCAAAAAAATTAGCGCCGGCTAACGCCATTCTGAAGCACCATGCGGGCGCCGTATTTAATCAATGACGTTAGTCGGCGTTAGCCTCCGCCGCAGCCTGGTGTGCGTGGAAAAAAACAGCGTACACCAGGCAGCGCCGGCGTAGGGGGATATGGGGCTTGGGTGTCAAAAAATGGGGCAAGTCAGGTTGAGGCAAATTTTTCGCCTCAACCCGATTTGCGCCATTTTTTCCGACTCCCAACCCCCATAGAAATGACTCCTGTCTTAGCAAAGACAGGAGTCATGCCCCCTTGCCCAATGGCCATGCCCAGGGGACTTCTGTCCCCTGGGCATGGTCATTGGGCATAGTGGCATGTAGGGGGGCACAAATCAGGCCCCCCTATGCCACAACAAAAAAAATAAAAATGACTTACCTGAACTTACCTTAATGTCCCTGGGATGGGTCCCTCCAGCCTTGGGTGTCCTCCTGGGGTGGGCAAGGGTGACAGGGGGTGTCCCTGGGGGCATGGGAGGGCACCTCTGGGCTCCTTCAGAGCCCACAGGTCCCTTAACGCCTGCCTTTTCCAGGCGCTAAAAAACGGCGCAAAAGCGGCCGTACGTCATTTTTTTTGACAAGCCCACTCCCGGGAGTGAATTTTGCCCGGGAGTGTAATTACGGCGCACATGCCTCGGAGTCATTTTTTTAGACGTGAACGCCTACCTTGCATATCATTAACGCAAAGTAGGTGTCCACTCTAAAAAATGACGCAAACTCCATGGACTTTGGCGCTAGACGCGTCTAACGCCAAAGTATAAATATGGAGTTAGTTTTGCGTCGGAATTGCGTAAAAAAAAACAACGCAATTCCGGCGCAAACGGAGTATAAATATGCCCCCAAGTTTTTGAACTGCGGGTCAATTAGAGCCACCAGTCATAGCTTCCCTCTCTCCAGTCTATTGCATTAGCACAACCGGATGTGAGTAAGCCTAAGTGATGACTGATGACAAAGGGTTATGTGATATTCAGGCTCTATACAGAGATCCACGGCCTCTGACTCTGAATATATAATCAAGACAAGACTATTTTTTGAGGTGTGTGTGGATGGGTGAAAAGGGGAGGAAAGTGCCTAGGTGTCTTAGGCCTGCTTCTGTGATATGAGTATGACATTACTAGTGTTGTCACACAAATATGTTTATGGCTTTGATTATATCCCTTGACCCTCCCAAGTATGATGGAGCTGTTGTCAAAGTACACAGGAGGGGCTAAGGGATGTTATTTGTAAACCCATCTTTTAACTTGCCATGTCATGTTTTTAGTTAGCTGGAGGGAGTAGGTGTAGCGTACAGGATGTGTAGGTCAGCTTCTTCAACCCTCCCTCGTACTACCCTTACAAAAACAACAACTGAAACAACAAAGCAAGAGGTGTGGATATGAAGGGGATGCAGAATATTTGTTTCTAGTCAATCCTCTCCCAGTACACACTTGCAGAATCTTATGTATACACTTTTTTGTCTCCCAAACTTTCTCTGTTGAAGTAAAGAATTGTGGGAAACTGGAATGGAATTGAATGGTGTGCCTGCAAGGAGCTAGACAATGTTTGATTATTTTTATAATCCAAACAGCACGTAGGGCCGTGTTAAGGTACTGACCAACCACAGTTGGACTGTCAAGATTAGGAGGTATTGTATAGGAGAAACCAATATCAATCAATTCCACTATCCAGAATGTTGTTCTGGAGATACTCTAGTAAGCACTAGAAACAGAACTAAGGGCCATATTTATACTTTTTGACGCAAAACTGCACCGACGCAGTTTTGCGTCAAAAAGTTTAACGCCATTTCCTTGTGCCACCCGGGCGTCAAATTTATACTTTGACGCTCGGTGGTGCAAACCACTGGTTAGAGTCATTTTTTTTTTACTCAAACCAATGCACCTCATTGTAAAAAAAAGGGACGTTAACGTGGCGAAAATGACTTTCATCCGGTTTACAACATCGCAAACCGGATACGCATCATTTTTCGCAGCAATAGCATCAAAAAGCGGCACAAACACAGCAAAATGTGCAAAGGAGCCCGAAAATGGATCCCAGAAGCCATGAGAGACCCCAGGAAGATGACAACTGACCAGGAACCCGCCAGGAGGACCCACACAAGACCCAGGAGAAGGAGAATAAGAAAAGGAAGTGTCGGTTCAGTGCAAAGGAGCATGAAATACTGGTGAAAGAAGTGACGGAACACCAGCATCAATTTTTTGTCACCTCTAAATTGCGAATTGGTAGGAGAGAGGCAATATGGCAACAAATTGTCATAAGATCAACAGTGTGGCAGAAGTACGGAGAACAGTCACCGAGTGCAAGAAATGCTGGCATGACTGCAAGCGCAGGACCAAGGAAAAGATGGCAAGGAACAGGAAGGCAGCACTGCAGACTGGAGGTGGGAGTCCAGCACCACAGGAGGCCCTGGACCACATGGAGGAGATGGTGGCAGCTGTCATCCCAGAGGAGATCATCACAGGGATTCAAGGACAGGAAAGATGCAGACTACCAGGATACAACACATATGCAGGGTAAGGGGTATGGGGAACAAAAATGCCTAATTGTTCATTGCAAGCAGGGGGGGACATACCTACCACACAATGCATGTCTGCCATGATAATCAGGTAGTGGAAAGGGCAAAGGGGCACGGCATGGATGCATGGGCTGTGCAGGGGAAACCTGGGGCACAGCACAACACTACACCAACAACCTTTGCATGGGGGTACTCTGCCATGCCAAGGATGTTGAAAAGGCAAAGCCAGTCCAGGAGGGGAGGGTACAACGTAAAACTGGCCTGCTGACACACGACAGCTGGTATTGTTGCTACATGAACTAGGGCTCAATTTCCAGTCTCAGGCCATATCCGCAAGTGGTATTTACCAATGACAACAGTTGCCACTACCACCTCTGCTGTGCGTGCAGTTCAAGTAGCTAATTGCAGTTACGTGCCCATGGATCAAACACACCCAAATTAGAGGGTTCAGGATGACAATGTTATCAATCCCCTATAACTAATAAAAATGGGCAAATCCTGTCAAATGCTCATGTCTATAGGCGCCACAAACATCAGGCATTGTATTTAATATTGTGAGGTACACATCAGTAATGTCATACCCATGCTGCACAACAATAGCTGCAATGCCACCATGCAACATCTCAATTGTCACAGTGTTAGGACAACAGCATTGAGAGGGAGGACATATGTTTCCAGCTAGTGAAACACACCCTCACAGTAATAAGAGGAAATGGAACACTGCTAGGATCATCAGTGCAATCCAATGTAGCACACATTCCCCAACATCAGCAGTACACAGTTCCAATGTTGACACCTGTATCGTGCCATGCCAATGCTATACATAGTATATGCTAGGTCTCAGCAACATATAGGTGGATGTGAAATATCAGAGACTGGGTCAGTTCCAGATTGTTAAGTGTGGTGCAAGTGCCATCAGAACACCCACAGCCAGTGCAAGGCCTTACTATGATAATGGAAGTAGACGGAGGGTTGAGTAGGACAATAAGGTGGCAACATACAATTTGGGCAGAACCTACACCTAGAGGATATGACGCAGACATTTCCCCAAACTGTCCACACTACATGTGACATTCAGGTGGCGCATAGGCCTGGGAGAATGCTAATCTTTATGACAGTAACAATGAACAGGAACCAAGATCACAATGTGCAACTAATAGGAAGTCAGGCACGTCACATTACAAATGCCACAACACAGACACACTAATTGTACAATATCTCATTGCAGAGGATGATGGCTCTCCTGGGGATATGCCTGTCCTGGACTTCCCTGATGACATGGATGACGAGCTGACAAACATTAGCCAGCAGACCCTCCAAGATGTCATTGGAACACTCCAGACCCCACCTTCAGTCACAAGAAGGAGCACAGAAGTAGCAGCCATCACAGAGGACCCACCACTTCAATTGTACGACCTGCCAGCTCCAACCCAGCTGAGGACTCTGAGGACACTGGCACCACCTTTGAGAGGACTGTAGTTGAAGTGCAGCGGGAGCTGGCCAAGGAGGTGCGGGTGGGGATGCAAAATGTGGCAGCCAGCCTTGAGGGGATGCGTTCATGCATGCTGTCATCTGCAGAACAGGCAGCAGCCATGCAAGCGCGAACATCTATCCTGCAAGGACATCAACAAAGTGTATAGGAAATCACCACTGCAGAAAGGGAGTTGCCACAACACCTCGCACACCAAATCTTTCACTGCGTGCATGAATGCAATCATGACCCCCTCAGGGATACTGGCTGCCTACCACAGTGATGTAGCTGCTATACTTAAGAACCAGCAGCTCCTCCATGCTGCAGTACTGCCCTTAATAGCCCCACAGTTGACAGCTACCTGGATTTCGGTCTCCATGTCTTCAAACACTGAAGTGTGTGTTGCCCCTTCAAACCCACCACCACCAAGGGAAGAGGAGACAACACACACATCAGAAGATGAAGACGTGGAACAGATCACCTTCACCCGTAAGAGTACCCGGTAGCACAAGTCCATGCCAAATGGGCACTTATACCCTAGGTACTGTGCTCATTAACATGCCAGTCTTGCAACAGCTGCTCACATGCACTGTTCTCCAGCCCACTGTTTACCTTAACACTATGCTTTGTGATTGTCTCTCACTAACTCATTGGCAATTCATGTTCCTCTGCACTGTATGACACTTCACCCCAGCATGTCCAATGGCATGTCCCACTGCACCTGTGTAGTATCACAATAGAAGGCGTCACACTAATGGACTCACAATCCTGGACTATGTAAATATTGCACTACAGCACTTTAAAATAAATAGCACTTACACAACCACTTTGTCGCTGTGTAATGTGACACATCAACCGTATAGGAGATTAGTGATGTATGTCACATGTCAATGGCCATAGAATGTCAATACAACTGCCTTGAAAAATTGTGGGCTGATAACTATGCACTGGGGTCTGGATTGCATCATCATCTGCGCTTCCTGAGGGTTATTTCTAAAGTAAATAGAAAAGTAACAGTATTATGCTGTGTTGGACTGAAAAAGTCTGCTTCAAGGTATGTTTAAGCAGAAAATCAATGTGTTCAAAATTCCCTTCAAGACAATCTTTAGGTATGTGACATCTGACTACAAACTTTCATCACACACACACACACACCAGACAGGAGGAATGGATGTGTACGAGTGAATGGACAAATATGTAACCTGGGAGTACAATGTAAGAAATGATAGGTGTGAGTTATGTATACAATACTACATAAGATTATACCATCACTCACCTTATCAGGGCTCACATGAACATCAGGCTGCAGGCAGACGTAACACAGTGTCCAAGATTCCAAATCAGGTCTCAAACGATGACAGATTGAAATCGCACATCCAAACTTAACAACACATTGGGAACCATAATAACCTTGAGTGGTGGGTGCAATGGATAGCAGATGCACAGAGAAGTAGCTTTGGTGTAGCTGCCAATGTGACAGCTCATTTGGAATTGGGAATAACCATGTCAATAATGGGATGTGGATGCAGGATGGAACACAAATGCAAATACTAAATTGACACTGTTCACCCATGCCGAGGCCCTGATCCCCAAGCATATGACACATACTGTAAAGGAGTACCTAAATATTTGTTTAACAGTAAAACATGATACTAAAACTAGGGGAAACACCTTAACTAACCTAACCTATCCTAACTACACATTACCCCCAACTGGCCCTAACTACTCTAATCTAAATTTACTTATCACATTTAACTAAACACTCTAAACATCAACTCCCCACCCCCCTTATATGACGGGACACATGTAGGACAACATATACTAACCTAAACACATACTATCTTATCCTGAACAAATATATGTTTTGTTGGTTTTTATTTCATTTTTTTTTGTACTTTTTTATTTTTTATACACATAAACCCCAATATCATCGACCACCCGCCCACCCACAAAAAAACACATGTAAAAATATAGGGGGTCATTCTGACCTCGGCGGTAAAAGGCCCGTACCGCCGGTCAGAAGTCCGCCATTCTACCGCCGCGGCCGCGGTAAACCGCCACGGTCATTCTGACCACCAACTGTGAAACCGCCAACAATCCGACATCCAAGGAAGTCCGCCTCATCAGCGGGCCGCGGAAAACTGGAGATGACCAAACCTCCACCGTCACACCAACACAAACACGCCCATGCCATTCTGACCCACGAATCCACGCGGCGGTCTTTCAACCGCGGTATTCCATTGGCGGTACACACCGCCACGCTCAAAATACACACACAGCTCCAAAACACAGCCACATTGGACATTTTGAAATACACACACCTGACACACATACAAAAAAACACTCCCACACATCCAATCAACTATAAAACACACACCCACATCACCCACAAACCCCCACTAGTTGGAAATCGGAGAGAAGGCGAGAGAGATAGAGATAGAGAGAGCGAGCACAGCAATAGAAAACCCCAACACACACAGGAACCCAACTTCATCACCCACACCACATCTACGCACACATCACCACATATCACCACGCACATCACCACAAACACCACCCCACACCTCATCCACACCACCCCATGGCACCCCAAAGACACCCCAGGTTCTCGGACCAAGAACTCAGGGTCATGGTGGAGGAAATTATAAGGGTTGAGCCCCAGCTCTTCGGCACACAGGTGCAGCACACCACTATAGCAAGGAAGGCTGAGCTATGGCAAAGGATCGTAGACAGGGTCAACGCTGTGGGACAGCATCCCAGAAATCGGGAAGATATCAGAAAGCGATGGAACGACCTACGGGGGAAGGTGCGCTCGATGGTGTCGTGACACAACATCGCTGTGCAGAAGACTGGCGGCGGACCCCCACCCACTCCACCCCAATTCACAGCATGGGAGCAAGAGGTGGTAAACATCCTGCATCCTGATGGCCTCGCTGGAGTACACGTAGGAATGGACTCTGGTAAGTCGAATCTCAACTACTTCACCCCCCCCAACCACCAGCATGCCAACCCCCCCCCCTCACCCCCAATCTCAACCCCCCAGCACACAACCTCTCTGCCAATGTCTCACCAGCACAACCCACCCTAAACAACACCAACCCCTGAATGCCAACACAAACCATAGACAGCCACCACCAAAGCATGAC
The DNA here is from genome assembly GCF_031143425.1 of Pleurodeles waltl. Lineage (NCBI taxonomy): Eukaryota > Metazoa > Chordata > Amphibia > Caudata > Salamandridae > Pleurodeles > Pleurodeles waltl. The sequence goes on from NC_090436.1 coordinate 731,058,051, forward strand.
CATTGCACATACCCATACACCCCCCCACCACCACCCTCACAACACCTCCCACAAGGGAATGCCAGCACTGGGGGCCAAGGGCACTCAAAATGCACGCCATGGCACACACCAAAACAATAACCATACTCCTTTACCCCTGCAGGGCCCGAACGCCAACACACCGCCACGGAGGGTCCAGATTTGTCCATCCCACCCCCAGAACAGGCCCCCAGCGAGGACAGCATCTCTGTCGACCTAGAACCTGATGACCAGCCCGGACCATCGGGGACCTCTGGACAGTCGGTTCCCCACACACAGACACAGGCCACAGCAGACCCAACCCCCTCTGGGAACACAAGCACAGCTCCCACCCAGCGGGCCCATGCCTTTGTCTCGCGGACGCGTCAATCAGCGGTGTGTCCGCCACTACAGGGCACCCAGGCTGACCCAACACCCCAACAACAACAGGGACCTGGGGGCAGTGGTAGTGGGCACACCGTTCAGGGGACAGAGGCCCGGGGAAACAGGGCAACTGGGAGGGCTGCTGTGCGACAGGGGGGGGAGGACAGGCCCAGGGAACCGACTCTCCAAGAGGCCCTCACCACCATCATGGGAGGATACCATCACTCCCAGGAGACGATGGCGACGGTACTGGCCAGGTTCACCGAGATCCAGGCACAGCAGGAGGAACGGTACTTGGGGTTCAGCAATGAACTGAGGAACATCGCTACCGCTATGGGGACCATAGTCCAGGCCCTCAACCGTATAGAAACCACATTGCGGGACCATGTGGCACCACAAAGGGCCCCTGTCACTAGCCAGGAACAGCCTACCACCTCCGCCGGCGCTAGTGGTCAGGAGGCCCCCACAGAACGACGGGCCACCAGAACCCCACCTCCTGCTGAAGAACAACCACCCCGCAAGAGGAACCTGAGATCTCTAAGGAAGACAGAGTAGGATGCCAAGACCCCCGCCAGCCTAATATCCCCCCGGATGTCATTCCACTGTCCCACAGTGTCACCCTGTCCAACCTTGAACTGCCCCTGCTCCATCCTTCCACAGGCATATGAACAATGCACCTGTGCGACCGAGAACTGGACTCTGCCATGGACATAACTCCACCCTCACCCATCACCGTTTTGATATCATGTACCAATATCTAGCACTAAAAATAAATCACTCATTGCACTGAAATCATTCTGGAGTCAGCCTGTATTATTTACAAATGTATAACACATTACTGATCAATAATGTTCTGTTATTTATGTGATGATAACATACCGATGTCAATAAGCATTAGTCCATGGGCTAACCAAGCAGAAGTCACGCAGTGGGTCATACAGCACTGAAAAGGGAAGGGAAAATCAAACATCAGTTTAAAAGAACTGGGGGGAAATACACAAAGTAAAGATGCAGGGGGCTTTCAGTAAATGTTAAATGGCGTGGGTGATTCCTAACTGTGTGCTACTGAAAATACTGTTGGATAACTCTGTCCCTGTTGTCTGGGTCGTCCTCTTCGTCTTCCTCCTCTTCACTCTCCGCAGGCTCCACAGCTGCTTCAACACCACCATCTGGACCATCCTCCTGCAGGAAAGGCACCTGACGTCGCAATGCCAGATTGTGAAGCATACAGCAGGCCACGATGATCTGGCACACCTTTTTGGTGAGTACATCAGGGATCCCCCTGTCATATGCAGGCACCTAAACCTGGCCTTCAGGAGGCCAAAGGTTCTTTCAATGATCCTCCTAGTTCGCCCATGGGCCTCATTGTACTGTTCCTCTGCCCTGGTCCGGGGATTCCTCACTTGGGTCAATAGCCAAGGCAGGTTGGGGTAACCAGAGTCACCAATTAGCCACACACGTTGTCTCTGTAGCTGTTCCATCACATAAGGGATGCTGCTATTTCGCATCACATACGCGTCATGCACTGACCCAGGGAACTTGGCATTCACATGGGAGATGTACTGGTCAGCCAAACAGACCACCTGGACGTTCATAGAATGGTAACTTTTCCTGTTTCTGTACACCTGCTCATCGTCTTTTGGGGGTACTAAAGCCACATGGGTCCCATCAATGGCACCATTTATGTTGGGGATATGTCCAAGGGCATAAAAATCACCCTTCACAGTGGCCAAATCAACCTCCTCAGGGAATACAATGTAGCGCCGCATGTGTTTCGTCAGGGCAGACAACACTCTAGACAAGATTTTTGAAAACATAGGCTGAGACATTCCAGATGACATGGCCACTGTTGTCTGGAATGAGCCACTTGCCAAAAAATGGAGGACTGACAGAACCTGCACTAGAGGGGGAATTCCTGTGGGTTGGAGGATGGGGGACATCAGGGCTGGCTCCAGCTGGGCACACAGTTCATGTATAGTGGCTCGGTCAAGTCGGTATCGTAGTATGATATGGCGTTCTTCCATTGTCGACAGGTCCACCAGCGGTCGGTACACGCGAGGATTCATCCTTCTCCTCGCAAGTCCCAGCGGACGGTGCCTAGGAAGGACAACATGGAGCACAGAGTCAAGCAAATCACAGGTACGTTCACCACTGCATGCATAGCACACGATTATCTATGTATTGAAAGGCGTGTATGTGTGGCAATGCAAGGCCTAGGCCTGTGTGACGCAGTACAAATTAAGCCATGTGGGCCCTTGAAATGGCGGCTGCCTGACCTGTGAAGTGGGACAATGGGAAGTGAGGTGAATGCGCTGGCGTGGCACACCGTGGCGGTAGGCGGTCGAAGACCGCTATACGAAGCCGCATTGGCTAACATTGAAGCCTATAGGTTTCAGGAGCCAATGATGAGGTGCGCCGGCGGTCGCGGTACGCACCGCCGCGGTACGCACCGCCGCGGGCGTGACCGCCATTTTCTATCTGCTTAATCACTCGAGACCTGATCTTCCACAGGAGAGGACCTATACTGCAAGTGCTGCTGTGACCTCGGTCTGGAAGTGACAATGGCTGCTGCGACTGGGGAAAGGGCCCCTGCCTTCACGTCTGAGGAGTTGGAGAAACTTGTGGATGGGGTCCTCCCCCAGTATTCGTTACTCTACGGTCCTCCAGACCAACAGGTAAGTACACTGGGTGCACATTGAATGGGCTATGCCTGTGTGGAGTGGGGTGGATGTAAGTTGGTGGGGTGGGGGGCGAATGAGGAGTGCAACGCACGACAGATGAGAGCATGTGCCATATGGCAAGGTTGGGGAGGGGGGGCCAATCGCATCTAACATGCAGAAAATTTATGATTTTTCCTTCCCACCCTGTACATGTCAAATAGGTCAGCGCCCATCAGAAAGTGGACATTTGGCGTGCCATCGCCAAGGAAGTCCGGGCCCTGGGGGTCCATGTCAGACGGGGCACCCACTGCCGCAAGAGGTGGGAGGACATCCGCCGCGGGACCAGGAAGACCGCCGAGTCACTGCTGGGGATGGCCTCCCAACCTAGGAGGGGTGCCAGTCGTACCCTGACCCCCCTGATGTCCCGGATCCTGGCGGTGGCCTACCCTGATTTGGATGGGCGCTTGAGGACATCACAGCAGACACAAGGGGGTGAGTATCAGTACATTCTGCTATCTCTCTGCGCAGTGGAGGCATCTGGGTGGGGGAGGAGGGTTGTGGGTGACATTAGGCCAGGGCGCTTTCTGTAGTGTAGTCCTCTCCTTTAGGCATAGCCCTGTGCTCCCGGCCCCCACCTCTGTAGGGTGACAAGTACAGCTATCGATGGTCCAGCATCACACATGTGCGCCTTTATCGTCTCTAGACCTGTTGTCCTAGTCAGAAGTACTGAGTAGTGTACCCCGAATGCGCGGCTTACTGCATGAGGCTCCTGTGTCTGTCCTCTCCGCCCACGGTGTTGACATTGCATGCACTCAACCTGGTCTTCGTTTTTCTCCCCCCACCCTTCTTCTTCATCTTCTTGTGCATGTGTGCATTAGCATCATCAGGCGGAGGAGAATTGGCATCGGAGCACGAGGGAGCTGCAAGTCACAAGGCCCCGGTGGGACCAGGAACAGACACCGAGGGCACCAGTGATCCGGAGGGCGAGGGGAGCACCACAACGGGGACCGGTGGTGACACCAGCGACAGCGACACGTCTCCCTCCTCCCTCCCTGTGACGTCTACACTCACACCTGCACGCACACCACCATCAGCCAGTGCTTCCATCACCAGCACACCCTCCAGTCCAGTCCGCACACGTGCAGTCACCACCCCCACTACCATTTACACATCCCCTGTGTCCTCTCCCACTGTGTCTGTCACCCCCTCTTCCAAGACACACAAACGCAGGCAGACACCCACCCAACAGCCATCCACCTCACGACAGCCTCCAGCACAAGCACCTGCACCCAAAGACAGCACACCTGACTCTCCTACAACCACATCCTCTTCCTCCACTCCCATCACCACTTCTCCTACCTATTACCTTGGTCCTAAGAAAGTTTTCCTCGCTAATCTTGACCTCTTTCCCTCCACTGACCCACCCCCTCCATCTGCAAAGAGTCCCAAGAGCACCTCAGCCACCACCAGCCCAGCTTTGAGTGTCACTGTGGTGCATGGGTTCTGGAGTCCACCCTTTGCCAGCAGTGACACTTCAATCAGCAGCAAGGGGACAGTCCCCCCCCCCCCCCAGGCAAGAGGACCCGGAAACTAAAGGGCCGCCGTGAGAGGACTGACACGGCTGCCCCCAAGGAGCCAAGTTCGCCCACTTCACCAGCCACAACAGCTAGGGGAGGCAAGGGCCCGAGAGCCCCATCTAAGGAGCGAAAGGGCAGCAGGGCGGAGAAGTGAGCCAGCAGGAGCACAGAGCAGGAGGGGCCCACAAGCCCCATCCCGGGTGTTAGGGAGAACACCAAAGGGCCCAGGACTCCGTCACCGAAGGGTCCAGAAACAGCACGGTCGGAGGGCGACTGAGCAGGGAGTCCAGGCCAGGTCTGGCTCCCTTGACTTACTGGACGAGCACCGCTGAACAGGGCCCCGCCGTGCAGAAGAGCACGCTGAACAGGGCCCCGCCGTGCAGAAGAGCACCGCTGAACAGGGCCCCGCCGTGCAGAAGAGCACCGCTGAACAGGGCCCCGCCGTGCAGAAGAGCACCGCTGAACAGGGCCCCGCCATGCAGAAGAGCACCGCTGAACAGGGCCCCGCCGTGCAGAAGAGCACCGCTGAAGAGGGCCCCGCTGTGCAGAAGAGCACCGCTGAACAGGGCCCCGCCGTGCAGAAGAGCACCGCTGAACAGGGCCCCGCCGTGCAGAAGAGCACCGCTGAACAGGGCCCCGCCGTGCAGAAGAGCACCGCTGAACAGGGCCCCGCCGTCTCAAGCACCGCTCCGCTGGGCCCCGCCGTCTCAAGCACCGCTCCGCTGGGCTCTTCCTGTCAAGCACCGCTTCGCTGGGCCCTTCCTGTCAAACACCGCTCCGCTGGGCCCCGCCGTCTCAAGCACCGCTCCGCTGGGCCCCGCCGTCTCAAGCACCGCTCCGCTGGGCCCTTCCTGTCAAGCACCGCTTCGCTGGGCCCTTCCTGTCAAGCACCGCTCCGCTGGGCCCCGCCGTCTCAAGCACCGCTCCGCTGGGCCCTTCCTGTCAAGCACCGCTCCGCTGGGCCCTTCCTGTCAAGCACCGCTCCGCTGGGCCCTTCCGGTCAAGCACCGCTCCGCTGGGCCCCGCCCTGTCAAGCACCGCTCCGCTGGGCCCCGCCGTCTCAAGCACCGCTCCGCTGGGCCCTTCCTGTCAAGCACCGCTCCGCTGGGCCCTTCCTGTCAAGCACCGCTCCGCTGGGCCCTTCCTGTCAAGCACCGCTCCGCTGGGCCCTTCCTGTCAAGCACCGCTCTGCTGGGCCCCGCCGTCTAAAGCACCGCTCCGCTGGGCCCTTCCTGTCAAGCACCGCTTCGCTGGGCCCTTCCTGTCAAGCACCGCTTTGCTGGGCCCTTCCTGTCAAGCACCGCTCCGCTGGGCCCCGCCGTCTCAAGCACCGCTCCGCTGGGCCCTTCCTGTCAAGCACCGCTTCGCTGGGCCCTTCCTGTCAAGCACCGCTCCGCTGGGCCTTTCCTGTCAAGCACCGCTCCGCTGGGCCCTTCCTGACAAGCACCGCTCCGCTGGGCCCCGCCGTCTCAAGCACCGCTCCGCTGGGCCCTTCCTGTCAAGCACCGCTCCGCTGGGCCCTTCCTGTCAAGCACCGCTCCGCTGGGCCCCGCCGACTCAAGCACCGCTCCGCTGGGCCCTTCCTGTCAAGCACCGCTCCGCTGGGCCCCGCCGTCTCAAGCACCGCTCCGCTGGGCCCTTCCTGCATGCACTGTTAACGGTTCACTGTGCCCATCATGCCTCCTCCTTGACCAGTGGAGACTGTAATCCACTTGAGAGACTGTGGCTTTGCACTCCCCAGGATGGCACAGTGGGCAACCCACCCACTTGTGAGACTTGAGAGACTGTGGCTTTGCACTCCCCAGGATGGCACAGTGGGCAACCCACCCACTGTATAGACTTGAGAGACTGTGGCTTTGCACTCCCCAGGATGGAACAGTGGGCAACCCACCTACTGTAGAGACTTGAGAGACTGTGGCTTTGCGCTCCCCAGGATGGCACAGTAGGCATGGTGGCCCCTTCGTGGTTCTGGCGTCGTGGACTCATGTGGCTGTGGTGCCCCCCCTTCCCTTCCCCCTGAGGTGCCTGTAGTTTTTTCTTCAGATGCCCCTGCAGTGTTCTCTCCAGAGGACTCAGGTCACCTGTGTGGGCTTTGCCCTTGTGTTGTTACACTTTGGCCCACGGACACTTCGATTTTCTTTTGATGTGCAGGACTAATTGCCTCGGTTATCCATTGCACTGTATATAGACTTATTTTGATATTGATTTTTTGGCTAGTTGACCATAACTTTTCAGAGCCTATTTTGTACATAAATTGTTATTCACAATTTAATTATGTCTTTGCATTTATCAGGGGGGTTTGGGTGGTGTCACTGTGACTTGTTGCTCTGCATTGGTGTGTACATAGTTTGGGGGGGTGGGGGTCGCATATGTGTGTGCCCGTAAGCTTTCCTCCTCCCCCTTCCCGTGTGTCGTAGGTGCAGTACTCACCGTTGTCGTCTGCGCCGGCGTTCGTACTCGTGGTAGATGAGCAGGTAGACGAGAGCAGGTAGTATGTTTAATTCGGGTTCCATGCTGTCCTCCTTCCTCGTGGAGTGCGTAGAGGTGAGCGTTTTCCCGTTCGTAGTCTGTTTCCGCCGTGTTTTTATCGGCGGGGCTCCCGCCCCGGAAAAGGTGGCGGATTGGTGAGTTATGATACTGTGGGCGGTACATTGTCTGCCGCCTGCCTGTTGGCGGTGACCGCCGCGCTGTTTGTCTGTACCGCCGCGGCGGGCGGAGCGTTAATGTGGCGGGCTGTGTTGGCGGTTCCCGCCAGGGTCAGAATTCCATTTTTTGGACCGCCAGCCTGTTGGCAGGTTGGCCGCCGCTTTATCACCGACTGCCAGGGTTAGAATCACCTCCATAATCCCCTCCACCCCCAACCCACTTATACTAACTAAACTAACTGCCTATTCTAACCTAACACTAAGCCCCCTAAACCAACTAAATATAAGAACCAGGAAAGAGGAGGGAGGGGAAGGAATCATAGCTGAGGGTCACAAAGTCACAAGTTTGCCCTCCGCAGGATCTTCTTTATCTGACGCAGTCTCCTGCTATTGCGGGACACCTCCTGCTGCAGCCTGTCCATCCTGCACAACATCCGTTGCATGTCACGTCTCATCTGTTTGAATTCTGCATTGTCTATCACTGCAGCAGGGGTTGTCTGTGTGCCACTAGTGGATGGTTGTGCTGGTGCCAGTGCCGTGCTTGGAGAGGGAGGTGCAGGAGCTGCTGTCTGTGGGCCTGGAGCTGATGAGGTAGAGGGACCTGCAACAGTGGCTGTCATCCTTTGTGCGACTGTCGTTGGAGCCATTGTGCTGGTGGTGGTGGCTGTTATGGGCAAGGATTGCCCCCCTTGGGCAAATGCCCTCCAGACCCCTGTGACTCTCTCATGGCGATAACATTGTGCCATGTTGCGGAGCCCAAACTCCACATCTAGAATGTGGCGGTAACGCATTGCCCGCCTCTGGAATTCCCTGATCTGATTGGCATTCATGCTGACATCTGTCAAAATAGAGAAAGCCAAACATTAGTGACATCATTGTGTGATACATCTACTGATGATATTCTAAAACTTCATCAAAATTAGCTTAAACAGTCCAACTCACAGTACAGATCATAGATTGTCCCTGAGGAATTACATGCCAACGCAGCCTACACATCTCCTATCCAACAGCACAGCAATGCTTAAAAAGGTGTGTACCTACTTAAATGATCTGTGCATCATTCTTCTGCCATTTGTCACATAACAAATGCTGCAAGTACTACACATGTGACAGGCCAATTAATGACTATATTCTGGATGATAATCAAGGCCCACAAGATCTGTGATTTGGAAATGGAATTGCCAGGACGGTATGCAGTTTCTAATCATGAGGGGGTATCCTAGGTTGGAACAAAGGAATGTTGGAATTACATGTCTGTCTTCTACACTGGGATCCTCACACCTAGGTACACATAGTTCATAATCCTAACCCTGTGCCTTAGGGGGTGATAGACATGCAACTCATACTTTCAAACATCAAGGACAGCCAGGAAGCTTTGGACAGCTGTCCATGGGTTTAGTCAGTCCACCACAGGTAAGGAGGGCTGCCAACTAGGATAGACTTAAACATTGGACAATCACATCCACATTTATGTTCCTAATTGCAGACAATTGTCAACATCATTTGATCTCACTAATACCTTTCCAAAAACAACCACATAGACGCAAGCAGCTATCTGGGCTTGAGCTGCATGCACACCTATGACATTCTACTCAAGTGCCACATAAACATAGCACAACATGTGGAGCTAGATGCTGCTAGGAAGTCAAACATACAGTCCTACATGTTCATTACTTAACAGGGAGGCTCAATTCTGCAGGTCATACTTCGGCACCACTGGTCTGTGTGAATCAGGGTATGACTTGCTGACTAAATCATGAACATGGCTACCTCCAAATTTTTCATTGGCATAAATGTAGCAACAAATATCATCCTGTTCACCTGCCCATGCCTATAGCGCAGCACTAGATTCCAAAAATATGACTCTCCGCCACTGATTGTCCAACTCAAAAATGGAACAAAATGTCAAACTCCAGTCAAGTCACATATCAGATCATGTGCCAGCACATCATACCTTGCTATGTGTCCAATACACAGGAGTCAATCACATAACAGCTGCAAACACAACACAGAACTAACATATCAACACTTACTGGATATGTCTGGGTCCGCAAATCAAGCCACTTCTCCATTTGTGTAGGGGGCTAGTCCACCTGTAAAACATGGTAGGGTGAAATGTGCTCAATGTCTGCTCACTGTACAAAACTTGGAACAAAAACTCACGGTGTGTGATATTTTATATGATAGAGCAGCACCTCAGGCATGTAGACAGCCCAACAGACATACCACTGCAAACATGTATTGACCTTGTCACTCCAGTGAGTGATAGACACACATATGCATACATGCACTGACCCTAAACATTATGTGGTGACAAACATGATTACTCAATTTTGTGCAGAATTATTTATAGAGGGTACTCCATTTCTTCATTTGTTTTTTTGAGATACATGCCAAGCCACATTCCTGGTGCACTGCAATACCAGTCACTCCTGGCTTGTGCATCAAGGGGCAATCAGTTACTGTGTGATGCTCATGTGGGTTGAGTTTAGCTCATGAATCATTGTGCTTTCTATGGTCCATTATTTGTGGGCCTGTGTTGTCTGTAGGTTACATATGCCACATTGCCAGTGTACCCAGAGCCGTATATGCCTCCTATGACACCATGATGGCAGGGATCCTGTGTGTTACTTCATGACAATGTTACGCTAAACATGGATTGGCCATTTATCTCAATCAAAACAACAAACAAATATATGCTGACAGTGTCTAATTTGATCATCCGTGACAGAATGCATGGGCACAGGTGTAGTCACTGCACCTGAAATGTGTTACTCAGGGCCATGTGTACCTATATCAGGTATTGCAAATCACAGTTAGCCACATTCATCATCTTACATTTGCCAAGTTGGCTGATCTGTGGTTATACAACGAACTGACACTGTCCCCTAATTGAAACATGGTTTAGCAAATGTCCTACTGTGGCAATCTTGATGACATAGGTCTCAATTTGTATGCACCTTGGGAATGGCAGCAGTCACAGGAATGCTGGTCTGCTGATCTTAGCATAAACCCATGTCTGTGATAGCCTTCATACTGAGAAGTTAACAATTGTACATATGCTGCACTAGCTCAGCAGGGGTGTACCAAACATAAACTAGAAAACTATTTCATCACTTTAAATGTATAATGGAAGCAGTCCGGGGTGGGAAACATCCTGAACAACTAAGTCTAAACCACTACTTGCCTGAACCACTACTGCTAAACAACTAAAAAGTCTCTACAACTAAATACTGAACAACTACTGTCTAAACAACAATTGTGCCTGAATAACAATTGCCTGAACAACTAATTTTAAGGTAAGGTTTTCTTTTTGTTGTTTATGGTTTATTAGTTGTTTAGAATATATATATATTAGTTGTTCAAATTTTATGACGCTTACGGGCTTTGCGTCAATATTTATTGACTCATATGCTTAAAAATTAATAGATCAATATATTTTTCATGGATAACCAATTTCATGGGGTGCAGTGTTGGAATTGCCGCCAGGCACCAATGGATGTATAATGGCTGTGAGTGTCATTTTTCAACGCATATGCAGCATATTTTGACGCATATGTGTCTTTTTTGACACGTTTGCGTCAAAATATCTGTCTTTAACTGTGTTTGTGTCATTTTTCTAATTTTTAACGTACATGAAAGCTGTAACTATAGCTGTTAGGGCCTGCTGTGTGTGTTCCAGTATTTGGGCACATGTGGCAGACCACACTACTGCAGACCATAATACTAATTTTGTTGTGCCGGATTAGCACTCTTAACTGACGCAACAGCAACCCAAACATTTGGAATAAAAATTGGTATTCCCTAGTTTGAGCAGGTAGTGCGTCATTAGAGGATAGCAAGGCTATGCAACTTAATACATTCACTCATGGCCTGTGTGTTTATGTCTGTGAATTGGCTATTTCAATTGTTGTTGTGCCTCTGTGTGAACGTCACAAGAAGTGTTTTGCATAATGTGCTTGTATGCATGTGTTGTAAATGTGGATAACCATCAGATGTCATTCATTGAGGTACATCAGTCAGGATATGTGTTTGTCATACCCGTAGCGTCTTATGCTGTGTGAACGTCCCTGACTTTGGGGACAAAACATCTCCAATGACAAACTATGCACAGGATAGATAGAGGACAGTTGATAATGGCAATGTTACAAGGGTAAGCCATCACATGTACTGGAATGTTAGATACCACTTCCTGGTCACTTGTTTATATACTACCCATGAGTCAGGCATTTGAACATGCTAGGTAGGTACCAAGTTTGTGACACAGAGTCCCAACACCAATCCAAAAAAGATATGGTACACCACAGTTTGAGTCATATAAATGACCTATGTTTCTCTTGTGGCAGTGGAGGACCAGCAGACCATGCTGCATGTGTTCACATATTTCCATTGGTTCATTGCACAAAGGTGTCCAGTTCAAGTGTGTGGACATGTGTACCCTGTGTCAGTATTGGCCTCCATTATGTCACAGTTACGTGCAGGTCTAGTCATGAGTCTGTGGAGCCATTCCATTCATTAACAGAGTATTTCAAAGCAGAATTGACCTAAAGCCAAAGATAAATTGACGACACACATGGGGATAGTCCAGCTATGGCACTGCACAACTTTTATAAGGCTGACAACAGGGCAACCTTGGTGTGCTCAAAAACTTTATGGATCAGTAATTGGAAACAGGCAGGTTTCATCACAAAATTTGTACACAGGGTGGCCTCTAAAATTCCAACTGCAACAGGGAACATCAGTGCCTTTGTGCTGATTAATCTCACAGCTAGTCACCACGCAAGCCCCATCAATAGGTTGCAGCCGATGTGAATCTGTGTGTGGACTGTCAGGGCACAAACATGTTTTGTCCTTTCATACACATTAGCAAACCTTGTTTGTTGGGCTGGAGGCATCGTACCAAATCCATGCATACAGCCATAGTACGCTGTCACTGTTTGGCACTCATGAATACATGAAACCCAGACTAGGGATGGGGGCTGGATTAGGAAATTTGAATACATGTCCCAGACCATAATACGATAAGTAAACTGATTCAACTATACTATACATTAGAGGATTCATCGTAGACCTACCAGACACAATACCCCAGGAGGAAAGAGAGGGCATGGAAAGCAACTATGAGACAAATGTAGCCACAGGGAACCTCTATGGTTAACGCAAAGATAGGAACCAGTCAGGCTAACAGGATGCAGGCTGTCAGGAACAAACATGAACAAGGCAAATACACATTGAGCAGACTCTGACTGGGAAAAGCTGGAACAACACTGTGGGAACCAAAAACTGTATTTGTGCTGTGGGCTGCAACGTTACACAATCTCCCAAGGGCTCTGTTACACAAGTGATTTATACAGCAAAGCACAACAAGGATATTCAGAAAATGGCAGCTTATAAGCAGTTCCAGGCAGCAGCAAGTCCTGTAGTTGAGAATCAAGTTCAAAGGGCCAACTGTACCTTTCACATGGGAAGCAATGGACAGCTGATTACAGGTCCTACTGACTACCAGGCAGTGCAATATCAGACCTGAAGTCCATGCAGACTGATGAACTATAACTATGGCATGCCATACTAAAGAGGGAAGCACACAGGAGTCAGAATGGGAGTCTGGGTGTGTGTAGATGAAGGTTATCAGGGTACAGATAGTCCATTTACAGGGTCCCCTAGAGAAGGGTGGGCAGAGACTGAAAACATGGCAGTGGCAGGACTTATCTGGGATGGACTGCGCAGGGCATGTCTTGTGAGCAATGCTTGTCATGCCTGGGGCACTCGTGCTATCCATTTTTTGCGTGGTTGGAATACTTGTCACACATGCTCCTTGCAAAGATAGCTGATGTCACACTTCAAGGGTCTGGTCATACATTCCTGTTACCAATGCAATAGCACATCCACTGCCTCATGTATGAAACACTTTTTTACCTTATGATTGATGGTGTCTTAGTTGTGTGTCATGTGCTTCAATGAACCATGTTGGCAACATGGATGTGTGTCATAGCTGTGGTTCTCTGATTTTGCCCTTCACATGTGAAATAGACAGAGCATACGTCATTTCCACTGTGTGCGATGTTGGCTGTACATTCATACCCATCAAATGTGATGTGGCTTTTTCAGTATCCTAATCTGTATTTCTGCAATGCTCTATGAGGCTGAACTCTGATTATGATTCCTATGGATCATGTGATGCATAAATAATTACCCAGACCATGATTGAGTGATGAAGTGAGGTGTTTAATGACATATGGTAAGAAAGTGGTGATGGTGACTAGAGTTAAAATAAGTTTTGTACAATGTGTTGTCTCCGACTCAATCCTGCTGCAGTGTTTGGATGGTCCCCCTCATGTTGACGAACAGCATCCTCCTCTTCCTCCTCTTTAGGCATTTGTGGGTCTGGTTCATAGAGGGGAATGTTCCTCCTTACACAAATGCAGACCATTTCAGGTGAATTTAAGAAGCTGCCTCCGGTGATGTCGTGGCACCTGAATCTTGACTTCAGGATGCCAAATGTCCTCTCTACTATGGTGCCTGTCCTCCGATGTGCCTCATTATAGGCACACTCTTATGCTGTGCTAGGGTTGGCAAATGGGGTCATGATCCATGGCTGGATCCCATAACCCTGATCAGCTGAAAGAGAAAATGAGTGTAAATATTTGGATGTTGCTTGCACGTTGATTATCACTTTGCATGGCAGTTGTTATCTTGTGTCATCTGTGACTCATCTGTGTTTGTGTTATTGTGTGGGATCCTAGGCTTCTAGGATGTTCTTTCAGAATTGGGTTGTTTATTTATCTAAACTGGTGTTTGGCTGATTGACCGGATATCAGCAGTATATTTCGAAACTTGAAGTTCATCGTGTATCTCCCATGCATTATGTCATGTGAAAGAAGTGTCCATGTGCCTTCACTGGAAGTGACATGATACTTCCACACCCAGAATCGATTCCACTGTGGTGGTAACACAGTTGCACTATATGGCCTGAACATCCCATTCAATTCAACATATGTACTAGCATGTGAAAAATAACAGTGAGGCCCTTTGATTTGGCTAGGTGACAATGTACAACACATCTCCATAAGTTTGCAGCACTGAAGTGTTCATAATTGACAATGCACAAATATCCCATGTGTGACACGTTCTATGCAAACCTATTTTTGTGTAACCTCACCGAGTTGGCTCATGTGCAAACGTGCACCTACACTACTGAACCTGGTCCAGGTAAGCTGGCTAACATGGTTGTGGTGGGGAAGGTTTAAGTGTCAGAAGGTCCATGTGCCTGTACATCTGTTGTGTACATGTGTAACTGTCTCAATACGTATGTTTAGCAATGTGCACTTTGCATTATTGTCACATCAATATGTGTTCTTAGCACAGTCCACTTCCTTATTGCTAGCGGGCAATGTTACCCCAGGAGTGATGTGAGATGTTGGTACTGCCTCAATGATTCCATGTCACCTTCATTAGAGTCATCATCATCATGCTATGTGTCTCATGGTGTTTGACCTGCAGAGAAACACATTACACGCCCCTTACACAGTACGTATTGCTTGGAAGGGTGTGTGATTGAGTGTTATTGATGTGATATTGTAAGATTCATCTTCCAAGTTGTACTACCAGTTAAGGCCATGTCATTGTCACTGTATGGTTTTAAATTGGTCCCTTGTGGCTCTGGAGTGGCATCTGTTGTTATTTGCATCTGTCATTTGTCCATAGGTGTTTATCCCATTGGGTCAGGATATCAAACATGACTAGCAGTGTCACAACCTCAGTGTCTTCCTGGCGACGTGTCCATGTAGTGTTGTATGTGTTGTATGTCCTACAGGGTTGCTGTGCTGCGTGTATATAACTAGGTTTCTGTACTTACCAACAAATAGGCCATTTCCATTTCGTCCATCCTGGAAGTGTTGATTGATGTTGCTGTGGCGGAAGATTAATGAATCATGTACACTTCCAGGATACTTTGCCACGATGTTGGTGATCAATCCCCGGTGATCCACAATGGCCTGCACATTGATGGAGTGTGTGTGCTTCCTGTTGCGGTATAGATGCACGGTTGCAGCAGGTGGCACAATCCATACATGTGTGCAGTCAATGGCACCAAGCACGTGTGGGAAGCCATTGATTTGATAGAAGCCCTGTTTGGTCTCCTGCTACTTCTGCTGTGTGCTGGGGAAGCTGATGTGGTGGGGTGTGAGGGAGATGATGACATCCAGTACCTTGGTTAGGAAGGCAGAGAATGAGGGCTGTGAGATCCCGGAAACCAGGGCACTAGTGGTTTGAAAAGAGCCACTTGCCAACATGTGGAGGACAGCTAGCAGCTTGGTCTCTGATGGAATGATGTGGGGTGTCTGCAAGCTAGGTGCCATCTGTGGCTCAATGTGGCGCAGCAGCTGCTGTATGGCTTGCCAGTTTAGTCTGTACCACTGGATGATGTCATGTTCCCCGAGGCCCTGAAGGGTTGTCCTGGTCCTGAATATCCTCTCCTGCCTTCTGCGTTGCCTTTGTGGTCCTTGCTGGTGTGGTGGAGGCTGCTGCTGTTGGTCCTGTGCTCTGCGTCTTTGTGCATGCTGGATGAATAGCACCTCCATGTCTTCCTTTTGGAGCTCTGATGTTGCTTCTGTGTGTTTTCCTTAAGTACTGGTGTGTTTGCCCCATTTTAACACCTGCCCTGACCCAGGCGTTAATTTTTGACGCAAATCTGGATGTGTGCCATTTTTCGACTCCGCCTCCCAGCCGTGCGGGATTTTTGCGCGGTTGGGTAAATATGGCGCACAAGTGTTGAAGTCATTTTTTGTACGGGAACGCCTACCTTGCATGTCATTAACCCAAGGCGGTTTCACGCATCCAGAAAATGATGCACACTGAGATATTTTACGTTGGTGGAGTCTAGCATCAAAGTATAAATATGGTGTTAGTTTTGTGCTGCATTTGCGTAAAAATAATGAGTATAATATGCCCCTAAGTACGGGGGAATGAGGGATGGGGAGGAAAATCAGAAGCTTCCGTCAGGTGCATGCCTCTCAGAGTTCAGAACATTCACAGAAGTGCTCTCACAAACCCCCATTGTCAGACATGTGCACATTAAGAATGAATAGAGCAAAAAAGGTATTTAGGATCATTTACAGACATTAGTAAGTGCAATGCAATCTGGCAGTACAAGCTAATTTGTTTGCCAACTTCCAAGTGATGAACCCTTTTCAGAATTGTAGGAAGTGGGTAGAAGGATAAGTGAGTTCCAGAGTCAAGTCAGATTCAGTTTTCAGGAAACCAAGGGAAATGAACAAGCTAACAAAAGTGAAGGGCGGAAGAATGGTGAACAAACTAATACAAGAAGCAATGGATCCAATACAACACAGAAAGTTCCAGGCGCCGTCCAAAAGTAAGTGAGCTCTATAAATAGCACAACTACATAACATGCCCTAGAAGTCCTTTTTCTTGAACTTCCCAGGCCAGTAGTCTTGGTACCTCAGCCACCATAGGCTGGTTCCCCGTAGTCTCAGAGGGATGCCTACAATGAATCTCTTTAATCTTTTCCTTAGTGAATGTCCAGATGTCTTTGCACCACGCTTTTTTTGGCAGTACCCCTTATAATCACTCCTTTCTCTATATTGGCTTGTATGGACACTTCTGATGTAATAAAGCTACAAATCTAGGGAGCATAAACATAGGTGGCAAGTTCCCAAGATCGCTCTGCTGTCCCATACCCCTTCCAGGGTACTTGGGCCCATATTTATTATTTTTTAGTGATGCATTTGCACAGATTTTTGATGCAAAAACAGTGCAAACTTACATAATACAATTGTATTTTGTAAGTTTGCACCGCTTTTGCTTAAAAAAATGACACAAATGCAGCATTAAAAAAGTATAAATATGGGCCTTAGTATTGCAGGTGTCCTTTCACACTCCTGGATTCAACTACCACCCCTAACTCAACCTCCACAGACCTATCTTTGATAATAGGAGTATGAATGTTAAGTTAGATGTGGCACGTCTTAATCTGCAAATGTGAAATACCAGATGCGCCCACAACCCCTTGGGAAGTGCAAAGGCCACTCCTTCTTTCCTCACCAGACATTCCTCAGGAAATGGCCCCCAAAGCCTAGGTGTGAATTTGGATGGAAACTAGACAAAGACAAGAAATTGGTGTCCAACCGAATCAGGTCTTGTTTTTATGTTAGAGAAATTTTTGTAGTCAGCCTTAGCTTGTTGTAAGTGAAGTAGTGTGTTAGAATGAGTGTGTATCCCAGCGAAGGAGGTAATAGGGAAAGAAAAAGTGGGCAATGCTACTTGTGGGATTTCTGCCCCGGGGAGTATTTCAAGGTAAAATCTATCACCCTTCAATTTTGTTGCATTCGTCTTGTTTCGATTTACCCAGCCACTCAAGTTCTTGAGAGCAACATTCAACCAGGAATCTTAAGATACCTTAAACACTGCTACACTGTGTTGTGTGAAAGGGAGACAGCAGGGCACTGTTGCTGTCACCCCCTGCACTGATGCGCTTTTGGATGCCTTGTACCACACACACACCCTTGCATCATAGCGCAAGGTTTTGGGCATGATGTTTAGCATAGGTTTTGTAGTTGAAGGTTATCCTTAGACTTAGGCCCTCATTATGAACACGGCGGTTTTCACCACCGTGTTCAGCCCGGCAGTCATTCTACTGACCGCCAGCCTCCCTGGAATCCCGCTGGCCCCATAATAAACATTTTGCTGGGCCGGCGGGCAGAAACATTGTTTCCGCCCAGCAGAATGCTTGGCTGGGACATTGCCTGCGGCTCCACATGGAGCCACCGTCAAGTCTCTGTGCGGCGGGTGCAGCTGCACCTGTTGCGCAGATCACTGCCTGTATATCGGGCAGTGACCTGCGTAATGGGGCACTGCACAGGGGCCCCTGCTCTGCCCATGCCAAGTGCAGGGGCCCTCAGTGGGGCCCTGGAGCACCCGTTCTGACAGCCTTTTCCTGGTGGGGGAACCCACCAGGGAAAGGCTGGGGGCAGTACGGATCATTAGCCGAAGGGCAGCAGCGCTGCCGTGTTGGATAATGATGCCTTCTACAGTCATGCTGCCTGTCGGAGGCAGCCTGGCAGTGGGTGAGAGCCGCCTATGGTGGCCTTCACTGTGTCCATTATATGGCGGTTCAGCCCGCCATGCCAGCATGGCGGGCTGAACCGCTGGGGTTCGTAATGACCCCCTTAGTTTGAAAATTTGTCAACTTTGAATGTGTGCTGTACCTTTGACCAGTCAAGCAAAGTTAGAAAAGTTTTTAGACAAGAAACCTTTTCACGTATTTTATGCCTACTTTCAAGAGGCCTACATTTTTGGTTCAAAAATGTATCTACTATTTTCAGTAGGTAGGGTTTTGTGTCAAAAACCATGGGTGGTAGCAGGCACGCCCCTGTGCCAATCATGGGTCGCCTGCTTGATAAAAAGTAGCGCAAAGGATCAGTTTGCATTACCTTAGGGCATGGACATCAATTCACTGAAATGCCAGAGGTAGCGGAAGTGACATCACAATACCTTTAATCTCCACTTTCACTCATACACACATACTTACACATACACAAATTCACACATACATACACTTTCACATAAACACACTTTCATACAAGCACACACACAACATACATTTTAAAGCATTTTTTACTTACCTCAGCTGCCATGAAAGGGCATAGTCCAGCTACTTGTACCCTATGTTTATTACCCTAAAAGTGAATAATAACTTATTATTCACTATTAGTTTAGTACAAATTCACAGAAAACAAAGTGAGTGGAGCCCCCAACTGACGTCCATAAGAACGAGCAGGCCAGTGTCTTGGCATTGAAAATGCCACCTCTGAGGCCAGGGGTCGCAAGGCAGTGCCCGGGGTCACCAAGGGCAAGCCAGGGGCCGGAGCTGCGATTCCTGGCAACCCCTAAATGACCTCTGTGCTTTAGGGCTGCTTTGTGTGACACTGCACCTGCTCAAAGCCTTGATATATCTTGACTTTTGTCACTAACTCTAACGTGTCGGCGCATCTGTCTGTCAGTGCACCGTCAGAGCACCAGGAACAGGCGAGGTGAGCCCAGCGGCGTCCGAGGGGTGGAAGGCAGTGAATGGAGACTCCTGCCTGCGGGGGTCGGGGCTCTGAGGATGCGGTCCTCGCCTCCCATACTCCCACCGAAGGCTCGAGGGGGGCCTGCAGCCTCCATAGGCTCCCGTGGAAGAGGTCCGACTGGGTGAGGCTTGCGGGAGGGCAGGGCCTTGCCCCCCTCTCCACCATCACTTGCTGCCTCCTGTCTCCCTACCGACGCCCACCAATGCCGGAGGAAGACACAAGGGGGGCCCAGTGTGTGACTCCAACCTCAGAAGCCCTCTGGTAAGTTCTCCTGCCTCCTGCCCCCATGCTCCTGCGCTCCCTGGTCCATGGACCAGAGAGATAGAGGAGGGGCCCCTCGTGGTCCCGCCAGTGCCAGAAAAAGGACCTGAAGTACTGAAGTGTTGGGGGTAGGGGGTAGCCAGGACAGTCCCCGCTACCCACTCACCTCACCGCCTTGCCATCGGCAACCCACTGACCCATCGCCTCGCCACAGTTCCAGGCAGCATGCTTGTGCCCCTCCACGGTCTCAACCACTCACTGAGTGCCTGGTGTCCGGTGCCGGTCACATCTCACGGACGTTGAGGAGAGGTGGCACTCAGCAACTTATTCCGGTTCGGCCAAAGCACAAGGTGCAACAGTGAGTCAGAGATAGCGACAGCAACAGCGGGACAGTGGGAACCAGGGGTCAGGAGCTCGCTAGGTACAGTGCGGATCGCCTGAGACCATCCTGCACACCAACCTCCATAGAGACCTGTGAACCTCCAGGCCAATGCCTAAAAGGAAATACAATACTTGTCGACAAGGAATGGGGGATTGCTCGACCCAACAACCAAAAAGTCTGGGAGGGCGCACCACCAACCCATCGGCAGACATGGAGTCTGAAGAGGCAGAGCCGCTCCTGGAGCAGGCAGTCACACAGGCACAGGCCAGACAGGTCCGACTTGAAGGAAGGGGCTCCATAGTCTGATTCCTGCACAGAACAGCAACAGGAAGTCCAGAGTGAGGAAGAGAACATGTAAGGACGCATGCAACAGAGGAGGAAGCTGACAGCCGGATCAGCATAGAGGAACAAAGCACTGCACATGGCACGAGGTCGCCAGACATATCAACAGACATAGACAGTCCTACAGAAGGGATCAGAGCCCACAGATCCCTCTCATGCCCAGCTCTGCCAACAACTGGCCACCACGACTCGTCACTCTATGACGCCTCCCTGACAAGAGCTCACACCGCCCCGCTGCCACCCTTGACCAGTGTCTTTTCCACCACAGCAGACAGTGCCATTCAGTGTCACAAATCTGCGGTGGATTGCCCCCCTCCAGCGGTCTCACCGCAAACATTGTGGCACAAAGACCTCTTTGTTACAGCAGAAACGGTCAACCACCACGCCTATGAATCTGAGGAATACAAACCAGCAATGAACAATCTCACCACAGTATCACAAATAAATGGTGAACTTAAGTGGTCCCCGGTGCAAGCAGTACAAGCGGAGCAGACGGAGACAGCCAATCCCACAGAGCTTACATCTTGTGGCAAACCGGCAATTTTGCCAATCATCAAAGGGAGGTCCAGCCTCACAGATCAGGAGCTAGGGGCTGTATCCGAGCAGTTCCTCAGCAACTTAGAGGAGCAGATTAATAGAACTCTCTCTCTCACAACAACAGTAACAGCAACAACAGCAACAAAACACTATGAAAGGGATGAGGCTGGATGTGGCCTATCAGTTAGTTCAACTCCCGAGTGTCCTATAAATGCACAAGAGTTGGCAGCCATCAGAGCCTCCCAGGACATCATGGCCAGGGCACTGATATGTCAGTGAAACAAAATGGAGCTCCAACTGGACCTATTTCAGACGCTGGCCACATATCTGCTTGATGTCACAACAAAGGTAACAAATATCAAGAAGCTCCTTGCTACTACAACGACGAGAGCTCAATGTCTGTCTTCTCCGATCCTTGAAAAGCTATGTGACCTACCAACCATTCTGCGTGAAGTAATGGAAGTAGTCAAGTCAACACCATGCAACAACAAAGCTACAATATCCACCTTGCCCCACCAAAGTGGTCACCTCTCCCAAACAGCCCACATCCAAGGCCAAAATATCGCCATAGCAAGAGCGAATACAAGCAGCTCACTATGTCAAGACCCTGGGGCGGACGGCCTCCCCTTGAGCACCATACTTGGGCACCATACTTGTCATACTTGACCTACGCAGGCGGAAAATTGGCAATCACTGCCGAGATTATAACCCTCGGCGAACCCATGATATCACGTATCCTTCCCATTAAGTCCACCCAAGAGCCATCTACAGCCCTCACAAAGAGGGCAGAAAAGAAATTAGAAAAAACAAGTCAGGAAACATAGGACTCAAGTCAGATCAGTCAAAGGGCATAAAACAAGTAATGTCACTGAAGCAACAGAAACCAAGGGCACTGTGAAGTACTTCCCAATGTTTCAGGCACGCACCTCACCTATAGCCCTGCATCACCAACACGAGGCGGAACTGGTGGTGGCCCAGCAACACGGGGAAGGGAAAGTTTCACCCTCCTCTCTGCTGTCTTGGCCCCAGGCTCAACTACAAGATCAAATAGTGACACAAATAATGCCGACCCCCGGGGGTCATCACGCAGGAGAATCAGGCTGGGCGCAACCTCAGCTAACAGGAATAGCGGCCCACTCGCCTTACCCACCAGCCCAGGGGCCCAACCCTCCTCCAAGGACCAAAAGATTCAACATGCAAGGCCCTCCACGCAAACACTTTCGGCAAGGCCATTAACCATTAAGATTGTACCCCCATGGTAGGCGCAAGGGAGAATACTGTGTCACATAGCACACAGATTAATTACCAAGACTGGCAAATGGCCACAAGGAGGGCACAACTATTTCAGCCCACAGAAACAGCTCAAATCACTGCTCCAGCGGTTAACAGAGAGCTTGCTCTCTTCCCAGCGGTAAACTCAATTCATCACGCCTCCAATGGCAGAGGTTCCACTCACTGGGCTAGCTCGGAAGCACTGCCAGTGGGTCAAGCCACATCAGACCCTGTGGAGCAGGATTCTTTGGACCTCATGTTTATTCCACATTATACCTCAAAATGACTCATAGACACTCTAAACAGAGGGAATTTATTGTGTCTATTTACTCAAATTCCTTCTCTCAGGCGTATTACCTCGGAAGGAATGGAATGGGTAAGGTGTGTGCCCCCAGCACCGGATGGAAAAAGCGAGATCACCAAAACATCTTGAAAAACAGCGGCACAGAGGACAGCAGTCTGAGGAGCAAGGGAGCTGTTCGCAGACTGGGGTATCGAACTACACATCCCCCCACTTGATAAGTACCAATATATCATCTTAAACACTGCCCTCTCACAAGAGCGGAAATCGGTTCTACGAGGCTCAGGTGGGGGGCATAATCACTCGATCAAGACAACTGTGGCTCCGCAGTCCATTACCATAGTCTGCGCACAAAACAGAAGAGAAGTTCACACAGTTACACAAACACGCCCGCAAAGAAAGCGGAGGGATCAGGAAGAGCCAAGGCATTGGCCCTAGCACCATGGGGACCATAGAGCACCACCTTACACAATCACGGAAAACTCTGTCAATTCTGTGTTGGAATGTGGCAAGTCTCAGTAGTATGTGTAGATCCAGCGCGGCCATGTCCTATCTTAACTCCAATTACATCATTTGCATGCAAGAAACCTGGGAATGTGCTCCTTCTTTATTACCAGGCTATTCAGAAATCTTCCAGTCAGCCACACGTCCCAGCATCTTCAGCTGACCGTCTGGCAGATTATCCAGCTTCATCAAGCACGCGATTCGCCTGGTAACTACTGAGCTCACCATCGAGAGCAAAGTGGCCCAAGTAATAACAATTGATCAGCAAAACGTGGATCTCATATTAATTTATTACTACATAAATGCTCCAAGTAAATCCAAAGCAGAATTAATTCTTGAACTCCTGAAAAGCTTGGAAATGGTCATCTTCAGCCACCCTGGTCACAAAATAATTATAATGGGTGATTTTGACATACAGGGGCTTGATGCAAACACAGAGGACTTCCCTCTGGCCAGAGGCTGTCAGTTATTCCAAAACTTCTTCACAACCTTTAGTCTATCGTCAGCCCGACAGGAGCAAAGGGAGAATCGGATTAGGTGCCTCCTTCCTCCATAATTTCAGGGTGGATCTACCATCGATTACATCTACCTATCGGAAAAGCTCAAGCAGAGCGTCAGCCATTTTGAAATTACCGAGAGGGTGGAGAGTGACCACAATCCACTGAAATGCATTATTGATCTTCAAGCTCAAGCAGCCGAACAGCAGGTAGTAGTAGGGGCACAGAGCAAGTTCAGCTGGTGAGAAGAATAAAATGGAGACCTGAAGCTGCTTCCAAAATAACCCTATGGCTAAGTACCCAGCCCCGGGCACCAACCACATCCCTAGAATGGTGGACGAAGTCGGTGGACGATATGCACAAGCTGCTGCTGGGCAACTCACAGCACACTCAAGCCACCCTCCCGGCCCAAAGAGGCACAACAACACACACGGACAACAACTTGCTCGGAAAAAGGTGGGTAATCCACAGAGCCCTATGCAAACATAAGCAAAAGCCCACACCAGACACAGCGGTGCAGGTATCAAACAGCAGAAGTTCCCTTAAGAAACTGGTATGGGAGCACAAGGGGGAAAAAGACAGGAAGGAATGGGGTACCCTATTCCAGCTTCTCAAACATCCTAATCACGCCCGCTTCTGGGACCATGTAAACAAACTACGAAATGACCATAAGTCAAGAGAGAACGGGCTCTCAGAGTATGCATGGGTTTCGCATGTAATTACTCTATACACGAACACCGACCCATCTTTAACTTTCAACAGCAACAGCTGGTACAGTGTTCAGTACCCTCTGATCCCCCAAAGCGACAATCTCTTGTCTACAACGTCAAACTCTTTTTCCATGAGTATGACTGATAAAGTCATAAAAAGGATCAAGAAGGAGAGGGCACCGGGACCCAACGGTCTACTTTCCACACTGTTTAAATGTGCTCCATCGGACTGGGCAGAAAAGCTGACAGACCTTTTTAATGACGCATACCACCTGACCACAGTCCTAAAGTCCTGGAGAGGTTCTATTCTGTTCCCAATCTACAAAAAGGGGGACCGGCCTCTAGCAACAAACTACCGACTAATTGCCCTCCTGGATGTGGATGCCAAAATGTATTCCGGTCTACTGTTGGATCAGCTGGAAGCCTGGGTAGAAGAGCGTCAAATCCAGCCTTTTTTCAATCCGGCTTCAGAGCGGGGACCTCAACAGTGGACAACATTGTGGTACTTGCATACTTACAGCATCAGGCAGTCAATTATGATCACTAGCCGTTATTTTGCTGTTTTGTTGATTACAGCATGGCCTTCGACAGGGTTGATCGTGATACCCTGTGGAAAAAGTTATCACTATGGGGCATTCCTGCACACCTCCTAAAAGCCATCATTTCACTCTATTCCAGTACCTGGGTCTGGGTCTGTACCGGGCCCCAGTCACTATCACGGAAAATAGAAACAAACAGAGGCCTAAAGCAGGGTTATGTTCTGGCCC
Organism: Pleurodeles waltl; assembly: GCF_031143425.1. Lineage (NCBI taxonomy): Eukaryota > Metazoa > Chordata > Amphibia > Caudata > Salamandridae > Pleurodeles > Pleurodeles waltl. The sequence continues at coordinate 731,082,973 of NC_090436.1, forward strand.
GCTACTGTTTAACTTGTACACTGCAGACTTGGAGAAATACTTGAAAGCTAGCTGTTTGGTCTTACCAAAGTTGGGCCCCACAAGATTCCAAATCATTCAGTACGCAGAAGACATTGTGATAATGGACTGTACGAAAACTGGACTACAGCGAGCTTTAAATGCCCTGAACAATTTTAACAACGACAATCAGTTGCAGGTCAACTATGAAAAGACCAAAGTCCTAATATTCGGAAGGTATAAGCATAAAAAACTCACAACGTGGCAATTGGGAAGTCACATCATCCGCACAGCCAGGAAATACAACTACTTGGGGGTGTGGTTCGCAGAAAACAATACGACAGGGGCACAGAAAAACACAATCAGACAAAAAGCTGCTGCCATCGCATACAAACTCGCCAAACTGAATAACCAACTCAGAAGCGCCTCGGCTGCACCAATACTGAGCGTAACAAAGGCAATATTACTACCTGCTCTGCAAAATGGCTACCTGGCATTTCCGGGGTCCTTGGAATCCACTATAGAACAGGCCCATTGCAGAACATATTTAAAAATTCTACAACAACCAAAGTACACACGTCATACCAGACTCAGATTGGAAATGGGCCTAAAGTCACAAGTAATAGACTGCCAAGTGGGAATCCTGAAATATTACATCAGTCTCAGGAAGGCCAACTCGCTCACACTAAAACCATACCTGAGAACGATATTCGAGACCCCTGGCAATCCATGGCACACGCAATTAAGTAAGGCGCAGAACACTTTCGAAATGGGTGATTCCATCCATCCATCAGATTCATTGACTTATGCTGCCTGTAAAACTTTGATTAACAAAAGAGCGAAGGAACTCTCCTGGGAGATCGACTTATTGTTAGCCAAATCACCCACAACTGTCCCTGTGCTAAATGACTCTTATTTGGTCAGAGCCCCTCAACCATACCTCCTAGCAGCAATAAATACAGGCATTCAGCACCAAATTCTCTACATGCGAACATTGTCCCTCCGAATTAAGGACTTTAATCCTTCTTGGCCCACACTCAGTCATAATAGTGCTTGTAGACTCTGCTCTTACCCCCGAGATACCTGGCTACACCTGCTGTGCTGCTGTCCTGGCCTAGCAGTCGAAAGAAGACAATTAATAAAACCACTGGCACTGGCCCAGGGAGCTCGGTCCTGTATTGAGGAATCTAACCTTTGCTTTTCACACTCTGCTCCCTGGGCTTTGGCAAGATGTGCAAAATATGTGACAGCACTAAGGAGGGCGCTAGCCCAGGTAGTAGAATAGACAGCAGATCACATAATTTTTAGTGTTTTATTTCTTTCATCGTTTTAAGTTTAAATTGTTTTAAAATAATCTTGTTTCACATGAGTTCTATTACTTGTATTTGTAATGGTTTTAAGTAATTGTTCAATAAATTAACAATGACACTACCTCTTATGCAGTTCTTTCCAGAGGATCCTGCTGTGTTGAAAGCTCTTTACTTAAGAAAGGCCATTTCAACTTTAAGAAGACACTCTAGTACTCACTTGGAACTACGTTCATCTCACAACTAAGAACAAAAAGCTTCCATAGATGGAGTTATCTCTAGTGTTGCAGGGTCTGAGGATGAAAATTTGTGGTGTTGATGGAGTCCAATTTTACTGTGTGCATTTGAAAGTCTTTCTGAGCTGCCTTGTTTTTCTTTGGGACCAATACTGCACTCTGTTAGATGGTTATTATTAAAATAATAATTTACATGAAATTATCTTTGGAAGAATATAGGTACATCACACAGGCATAATCATACTTTAGTCAGAGCACTTAAACTTAATAATGTTTGATAATTTAATGCCAAACGAACCATGAGAAACTTTTCATGCAAAGCTGTACTAAGTCTCTAATTACGATTGACCTCTTAATTCCAAAAGTGTTAGTAATTCCTCGTTTCTAAGGGGATTCTGAGGATCCACTTGTAATGGCCTGGATTTTCTTCAACCCCGGAGTTCCTGATTCCCACTTTATCAGTAGCTCTCATTCAGTGATATCCAAGCCAGTTTCCTAGCTGCTCGTAATGAGGGCCTTAATGTTTGTTATTTGGTGTAAATCAGTTCCGTAGTTTGTGAGCAATTAAAGGAAATCCAAATTTATATATATATATATATATATATATATATATATATATATATATATATATATATATATTTATATATATATATATATAGGGATGCGAAGAATTTGCGAACCCTTCCGATCTCATGCTGAGATCTGATTGTCTGCCAACACTTCAGGTTAGTGTTGGCAGCCATGTTGGGACTTGGCTTCAGCGGAGTCCCACAAAAAATAATTTTGACAAAACGAAAGGGGCCAGGGTACGGACACCCTGACCCCTTGGCTCTGGTGGTGGGGTTGCAAAGAGTATTTTAAAAAACATTTTCACAGAAGTTTGTGGCAGTTCCAGTGAATTTGTTTAAAAAAAATGCTTTGTGATTCTGAATGCAGAATGACAATACAATGCAGGGGGTCATCCGCACCTCTGGAGCCCAGGGGGCCACCACCTCCCCGGGGCTTTCATAAATTGTAAGGGGGGGCCTTGCGGGCCCCCCCTGCAGCCCCATGGACTACCACCTCTCAGGGACTATTAACAAATTGTGTACAGGGAGGGCTGTGCGCCCCCCCCCTACAGTCCAGGGGACCACCAACTCCCCGGGGAAGTTAATAAACTGTGTGCAGGGGAGCCACCCAGCCCCACTCTCCCAGAGCCCCAAGGACCACCGCCTCCCCGGGGCTTGCATGACTTTAGCAGCTTCCTCTCCATGATAGCAGTGCTGGCTCCCACAGGAGGTGGGGAGCCAGCTGGGACCATGGGGACCTTCAGGCTTCCCCCATGGTCCCCAATATTGCCTCCCAGGGCACCCAGGTCACATGGCCAGGCTCAGGGGATACGGTCCTCGGGGCTGATATCGACCTTGGTGGGGGGGGGGGGGGGGGGAGAAACAAATAAAAAAAAATTAAAAAAATAAACAATTAGGCTCGGTCCAGGGGAATGGGTCCCTGAGGCTGAGATCACCAATGAGAGAGTGGGCTGTGTAGCCCTCTCCCCTAAAAAAAAGAAAATAATATTTAGGCTGGGCCCCTAAAAAAGGTTTTTAGGCTTGAGCCTGCAGGATGGGGACCCCCAGGGCAAGGATCGGCCCTGTGAAGGGGGGCCACGTGGCCTCCCTCCCCCTGAAAAAGAGTAACATATAGGCCAGACCCCAGTGGACAGGGTCCCCGGGCCGAGATCAAACTGGGGAAGGGGGCCCCATGGCCTCCCTCCTCGAAAATAAATTAATGTGTAGGCTGGGCCCTGGGGGATGGGCTCACCAGGGCAGAGATCGGCCTGAGGAGGGGGGGCTGTGCTGCCTGGCACCCCTAAAGATGTTAAATGTTTGTGCAGGGCCCTGGGGGGTGGGGTCCCTGGGTCTGAGATCAGCCTCGGAAGGGGGATCCTTGCAGGGTTTAGTTGATATAGCGGTTGGCCGCAGTGACTGGCCACATGCCAGGTTCTGAGGCCAACACCCACTGCACAGGGCCGAAGGATTGGGTGGTTATAGAGGTTGTCAGTTAGTGCACGGCAGTGGTTGGATTAACGTATAGTAATGAAAATTACTTTACGTTAGAAAAACCATAGAAATTCACTGAAAAAACAAAGGTTACAGGGACATTATGGAAAGTCTCACATTTTAAGCATACAAAGCCATAGAAATTCAGGCTGTGGTATCCACCCCCAGGTTTCTCCAAGCTCAGTGTCCAGTTACCTTTGAAGCTAAGCTTTGCAAGCTAACCTTGAATGAGACCAGCCCAGGGTAGGAGCATCTAGGGCAAAAATGACACTGTCTGATGGACCAAAGTCTGCAGCCAGGGGAATCAGAGTTGAAATCTACAAAAGTTAAGTTCCAAAACAGAAATTAGAGTCTCTAAACCATTGATAGGCCAAAAACAGAATTCGTCCAAATAGTAATTTTAGAAAAGCCTTTCAAGTAAGTAATACAATTTGCAAGACTTGCAGTTTTCCCTGAAGGCCTGAAAAAGGAGGAATTTCTCAAAAGTCCTCCTCAGTTGTGCAGTTATTTGACATATGGGTTCCACCATCATTGACTGGATGTTGTGATCTTGGAATGGCTGCCTTTAGTTTCTCCTTGGTGCAATAATCTTGAAATTGGTTCTTAGACATGAGGGCTTTTGCCCAACGTGTCCCTACCTTTACTCTTTTGGCATTTTCTCCACGATGTTGCCATCTGCCCCTGTGGTGGTCCCCAGAGGGAACCTACACTGTGCTATATTAGAGTCTGCAGACTAACCAGCATGTATCTCTGACTACCTGGCATTCCTGCAGCTCTCCAGACTCTGCTTTTGGCACCAATAACTGCATGGAAGAGCGAGCCCTAACAACATTATCCACTGCCCAAAAGCATTTTGCCATAGTTTTCTCTGCTCTACTCTGAGGGGCATCTGTTGATTCCTAACTTCTACTTGCTCCTCCAGCTGGAGGTTGACAGTCTTTACAAAGGTGTACCGTGGGCTTGAAGACTAAGGGCCTGATTTATTCTTTTTTAGCACCACATTTACGTCATTTTGTGACACAAAAGTGGCACAAACTTACAAAATTAAATTATGTTTTTTAAGTTTGCGCCGCTTTTGCATCCAAAAATGATGCAAATGCGGCACTAAAAAAGTATATCAGGTCCTAAATCTGTGTTGATTAAGACAAAGAGCAAGGTTTTCACCCATCAATTTGGGGTTTCACAATACCTATCATTTGTCTTCTGGTGAGTGATTTTTTTACACAAAAAGATGGAATGCAACTTGTAAGGACTCTGCCTCTTCATTATACAGCATTGCTTCATAAGCATATCAACATGAGTGCTCTTCGTTGACTTATGGTAACTTTAAAATGTTTAAATGTGTCATGACTTCACTATCTGGAGCATCCAAAGTTGTGTTTCAATTATTAACACTTTAATGAATGGCACCTCTGTCTGATTGGCAATATTTGCAGAAATACAAGCCTGTTATTAGGTTGTATGACCTTAACCCCTCGGGTGCCCAGGACGAGCTGGTCTCGCCCTCAGCTACAGTTGCCCAGTGCTGAGGACGAGACAGAGGCGCGCAGAATCCGGTGGGGAAAGGTGCTGCATCACCTGCAGCGTGTGTATGCCAGCCAGAGGAGTGACCACTAGCTGAAGTACCGGTGGGCTGACCTCATCACCAGGGAGCAGGATCTCTTGGACCACCTGGGAATCATGATTGGTGGCACTGTTGGTGAGTACGAATTATGTTAATGTGCACGATTAAATGCTCTGTAGTGACATCAGGGGATTAGTGCAGTGTCTGCCAGCTAGCTTGCTGACTGTGTGTAATGCTGGGAAAATATAAGGGGATCATTGATGCACTATGGCAAGGATCACAATTGCTAGCTGTCAGGTAGCACGTGCTCAGCAAACTTACAGGTTACTTTTCCATGAAGGAAATTGGTGCGGCCTTTTTGTCAGAACAGCTAACAAAATATGAGCCAATCTTGTCTATATAGGGTACTATTGACAGAGAAGTACAGATGTACCAACATTAGGCCAACTATGTTGACGCAATTGCTAGACTGACTTTAGAATCACTACATGATGCTGAAAATGAGTGCTGCCTTCACGTCAATTGATAATAGCAAAGTTGCTCAGACATATGTCTCATGTGAGTCTGGTGAGTGTGGAAGGAAAGCGTTCACAGAAGTACTATGAATGTGTGGGATTATTGTGTTCCTTGATCTTTTTGGATACATGTCAGTTCTTGATTTGAAAACATCGTGAAAAGGTGTAAGGTGCCCTCAGCTAACATTTTAAGATGTTTGTTGGAATTAGTTGAGCCACAATCCAAATATGGATGGCAGTCCAAGTGTATGCACATGGCCTCACATCTCCATGGTTGGTGCAAATCACCATAGCTGGGCCACATCAATTGACTATACTGTAACAACAGGATGGCTTACAAAAGTCCCTGCCCCTCCCTCTGTACATTGGGCCTATGTGCAATAAATGTGTCATGGCCACAAGGCATGTTTGTCTGGTAATGCAGTCCTCAAGTAACCAGGCTTTGGATGTCTCTCTTGGATGCACATGATGAGACGATTACACTCCATATTTTTTAGTGCTCACCAACTATGGGGCATGTTTGCAACCACATGATAGTTAGGGCCAATGTATGTGTGCAGATATGTGTGTAACTGTCACAGGAGACCCATGCTATGTACAAGTTGGCCGTGATATATCAGATGCAGTACCATCATGTCTGAATGGCTGCCATTTCATTATTAAGCCTACACATTGTAAATGTTTATGAAATTGTTGCACTGTGCACAGATTTTGAGCAAATTTCTTCCTTCCATACCTTACAGGTGGACCGGCACCCTACACTGTGGGAGAGGTGGCGACATTTGAGGACCCCAACCACTCCAGCAAGTGTTGATATGTCTGTTATGTGTTGTGTTTGCTGGTTATGGACTCGTGTGAGTTGGACACATAGCAAGGTGTGATGCGTTGGGCAAGCTTCTCTCTTGTTCCATGAGTGGGAATGCAGTTCTCACATGTTTTGAATCTGCCAATGCGTATCCAATGGTATCATGTAGGGATTGTAGGACATCCCTGTAGGCCCCACTGTGAGTACAGGGGATAGTCATGTGTATGACACTTGTATCACCAAGAATCGCACTGGAAGTCAGCCCCAATTTAGTCAGCCTGTCAGACCCACATTCTCTAAGATTGGTACAGCAAATAGCTTTCCAATAGACATCTGCTTCCCTATTTACCTACGTTATTTTGAAACAGTAGGTAGAACCTCCTAGCAGCATGTACTTCCACATGTAGTGCAACAAGTCTGTGGAACCTGAGTGCAATGGCCTAGGTGTGCATGCAATTCATGATCATGGGTGTTCTAGCAACTCTGTGTCTGATGTAAGTCAGGCCTCACTGGAAGTATATGTTGTGTACCAAGTTCTGCATTTCCTGACATGTCTGACCCTATGAGTGCTCTAGGATTTGCTGACTCCTAATTGTAGATAGACCTTACCTGTGGTGTGTCTGTAGAGACAAACATGTGTGGAGTTTCCTATACACTCCTCGGTGTACATGTTGTTGGCAAATTGTAGTTGTGTATCTACCGCCCCCCTCAAACACGGCCATGGGTTTGTGAATGGAGTACCTAGTACTGATGCTACGATTATGTTACAATTACATGGGAATAAGTGACGGTTTGGTTGCATACTACTATACACACTCAGGTTTGGCACTTGGTACTATACTGGCAAGTCCAGTTACAACTTGCAGACCATGTGGCTTTAGTTTTGCTTTCCGTACACTGACATTTGTAGCCCAGGTCTTTGCAGAACAGTGCTCGAGTAAAGTTGTTGCTAGACTGGCAAGTTACAATGCGCAGGACCTTGGTAAATGTGGGCCATGTGGCAGGGACTAGTGCTTCCGGGTCATTTTCCTTGTGAATGTGATCTGTTCCATGTCTTCTTCTTCTGATGTGTGTGTTGCCTGCTTTGTCCTTGTTGTTGTTGGTTGTGAAGGGGCAACACACACCTCAGTGTTAGAAGACGTGGAGTCAGACATCCCGGTCGCTGCTCCCTGTGAAGGTCTTAAGGGCAGTACTGCAGCAAGGAGGGTCTGCTGGTTCTTGAGAATAGCAGCCACATCACGATGGTAGGCAGCCAGGTCGGCCCTGAGGGAGTCATGATTGCATTTGTGCATGCAGTGGAAGGTTTGGGGTGCGAGGTGTTGTGGCAACTCCCTTACTGCAGTTGTGAATTCCTTGACAGTTTCTTGTAGTCCTTGCAGTATGGATGTTAGGGCTTGCATAGCTGCAGACTGATCTGCAGATGACATCATGCACGAACGCACCCCCTCTAGGGTTGCTGCCATAGTTTGCATCTCCACCCGCACCTCCTTGGCCAGCTCCGGCTGTACTCCAACTACAGTTCTCTCAAAGCTGGTGCCAGTGTCGTCTGAGTCCTCAGCTGTATTGGAGCTGGCAGGTCTTACAATTGGGGTGGTGGGTGGATCCTCTGCGATGGCTGCTTGTTCTGTGCTCCTCCTTGTGACTGAAGGTGGGGTCTGGAGGGTTTCAAGGACCTTTTGGATAGTCTCCTGGGGAATGTTTATCGGCTCGTCATCCATGTCATCAGGGAAATCTGGGACAGGCATATCGGCAGGAGATCCATCTTCCTCTGCAATGAAACAGGGTACAATTAGTGTGTCTGTGTTGTGGCAATTTTGATGTGACGTGCCTGCCTTTTGATGAATTCACTTTGTGATCTTGTTTTGTGTTAATTTCTCCAGTCCTTCAGATGGGCATTCTTCCAGGCCTATGGCCCACCTGTGTGTCACATGTATGTTATTGAGTTATCAGACTTGTCAGCCTCATCTCCTCTAGGTGTTGATTTATGCCAAATAGAGAATTGCCACCTTCTTTTCCTACTCGACCCTCCGTGTACATCCATTCTCATGATGAGACCTTTCACTGGCTGTGGGTGTACTGATGGCCCTGGCAGCACACTTAACAATCTGGACCTACCCCAATCTCTGATCTTTCACATCCACTTAAATGTAATTGACATGTGGCATATCCTATGCATGGCAATGTTATGATCCGATATGGATGTTGACATTGTTAATGTGTCCTGCTGATGTTGGGGAATGTGTGTTACATTGGATTGCCCTGATTATCGTATCAGTGTCCTATTTCATCCTCTGACTGTGCAGGTGTATTTCAGTGACAAGTTACATGTGTCCCCTCCTCAATGCTGTTGTCTAAGCAGTATGACATTTGGGATGTTGCCTTGTTACCCAGGCACAGGATGGACCCTGACATATGCAGCATGGGTGTGTCCTTAGTGCTGTGTAGCTCCTATTGTTGTTTACATTGGCTGATGTTTGCGACAACTATGGGCATTGACATTTGAGAGTACTGGGGCCTTTGTCTTGTTTCTGGGGATTGTTGCAGTTGTCATCCTCACCCCCTAATTTAGGTGTGTATGATCCATGGGGAGGTTACTGCCATTGGCTACTTGAGCTGCACACAGGGCAGAGGTGGTAGTGGCATCTGTTGTCGCAGTTACATTCCAGTTGTCGGTATGGCTAGAGGATTGCTAATAGGGCCCTAGTTAATGTAGGGGGTATGTTGGCTGACGTGTGCCGGGATGCCAGTTTGACGTAGTGGCCTTCCCTCCCTCCTTGCGTGGCTTTCCCTTTGCTCCATCGTTGGCATGACAGCATGCCCCCATGGGACTGTTGTTGGTGTTGTGTAATGGTGGGCCCAGGTCTTCTCAGAACGGGCCATGCCCCCCTGCCATGCCCTTTCACCTATGCCACTCCATGTATAAGATGACTTCCATGCATTTAGTGGTCGGTATCCCCCCCGGTTGTAGATGACATTATTGCATTTTAATTCCCCATGCGACTTACCTTGCATGTGCGTTGTCTCCTGGTAGTCTGCGCTGTCCTGTCCTTGAATCCCTGTGACGATCTCCTCAGGGATGACGGCTGCGACCATCTCCTCCATGTGGTCCAGGGCCTGCTGGTGTGCTGGACTCCCACCTCCAGTCTGCAGTGCTGCCTTCCTGGCCATCTTTTCCTTGGTCCTGCGCTTGCAGTCATGCCAGCGTTTCTTGCACTCGATGACTGTTCTGCGTACTTCAGCCACACTGTTAATCTTGTCGACAATTTGTTGCCATATGGCCTTTCTCCTACTGGTTGGCAACTTTGATGTGACAAACAGTTGGTGCTGGTGTTCCGTCACCTCTTTAACCAGAATTTCCTGCTCCTCTGCACTAAAGTGACACTTTCTTTTCTTCTTAAAAGTGTCCTGGTTCTTGTGTGGGTCTGTAGTGGCATCTGGGATCCATTTTGGCTCTCCTCTGGTGAAATTGCTGTGTTCGCTGTTTTTTTTTACACTATTGCGTAAAAAAAAAACGGCGCATATCCGGTTTGCGGTGTCGTAAATCGACCCACAGTCATTTCCGCCGCGTTAACGTCATTTTCCTTTACGACTTGACTTCGCGGTGTGCGTAAAAAATAATGACTCCCACCTGTTGTTTGAGCCGCCGTGCGTCAAAGTATTAATACGACACACGCACAGCACACCAAAATGGCGGTAGCCGGCGGTAATATTTTTGACGCAAAACTGCGCCGGCGCAGTTTTGCATCAAAAAGTATAAATATAGGCCTAAATCTGATGATCATCGCCAGCAGTTAAATATTCATAATATTTAGCTGCTTTTGAGCCATTACATTTCGCATGATGCTCTTGCATTTAGTATATGCAGGCAAGTTTATCCAAAGCATACAGTCATCACCCACACTGGATACGTTTTACTCCGAGAATGGGATGTTCTCTATCTAAATGTGACAAGTGGGAGGAAATTTTCTGTGTGCAAATGGTGATCCAGTGTCCAATCTATAGTTTGCATTTACCAAGATTCTCCATCATATTTGCAACGTTTGCTTTGTTAATGCCACTCATGAGGCGATGGATTAAACTAGTTTATAAAGGCGCCGTTAACGTGATAGACAGTTTTATATCGATCCCATTACAGTTACTTGCCTCCCACGGATGCAGATTTAGTAATTGGAGAATATTAGCACTGCGTCAACTGTCGCATGACACAGAGTAGTGTGCACGAGACTTGTTTATCGTAAAAGCTTCACTGAAGCGTGAGCTTCATGAAATCATGAGCTGACGTGCTGTTTTTATATTACATATCATACTGAAGCCTCGCATTCATCTAGATACAAAACAACACCAGCAAAAACACACAAATAAAAAGCATGATCTAATCGCTCCCTCCTACCTCATGTAAGCGGGATGTAAAAGGTAATGTGTGTAGTCCCTCTGACCCATGAATAATATTTCGAAGTCCCTCCGTGGCTGACCACGGTAATCCAGTTTCAAATACACACTTGTGCTTTGTTAGACCGCTCTAAATGAGTACTTTTAATTCCACAGTCCTGTTTACTTTTAGGGAGGATTGCGACTGTGCATTCCTTCTATTTGTCAGGTTTTCAAAGAAACGTAAACCATTTAAGAGAAATAATGTGACCAGCAATGCAAACCTGCTGGTTCTTAAAAAAACATTCATGGTAGATACAACTCGCTCCGCCCTGAAGGCCTTGAGCAGCCTGATTGAACTCCACCAAGGCCACTCTCCGAAGGGAGACATTGAAACAGCACAAAATAAATATAGGGAACACTGCACAGGATGGAATGGAATGTTTCAAAGCTCAGGCGAGAATATTGAGATTATGGTGACCTAAAATACATACATAGCTTTTTTGGGGGGATGTTGTGGAGTTGTTGCTTGGGGCATGACTTCCCCCCCCCACAAATAAATGCATTATTTGGTTTGATTGTTGGCTCTGGTTGTCCCGATGCCAGGCCTGCTATGTCTGTGTTGGATTTTCTCATTGTCCTGTTTTCAGTAAGAGGTTTTAACCTGTTTATTTTTTGGATCAGGAACTTAAATATATATGCCCTCATTATGACATTGGCGGTAAATCCCACTTACTGCCACGCTGACTGCCGCCAACATACTGCGGCCGCGGCGGACATCCGCTCACCATATTATGACACAGACACACCAGTCCGTCACTATTCAGCCACACATACAAGTCCATTACACCAAAGGTCAGTGATAAACTGGAGGTATCAAAACCCACACCGTTATGCCAACAGAACTACGCCCACCACATTATGACCCACAAATCACCATGGCGGACATTCAACGGCGGTAAACCATTGGCAGTACAAACCGCTGCGCTCAAAATACACACACACAAATAAAACAGCACCACATTGGACAATTCAAACTATACACACCTGACACCCATACACACACCACACCCACATACCCACAACATTATAAAACACACATCCACATTACCCACAACCCTTTACGAATACAAACCATTGGCACAAGACACCACGACCACAGACAAGACTAGAGCCACACACTACTTACACCACACACCACCAACACATCACCCTACACACCCTCACCCACACTACTCACACAACACCCATGGCACCACAGAGAACCCCCAGATTCTCAGAGGAGGAGGTAAGGGTCATGGTGGAGGAAATCATCCGGGTAGAGCCACAGCTATTTGGATCACAGGTGCAGCAGATATCCATTGCTAGGAAGATGGAGCTATGACGGAGGATCGTAGACAGAGTCAACACTGTGGGACAGCTCCCAAGAACCAGGGATGACATCAGGAAGAGGAGGAAAGACCTACGGGGAAGGTGCGTTCCATTGCAGCAAGGCACCAACTCGCTGTACAGAGGACTGGTGGTGGACCAACAGGCCACCAGCACCCCTCCCCCTGCAGGTGAACCACCCTGCAAACGTTCCATGCAATCCAGGCAGAAGCTAGAGACTATTGCTAAGGCCCCGCCAGGAAATTAGACTCTCCTGATTGTCACCCTTGTGTCCCACTCTGTCACCCTGTCCACCTTGAACCGCCATTGCTCCCCTTCCTATGTCCCCTTGGACGCTGCACCTGTGCACCAAATAAACTGGAACTATACCCTGGACTTTCCTCCGTCATCACCCCAGCCCAATGCACTTGTCCCTCTACTCGAAGTATGTATTCGTTTAACCAGGTTCAAACATTGCATTTCAAATGTACAGTAATGTTCACAATTGAAGACCTGTAGTTGGCTGCATTGATCACACCAGGAGTGATAGTGGGGCACCAACATCTGCAAAATGAGTTACCAAAGGGTACAGTGAGTGGGCATAGATGTGGGGAAAACAGCATGCCAGTGACAAAGATAAACAAGAAAATGTAAATGAAAGATGAAGTAACACTGTCCTACCTGTGTGTCATTGGAAGTATTGCCTGATCACATTCTGTAGTCCTCATCTTCATCCTCTGCCTCCACATCCTCACTGTCCACAGGGTCCATTGCTGCCACACGGCCATCTCCAGCCTCCTCCTCCTGCAGAAAAGGCACATGGCGTCTCAAGGCAAGGTTGTGCAACATACAGCATGCCACGATGATCTGGCATACCTTCTTGGGTGAGTAGCACAGGGATCCACCTGTTAAATGGAGGCACCGAAACCTGGCCTTCAGGAGGCCAAAGGTACGTTCTATTATCCTTCTTGTACACCCATGTGCCTCATTGCTACGTTCTTCTGCCCTTGCCCTGGGATTCCTCACAGGGGTCAGTAGCCATAATAGGTTGGGGTAACCTGAGTCACCTGCAAATATGGAGGGACAACATTTAGCCACACACCATCCCATATGGCCTACACCATACCCATACACCAACATCCACTGGGTTGGAACAAGGGCTTACCTATTAGCCACACCCTATGCCTCAGTAGTTGGGCCATCACATTTGGGATGCTGCTATTCCTCAGGATAAAGGCATCATGCACAAACCCAGGATACTTAGTATTGACATGGGAGATGTACTGGTCCGCCAGGCACACCATCTGGACATTCATGGAATGAAAACTCTTTTGATTTCTGAATACCTGTTCATTTTGCCAGGGGGTACAAATGCAATATGTGTTCCATCAATTGCCCCAATTATGTTGGGGATATGTCCCACTGCATAGAAGTCAGCCTTCACTGTGGCCAAATCATCCACTTAGGGGAATACAATGTAGCTGCACATGTGTTTTATCAGGGCAGACAACACTCTGGTCAGCACTATTGAGAACATTGGCTGTGACATTCCTGCTGCCAAGCCCACTGTCACTTGGAAAGAACCAGTTGCCAGTAAATGGAGCACTGATAGACCTTGCACAAGAGGGGGGATCCCAGTGGGGTGACGGATAGCAGATATCAGGTCAGGCTCCAGTTGGGCACAGAGCTCTGTGATTGTGGCCCTTTCAAGTCTATAGGTGAGGATAATGTGCCTGTCCTCCATTGTTGCCAAGTCCACCAGGGGTCTGTACATGGGGGTATGTCTCCACCTCCTATTCATCCGCAGTGGTTGCAGTCTAATGGACAAAAGAGTGAGAAGCCGGTCTCAAACTGAACATCGTAGCCACAACAGTACAACGCATGATGTTAATTTAAAATGGTTAAGTGGCATTTGTTCTGTATGTCCAATTGTGAACTGGTACGTAGTTATAATCCAGGGCCTGCCCCCCCCTGAAATGGCGTCCACCTGTCCTGTGTGGAGGGACAGGTGGAAGTGAGGTAATTCCGCTGACATTGCGGGAGGCGGTTGGGATCTGCCGTGAAAATTCTAATTGGATAATATTGGTCCCTATGGGGTACAGTGGCCAATGGTGATGTACGCTAGGGGTGACGGAATGCACCGCCGTGGACGTCACTGCCATTTTCTATCTGTTCTCTCACTTGCTACCTGACCTTCAACATGAGAGGAGATGGTGTGTACTGCCTCTGGGAGCCATCATGCCACGTCCTGCAGGTGATAGGGCATCTGCCTTCACCCCCGAAGAGTTTGAAAGGCTAGTGGAAGAGGTCCTACCCCTGTATGAACAGCTATATGGGTCACCAGAGGAGCAGGTGAGCCCGATGCCCTATCCGTATGTGATAGGTGTTGTGTGTGATGTTGCATCTGGCATGTGAACTTGTGAGGGTGTAGATGCATACAGAAGGCATAATGTAAAGCAGTGTGAGCAGAGAGGATGATATGTGTGCCTACTTGTTGTGACTGATGTGTACTGACCACTTCCATTGGTATGATGCATGTGTACATGACTTTCTCCTTTTGTCTGTGTCATCCATGCAGGACAACACCCATCAGAAAAAGGGGATTTGGCGTGCCATTGTCAAGCAAGTGTGGACCCTGGGTGACTATAGCCGACAGAGCACTCATTGCCGAAAGCGATGGGAGGATCAGAGGAGCAGGCGAGTCCAATGCTCTATCCGTGTGTAATAGGTGTTGTGTGTGATATTCCATCTGGCATGTGAACTTGTGAGGGTGTAGATGCATGCAGATGGCATAATGTGAACCAGTGTGAGCAGAGAGGATGAGTATGTGTGCCTACTTGCTGTGACTGATGTGTATTGACCACTCCATTGGTATGGAGCATGTGTACATGACTTTCTCCTTTTGTCTGTGTCATCCATGCAGGTCAATGCCCATTAGAAAAAGGGTATTTGGTGTGCCATCGCCAAGCAAGTGCGGACCCTGGGGATGCAACGGCGGAGCACCCATTGCCGAAAGTGGTGGGTGGACCTGAGAAGCTGGGAACGGAAGATCCAGTTGGGACCAATGAGGGAGGGGTGTCTGTTGGACCCAACCCCCTCAATGGCCCACATTTTGGCAGTAGCGTACCCTGAGGTGGATGGGCATTTGAGGGCAGCACAGCAGCCACAAGGGGATAAGTACTGACCGTATCCTTGTACTTGACTCAGGTAGTGTGGTGTTTGCTGTCACACTTTAGCAACTGTGACAGTGTAGGAGGTGGTACATGTATGTAGACTAGTGGGAATACATAGTACTCACATTGCCTGACTAATAGATGGAGATCTGGCACGGGGTTGGCCATTTGTACATTTAGATCTCCTGTGTCAATGTATACCGATGATTGCATGTGAAGATGCACAATTGACATTGACACATGTGTGACTCCACCTAGCCATATATATGTAGGTAAGCTGCTGTTTCATCCTACCCATCTAGAATTTCCAGGTCCATTCATCTGAATATGTGACTATGTAGTTCTAAGGTGTCAGACCACTCCCATCTGTGTAGAGCACGTGTATTTGCCACT
Organism: Pleurodeles waltl; assembly: GCF_031143425.1. Taxonomy (NCBI): domain Eukaryota; kingdom Metazoa; phylum Chordata; class Amphibia; order Caudata; family Salamandridae; genus Pleurodeles; species Pleurodeles waltl. The sequence continues at coordinate 731,098,738 of NC_090436.1, forward strand.
GACTGATTGACATATGTGGTACAGGTCCTACTTACCTTATGTTCTGGTACAGGTAGTGAATCCATGAGAGACTGCCATCTCAATCAATCAACTGATATGGCCAGAATAGGACTGTACATATGGGTTTGTGGAGGTGTACCCATTGCCTCTTCATTATCATGCTATAAGGTATGTGAAGGTTGTTACAAAGGGAGATCCAACTATGGCTGTCTGATTTTTAACATTTGGCCTTACCATGCATTTCCATGCCATTGAACTGTAGGCGATTCACTATTATCCCAATGCCCTTTTTTAAGTGGAGGTAAGTGTTTAGGCTGTCCTACCCGATGATAATGTGCAATGTCCATCATATGAGTGCCAATGGCCTACCAATACTAGTGAAACATATGGTATTACCTGCGTACATCATGTCACAGTGGTTACTTGGGGGCAGATGTTGTTGAGTGGGACAACCCTTGCTAACATTAGCCTAGCTGCTGTGGCAGGTTGGACAGGTAATGGTTTTGGGCCACTACTTAGTTTGAGATCTTACGGTTTGGCTGAACTACGTTTTGTCATACTGGTGTGTTGCTGTTGTGGGATATGTTGTAAGTGCAATGGTAGTCATGTAGGACCATGTTTGCATCATGTGTACATGTCTTTTCAGTGGGATATGTGTTTGGCCTGTATTTAGGTACAGGTAATCACATGTAAGGAACGGTGGTGGGATTGATGTTGGTTTACTCATATGGTCATGTCATGGAACTATATCTGCATGTCAGGTGGAATGTCATGTGCACTATAGTAATTTAGTTGGCGGGCCTTTGTGTAGTTGTCCTTACAATGCTCTCTGTGATTGTCAGTCGATATCTCATGTGTGCTATCTAGGCCACAGTAGCTGTAAATGCATGTATGATGTGATGTGGTGTTGACTGCAGATATTCCTGAAAAGATTTGATATGTAGTGGCATGATTGTTCTCCAGAAATAGAATTTTAACATCAAATAGCACCTGTATGGGACTGCCACATGTTGTGTCGTCATCAGAAATTGTATCCAATTTGGCATTCATGTACAGAGAGTTCAGCTAGGCATGTGATTGGAATCGCAGGTGCTGTGTCGTCTGTGAATATGGTTGTCTCCACTTGCATGGGACATGACTTATGGACATGGACTGGTCTGGTGTTGAATCAGAACATGCATGATATGGTGTGATCAGTCAACTGATTCGTCTAAAGGTGATAGGAGTATGGAGACTCATGACCAGGATTAGGAAGGATTTTCACCTTCAGCTAGGGCATGATGAGCATGCTGATATAGCTTTACAGGTGATTTGATGGAATGCTCCAGTTGTGCTACCTTACATGGATTACGATGTCAGTGAGAGAGATGACTTAAAGGGGTGAATAGAAGTAACATGTTGTGACATTATGGGGGTCATTCTGACCTCGGCGGTAAAAGGCGCCTACCGCCGTTCAGAAGGCCGCCACAACACCGCCGCGGTAAACCGCCACGGTCATTCTGACCCTCAAGAGGCAAACCGCCAAAAACCCGACATCCACAAAAGTCCGCCACACCAACGGCCAGCGTTAAACTGGCGATGACCAAACCTCCACCGTCACGCCAACAGAAATACGCCCATGCCATTACGACCCACGAATCCACGCGGCGGTCTTTCAACTGCGGTATTCCATTGGCGGTACACACCGCCGCGCTCAAAATACACATACAGCTCCAAAACACAGCCACATTGGACAATTTGAAATACACACACCTGAGACACATACACACAACACTCCCACACATCCAATTAACTATAAAACACACACCCACATCACCCACAAACCTCTACGACCACAAATCAGAGACGAAGCCCAGAGAGAGACAGCACAGAATAGAGAACACCATCACACAGAAGCACACTACACCATCACCCACACAACAACCACGCACAAAACACCACACACCACTACACTCACCACACTCATCACCACAAACACCACCCCACACCTCATCCACACCACCCCATGGCACCCCAAAGACACCCCAGGTTATCAGACGCAGAACTCAGGGTCATGGTGGAGGAAGTAGTTCGGGTAGAGCCCCAGCTCTTTGGGACACAGGTGCAGCACACCACCATTGCCAGGAAGATGGAGCTATGGAGCAGAATAGTGGACAGGGTCAACGCTGTGGGACAGCATCCACGTAATCGGGACGACATCAGGAAGCGGTGGAACGACCTACGGGGGAAGGTGCGTTCCATGGTATCCAGGCACAACATCGCGGTGCAGCGGACTGGCGGCGGACTCCCACCTCCTCCCCCAGAATTTACAACATGGGAGGAGCAGGTCTTGAACATCCTGCATCCTGAGGGCCTCGCAGGAGTAGGCGGAGGAATGGACTCTGGTAAGTCTCATCTTCACTACTTCATCCCCCCCACCCCACCAGCATGCCAACTCATACCCCCACCCACCCCCCACCACCATCACACATCCTCATTGCTAATGTCTCACCATCACAACCCACCCAACCCAACACCAAACCCTGCATGCCACCACAAACCATCGACAGCCATCACCTAAGCATGCCCACTGCACATACCCATCTCCCCCACAAACCGCCATCACAACAGCCCCCACAAAGGAATGCCAGCACTGGGGTACACGGGCACCCACCCATTGCACGCTATGGCACACACAAAAGCAATAACCATACTCTTATACCCCTGCAGGACCCGAACGCCACCACATCGCCCAGGAGGGTTCAGAAATGTCCATCCCACCCCCAGAAGAGGCCCCCAGTGATGACAGCAGCTCTGTCTCCCTGGACCCAGATGACCAGCCCGGCCTATCGGGGACCTCGGGACAGTCGGTTACCCTCAGACAGCCACAGGCTACAGCAGACCTACCCCCCTCTGGGAACATCAGCACAGCACCCACCCAGCGGGCCCATGCCTCTGTCTCCAGGACACGTCAATCAGCAGTGTGTCCACCACTACAGGGCACCCAGGTTAACCCACCACCCCAACAACAACAGGGACCTGAGGGCAGTGGTAGTGGGCACACGGTCCAGGGGACAGAGGCCCAGGGAAACAGGGGAACTGGGAGGGCTGCTGTGCGACAGGGGGGGGGGGGACAGGCCCAGGGAACCCACTCTCCACAAGGCCCTCACCTCCATCATGGGAGCATACCACCACTCCCAGGAGACGATGGCGACGGTCCTGGCCAGGTTCCAGGAGATCCAGGTACTGCAGGAGGAACAGTTTATGGGGTTCAGGGAAGAACTGAGAAACATTAGTTCCGCAATGGGCACCATCGTTGTGGCTCTCAACCAGATTGTCACCACATTGCGGGACCATGTGGCACCACAAAGGGCCCCTGTCACTAGCATGGACCAGGAACAGGCTACCACCTCCGCCGGCGCTAGTGGACAGGAGGCCCAGACACAGCAACAACCGGGCACCAGAACCCCACCTCCTGCAGAAGAAGAACCACCCCGCAAGCGGGGCCTGAGATCTAGGAAGAAGACAGAGTAGGATGCCAAGACCTCCGCCAGGAAAGGATACCCCCTGATGTCATCCCACTGTCCCACATTGTCACCCTGTCCAACCTTAAACTGCCCCTCCTCCACCTTCCACAGGCATATGGACAATGCACCTGTGAGACTGAGAATCTGGACTCTGCCATGGACATTCCTCCACCATCACCCATCACCGATTTTCAACCATGTCCCAAAATTGAGCACTTTAATAAACACACTTATTGCACACAAATAATCTGGAGTCTGCCTGTATTTTTGAAAATATGTATTAGACATAAACGTGCCAAAATGACCAGTTACATTGTGATGACAACATACCACTGTCACCTGTCACACAGCTGTAGTACATGGGCAAACAAAGCAGAGGTCACGCAGTGGGGCCCACATCTCTGAAATTGGAAAGGAAAGTCACAACTTTGTTAGCATACACTGGGTGAAAAGGACAGACAGTAGAGAGGCAGGAGACTGTAAGTAAATGTAAAATGCCGGTGTTGATTCTTACCTGTGTGTTATTGAAAATACTGCTGTATCACTGTGTCCCTGTTGTCTGTGTCGTCCTCTTCGTCTTCCTCCTCTTCACTCTCCGCAGGCTCCACAGCTGCTACAACACCACCATCTGGACCATCCTCCTGCAGAAAAGGCACCTGGCGTCGCAAAGCCAGGTTGTGAAGCATACAGCAGGCCACGATGATCTGGCACACCTTCTTTGGTGAGTACATTAGGGATCCACCTGTCATATGCAGGCACCTAAACCAGGCCTTCAAGAGGCTGAAGGTTCTTTCTATAATCCTCCTAGTTCGCCCATGGGCTTCATTGTAGCGTTCCTCTGCCCTTGTCCTGGGATTCCTCACTGGGGTCAGTAACCACGACAGGTTGGGGTAACCTGAGTCATCAATTAGCCACACACGGTGTCTCCGTAGTTGTTCCATCACATAAGGGATGCTGCTATTTCGCATGATGTACGCGTCATGCACTGACCCAGGGAACTTGGCATTTACATGGGAGATGTACTGGTCAGCCAAACAGACCACCTGGACATTCATGGAATGCTAACTTTTTCTGTTCCTGCACACCTGTTCACTTTCACTGGGGGGTACCAAAGCCACATGTGTCCCATCAATGGCACCAATGATGTTGGGAATATGTCCAAGGGCATAGAAATCACCCTTCACTGTAGGCAAATCCCCCACCTCAGAGAAAACGATGTATCTCCGCATGTGTTTGAGCAGGGCAGACAACACTCTGGACAACACCTTGGAAAACATAGGCTGAGACATCCCTGATGAAATGGCCACTGTTGTTTGAAATGACCCACTTGCCAAAAAATGGAGTACTGACAGCACCTGCACTAGAGGGGGGATCCCTGTGGGTTGGCGGATGGGTGACATCAGGTCTGCCTCCAGCTGGGCACACAGTTCCTGTATAGTGGCTCTGTCAAGCCTGTATGTCAGTATGACATGACTTTCTTCCATTGTCGACAGGTCCACCAGCGGTCTGTACACGGGAACATTCCTCCATCTCCTCGCAAGTCCCAGCGGACAGTGCCTAGGAAGGACAACAGCGAGCACAGAGTCAATCAACCCACAGGTACGTTCCCACAGCTTGCACAGTACACGATTCTCTATGCATTGAATGGCTTGTATGAGTGTCGATGCAAGGCCTAGGCATGTGTGACGCAGTAGAAATTAAGCCATGTGGGCCCTTGAAATGGCGGCTGCCTGACCTGTGAAGTGCGACAATGGGATGTGAGGTCAATGCGCTGGCGTGGCACACCGTGGCGGTAGGCGGTCGAAGACCGCGGCGCAAAGCCGCATTGGTTAACATTGAACCCTATGCGTTTCAGGAGCCAATGACGAAGTGCGCCGGCGGTCGCGGGACGCACCGCCGCGGTACGCACCGCCGCGGACGTGACCGCCATTTTCTATCTGCTTAATCACTCGAGACCTGATCATCCACAGGAGAGGACCTATACTGCAAGTGCTGCTGTGACCTCGGTCTGGAAGATACAATGGCTGCTGTGACTGGGGAAAGGGCCCCTGCCTTCACTTCTGAAGAATTGGAGAAACTCGTTGATGGGGTCCTCCCCGAGTATGCGCTACTCTACGGTCCTCCAGACCAACAGGTAAGTACACTGGGAGCATGCTTTGGGGGCAATGCCTGTGTTGAGTCGGGTGAATGAAAGATGGTGGGGAGGGGAGCGATTGAGGCATGCATCAAACGACGGATGAGAGCATGTGCCACATGGCAAGGGTGGGGATGGGGGCCACTCACATCGAGCATGCAGAAAATTATAATAATGTTATTTCTCCCCCTGTACATGTCACATAGGTCAGCGCCCATCAGAAAATCGACATTTGGCGTGCCATCGCCAAGGACGTCCGGACCCTGGGGGTCCACAACAGACGGGGCACCCACTGCCGCAAGAGGTGGGAGGACATCTGCCGTGGGAGCAGGAAGACCGCGGAGGCTCTGCTGGGGATGGCCTCCCAACGTAGGAGGGGTGCCACTCGTCAATTGAACCCCCTGATGTGTCGGATCCTGGCGGTGGCCTACCCAGATTTGGATGGGCGCATGAGGACATCACAGCAGACACAAGGGGGTGAGTACCAGCACATTCTGCTATCTTAGCGCGCATTGGAGGTGTCTGGGTGGGGGAGGAGGGCTGTGGGTATCCCTAGGCCAGGGTGATTTCTGTAGGCTAGGCCCCTCCGTAAGGCATGGCCCTGTGCCCCCGCCCCCCACCTCTGTAGGGTGCCAAGTACAGCTATCCATGGCCCTGTGTCACCTATGTGTGCAGTTGTCATCCATAGGCTTGTAGGCCAAGTCCCAATGATTGAGTAGTGTACCCCAAGTGCGCGGCGTAGTGCAGGGGGCTTCTGTGTCTGTCCTCTCCGCCAACTGTGTTGCCAATGCATGCACTCAACATGTCTTTATTCCCCCCCCCCTTTTTGCTGCTCATCCTGTTCATGTGTGCATTAGCATCATCAGGCGGAGGAGAAGAGGCATCGGAGCACGAGGGAGCTGCATCTCACATGGCCCTGGAGGGCCATGCAACCGACTCGGAGTTCACCAGTGAGACGGAGGGCGAGGGGAGCTCCACAACGGGGACACGTGGAGACATCAGTGACACAGACACGTCCTCGGAAGGGAGCTCCCTTGTGGTGGCGGCAACATCCGTGCCCACCGCAACAACAGGTACAGCCGCCACCCAGCGCACCAGCTCCGCCCTCCAAGCAGCCCCTCAGCATTCGCCCCGTGCCCGCTCGCGCACGAAGGCGGGCATCTCCTTCGCCCCAGGCACCTCAGGCCCTGCCCCAGTTACCCCTGCTGCCCTCAGTGAGGAGGTCATTGACCTCCTCAGGACGCTCATTGTTGGGCAGTCTACCCTTTTGAATGCCATCCAGGGGGTAGAAAGGGAGGTGCACCGGAGCAATGCATACCTGGAGGGCATTCATTCGGGTCAGGCTGCCCATCAGCGATCGTTCAACGCTCTGGCCTCAGCACTGACGGCAGCCATTGTCCCTGTCTCCTGCCTCCCTCCTCCAACTTCCTCCACCCAGTCCCACTCCCCTGTTCCTCTGCCTATCCCAGACACACTTACAGACCAGCCTGCACACACCTCAACACCCAAGGGCAGCTCATCCAGACATAAGCACCACACATCACACAAGCATTCAAACAAGCAACAGCCACATGCAGACATACCAACAGCCACTGCCTCCTCTGTGTCCCCCTCCTCCTCGTCTCCCTCCTCCCTCCCTGTGACGTCTCCACTCACACTTGCATGCACAACATCATCAGCCACTACGTCCATCACCAGCACACCCACCAGAACACTCCGCACACGTGCAGTCACCACCCCCACTGCCATTTACACGTCCCCTGTGTCCTCTCCCAGTGTATCTGTCACCCCCTCTTCCAAACCACACAAACGCAGGCAGCCACCCACCCAACAGCCATCCACCTCACGACAGCCTCCGTCACAAGCACCTGCACCCAAAGACACCACAATTGACTCTCCTACAACCACATCCTCTTCCTCCACTCCCATACCCACTGCACCTACCCTTCCCACTGCTCCTAAAAAGTTTTTCCTGTCCAAAATTAACCTCTTTCCATCACCTGACCCACCCCCTCCATCTCGTAAGAGTCCAATCAGCACCTCAGCCACCACAACCCCTAGACCTACAAGGACCATAGTACAAGGATATTGGAGTCCACCACCTTCAAGGGCAGCTACATTGGCCAGCAGTAAAGGGACAGCCAGCCCACCCCCTGGGAAGAAAACCAAGAAAGGCAAGGCCCGGCGCGAGAGGGCAGAGACAGCAGCCTCCAAAGGCACTACCCTGGCACCGTCAGGAAGTGGGGTGCCACCTGGCACATCTACAAAGGGAGGCTAGGGCCACAGAGAATCACGGAAGGATGGCAAGGGCAGCACGGCCGACAAGTCCGGCAGCAGGCGAGCTGCCCAGGAGGGCCCCACCAGCCCCATTCCGGGTGTGAAGGAGGACACCCACGGGCCCGGGACTCCAGCACAGGAGGGCCCCGCAAGCGAGAAGTCGGATGGCGAGTGAACTCCATATATTGGCCGGATATGGTGCTCTGGAGACACATGTCAAGAACCGCTGAACAGGGCCCTTCAAGACAAGCACCGCTGAACAGGGCACCGCCGTCTCAAGAACCGCTGAACAGGGCCCTTCAAGACAAGCACCGCTGAACAGGGCACCGCCGTCTCAAGAACCGCTGAACAGGGCCCTTCAAGACAAGCACCGCTGAACAGGGCACCGCCGTCTCAAGAACTGCTGAACAGGGCCCTTCAAGACAAGCACTGCTGAACAGGGCACCGCCGTCTCAAGAACCGCTGAACAGGGCCCTTCAAGACAAGCACCGCTGAACAGGGCACCGCCGTCTCAAGAACCGCTGAACAGGGCCCTTCAAGACAAGCACCGCTGAACAGGGCCCTTCAAGACAAGCACCGCTGAACAGGGCACCGCCGTCTCAAGAACCGCTGAACAGGGCCCTTCAAGACAAGCACCGCTCCGCTGGGCCCTTCATCTCAAGCACCGCTCCGCTGGGCACCGCCGTCTCAAGCACCGCTCCGCTGGGCCCTTCATCTCTGCACCGCTCCGCTGGGCCCTTTATCTCAAGCACCGCTCCGCTGGGCACTGCCGTCTCAAGCACCGCTCCGCTGGGCCCTTCATCTCTGCACCGCTCCGCTGGGCCCTTCATCTCAAGCACCGCTCCGCTGGGCCCTTCATGTCTGCACCGCTCCGCTGGGCCCTTCAACTCAAGCACCGCTCCGCTGGGCCCTTCATCTCAAGCACCGCTCCGCTGGGCACCGCCGTCTCAAGCATCTCTCCGCTGGGCCCTTCATCTCTGCACCGCTCCGCTGGGCCCTTCATCTCAAGCACCGCTCCGCTGGGCCCTTCATCTCTGCACCGCTCCGCTGGGCCCTTCATCTCAAGCACCGCTCCGCTGGGCCCTTCATCTCAAGCACCGTTCCGCTGGGCCCTTCATCTCAAGCACCGCTCCGCTGGGCACCGCCGTCTCAAGCACCGCTCCGCTGGGCCCTTCATCTCAAGCACCGCTCCGCTGGGCCCTTCATCTCTGCACCGCTCCGCTGGGCCCTTCATCTCTGCACCGCTACGCTGGGCCCTTCATCTCAAGCACCGCTCCGCTGGGCCCTTCATCTCTGCACCGCTCCGCTGGGCCCTTCATCTCAAGCACCGCTCCGCTGGGCCCTTCATGTCTGCACCGCTCCGCTGGGCCCTTCAACTCAAGCACCGCTCCGCTGGGCCCTTCATCTCTGCACCGCTCCGCTGGGCCCTTCATCTCAAGCACCGCTCCGCTGGGCACCGCCGTGTCAAGCACCGCTCCGCTGGGCCCTTCATCTCTGCACCGCTCCGCTGGGCCCTTCATCTCAAGCACCGCTCCGCTGGGCCCTTCATCTCTGCACCGCTCCGCTGGGCCCTTCAACTCAAGCACCGCTCCGCTGGGCACCGCCGTCTCAAGCACCGCTCCGCTGGGCCCTTCATCTCTGCACCGCTCCGCTGGGCCCTTCATCTCTGCACCGCTACGCTGGGCCCTTCATCTCAAGCACCGCTACGCTGGGCCCTTCATCTCTGCACCGCTCCGCTGGGCCTTTCATCTCAAGCACCGCTCCGCTGGGCACCGCCGTCTCAAGCATCGCTCCGCTGGGCCCTTCATCTCTGCACCGCTCCGCTGGGCCCTTCATCTCAAGCACCGCTCCGCTGGACCCTTCATCTCTGCACCGCTCCTCTGGGCCCTTCATCTCAAGCACCGCTCCGCTGGGCCCTTCATCTCAAGCACCGCTCCGCTGGGCCCTTCATCTCAAGCACCGTTCCGCTGGGCCCTTCATCTCAAGCACCGCTCCGCTGGGCACCGCCGTCTCAAGCACCGCTCCGCTGGGCCCTTCATCTCAAGCACCGCTCCGCTGGGCCCTTCATCTCTGCACCGCTCCGCTGGGCCCTTCATCTCAAGCACCGCTCCGCTGGGCCCTTCATCTCTGCACCGCTCCGCTGGGCTCTTCATCTCAAGCACCGCTCCGCTGGGCACCACCGTCTCAAGCACCGCTCCGCTGGGCCCTTCATCTCAAGCACCGCTCCGCTGGGCCCTTCATCTCTGCACCGCTCTGCTGGGCCCTTCATCTCTGCACCGCTACGCTGGGCCCTTCATCTCAAGCACTGCTCCGCTGGGCCCTTCATCTCTGCACTGCTCCGCTGGGCCCTTCATCTCAAGCACCGCTCCGCTGGGCCCTTCATCTCAAGCACCGCTCCGCTGGGTCCTTCATCTCTGCAGCGCTCCGCTGGGCCCTTCATCTCAAGCACCGCTCCGCTGGGCACCGCCGTCTCAAGCATCTCTCCGCTGGGCCCTTCATCTCTGCACCGCTCCGCTGGGCCCTTCATCTCAAGCACCGCTCCGCTGGGCCCTTCATCTCTGCACCGCTCCGCTGGGCCCTTCATCTCAAGCACCGCTCCGCTGGGCCCTTCATCTCAAGCACCGCTCCGCTGGGCCCTTCATCTCAAGCACCGTTCCGCTGGGCCCTTCATCTCAAGCACCGCTCCGCTGGGCACCGCCGTCTCAAGCACCGCTCCGCTGGGCCCTTCATCTCAAGCACCGCTCCGCTGGGCCCTTCATCTCTGCACCGCTCCGCTGGGCCCTTCATCTCTGCACCGCTACGCTGGGCCCTTCATCTCAAGCACCGCTCCGCTGGGCCCTTCATCTCTGCACCGCTCCGCTGGGCCCTTCATCTCAAGCACCGCTCCGCTGGGCCCTTCATCTCAAGCACCGCTCCGCTGGGCCCTTCATCTCAAGCACCGTTCCGCTGGGCCCTTCATCTCAAGCACCGCTCCGCTGGGCACCGCCGTCTCAAGCACCGCTCCGCTGGGCCCTTCATCTCAAGCACCGCTCCGCTGGGCCCTTCATCTCTGCACCGCTCAGCTGGGCCCTTCATCTCAAGCACCGCTCCGCTGGGCCCTTCATCTCTGCACCGCTCCGCTGGGCCCATCATCTCAAGCACCGCTCCGCTGGGCACCACTGTCTCAAGCACCACTCTGCTGGGCCCTTCATCTCAAGCACCGCTCCGCTGGGCCCTTCATCTCAAGCACCGCTCCGCTGGGCCCTTCATCTCAAGCACCGTTCCGCTGGGCCCTTCATCTCAAGCACCGCTCCTCTGGGCACCACCGTCTCAAGCACCGCTCCGCTGGGCCCTTCATCTCTGCACCGCTCCGCTGGGCCCTTCATCTTAAGCACCGCTCCGCTGGGCCCTTCATCTCAAGCACCGCTCCGCTGGGCCCTTCATCTCAAGCACCGCTCCGCTGGGCCCTTCATCTCAAGCACCGCTCCGCTGGGCCCTTCATCTCAAGCACCGCTCCGCTGGGCACCGCTGTCTCAAGCACCGCTCCGCTGGGCCCTTCAAGTCAAGCACCGCTGGCCCATTGGCAGAAGGGGCAGGCCCGGATCTGGGTCGGGCAGGGCTGCACAATGCATTCTGGGCACCATGCCTCCTCCAGTACCAGTGGATTCTGTAATCCACTTGAGAGACTGTGGCTTTGCACTCCCCAGGATGTAACAGGGGGCAAGCCACCCACTGTAGAGACTTGTGAGACTGTGGCTTTGCACTCCCCAGGATGTAACAGTGGGCAAGCCACCCACTGTAGAGACTTGTGAGACTGTGGCTTTGCACTCCCCAGGATGGGACAGTGGGCATGGAGGCCCCTTGTGGAACTGGCGTCGTGGACTCATGGGGCTGAGGTGCCTCCCCTTCCCTTCCCCCTGAGGTGCCTGTAGTTTTTCTATCTGATGCCCCTGCAGTGTTCTCTCCAATGGATTTGGGTCTCCTGTGTGGGCTTTGCCCATGTGTTGAGGCCCATTGGCCCACGTACAATGACTGGAACCCAATTTGGACAGGACAATTTACATATGTGTATATAGTTATAGATGTTGGAATTTTTTTTTTACTTAGCCTTACAATATATTTGAATTTCATGATCATTTTATTTTGTCTTTGCATTCTTCCAGGGGGCTTGGGGGGTGTCACTCTGAGTTGTTGCTCTGCATTGATGTGTAGGTAGTTGTGGGTGAGGGTGGGTGTGTCGCGTATGTGTGTGCCAGTGATCTTTTCTCCTCCCCCCTCCCCTGTGTCGTAGGTGCAGTACTCACCGTTCTCTTCTGAGCCGGCGTTCGTGCTCCTGGTAGAGGAGCAGGTAGAAAATAGCTGGTAGGATGTGTAGTTCGGGTTCCATGCTGTCCAGATTCCTCGTGGGGTGTGTAGAGGTGAGCGTTTTCCCGTTCGTAGTCTGTTTCCGCCGTGTTTTTATCGGCGGGGCTCCCGCCCCGGAAAAGGTGGCAGATTGGTGAGTTGTGATAGGGTGGGCGGTACATTGTCTCCCGCCTATCTGTTGGCGGTGACCGCTGCGCTGTTTGTTTGTCCCGCCGTGGCGGTCGGAGTGTTAAAGTGGCGGTCTGTGTTGGCGGTTTCCGCCAGGGTCAGAATTCCATTTTTTTTACCGCTTGCCTGTTGGCGGGTTGGCCGCCGCTTTAACACCGACCGCCAGGGTTGGAATGACCCCCTATGTTGGTTATGTGATTTTCTATGTGGAATTGCCTAACCAGGAAATGTATACCTACAGTTGTACATGTTGTAATGTGTGCATGTGAAGAATGTTATGACCCTCTCTCTCCTTCTCTATCTCTTATTTGTGTGCATCAGCATCATCAGGTGAAGGAGACGGGCACAGACAAGTGGGGATTCTGCTGGCACAGGACCCGAAATGCTGATACCACTGACAGCAAGGGACCCAGTGGCCCGGAGGGTGAGGGGAGTGCCACAGGGGAGACAGGATCATCATCATCCTCGGAATCCTCCTCAAGTGGACACTCCCTGGCAGTGGCGGACCAATCTGGGACCACCCCAGCACAATATTTGTGTACCACCCCCTTACTACCACCGCCCTCCCTGTTGCTCCCCACCCATTTGTCCATGCCGCTCACCCATGAGGGTGGGCATCTCCTTCACCGCAGGCACTTCTGCCCCTGCCCCTGTCAGCCCTGCTTCTCTCAGTGAGGAAGCTATTGACCTCCTGAGGTCGATTTCTGTGGGTCAGTAGACCATTGTGAATGCCATCCAGGGACTGGCAACTCAAGACCAGCAGAGTAATGTGTTCCTGAAGGGCATTCACTGTGCACTGGCTGGCCTACAGAGATCCTTTCAGGCTCTGTCCTCCACACCGACGGCAGCCAGTCACCCTTTGTCTTCCGTCCCCCCTCCACCTTCCTCTCTTCCTCTTCCCAGTTTCAAACCCCTCTTCAAAGCACACAAACAGACAAGAATGCATCTACCTCAACATCGAAGGGTACTGCTGACATACACAAGACCCACCATTGACATGCACACAGGCAACACCCACCTGCAGACACACCAACACTCACTACTTACACTGACTCCCTCATCACCCCGACATCACAGACACAACACCGGACACACCTGCAGACACAACACCAACAATCACCGATCCAGCCACATCCTATCCTACCCATAGTCAGCACAATAGCAGACCCCTCAGACATCCACCCCAGTCACCACATCCGCAGACACTGCAACTATGAATACGCCTACATGCAGCATATCCACCATGCCTGCAGTTACCACCCCAAGAGACAGTCATCCATCCACCATGGCATCTTCCAGCACCTCCACTCCTCCTCCCTAGACACATAAACACCCACACTCACCCACCCAACAGACACCCAGCACACACAAGCATACCTCACATACACATGCACCCAAGACATCCACCTAAATACCTCTTACAACCATTCCCTCTCCCTCCACTCCCAAACCCTATTGCTATGACCGTCCCCATGTGTCTAAGAAATTTTTCCTCTTGGAGTTTAACCTTTTTCCTACTCCTCTCCCACCACGTGTGACCCCAAAAACTCTGTGTCCCTCTCCAATTCCAGCCCTTCCACCTCTAAGACCGTCCCAGCCCCCACAAGTACCCATGCCCTTCCCCTGCCTAGAAGTCGACCCCTTTCAAGGGTTCCCAGCCCTCCCCTAAGCCTTAACCTAAGCACCCCTCCCAAGCCCAAAGATCCCCCTCCCAAACCTTTCCAGCCCCCATAATCCCTGAGGTGCCTGTCTGCCCTCTTGATGCCCCTACATGTGGAGGTTACATGGCAGTCAGAAGTCAAGTTGAGGCACTTGGAAGTGCAATGTGTGCATGTTGCACATATGTGTTTGGACTGACCTGTGGCCTTAATCTATGTACATATTTATGTATATATACTTATTTTTTAATTGACATGTATGTGGGCTAACCCGTTGGTTCGAAAGTTAAATATTTGTCCTGCCTTTCTTTTCTTATGACTGTTTTGGTCTTAGCTGCTTTTGTTTGTGTGTGTGTAAGTTTTGTGTGTGGTAGTTGTGCTACCACTTGTGTCTGAGCAGCATGTGTGGCTATGTTCATTCCAGTTGTCCTGCAGTGATAAGTGTGTAATGTGTGATGGCCATGTAAAAGTTGGGGACATGTGTTTGTGTTGGTATTGTGTGTTGTGATTGTGTTGACGTGTGTTATTTGCAGTGTTGTGTGCCTTTGTGTGGTTGTACTGTGTGACCTACTCGAGGGCCTTGAAAAAGCCCTCAACTGGCCCCAGCAACCTCAAAAATTACAGACCGATCTCCCTGCTCCCCTTCCCAGCCAAAGTACTCAAGAAAGCCATCAACCAACAGCTCACCGAATACCTGGAACTCAACCAACTACTCCACGCCTCACAATCTGGATTTTGCGCCAACCATAGCATCGAGACAGCATGGATCACCACCACTGATGAAATCAGATCTCTCCTCAACCACAGAGAAATTGTGTCCCTGACCCTCCTTGACCTCTCCACTGCGTTTGGCACCATCTCCCACCATACCCTCACCGACAGACTCCATACCAATGGCACATAGCAAAAAGCCTTCAAATGCACCACCTCTTTTCTCTCAGGACACACCCAAGGAAAACACCTGCGGCATACTCCAAGGATCCTCACTCATCCCCATCCTGTTCAACATTTACATGACCCTCCTTGCAGATGTTGTCAGATCTGACAGCCTCAACATACTCTCTTACACTTACAACACTCAACTCATCTTCTCACTCACTCACCTGACTAATTCCAATGACAGACGTAACCAAATAGATGACAGACAGCTGCCTCAAGCTTAACTCTGACAAAACAGAGATACTGATCTTCGGAAAGAACACCTCCATATGAGACCACAGCTGTTAGCCAGCAGAACTTAGATGGATGCCCACAACTACAGACCATGCACACAACCTCAGCATCATCCTCCACAGCCAACTGACAATGAAACAACAAGTGAACACAGTCGTCTCTCATTGTTCCACACCTTCTGCATTCTCCACAAAATCTACAGATGGTTCCCAATCAAAACCAGAAAACAATCACAAAGGCCTTCGTCACCAGCCACCTAGACTACTGCAATGCTCACTATGTTGGAATCCCCTCCCAACTCCTCAAAAGACTCCAGATTAAATGGAACACCTCAGTCAGACTCATCTTGTACCTCCCCAAACAGACCCACATCACCCCCCACCGCAGAGACCTCCACTGGCTCCCTATCCAGAATAGTTGTCAGTTCAAGATTCTCACGCACACCTATAAAGCACTACACACCCAAGGAATATCTTACATCAGCCATCTACTAAACTTCCAACTGCCTGAGACACCTGTGCTCCACCTCACACACCCTCACACACACCCTGTGCATCCATTGCAGCCGCACCAGGCCGCTTTTTCTCCTACATCACCACCAAGACCTCAAAGACCCTACCTCTCCACCTTCGGACAGCCCTCTCTCTGACAGAGTTCAGGAAAAAGCTCACGGCCTAGCTTTTCAAGAGAGTCAATGCACCTCAGCGCCCAGATATCCCTACAAATACCAATTGATTGATTGATTGATTGATTGATATGGCATTTTAAGACGGAGGAGCCATTGCAGCTGTTTCACAATGTGGAGTTTTGGTCTTCTTTTAATGTTCACAGTGTAGTCACTCTTTATATTGTGGGGAAAATGGGCACAAGTATGTTGGTTGAAGGCTAAGGCTGAAACACGCTCAATAAATTGCTAAATTGCAACCGTCACCACTGCGTAGCTATAGTTAGGTCAGACTTTCCATAGGAAGCACATTTTTGTTCCATTTATAACTATGGCTCCATTTGCCAAATCTTCACAAAACATTCCAAAGCAAATGTTCATCTACCTCAGCAACTTCCTTTACAGTTTCAGGGTAATCTGTCAAGTGGAGAAAAAAGGGAGGGTCCCAAAACACAATTTCCCTATGCAAATTTCATTGACAAAATTAGACACTAATACAGAAAAAACATCTGAACAGAATTAGACCAAATTTGGCAGAAAGCTAGCTCTTTACTAAGAAAACATGCCTTTGGTAATTTGGTCTAAATCTGTTCAGTAGTTCTGGAGAAATTAAGGTTAAAAAAGAGATATATTGACAGTTAGTCCCTCAGGGGTCCATCGCAGTCCTATGAGATCTGGGATTAAAAAAATAAAGCATTATGATTGGCTGTGTAGACTTTTTTACCTCCACCTCTCCTCTTTTCTGGATAAGGTTTTGTTGGCCTTAGGACTCTGTGCATTTTACCTCTACTAACCAGTGCTAAAGTGCTTATGCTCACGCCCTAAAAAGTGATCAAACTGGCTTACACCTGACTAGCATATTTAATTTACATATAAGTATGAAGTAAATTGATACTACATGTACCTAGGGGCTGTAAAGTAAATGCTACTGGTGGGTCTGCAGTGCTTATTTGGCCACCCACTTAAGTAGCCCTTAAACATAGCTCAGGTCTGCCATTGCAGCAAGTGTGTAGCTTTAAATAAGCCTTTTGCCAGGCCTAAACTTCCTTTAATACATACAAACCACCCGTAGGGGAGGCCCTAAACAGCCCATAGGGAAGGGTGCAACCTATTTAAAAAGTTGAATATGTACTCCCACCATGCTGTGCTTATGACTTGACAGATTGTGTCACTCATTGCATGTTAGTGACAACGTTGATGACATTACTGATAATAGTGTTTGTCCAAAATAACTAGTTAAAAATATTGGGAAACAAAAATAACAGAAATTAAATATTGTGACACAAATATTGTGATGTTGTTAATATCTGTCACGAACATGGTGGTTATAAACTGTGTTTTTATCTTCTTTAATGTATTTTAGTTGATATATTAATTGTATGTGTTAATATTGTTTATGTTATTAATTGTTTCAAAATATAGCTTGTAATTTTAAGTGATTTAGAATGTTTGATTTATTTTAGTAGTATTTTATAGGGAGAAAGTGGGTTGTTGGGTTTGCAGGGGGATAGCCTGGGAAGTTAACTAGGTAATAATTAATCAAGAATTATTTTATACTCTTTATTTAATCACATGATATAGATTTATTATGTAATTAATTTAATACTGACTTATTTTTATTATATGTTATTTGTGGGCTGTTAGGTTCGTAGAGGTGTAGGGTGGGAAGTGACTTAAGTAATAATTAATTAACAATTCATTGTTAATTATTTAATTGATTTTAGTTATGCAACTTATGAAATACTGATTTATTTTATTTATATTTTAGTTGTGGACTGCTAGGTTTGTCTGAGTTTTCAGTCAGAAGTTAATTAGGTAATAATTAATTACTGCTTATTATTTGTAAATTAATTATTTATTTGAATTTTAAATATGTAAACTGTGGAATACTTATTTACTTTAATTTTATTTTAGTTGCAGAATGCTAGATTTGTAGGGATCTAGTGTGGAAAATTCAGTAATAGTTAATTACCAATTATTATTAATTGTTAATTATTTATTCAATTTATTTTAAATGTAAAAGTTACAGAATAGTTATTGTTTTAGTTCAAATTTAGATGTGGGCTACTAGGCTTGTAGGGGTACAGGGTAAGAGCTTAATTTAATAATTGAGTAACAAATATTAATTGAAAATGAGTTTGTCATTGAATAATAATTATGACAATTGATTCATTGTTTTTAGTTTTTTAATACATATATTTTATCTTAATTATTTTTTTATTAAGAGTTTTATATTTTGTTTACATTAATGGTGTAACTCATACATGTAATGTGTTTGAAGTGAAGTATTGTTTCTGCTCTTGCTTAAACTGCAGTAGGAATAGTACAAATCTGATTCAACACAATTAACACTTTCCCTACTGTTACGCTGTTTGGAGTGAGAATAGTAAATTTCACTCCTCCAAAATCCAACGCTTTCCCTACTGTTGCGTAGACTAGAGTGGAATTAGTAAAATTTACCCTTCCAAAGTCCAACACTTTCCCTACTGTTCCCTACTGTTGCACTGATTGGAGTTGGAATAGTAAAATTTCACCCCTCTGAAGTCTAACGCTTTCCCTACTGTTGGTTAGACCGGAGTGGGAATATCATCTGTCCGAAGTCCAAGGCTTTTCTTACTGTTGCACTGAATGGAGTAGGAATACCAAATCCAACTTCTCCGAAATCCAACACATTCCCTATTATTGGGGTGACTGGAGTTGAAATAGTAAATCTAACTTCAGCAAAGTCCAACATTTTTCCACTGTGTTATGTTCTGAATTCTACATTTGTGCTTCTCCAGATCTGGGACTGTTAAAAAATGCCTACCAGTAGGGGTGACATGTGAATCCTATGCCTTGTAGTCCCCTGTAAAGTGCTCTGACACCCTACTCTGGTAGGGGAGGTGCTATAAAACAAATGAATTACATGTCACAGAGATAATATGGAGAGATGAGAGGTCATTATGGTTTTACTTCCTTTCCCCACCACATATTTATGTGAAAAAGCTTTCTCGGATCTTATGTACTGTAATGGGTTCTTTGCCTCCAGGTGGGAGAGATATTGGAATAACTCTATAGGCTCAGGACTTAGTGGATAATTATTTTATTGACAGGTATTTAAGGTTGTCCTCTTTGATTCTTATGTTTCAGGTTGGCTTTGTATGGTATTCCTCTGGGTTCTTTTCTCCCTTGTAGGTTTCTGGGTCGAGGTTCCCGTGCAGCCCGTTCCCTGGTAGAAGGAGGCCCCCGGTCTTTCTCTCGTGGCGGCAGCCCAGGTTTTTCCCAAAACAAAAAGATGAACGGGACAACAGGTAAGTGTAGAGTTAAGGTAGGGGTTTTACTAGGGTAAATAGGGTTGGGTTAATATTGCATATGGGTAAAATAATTAACAAATGCAGTCATCTTTTTTGAATACCTTGCACTCATAAATGCAGCGTTTAAGTCAGGCTTACGGCTGACAAATTATTTTTAGAATCTGCCCTATTAAGAGAAAACATTCTAAATATGTATATGATGAAATACACCACATTAGCCTCCTTTATCATTGTTGAAGTGAACATAGGACAACCTCTTCCAAAAATCATAATAAAAATACATTATGTATCTGCCTATTGGATGTTGTGCTGTTAATCCATACATTCTAAGGGCCTCATTTACGAGGCCTTTGAGCCACCGAAGTGTCACTTTTAGCAAAGCTCCGGTGGATCAATGCCCTGCACCATATTTACAAGGTGGCACTAAGCCACTTTTTGTGGCTTAGTGGTGCCTTGCAAATACGGCCCCTTACATGCATCACTTAGCGTGAAAGGGGCGTGCAATGGGTGTCCCACCATAACACCCATTGCATTTTGACACTGCCACAGATTTACGATAAATTGTAAACCTGAGGCACTGCCAAAAAGTAACACCACCCTAGGAGTGGCGTTAGCATGGCACAACGAGGAGAAATAATTTTATTTCTCCTCATTTTTGCTTTTTCTAGAGCAAAAAGCAAAGAGGAAAAACCCATCAACGATTGTTTATGTACAGGAAGGTGTCCCTTCCTGCACATAAACAATTATTAAATAATGACGATTTGCAACTTCTATGTGTGCTGCATTCCATAGCACATATAGATGTAACACCATTATTGATTGTTTATGTGCAGGAAGGGACACCGTGCACGTAAACAATCATTCCCTGCAATGCAGACATGCCTACACTATGGTGTAAGGGTACCTGTGTTGGCGCTAGGCAGCAAATTGGAAGTATTTTACCTAGAACTTCAGGATGAATGCACCTTGTTTTCAAGGAAAGTCATCTTGCCATAATTTCTCTTTCAATGTAATGGACAACTGTACATTTCAACCCAGTGTGAGATTTCGCTGAGCCACAGAGTGAAGCCTCATTTTAATCTCAATATCTCTCCCTGTCTTGTTTTGTCCTTCAAAGACACATGGTTAAGTTTCTCCCTTGGACTCCCTTGTTCTTTTCTCATCATGAAGCAGATGTTATTCTTTACACGAGCAATAAACATTTCACAGACCCCAAGTCATGAACGGACTCAACAGCAGGATAAAGACCATACGTTCTGTTTGTTGTTAATGGGTTCTCCCTTCAGAAAGAAACAACTCAACTTGGAAAGAACCTCCTGCACTTAATCCCGTTATGCCACTGTAAATTATGGTTTTACACGTTATGAGAAATAAGTTTCAGGCTTCAAAACAGTCTCAACTCAGTGAACTTCTCAGAAAAGGAAGCCACATAGCACACCAATGGAGAGGGATAGCACATCTGAAAAAACTACATGGCCATTTGGTAAGAAAATCTGTAACCCTTGTGCCCTAATAATGTAGAAGAGGGTTAGCCATAACTTTTTAATCAGCTTATCTGGCTGTCCCTAAATTTCTAAAAGAAAGCAGGAATGTGTGGGGCAATTTATACATTTAGACTGACTCCTGCTATCTCACTAGGGTTCTTAGATGTCTGGAATCTTGTCAATGGCCCCATTAGAACGCCTGTATTAAATTTGAAATCCTGAAGCTTACTTATGCCTACACATTTAAACATCTCCCTCCCTCCCAAGCAAAAGTAGAGATAAAGGGGAGTCTTTTTCAGTTAATGGCTTTTGATAAAATGAGCTAGGGGGGACCGTGGACCGGGCACAGAGGGAAGATAATAGCCCTTCATTATGGGAAAAGGCTCAGTGTGTAGCCGCTCCACACCCAATGCCAGAAAAGTGCCTCCAGCTATGCTTGCTCCATGACCATCTCAGCATCAATAGACAATGGTAGCGATGGGATGCACGATCGGTTAGCCTTGAATAAAATACGCAGCAGGTGTTTGGCATTGTCATTGCATCCACTTACAGGGATAAAGTCAACTTGGTCCGGGTGGACAAATCCCTGCATCAGTAGGTTTAGCAGGCCGCCAGAATGCTCATGAAGAGCTTAGTGTCCACCTTAAGTAATCATATGAGGTGGTAAGAGAATCAGATTGTGGGGTCCTTCCTAGGCTTAGGTATGACAGTGATCACTGCCTCCCTCTTCATGATGGTAAGAGTGACAGTCTTGCCAAAGGAGTTGAATAATCATGTGAGCATAGGGGTAAGTTGGGGCCCAAGAGTTTTATAGAGACCTGGGGTGAAACCGTCCACCCTAGCAGCTTTACCCAGCTGTAGCCTGGAAATGGCCACTAAAACTTCAGCCTCATGAACGTCTGCCTCCAGAGAAAGGACATCCCTCTCTGACACCATGGTGGCAGGTGTGGTGGTGAGGAGAGTCAGAGACCCCTATGGGTCCATTTCCTCTTCTAAGTATCAGGTCTTCTAAAATTTTGTGAATGCGTGGGCAATTGTGCTGTCACTCTGTGTGCTATGGGCTGTGGGGGGTCAGGATCTCCACTGCAAGGCCCCCAATCTGCCATGGTGTGGTAGTCAGGGGGCCTCACAGCAGAGACCTTGACCTTCCTCCTGTTACACCTTCTCTGGGCTGGGAAGGTCAGGATCTCCACCACGAGGTCCCCCCATCTGCTGCAGCAAGGTCCATCAATAAGCCATAGGACCCTTCTATTCCTTAAGCGTGTAGGTCGGCATGAGAAACAGGTGGGTGTGGTACCCTATCCTTTGCAAGGCTCTTGCGTGGTTCCCCCTGAGGCTCCACTCACCTCTCTGCCGGTGATGGGGGCACCTCTGGGCCTCAGCTCACCACGCTCTAGGCACCTGGGTTCCAGGTGGTGGAGCCTCGGCTAGGACAGCCCTATTGTTGGACGGCAGCATGCACGTGCGGGCCCCCTCTTGGCCCCTCAATCCACATCTCGCAGCATCAGCTGTTTGCTCATCCTCATGTCCTCTCAGAGTTGTCACTGACAGGCAAGCTACAATGATGCAAGATTATGATCGGGCTGCACTCGTCCTAGTGCCTGTAGGGTCCCATGACTTCCTCAAGGCTGCAGGCCGCAGGTTCTAGCACTGCCCATCCAGGACCACGTTATCACCTGGTCCCCATGACCCGTCGTCAGTGTCCCTCAAGCCTCAGCACCTGGTGGGGCTGAGCGGGTGCTAAGGAAACGCTGTGTGTGGCTGCTTTGTCAGAGGTTGCCAGTGTTGGGTGTAGGAGCTTCTCTCAAATGTTCCTCTCGAGCCGCCATCTTGGTCACTCCCTCAGCCTTTGCATTCTACACACATACCAAATGAGACCTCTCAATCTGGTCCCCTGGCTGAAAGTGCCGCTCATGGATGTCAACCTCTGTTTATTTGCCTATGGTCTTTCACATTAGTAGGGCAGGAGAAGCAGAGAGCTGTGTGTTCTCTTCCATGTTTCAAAACATAATTGTCAGTGATAGAAAGAAACAAATGAGACCAATTAAATCACCAAAAACTGAAGGCTAAGTAGAAAGTCCCTTATTACATAATAGTCCCTCCAGTGTTACACAGAAAAGCCAAGTGGAAATGGCTTTAAGCAGGAAAGGGTTGCATTGTATTCACCTTCAGTGCTAGGCCTCCTCCGTGTCGGTGGCAGGCTTATTCCTGGACTTCTAATCGGAATGGCTTGTACTAGATATCTGCTGGAAGTACTCATCTAAGGGCATACATAAAAAACAATAATTGTTGAATCCATGCCAAAACCAAATTTCATTTACCATCATTGACAGATGTTTAGTATATTACACGTGTTCAGAAATTGCAGTAATCGACCACAGGGTAGTGTCGCCTTGTTGTGCCACTTAGCTACTGCAGAAATTACCATATTCTGTCTTTGAAGGTGTGTGACTCCTAAGCAAAGACATCATATGCCCTAATTTTAATTAATGATGTGAACCTTTTCTCTGAATCAGGTGTGCAAGCTCTTTGACATTTATAGAGGCAGCAGGTTTCAGTTATGTGTTACCAATGACTCATACACTGCCATGAGCATTATTGATACCAGTATGATAGACAGGCTGTGTAGATCCTGAACTGGATCTCAGAAGCCCTCATTTGACCCTCACAGATGCTTTGCTGCGCTTCAGGTCTCATCAGCCTCCTATTAACTATCTCATATACATCTCATGTACTTCCATCCAATATCCCCAATATACCCATTGAAGCTCTGTCCATCGAGAGAGACAAGAGCAGCAAACACAGACCATTCACAAACTTCGGATCTAGTCACCAGGACTTTCCAAAACGCCACCTTTATCCAGCCTTTATAGCCCCTCATCCAACCTTCACAGACCCTGTGTGCCAACTCAGGGACACCAAGGCCCCTTAAGCCAGCCCTCTGCCCCCACCTTGAGACTCAAGGTATCTAACAGACATAAGAATTCCTGTGGTGGCTCTTAGACCGCTCTCAAATACCCCACAGGGAAAATGATTGCCTTCATTGTCCCTCGGAGCTCCTTGGTTTTCTCCCAGAGTCCATCTGTCCACAAACCATGTGTACAAAAAAATTGAACTGGCACCTACTGTCCATCAGCCTGTTCTTAAACAAACTTCAGAGGTTCTCAATCAGCTCTCAAACTCATACTTCCTCCCTTCAGACCCACCTCAGATCAACTCTGTCCATACGCACTGGTGATCAGAGCACCACCACTTACCATCGCCATGCAGATGGCTCACAGAGCCCACAGAACAAAACCACCAGTCCTCAGAGCCTGTACAGTGACCCTGATGGCCCTTCAATTTGCCACAATGGGGCCTCAAAGCCCTTCAGCCAGAATTCACAAGCACCTCTACTGCCCTCAGAACTATTCTGCTGTATTTAGAAACCCTTATATTGTAAGAGAGCAAGTTAATTAATAACATTTTGAAGTATCAAAGTACTAATTAATAGAGTCAAATGTGTGTTTAAAAAGTGCATCATGTAAAATGGCAAAGTTGGAGGACACCATAAACAATACGTGTAATAAAAAATATTCATGTTTAATGTAGAAATGTTTTGTTGTTTATTAATGTGGATTAATATGAACACTAATGTGATTGAATTAAATTATTATTTGTTTTAAATGTGAACTAAAATGTTTTCTTAAATATAGGCCTACATGAACATGTCTAGAGCTAATTCTACATTTAAAGGCCTGTGCAATTTCTCTGTCTCAGCAGTTTCTAGAAAATTCAGTGTTCATTGTTCATTTGTTTGCTGACCTTCCATAAATGTCTCAAATTTAGATAGTTATTCAGCGTCCTGTGTAACTCATATTATTGTGAAAAAGTTATGTTCTTTACTTGTAATATTTACTCTTCGTGGGATGAGATAATGTGTAGCAAGGAGCAATAGTCTTCAGTGCTCATGTGTGTCCTGCAATAATGGTCTTCTACTGTGGAAACTGGTGACCAGGAGCAAGAGAAGATGGTCCAATCATGAATGCAGAAAATGAAGAAAAGATACTTCTAAAACATAGAGTAAAGCTGATTGGTTATGAGCTAAACCACCCTGTAGACTGTCCATTGCCATCCTAGCTAGTTGTTTTATAGGGTTTTAATATAGCAATGTTTAAATGATTTAAGTTTAGTGTGTCTGTTTTTATTAGACTTTCAGACTTTGAGATTTTTCTTTT
Source organism: Pleurodeles waltl (assembly GCF_031143425.1). Classification (NCBI taxonomy): domain Eukaryota; kingdom Metazoa; phylum Chordata; class Amphibia; order Caudata; family Salamandridae; genus Pleurodeles; species Pleurodeles waltl. Next base: position 731,123,656 of record NC_090436.1, read on the forward strand.
TACTCTGCTAGTGAAATTATGTGTAATGTCCTTAGCTTTCTGTCAATGATGATGCAGTTACAATAAGGCCAAACACTACTGAACTGTGTTCCCTGTTCATGTCCTGTTCGAATGAAGATCAAAGATACTCTACTGATGAAGACTTTGCTGCTTGCTGGTCAAATCCTTTAAGGAGAGGTATAACCCTATTTGCATGTGTTCTTTTTGCAGGTTTTTTATATTGTCTCTCTTTAGAAATCCAACCAAATTTTTCGTTAGCTTCCTAGGTAAATGTTTTCCAAATTAATTTTTGTATTCTTTTTCTTTTTGCATGTAAGTCCAAAGATGTGTGTCTAATTAGTGTGATAGTTAAGGATATCATATTCAAATTAGTTCAAATGAACATGGATTGTTATTGATTCATCTGTGTTAACTAAATGTCTTCTGTTTTCATTTATCATATTTTCGTTATTCTGTGTTGTTATTTATGAATGTTTGATGATACATCTTCTAAGTAGATTACTTTTTTTTTTAGATGTTTTGGTCAGTCTGTGTTATTTTTGTACTTGTATCACTTGATTCTTCCTACGCCCCTTTGGACAATGCACCTGTGAGACATCACCCATCACCATTTTGCTACCCCCTCCAATATTGAGCACTAAAATAAACACCCTTAAAGCACAAAACAATCTGGAGTCAGTCTGAGATTTCGGAATAGTGTATTAGCAATTAGTGTGGCAAAAGCTCTTTCAAATGTAATGTCAACATACCTATGTCACACAGCTCTAGTCCATGAGGAATCAAAGCAGATGTCACACATTGGGACCCACATCTGTGAAATCGTAAGGGCCATACACTGGGTGAAAACGACAGACAGTAGAGAGGTAGTAGTTGTTAAGTACATGTAGTAGGCAGGTTTGTATTATTACCTGTGTTTCACTGGAAATATTGCAGGATCACTGAGGCCCTGTTGTCCATGTCTTCTTCTCTGCTTCCTCGTCTTCACTGTCCACAGGCTCCACAGTTGCAACAACATCGCCATCTGGACCATCCTCCTGCAGAAAAGGCCCCTGTCATCGCAAAGCCAAGTTGTGAAGAATACAGCAGGCCACGATGATCTGGCACACCTTCTTTGGTGAGTAGAATAGGGATCCACCTGTCATATGCAGGCACCTGAACCTGGCCTTCAGGAGGCCAAAGGTCCGTTCGATCACCCTCCTAGTTCACCCATGGGCCTCACTGTAGCATTCTTCTGCCCTTGTCCTGGGATTCCTCACTGGGGTCAGTAGCCATGAGAGGTTGGGGTAACCAGAGTCACCTGCAAATGGCGAGGGACAACTGTTAGACACACACTAACCTGTAGGGATATCCCCAGATCCCGGCCAACCATTCCCACTGTCTTGCTTCCAGGTACTCACCTAATAGCCAAACACGGTGCCTCTGGAGTTGACCCATCACATAAGGGATGCTGCTATTCCGCAGGATGTAGGCGTCATGCACTGAGCCAGGGAACTTGGCATTCACATGGGAGATGTACTGGTCTGCCAAACATACCACCTGTACATTCATGGAATGGTTTCTGTACACCTGTTCACTCCTGTGGGGGGGACCAAAGCCACATGGGTCCCATCAATGGCACCTATGATGTTGGGGATATGTCCCAGGGCATAGAAATCACCTTTCACTGTAGGCAATTTCTCCACCTGAGGGAAAACGATGTAGCTCCGCATGTGTTTCAGCAGGGCAGACAACACTCTGGGCAACATAGGAGAACATAGGCTGGGACATCCCTGATGCTATGGCCACTGTTGTTTGAAATGACCCACTTGCAAGGAAATGGAGCACTGACAGCACCTGCACTTGAGGGGGGATTCCTGTGGGATGGCGGATAGCTGACATCAGGTCTGGCTCCAGCTGGGTACACAGTTCCTGGATTGTGGCACGGTCAAGCCTGTAGGTGATGATCACATGTCTTCCCTCCGTTGTCGACAGGTCCACCAACAGTCGGTACACCGGAGCATGCCGCCATCTCCTCACATGTCCCAGCGGACGGTGCCTATGAAGGACAACAGCGAGCACAGAGTCAAACAACTCAGAGATACGTACCCACAGCTTACACAGAACACCAATTATAATGCAAAAAGTGGCCTGTATGTGTGTTGAGGCTAGGCCTAGGTATGTGTGATGCAGTTAAACATGAAGCCATGTGGGCCCCTGAAATGATGGCTGCCTGACCTGTAAAGTGGGACAATTGGATGTGAGGTAACTGCGCTGGCGTTGTACACCGTCGCGGTAGGCGGTCGAAGACTGCGGCGCAATGCTGCATTGGTTAACATTGGACCCTATGGGTCCCAGGAGCCAATGACGATGTATGCCAGCGGTGACGGTACGCACCGCTGTGGACGTGACCGCCATTTTCTATCTGTTCAATCACTCAATACCTGATCTTCGACAGGAGAGGACCTACACTGCAAGTGCTGCTGTGACCTCGGTCTGGAAGAGACAATGGCTCAAGTGTCTGGGGAAAGGGCCCCTGCCTTCACATCGGAGGAGTTGGAGAAACTCGTGGCTGGGGTCCTCCCCAGTACACGCTACTCTACAGTCATCCAGACAAACAGGTAAGTACACTGGGAGCATGCTGTATGGGCTATGCCTGTGTGGAGTGGGGTGGATGTAAGAAGGAAGGGGGGAGAGTGCGGCATGCATGAAACAACAGTGAGTGCATGTGCCACAGGCCAAGGGTAGGGATAGGGGCCAATGACTGTGACGGTGCAGTTGGTGATAAGTTTCTCTTCCCCCTGTACAAATCATGTAGGTCAGCGCCCACCAGAAAAAAGATATTTGGCGTCCGGACCCTGGGGGTCTACCACAGATGGAGCACCCACTGACGGAAAAGATGGGAGGACATTCGCCGCTGGAGCAAGAAGACGGCGGAGGCTCAGCTGGGGATGGCCTCCCAACGTGGGAGGGGTGCCCGTCGCACCATGACCCCCCTGATGTTCAGGATCCTGGCAGTGGCGTACCCGGAGTTGGATGGGCGCTTGAGGGCATCACGGCAGCCACAAGGGGGTGAGTACACTCTCATCCTGCTGATTTTGTGCACAGTGGGGGGGTCTGGGTGCGGGGAGGTGGGCTGTGTTATTCCCTAGGCCAGGGCAAGTTTAGTAGGCAAGGTCCCTCCGTGGCACCCCACCCCACCTATGTAGAGTGCCAAGTACACCTAGTCATGCCCCTGTGTCATCCATGTGTGTGGGGGGCTTCTGTGTCTGTTGTGTGCGCCAACGGTAGCGGTAATGCATGCACTCAACAAGTCTTTCTTCTGTCCCCGCCCCCCTTTTTGTGGTCTCCCTTTTCTTGTGTGCATTAGCAGCATCAGGCGGAGGAGCAGTGGCACCGGAGCATGAGGGAGCTGCATCCCACATGGCCCTGGAGTGCGAAACTACACACTGGGAGTTCACCAGTGGGACGGAGGGCGGGAGGAGCTCCACGGCGGGGACAGGAGCTGACACCAGCGACACGGACTCGTCCTCTGATGGAGCTCCCATGTTGTGGCGGCAACATCTGTGCCCCCCGCATCTACAGGTACAGCCGCCACCCCCTACCAGCACCGCCCTCCCAACAGCCGCTCAGCCTTTGCCCCGTGCCCGCTCACCCAGGAGGGTGGGCATCACCTTCGCCCCAGGCACCTCAGGCCCTGCCCCAGTCACCCCTGCTGCCCTCAGTGAGGAGGCCATTGACCTCCTCAGGTCCCTCACTGTTGGGCAGTCTACCATTTTGAATGCCATCCAGGGTGTAGAAAGACAGTTGCAACAAACAAATGCATTCCTGGAGGGCATTCATTCTGGTCAGGTGGCCCTTCAGCGAGCTTTTCAGACTCTGGCCTCAGCACTGATGGCAGCCATTGTCTCCGTCTCTAGCCTCCCCCCTCCAACTTCCTCCACCCAGACCCAATCCCCTGTACCCCAGCTTATCCCAAGCACACCTTCAGACCAGCATACACACACCTCAACACACAAGGGAAGCTCATTCAGACATAAGCACCACACATCCCACAGGCACTCACACAAGCATCAGACACATGCAGACACACCAACATTCACTGCCTCCACTGTGTCCCCCTCCTCCTCGTCTCCCTCCTCCCTCCTCCCTCCCAGTCTCATCTCCACTCACACCTGCAGCACTACATCTACAGCCACTACTGCCATCACCAGCACACCCACCACCACACCCCGCTCACGTGCAGTCACCACCCCCACTACCATTCACACGTCCCCTGTGTCCTCTCCCAGTGTGTCTGTGACGCCACCTCCCAAGATACACAAACGCAGGCACACACCCACCCAACAGCCATCCACCTCACGACAGCCTCCAGCACATGCACCTTCACCCAGAGTCAGCAAACTAACACCTCCTACAACCACAACCTCTTCCTCCACTCCCAAACCCCCTCCAGCTACCCGTCCCAGTGTCTCCCAAAAACTTTTCCTGTCCAACCTTGACCTCTTTCCCACACCTCCCCCTCCCCGTCCGTCTCCTAGGTCCCGAACTAGCACCTCAGCCACAACATCTTCGGGACCAGTGGTGCCTGTAGTCACCGGATTATGGAGTGCACCGGCCACCAGGGCAGCCAGTGTGGCACGGAGCCACAGCACAGACAGTCCCCCACCTGTGAAGCATCAAAAGTTGGCCAGTGCCCGGCGGGAGAGGGGCAACACTCCAGCCACCAAAGCCGCTCCCAGGGGTCCCGGTGGGAGTGTTGAGTCAGCTGCGACACCTTCCAAGGTGGGGAAGGGCCACAAGAAACCAGGAAAGTCTGGGAAGAGCAGCACGGCGGAGGAGACCGCCATCATCCCCGCTGCCCAGGAGGCCACAGCCGTCATCCCCGCTGCCCAGGAGGCCACCGCCATCATCCCCGCTGCCCAGGAGGCCACCGCCATCATCCCGCTGGGCTAGAGAGGACTGCCAGCAGAAGCCCCGCTGGGACAGAGAGGACCGCCAGCACAAGCCCCGCTGGGACAGAGAGGACCGCCAGCAGCTGAGTCACTGCAAAGGAGCCCGCCGCCACAAGCACCGCTGAACAGGGCACTGTCGCCACAAGCATCGCTGAACAGGGCACTGTCGCCTCAAGCACCGCTGAACAGGGCATCGCCACTACAAGCACCGCTGAACAGGGCACCGCAAGCACCGCTGAACAGGGCACCACCGCCTCAAGCACCGCTGGCCCATGAGCGCCAAGGGCACTGACACTACTGAGTCCGTCACTGGAAGGATGAAGCACTCTGGGCACAAAGCCCCCTCCAGAACCATTGGTGAGATACATCCACTACCTCTGTCCTTAGTAGGATGAAGCACTCTGGGCACAAAGCCCCCTCCAGAACCAGTGGAGAGATACATCACTACCTCTGTCCTTAGCAGGATGAAGCACTCTGGGCACAATGCCTCCTCCAGAACCAGTGGAGACTTATATCCACTTGAGAGACTGTGGCTTTGCACTCCCCAGGATTGAACAGTGGGCAAACCAGCCACTGTTATCAACTTGAGAGACTGTGGCTTTGAACTCCCCAGGATTGAACAGTGGGCAACCCACCCACTGTAGAGACTTGAGAGACTGTGGCTTTGCACTCCCCAGGATTGAACAGTGGGCAACCCACCCACTGTAGAGACTTGAGAGACTGTGGCTTTGCACTCCCCAGGATTAAACAGTGGGCATGTGGCCCTCTCGTGGATTTGGCGTTGTGCACTCAACCGGCTGAGGTGCCCCACTTTCCTTCCCCCTAAGGTGCCTGTTTTCTTGCTCTCTGATGCCCTTGCAGTGTTCTCTCCATCATGGTCGGGGATCTTGTGTGGGCCTCGCCCATACCGTGTGGGCCCAGTGTTCCAAGGACTTAGTTGGAGCACTACCTGGACTACTATGCTTGGTATATATTTTGTTTATGGTGTATATATATATTTTTCCTTACTTGATTTTAATATGTTACAATGGTTACACTAATTTCCTTTTGCCTTTGCATTCTTCCAGGGGGGCTGGGGGGTGTAACTATAATGTATTAATATGTATTAGTGTGTGTGTTGTAGTGGGTGAGGGTGGGGGTGTTGCATGTGTGTGTCCCTATTTTTTCCCTCCCCCCTCCCCTGTGTCGTAGGTGCAGTACTCACCGTGGTCTTCGCCGCCGGCGTTCGTGCTCCTGGTAGAGGAGCAGGAAGACTATCGCAGGGAGAATTTGGAGTTCCGGCTCCATGGTGTCCTAGTTCCTCGTGGGGTGTGTAGAGGTGAACGTTTTCCCTTCGGAAACCTGTTTCCGCTGTGTTATTATCCGCAGTGAATCTGCCCCGGAAAAAGTGGCGGATTGGCCTGTTGTGATACTGTGGGTGGTACTTTGTCCTCCGCCTGTCTGTTGGCGGTTACTGCCGCGGTGTTTGTTTGTACCGCCGTGGCGGTTGGAGTGTTAAAGTGGCTGTCTTTGTTGGTGGTTTCTGCCACGGTTGTAATTGCAAATTTTTTACCGCCGGCCTTTTGGCGATCTTACCGCCGCTTTAACACCAACCGCCAGGTTTGTAATGACCACCATAGTGTTCAAATGTTGTCCTGTAGTGCCAAATCCAGCAGTGATATTATTCCAGATTTCATGTGATGCAGAATGGATTACAGTTGTGGACTTGTCACAAACTTTTTTCTCAGTGCTTCTTCATGAGGAAAGCCACTTTCTTTTCTGTTTTAAATTCTGTAATTGTGTGTATGCTTTGTGCAGGATCCCACAAGTCTTTTCAGAGTCAGCTTTAATTTTTATCAGGTTTTGAAAAATAATTTGGAATCACTGAAAATACCTTTTCAATCAACATTGGTTTAGTACATTGATGATCTATTGGTTGCTTCAAAGACAAAGAAAGGGTGCAAGCAAGATACTATTGCCCTATTGAAAATTTAAATGTTTGGGTGAAAATGGACATAAAGTGTCCCCAGCAATACTACAGTATTGTCAAAAAGAAGTGAAATATTTGTTTCATGGAATTGAGAAAGATGCAAGAAAAGTTTCTAGAGAGAGTCACAGCTACTTTAAAGATTAATCCATCCACCAGTTACACAGAGAGATGTCAGAATGTTTTTGAGAGAGTTGAGAGAGAGTCTGTGCAGAGCACCAGCTATGGGAATGCCTGACTACACAAACCCATTCTTGTTGTTTTGTCATGAGTGAGATGGTTGTGCGGTTTCAGTTTTGAAGCAGGTACATTGTGGGGTAAACCACCCTGTAACATTTTTTTCTGCTACTTTGAACACAGACAGAGCAGCTTTACCTGGTTGCCTGAGTACTGTTGCAGCGGTTGGTCACAGTATTACTTAATGTGAGAGTATTGTGATGTGACATCCTTTAACTTTTTTGGTCCCACATTCTGTTGAAGTTTTGCTTACCCGAACAAAGACCCAATATTTGGCAAATGCTCGCATTCCCAGGTACGAGCTTCTGATTTAGGCTTTCCTAAAGTTACTCTAAAGAGATGTACTGTGCGTAACACAGCAACCCTGTTACCAGTGGTTGAAGCTGAAAAACTGAAAGAACTTGAACATGACTGTCTGGAAGTTACAGAATTCTACACGAAACCCAGACCTGATATTCAGGATAACATGTTAAAGGAGAATGATCAGATCATTTTTGTTGATGGTCCCTGTTTAAGAAATAATGCAGAAATGCTGAAATCTGTATATCCTGTGTGCACAATTTCTGGAGAAATCGAAGCTTCATGGCTTCAAAAAGAATTGTGTGCACAAGTGGCTGAATTGGTGGCTCTTACTGGAGCATGCTGGATTTCTGCACAGCTTAAAGTTACCATTTTACAGACAGTCAGTATGGATTTGGTGTAGTGCATGATTTTGGGTGGTTTTGGTCCCAGAGAGGTTTTATGACCTCTTCTGGTTCACCATCAGAAATGGTGATAGAATTCATGATTTGTTGCACGCCCTACAATTACCTGAGAAAATTGCTGTGGTCAAATGCAGTGCACATAAGAAATCAAATGATTTTGTTTCAATGGGAAATACTTATGCAGATCACGTTGCAAGGTTTTGAGAGTTGAACTGGATCTCTTTTAATGAGGTCTGGAAAGAACCAAATGTAGATGAAGTAAATCAAAGTTACCTGTTAACAGTGATTGATACATGGGAGGACATCAAAAGTTTGCAACGAAAATGGACCTGAAGATGAAAAGAAAAAATCCATAAAATGTAAATGTTTTCAGAGAGACAACGATGACATATGGGTTTCAAATGAAAAGCAAGTGGTTTTGCCAAACTGCCTACTGACGCAAATGGCAGGATACTATCATGGTCAAGCACATATTGTCAGAGATGCAATAATTCGTACATCCAAATAGTCCTGTTTCAATCTGAAATTTAGTCAGGTTGATGAAGCAATTTGTTACAGATGCATTACATGTCAACAAATGAACATTGGGAAAAGAACAGTTGTTAATCTGAGCCACAATGGAAGAGCAGGTGGTCCATTTAACAGAATGTAGATGGATTTCATTGAGATGCCTGTATTTGGTGGCTCGAAATACGTGTTGTTGATTGTCTGTATTTTTAATCACTAGATTGAAGCTTACCCTACACATAGAAATTATCCTCTTACAGTAGCAAAACTTTTACTGAGAGTGTTGATACCGTGTTTTGGGTTTCGAACCTCTTTAGAATCAGACAGAGGAAGTCACTTCAATAACGAGGTGATTAAATTACTATGTTCAGCCTCAAACATTGAGCAGAAGTTGCACTGTAGCTATCGCCCTGAAGCTTCTGGATTGGTAGAGCGAATGAATGGCACTTTGAATGCCCGGCTTGCAAAGATGTGTGCATCTATGAATCTGAAATGGCCAGATGCTTAACCTTTAGTTTTGATGAGAAACACACCCGACAGAAAGACTGGGCTTTCTCCCCATGAAATACTCATGGGCAGAGCAATGAGATTGCCAGCTATGCTCGTTAACATAACAGATGACATGGTGCTGGATTATTGCAAGAGTCTAGCTGAAGTGGTTCACTCTTTTTCTCACCAGGTGGATGCTTCAACAATGCCACCATCCAGGACAGGGGCACAGTCTGTAAGCTTGTGATTGGGTGGTCGTGAAGAAAGATGTGAGAAAAACTTGTCTGGAGCCTCGGTGGAAGGGGCCCTTCCAGGTCGTGCTCAAGACAATTACTGCTGTAAAGTGTGCTGGTATTCCATACTGGATTCATGCCAGTCACATTCAAAAAGTGCCCTATCCTCTGGATGTTGAAAAAAATGAGCTGTTGAGAGCAACTACTATACAGTCTCAAGAAGAAAGAAGAAAAACTGTGGAAACAGTAGCAGAGACAGTGCAAACTGTTGAAGATCCAGGTACACCTCTAAGAGACAATATAAATACACCACTGAGGGATGAAATAGAGGTTCCTTAAGCTGCTCAAGCATCAGTAGACATAGCAGGAGAGTCAAGTCATAGGTGGACTCTCCCAGAAGCAGATGATTGAAGAGATCAATTGAAACAAATCTTGTTTCCTCAACCAGCTGAGGAGGGAGCTGAGTTGAATCAAAGTCATGTAGATTTGACTCCTCCTGAATGAGCTAATGTTGCAGGTATGTCAAGTCAAGGTCAAAATCTTGCTCAATCCAGAAGAGTTGTAAGTCCAGTTTTGTAACTGACATTGTCAAAAAAGCTGTGATAGGAGATAAATGGCCCACATCACAGACAAGTGAAAAAGTTTCAGATATACTGTCAACTATAAATAAAGAGCTAGACACAACAATAAGAGCCGATACTGATAAAGATCTGAGTGAAGGTGAAGTAAATGCAAATCGAAGATCAAAAAGAAAAAGGATTGCAAGTCAAAAGTACTCAGGTCCTGTTTGGGTGTACTTCACATTAGATAAATGGCAACATGAGGGTGTCTCCTTTTGTTTTGACGGTGAGAATTAAGCCCAACATTTTGGAACTTGTCATCTCCCAAGAGGATTTTATGGAGTTGTTATTTGGTAGTTGTATTCCCAAAGATTTACCAGATCGACAATTTGGATGACACATGACACAAATGAAATACAAAGACCAGGATCTAAAAAATGAAGTTACTCTTAAATAATTGGGGATATAGTTGGAGTAATTATTACTTCTGTAGGAGTTGTTTTGAAAATTAGAAAGTTGTCTACTACTATGATAACATGTCGACCGATTTTTCTGGAGCTACAATCTTAATGCATACTGAAATGGCTGCGGTCCATTCAATAGTTCTCCAAAATTGACTGGTGTTAGACATACTTTTAGCAAAGGAAGTTGGGGTCTGCCAGATGCTGAAAGCGAAACATTGTTGCACGTATATAACTGGCAATAGTAAATGAATAAGAAATGTTATTAAAAATCTGACATATTCAAATTCTAACTTAAAAGATCTGAAAGAGCCCGATGGTTTGGGAAAATGTTGGTAAAGGTTTTACAAAAGTGAACAATTGGCTGGGAAATCTTCTTCAAGGGATTGTGGGAACTGTTTTGAAACCATTATTAATTGTGGTTGTATGTGTCATCCTCATAGTAGGTTCTTGCAAATTTTACAACCTGATTAAAAGACAGAGGATGAAAAATGAACAGAGGAGGGAAGAAAATAAACCAGAAAAGATGAGAAGCAGATATTATCTGGATTTAAAAATGACTAAAAACTAGACAAAGCCAAAAAATAAGAAATATTTCAGGGAAACTAAGCTCTGAATTTTGACAAGCTAACAAATTGATACAAGTATTAATGAGTAAATATTTGTGATGACACACAAGGTCGTCAGAGGAGGGATTGTTAGACAGCAAGTTAATTAATAAAATTTTGAAGTATTCCAGTACTAATTAATAGAGTAAAATGTGTGTTTAAAAAGTACATCATGTAAAATGGCAACGGTGGCGGACACCATACTCAAAACAAATGGGCCCTCATTATAACCCTGGCGGTCGGTGTTAAAGCGGCAGTAATACCGCCAACAGGCCGGCGGTAAGAAAAATGGAATCATGACCACAGCAGATACCGCCAACATAGACAGCCACTTTAACACTCCGACAGCCACGGCAGAAGCAACAAACACCGCAGTGGTAACCGCCGACACACAGGCGGAAGACAATGTACCGCCCACCCCATTACAACCCGCCCATCCGCCAGCTTTTTCGGGGCGATACCAACACCATCAAAAGCACAGCGAAAACAGTACTTGGAAGGGAAACCACTCACCTCTCAACACTCAACAAAGAACCAGGACGCCATGGAGCCCGAACTACAGGTGCTACCAATGTTGGTGTATCTTCTCATCTACCAGGAGTACGAACGGCAGCAGCGACGACCTCAGTAAGTACTGCACCTAGCACACAGGGGAGGGGGGAGGAAAAAGAGAGTGATACACACGCAACACGCAACACCCCCACCCCCAACCTCACCCCCAACACCATACACACAAACACATGCATCAGCATTACATATACACCCGGTAACCCTCTGGAACTTTGCTAGGATGAAAGGAATGGAGTCAAAATAGTGTCATATTTGAAATAGTCAGATATACGTTACAAATGCAAAAACAGTATTTACAATATGTACATAAGGCAGTACATTGTCCACTCAAAATGTCCGTGGGCCACTGGGCCAAAACTCATAGGCCAAGCCCACACTTGACTCCTGCCTCAAAACGGAGAGAACACTGCAGGGGCATCAGGTCGAAAACACACAGGCACCTCAGGGGGACAGTGAAGGGGGGCACCTCAGCCGGAAGATGGGACAACGCCACTGCTCCTGGTTGGGGCTCCATGCCCACAGCGATGTTCTGGGGAGTGCAAAGCCACAGACTCTCAAGTGGGTGGTTTGCCCACTGCTTGGTCCTGGGGAGTGCAAGGCCACAGTCACTCAAGTGGGTGGTTTGTCCACTGCTTGGTCCTGGGGAGTGCAAAGACACAGTCTCTCAAGTGGGTGACATGTTCCACTGGTTCTGGAGGAGGCTTTGTGCCCAGTGTGCTTCATCCTGCCAAGGATAGGGTGGGTGTATGCCTTTCTCCACAGGTTCTGGAGGGGGCTTTCTGCCCAGGCTGTTTCATCCTACCAAGGATGGTGTAAGTGGATGCCTTTCTCCACAGGTTCTGGAGGGGGCTTTGTGTCCAGTCTGCTTCATCCTGCCAAGGATAAGGTGAGTGGATGCCTTTCTCCACAGGTTCTGGAGGGGGCTTTGTGCCCAGTGATGCAACACTTGGGGGGTGCCAGGTCACAGTCCCTCACTTGGGTGTCTGAGCCACGAGATTTGCAGTGACCAGGATGCATGATAGTCCATGGAGGCAGGGCTAGAGTCCATCCGGCGGCGGTCACGGCTGCACAGTGGTGGTAGTGCCGGTGCTGGTGGGGGTGCTGCCAGTGGTGGAGGGAGGCTCCAGTCCTTCTCCTGCAGCCTCAGACGGCTGCCCACTGGGGCTGCTGCTGCTGACAGTAGTGTTGCTTGCAGCGGTGCGGGTGGCGGTGCTTGCGGTGTGGCTGCTGGCGGTGCTGGCCACGGTGCAGGTGGCAGTGGTTGTGGTTGTGCTGGTAGCCACCAGCCTTTCTATTGCAGCCTCGGACGGCTGAAGTACATTGTCTGTTGTTTTGTGCCCATTCCTGACCTTGGCAGATGGTGGTGTCACTTTGGGTCTGGCAGCTGGAGTCTTTGGGGTGGGCTTGCTGGGTGGTTGTTGTTCCTTCCCCTTGCTGGTAGCTGTCCTCTTCTTCACCTTGCCAGGTGGCAGAATGGTTTTAGCCTTGGCTGGGGTTGGTGGCACACTGGCTGGTCTGACAGGTGTCCCCTTTGAGCCTCTGACAGCTGCAGGAACCACAGCGGGCCTGGACTTTGTGGCTGAGGTGCTGGGCTGGGTTTTGTCCACCCTGGCCCAAGGGGAAGGATGGTGGGGAGAGGAGGGCACAGGTCAATGTTTGCCAGGAAAACCTTTTTTTGGAACACTGGGGCGGGAAGAGGGAGAAGGTTTGGGAGTGGAGGAAGAGGGAGTGGTTGTAGGAGGTGTCTGTCTGCTGAGTATGGGTGCAGGTGCATGTGTTGGATGGTGTTGTGAGGTGGATGGCTGTTGGGTGGGTGGGTGCTTGCGTTTCTGTACTTTGGGAGGAGGGGTCACAGACACAGTGGGAGAGGACACAGGGGACGTGTGCATGGATGTGGGGGTGGTGACTGCCAGTGAGGGTCGTGTAGTGATAGGCGTGCTGGTGATGAATGTGGTGGATGAGGATGTAGTGCATGTAGGTGTGAGTGGAGACGCTACTGGAAGGGAGATGGACGAGGAGGAGGACACAGTGGATGTTGGTGTGTCTACATGGGGATGGTGCTTGTGTGAGTGCCTGTGAGATGAAGTGTGGTGCTTGTTTTTGCCTGAGCCACTTTTGTTTTTTGATTTGGGTGAATGCTGGTCTGAAGGTGTGCTTGGGATGGGCTGGGGTTGAGGGGATTGGGACTGGGTAGAAGAAGTTGGAGGGGGGAGGCTAGAGACAGGGACAATGGCTGCCATCAGTGTGGAGGCCAGAGCCTGAAATGCTCTCTGTTGGGCCGCCATGCCAGAGTGAATACCCTCCAGGTATGCATTTGTTTGTTGCAAATGCCTCTTGACTCCCTGGATGGCATTCAGTATGGTTGAGTGCCCAACAGTGAGGGATCTCAGGAGGTCAATAGCCTCCTCACTGAGGGCAGCAGGGCTCATTGGGGCAGGGCCTGAGGTGCATGGGGCGAAGAAGATGCCCACCCTCCTGGGTGAGCGGGCACGGGAAACACGCTGAGGGGCTGCTGGGAGGGCGGTGCTGGTGGGGGGTGGTGGCTGTACCTGTTGTTGGGGTAGGCACAGAGGTGTCCGCCACTGCCAGGGAGCTTCCATCGGAGGAGTAGTTGCTGTCTGTGGTCTCCTCTCCTGTCCTCGTCATGGTGCTCCCCTCACCCACCGTCCCACTGGTGCCCTCACCGTTGGTGGATTCGGCCTCCAGGCCCATGTGGGATGCAGCTCCTTCTGTCGCCGGTGCCACTGCTCCTCTGCCAGATGATGCTAATACACACAAGGACAGGGTGACAACACAAAAAGGGGGGGAGAGACAGAGGATACACTTGGTCAGTGCCAGCAACAACACTACCATTGATGTACACAACACACAGGGAACAGCCTATGCACTAGGCCATGCACTACCAGCTACAATGCTAGTCACCAGCCCATGGGGTACAATGCCTAACGCCATCAGCTGCACTCCTCAAACCAACAGGTCCCTGCCCAGTAGTAGATGCCCACTAACACTATTGGGGTTGGAGTGCTTCAGAGCCTGACCAACAAGGGACCTACCCTGCCATGTTCGCCCTGGCCTTAGGGGCACCCACAGTCCACATCCCCACCCAGGTAAAATCTTAATGCGCGCAAAGTAATAAATGTGAATTTGTACTCATCCCCTTGTGGCTGCTGTGATGCCCTCAAGCGCCCACCCAACTCTGGATAGGCCACCGCCAGGATGCGGAACACCAGGAGGTTCAGGGTACAAAGGGCACCCCTTCCTCATTGGGAGGTCACCCCTCAGCTGGGCCTCTGCCGTCTTCCTTCCCCAGTGGCCCAGGTCCTCCCACCCTTTGCAGCAGTGGGTGCTCCGTCTGTCAAAGACCCCCAGGGTCCGCACCTCCTTGGTGTTGGCACGTTAAATACCCTTTTTCTGGTGGGCTCTGACCTGCAGGAAAAAGACAGGAGAAGAGGGAATTAGTTAACCATCCGGACCGTCACACTCATGACCCACCATATCCCTCCCATCCCCTGACGCACATACATTGACTACCATACATGCTACACTCTGGCCAGGACACCTCAGCCCCGCCTACATGTGGCCTACACACACAGCACTCCATCCATTCATAGCCCACACATCATGCTCACAGTGTACTTACCTGTTTGTCTGGAGGACCATAAAGTAAAGTGTACTGGGTTAGGACCCCATCCACCAGTCTCTTCAAATCCTCCGCAGTGAAGGAAGGGGCCCTTTCCCCAGACACATGAGCCATTGTCACTTCCAGACACAGGTTACAGCAGCAGTGTAGGTCCTCTCCTGTTGAAGGTCAGGTAGCAAGTGAGTGAATAGATAGAAAATGGCGTTCATGTCCGCGGCAGTGCGTACCCATAGGAATGTATCGTTCCGTAGCGGTGCGTATCCTGGAACCCATAGGGCCCAATGATAACCAATGCGAAGTTGCGCGGCTGTCATCGACTGCCTACCGCAACGGCACACAACGCCAGCAGAATTACCTCATTTCTACTTGTTCCTCCTCACAGGTCAGGCAGCCGTCATTTTAGGGGGGCACAGGCCATGGCACCTAACTGTGTCACAGCAGACATTGGCACAGCAACTGACTCTCGGATTCACATACTGGTTCTGTAAATGTAGAAATGCATCATTATTATTGCAATAGATGTGTGATTATGACCCTCTCACCCATAGGCTTCGACCGCTGAGGATGAATATGAGATGGAGACATCCTCCAGTGTACAGACCCCTGGTGGACCTTGGGACAATGGAGGACAATGGAAGACAGACACATTATCCTAACCTACAGACTTGATCGGGCCACAATCCAAGAACTGTGTGCCCAATTGGAGCCAGACCTGATTTCAGCTATCCACCAGCCCACAGGTATCCCCCCTCTAGTGCAGGTGCTGTCAGTGCGCCATTTCCTGGCAAGTGGTCCCTTTCAAACAACAGTGGCAATGATATCAGGGATGTCTCAGCCAATGTTCTCAAACGTGTTGACCAGAGTGTTGTCTGCCCTGCTGAAACACATGCGCAGCTACATTGTATTCCCACAGGTGGAGGATTTGGCCACAGTGAAAGCTGACTTCTATGCCCTGGGACATATCCCCAACATCATTGGTGCCATTGATGGTACACATTTAGCATTTGTCCCCCCCGAGAAATGAACAAGTGTTCAGAAATAGAAAAAACTATCACTCTATGAATGTGCAGATGGTGTGTTTGGCGGACAAGTACATCTCCCATGTGAATGCCAAGTATCCTGGCTCTGTGCATGATGCCTTTATCTTGAGTAATAGCAGCATCCCATATGCGACGACTCAACTCCAGAGGCATCGGGTGTGACTAATAGGTGAGCCCATGGTCCCCACCCAGTTGATGTAGGTATATGGGTGTGGGGTTGTCCCTAACGGTGGATGCATGTCCAACAGATAACCCTTGAATATTTGCAGGTGACTCTGGTTACCCCAACTTCTCATGGCTACTGACCCCAGTGAGGAATGCCAGGACAAGGCCAGACGAACGTTACAATGAGGCACATGGGCGAACAAGGAGGATCACTGAAAGGATATTTGGCCTCCTGAAGGCCAGATGCTGGTGCCTCCATCTGACAGGTGGATCCCTGTACTACTCACCCAAGAAGGTGTGCCAGATCATCATTGCATGTTGCACAACCTGGCCTTGAGACGCCAGGTGCCCTTTCTGTAGGAGGATGAGCCTGGAGATGGTCTTGTGGCAGCAGTGGAGCCTGTGGACAGTGAGGAAGAAGAGGCATAGGAAGAAGATGTGGACAACAGAAGTAATATCATACTGCAGTACTTCCAGTGACACACAGGTAAGACACTGTAACTTCACTTTACTTTTCAGTTTTCTTCTGGACATTGTACAAGGCAGCCTGATTTACCTATGTCTATGGCCACTTACTGTACCCTTTGGCATCTCTATTTTCAGATCTCTGTGGCCCACTCTGGCTCCTGGTATGTTTACTGCTGCCCAATAAAGGTCATACCAATGTATATATAACTATATATGACTTGCAATGTTTTCAGAATGTTGTACTAATACATATTTAAATCATTTGACAGACTCCAGATTTGTATTTGTTCCAAGGGTGTTTATTTAAGTGCTAATAAATAGAGGAGGATGTGCAATGGGCTGGGGTGATGGTGGAGGAATGTCCAGTTAGAGTCCAGTCTCTTGGTATCAAAGTGCATGGTCCAATTGGGCATAGGAAGGGGAGCAATGGCAGTTCAAGGTGGACAGGGTGACAGAGTGGGACCGAAGGGTGACAATCAGGAGAGTCTTATTTCCTGGCGGGAGTCTTGGCAATGTTCTCTAGCTTCTGCCTGGATCGCAGGGACCATTTGCGGGGTGGTTCTCCTTCTGCAGGGGGTGGGGTGCTGGTGGCCTGTTGATTCTGTGGCAGGGCCTTCTGTCCACTAGCGCCGGAGGAGGTGGAGGGCTGTTCATCGGTGTGGCTAGTGTCAGGGGCCCGTTGGTGTGCCACTGCCTCCTTCATGGTGTTGGCCATGTCACCCAGCACCCCTGCAATGGTGACCAGGATGGTGAAGATGTGTTTGAAGCCCTCCCCGATCCCCAGGTACTGTCCCTCCTGCAGCCGCTGTGTCTCCTGCATCTTGGCCAGTATCTGGCCCATGGTCTTCTGGGAATGGTGGTATGGTCCCAGGATGTTGGAGAGTGCCTCATGGAGAGTGGGTTCCTTGGGCCTGTCCTCCCCCGTCACACAGCAGTCCACCCAGCTTCCCTGTTGTCCTGTACCTCTGTCCCCTGAACTGTGAGCCTACTGCCACTGACCCCAGGTCCCTGATCGTCCTGTGTTTGAGGGGTTGCGTGGGGTCCCTGTAGTAGTGGACACACTGCTGATTGACGTGTTCTGAGGACAGTGGCATGGGCCTGCTGGGTGGGTGCTGTGGTGGTGTATCCTGAGGGGGGAGGCTCTGTGGTGGTATGGGACAGTGGCAGGGTAACCGACTCTCCAGAGGTCCCCGATGGGCCAGGTTGGTCATCGTGATCCAGCATGCAGAGCTGCTGTCATCACTGTGGGCCTCCTCGGAGGGACTGGATGTTGATGGCACCTCCTCTCCGGTGACGTTGCGTAGGGGTCCTGTGGGGCTGCAAATGCAGTGTTATTGTATCTGCGTGTGCCATCTTGTGCATGGGTGTGTTTCCCTGTATGGTTGTGATTGCCCTGTCAACTCAGTGGTGATTTTGTGGGCTAGGTGATTCTCTCTAATAGCCATGAAGGTCTGTGATGGGTGTCCATGCAGGTCTGTGATGGGGGTCCATGCATTGGTGTGGCATGCTAGGCTTGGTATTGGGATGGGTAGGTTGTGATAGTGGGGTATATGTGAGGTGGTGGAGTGATGGGTGTGAGGGTAGGGGTAGGAGTTTGTGATGGCATGCAGGTAGGGTGGGGGATATAGTAGTAAAGATTTGACTCACCTGGTCCAGTCCTCCTGCTACTCCTGCGAGGCCCTCAGGATGCATGATGCATGATCGCCAAGACTTGCTCCTCCCATGTTGTTAGTTGTGGGGGAGGAGGTGGGGGTCCACTGCCAGTCCTCTGTACTGCTACCTGGTGTCTTGCAACCACAGAACGCACCTTTCCCCGTAGGTCGTTCCACCTCTTCCTGATGTCATCCCTTGTTCTGGGGTGCTGTCCCACGTCGTTGACCCTGTCCACGATTCTCCGCCATAGCTCCATCTTCCTAGCAATGGAGGTCTGTTGCACCTGTGATCCAAATAGCTGTTATGATTTCCTTCACCATGACTCTTACCTCCTCCTCAGAGAACCTGGGGTGTCTTTAGGTGCCATGGATGTGGTGTGAGTGATATGTGTGAGGATGTGTGGGGTGATGTGTAAGGTGCTGTGTTGGGGTTTGTGGTGTGAGGTGCGTGGATGGTGTATGGGTGATGGTGTTCTGTGGCTCAGATTTAGTGGGTGCTCCTGGCTTGTGTCTCTCTCTGTTGGCAATCTTTTTTTTCTCGTAAAGGGTTGTGGGTAATGTGTGTGTGTGTTTTATAGTGGTGTGGGTGTGGTGTGTGTATGTGTGTCAGGTGTGTGTAGTTTGAATTGTCCAATGTGGTGTAGTTTTGTAAGTGTGTGAGGGCGGCGGTGTGTACCACCAATCGTTTACCACGGTTGAAAGACCGCCACGGTGATTCGTGGGTCGTGATACTGTGGGCGTATTCCTGTTTGGTATAACAGTGTGGGTTTTGCTATCGCCAGTTTATCACTGACCTTTGGTGTGGTGGACTTGTGAGGGTGTCTGTATAGTGGCGGATTTCTCTGTGTGGGTCATAATACCTATAGCGGTATACCGCCATGGTCACGGTATGTTGGCAGCCGTCAGCACAGTGGTAGGCGGCATTTACCCCCAGGGTTGTAATGAGGGCCATAATATAGAAAAATATTAACATTTAATGTAGAAATGTTTTGTTTTTTATTAATATAGATTAATATGAACACTAATGTGATTGGATTCAATGATTATTAGGTTTAAATATGAATTCACATGTTTTATTAAATATAGGCCTACATGGACATACCTAAAGGTAAATCTATGTGCAATGTCTCTGTCTCAGCAGTTTCTAGAAAATTCAGCGTTCATTATTCATTTATTTGCAGATTTTTCATAAACACCTCAAATGTATTAGGCAGATAGTTATATAACATCCTGTGTCACACATGTTATTGTAGAAATGTTTGTTCTTTTGCTTGTAATGTTTACTCTTCCTGGGATGAGATATTGTGTACCAAGGAGCAATAGTCTTCAGTGTTCATGTATAACCTGCAACAATTGTCTTCTACTGCGGAAACTGGTGACCAGGAGCAAGAGAAGATGGTCCAATCATGAGTGCAAAAAATGAAGAAAAGATACTTCTGAAACCTGGAGCAAAGCTGATTAGTTATGTCCTAAACCATCCCATAGACTGTCCAATAGCATCCTAGCTAGCTGTTTTCTAGGGTTTTAATATAGCAATGTTTAGATTATGTAAATTTAGTGTGAGTGTTGTTTTCACTTTCATACTTT
Organism: Pleurodeles waltl; assembly: GCF_031143425.1. NCBI lineage: Eukaryota > Metazoa > Chordata > Amphibia > Caudata > Salamandridae > Pleurodeles > Pleurodeles waltl. The sequence goes on from NC_090436.1 coordinate 731,143,474, forward strand.
AAGATTTTTCTTTTTACTCTGCTAGTGAAATCATATGTTATATCATTGGCTTTCTGTCATTGATGGTTCAGTTACAATAAGGCCAAACACTACTGAAATGTGTTCCATGTTCATGACCTGTTCAAATGAAGACTGAAGATGCTCTGCTGATGAAGACCTCGCTGCTTGTTGGTCCAATCCATTAAGGAGAGGTATAACCATATGTGCTTTTGTTCTTTTTGCAAATTTGTATTTATTCTCTCTTTAGAAATCCAAATTTTTGGTTAGCGTCCTAGCTAAATGTTTCCAAATTAATTGTTTTTTTTTTTTTCTTTTTGCATGTCCCAACATGTGTATCTAATTAGTATAATAGTTTAGGATGGCATATTCAAATTTGTTCAAATAAAATGTAATTGTTATTGAGTCATCTGTGTTAACTAAATGTATTCTGTTTTCATTAATCATATTCTCTTTTTAATATTCAGTGTTGTTATTCTTGAATGTTTGATGATACATTTTCTAGGTAGGGTAAGGTTTTTTTTTTAGATCTTTTGCTCAGCCTGTGTTGTTTCTGTTATTGTATCACTTGATTCTTCATATGATTTACGTGACTGTAGCATTGTTAATTTAGGGTCGTAAATGTTTTTAACTTACTAAACTGGTGTGGTGATTCATGGCCACATGGGTCATGGTGCATGGAAATTAATGACTCAATAACTAAATGCTATTGTTTTAAATTGTTTTGAATTGTTGTTTAATGTTGTTTAGGAGGTTATCACCAGGCCCGTAGCCAGGAACTTTTGACTGGGAGGGGCATGGCCCCTATAATGAGGTTCTATTGAATTAAAATGTTTGAAAAACATTCTAATGTACTGCAGTTATTTCAAAGCAATGTATTTTTTATTGCATTTTTTGATTATAGTATACAGTTCCCTAGGGATTTTTGGTGAAAATGTGTGACAAATTATGGTGGTGATTATGATATTGGTGGTGAGTGATAAAGTGGCGGTAATGCTGCCAATAGGCTGGCGTAATTACTGCCAAATTATGACCATGGCGGTGATAACTCCCATAGACAGCCAATGTGCCACACCAACTGCCAGGGTGTAAACACCACTGACCACTGAGGTAGCAATCAACAGCCAGGCGGAAGTCAAGGTACCGCCCACCATATTATGACATAGCACACCACCACGATTTCTGGGGAGGTACTAATGCCATCAAGACCCTGGCAGAAACAGAACACAGAAGATGAAAGACTCTCCCTCGGAGACACAGCGAAGATCAAGACTGCCATGGAACCGGAACTTCAAGTTTTCCCCAATGCTCTTCTATGCCAGCGCTCCACCTGGGACACCAACACCGACGATGACGACGACGGTGAGTACAGCCGCTTAGCACACAAGGGAGGGAGGGAGAAAAAGGAGAGTGACACACACACACTCACAACACACACCATTCGCACACACACCATATACACAACCAGCTGCAGAGGAAAAACAATATCACAGGGCACACATCATAATATTGCAGGGACTACAGCATTCCAGAACTGAAAGTGTAATTTGATGAAAACAGCCACCATATTGTCCATGTGACAAAATACACATGAGTCACTGTGCAGAAAGGGCCAATGGCCAGTCCAAAGTACAAAAGGCCCACATGGCCACAGGGGCACAGTCCAATCCAAAACTCTTTCCATGACTTAATCCGCACTACAGTGTGCAGGGGCATCATGGTGGGAGTATCCAGGCACCTCAGGGGGAAGGGGGTGGGGGGCACCGCAGCTGAAGTGGGGAACTTGCTCACTGGTTCCGGAGGGGGCTCCATGCCCATTTTCCTATGCTGTGGAGTGCAAGGTCACAGTCTCTGAAGTGGGGAACTTGCCCACTGGTTCTGGAGGGGGCTCCATGCCCATTTTCCTATGCTGGGGAGTGCAAGGTCACAGTCTCTGAGGTGGGGAACTTGCCCACTGGTTCTGGAGGGGGCTCCTTGTACACCAGTCCCTGGCGGTGGCCTACATGCCCTCTGCTGGAGGTGAGGGTTGCTTTGTCCCAGCCTGAGGTGAGGGCTGCTGTGTCCCAGCCTGAGGGAAGGGCTGCTGTGTCCTAGCCTGAGGTGAGGGCTGCTGTGTACCAGCTTGAGGTGAAGGCTGCTGTGTCCCAGTCTGAGGTGAGGGCTGCTGTGTCCCAGCCTGAGGTGAGGGCACGTTGACCACTGCTGTTGGGGGGGCTCTTGCCCCTCTTAGTCGGTGGAGTGGGATCCTTCCCTTTCCTGGCTGGTGGAGTGGGATCCTTCCCTTTCCTGCCTGGTGAAGTGGGATCCTTCCCTTTTCTGGGTGGTGGACTGGGATCATTCCCTCTCTTGGGTGGTGGAGTGGGATCCTTCCCTCTCTTACCTCCACGACTAGGAGGTGCCTTCACTGTCGCCTTGGACTGTTTGGCTGAGGTGCTGGGCTGGGTCATTGGGACCCTGCTCTTACAGGCAGGACGGGGGTGGAGGGTGAGGGAAGAGGTCAAGTTGCATAAGGAAAAGCTTCTTAGGGACGGTGGGGCAAAATGATGGAGGAGGGATGGGATTGGAGGTTGAGGGAGTGGTTGTCAGAGGTATACGTCTGCTGGACTTGGGTGCAGGTGCATGGGCAGTGTGCTGATGTGAGGTGGATGGCTTTTGGGTGTCTGTGTGCACGTGCTTGTGTCTTTTAGGAGTTGGGGCAGACACGGTGGGAGAGGACACAGGGGACGCGTGGATGGATGTTGTGGAGGTGGCTGCAAGTGAGGTATGTGTGCTGCTTGGTGTGGTGATGGTGGTGGCTGTTCATGCAGTGCATGCAGGTGTGAGTGCGGATGTGACAGTGAGGGAGGAGGAGGAGGGGGAGACAATGGAGGCAGTGGATGTTGTTGTGTGTGCAACTGTCTGTTGTTTGTGGAGTGTTTGTGGCCTGAAGTGTGCTGCCTGTATTTGTCTGTGCCACTCTTGTGTGATGTTTTGTGTGCATGCTTTTGTATATGTGTGCATGGGATGGGTTGGGGTTGAGGAGATTGGGACTGGGAAGTGGTAGTTGGAGGGAGGACAGTAGGAACAGGGACAATGGCTACCATCAGAGAGGAGGCCAGTGCCTGGAACGATCTCTGTTGGATCGCCAATACACTGTGAATACCCTCCAGGAATGCATTGAATTGCTGCATCTGGGATGCCAGCCCCTGGATGGGATTCACAATGGTTGACTGCCCTACAGAGATGGTTCTCAGGAGGGCAATAGCCTCCTCACTGAGGGCAGCAGGGCTCACTGGGACAGGGCCTGAGATGCCTGGGCGAAGGAGATGCCCACCCTCCTGGTTGAGCGGGCAACTCGGTGAGGGGCTACTGGGAGGGCGGTGCTGGTATGGGGGTGGCGGCTGTAGCTGGGGTGGTTCCACAGTTGTCTGCCACCACAAGGGAGCTTCCATCAGAGGAGGTATCAGAGTCAGTGTTGTCACCTCCTGTCTCCGCCGTGGTGCTCCCCTCGCCTTCTGTCCCACTGGTCCCCTTGGCATCGGTGGAATCTGCCTCCTGGGTCATGTGGGATGCAGCTCCCTCTGTTGCCAGTGCCCCTGCTCCTCTGCCAGATGATGCTAATGCACACATGGACAGGATGACAGAAGAAAAAAAGGGGGAGGTTAGAGAGAAAGAGAGCACTGGGTCAATTACAGCACTAACACCACAGATGGAATACACATTACCGTCACAGACAGGGATCAGGATTGTGTCCCATGCATCGCACTGGCATTACATTGGCTAAGTACCACAGCAAGAGGGGAACCAAACACCGCCAACTGCACCCCTCCTGGGACCCCCTACGCCCTGTATGACATGGTATGCAACCTAGCTATGTTACCAAATTTAGCAATATACCCATTACCCTTGAGCTGGATCACTCTGCGGTCTCTGAGCTTGCATTGAGGGGCACCCACTAACTGACAGCCACCACCAGGTTCCCATGCCAACTACCAATCATAGTTGTAATGCACACTGTACTCACCCCCTTGTGGCTGCTGTGATGCCCTTAAGCGCCCATCCAGCTCTGGGTAGCCCACAGCCAGTATGCGGGCCATCAGGGGGGTCAGGTTCTGATGGGCAACCTGCCCACGTTGGGATGCCATCCCCAGCTGGGCCTCTGCAGTCTTCCGGGCCCAACATCTCAAGTCCTCCCACCTCTTCCTACAGTGGGTGCTCTGCCTGCTGCAGACCCCCAGGGTCTGCACGTCCTTGGCAATGGCACACCACAATCCTTTCTTCTGATGGGCACTGACCAGCAGAGGAAACACAGTCACGAGGACACTATTACACATCCAATCCAGCCTGTCACACATATGGTCCACAAATCCCCTTCAATCACCATTCACACACACATTATTCAGCGCCCGCCATGTACACTACCACCAGACCTACGTACCCCCCAAATGACACGATGCTTGCACACACATCTCCATGCGACCCTGTCACATGCTTCGTGCCCAAGGTGTACTCACCTGTTGGTCTGGAGGCCCATACAGCTGCCCATACTGTGGTAGGACCCCATCCACCAAACGCTCCAACTCCTCTGAAGTGAAGGCAGTGGCCCTTTCCCCTGTCACATGGGCCATAGCAGGATCCAGACACAGGTCACAGCAGCAGGTGTTGTCCTGTGGAAAGTCAGGAATCGAGTGAGGTTATGGACAGAAAATGGTGGTCACGTCCGCGGCAGTCTACACCATCACCACCGCCGGTGATCCCCATTGGCCACTGTACTCCTTAGAGCCCCATGTTATCCAATGAGGAATAGCACGGCGGTGCAAGACCGCCTTCTGGCATGACACGCAACGCCGGTGGAGTTACCTTACTTCCACCTCTCCCTACATACAGGACAGGCAGTCGACATTTTATGGTGATGGACAATATTCAGATAATCGAGAACTGTGTAATTTCCATTTTTTGCACATACATTGCCATTCCCAATGTACCTTCACGTTCCTGTACTATCTACACTGAGGTGGTAGATCCATTGTTTAAATTGTGACAGCCTACTCACTCTTGTGTCCCATAGATACCTACCACTGCGGAGGAATCAGAGGAATGAGACAAGCCCCCGTGTACAGACCCCTTGGGGACTTGGCTACACTGGAGGAGAGGCACATAATACTCAACTATAGACTGGACCGGGCCACAGTCACAGAGCTATATGCTCAACTGGAGCCTGATCTGATATCAGCTATCCGTCATCCCACTGGGATACCACCTCTAGTGCATGTTCTATCAGTGCTTCATTTTCTGGCAACTGGTCCATTCCAAGTGAAAGTGGGCTTGGCAGCAGGAATGTCACCGCCAATGTTCTCAATTGTGCTGGCAAGGGTTTTGTCTGCCCTGGTGAAACACATGTGCAGCTACATTGCTTTCCCCCAGGTGGAAGATTTGGTCACTGTGAAGGCAGGATTCTATGCAATGGGGCATATACCCAACATTATTGAGGTGATTGACTGTACACATGTTGCGTTTGTCCCCCCCGACAGAATGAACAGGTGTTCAGGAATCGGAAGCGTTTCCACTCACTCAGTGTGCAAATGGTGTGCCTGGCTGACCAGTACATCTCACACGTCACTGCCAAGTATCCTGGGTTGGTGCAGGACACCTTCGTCCTGAGGAATATCAGCATTCCACATGTAATGGCACAACTACAGAGGCATAGGGTGTGGCTAATTGGTGAGGTTGAATCCCCACCCAGTGTATGTCAGCGTATGCCTTCTTGTGTTGACCCCATACCATTGTGTAAGGCTAATCTTTGTCCCTCAATACTTGCGAGTGACTCTGGCTATCCCAACCTATTGTGGCTCCTGACCCCTGTGAGGAATGCCAGGATAGGGACTGAGGACCATTATAATGATGCACATGGGCAAACCAGGAGAATTATTGAGAGGACCTTCGGCCTCCTGAAGGGCAGGTTCAGATGCCTTCATCTAACCAGTGGATCCCTGTGCTACTCACCCGAGAAGTTCTGCCACATAGTAGTGGCATGCTGCATTTTGCACAACCTGGCCCTCAGACGACATGTGCAGTATCTGCAGGAGGAGGAGCCTGGAAATGCCCCTCTGACAGTAGAACTGACCATTTCTCTGATTATTGATATGTTCTGCATGGCTGTAGCAGGATGGCATTCACTTCCTTTGGATCTCTATTTACTGTCACCTATCATTTTGCAGATGTTTGTGATATGACAACGGTGTACTGATGTCATGTCTACAGACAGATACAAGTCTTAAAATGTATGCTATCACAGTGTTCAGATCATTTGCACAAGATGTAACTGTTTCCATATATGCACATTTTTATCACATAAAACTATTTCACTTAGGTTGCGTTCAAGGGTGTTTATTGTAGTGCAAATAATTGACGGAAAAGGGCAATGGAATGGGGTGATGGTACAGGTTAGTCCAGGGTATTATTCCAGTCTGTTTGTAGCACAGGTCCAGTGTCCAAGGGGCCATATAAAGGGGAGCATAGGAAGTTCAAAGTAGACAAGGTGGGACACAAGGGGGACATTCAGGAGGGTCTCATTTTCTGGTGGTGGTCTTGGTCTTGGCAAGTGTCTCTGGCTTCTGTCTGGGTCACAGGGAACATGTGCAGGGTGGTTCACCTTCTGCAGGAGGAAGGGTGCTGGTGGCCTGTGGGTCCTGTGGCAGGGTCTCCTGCCCACTATCTGCAGCGGAAGTGGTGGGCTGGTCAGTAGACTGGCTAGTGGTAGGGGGCCGCTGGTGTGCTGTCTATTCTCTCATGATGTTGGCCATATCTGCCAGCACCCCTGCTGTGGAGACCATGGTGGTGTTGAGGGCCTGCAAATCCTCCCTGATCTCCTGATGGTGTACCTTCTGCAGCCACTTGTTCTCCTGCATGTTGGTAAGGATCTGGCCCATCTTGTCCTGGGATTGTTGGTAAGCCCCCAGGACAATAGTGAGTGCATCCTGGAGAGTTGGTTCCCTCGGCTTGTCCTTCCCTTGGCACACAGTGGTCCTCCCAGTGTCCCTGTTCCCTGTGCCTCTGTCCCCTGAATAGTGTGCCCACTGCCACTGACTCTAGGTCCCTGATTGTCTTGGTGGTGAGGTGTGGACTGAGGTCCCTGTACAGGTAGGCACACTTCTGATTGATGTGTCCAGATGACAGAGGTTTGGGGACATTGGGTGTGTGCTGTGGTGTTGGATACTGATGGGGGAGGCTCTGTGGTGGACTGTGAGTGGGCTGGGGTGGCCCACTGACCAGGGGTCCCTGATGGGCCAGGTAGTTCATCCAGATCCTGAAGTCCAGAGTTACTGTCATCACTGGGGGCGTCTTCTTTTGGGGGACTGGTTAGTAGGGGTACCTCCTCTCTGCTAAGATTGGCTGGAGCACCTGTGGGGATGTAAGTGATGTATTATACTTCATGTCTATGACATATTCTACAACCCTTGCTTCCCCTCTATTGTTGCTGTTGCGCTGCCACCTTTGTTTGTGTATGGTGATGGATTGTATGCTTGTTAGTTCTCCATGCTGTTCATGCTTTGGTGATGGGTGTCCATGCAGGGCTGGGAGGACTGTCCATGCATTGTTATGGGATGCAGGGCTTGGCATTGCAGCTAGTCATATGTGTAGGTGAAGTGTGTGAGAAGGAGTTGAGTGATGGGAGTGAGGGTGAGGGGGTGAGATGGCATGCAGGTGTGGGGGGGTGATAAGTAGTAAAATTGACTCACCAGTGTCCAGTCCTCCGGCTACTCCAGTGAGTCCCCCAGGATGCATTATTGCCAAGACTTGCTCATCGCATGCTGTGAGCTGTGGGTCGCCCGCCAGTCCTCTGGATGGCGAGCTGGTGCCTTGCTGCCACGGAACGTACCTTCCCCCGTAGGTCGTTCAAACTCTTCCTGATGTCGTCCCTTGTTCTTGGATGCTGTCCCACGGCGTTCACCCTGTCCACAAATATCCGCAGTAGCTCCATCTTCCTGGCAATGCATATTTGCTGTACCTGTGCTCCAAACAGATGTGGCTCTACCCTGACTATGTCCTCGACCATGACCTGCAACTCCACATCTGTGAAACGGGGGTGCCTTTGTGGGGACATGGGTGTAGTGTGGTGTGTGTTGTGCAGAGGGTGTTGAGTGATGTGGTGGGGTGTGGGATGTAGGTTGCGTGACGGATATATGAGTGTTTGTGGTGTGTGTGAGTAGTTGTTTCAGTGGTCGTGTTAGTCTTGTGGTGCTTGTTGGTATTTGTAAAGGGTGGTGTGTGATGTGGGTGTGTGTTTGATAGTGCTATGGGAGGGTGGGTGTGGTGTGTGTTTAAGTGTTACGTGTGTGTGTTCAGTTTTGGCCAATATTGTTTTGTTTTGTATTAGGGTTGCCATTCTGAGCGCCCCGGCGTGTACCGCCAGTGGTTTACCACCATTGAATGTCCGCGATGGTGATTCGAGGGTCATAATGTGGTGGGTGCTGTTTTGTTGGCATAATGGTATGGGTGTTCGTACCGCCGCTTTAGCACTGACCTTTGGGCTGGCGGATTTGTGTTTGTTAAAAAACAACATTGACCCCTTAGGAGACAAATACAAACATGACAACCACAACACCCCTTATTTCTCACATGCAGAATAGATCCATAATCTTTCAGGAAAACATAATTTATTATATATAAAAAATATATTCTTTACTCATACACAAACATTAATATCTCCACAACAGAAGGACAGAACAAAGTGCAAACAGATCAAGTGCTTGTGATTAAGAAAGCAAAAGAGATAATCGATCACCCACTAAAACAATCCAGAAAATAAAGGTAAAACAATATCATCCTGTTGGTTAACCCTTTTTCCGCATTGAATCAATGTTCGTTTTTGACAGAATTCAATTCCCAATTAAGTCCTTCATAAAATATTAAAAAAACAAATCCAGACTAAAGCATCATCGTCGACGTTTCGACCCCATCTAGCTCTTGGGCCAATTCCAGGCTCCACAATGGATCTTCCTCAGGACTAGTCGATAGGGGACACCCACATTTCTCCGTATCTCATAAAGCAACCATCTTCTCCAATATCACTTAAACTTTCCACCAATCCAAAATATATGTGGTTAATTATTACCAATTTCCTCCTTCAGTCAAATTCACACCAGAATACTTCCATATATCATTTCTTCAAATCTTATTTCTTCCCTTTTTGCTCGCCGGTACCTCTCTTGTCTACCTGCAAAGCCTCTACTTGGCAGCTAAGATTTGTGTTTGTGGCAGTATTCTGTCAGTTTGGTGTGTGTGTGTTATAATATGGCGAACTGAAATTTGCCACCACGGTGGCATGTTGGCGGCCGTCACCAAGCAGGTAAGCGGGATTTACCGCCAATGTCATAATTAGGGCCTATGCCTTTTAAAGCATTTTAAGTCAAACAATAATATAATTTTAAATGACAGTTGGTAGAAATTGGGTTCTTGGTTGTCTGGGGTGTGAACCTTAGTCAAACAATTTTATATTTCAATAAGGGGAGCGCCCCCTTGGGCAAGGGCCACTCACCAGGGGGGCACATTATTTCTAGGCCATTTCTGCCCCCCTAATGTAACTAGGCCGATCTGCCCCCAGGGGGGGCAGAAACCACAAGACACCAGGGAATTTTTTTTTTCTACTAACTCATAAGGGGAGCAGCCCCTTTGGCAAGGGCCACTCCCCGGGGGGGGGGGCAAAACATTTTTAGGCCTTTTCGGCCCCCCATGGAGGCAGATCGGCCTAATACAATTAGGCGGAACCTCTAGACACCAGGGATATATATTTTTTTATTTACTTTATGTTTTTATGTATGGGGAGCGACTTGTTAGACAAGGGTCGATCCCCTTGGGTTCAAATTTTATTTAGGCCATTTCTGCCCCGTTGGGGGCAGATCTGCCTATTTTTGTTAGGCCCATCTGCCCCTAAGGGGGCAAAAAGCCCACAAGAGACCAGGGAAGATTTATTTTTTTCAAAATAAGAGGTTGGGGGTATGGCCATACCCCCACCCCAAATAAATGGGGCCAAAGTTGTTCTGCCCACCAGTCGGCAGATTGGGCAATTACCCCCGATCCACACTCCCGGGGGACAGAAAGTCTACTAGATGCCAGGGAATAAAACAAATAAAAGAAAACAGTGGGGTGGTGGCTACCAACTAGTATGGACCTGATTATGCTCCCACCCGAACTGGAGGGGCTAACAGTCTTTCAGCTCTCCCCCACACACTAAAACATCTTATCCCATGGCAAGCAAGAGGGCATTTGATTATTTTTGTTTTACATTTGGGCCATGAGAGCTTGGTAACTCTCAAACTCGTCCCACTTGGAATGGTGAGGGCTGCACTTTTTTTTACTTTGGGACGCTGCCATGTAGAAAAATCCACAAGACCTAGACACATCTGAAAACTAAACATCTAGTTGATTCCAGGGTGGTGTGCTTCACATGCACCCCGCACCATGTCCTTACCCACAATGGCCTGCAAACCTGCAACTTTGCTGGAAAGCACACATTTTTCCCACATTTTTGTGATGGAACCTTCCGGAATCTGCAGGAATCCACAAAATTCCTACCACCCAGAATTGTCTCATCTATACTGATAAAAATTCTGCTGCACTTGTCAGCCTAAAATTGTTTTTTTTCAAACTGCCCTTTTGGACCTACTTTGGTTCCCCCTCAATTTCGACATGTTTTTGGCTCTTTCCTTTCACAAGCACTTGGCCCACATACACAAGTGAGGTATCATGTTTACCGGGAGACTGAGGGGAACATTGGGTGGTAGGAAATTTGTCCTGGGGCGGTGATCCCACACAGAAATGTGGGAAAAATGTGATTTTCTAGCTAAATTTGAGGTTTGCTGAGGATTCTGGGTAAGAAAACATTGGGGGATCCACGCAAGTCACACCTCCCTGGCCTCCCTCGGGTGTCTAGTTTTCAGAAATGTCTGGGTTTGGTAGGTTTTCCTAGATGGCTGCTGAGCCCAGGACCAAAAACGCAGATGCCCCCCGCAAAAACAGGTAGTTTTGTATTTGATCATTTTGATGTGTCCAGGTAGTGTTTTGGGGCATTTCCTGTTCTGAGCACAAGGCCTACCCATACAATTGAGGTACCATTTTTATCGGGAGACTTGGGGGAACGCTGGGTGGAAGGAAATTCGTGGCTCCTCTCAGATTCCAGAACTTTATGTCACCGAAATGTGAGGAAAAAGTGTTTTTATAGCCAAATTTTGAGGTTTGCAAAGGATTCTGGGTAACATGACCTGATGAGAGCCCCACAAGTCACCCGATCTTGGATTCCTCTAGGTCTCTAGTTTTAAAAAATGCACAGGTTTGGTAAGTTTGGTAGGTTTCCCTAAGTGCCGGCTGAGCTAGAGGCCAAAATCCACAGGTAGGCACTTTGCAAAAAAACACCTCTGTTTTCTTTGGGAAATTGTGATGTGTCCACGTTGTGTTTTGGGGCATTTCCTGTCATGGGCGCTAGGCCTACCCACACAGGTGAGGTATCATTTTTATTGGGAGATAGTATAGCAAAACAAGTGTTATTGCCCCTTGTCTTTCTCTACATTTTTTCCTTCCAAATATAAGACAGTGTAAAAAAGACGTCTATTTGAGAAATGCCCTGTAATTCACATGCTAGTATGGGCACCCCAGAATTCAGAGATGTGCAAATAACCACTGCTCCTCAACACCTTATCTTGTGCCCATTTTGGAAATACAAAGGTTTTCTTGATACCTATTTTTCACTCTTTATATTTCAGCAAATTAATTGCTGTATACCAGGTATAGAATGAAAACCTACTGCAAGGTGCAGCTCATTTATTGGCTCTGGGTACCTAGGGTTTTTGATGAACCTACAAGCCCTATATATCCCCGCAACCAGAAGAGTCCAGCAGACGTAACGGTATATTGCTTTAAAAAATCTGACATTGCAGGAAAAAGTTACAGAGTAAAACGTAGAAAACAATGGCTGTTTTTTTTACCTCAATTTCAATATTTTTTTTATTTCAGTTGTTATTTTCTGTAGGAAACCCTTGTAGGATCTACACAAATTACCCATTGTTGAATTCAGAATTTTGTCTACTTTTCAGAAATGTTTAGGTTTCTGGGAACCAGCATTGGTTTCATACCCATTTCTGTCACTGACTGGAAGGAGGATCAAAGCACAAAAAATCATAAAAATGGGGTATGTCCCAGTAAAATGCCAAATTTGTGTTGAATAATTGGGTTTTTTTATTCAAGTCTGCCTGTTCCTGAAAGCTAGGAATCTGGTGATTTTAGCACTGCAACCCCTCTGATGATGCCGATTTCAGGGAAAAAATCACAAGCCTTCTTCTGCAGCCCTTTTTCCCATTTTTTTAACAATAATACATTTTCACTGTATTTTGGCTAATTCCTTGGTCTCCTTCAGGGGAACCTACAAAGTCTGGGTACCTCTAGAATCCCTAGAATGTTGGAAAAAAGGACACAAATTTGGCATGAGTAGCTTATGTGGACAAAAAGTTATGAGGGCCTAAGCGCACCCTGCCCCCAATAGCCAAAGAAAGGTCTGGCACCTCAGGGGGATAACCAAAAAAAAAATGCCAACTTTCTGAAAGTGGCATTTTCAGAATTGCAATTTAAAAATCCAACCACCATAAGTTGTGGTTTTAAATTGTAGTTCCAGAGACACCAAACTCGAAAAGTCCATCTCTTCCAAATTGTGAATTACACTTAGAAGTTGTAATAACTCTACCCCAATGTTATTTTATGGGAGAGATAGGCCTTGCAGTAGTGAAAAATGACTTTAGGAGTTTTTCACTATCATGACATTTAAAAGTGCATGTCCTACCTTTTACATATATTGCACCCTGCCCTCTGGGCTGTCCAGGGCCTAACCTAGAGGTGACTTATAGGTATGAAGAGGGAAGGTTTAGGCCTAGCACAATGTTCACTTTGCTGGGGTGACATGGCAGGGTAAAACTGCACACAGTGGCTCTGCAGTGGCAGGCCTGAGACATGGTTAGAGGGCTACTCAAGTAAGTGTCACAATCAGTGCCACAGGCCTACTAGTAGCATTTAATTTACAGGCCCTGGGCACAGATGGTGCACTTTACTAGGGAGTTATAGGTAAATTAAATCTGCCAATTGGGTATGATCCAAGGTCATCATGTTTTAGGGACAGAACACAAGCACATTAACACTGGTTAGCAGTGGTAAAGGGCGCAGAATCCTAAAGCCAGCAAAAGCTAAGTCAGACAAAACAGGAGGTCTGAAGGCACAAATGATATAAAGATAGGGAGAGACAAAAAGATGAAGAAGAAGGGAAAGAAATGGGGAGAGAGAAAGCATGGAAAGAGAGTGAGAAGATGTGGTGGAGAGATACATCAGGAGAGAAATGGAACAGCAAATACACAAAATAATATTGAAACGCAGCTTTAAGAGAAAGACAGTGAAAGGAAGATGCAGAGAAAGATAAGTAGCCAGAGATGAGAATTGGGAGAGACAAAGAGCGAGATATTAGGAACAAGCAAGAGAGAGAAATACTGGAGATATAAAGGTCAGGGAGACCGCGAGAGAGAGGGAGAGAAGTTTGGACAGAGATGGTAAGACAGATGTGAAAGACAGGGATAGACAAAAGACAAGAAAAGAAAGTCCAAGAAAGTCATGAAAAGACATGGAGAGACAGAAGAAAGAGGCACAGCCATACAGAATGGGAGGGAGGGAGAGACAGAAAGTGAAAGAGGCACAAAAATAGGGACAAAGAAGGTCAGTGAAAGCTAACAGTGGGATACCAAGGAAGAAACAGAAAGAGACATCTGTATGTGTTTCTAGCTAGCTATCTAAATATTTACCTCACTCTATCTTTTACTGTATATATGTATCTCCATCTTTGTTTATATCTGTTTGTGAATGAATTCATTTATTATTTAGTTAGTTAAAATAATAGCAATTTCAGATCAAAACAAATTATAAAAGAAAAGAATGTAGGCTAACCAGCCCACTCAGGCTGTGGGTAAAACAATTAGAATACAACGAATACTTGTTAATGTCACCAAGAAATGTTAGGGGGTTGTAAGCATGTCGAGCTTGACCTTTGCAGGGCGCAAGTTGGAAATTGGAATCACAGGGGAACAACAAACGGGCCCGCTTCCCATGCTCGTAGATTGTGCTTAGGGAGGGCGTGGGGGGGCTTGTCTCGCCTTGTCCTAATTCTGTTATTGTCCCTGAAATAGTCTGTTATCATATTTTGCAAGAGTGTGACAGAGGGGATCAACTGTGTGGGGTCGAAGTATGTTTTCAAGCACTTATTTGTAACACCTCGATAGGAATCTTATTTCCGTATGGAAGAAACACAGCAAAGAAGCCTCCATGCAGGAACAAGTTCCCTTCTCTAAATAAATTGGTTTCAGGAGAGATCTCCTAGGAGCGTCAAGTTCGGGACAACAGCACAATAGATGATTCGTTCTTATAAGTGAAAGTGTGCAGCCCCGTTCCTTGTCCGGTTGGGCCTGTTAACGCGTCCGTCTATGTCAATTTATACACATCAGGACTCGTTTTAGGTCGATGAACCTTTGGACCCAGTGGTGAGTCTCCGTAAGACGAGATTACCAAGCATCAAATATATATTTCACAAAAAACATCAATGAACCTTCGACGCATTCATTAGTTCTCAGACTCAAATAACCACACCTTGAAGGAAGATTTTGTGATTTTATTCCCTATTGATTACAATCTAATAATAAACGTATTAACCTCAACTACGATGAACTTTCAACAATGCGATGATCAGAATCATAGGATAGATACGCTAGCAAAGAATAGATCATAGTGCATAACAAACCATAGAATATCAGTTCAGCATAGCTACATGTCAGTCACATCAGTTCCGTCCGTCAAATGAATACCTCATCTAACCTCAAATCAGCATTAGCATGTTGGGCTTCATGCAAGATAATTTTAGAACATCAATTTGGAAAACATCTAACTAAGATACCTAATTAAATATACACAGCAGTTGGTACCTAGAAAGAAAAGGCAAATAGATTCCGTTAGAATTAATAATTACCCTCCTCGAGATAGGTCAGCATACAGGATGAGTCTTCGTCTTCAGGACATCAGTTAGTTCACTGTCAATCTATCTGAATTAGAAACAGGGACACTCTCCTCTTAAGGAGGAAAGTGTAAAGGGCAGTCTATGGGCTAGGATAATTTTGTCTAAGTCTCAGATCACCAAAAAGAGTGACAGAGTTTCTGGATGCAATCGATATCATTCCCTTCCTAATGCCCCTCGTCTCTTGTGTCATGAGTTTTTATCCCTTTTTCGTAATACATTCCCTCAAAATTCTATTGGTTAATAACTACACCCCACAATTGGTAACCAATCAAATTATACATTAAGTAATGCATTTGTAATTTCTTGATATTAAATTGTCTCCCAATTGGTCTTCATAATCAGCATTTTCGTAGGTGGTACGTCCGGGGTTACTTCACCATCTTGGCACACGTCTCAGGTTAAAAGTTCTCTTTCCCTCGTCTCATTGTCCTTGTAAGTGTCCATTAATGTTTCGAAGCACATAATTTTATACTAAAAGCTGCTAGCATGCGGATGAGAAAATTCCTTCATCTTTCAAACTAGTACAGAAAGAACAATAGCTGGGTCATGATTATTTGCAAGTCCGCACACTGGAGAAACAGAAAAATACGCTTTTAAATGAGAGATACACAGCTAGTTCGCGACTCATGCTAACTTAAGACATACAAGTTTTAATGAATACAGTTTTGATCGTAATAATACATATAACTAAATAATTATTATTAATTCAGCATTAGTGTTCATAAATGAGTAAATCTTTGCGTTTATTAATACATTTTATTTATTAATAGTGTTTAGTCCAATGTAAGCGTTTCACGTCTATAATATATGATATTTAAACTACGCTCTCTCAGTCCCTCCTCTGATGACGAACGTCATCACACAATTCTTGATCTTCAATTTTTCACCTTGCGCATAATGCACATTTCAACATCTTGCCCTTTATGTGAACTTTCCCATATTTCATTAAACATTTTCTCTCTTTCACTTTCTTCATTCTGTCTGGCTCTTTTGGACAGGTTTCTCTTAATTTTGTCATTAATTTTGCATGCTCCCCATAATCCTAATAGGCAAATCAAAACAATTAGTAAGCCTAACATAATTTTCGCAAGAACTCCATTTCAAATGTTGGTAAACCAGTTTCCTACCCGGGCAATTCCTTTTCCAAATTTTTCCCAAACTCCAGGTTCTTTTAGATCCTTCAAATCTGTACTATCTCTAGTCAGGTTAGTAAGCATGCTTCTAATTTTCTTACTGTTATCAGGTATATAAGAACAGCAGTGACGTTCATTAAGCATTTTGCACACACCTCCATTCTTTGCTAAAAGAATGTCTAAAGCAAGCCGATTTTGAAGAGTCATAGCTCTTTCTGCAGCAAGTTCAGTATCCATCAATAATATTGCTCCTGTAACGTTTGTCAGCATGTTATCCACAATAGTAGACAACTTTTGAATTTTCATAGAATTTAAAATAACCCCAACTGATGGGATTATTGCTCCAAATATGTCACCAATTACAGCAGCCACTGATTCTCGTTTCTGTCTAGAATGTTGTATTTCAGAAGATATAGGTATTTGTTTTAAGTCATCAATCTGGTATATCTTTGGAAAACTATTCCCAAATAACATGTCCCATACCATCCCTTTGGGAGACGGTAATATGCATTTAACCCACAGATGTAATAGATTCCAGGAATCGCTGGGTCTTGTCCATTTAACATGAAGGTCCATTTACTCTGAAACAAAAACACATGTCTACATTCACTCGTACCCACAAACAAATTGTCTTGATCGGATCTTGGTCTGTATATACATAGTCTACCTACGTGTAATGCATCTATAGCTAATTTGCCTTGTGTTTTAATTGCAGTATAAGCGTAATCATTTGCATAAGTGCGTTTTTCTAAATCTTTTTCTAACTTTTCCTTTAATGCTTTGCGTCTATCATCGGTATGATCTAAAAAGCTTTTCTCCACAGGAGACAGTAAGCAAGTTAAATTGTTGCGGTGTGCATAAGCAGTTCCAAATGTTAGTGTTGGCTCAAAGAATCCTCTAACTAGTTTTATATCATGCTCTTTAGCTAGCTTATTTAAGAATTCAATTACAGGCACAAAAGAAAACACAACATCCAAATTTGAATAAAAGTATTGTACATGCTCTTGATTATAAAATCTTGTTAGTAGCAAGCTGAAGCTAATCCCATAAGTAAGAGGGAGGCTATGATAAGTAACCCCCTCCTGCACAGATGAAGGAATTTTAGTACACACATAACAATCTTTCGTATCCATAGTTTCCACATACTCATTTAATAAGCGATAGAAAACATTAGTAGAAAGTTCCCCTTTTGTATCAGTTCCCTCATGTAGATGTCTAGCATCCTGTTCAAATTTCTCCCATGGTGATAGTTTATTAGTTGTAGTGGTAGTCTCAGGTTTTAAAGTTGCATTAATACTTTCGCTCTCTCTCCATGGCATTCCCACAATCACTCCCACAATCATTATTGCGCATACAACACCTATCATAAGTCCTAACCAACCACACACCTTACTTCCTTTGTTACTATAAGCCATGTTTGTATAGAATCAGAATAGTAGATCAACAATCAACTTAAGATGGCAAACTCTTTCTGCGTATTTACAGCGTCTTCTCTCACTCTAGGACCCTTTTCGTCAGTTCAGGTTAGCAGCTTGTCGCAATCAGGTTTCTATAAGTCAAATTCAGGTTTAATTGTCTCTTTCCGGTAGGTTTATAAAGTCTCTTTCCTTTTAATATATTTTCCAAGATTTTCTGTTGTTGGTTTCCTTCAGGTACCGTAGTATTGGCCTGGCACTTCTCGATCAAAACAAAATGCCAAGAATTCTTGTTGCTATTCAGAGGTTGTGGCGTATGCCCCTTCAGGACCTGTATACCTTCGGTTTGCTATTCTCTTTCTTTTTAATCTTCGTTCTCCCTGCTGTTCCCCTTCGCTCAGATCATCCCTCTGTGAGGTATCGCTTTCTTCTATTATTGTCTCGTTTGTTAATTCTCTTATTCTAAAAGGTGACTTTTCCGGCCATGTATCACCTCTATGTGTCTTATTTCGGCATTTTCTTTCAGGACGCTGGACAGCACCCTCCTCTTGTGATATGGTGTTTTCTCCTGATAAGCTTGGAACTTGATCAGAGGATTCTGATTCGTTCTGATCTAGATTTACCACTTCTCCGTCTCTCTCTTCTTCCTGTTTGATACTGTATTCAGGCTCTGAATTGTATTCGTCTGCTTCTGGGAGAACCTCTTCTTGCCTTTGTTCTCCTGCTGCCTCTACTGAGATTGGCACTCCGTCACCTCTCTCGAACTCTCTGATAGTGTGAGGGACGCGGCTGTTCTCAGCGGGCTCTCCTGTGGTCTCAGATCTTTCTTGACTGATCTCTGACTCTGAGACTTCTCCTCTCGAAGTTGCTGTACCGGAATTTTCAAGTTCCTCTTCAACAGGACACGTTACCCCTTTTGTATGGCTGGCATGTATCCAGTTGGGAACCCCGGCACACTTCACAGCAGTAGTGGTCGTCAATATCACTTGATATGGCCCTTTCCAACGCGGCTCAAGACACGATTTTCTTACGTGCTTCTTGACAACCACCCAATCTCCAGCTTGCAGAGAGTGTCCTGGTTCGCCAATTGGTGGTAACGTGTTAGCTTACACCTGGTGAGAGAAAGAGCATATCACGTCAGCTAAATTTTTGCAGTAATCCAACACCATATCATCTGTAATATTCACTAGGGCATTTGCAGGTACCGCTGGCAACCTCATTGCTCTACCCATGAGGATTTCATGGGGGGACAGTCCTGTTTTCTTATCTGGTGTGTTTCTCATGGACATCAATACTAGCGGTAATGCATCTGGCCACTTCATGTTTGTTGCTGCACACATTTTCGCTATTCTTGATTTTAAAGTACCATTCATCTGTTCAACTAGTCCTGATGCTTCAGGGCGATAGCTACAGTGTAACTTCTGCTCGATGTTGAGTGCTGCACACAGAAGCTTGATCACCTCATTGTCGAAGTGTCTTCCCCTATCTGATTCTATAGAAACCGGAAACCCGAATCGTGGTATTAATTCCCTCAGTAATAGTTTTGCAACTGTGAGACTGTCATTTCTACGTGTAGGGTATGCCTCAATCCAATGACTGAAAACACACACAATCACCAACACGTACTTCAATCCTCCACAAACAGGCATTTCAATGAAATCCATTTGTATTCTATTAAATGGACCTCCAGCTCTTCCAATGTGGCTCAAATTTACCACTGTTCCTTTTCCAGCATTCATCTGTTGACAGATGATGTACCTGTGGCAGGTGATTTCTGCGGCATGTCTGAATTTTGGATTAAACCAATCAATTTTAAAGGATCTGATCATGGCGTCTCTTCCTAAATGTGCTTGCCCATGATATAATCGGGCAAATTGTGACAGAAGACTATTAGGTAAGACCAATTTTCCATCATCTGAGACCCATATATCATCTGCTCTTTGTACACATTGCATTTTCTGCCAGGAACGTTTTTCTTCTTTGTTAGCACGGTTTTGTAGTGTCTTTAACTCATCTAAAGTATCAACCACTTGTAACGCTAGATTCAAAGTTGTATCATTTTCAGGTTGAGGTAGCAATTCCCACTGCTCCCTGAATGATATACAATTCAATGCACAAAATCTTGCAACCTGATCTGCATAACCATTCCCCATTGACACAAAGTCTTGTGATCTGGTGTGAGCACTGCACTTTACCACAGCAATTTCAAGAGGTAACTGAATTGCATGTAACAAATCTCTTATTTGTTCTCCATTTTTCACTGGTGATCCGGAGGAAGTCATAAAACCCCTTTGTGACCAGATCTGACCAAAATCATGTACAATTCCAAATCCGTACCTGCTGTCAGTATAGATTGTAACTTTCAAATTCACAGCAGCATGGCAGGCCTTTGTAAGAGCTATTAATTCTGCTACTTGTGCAGAGAATACCTTTTCAAGCCAAGAGGCCTCAACTATGCCAGATATTGTACATACTGCATAGCCGGCTCTCAATGTCCCTGTTGAATCTCTTAAACAGGACCCATCCACAAACATAATGCAATCATTTTCTTTCAATTGGGTGTCCTGTATGTCTGGACGAGGTTTGGTACAGAGGTCAGTCACCTCAAGACAATCATGCTCAAATTCTTCCCCCTCTTTGATTTCTGTATTCTCATTGGGAAGTAGAGTTGCCGGGTTCAGTACTGTGCATCTTTTCAGTATAACATTTGGTGACCCCAAAATAATCGTCTTATATTTGGTAAGTCGTGCATTTGTCATGTGTTGTATCTTCGTTCTTGTCAACAGGATTTCAACAGAATGTGGAACCAAAACTGTCAAAGGGTATCCCATGACTATGCCCTCACATTGGGAAAGGCTTTGACCAACTGCTGCAACTGCTCGCAAACAACCCGGTAGGGCTGCTGCGACAGGGTCCAAGGTAGCTGAAAAATATGCTACAGGGCGATTTGCAACTCCGTGGACCTGTGTTAAAACAGACAAAGAACAAGCATCACGTTCATGACAAAACAACAGAAAGGGTTTCTCATAATCAGGCATCCCTAATGCTGGGGCCCTGCACATGCATTCCTTTAGCTCTAAGAATGACTCAAGTTCTTCTTTTGTCAAAGTGATTGTATATGGTTCGTCTTTGACATCTTTCCCTGTCAATTTTATTAGGGGCTTTGCAATGATTGAAAAATTGGGTATCCATTGACGGCAATAACCCACCATTCCCAAAAACATCCTGACATCTCTTTTTGTTGTTGGGGGATTCATTTGTATGACAGCTGTTATTCTCTCCTTTGATATCCTTCGGGATCCTTTCTCAATTAGATGCCCCAAACATTTTACTTCTTTCTGGCAGTATTGCAGTTTCTTAGGTGACACCTTATGCCCGTTTCTTCCCAAATGGTTCAGCAATGCAATAGTATCATATTTGCAACTGTCTCTGGTTTTTGATGCAATCAACAGGTCATCAATGTACTGCACAAGAGTTGAATTAAATGGCAGCACAAGGGGTTCCAAATCCTTCTTTAATATCTGATTAAAGATGGATGGTGACTCAGAAAACCCTTGAGGGATTCTGCACCAACTGTACACCTTATCCAGGAATTTGAAACTGAACAAAAATTGGCTGTCCTCATGCAGCGGTATTGAGAAAAATGCTTGTGATAGGTCTACTACGGTAAACCATTCAGCATCACAAGGAACTTGGAACATTATTACCGCTGGGTTAGGAACCACAGGGCAGCATTTTATCATGATTTCATTTATTTTTCTCAAATCCTGCACAATTCGAACTTTCCCACAGGGCTTTCTCAAAACCATAATAGGTGAGTTAAACGGACTGCTCAAAACTTCTTTCAAAACTCCTTGCCTGAGAAAATCTGCAATTATCTGTGTCACTTCAATGAGTACGTCTTGAGTCATGTGATATTGTGGTACTTGTGGGAATACTGCATTTGGTCTTATCTGCACCTTGACTGGTTTGACTCCTTTAATTAATCCAACCTCTTTTCCTGTCAAGTCCCACACTCTCTCCGTTACGGACCCTTGTAGGTCAGCAGGTAAGTCAATCAGAGTGAATACTGGGAATAAAGTAATTAGAGGGTAATCTTCGCTTATTTCTCCTCCCTCTATGAGCTGGCCCTCATCTCCTTCATCATCACTGTTTGTCTGAACTTCTATTCCATCGTTGGAACAGGTAATTGAACATTTAGTTTTACATAGTAAGTCCCTTCCCAGTAGGGATACTGGACTTGAGTCACATACGACAAACCTATGCAGGCCTTGGAAATTTCCAATTTCAACCTGTACTGGGTCAGTAATTGGATTTGTCAAATACTGATTAGCCACACCAACCACTCGTATAGTGCGTCCCGATAAGGGTAATCTCGGTACTTCCACACTGCGGACTGTAGAGCGTGTAGCTCCAGTGTCAACCAAAAATGAAACTTTATAGCCCATTACCTTTCCCTCTACATATGGGCCTCTCTGATCTACTTCTAATGAGGCTGCAAGCCTGCACTCCTCACTATCTGAACTGTCATCTGACCATTCTTCATTTATTTCATTTTCACCTCGTAATGGGAATTGTTGCACAGTATTGTTTTGACTCGTTACCTGACCTGTGACCTGTTGAGGAAGCGTCACCTGTTGCTGACCCATCGGGGCTAGGGGTAACTGCATTTGTTGTCTAGGCACCATAGAAATCTGCTGTTGCATTGGTTGTACTGACACAGTTTGGAAACGTGGCATTTGCATTTGCTGCATGGGTTGCACCCCTGACATTTGCACCAAATTATTCTGATAGTTCTGATTCTGTTGTCTCATTCTTGGACCTCGCCGATTCTGCTGTGCACCGACACTCAGGCCCTGCTGAACTGCACCATCATGCACCATATTTGGACAATCCCGCTTCCAATGTCCCATGCCCCCGCATGCATGACATGGTGACATCCTCTTCACTACTTGCCCGTCATTTTGAACGACAACATTATTCATGTCCAAACCACGATTCACAAAACCTCAACCTCTACCTCTCGGCTGTACCTGAAACCCGCCGCTCATTTACGGTTGTTGATGCATCATCTGCTGAACACCATTTCCCTGGATTCCAGCTTGTGCAGCTCTTATCTGCATCACCATCACTTTCTCTTTCAGCTTTTTCTGCTTTAACTCAATTTCATCACTACAGTATTTCGCACACTGCAACACCTCATCAATTGGTTTAGCTTGCCAACAAATCAAACGATTCTTAATCATCTGACCAACCTCTGGTCTCAACCCTTCAACAAATCTGAACACAAGATGATTCATGTCTTTCGGCTCGATCGTCTCAGTACCACTGTAATGTTTAAATGCTTTTAACAATCTCTCATAATAGGCATGTATTGATTCCTTAACTTCTTGCGAAGTCCGGTCGATTTTCTGCCAATCGGTCACCTTCAGTGACACCTTTTGTTTCAAAAATTCAATGACTTTATGATAATATTTCGTCACCTCTTCAGAAGGTGCTCCAGTCACCTTATACCTTGCCGGTTCCTTTGTGGGCCAATCTACCCCTCTCTTGCACTCAAGCCACAAATCCGGTGGAACAATAATCTCAAACAAAGTATTTAAGTCCTCCCAAAGACATTTTGCAACCTTCAGAAATCTATCTGTCTGTTGATACCACTCGATCGGTTTTTCTCTCAACCTTGGGTAATCATTCGTAAAGGACAAAATATCTCCCCTGGACCAAGGCACATGGACTAAAACACCACCAGCCGTTTCTCTCATGGGCAGGATTTTTACTGAATCCAGATTAGGTGTAGTTGCTGCTTCAATAGACCCTGGGCTATCCCTCTTCCCTTTGTCTCTTTTCTTCGCCCATCGGTTTTCCCATTTTTCTAATGCTCCCCAGATTTGCACACTCTGCAGCAATTCTTTCAGATGTGTCTTCATACCTGCGGATCTCATGTGTTCAAAATCTTTCGTGTCAAAATCTAATCTGTAACTTCGTTTCAAATGTTTTGTGTTCCCATTGTCGATATTGTATTTGTCTGCCAAATTCGCTAATTTCTGGTGTATTTTCCCTACTTCTTTGGTAATCTTAGGGCATAAGTATCTCAGTTCTGCCTCAGTGTAGGATTCCAACCTATTCACCCCCATTGTTCCTTCCACCAATTCAGCAGCTTCTGTTCCTAGTCGTACTAGATTCAGGTATTCATCTTGTTTTTCCTTTTCAGGATTGACTTCGGTTACTGTAGTCGCTGTAGTCTTTTGTGATGTGCAAGTTTTCTCTAACCACTCATTTAACTGTTGTACTGTAAAACCTTGCAGTGAAATGTTCCCTGCATGTATCATTGGAGTATATGAGGTATTAGTACTCATAGTTTGGGGAGTCAGGACTCCCAACCCTGCTTGTCGCATTGCCTCAAGAGGCGCCCCTATTGGACTGAGGTCCATTAAGGGTCTTGATTGTTCGCAGACTTGTCCTGCCTGGGCCATTATTTGTGGAGTTCTAATAGGCCCTACTCTTATCATTTCATTAGTCATAACTCCCTGTTCGCATGTCCCTGTTTTCTCCTGCGCATATAATGGTACTGGGGGACCAACAGTGATAGGTAATGATATAGCGGCAGGTGTCTGACCTGATCCCAGGCTTCTAGGAGCTGCAACACCATAAGTCTGCTCTAATAAACCTGGTGCAGGTTCTTTCAAAGGACCCGCTACTGGGTTATACCCCGGTATCAGTCGTGGTGGTTGTGACACTAACTGTGGGGTTGACTAAATTTGTATCAGCCTTGGCTTTGTATATGTCGGGTCTGGCGGCACCACCAAGTTCGTAGTAGTCTCAAGTACTGGAACATCGGGGTAAATTCTTTTTGTCTGTGGTGGAGGTTGTTACTGTATCGGTACGTCTGGTGCAGTAGGTACACTGTCACCATTCTGTATCAAAGCTGTATCGCTAGTCTGTACCGTATCAGTAGCTCCCTTTTTCTGCGTCTGGTTCCCAGGATCCAAGCTAGTGCTCGGAACATCGTCACTCACCGCATAAGGTGGTGGTCGATCATGCAGCAATCTATCCATAAACTCCTCATCCTCTGAATCATCCTCTTCTTCCCAAGACCTTTTTTGTTCTTTATCTTTGCCTGAGTCTTTGTTAGTTTTGCAAGAAGCTTTCTTTCCTTGTGTCTCTTCTCCCTGTGTTATCGCTGGAAACAGTTTTAACCCATCTACTATTCCCCGTCTCCACATCTTATTCTCGTTGTCCCATCTTGCTTCTGCATATGATTTTTCTGCCCTTGTCAACCTCCTGTGAAACCTTTCCTGCCTATGTTTAAGAGCCATCAGATCCCAGATCGCTAGAGCCTCGTATTGTGCCGGTCTCGGAGGTGGTTTCTGCGTACTTAACATCCACCTCAAGTTCTCTAATACCTTTTGATTGAATGTCCCATGTTCCGGAAACGCTAGACACCCTTCTTTTTCTGTCAACTTGCGCCATTGTTTTATCCATAAACAAGGTGCAACACCCTTTTCCTCCATAACTGTTTAGGCTGGAGTACCCTCGGTGGTGTAGGTTCCCCGTCGGTTGCGACAATGTACACATCTCCCCTCAAAGCGCTTTTGAATGCCTTAACAAAATTCATTTTATTTTATATTTAATCGGGAAACGGCTTAGTTCCCAGGACACTCTTCACCTGCCCTTTGCTCACCCTATTGCTTCTTACGGACGGCAGCCAATCCGTGCTCGACCCCTCTCGACATCTGACCTATCCCAGTGCGGCACCACTGACGTCACACCCATACACACTGCAGCTGACAAAGCCTTGCGGCTTCTCCACACCTCGCTAAATTCTTACAACTCATACAAACTAATGCGATTTATTGCAGACACTTTAAAATGACAAAACAAATCTGCCGGTTTACTACAGGAAGGGTAACACATTCGCTTCAGAACTTTACAGAGATTTCACTTGAAGCCTCGCCCGCTACTCTCTCTTTCTCAGATCCCACATGTGCAAGCAGAATTCGACCCGCAAATCCTACTCTCTACTTGTCGATGACTCCCTCTAGTGCACTTTAGAGCTTGTCAAATCTCCATCGAAGGTTTCATACATACGTTGTGACTTGACTTGTCAACCACGCCCGATTGACCTATTAAACCGCACAGATTACAACATTCACCAATTTAACATTATACTCCGGAGTCTTAGACCTCAATAGATCCGTATACCTTAACCAACCACGTGGATAATTTTTTAACAATAAGCGCTGCATTCACATGAAGTACGCCGACTTCCCTACTCTCATACTGTGGAGTACGCCCACTCCTGCTAAACAACACTTAATTTTGTCCAAAATACACACAATCTTCACAATCTCCTGCAAGATGCATAAGCTTTTAAGCAAGCGCAAGGCCCTAATCACACATACTATGGCGCCGAGAACATTCCCAACTCATCTAGACAGGCTCCGAGATCCCGGGAAAGCCCATGGCGAACCTAGCCTCTCATCGTTTTGCCAAATTTCATTATCACAGAAAACAAAATTAAAAATGAATACTCCGTCCTAGGGCCCCCAAGGGCCAAACCGTCGCTCTGCTACCAGAACTGTTAACGCGTCCGTCTATGTCAATTTATACACATCAGGACTCGTTTTAGGTCGATGAACCTTTGGACCCAGTGGTGAGTCTCCGTAAAACGAGATTACCAAGCATCAAATATATATTTCACAAAAAACATCAATGAACCTTCGACGCATTCATTAGTTCTCAGACTCAAATAACCACACCTTGAAGGAAGATTTTGTGATTTTATTCCCTATTGATTACAATCTAATAATAAACGTATTAACCTCAATACCAAGAAGCATAAAAGCATAATCACAAAGTGGCAACTACGATGAACTTTCAACAATGCGATGATCAGAATCATAGGATAGATACGCTAGCAAAGAATAGATCATAGTGCATAACAAACCATAGAATATCAGTTCAGCATAGCTACATGCCAGTCACATCAGTTCCGTCCGTCAAATGAATACCTCATCTAACCTCAAATCAGCATTAGCATGTTGGGCTTCATGCAAAATAATTTTAGAACATCAATTTGGAAAACATCTAACTAAGATACCTAATTAAATATACACAGCAGTTGGTACCTAGAAAGAAAAGGCAAATAGATTCCGTTAGCATTAATAATTACCCTCCTCGAGATAGGTCAGCATACAGGATCAGTCTTCGTCTTCAGGACATCAGTTAGTTCACCGTCAATCTATCTGAATTAGAAACAGGGACACTCTCCTCTTAAGGAGGAAAGTGTAAAGGGCAGTCTATGGGCTAGGATAATTTTGTCTAAGTCTCAGATCACCAAAAAGAGTGACAGAGTTTCTGGATGCAATCGATATCATTCCCTACCTAATGCCCCTCGTCTCTTGTGTCATCAGTTTTTATCCCTTTTTCGTAATACATTCCCTCAAAATTCTATTGGTTAATAACTACACCCCACAATTGGTAACCAATCAAATTATACATTAAGTAATGCATTTGTCATTTCTTGATATTAAATTGTCTCCCAATTGGTCTTCATAATCAGCATTTTCGTAGGTGGTACGTCCGGGGTTACTTCACCATCTTGGCACACGTCTCAGGTTAAAAGTTCTCTTTCCCTCGTCTCATTGTCCTAGTAAGTGTCCATTAATATTTCGAAGCACATAATTTTATACTAAAAGCTGCTAGCATGCGGATGAGAAAATTCCTTCATGTTTCAAACTAGTACAGAAAGAACAATAGCTGGGTCATGATTATTTGCAAGTCCGCACACTGGAGAAACAGAAAAATACGCTTTTAAATGAGAGATACACAGCTAGTTCGCGACTCATGCTAACTTAAGACATACGAGATTTAATGAATACAGTTTTGATCGTAATAATACATATAACTGGATAATTATTATTAATTCAGCATTAGTGTTCATAAATGAGTAAATCTTTGCGTTTATTAATACATTTTATTTATTAATAGTGTTTAGTCCAATGTAAGCGTTTCACGTCTATAATATATGATATTTAAACTACGCTCTCTCAGGCCCATGGGTTGGAATCCGCAAATGGGTGACCTGGCAGACACATAGATAATATTTTCTGCTGGCCCGTCTGCTTATGCCTTCTGAGAGATATGATTGTGACTTCCCATTAAGATAGGAATTGTTCAGGGGAGATAGGATGTTTGAAGACTTTAAAGAGTATCCAGCAAATATGAAGTCGGAAGTCAACTGTTGATAACCTTTTTCCAGGTTGTGTAACATGTAGCCTCAGAGTTCAATGCAGGGCCTTCTATTTGTGGAGAGGCTATAGCCTTTTGAACTTGTTGGTAACGAGGGTTCCCAGGGCTCTCAAATGTCTCTTTATTTCAAGTTTTAAGTGTATTTGGAGGAGCTTTGAGGACCCTTATGTAAGCTTTCAGAGTGTCAGCCTCACATGTGAGTGATTGTCTTGAGAGGGCAAATTCCAAGGTAGTCCGGTCCTCCGTATATTTCTGGGCAATTGGAATACCTCTTGTAGGCTGAGCATTGAATATTTTCTATGATGGGAACACACGCTTTGGGGAAGGCCAGTTGCCCGTAGTGTACTGCCGGGAGAAGAGAGGTCTTCATGACCTTCAATATGGGTATGGCCGAAGCACTGTGTAAGGTCTTATTGAGAAGGGTCAGGCTGTATTTGATGGCTCCAGATTTATGCTTCGTGGCGGCTACATGGGCCGTTGGACTGGAGGTCTCCTGGAGTCATACCCACAGATAGTTATATTTCGTGGTTGTTTTGATGGCCTCAGCACCCATATGCCATGTTTGAAGTTTCTTCTTGTTTTTTAAAGATCAGGCATAGGATGGAACCATGTGGCTGACAGGAAAATGTAGTCGATGGTTGAAATCCCTCTGAATGTACCAGGAAACTGCATGTGAGGGTCATGTGCTTGATAGATATGTTCAGCAGAAAATAGGTTGTAATTAGACAGAAGATACTGTAGTTCATTGTCTCCTGTTCTTTGGTTTTACGTAAAGGGGTATTAGCGCTCTATATCTCTTTGTGTTGGCACATCTGTCTATCTATCTGTCTGTCTTTCTATCTGCTTCAGTCACTTCATTGCACGAAATGCAATGATAGAAAAACCCATATTTCACACAGGGAGCCATGAAATATGGGAAATATTCCACTGTTCCCTGTGAAACATCTCAAACAACTCTCTAAACCTTTACCATTGTCAGGCCCAATAGAACTCCTCAGCAAGGTTATTTAAATTATGTAGCAAAAAAGGCGATTATTCTGCACTTTTCTGGTAGAATTATTTAAATCCTTTTAGCTAGAAACAATAGTAAATCTAAAATAAGAACTTTGGTCTTATCCTGATTGATAGCAAGGATGTTTGCTTTGTTGCATTTCCGAAGTTTGCTTAGGGTGCACTGAAAACCAGCTGTGGTGTGGTCCACGATGACAATGTCATTATCATATTGTAAGATGTGAAGTTTTGAGTAGCCAAGTTGTGGTGGTATCAGGCAACTGGTCTCTGGAAATTTGCCCAGGTTTGCCGAGTATAAGTTGAAAAGAAGTGGGGCGAGGACACATCTCTGCTTTGGGCCATCCTCAGTTATGATTTTAAGGGTTACTGTATTGGGGCCTGTTCTTACGCGAACCAACCCACATATTGGAGTACAGGGAAATAATGGCACTGAGCAATTGCCGAAGTAACCCCATGTGTTTAGTTTCCTCCATAGCATATTACGATCTACCTTTGTCAAATGCAGTGCTGTAGTCAAAAAAACAACTAAATAGAGGGGGCTGACTTTTTTGGGCTACTCTGTGGCTCAGAATGGCGATTGCAGTAATGATGTCAGTTGTTGAGGCGGCGGCACGAAACCCAGTTAAAAAAAAAGATAGAATGTGATTTTGTGCAACCCAATCCTATAGTTGTTTAAGAAGAGAGTGAGCGTAGGCTTTGGCCTCTAAGTCCAAGAGAGCTATGAGTCGATAGTTGGAAGGTATAGTCGGGTCTCCTTTTTTTATAGATCGGGCATAGGATGGAACCCCTCCATGAGTCCGGGGTCTGTGCAGCAATGTAAGCTTATGTAAAAGGGGGGCTAGCACCTTTGCCTAGTCCCCTGGGGCGCATTTGAATATATTGGCTGGAAGGCTGTTGTGGCCTGGAGCTCCATCGTTTTTCATAGATTTTATTTGGTTGCAGACCTGGGCGTCCGTGGCCAGAGCTTGACTTTCTCCTGGTGTTTGGTCCTCTGTCGTAATCCCTCTGAGACGGCATTATGCCTGATATGAGTAGGGGAACTGAGTTTGTTGATGTAATTCCAAAAATGAACAAGGCCTCTATCTTGTAACATTTGATGTATTTTTAGCCGTTCAGTTTTTCTTTGCCGCCCAAGTTGATGTTTTGAAATGTTTTGCCCATGTTAACAAGAGATTTCCCAGAGTTTACAGTGGGATTTAGCATGTGAGAATGGTTTACCCTTCTTGATGCTCTTCATGCAGTAATGATGGTTCTGTTGTACAGCTGTTGGGGTTGCCCCTTTATGAAGGTCTTAGAGCATTGTTAGAAGGCCGTGGTACCAGTAAGTGGTGCTTTGATTGTTAATTAGGCCAAGTTAAGGGGATTGTGGTCGCTTTCAAGGCAGTAAAGAATCTCCAGGTTAACCCGGTGGCAGGCTAAAGTGGCTGACAGGAAGATGTAGTCGATGGTTGAAGCCCTCTAAATGTAGCAGGAAACTGTGTGAGGGTCATATGCTTGAGAGATATGTTCAGTAGAAGGAGGTATTAGTGCTCTATATCTGTTTGTGTCGGTGCATCTAGCCATTTGTCTGTCTTTCTAGCTGCTTCAGTCACTTCATTGCACAAAATGCAATGATAGAAAACCCATATTTCACACAGGGAGCCATGAAATAAGGGAAATATTTCACAGTTCCTTGTGAAACACCTCAAACAACTCTCTAGACCTTTACCATTGTCAGGGCCAGTAGAACTCCACAGCAAGATTATCTAAATTATGTAGCAAAAAAGGCAGATAATGCTGCACATTTATGGTGGAATTATTTTCATCCTTTTGAGCTAGAAACAATGGTAAATCTATAATTAAGTGTTAAGCAACGCAGCCCCAGAATCACAAATATCCATAGGCCTTTCCCATTGCATTAATAACACGTTATTCATGAACCCTACTCTTAACCATTTAAATTCCAGACAGTGCCCAGTGTTAGATGCGCTCTGAATCAGAGTTTTCAAACTAACTACTAATATAAACATGGAATATAAAAAATATATAAGGGGTCACATGCCTAATATGGTTCTGTATTGCCATTTCAAGGTTCTGGGGACAATTGCAAGCCATTCGGCCTTCAAATATGTGGTTTATCTTGTCATCAAAACCCCTCAATACAAATATTTGATCCCAGGTTTATGCATGACTAGCTGCTCCAGTCTAAGCTTTGTCTTTGCATTCTTTACTTCTACACTTGCTTACCTGAATATAAACAAGGACTACAAGTTCCAACATGAAAAGAACAAACCTGGCCTGGGGCACCCAATCACCTATGGACACAGTCAACCTGGCAGCTCTGCTAGGAGCAGAGCTGCTGCCTTTTGTAACTATTGCTGCAAAAGAAGGGGTAAAAGCTTAACAGGTCAAGCATTTGCATCTTTGCATTTTTAAGTATATCTGTTTCAAACTATGCTTACCTAGGGTGAGATTGCTAGTGAAAATGGCTAAATGTGAGCACACAGACCAAACACCATACTATTCCAGGCTCAGCAGATCCCAAAAGCCCAAGTTAATTTAATTTACAACCCCTTGAGTCTATTATGAAATGAGAAAGAGGAGCCCAACATTTTCATTTCATTTTTACTGTTTGATTACGACAAAAACAACAGTGATGTCTCTGGAGCTGTGTGATACCGTAGTGATCTGTCAGTGACTCGTCTTTGTATCACTGCGCTAACACTTACTGACTCTTCTGGATTTTGGTTTTGAAAAGCTGGTCACCCTAAAATTAGCAGAAATAAAATGTGGTCTAAGCCCCACTGAAAGAGTCTAAAACAAGATTACAATAGGGGACCTCCCCATACTTGTGAAACTTCTCCTTCACCTAGTGCACAGGCATGATCCATTCAGTGCTTAGTTCGAGCCAGTGGTCGCAGGTGGAGCCCACTGTCATCTATTTCTGTGACTGGCACTTATTTGTCCTCAACAATATTTGATCCAGGGCAAGAGAGGGAAAAAACAAAAGGGGGGTGAAGAGGAAGACAGAAAACACCCAGAAAGGGAGAAAGAAGAGATGAAAAGAACCTTCAAGAGTGTGATAGAGAGACATGGAATGTCTGGGGTGGATTAAAGAGGCACGAAGTACAATAAAGACTACGCTGCCTTAGTATTTGGCACTCGACCCTTTGATAGTGCCTCCATGGCCTTGAGAGCAAAATGTCGGGCCCTTGCGCTTATTCTTTTGTACATTTAGTGCTGGATCCAGCTGACATCATTGAATTAATGCTACTATGCTTGTATAGTTCTAAGCACAACATAATCACTTCTAAGCACTTTGAAGATGGCACCAGTTTAGCAAACAGCAGACTAAGCCTTGGTGGGACTGAATTTGGTTAACCAACTCAGTGACACTACCTGTTGCTGCTGGTTGTAGTGGTGAGAAAGGAGATGTGGATGACCCACTGAAAGTTCAAGCCGGATGCCTGCTGTTCCTCAGCTCTAGTGCCTATTGTACCCTTCACCTTAAGACAAGACAACCCTTAATTTAGCTTCTGCCTGCCACCCCCACTTTCAGTCCAGGTGCCAAGAATTAAAATCAAAGTATTAATCTTTGCTGTAAACCAGGAGATATAAAGAAATTCCTATATTATGATTACATTGCACAATGTGAAACTACAAACAAAACATGGGATCAATCCTGGCTTCCTTGCTTGACCAAATTATGTGATCCTAGAGAAAGATTTTGTTTCACCATGCTGCGTTTTTCTTTATTAGTGCACATGAGACACCTTCAAATTTGTGAGCTCAGGGTGTGCGCTGTATGAAACCCTATTGTGTTTGATTTAATAAGCTATAATTTTGCTCCACATACAATAAAGAATAAGGTACACATGGCAACTGACTTGGCTATTCTCAATGAAGTCATATAATCTGAAGTTTTACGGGGAAACTCTTCTGCTTTCCGGAATTTAAACTTAAACCCAAAGCAGTAACCATTAGCTTAAAACAGGCATATGAGAGAAAGGGATTCCCATCTAGTGGCTAAATTGCAGAACGTAAAACTAGGAAACATGGTATCAATCTCAGCTTCCCTGCTTGACTAAATTGTGTGATCGCAAGCAAATATTTAATTTCTCCATACAACCTTTTTCTTCCTTATCACATTGGGAGCACCTTCAAATATGTGAGTTTAGGGTGTGTACCATTCAAAACCTCTTGTGTTTTATTAAATAGGCTAAGGTGTTGTATCACCTATAATATTAATCAAAGGCACCTATAGGGCACACAACAACTGACTTACCTCTTAGTACTCACTAATGACGCATGCTCACTCAGTTGTTCAGTAATGAGGAATGCTTTTTAGGGTTAAGCGCAAAGCGCTCTGTCCCTGTTGTTATCTCTCCACAGGCTTATAGCCAGGCCCATGTCAAACCCATGAGTTTGGTTGGTTCGTAGGCTTGCCTTTTACAGTTCGCTTCATTTCATTAGTGGGAGGCATGCATAGGTCATGCCTTTTCCGGTGTTTATCCCTCCTCGAGCGCCCGGGCCAACCACTGAAAACATACGAGGCTCCATGTTTTCCGTATGGTTTCTGGACTACTTTTTCTCTTAATTTCGCAGGCAGCACGATCTCGCTGGGCAGTAGTAAAACGCTTTGCATGACATCGACCCTGTTACATAGCTAATTGCACTTTCGATGGTAACATGGATAATTGCAATTTTGCCCATACGTTCTGTTTCATTTTATGTGTCTCCCTCACGCTTCATGGTGGCCCTGGGCTCACTCATGTGAAACTGTTTTACTTTTCAGTTCATGTGGCAAGAAAAGTCCGGTTAGGAGTTTAAAACGTGAATAGCTCTAACTCAGGTGAACGCAAGACCAGTTGCATTGCAAATGCTTGTTCCTTGACCGGCTGGAGGTCCCTCGCTGCCCTGGACACTGATGCTTCACTCAGTACCTTGGTGGTGCACAGCAAAGTGCTGCAGATACTGCGATAACAGCTGCTGTAGTGACCATGGGCCTGAGGCCCCGAAATGGGCAGCTCTATCTGTGCCAGCAGAAGGCAATGCTGTGATCACTGCAAATAGAGGCATCTTGGGCATTGACAGGTCGCAAGTGCACTACCTTTCTGCCCTGCGCTGCAAAGTAACAGTTCTCTGAACACAAACTCAAAGGCGGTGCACCCCCAGGATGATGATTTCATTTGTAGAGGCAGAGCAGGGTCGTGCAAAGGTCAGATAAAGCAATGAGCACAGCCCCGCCTCTGCCTCTCTGTGTGTGTGACTGCACTGACTTTCCTCGGAGTGAGTAGTTCCTGCCCAGCCTGGCCTCTTACTCAAGAAACTGAGTACAATCTTGCCCACACAAACTCAAATAATAACGTGGAAATAAATGAAAAACAAAAGCATAGCCTGCACCTTTTAGGGGAACCATAGAAAATTATAGGCTGGCCCGGCCCCTCTACCCCGACCCCCTCCCTGTAGCTACGGCCCTGGTTATCACACTCCTATCTGATTTGTGTCCACCTCTAAGAGTAATTGATGATTACCCTATACGTGACATCTTATAAATAATAATATAAAAGAAATATAAGGCTAGTTACGCCCACGGAATGCCATATCTTCATTTTGATTCCTCGTATTTACTCTCCCCATTTTGGGTCACTCAGTATCAACGAGCCACTCTACACTAGTCCACAGAGCCAGTTGATTGACCCCTGCAACCCCTAAAACTCACTTCCAACCCACTGATTCTGCAAACACCAGCCCTCACGCTCCACCCATGCATGTAAAAAAATTGCATTGCCTGATCTAAGTGAAAAACATTTCGGCAAGGCCTGCCGAGATGGGCCTTACACGTTACTGACAGCTCACCTGAACAGACAGGAATCTCAGAAGCCCCAGACTTCCATGTAATCTCCCGTTGCCCCTCTGGACCGGTCTGCATGTGGTAACTGCCACAGAGTGGTCAGCATCATGTTACCTGTGCTACTCTGACAGCAAGCCATCATTCAGTTGCTTAACACGCTTAACAGTGGAGTTTTGGAGTGTCCCTATGTGATATATCGTAGTAGTGGCTTAATATCCATATGGGTTTTCTATATAACCCCATACTTATAATGGTGCAAAGAAAACCACGTGTCCCAGAATGCCAAGTCAAGTTAGCTGAAAAAAACAGGACTGGCTTACGTCACGATACGTGACATGAATCATTGGTCGCCATTGCTGATGGTCATGTTAATACAAGTGAATTATTATTGTTATTATTGTTTGTGCCTTGAATTGTTTCCTTTACAAAAATGCTTCAGTCTTTCACGTGCCGTTGAGGAAGCAGCTCGGATCCTGAATGCACGGGGCGGCGCTTTTAAAAGCTACTTCTAATAAGCCGGACCCACGGCGTAGGAATATATATTTATATAATTATAACATGTCAGTCTCTAGAGAAACATGAGACAGCCCTGATGCTTAATATACGTTAGTTCCAAAAATTGTACCTACACAACTACAGGAACAATACAGGGGCCCAGCAAAATGAATTATAAAGTGAATATGTTGTTGGAGTCCTCTCTGTATTTTTTTAATGCAGCTCCCTGAGGGAGATAGTGATTTTTACCTGAGGCCAAAGAACAGGCCAAGTCGATAGAAATCGTCATTCAAAATATCAAGGTCACATTAAAATACAAAAAGTGCGAATGTCTAAATGAAAAAGTACAAAGTGTTTGCATTTAGCACTTTCCCATATAACTGTTTATAAAAACCGAACTGCTATAAGAAACAAGAGTTTTTATTACAGAGGCTTAGGAACCTGACACACAGAGCAAACATGCCCAGATATGTTGCCTTATAAGGGTAAAACAGGAGAATGAGGTAAAGACCCTTGGTGTCACAGACAAGTAATTTGACATCCAAAACATTTTTCGTAACAACTAGGATCACTAAAGCATTTTTTTGCATCGGTAGCATTTGTAAATCCATAAAAAGAGTATCCGTCCTTCAGAATATTTTCCTTAACATGTACTGTTGATAAAATTCCAACCCATTTCCAATGTTGTCTTCATATTTTGAAAAATAAAGTCTGTTTTCGATTTATAAACAGTGTTTGTAAGCAGTGCTAGGCTGTGTTGAAGCAGTCAAACAATAAATTCTCTCACCAAAATGCCTAGTGTTCAAATATCATTTGTTAGTCCTGACAGCTTTAAGGTGGATTTCCCCCCTTCAACATTTTGCCTACCTCCTCCATTTTTCTGACCTCTTTTTCGCTGACTTTAGGATTCTGTGCACCTTACCACTGCTAACCAGTACTGAGGTGCTTGTACTGTCTCCCCAAACATGGTAACACTGGGTTATTCCAAATTAGCATATTTAATTTACTAATTCATCCCTAGTAAAGGGAACTACATGTACCCAGAGTCTGTAAATTAAATGCTACTTGTGGGATTGTGCCACCCACTTAAGCCGCCCTTTAACCATGTCTCAGGCCTTCCATTGCAGAGCCTGATTGGGCAGTTTTACACTGGCAAGTCGATCTGCTATGTAACCCTTTTGCCAAGCCCAAACCTTCCCTTTTTGTACACATACGCCATCCCTAAGGTAGGCCCTGGACAACCCAGAGGGCCAAGTGCCATTTATTTAAAAGGCAGTAAATGCACTTTTAAGTTTTACATGTCCTTGTAGTGAAAAACTCCCAAAGTTGTTTTTCACTACTGTAAGGCCTACCTTTCCTGTAGGATAACATTGGGGTTATCTTACTACAATTTACACATGTAATACACAATTGGAAGGGATAAACTTTTAGAGTTTGGTGTCTCTGGAGTCACAATTTAAAATCCCAATTTATGGTGAAGTCAGATTTTAAATTGCAATTCTGAAAATGCCACTTTTAGAAAGTTGGCGTTTCTTACTATAACCATTTGGTGCCTGCTGCCTGTGTCTGATCACTTGTGTGGGGTGGGTGACAGCTGGGCTTTGTGTATTCCCCCTAGACAACCACACACAATGGGAGCTTAGGTGTGTGTTAATGGGCCTTGATGGGCCATCTGGGCAGGGTGGGAAGAAGGAGCTGCCACAGCCTCATTTACTCCTACTAGGCTGTGCCCTGTCCTCACACAAAGGGCTGCATAGCCCCCTGTAGCGAGTCAGGAGCCAGGGCAGGACCTCTGTGCACCACAAAAGCCTGTCCTTGAAGTCTCCCCCAATTCAGAGGTCCAACTCGGTATAGGTACAGGGCCTCTGTCAGCACCAAGTGAGTTCACTTCTGCACCTGTGAATACTCTACCGGGAAGAAGGACTGCTGTGCTGCTGAAGGACTGTCACTCAGCTGGACGTCTGCTTTGCTGCACTCTGGGTTTGCTGTGATACCCTGCTGCCTGCTGTTCCCCCGCCTAGGTGAGAAGGACTGAACCTACATCACTTGAACCCCAAGTGACTCCAAAGGCTAGCTGGCTGGACTCCTGAACTGTAGTCTCAGAGACATAAAATACTTCCAACCACCCTGCTCCTGCACCTCAACTCTGCCATCTGTAAGTCTAGCACAGTCAAGATTTGCCACCCCAGTCCTGAACCCTTGGAAGTGGGCCTAAGGTGTTTGCTCCAGTGGAACAGATGCATCCTCTGCTGCTGGAGAAGAATCGATGCATCACTAAAGTTCCATGGAGCAGATCTGGTGCACTGCTTTTGGAATCACCACTGCAACACTTTTCCTGGCACAAGGTCCTCACATCTCTGTCGAAGACAGCCTCAACGACGATGCATAGCCCCAACATCCAGGTCTCTGTGTTCATTGGAACGGTGCCTGAGTCCTCAATGTTAACACAGCAGGAACTCAGAGCCTAATTTCACCAAATCTCAGAACCAAAGCCTCACTGCTGTTGCATAGAGAAAATCAACACAGCAACCTACTATGTGGTTTGGAACCAATGCAATGCTCTGCAACCAGGATTTAAGTTACTTTGGTTTAGAGGGCCCAACTGGCATCCTGTAGCCAGGCCGTGCTCCATCTCTGCCAGCCTGAACTTTTAACTTTGTCCAGGTCCCGGTTAACCAGATATCCTGAGTTGAAAGTTCTTGCTTGTAAGTGCTGTTTTATAGTTTATTATTTAAAAATGTATAACTCAAGTTCTACTTATTGGAGTTTTGTTCTTGTTTTATTTATTAAAATCAGAGTTATTTATTTTTATCTGTGTGCAATCTTTTTGTGTGTTGTGTTCTCTGTTTTACTGTTTGAAATAAATACTTTACACATTGCCTCTAAGTGAAGCCTGACTGCTCTGTGCCAGGTTACCATAGGGTGAGCACAGGTTTATGTAGGGTTTGCCTGACACCCTGACTAGGACTGCAGTTGCTGCTTGACCAGGGCTTATACCACAGTCAACCAACAACCCAGTTTCTAACATCCTCTTATCTCCATCATTTCCTACTGAGAATATTTTTGTATTTGGTACAGTGTAAACAAACCTTGAAACAAGACAACAGTTGCAAGTAACATCACTTTCTGAATACTTCAAATACCTCACTTTAACCCAACGTTTTTTAACAATCTTAAAGATATTGCCTGGTGATATCTTCTTTTGTTTATGTACATGAGTCTTGATTAAATTGAATGATATGGGATGAACCCGTGACTAATGTGTAGAAGCTTATAACTTCTGTAAAATCCAGGGTAAGGGTTTCTAAAATATTAAAGTCTATATAAAATAGTAAATATAGTAATAGTAAAATAGTAATAAATATAGAATTTTACAGCACGTAAAAGTAGTTTTGTCTATGCTTCTCGTATCTTTTTATACATCTACATACATTGTGCCCTAATCAGGAAAATAAACATATAAGTACAGATGGAGGTTTGCACCTATGCTTGAATGCAGGTCTGTCACCAGCGAGGGTCCTGGAGGGGTAATTATTCTCCAGGACCGGCAGTTTTTTGGGGCGTAGCACTGGTACTACAAGATTTAGCTGCAGATTTTAAAGCACAAAGGCCCATCTTTTTTTTTTTTGTGCCACATTTGCGCCGCTTTTTTATGCAAAAGCGGCGCAAACTTAAAATATACAATTGTATTTTGTAAGTTTGCACCGCTTTTGCATCAAAAAATGACGCAAAAGCTCGCTAAAAAAGTATAAATATGGGACAAAGTTTCAGTATGATGTGGCAAGAAACATCACTCATACTAATTGTTAGAAATTTGGCCTCTAGGTGGCAGAGATTTGGGCTCCAACAACTAGGGATCACAGTCTTAGTCAGGGCAAGTAAGATACACACGAAGGCCCTGATTACGGCTTTGGTGGTCGGACTGCCAATACAGTTGTCCGGAGGATGCTGTCAAGCCAGTGGCACCCCCATGCCATATTTCAATACTACCACTCGGCTAGTGGTAGTGTCTGCAGCAGTATCACTGCGGCAGAATGCTTCGGCTCAGAGAGTGAGCCTGAATCACATGTCACCACAGTGCAGTGCCAGATGCACCATGGGCACACTATTGTCATGCACAATGTTGTGCATGAGAACAGTGTGCGGCAACAGTGCAGGCATGGTGGGGGCCACACTGCCAAAAAAAATCAACCTGGGGCCCTGTTTGGGACTCCTTCTCTGCCTTTCTGTTGAGCTTTTTATGGGGACCTCGCCATGAAAAGCTTGGGGAAAGGCATGTCGTGATCAGCATGGTAGTGCTGTCATCAACTCCACCGCGATTGACCACGGAGTTCACTACTGCTGCCACCACGGGATTCAAGATCCTGGCGGTTGTGGCGTTCTTATGGCGGTCCAACCTCCATCTTTGTAATCTGGTGGTCTGACCACCTAGGATGCAGCAGTTGGACTGCCACTATGGGTATGGTGGTTCCAGGACTGTGGTACTCGTAATCAGGCCCTATAAGTTTACCTGTGCTCACCCTCTAGTAGCTTGGAGCAGAGCAGTCAGGCTAAACTGAAGAGGCAATGTGTGAAGTATTTGTGCACACACAGCGACACAGTAAAAACGCCACAAAAATAGACAATATTTATCTGAGACCAAAACAACAAAAATCCAACAAACACAAGTCAAGTTCTGTATTTTCAAAGATTAAATCAAAATGCAGTTCTTAGAAGATAATAGCTCCAACCGGGGCTATCTGGTCATGTTGGACCAGGGCAAATCCAAAAGTTCAGTCCTACCACTATGGAGCGCGGGCCGGGTACAGGAGTCACGCAGATCCACTGACAATACCATGGTTGCTTAGATGCTCAGTTATGATGCATTGATTCAAGGAGGGGGTGCATTGCGCATGCAGGCAGTGTAATTTCCTGATTGGGCAACGTCGTTGATGCATTGATGTCCAGAAACAATGTGTGCTAGTTCCGATGCATCAGTTCTGTGTTGGCCAAGCCGGGGCTGTGTTGTCCTTCTAAGGTCTATCCAAGAGTCAAGCTACTAGGGGTTGTTGTGAGGTTATTTTAGTATTTATGTAGGCAAATTTATTTTATCTTGTGTCTGAGGCCTGTGCCCTCTCACCTAGTCACTTGTCATTTTATTTCTCTTATTATTGTAGCAAGGCTTCATTTTAGTAGCAATGTTTTAGTATTGTATTTTTATAACTTACCCTTCCATGCAGAATTTGTTATTCATTTCTTTGCATGACATTTCATCCCGTGCTTACTCCAAGGCTGTACACAATAGTTTACCGGATATTGCCTGTCCAGAGAGTGCAATGTTTACCCTACACAAAAAACATGTGTTGTTATATCAGGGCAGTTCTCAGAACATGGTGTTTTATTATAAACTGACATGCTGCCCCTCCAACTTAGATGGGACATTCCAGACAGCCTGCCATCTCATGCTACATGTCGTCGCAGTTTCTGCTGAAACTCTGCACTTCTTCTTCATCTACATGAGAGGTCTCCCAGCAGATTAACAGACCTCTTCTTTACCTCTGAACACAGGTATGGGGACTGGGCTTCCTTCCCGGGATCAGAAGGGCAGATTAGGGCTACCACTACTATTTGCTCTCATGGAGAAACTTAGGGGCAGATTTATGGAAAGAGGTGCTGCACCAAGTGCAGGGACACTTTTCCTGTGCCCCTTACCACCCCCCTACTGCCACCATGGGTTTGCCGTATTTAAAATAGGGCGCACCATGGTGCAAAGTAGGGGGCAATAGTGCCATTGTTTTGTGAGGCTATTGATGTACTCTGCAGGAGTAGCACCAAAATATTGACGCTACTCCTGCAGAGTACATAGGGGCCCATTCTAAAGAATGGGGGCCCCCTTTTAACACCTGCCCTTGAGCAGGCATTAAAAGTGCCATAAAAATGGTGCAAGGAAATCCCAAAGATTTCCTTGCACTATTTTATCGCCTCCCCTAAAAGGGGAACGCCCCCTTTGCATACATTATGCCTGGTGCTGGCACAATGTAGCGCAAAGGGTTACAGAGTGGCGGAATGCATGCATTGCGCTACTCTGTAAATACGGTATGGGGATTTTGGCCTCATTGGGCCACATTAATGTCAAAATAAATGACGTTAATGTGGCGCAAGGTGGCGCTAGGGGCATATAAATATGCCCCTTAGTAGTGTAGGTAGGGATATTAGACACTCTATTGTGACAATATGGTGAGACTCTTCCTGTGTTTCACTTTCCTGGTCATTGCTATAATTGTGTTGAGCTTCATTATCCTCTTAATCACAATTTATGCCTTTTTACATAGAACACAGTTGCTTCAATAAACTTATTGAACCAAGATCCTGCTTCTGTTTCGTCTTTGCATGTAGGATACTTGTCTACCTTAGAGAAGGGGGTAAGATCTGTTCTACCACAACTTCCTTGAGGAGTCTGAGTGTCATGTGATAGGCTGCCACAAATCACTTTTACCTCTGGTGCTGCTAGCTAGCCGCAAGGGTTAAGCCGACAGCTATCGCATGGCCTGGGATCAGACTCAATCCCCCACACTCTGTGGTGCTGACCCCCAAAATCCAGCAGTCTTGTTACTACAACAGGTGTCCTATGACAGTGTGGCTATGAAGGGCTAAAGGCAGCTGTAACTGCCCTTAGCTTCTCTCTAGTCATGGCCACTTGTTTGAGTCATTTTTAGGTTAAGCCTATGCGTTCAACTTCGTTTACACTTTTAGTATACTTCTTATGGCTCAAAGTGATTTTATTTGTTGGTTGCAGTGTCCTATAAAAATTCTTGCTCGCTAGTGGTCAGTTCTGCCTTTTTCTCCCTCCTTTTTCTGTTTCAGAGTGACCAACTACTGTATTATTCCACTTTGGTTTCTTTATCTGTTGCTGTGACTGACTTTTTTGTTATTTCTTTGTTGTTGCCTTTTCACTGTGGGTGTTTTAGGCTGGTTGCTACCTGTTTTATTGCACCATTCCATTCCTCCCATCTCATCCCATGTCTCTGACATTTGTTTTGGCTTTATTCTAGTGCTCTCCTTGCTTACCTCTTGCTCCTAAAATAAGCGTATTTTACAAACAAAACACATGGTCATTTAGCTCACTGCTCACAAAAGCCACAATATGCCCTTTCTGGTAGAATGCAGCTAAATCTAGAAGCAATGATGTGAAACTTGCTTTGCCTCGCAGAGTCTCTCTCTCTCTGTCTAGGGCCCCTCCCTGCCAGCAATCCGGTTTCACTGTGCCTTTAGTTTACCAGAAATGTCTGGGATTTGTAGGTTCTCCTATGTCCCGGTCAATCCTACATACAAATATTACAGAGATCCCCAATTGTATATCCTCCCAAAAACATTCCTAGGTTTCTAATTGTGCATTCCCGATCAACTCAAGGAAAATCAACCCATTTACAAAAACCCCACACTCAGAAGACCAAGAGGAACACAGATATGGGTCAAGCCTAAAAACGTTGAAAATCTGACAAATGTCTTGCTCGGTGCATTGTCCCTGCCAGCCAATCAGGGCCAGGGCAGGCTAGCATCCAGCAATATCAACCTTCTGATGTATAGATATTATACGTATATGGTTGTGATATGATTACATAGAATCCAGGGGTGATACCTGTGACCAAAAGACAGGCACTCTAAACTGGCTTTTCATTTGTAGCTGGTTTCTAAATTTCCAAAATGTTCTGCACCCATTTTATTGCCTTTAGGAACCACGAACCAAAAGAAAATCCATGCATGTCTGGTGCCCCCATGCTCAGGAGACCTAAAGCAAGAAAATTAGGGGTCAAGTCATGGCAGGGATATGCTCTTGCATGAGGGAAACTAGAGGAAACTGCTATGTTTTAGAAAAAAGTGCTAAACATCTGACTGCTCAGCAAAATATTCCCGCCACTCATTCAGGGTGTGGGAAGTCTGGCAATTCGCAATAAAAGCCTTAGGATGTGTAGATGTTAAAATACATTGTTGTGGTATATTATTTCAGGACCTGGGTTATACCACTAAGCAAAAAGACAGGTACGCTACACTGTGTGTTCACTGCATCTGCTTTTCAGATTTCCAAAACATACCACACCTCCTATACTGCTTGTAGGCAGTGCTTAATTTGAGCTAGAGGCTGCGGGTGGCAGCGACCAACAGTCATTTCAGGGGACCGGCACTCATTTTTATGCAGCTGACATTTACAGAGATCAAGAGCAATAAAAATGCAAAATATGGAAACACACAGGAAGAGAAAAAAGGAAAAACCGTCTCAAAGAGAGATAAAAGCAGGAACCTGTAAGTGTAACCTATAGAGTTAGAGATTGATTGCTAGTGGTTTAAAGTGATATGAGGTGGATTCAAGAATAGGCAGCCTTGGTATGCAGTGTGTCGGCATTTAATTTCACCAGCCATGGGCTTCTAAGCAGAGCTTTGGGCACCCGCACTCATTCGTTTACAAATCAAGCACTGCCTGTAGACAACATTAAACCCACAGAAAACCCCTACATTTCGGGTACCCCCATACTTAGAAGAAGCAGAGGAGCAAAGGTATCTGGGCATGCTTAAACAGGAATATAAGGCAGACTGTAGTGAATTACTATGTTTTGGGGAAATACAAAAAATCTAACAAATGCTGTATTCAGTGAAATCTTGTTGCCAGCCAACCATTATGAAGGAGGTCTGTCCCACAGTGATGGAAACCTTAAGATATGTATATGTTAATGGTATATGATTGTGGTATGTTTGAATTCACTCAATGGGTAATATATGTAACCAAATCACAGGCACCATAAATTAGTATTTTGTTCACACCACCATACCTATTTGCACTACACGTAGTTTTTTGCCTGTGGCTACTCTCATGCTTTGGAGTGTAGGGGAACAAGGTTGTGGTTGAGGTCTTGCATGAGTGTGACTGAAGGGAATTACCATGTTTTGGAGTAAGATTACTAAATATCTGGCAAATGCTATGCTCAGAATTTTCTACTGGCCAGCCATTCAGGGCAAGGGAAGTGTGGCTTGCCCCAATAGACGCCTTGGGTCTTATAGAATTAGAAAATATAAAGTTTTATTGTTTTCCATACAGTCTTGAGTTTGATATCTATCATCAAATAAACAGTGCACCATTAACAGAGATTCAGCCACAATTGCATGATCTGTGCTCAAAATGCATAGGTAATTGTGCAGACTACATCTTTTATACTTATTTAATATTGTCAGACTCCAGACATTTAGGGCAATATTTCCTTTGTTATTTCTAGAACTTATGTTTGCCATTTGAGATATGCAAAACAATATTGAGGAAATTTGATTGAAAAAAATCAAAATAGCTCCACGTTTTTCATTATATCTTCAGCCTGGAATTAGATAGTGATGCACAGTTTGCACAAATGTATAGCCCAAATGTGGTGACAACGACATACACTTTGTATGGGAGCTCAACGAGACCAAAGAGGTACATGTACTTGAACAGCCTAATGCAGATTTTTTTTAAAAAGTTCCTGCGCCGAGGTTTAAAAAAA
Source organism: Pleurodeles waltl (assembly GCF_031143425.1). Classification (NCBI taxonomy): domain Eukaryota; kingdom Metazoa; phylum Chordata; class Amphibia; order Caudata; family Salamandridae; genus Pleurodeles; species Pleurodeles waltl. Next base: position 731,188,188 of record NC_090436.1, read on the forward strand.
AAAACTCCTGCACAGCTGTTTTCAATCACCGGGCAGGAAAATGATTAATGCTACTAGGATTCAATGCAGTATGCGGGATTGGTATTCCCATGGTGTACTGAAATATCGAGGAATATTGTTTCTTTGATATGATACACTGTTGTCGATGGCCTCCTTAGTACTACAGGTTAATGGGATGGTGTCCACAGGATTCACTTCTATGTGTTGAATAGTGTCCATAGGATGGGTAAATGTCTGTAAAATGTCGTTTATGATGACAGTTTCCCTGGGATTCAGTTCGCTTTGTTTCTTAATCAGTCTATTATACTATGTAATATTCTAGTTTGAGGTTTATAGCATGGAGGCACTGCATACCATCAACCAACAGAAATAACTGCTGATGTGCACGATGCCGCACCAATGAAATGCCACGAAAATTGAATATCAATCCAAACTCCACCTCTGTGATAGATTACTTTGCATATGACTACATAAAACGCATGTTATTTGACTTTCATAAGTAGTAAAAAGGTTAACGCTATCTCCAGCCAGACTTAAAATGAGCTTGTAATCTGAAGCATGGCAAAGAGTGTTTATGTGCACTTGAATGCCTTAGAGGTAATTGCATAGAAAGTTGGGAGTAGTCTATGCATAAGGCACTTGCTATCCTGTTATTGATCTTGGGAACAGAAATATCCGTCTGAAGGACCAGAGATTAAGGACTTTAAAAACGTGAACAAGGTACTGTTCCATTTAAGCACCCAATGCATTTTGAATTTCTCCTGCTGCCTAAACGCCTTACACCTTTCCAAAATAAACGGGGAAGTGCCAGGAGTCCTTTGTTGTGTACTCACGAAAGTAGGCAGAAAGAGATAGCGCTTTCAGAATGTTCCAAAGGAGTCGCTTTCTAGAATCACGCTGCAAAATACGCTGAAAGCATTTTAATGAAACAGTATAAATTACGAACGTACACTTTACCGTGTTATTTCTTAAAAGCACGACTAATAGTTTCAGTTCCATGTTTATTACATGCTATTACTGCTTTGTGGGGTTCAGTGTGTGTTCTGTCTACAGTGTGGAATAATAGACAACCGCTCCACTTGGCACTAGAAGTGAAATCTGCCACTTTTTATATACTTGCTCCTTAGAATAGTACAGCACTTAATTTACATTACTTCATAGAAAAGCAGGCACATAGGTACAAGTGCCTTCAATGAGGAGGAAATGAGCCACGGAAATCACGGTTATTGTACGCTGTGAAGTTTCCCTTTTAAGAAAATTGAAAAATCATATTCGGCGCAAACACAGGGATATTCTCTGCTACTGTTAAAACTGCTCCTTTCTGTCATTCATACCGAAATCTAAAATAGAAAGCATTTATCTCAGAAACGCTTTGTTGGGTTGTCTGCATTGTGTGTCTGCACCTTTGTCGCAATGGCTCAATCCTGCTTTGGTGGGTGTGGGAGGGGCGTGCTAGTTCCTCATCCTCTGAGTCTTCATCAGCAATTCACTAAGTGCAGAACTTTTCTTGTTGAAATAATGAGGATACAAAGGGTTTTGGGAGCACAGCAAAAGAAGCGAAGAAGGCAGGATAAGATATTTAGAGCCCGATTTAGGTATTGGCAGAGGGGAATACTCCGTCACAAACATGTGCGATATGTAGCCCGCCGGTCTGCCGCTTTACGTTCCCATTACATCCTATGGAGATCGTAATACGGCAGACAGGATATCTGTCCCATTTATGAAGGAGGATTCCATCCGGCAAGATCTAAATCAGACCCTTAGAGTCAGACCGACACTTTTTACCAAGCTGAGATTTATGGGAAGTACAAGCTCAGCAGGCGGGTTAAAATTCAGTTCATATGGAAACTGGACCACGTGCTAAGGGCATAACACTCATAGAAACCAGGGTCATAACAACGTATGTGTAAGTCTTATGTTCACTGAACCACCTTGTCTCAGTTTCAGAAATCATGGCTAGAGCCTCAAACACTTTCTTGAACTTACGCTCAAGAGGTCATGTGAACAGGTATTCTAAACTTGCCACATGATAAAAAAATAGCCAAGTACCCTTAAGCTAGAGGGTGGCTCAAAGCAGTACTTTTCAGAGGCGTGGCGGCTCTGGAGACCAGAGGGAGCATGGTGCTGAGCACATAGAAAGAACAGTACTTGACATGTAGATTCCACATGCAGTTTGGGAGGCAATCTTAAATTGGATGAGTTTATATCCATGAGAAAATGTCATAATGTGTTCTCATACTACTCCAATATGGCCCACTTCAGAGCTCAGCCAGGATAGGTAGAATAGGTTGTCTTCCTCTTTCTCATCATGGGACGTTGTGACAGTATAAGATGGTGGCATGCATGCAAGGTAATAGCGTGCCGCTGTGCTTTACATAGTTGTTTAGTTCACATCCAGCTTTTCCCCTCATTGTGCACCTTTGCTTTTTCACTTTTCTCCTTCGGTTCCCATTTAATTGAGATTCTGTCCCTCCATTACTTTCCTTCAGTTGCCTTCAGACTTTTATCTTCGACCTGTTGGTATTCGTCCTTCTGGAGACACTATCTTTTGTTCTACCTCGTGGATCCAAAGAGCCAAGTGTATTACACCTATACAGCCTACATGTTTGATCTCTTTCTGCCTCAATGTGTACATAATAACCAATGGTTTTCCTTCACTTCTAACTCACCACTTAGCCATACTAATATCAGTGTTCCAGTTACTCTACCCTCCCCTTCTTTTGCTCCCCTGTTTTCCCCAGGTCTTTGTCACTAAGCATTGTTGTAACCTTTGCCAGGAGCAAAAATAACTTGGAAACGGGTGGCTAGAACCAGTGTTCTGTTGCCTTAAAACCTGACACATGTAGGTACAAAGGCATTGTAGCAGCAGCTGGTGGTACGACCCATAATGCCTCGTCCCGTATATTCTATAACTCCCATAATATCCCATAACTTTTTTGTGCCATGTTGAGTAAGTTAAACATCCACAAGTTACATGTTGTGATGATGGGACCATAATCATATATGACCCCTTCTGCAAATAAATATCTGTAGAGGAAGCACACTAATTATAACAGCCTAAATGTACAGGTGATTTGCAATGCAGGGTGCTTCATACCAGACATTGTATGTAGCCCATCAACCTGGTAGTACTCATGACTCATGCATGTTCTGACACTGTGAACTGTGCAACCACCAAGGATGAGGAGAGGTGGGTGATAAATGTGTGTTGTTTAAGTCACACGAACAATCTTGAAAAGACACAGCTACCATGCCACAATGCACAACCAGTATGTAATATTTCAAAATGTTGTTTGTGATAGTGCCTATGCCAGCCCTAACTTGCTCCTCACACCACACTTTAGTGCCAGAACCCAGAGTGAAAAGAGATATACTAAGGTACATAGACAATCCCACTCAGTTTGTAGAGCGCACATTTAGCCTACTCAAACCAAAAGTTGTGGGTCACTACTCCAGAGACAGCATGTAAAATGACAGCCATCTGTGCATTTAAATCATCATCCATCTTAACGTATTCAGAAACAAATAAGGTGCTAGGAGTTCAGTCTAAGCTAGAGGAAAATAGAGTCACACCAGTCTCAGAACGTATGGAATGAGACAATCTTACAGGCCCTGTAGGTAAAGATGAAGACATACACAGAATCTATGTTTGTATTGTGGAAAGCCGGGCTATTTTGTTACGGACTGTCAAAGTAAACCAAGATTATTTAGCAATCAAGGGTCTGTAACTCTACCAACTGAGAAACAACAACTATTGGAAAACTAGGGGGCAGATTTAAGAGTCCCTGGCACCATATATCGCCACATTAGCGCCATTTATTTATGCTAATGTGGCGATATTATGACAAAAATGCCACACCATATTTACAAAGTGGTGCAATGCATGCATTGCACCACTTTTTAACCCCTTGCGCCTCATTATGCCTGCACCAGGTATAATGTATGCGAGGAGGGGGGATCATTATCCTGTTGGGGGGGCCAAAAAAATGGTGCAAAGAAATCTAATAGATTTCATTTTTTTCGGCATTTTTAACACCTGCTCAGAGCAGGCATTGAAAGGGGGCACACCATTGGTTACAATGGACCCCTATGTACTGTTCAGGATTAGCACTAAAATTTTGGCACTAACCATGAAAAGTACATCAATAGCATCAAAAATTGCCCCTTATCCTGCGCCATTGTTTTACTATATTTCAGCATTGTGTTTTGTTGTGGCAAACCAGTTTGCGAGTAGTTTGAAAAACACAAAACATTAGTTCTTTTGCTCCAATAGATTGCAAAGGGTTGGTTTAAGGTATCTGCTTCGGCTGACAATGTTTTTCTCAGATTTAATAGTTTTGAGCCCAAAGGTCTTAGAATGCATACATTCATATTTTAATGTATCTGATTACTCTCTAAAAGACAGAATCTGAATGTAAGCCATTGAAAAATTTATGTAAAAAAATTCATTGTGGATCAATTCGGATTAGAATGACGTAGCAGAGAAATTAAATATTTAGGGTTGATGTTCCATAATAATATGGAAGACACAATGACATTGAATTCAGAAAATTTATTGGAAAAAGGTGGAAAAGACTATGAAAACGGGGCTCCCACTAATCTAAACTGCTTTGGGAGAATAAAAACAATATGAAATGCCACAAATCTTATTATTAACGATGCAGTAAATTGGCTATCCCTAAAACCTTGCCCTTCGTTTTTCAGGACAATAGATAGGACGATGTATAAATTTTGGTCCAGAAAAACTCAGAATGGACAAAAGCAAAAGAGGGGGTGTTTTGACTGCATTTCTCAATGCCAAATCTTCCAAATGGTTTCAAAACAGTTTTGATACCAAAGCCAACCCTGCTTGGCTTGAAATAGAAAATATTCTGGTAAACAGCGGGTGGTTTTTCTCCCTGTTAATGTCAGAGAATGGAATTGATTACCGGTTATCACCAACATGGCCTCCAGTATTAGGGTTGTTAATCGTAAATCTAAAATTAAAATGAAGGATTGATTTTACCTCTCTTTCTGGAATAAGAAAATTATGAAAATCGAGAATAAATTGTTACGCTGAGCAGAATGGGAAAGGAAGTGTATTATACATTTCATGGATCTAGTGAATGAGGAAAGTCACGTCATGTTTTCAATTCAAAGCTAAATGTTGTTTACTAATTCGGGAAGCTATCACTTTCTGAAGCTTTAAAACTCATTCTGCAATTTACGTCTCGCGCCAGAGACTCCAGATATGCTCTCTACATTTTCAAAACTACAGTCTAAAGGACACGTGGTCACATGGATTTATAGACTAATGACTAAAATAAAACCTTCTCCATAATGCTCCAATAGATAGCCCTTTTTAACAACAAATCAAATATTACCTGACTCATCCTCATACAATTGGCAAGAGATACACAAATCACTCTAGCTCTTCACAGAAGATTTTCTCAGTGTCTTCTGTGGTAATAGTGACTCAGCAGCTGGGCACCTTGAGTCTGTGAAGCTTGCACCTGGTGGTGGCACACCAAACAGGCACTACTAGCACCTCCGCGTCTGGGCCCATTTAGGTCATGAAATTTGCATCTGGTAGTGATGTATCGAGCGGTACTAGTTCCCTCTAGAGTCGGGCCTCTTGCACTTGTGAAGCTTGCACCAGTGGTGACGTTCAAGGCGGGCAGTTCTAGCATTTCAGACACCAAGCTACTTGAGTCTGCGAACTTTGCATCCAGAGGTGGTGCACAATGGTGGTAGTATTAGCACTTTAGCAGCAGGGCCCCTTGAATTTGTGAAGCTTGCATCCGATGGTGATGTACCAGGAGGGTGGTACTGGGGCTGCTGCAGCCAACTGCAGTAGGCAGTGCCTGTGCAGTGGCAGTTGGCTCCATAGTCTTTTTATGATCTAACCCTTCCATTTCTTTTAATATTTCTTTTCCAGCTCCACCGATGCAAAATCTACACTGGAGGACTTCACAACAATGCTTGAATCCAGGCTGTCGATCAATGGATCCTGCACCAAACTTTTACATTTATTTTATTTTAAACATGGAGGGATCCCTGCACATCAAGCAAGTGGGCAGGATGTGCTCTTTCTGCCCTTTTACGTGCCCTTTCTATTTTTGTCAGATCATGGGACCCAGTCTCCAAATCTTGTAATGGCTGCCAAAACATTTTCTTTCAACGTTGTAGGAGCTGATCAGATCTCTTCGGGCACATGGATCATTCTCATGGTCACAGATCTGAAATGGTCGATGGAAGAAAATGCTCCATTGGTCAATGGACTTTGTTTTTTTCAGTTATGGGATTCAAGGATTGTCAACTGTCCATATAACTCTATCTTTCTAGGTTAATCCCTTCATGCCCAACCTCAGCCTCTCTTTAAATGTAAATACTTGACAGATTTATACCAAACCCAACAAAAGCACAATCCTTGAGTAAAGTTCTCACTTTGTGCCAAGTTTGGTGTTATTCCATTTAGCCATTTTTTCAAAGCTCGCAGTTCTCAGAAAATAGGACTATCTGTGAATTGTATCCCAAAACTCACAGTGGTACATTGATTTGCAGCATATGTAGCTTCCCTGAACAAATAAAAAAGTTAAACACAGCTTTTCATCTTTCAATCAGTGCTGGTAGAAATGCTTTCACAGTGACAATGCTGCTCCTAGAACAATAGTTAGCCCACCTGGCAAGCTTATTCTTGCAGGCTCAGCCTTGATGCAAGTCTCTACCGGTGAATTATACCCTGTGTGTGAAAATAAACATTGTAAACACAGAACCTTGTCATCAAAATGTTACACTGTCAACATGTATGCAGTCTCAGGCAAACAATGAACGCTAAACGGATGCTGTTCAAATGCTCTAAATCTTTCTAAAGAGTACCAAAATCAATTAATAAATAATGCAATATTAAAAAAACACATAATGAGTACATCTAATATGCCTCTACTATGCCAACTCTGATTTCAGGTGAAATGTATAAACCGCTCACCCTCTGGCCTGATGGTTTCTAAATGTCACTAGAATCTACGTATGGCAATATAGGCACATGTTTTGTTACCGGTTATGTATTCATGCAGTATGTGTGTTTGTAGTGTGAATATAAGCAAAGAGCCATCTATACTGATCTCAAATGGTGTCCAAGCCAGTTATCAGTTTTTGCAACAAAGTCTTTAGGCATGGGATTAGCTGGTGCTGTTTACACTGAACTGAAAATGGCAAAGGCCTTTTACCAAATATCAACCTAAAATGAATAAAAGCAGTTCCTGGAGTGTGTCTCACTCATGTTAGAGCTCATCAACGAAGCATAGCTCGTTGTCCAGACACAAAGAAGCACCCAATATAATCCCGAGCAATGTATGGAACCCTGCAAAACAAAGTAGGGAACACGTGTCAGGAGCAGCTTTTAATTCCAGGTTTACTTGGGTGGTATAATACCGACTCAAAGCCTATATATATATATATATATATATATAAATATATAAATATATATATATATTTTTTTTTATATATATATACACAAAAATATGTGTAAAACATTTTTATCACTTCTTGACACTACCCCACCCTGCACCCTAAAACACCCTATCCCTATATACTACCATCCTTAAAACCTTAAAAACCCATTGCTACATCTACACACTACACATTTCGGAATCCTAAAAAAACCACTAACCACTGCTTACCACTACTGAATCTGTATGACTGAACCTGTAATTGTTGTCTCTAGAAATTACCAGAGCAACACACAACATTCTGAGAATAAATGTATTTGATAATACAACTTGGACCTTCAAACTAAGACTCATGGTTTTTGAACTTACAACTCATTCGGGTGGAAATTGAAATTTTACTTAATGTACCACCTCTGTCCATTAATCCTGTGCAAGGCTTACTACTATCCATCCCGAACCACTTACTACACCTTTTTACCCGCTATTCCTGAACCTTAAAACCCCTCACTACCTATTAACACTACCCATCGTTAAAACCTAAAATCCCTTACAACTCCTTAGCTCTAACCATCCCTGAACTCGTAATCCCCTTGCTCCTTCTATACACTATCGATCCCTGAACCCTAAAAACCCCTGTCTACCTCTATAGAGTGCCCTAACCCTGAACCCCTAAAGCCCCATACAACCCATATCAACAACCATCCGTAAACCTTAGAAATCCATTGCTACCCCTATACACTAACCATCTCTGAATCTCAAAATAAACCCTTAGCCGCTCTTACCAGTATCCACACCTAAAGCCCCTCACTACACCTTTTCACCACCTATCCATGAACCTTACATCTTGAATTAATCTTAATATCCATTATCATCACTCATCCTTTAAACCTAAAAAGCCCCTTACTACTCCTTATCTCTACCCACTGCTGAGCCGTACAAACCCCTTACTGCCCCAATACAGTACCCATCTCTGAACCCTAAAACTTGCTTGAACCCCCCATATACTACACATCCCTGAACTCTAAAAACCCTTTGTTGTCCCAAAACGAAACCTATCCCAGACCTCCTTAGCCACCCTGAAAACCACCATCCACCATCCACCCACCAATCCTTAAACCCTCAAATGTGTAGCGTAGTAACCTACTGTTATAACGTACCTCGTTGTAGTGGAAAATACCTTGTTTTGAATGCAGTGTAGTGGTCAGTTTGAATATTGTATTCTTGTAGTCTTTTTCTTTCCGTCCGTCAGTCCATGGGTAAAAGATGGTGGCTGGCTTTCACAACACTGGAGAAAGTGACTTGGAGAAAGCTGTTGAAAACTGTTGTTGCAGAACCAAATGGTCCTCTTGGATTCTCTGAAGTGGATGTGTTTGTGAATCTGTAAATCAAACCCAGCATGAGCACTGGGTGATGTGCCTCAAACCAGCAACAACTTAAACATCTGATGAAAAAAGGAAGATACCTCCTTATTTTAAATGTCCATGTTACAAACCCGATAATATAAGCACTTATACGACTGCAAAAATGTGCATTTAAATATTTGACCTACTGAGATAAGGCCACCGAAACGTGGCACTTTTAAAGACACAAAAATCACTTGTGCAGAGTTTGTGTTTAAATAGCACTGTTCCTTGCTGCTATGGGCTTTGTCAGCAAGGGCACCCCTAAGTACTCCAAGGACGTGGAGCCCTATCCAAATGCACTGCCACTGTACCAAGCACAGAGCAAAGGGAGCAAACATGCCAACGAGAAACTGTCATTACTAATCAAAGGTTTTTTTATGAATAATATCGTTTTATTATTTTGACATTAAAGAGCTGAAGGTGTATAGCATTAGGACACGAGCCACAATTAGATTAACTTAGATACACAAGTTGAGAAAAGTAACAAGGAAAGGGAGGTGTTTGAGGATGTGGATAGTTGGCATTTCTGATCTTTGATCAGTGAGTAACTTCCAAGCAGAGTTTGTGTTTTTTCCTAAACATAACAGTTTGTGGTCACTTCATTACATTATTTGACATATATGTGTGTGTGTGTGTGTGTGTTTACATTTCAAATAACATTTGTAAGGCTGTCAAAAACTTTGACTACTGATAGATCTGCGTATTTTCCCAAACAAAACTCTTCTTGCTCTTCCACCCCTTCCGTCTAGCAGACAACTGTAAAAGGGATTTAGCCACCTATCAAAGTCGATCAAGGCTCTGCTCCAATGAACTCGCTGGCAAGAGAAGTTTGACACTTTTTGAATGCATTGCTCCAGCAAATCCATACTGCTATTGACTGCACTTATTTTTTGGTCACTGTTGGTCAAAAGGAAGCCACAACATCAGCTGTTATTGAACCATGGGGCTGTCACAGACTGCAAGACATATGTTTACCTAGTGGAGAGGGGAAAGGGGTGCTTGGAAGGGATGTGTTTTGCTTTCATCCTAGAGGGAACAGAAGAAGATGCTTTGGGGCAGAACGAAGAGAAGTGCAGGGAGAAAAACAAGGCTTATTTTGCCAGTTTGCACAGCTGGACCCCTACGCATTGTGGGATTATTCCAGAGCTAAATTAGTTTTGGGAATGCCAAACTGGACCATAGTGATGAAAAGTAAAGAACTGAAATATATGGGAATTCCCACCTGATTTGTTTAGGGAAGTTTGCCATTCACTGTTGGATTACTCTTCAATAAACTGCTGACCTCACTCATGTCATAGTGCTGCTTGGAGCTGGGAAGACTTTAGAGGACTGTCTGTTTTAAAGTGTTTTTATATGCGTGGAGAAGGACTGAGGACTGTGCCTCCGGCTTCCCTTTGAATCTCCAATCCTAAAACATTGCTTCCAGAGTTAGGGGCTCTTTTTTGCAAGGGAATGTGTGAAAGATCCAAATAACACAGACAGCAGCACAGGCCTAGAAGCAAAATAGCAAAACCAGGCTGTGGCCGTAAGCGGACATGAGTAGAACACCATTTCCTACGTTTCCTACGTGGACCCCTGGGCTTGTGTCCAAAGAGAGTACCCAGGAAGTGTGGCATATTTTTGAGCACAGGGGAAGGACTTACAGTCCTGATAAGCAGGGACATTTATTCATCGTCCTGCTCATAAACCCAGGGTGTTTGCTGTTGTGAGTGAAACCGTGGTTTTAAGCATGTTTGTAGAAACGCGTTTTCCTACAAACAGTCCTGTTTAAAAAACCAATCCCTGGGGTATTGCTTGAATTCAGTGCCAAAATGGATGAACTGCTGCCCCTAGTGGCTGTTTTTGAAAATCATGGCCAAAACATTAATGTGTGTACATTTTTACTTCAAGAGACTGACATAAATGCTAAAAAACACGACGTTTCTATATTTCCGAATTCCTACATCATATATTTCCTTTGGGTCTTTTTAGTTATGGAATCATTACATTTTCTTTTTAAGTAAATGAAACCTGATTTACTTTTAGGATATAGATAGCTTTAATTGTGTGGCAGCTCACCCTCTCCATTATACCAAAGCGAAGCCCTTCCTTTCCCATAGTCTAAGAATCTGATTTCCTGCAAAGGTAAACTATGTGTATGACATTCTTTATACGTAAAAGCTTTGTGGGGTTAGGGGCCTGGACACAGATGTTGTAAGCAATATGACAGTCCTCAGCACTCCGTTATCAAGTTGTACTGTTCTTGTCAACTTTTTGTAATTTCGTGTGCACGTATGGGCTTGGACCACTGATCACTGAGTGAAGTAAGATGTGCACATCCCACACTGGGGACATTTGTACTCCCTACTCTCCTGTGCTCATTAACTTCTTTACTTGTCACTGTTTTGTTCACAGCTTTATTTAGCATAAACAATTAAATTGTCTATCACTTGTATTTTGACGTTTTATTTAGCCGTTGTCATGGTTATCAAACTTGTTTCATCCTGAATTACATACAATTATTCAAAAAACATTTTTCGACAGTTTAACACCCTAATCCCCAGTGCATTTCGGTTTATATCCCCATAAGTCATTCTTCATGGGGTTAACATTCTGTTTTAAAGGAACAAAGACAAGTTAATACATAAATAAATAATAAAACAACAGCACTATGAACTTTTACAAACTATCTGGATGAGATTTTCAAACTTTTCAAAAACTATTCAACACTGATTGCATTCTTACTATATCTGTAAGATCCTCTGGTATTTCTGTTTGTGTAGCCATTTCTGTGAACTCTATTAGTAAGTATACATCACAAGTGTGGCATTTAGAAAAAATCATCTATTTTTAAGCATCTTAGTTGCCACCTGTTGAAAAACGGCCTCTCTGACGGGTCACCCCAAACCTTTTGCCTTCCTCCTCTTCTTTTTTTGACCTCATTTTTGCTGGCTTTAAGACTCTGGACACTTTACCACTGCTGACCAGTGCTAAAGTTCTTGTGACCTCTCCCTAATAACATGGTAACATTGGCTCATATGCAATTGGCAAATTTAATTTACTTGTAAGTCCCTAGTAAAGTGAACTACATGTGCCCAGGGTCTGTAAATTAAATGCTAATTGTGGGCCTGTAACACTGATTGTGCCCCCCACACAAGTAGCCCCTTAACCATGTCTCAGGCCTGCCACTGCTAGGCCTCTGTGTGCAGTTTCACTGCCGCTTCGACTTGGCATTTAAACTACTTTCCAAGCCTTAAACTCCCCTTTCTCTACATATAAGTCACCCCTAAGGTAGGCGCTAGGTAACCCATAGGGCAGGGTGCCTAGAATGCCAGAATGATAATAGAAAATCCTACTTAATGTGAAGATGGATTTAATATTACTGGTTTAGAAATGCCACTTTTAGAAAGTGGGCATTTCTCTGCATTTAATGCTATCTGTACCTTACAGCCTGTGTCCAATCCACGTCTGGCCTGTGCTGGTTGACAGCTCCACTTGTGTATTCCACCCAGAAGACCCCAAACACAGGACACTCAGTCACATCTGCATTCATCTGCATACTGAATGAGTCTTCCTGGCCAGGAAGGGTGGAGGGGCTCACACTTGCATTTCAAAGGCCAGTGGCCTGCCCTCACACAAAGGACTGATAACACCCCAACAGGGACTCTGGCAGACAGGACTGGACTGAAAGGGGAACTTGTGCACCTCAAAACCACTCTTTGAAGTTTGCCCTACTTCAAAGGCATTTTTGGGTATATAAACTGGTTCTCTGACCCCACCATATCAGACACTTCAGGACCTACACCTGGACTCTGTGAGAGAGGATGCTTGGCTACCCAAAGGACTCATCTGGGCTGCTTTGCTGAAAAACTGCTTTCCTGTGTGTTGCGCTGCTGCTTGGTGCTCCTGACTCTGCTTGAAGGACTCTACCTTCTTCCTAAAGTGCTCTCCAGTTGCTTATATTGAGCTTGCCTCCTGGTTCTGAAGTATCAGGGCCACAAAAGACTTCACCTCTCCAAGAAATCCTCGTGTGTTGGAAAATTGAAGCAACGCCTGCAGAAATCGACGTTAAAGTCTGCATCATGGCTGACATATTGACGCACCATCACCCAGAACGCTTGCAGTGCCAACTTCGCGACAGGAAATTTGACACAGCGCCTGCCTTGCCATACAAAAGTCAACAAATCGCCTACTGTATCGACACAGCACCTGCTCCTTCTATCAGCGTGCCAAGGATTTTCAACGCATCGTCCCTGGGCATCAAAACATCCCTGCATCTCAGTGAGGAACCAAGACTGTACTCCTGAAAAACGACGCAACCCCTTGTTGTGTAGGAAGAAACGATGCATTGTCTGTGCCGCGCCGGAAAATCCGATGCAACACCTTATTTTATCACGCATCTCCTCCTCTTTGGTCCCCATGCATCGTTATTTTTGACACATCCCAGGTACTATGTGTTACAAAGAAACAACTATTGATTTCTAAGGATTGAAACTCTTAAACCTTTTAAAAGTGATATTTCAATTTGTGATTATTAGATTATTGTCGTTTTGACCGTATTTTATTTAAATAAATATAATCTATTTTTCTAAACCTGTGTGGTATGTGTTTGTGGTGTTTTCACTGTGTTACTGTATGATTTATGGCACAAAATACTTTACACATTGTATTCTAAGTTAGGCTTGATTGCTCAGTGCCAAGCTACCAGAGGGGGGTCACAGGATAATTTAGATTGCATTGTGACTTACCTTGATTAGTATTGTGGTGCCTACTTGGACAAGGGTATATACCTCTGCCAACTAGAGACCCCATTTCTAACATTAGTGGCAGCGGTGGGATAGGACTTGTGTTTGTGCAGTGCCATACAGTAGCTACATGTACACTACCTACCTACAGTTAAAGGTTAATTTGATTTGTTTTCTACTTCTGTAAACTTTCCCTGCTTGACATTCTTTAATCAATCCTATACATCCTGACTCTGGCTGGGTCCATAAGTGGAGCTGGGGAGTTTGACCTGGCTAAGCTAGAGGAATACGCAGTTAACCAGCTGAAGGGCTTTTGAAAAGGGATGGAGTTACCTACACGTGGAGCCTCCAAGAAGGAGGAATACCTAAAGGCGCTAAGGGCCTGGGCGGAATCCCACTCCCAAGAGCGTGATGAGCTGGGGGAGCAAGAGGATGGCTCTCCTGAGGAACTGCCAACAGCAGTGGGGGATGACACCCCTGGATTTGTGGCCCCTGCAAAACAGGGTGCAGCATCTCAAGTCACGGCCTGACCGCAGAGGAAAGGAGATAGGAGAGAGAACTTAGGCTGTAGCTGGCAAAGTTGAAGGCATAGGAGAGGGAAGCTGAAAGAGCTGAAAGAAAAGCTGAGAGAGCCTTAGCAGAAAAGAATCTACTTCTGGCTCATGAACTGAGTCTAAAAGAGATGGACTTAAATTAGAGGCAATCTGAGTTCAGCAGTGATGGTGGCAGCATAAATACAGTACCTGCTGGAAACTAGAAGGTTCATATACCCAAGGATTTGGTGCCTGTTAGACTTTTCATCCTTGGCATGGTCTCCCTTAACTTTTTGCCTCTGTTCCCCAGGTAGTTGATGTGTGCTGGACTCTGATTTTGCTGTTTTTGTTACTCTGGGCACTTTACCACTGCTAACCTGTGCTAAAGTGCAAGTGATCCTGTGTATGTAATTGGTTTATCCATGATTGGCATATTTGGTTTACTAGTAAGTCCCTAGTAAAGTGCAACAGAGGTGCCAGGGCCTGTAAATCAAATGCTACTAGTGGGCATGCAGCACTGGTTGTGCCACCTACATAAGCAGCTCTGTAATCAGGTCTCAGACCTGCCACTGCAGTGTCTGTGTGTGCAGTTTTAACTGTAAATTCGACTTGGCAAGTGTACCCACTTGTCAGGCCTAAACCTTCCCTTTTCTTACATGTCAGACACCCCTAAGGTAGGCCCTAGGTAGCCCCAAGAGCAAGGTGCAATGTATGGTTAAGGTAGGACATATAGTAATGTGTTTTATATGTCCTGACAGTGAAATATTGCTCAATTCGTTTTTCACTGTTGCAAGGCCTGTCCCTCTCATAGGCTAACGTGGGGGCTGCCTTTAAATCTGATTAAAGTGTAGCTTTCCTTTGGGAGCGGATGGACATGTGGAGTTTGGGGTCTCTGAGCTCACAATTTAAAAATACATATTTTAGTAAAGTTGATTTTAAGATTGTGTGTTTGAAAATGCCACTTTTAGAAAGTGGGCATTTTCTTGCTTATACCATTTCTGTGACTCTGCCTGTTTGTGGATTCCCTGTCTGGTTCAGTTTGACAGTTGGGCTGGTTGCACCTCACACTAGACAGTGATAAAAAAAGGGAGCTGGGGTGTAGCCTACATTTCCTGATGAGCCATCTGTGCTAGGAGGGAGATGAGGAGTGGTCACTAACACCTGAAAGGGCTGTGCCTGTCCTCCCACAATGTAGTCTCCAACCCCCTGGTGAGTGTCTGGGGCCTGGCCTGGGCAAGGCAGGATTTCACATTCAAAAGAGACTTTACTTTGAAGTTGGCCTACTGCAAAGGAGAAATTGGGTATAAGAAGGGCACCCAAACTACAAACTTTAGAAACCCTTCTGGAAACAAGAGGAACCTCTGCCTGGAGAAGAGCTGAGGAAGAAGAGCTGCCATGCCTGTGACTGTGCTATGTGAAGCTATCCTGCAGTTGCAGCCTCTGCCAGAGTAAGAGGGCAAAGACTGGACTTTGTGTGCCTTCCATCTTGAGAAGAACTCTCCAAGGGCTTGATTTAGAGCTTGCCTCCTGTCATTTGAAGTCTCAGGGACAGCAAAGACTTCTCTCTGCCAGCACGTAGAGTCTCTGGGGAGACTCCTACTCTGCCCTGTGGTGCCCATCCAGTTCCTGGGACCCTGAAAGGAGAAGCTGGCAGCCTAAAGAAAAGGAAATTCATGCAGAGAGCGCCGTGCGGGGAAAAGATAGACGCGACTCCGATCTGCGGCTTAAAAAACAACGCGCCACCAGCTCCGCGGCTAAGAATCGACACTCGCTGGAAACGCGACCGAAGAATCGACGCCGGAGCAGGAGAAACGACTTGCAGCATCGCTGACGGAGGCTGGGAGATCGCAACCCACGCTGCGTGGTTTTCGGACCATCGTGCGGCTGGATTTCAGACTCAAGCACTGCTGGGTGTGTAAAAACAACGCAAGGCCTGCCCGGACCCGAGAGTGCTGACCGGATTGACGCATCGCTCTCCTGCGGAGAGAAGAAATGACGCACCCCGACCCAGCAAAAGGAGAAAGGACGCAAGGTCCGGCACGTGAGTGGAATCAACGCATCACAATCTCTTTTTGACGTGCACTCGCCCGTGTGGGGTTATTTTTGATGCACCCAAGGTACATTTTCACACTAACAGTGTTAGTTTGTGTTTAAAACTACTTAAAGACTATTTTTGCATTTTTATTGATAACTTGACTTGTGTATTGTGGATTTTTGTCATTTTGGTCTTGTTTTGTTTAGATAAATATTTCCTATTTTTCCAAACCTGTGTTGTGTCATTTTGTAGTGTTTTCATTACGTTGCTGTGTTTGTTGGTACAAATACTTTACACCTAGCACTCTGAAGTTAAGCATACTGCTCTGCCAAGCTACCAAGGGGGTAAGCAGGGGTTAGCTGAGGGTGATTCTCTTTTACCCTGACTAGAGTGAGGGTCTTTGCTTGAACAGGGGGTAACCTGACTGTCAACCAAAGATCCCATTTATAACAGAGTGGTGGGAGATGACATTAACAAGTGGTTTTCTGCTTATGAAGTTGCACTGAGGGTACATGGGGTTCCTGAAGAGCACTGGGGGGCGGGTCTGTGGAAACACATGCCTACACTTGGGAGGGACACACTTCTGACATTAGGGGACCAGAACAAGTACACTGCCATGAAAACCATTTTGATTGCCAAATTTGGACTGAACCTTGAGAATTATCGCCAAAACTTCAGGGACAGTAGAAAGCTCCCCAACCAAACCTAGGTAGACTTCATTGATGTTTCCAGTAAGGCACTGAATGGCTGGGTGCGGGGCAGGAAAGTCAGTGATTATGTTGGGTTGTACAATTTAATCCTGACAGAGCAAATGCTCAGTATTTGTTTTACAGAGTTGCACCAGCACCTAGTTGACAGTAAGCTGACCGATCCCAGGAAGCTTGCTGAGGAGGCGGACCTATACGCTACCACCAGAGTGACCAAAAAGGTACCTGGGAGTGACGCCAAGAAGGGTGGTTTAAGATGACACAGACAAGTCCCAGAGTAAGGAGGGAGGAAAGGGTTCCCATGCCCCATCTGAGAAACAGGGTGGTGGTTTTGGTGGGCGGTGGCCCAGGGCACCCCATTTCCAACCCCAATGCTTTGAGTGCTCCCAGCTAGAACACAGGCAGGAGGACTCTGTCTGCCTAAAGAAACCACAAACTGGTGGGACCACTACAGGGGTGGCCAATGTGGCCTTAGGGGAAAGTAGTCCCCAGGATCAGGTCATAGACCATGCCATAATCTCCCGCTGTTGGGAGATAGACTAAGAGGTTGAGCTGGTGACCCATGAGGGTGGGAGTCGACACTTCCACCAGGTGGGAGTGAATGGGGTCCTAGTCAAAACTCTGGGGGACACCGGAGCTAGTCATACCATGATGGTCAAGAGGGGGGTTTCCCAGGGCAATACACCAGCCAGGTGTGTAGTATGACTGCAGCCCATGGGGAGGACGTAGGGTGCAAATGTCCTGGATCTACTGCCCCCCACTCTGAGACGCCTCAGAGGTCAGGGAAACCTCAGGAGCCCGTAGGGAACTTCCCGCAAACCCCAAGGCTGGAGGAAAAGCTTATCCAATGGCCCCACTGAGGGCCTCCACTTGACATTGGCAGCTGTCAGTGGCCTCTGTTGCTTACTGTCCTTATGGACAGAGTTTTCCCTGGGTTGGGAACAGAAGTAAGACCCAAGGAGTGGAATGGGCCACATCACTTTGTTGGCAATGGTGGTACTGTCTGCCTACTGGGAGACATCTGTGAGCACGTTAAAGTTAGAAGTTTCACAGATGGGGTCCACAGATGAGGAGAAGGTTTCCCCATTGGTCAGTTCAGTGGCCCCAGAGAGACTAGACAGAGGAGCCCAACTGATTTCAGAAAGGCGTTTAACTGGCAAGTGCCCTGCAGTAGTGGGCCATTGTCCATGTTCTTTCGCCTTAAGCAGGGAAGTCCATCAAGGTATTGACTAGACTACCCTGGCTTTAGACTGGAATGGCAATATGTTGGAAAATGGCCTCTCTGAAGGGTCACCTCAAACTTTTTGCCTTTCTCCTCTTCTTTTTCTGACCTCATTTTGCTGGCTTTAGGACTCTGGACACTTCACCACTGCTGACCAGTGATAAAGTGCATGTGCTCTCTCCCTAAAAACATGGTAACATTGGCTTAAATCCAATTGGCATATTTAATTTACTTGTAAGTCCCTAGTAAAGTGCACTACATGTGCCATTGGCCTGTAAATTAAATGCTACTAGTGGGCCTGTAGCACTGATTGTGCCCCCCACATAAGTAGCCCCTTAACCATGTATCAGGCCTGCCATTTGCGTACAGTTTCACTGCCACTTTGACTTGGCATTTAAAACTTCTTTCCAAGCCTTAAACTCCCCTTTCTCTACATATAAGTCACCCCTAAGGTAGGCCCTAGGTAACCCATAGGGCAGGTTGCTGTATAAGTAAAACGTAGGACATGCACTTATCTGGTTTGCATGTCCTGGTAGTGGAAAACTCACAAAGACGTTTTCCACTTCTGCGAGGCCTGCTCCTTTCATAGACTAGCATTAGAACTACCCTCATACACTTTTGAGTGGTAGATTGTGATCTGGAAGGAGTGTCCCTGACTTGTATAGTATTGCCAGGATTGTAATAGAAAATCCTACTTACTGGTGAAGTTAGATTTAATATTACTGTTTTAGAAATGCCACTTTTAGAAAGTGCAAAAACAAATGCAAAAACAACAGATGTTGGACGGAATGCAGAGCAAATCAAACATTAACCCCCAGTCACAGGCTGGATCCAAACTGGGGTGGGGTGGTGAGCATACAAACGATGGATCAAACCTGGATCTTTTTGACTGGGGTGAATGTTTGCATTGTTCAGCATTACGTCCATCATCTGTTCTTTTTACTTTTAGAATGTGGGCATTTCTCTGCACTTACAGCCTGTCTCCAATCCACGTCTGTTCTGTGACGGTTGACAACTCCCCTTGTGCATTCCACTCAGGCAACCACAAACACAGGACACTCATTCACATATGTATTCATCTGCATACTGAATGGGTCTTACTGGGCAGGAAGGGTGGAGGGGGTCACACTTACATTTCAAAGGCCAGTGGCTTGCCCTCACACAAAGAACTGATAACCCACCACAGGGACCCTGGCAGACAGGACTGGGCTGAAAGGGGAAATTGTGCACTTCAAAACCACTCTTTGAAGTTTCCACCACTTCAAAGACATTTTTGGGTATATAAACTGGGTCTCTGACCCCACGAAATCAGACACTTCTGGACCTACATCTGGACTCTGTCAGAGAGGCTGCCTGGCTGCCCAAAGGACTCATCTGGACTGATTTGCTGAAGGACTGCTTTCCTGCATGTTTCCCTGCTGCCTGGTGCTCCTGACTGTGCTCTGTCTCCCTCCTAAAGTGCTCTCCAAGGGCTTGGATTGAGCTTGCCTCCTGTTTGTGAAGCCTCAGGGCCACTAAAGACTTCACCTCTTCAAGAAATTCTTGTGCAT
Source organism: Pleurodeles waltl (assembly GCF_031143425.1). NCBI lineage: Eukaryota > Metazoa > Chordata > Amphibia > Caudata > Salamandridae > Pleurodeles > Pleurodeles waltl. The sequence continues at coordinate 731,207,792 of NC_090436.1, forward strand.
CGGAAAATCAACACAACACCTGCAGAAATCGACGCAAAACCTGCATTACGGCTGGGAAATCGCCACACCGGAAGGACGCAGCACCGACTTCCCAATGGGAAATTCAACACAGCGCCTGCTTTGCGATGGAAAATTCAACGCAGCTCCTACTGGCTCGACGCAGCACCTGCTCCTCCTCTCAGCGTGTCAAAGATTTTCAAAGCATCATATTTGGGCATCAAAATATCCCCGCATTGCAGTGAGGACCAAGACAGCACTCCTGAAAAATGGCACAACCACTTGTAGCGTGGAAAGAAACTATGCATCATTTGTGCCACGCCGGAAAGTACGACGCAACACCTTATTTTTCCACGCATCTTTTCCTCCGCGTTTCTGTGTGCATATTTATTTTTGACACATCCCAGATACTGTTTGTTACAAAGAAATAACTGATGATTTCTAAGGATTGAGACTCTTTTAAACCTTTTAAAAGTGATATTTCAATTTGTGCTTATTGGATTATTGTCGTTTTGACCTTATTTTATTCAGATAAATATCATTTATTTTTCTAAACCTTTGTGGTGTATTTTTGTGATGTTTTCACTGTGTTACTGTATGAGTTATTGCACAAGTACTTTACACATTGCCTTCTAAGTTAAGTCTGACTGCTCAGCGTCAATCTACAAGAGGGTGGGCACAGGATAATTTGGACTGTGTTGTGACTTATCCTGACTAGGATTGTGGTCCCTACTTGGACAAGTGTGTATACCTCTGCCAACTAGATACCCCATTTCTAACACCACCCGTAACTATATTTGCAGCAGTGGAAGTAATTTTTTCACAAACAAATCTTTTAGATCAAGAGACTTGACAGCCATATACATAAAGGACTCAAAGAACACATGGAATGTTCCTGATTTTTTAAACTGTTTCAAGTATTTTGGGAAGACTTAACATAAACATTCAAAATTTCTGCATAATAATTTCGCAGTTAACCGGATCGTGAGGACAGTGAATGTGTGATGCTATTAACCATGGTCCCTTAGGTGTTTTTTTAATACAATGATTTACTTATTTATTTGTAAAGCAGTAAAACAGATGCGCAGTTTCCTGTAAGTGATGTACCAGGCAAATAATCAGTTACGCAGTGGAGGAAAAAAGGACTGAGGGGCACAAATATTACCATCTAAGGTACCTCCGCGAAATGTTTTTAGATATTTTTTACAAAGATGGTGAAATACGGTGTCAGTATCAAAATTGGAAATCTTAAACTGGGGTTATTGATTTTCAGGCTTTTCTGTTCTATTTTGTTGATCTGATATTTGGTGGATCATGTGGATTTATTGCTGGTTCTAGGTGAAAAACACATAGGCCCTCATTACAACTTTGACGGGCGGCGGAGGCCGCCCGCCAAAGTTGCGCCGCAGGAATACCGCACCGCGGTCTGAAGACCGCGGCCGGCATTCCAAGTTTTCCCCTGGGCTGGCGGGCGGCCGCCGAAAGGCCGCCCGCCAGCCCAGGGGAAAACGACCTTCCCACCATGAAGCCGGCTCGTAATCGAGCCGGCGGAGTGGGAAGGTGCGACGGGTGCTACTGCACCCGTCGCGTATTTCACTGTCTGCTATGCAGACAGTGAAATACAAGCGGGGCCCTCTTACGGGGGCCCCTGCAGTGCCCATGCCATTGGCATGGGCACTGCAGGGGCCCCCAGGGGCCCCGCGACTCCCCCTCCCGCCATCCGGTTCCTGGCGGGAGAACCACCAGGAACTGGATGGCGGGAGGGGGAGTCGGAATCCCCAAGCCGGCGCAGCAAGCTGCGCCGGCTTGGAGGATTCCTTGGGGGCAGCGGGAAACCGGTGGGAGACCGCCGGTTTCCCTTCTCTGACCGCGGCTAAGCCGCCGCGGTCAGAATGCCCCGCGGGGCACCGCCGGCCTGACGGCGGTGCCACCGCGTCCCGCGGCCCTGGCGGTTACAAACCGCCAGGGTCGTAATGAGGGCCATAATCTCCAAAATTCTCCTTCACAAAATGTTTTGACCTTTACAGTCCCACTAAATGGTGAGAATTGAACTTCACTGGAAGATGGCTTGATTTTGAATGTTTTAGAAAAGAATGCCAGCAGTGAAATCTGGACATAATATGCCTTTCTCTTTCCATGTGTGTAGGAATTTGACAATCTCCTAAGCCTTTCAAAGCTTGCAACCAATATGTTTCATACCTAAGTCACCTCCAGGTGTTTATAGGGGCCACGATTGAGAGCTATGGAGTTGAGGCTGAAGGCAGTGCATGTTTCGCACAGTGCCTGTCAGCATGTCAGAAAGGTGTTTAGAATACATGGTCATCCAATCCTTGGCCTCACTCTAAATTGCACAGCGCAATGGTCATGTATTTTAGTTGCAATTGTGATTCTGTGCAAAAGTCAGTGAAGGAGGTGTGCAGTTGTCAAAATCATGGCAAGGCTAAAGTAAACGAAAATGCGATGCTTACAAGTGAGTGGGTGTGTTTTGTATTTGGGGGGTGGTGGACTGAAGTTGATGAGAAGAAGTGAATTCAAGATAGAGTGAAAAGAGGTGCTGAAGAGGAAAGAGATGAGGTGTGATATATAGTTTGACCCTAGAGAAGACACAAAGGAGAAAGAAGAAAGAAGAGAGGAAACATTACAAAGTTAAAAAGCAGAAATCTGTAAGAGTGAGATAAATATGCAGGGAGTGTCTAGTGGTCGATTAAAGATTCAAGACTACAGAGCCTTAGTATTCGGCAGCCCAACATTCATTAACACTGACAGTAGGCTTCTGAGCAAAACTTATTTTCTAACAAATTAGGCACTACCATTTTGATACCCATTATACAGAGGAACAGCAGGTTCAAAGACATATTCCTTAAGCATATCCTTGGCGTACAAGAACACTTGAGGAATAGTTAAGTGCAAGTCTTGAGAATCATGTGGCTCAAGCACAGAGCTTTAAAATCCATCTACTCCTTCAAATGGAGGCAAAAAGGGATTTGGTTGTATCTAACAACATTTAAAATGTGCATTTGAAACAAAAATGTGTGTATTCTCAGAACTTATAAGCTGATGTTTAGAGAAAAATGGTTGAATTTATTTTCAAAATGTATTTGAGGCTAATATTTGAGTGATAAATCGTATAACGATTGGGAGACTTAATACTAACATTATTATTTTGATGCCCAGGGCACCGCAGCTATGAATGAATGAATAAATACATTTATTGTACAGTTAATTAAAACCATAACAATGTTATGTTTAAAAAGAAAAGAGACAGAATTTTAAAAAGGTTCTAGTAACAACTGCCGAGGCCTTATGCTCCTAAATATGGTTAAAACAATAAAAAAAAGTTTTTTAGACAATTGTGGTACCCCCAGGGTGGTATGAAAGTAATGGGTACACTCCAGGCTCAGATTGGCAGAGTGTATTACAATGGGGCTGAACACAAACATGATACAGAGAGACCGCTATCCTGGCTGGAGTGCCAGGATTAACCAAGAGAGGCTTTGGGGCGTCTGGGCTTAGTGCTGCCATTGACCCTAAAGTAGTCCATTATCAGTTTTTGAGAGAAAATGTTTGAGTTGGGCACTACTATATGGGGGTCAAAGATGGTCTTCAAGCACTCTGACATATTTGCTGACACCTCGTTAAAGTTCTTGTATCTGTGTGGGGAAAGCACAGCGAGGAGGCCTCCAAGCAAGAACGGATTCCCTTCTGTAGATACACTGGTCTCAGGGTGGATCTTCTTGAAGCATGAAGATCAGAGCAACAGCACAGAAGATGCAACCAGGATTCGTTCTTGTAGTTGCAAAGTCTGCATGCCCTCTCCTCATCCAGGCAGACCCAGGAGTTGAAAACCGCCACATCAATACCCAGTAGTTGCATAAATAGGATGCTATTGCGAGCTCGTCTATTTAAGGCACCAAATAGGTATGGTTGTGGTTTCTCCTCAAGATAAGAATTGTCCAGTGAAGAGAACAAATATGAAGACTTTAAAGTGCATAAGTCCAATAAATAAGTGGCTGAAGTCAGTTGCCTGTTGATAGCCCTTGTCCAGCAGAAGTAGGGGATTTCCTCAGACTTCAGTGCAAGGCATTCTATTTGCAAGGATGTTAGCGCCTTTTACACTTGTCAGTGCCAGGGGTTCCCTGGGGTCTCAAATGTCTCTTTTGTGCAAGCTTTTAAGAGTTTGAAGGGGCTTTGAGAACAATTATGTAAAATTTCAAAGTACCGGCCTCACATGTAAGTGATTGCATTAAGAGGGCAAATTCCAGATGTAGTCTGGCCCTCCTTGGCAGATTAAATACTCTCTTATAGGCCGTGCATTGGATGTTTTCAAGAATGGGGGCACATGCCTCTGGAAAAGCCAGTTGCCCATGGTGTACTGCCAAGAGGAGTGCAGCCCTCATCACCTTCAAAATGGAAGCTGTTGAAGCACCATGCAAGGACTTTTTGAGGTCAGCTAGGCTGTATTTAATAGCACCTGTTTTTTCCCAGGGTGGCTAACTGGGCTTTAGGGCTGGAAGACTCATGGATCAATACCCACAGATAACAATTTCTTGGTGGTTTTATACTCACGGCCCCCATAAGCCAAGTTTGAAGATGTTTCTTTTTGTAGCTGCAAAGATAAGAACTTTGGGTTTATCCAGATTGATGGTAAGGGAATTTGCCTCATTGTAGTCCTAGAGTTTTTGTAGGGCCCCTTGGAGACCTGCTTTTGAGTGGTCCAAGATGGCTATATCATCTGCATATTGTAGAATGTGAAGTTTGGGGTGGCCCAGTGATGGAGGAACCAGGCAGCTACCCTTGTGTATAAATTAATAACTAATAGGGTGAGAACACACCCTTGCTTCACGCCGTCGTTGGTTGTGATTTTGGAAGATACTGTGTTCTGACCTGTAACTCCAGGTGTTGGAATAAAGCAAGATTATGGCGCTGAGTAGTTGCCTTGGTACTCCCCAAGTGTTTAATTTTCTCCATAACAAATTGCAATCCACCTTGTCAAATGCGGCTCTAGAATCTATAAAGCAGCTAAAGAGAGGCAGCTGACACTTTTTGGCTGCACAATGGCTCAGGATAGCAAGGGGGTAATATTGTCTGTTGTTGCTGCGGCATCACGAAACCCAGTTTGAAAAAGGCAAGATGTAATTTGCCATGGCTCAGTCCTCTAGTCGTTTGAGTAGAGTGTTGGCATAGGTCTTGGCCTCTAAGCCCAAAAGGGCTATAAGCTGGTAGTTTGGTGGTATTGTCGGATCCCCTTTTTTTAACCTTTCCAGGAGTCCAGGATTAGCCCAGCACTGTAAGCGCGGTTAAAAAGGGGCACTAGCACCTTTGCCCATTCCTCGGGGTGCATTTATATATGCTGGCTGGGAGGTCACTGGGGCCTGGCACTCCATTGGTTTTCATGGCTTTTATCAGTTTTCTGATGTATGCCTCTGTAGTCAGGGCTTCGGTGTCTGCCGGGATTTGATATTCTGACTCGTAGTCTGAGCATCACTTAGGCCACTTGTCGAGGTGTTGTATAATGCTTTGACGTGACAAACCCAGGCTGCTTCTGAGACTGCGTTGAGTCTTTTATGAGTAATGGACCTGAGTCTGTTAACATAGTTCCAAAAGTGAGCTCGGCCGCTTTACCGCAGCATTTTGTGGATTTTTAGCCATTCATTTTGCTCAACGTTTTTCTTTTCCTTCCAGATTGCTTATTTATATTTTTGCACAATTTAGTTATGGACTACCCAGTATTTGCGGTGTGTTTTAGCTTGTGAGCATGCAGCGCCCTTCTTAGTGCTCTTCAGGCTTAAATGATGGTTCTATTGTGTAGCTGTTGGGCTGACCCTTCGCAGAGGACTTTGGGCAGTGTTGGAAGAAACCAGGACACAACAGGTGGCTCCTTAGTGTGTTGATTAGGTCATCCCAGGTGTGGAGAAGGGCTCCTTGAGGGTTGGCATTAATTGTTGAGATAACTTCTTCTAGCCAATCGCCCACCTTGGTGTTGTCCAACGGTCACCATTTAATTCTTCTGACCAACGTAGCTGCTTCAGTGTGTGTAGAGCAACCCACTTCTTGGCGGTTGGCAACCATGACTGCATTTAAATCCAGAATTACGGTCAGGGGATTATGATCACTTTCTGGGCGATCAGATATCTCCAGATTGACCTGATGGCTAGCTAAGGTAGTTGTTAAGAAGATATAGTCAATGGTTGAAAACCCTCTAGGAGTAGCAGGAAACCTCCAGTGGGGGTCATGTGCTTGGGAAATGTGTTCTGCAGAGACAAGGTTATGGTTGAGTAGCAAGTTGTTCATTGTGTCCTGCTCTTTTGTTTTACATGATAAAATGTTAGAGCTCCCGAGTCCTTTAATGTTAAAATCTCCAACTAGCAGAACCTCATGTCAGACAAACTTCAGAAAGAGATCCGCTAATCTATAATGTAGGGCTTTGACAGCAGGCAGTTTGGCTGTTTTAAAAGCATTCTGGTAACAGTTAATTAACAGAAAAGGAAACGTTTTGATTGTCACCTGATTTACCTGAGAATAACACTGCTTGCCAGGATGGAAAATCCTGTGCTAAAGGCACCACCTTGATCAAATATGTGTGTCTAATAAATATTGAGAAGCCCCCTGATGGACAGCTAAAGAGACTGGTCTGTTTTGCTGGTTGAAAAAAATTCATAATAGCCGTATAGTACAGATGGCGTGAGAGCCCATGTCTCCTGAAGACAAAGGATATCACTTCTCCCCATATAGGTCTTACACAGATTTACTTGTCAAGGTTGACCTCAGGCCTGCCACATTCCAGGAAGTAATCGTCAGATTGGACCTTGACTGGTTAGACTGTATGGACTTTGTTTGTGTGCAACCAATGAGGGTCAGGCTAGGAATAATCCCTTACTAATACAGTTTGGGTGGGGCCTGATGGTACTCACACATGGAGGTGTTGTAAGTGCTGAGTGTACATCTTACCCTTCTGTGAGTGTTGATGCATGAAACTTTAACACTGTTTTCAGCTTTTGATGAGTTTGGGAGCCAGTTGTGAATGACCCCCACACTCTCCTTAGTGCATTCTTGTGGGGGCTCGGGATATTGTGTTCTAACAGCACATAAGGGTATTTCGGTTGCTCTGGTTTCAGGAGCTCAATGTCCCAGGCCCCGAAGGGACTTGCTTCACTCAGGATGTGTCTCTTAGGTTCACACTTGACCAAGTAGTAATGGTAGCCTCCGAAGCTCCTTTGTCGGGAATCCGAGTGAACTTTATCAATGTCAAATCAGCAGAGGTCAGCCCATGCAGGGCTGGAATGTGCTTGAATAAATGTAGCAGATTGCCCCTGTTGAGTATATCGTGTGAGTCCCTTGGGTGGTAGTGTAGAATGAAAGCCAGTTCGTGCGGATCCAGAGAGCTTTCACTACAGAGCTTGCCGGGACCTGAGAGAAGAAACTGTGAAGGGTCTAAAAGTAGAGCAGATCATTGGATCAAGGGAAATAAACTATCAAGGGTTTAAGAGATGAAGAGATTGTGGCCTTTGGTCCATGACAGGATTAGTCATCAATTTAGTAGAAGATGAAGACGCATCCACAGACTGGCTTGGAACATTGACTGACTGCATGCCGTTGTAATTCGAGGGCATTAGTTGAACTTCCAACATTTCACGCCACTCACAAGATGTCTTCCTTGTTTTGGATTAAAACACGATAGGTGGTATTGGAGAAGGGGAAGCAATGGTGATCTGTGCTGTTGGGATGATTTGTAGCCAACAGTGCGTACGTGAAATCCATGTGGAACGGTGCTGTGTTAGTGCTTGTGTCAGTTTTTCGATTTTCTGTGGTCGCACTGAGGGGGATCACCGAGTCCAGACCCATCTGGCTAACTCATGGGGGGGCGGATTACTCCATATGCCCTCCTTCCCACCTGAGAAATTTAGCCCTCATCCTCATGTGATAAACATGTTGCTGTGGCAGGTTATACGGACCTAGCTACTTCTGCTCCTAGGGTACTTGACTTGTGCAGGAGATGCGCGACAGGGGTTGCTTCTTTTGTGACGGGCAGTGAGCTGCCATGGTCTTCCTCATGATCCGGGCTCTCTGTTCTAAATTTCCAATTTAGATTGAATTTAGGAAAGGATTTTAATGTCTCTTTTTCATGATCTTCCCTGCTGGTATTGGCAGCCCCAAAGATCATTGTTATCTTATTATTCAGGCGTTGGTTTTATGTCTTTTTTTCAATTTCTTTTTTTTTCTTCTGGAGGAAATGGAATTGTGTGGAGCAGGTGCTGAAATAGGGGTTTATTTTGTGACGCTGGCACGTCTTCTGTAATCCTACACTATGAGTGCGCAGCCTCGATACAGCTATTGTGGACGAACACCCCTTCTTCTCTCAGTATGCAATAGCGGGGCTTCTATGAGAAGGCCTGGATTGCATTTTGGCTGATTTATGACAGTGAAGGACCCACTTATTAGGGAGGGTAAGGGGTCCCTTATTTGTAGCACGGCAGCGCACTGATTGTTATATGTTACGGGTGAGGCAATTTCTCCCAGGTGTAAGTTGTTTGTCATTATGCTTCCTCCACAAGTTTTACACTTAAAAGTGTCTCCTAGTAAACATAACATTTTCAGGAGTGAGCTTGGTTTGTTAATCAGGCGAGCAGTGACAAGTTGTCTTCCCTTCCCGTAGAGCTATGATATTCTCCAAGGAGATTAACCTTGAGGCCAGATCAGCTAAGCTAGAAGCGACTGATTGGATCAAGTCTATCTGCAGTTCCATTTTCTGGGATTGCCTTAGAAGGGCTCTGCAATTGTGTCATACTTGATGTGTAGAGAGGCCTGCGAGACTGAGGAAGGACTTTGTATATCGCCAGAAAGGGGGGCCGCAGCCCCTGCCTGTGCAGCGCTGCACAACAATTCCGGGGCACCCTACTTAAAGGTGGAGTTAAGGCCAATGATGCTTCAATCTGAGCCTCCAGAGGGGCTAGGAAGCGATCTGATAGAGTCCCTAATTTCTAATCTGAAATGCTTTCCCTTCTTGCCCTTTTCGTAGATGTCTGATTCAAGGGTGCCTTGATTATTTTGCTGACTGGCTGAGGGTCCAGGGAAAGCCCCTGCCAGGTTTGTTGAGAGGAGGGTTCAACCATACTGGTATGCACCTTAGCAATAGTAATTAGTGCCATTCATGAGCCCTGGGAACTCATCGAGTCACTGATAACCCTGGGGCCTCCTGCACAGAGAGGTTAGTTGACTTCCTCTATTTCTGTTTTTCCTGTTGTGCATCTATTAGATGGAGTGCCTCTATTAGATGGGTGTGTGGGGGCAAGAAGCCCTGGGTAGTCTTGATCGACCCATCCTTGGTCTAAACAAAAAGGGGAGCTGATCGAGTTTGGCCCGGTTGTTGCCCCTGCTGGTGACAGGATATTAGTAATGCAACTTGGGGTGCTTGTGGTATGTTTGCCACTTGTGGTATTTAAGTATTTATTTAATTTCGGAAAGATCAATGGGGAGTGTGGACTCGATCTCTGACGCTCCTGCGGTGGGGCTTTACTAAAGTAGTCATTAATCAGCTCCTGTGGGAGCTGTGGCACGTGACTCCTGGCAAGAAGGGATTGAGGGCTGTGGGCTCAGACACAAGGGTGGTGCAATGTAACAGCTGTGGCGGTGGCGATGATAGTGAGAGAGGATCAGCCAAGGTAGTTACCTCCTTCCTCCAGGAAAGTGTCTTCTTTTCAGACAGTAGTACGTGCTCAGTTACATGCTCCGTTGCCGCCAATTGGTCTAACTCCAGCAGGGTCCTTCGCAATACTTAGGGGCAGATTTATGGAAAGTGGCGCTGCAATGAGTGCAGCACTGTTTTCTCTGCGCCCCTTAGCACCCCTCTACTGCCACCATGTGTGCACCGTATTTAAAATACGGCGCACCATGGTGCAGGGTAGGGGGCAATTGTGTCATTTGTTTTCACGCCTTTTGATGTACTCTGCAGGAGTAGTGCCAAAATATTGGCACTCCTTCTGCAGAGTACATAGGGGCCCATTCTATAGAATGGAAGCCCCCCATTAAAAGTGCCGTAATAAATGGTGCAAGGAAATCTCATAGATTTCCTTGCATCATTTTACCGGCTCCCTTAATGGGGGAACACCCCCTTTGCATACATTATGTCTGGTGCAGGCATAATGTAGCGCAAAGGGTTACAGAGTGGTGCAATGCCTGCATTGCGCCACTCTGTAAATATGGTGCAGAGATTTTGGCCTCGTTGGGCCACATTCACGTCAAAATAAATTACGTTAATGTGGTGCAAGGTGGCGCTAGGGGCCTATAAATATTCCCCTTAGGACCAGATTTATACTTTTTCACACAAAACTGAGCTAACGCAGTTTTGTGTGAAAAAGTATACTGCCGGCTAGCGCCATTCCAAGATGCCGGCAGGGCGTCATATTTATGGAATGACGGTAGCCAGCGGTAAGGCCCGGCTGGAGTCATGAAAAAGGACGTTAGCCGGGTGGAGGAGGCGTAGAGGGAATAGGAGTTTGTTCATCAAAAGATGACGCTAGTCGTGTTAGATGCATAAAAATGCCTCTAACCAGACTAGTGTCATTTTTTGACATACAACCCCCATGGACATGACTCCTGTCTTGGTAAAGAAAGGAGTCATGCCCACCACCCCAATGGCCTGGGCATGGCCATTGGGCCCAGTGCCATGTAGGTGGGCCCATGTTAGGCCCCCCATGGCACTTTAAAACAAAATAGAAAATACTTACCTGTACTTACCTTACTTACCTGGGATGGGGTCCCCCCCATCCTCTGGTATCCCTCTCGTGTGGGTGGGGGTGTCACTGGGGCTAGGGAAGGGCACTTGAGGGCCCATTCCATTGTCTCTGACCATGGAAATAGGCCCACAGGTCCCCTAACGCCTGCCCTACCCAGGCTTTAAATAATGGCGCTAAGCAAGCTTAGCGCCATTATTCAAGACCCCCTTCCCCCGTGCTTGATTTTAGCACGGGGATAAAAAAAGCTCTAAGGCCATATCATCATTTTTTGCATGGGAACACCTACCTTGCATCTCATTGACGCAAGGTAGTTTCTCGCAAGCAAAGAATGACTTTAACTCCAAAACTTTGGCCCTAGACGGGTCTAGAGCCAAAGTATAAATTTGGATTTAGGTATGCGCCGAATTTGTGTTAAAAAAATTATGCAAATTCAGCACAAACAGAGTATAAATCTGGGCCTTAGTCCTCCCCCACACCCCCAGCACTACCCACAGGCATACCGTTGTGTCCTTGTGTCCTCGTTGAGTGGATACTGGGAGAGATACAGGGGCCTATGAACCTCCTCATCCGTGACTGCCTTCTGCCCGAGGTCACAAGGTGCTATGGTATGTCAACGCAGGAGGGGAGGAGGCTGCACTGAGCAGGGCACTTCAGCCTACCCCGCAAGCTGCACCCAGTCCTAGCTGGGCCACTTCCTCAGGGAGGCTGGGCACACACTCTGCAAAGCTACCTACAGCCTTGTTCGCAGTAAGTCCCCTCTTCCCTTAAACAGGAGCAATGATCCCAACCTGGCACTCAATGGGAGCTTCAGGTTGATTGGAATCCGTTATGCCCCTCAGTTAGCCCCTGGTCATTACTCTTCCACCCTTGGACCTTGGGTCTTCGAGTGAACCCTGGGTTGGAGCTTAAAATATCTCAACACACAGTCTGCACAGTCTCTCAAAATGCGTGCCTCACCTAAGCAGAGCAAAGGCTCCTTGTCTCGTCCTCACCCAACTCCTGACACCAGGCTCACCCGCTCTGAGCCTCCTAATCTTGCCAAAGGCCCCAGTGACCCAAAAACTAGCCCCAGCTCCGTGCTCTGTTCACCACGCCCTGCCTACTCCTTCAAGCCGTGCTTTAACTCTGCGGCTCTGCAACTCTGCCTCTGCTACGCCACGTGTCACTCCGATTTGTTTGGATTCTGAGAAAACCTCTCTGGAGGACCTAAGGGTATCTGCAGCTATGGTAGCTGTTATATTGTGTTACCCAGGTAAAAGCCGTTATATATTAATGTTTGCAACCCTTCTGATGCACCAATCTGATCACTACTGGTAATCTTGCCTAGCAAAGCCAGTAATGTAATCTTGTCCTATGTGATCATCATTACAATACTAATACTCATAACTCGGGATGATTTTCATTGAACTAAAGTAGCTCTCATTACTGAGAAGGGAAGAGACCCCTGGTTTGAATGCAGGGGCGCCATCTTTGAGGGATTGAGATACAGTCAGAAGAACAGAATGGATGTTCGAATTTCCGTTAGGCAATTTGTGAGTTCCAAATGTACTCCATCCCTAACTCATAGTTTGATAAGAATCTGGGTACTATGGCCCTCATTCCGACATTGGCCGGCGGCGGTCGCCGCCGGCCTGTCGGGGGCCGCCAGAATACCGTTCCGCGGTCGAAAGACCGCGGCGGTGATTCTGACTTTCCCGCTGGGCTGGCGGGCGGCCGCCTTCAGGCCGCCCGCCAGCCCAGCGGGAAAGAGGCTTCCACGATGAAGCCGGCTCGGAATCGAGCCGGCGGAGTGGAAGCAGTTGCACCCGTCGCGATTTTCAGTGTCTGCCACGCAGACACTGAAAATCTATGCGGGAGAACCGCCGGGAACTGGATGGCGGTAGGGGGGGTTGGAATCCCCTCGGCGGCGCAGCTAGCTGCGCCGCCTTGGAGGATTCCAATGGGCGGCGGTACACTGGCGGGAGACCGCCAGTGTTGCCGGTCCGACCGCGGCTTTACCGCCGCGGTCGGAATGCCCATTGGAGCACCGCCGGCCTGTCGGCGGTGCTCCCGCGGTCCTCCACCCTGGCGGTTTGAAACCGCCAGGGTCGGAATGAGGGCCTATGTGTATGTATTTAGTAGCCATGCCTGCATCTATCAATTATGATTCACAAAGACCAAAGTATGTATTAAGTTATTGTATTTATTTGTTGGTTTATTGGTTTAATTCTTTTGAAAGGTGATTCTGACTTTCCCGCTGGGCTGGCGGGCGGCCGCCTTCAGGCCGCCCGCCAGCCCAGCGGGAAAGAGGCTTCCACGATGAAGCCGGCTCGGAATCGAGCCGGCGGAGTGGAAGCAGTTGCACCCGTCGCGATTTTCAGTGTCTGCCACGCAGACACTGAAAATCTATGCGGGAGAACCGCCGGGAACTGGATGGCGGTAGGGGGGGTCGGAATCCCCTCGGCGGCGCAGCTAGCTGCGCCGCCTTGGAGGATTCCAATGGGCGGCGGTACACTGGCGGGAGACCGCCAGTGTTGCCGGTCCGACCGCGGCTTTACCGCCGCGGTCGGAATGCCCATTGGAGCACCGCCGGCCTGTCGGCGGTGCTCCCGCGGTCCTCCACCCTGGCGGTTTGAAACCGCCAGGGTCGGAATGAGGGCCTATGTGTATGTATTTAGTAGCCATGCCTGCATCTATCAATTATGATTCACAAAGACCAAAGTATGTATTAAGTTATTGTATTTATTTGTTGGTTTATTGGTTTAATTCTTTTGAAAGGTGCTGGCTTTTGACAGGTAATCACTTCAAAGCACTGTTGACAATGTTAATAGCCGTTATGCAGTTAACCAGTCCTCTTTCTTGATGAAAAAGTGGAAAGTCAGAGATTTTATGTGTATTTTCAGATCCGATCTTTGAAAGGGCTGGAACTACCTTCAGAGGGACCTGTCCCTTTTTGGAAAGGGATGCAAGCTTTGCAATAAGCAGGAACCTTTTGGCAATCCAGACTGGATTTTGGGTTCAGGATCATAGGACAATTTTTAGTTATAGGTGGATGGTGCACTAAGTGTCTGAGCCATTTCAAAACACTCTTCATGCCCGTAGGGCACACAGCTGATGGTAGAGAATGTTGTGTTTAATAGTTTCAAATACTAAAATCAGGGTAAAGAGGACCAGTGCTAAGAAGTGGTCTTGGTCTGTGGAGCAGAAAAGCTCTTACTGGTTACTAATGGTAGCAAATCCAAAGTCGAGACACGAGGAGAATTCTATAACTCATATTAGAAGTCACTGCCGAAATTATTATATTCCAGAATAGCGGAGAGTTGGAAGTAGACTATGGATCTAAGGCCTTGGTATAACAGGGCAATTGAAAGACATGTTTGTAGTTGGCTAGAACTTCTAGGGCCATACCTGGTTTCTTAAGGATGGAGGGGCATATTTACTAAGGACTTGGTTTGTCCTAGGATTACGCAAATCATCGCAAGACAATGCAAGTCCTTAAATGAGATTTACAAAGCCATGCAAGGGGCAATTTGCTCCTCTATGCATGACTTTGTAAAGCATTGTAATGTAACAGCAGCTTGTGTTGCATTGCATGGGTGGAGCATGGCTGTTACTGTCCATTCACACATAGAATCTGATGCAGTCACAGATTTACTACAGGATTTTGTTAAAATGTTATGCCTACCACAGCGAGGAGTAACCAGAAGAAATATCTTTGTTTCTCCTTGTTACTTCCTCTTTCAATGTGTGGTGCATTCTGCATCATTCATAGAAAGAGGAAATGTCCTCTTAGACTTGTTTGTGGGCAGGAAAGTATCACTTTCTGCACAAACACAATCTTGCCTGTATAGCAGGCACCACAGCAGCATGGCACAAGTATTGCCTGCATTGGCGCTGTGCAGCACTAAAAGAGAGCAGAAGTGTGCCATATCTTAGTGGATGCGGTGCATTTCTGCTCTCTCCCATTCTTGCAATGCAGGGCAACACATGTTGGCCTTTTGATGAACCACCCAATCTCATAGTTTATCATTGATGACTCTGGTGATTAGAGCTACAAGAACTGGTAAGTTAACAGATCTGTAAATAAAAACGTTTCTTACTGTGAAGCTCTGAGGGAGAATTCATGGCATGTGGCTGTCTTGCTTGATTATGTTTTAAAGCTAAGCCTTGGTGGAGTCTTTTCTTTGTTTCAAAGGAGGTACTTGCATTTAATATAGTACTGATAGGCACTTCACAAATAGGGGCACAGCTCTTGGTAATAAATTTGGGTTTCTCTGAGTTTCCCAATATGGACAGTATTGTGAGTGTCCAGGAGCCTTGCACGTAGCTTATAGATTCTAGGGGCAGATTTATCAACACTTTGCACCACTGCAAAGTCCTGCAACGTGACAGTAAGTGGCAAAAGGTGTTGACGCAAACCCCATCTGCTAACAATGGTAGCCAGGGCTTTGTGCCAGAAAATCATGCCTCCTGGAGGCAGGCATTAATAAGGAGATATGTTGTGATGTCTCCAAATGTTCACACTTTCATTTGTGCTGTACTGTACAATACACATCCCATATGTAAAACGTTATCAAAACAGTCTAAGGATAGTATATTGTACTAGAAAGGTAGCTTTCCAGTTCAGAAGCTATGCTTGACATAGCAGACACAGCCTTGCACCATGGTGCATAGGTGTATGTGTGGCACCAAGCAGGCTAAATAGCCTGGAGAAGAGGGCAGAAATACTATATATTAGTAGATATGGCCCTAGGATGCTCTCTCCCTAGTACAACGCAGCTTCTGTATTTCCAAAAACTGGTTGTGATGCTTTCTACTACAATGGTTCCTAGCACAGTATTGTCGTCATATGTGCTGAGTAATACTGCACAGTAGCTTTTGAGGACAACTCAAGTCAATATGCATCATATCAGTGGTGGCACAAGTACTTGCCATGTTTGCACTGCTCCATGTTGCATCAGCAAGCTCTGCACTGTGTGGATGTGCACCTCGTGGGCTGCTTGCTTAAGTGAATAAGAATTTAGAATATTTGGTGTAAATGCATTGAAATGCCTTGTAATACGGTAGAAAATCGCCGGCTCAGCACTACTAGCATTCGCATTACTTTATCCCATCCTCCAGTTTTTAAATCAAACTTTTTTGCCTCTTACAGTCAAGGTCGTTATGAAAAAAATGCTTCGTGCTGCGTGTGTACTCTGGCTCCTAAGGTGCCCTATCGAGCAGATTCGCATAACACAATTGTACGGCTTCTGTGACATGGAGCTTTTATTTTAATCAATGTTTCCAATTTGGCAGTTTAATTTGTTGCATTGCGTCACGGTGTTGGAATCCATTCACTGATGAATTCATGAAACGTAATCTCTCCATCCGCTGCACGTTGAGAGGCTGCCAAATTTCAATTTGGCATCCATGCCCAGACAACAGAGCTATTTATAAACATGCCTACTTTTTTCTTCATAACCATTTTTGGGGTGGGATATTATTGTGAAGCTTTGTTTTTTATTAACATTTTTTATGTCATGCTTCAACTGTGCATTAACAGACAGCTCACCATTATCAAATGTATCTTGTTGGCAAAATATTTATTACCCCCAATGTTTTGCCTAGTTAAATCCAAATGTAATGAAATCACAAATGCAGTAAATACGCTGCTTTAATGTACAACGTAAGTGCATGTATGGGGTTTTCAGACTACAGTTATTGCACAACACGTGTTTCCCAACCTGCTAAACGGGCAGCATCTTTGCTTAACACGGGTTGGCCACGTGCCATCTGGGCTTCAGAATTAGCCTATGACGGGAACTATGACCCTAGAAATATATGCCTCTCGAAAATATTTTCAAATAGCAGGGATGGCTAACACAAAGTGACTGAGCCTCCAGCAGAATGTGCTGAGGGCCCCTCACAGATATTCATAGACACTGGGGTTAGTGGGGGCCCACTGAGGAGCCAATCCCTCCCCTTCTACCCCGCATTGCAGGGCCTGCGGGGACTTGCTCTACGACCCTGCTGGGTTGGCAGTTAGGGGTGCAGGGAAAGCCCCCTGTGCACCGGAGAACGGAGGACTCTCCTCGCAGTTGGACTGACTGAAGCCAGCTCTGAAAGCACACATGGGGCTGACGAGAATGTTTTCATAAAAGGCGGTGCATGCTGTGCATCCATGGTCGCTGAGGCTCAGAAACATGTTTTAATTTTATTTTGCTCATTGCTTGCTCATATATCACTCGTGCAGCATTTAAGTCACACCTGAGTTTTAAAAAGAAGGATTTTCACCAGACGGCACTATAATATTAGGGACCGTAGGTCACAGAGCCTGTGGCCCTAACGTATCAAAGCATTTCCCCATTTGCGCAGAAAGGGGAAAAGCCTTTATTACTTTATGCTCTTCTGTGTTTCCAGCTGGTGTGCGATCTGGAAGCCTGTCTGAACTGCTACGTCTTCAGAAAGTTCTTGAATTTTGCGAAAATGCTTTCAGTGCAAAGGAGTGAGGAAAGCGAGTGCCGTAGGAGACGTGGGTCTTTAAGAATGAAGCCACAGTTAAACACAGCTGCATAGATCTGCCCTCAGTGGGGTTTTTAGCAGTCTTCACAGGGAGCTCACAATTCATACTGCTACAGGGATCAATTATGAAGATCACCATGGCTCGCATGAGCGCAATCTTTTGGAGCAGAAAAATTGAGGGTAAGACCAGTGCTTAATTTGAGCCAGTGCTTTCCGGTGCTCAGCACTGGCACCTAATTGTCAAACCCGGCACCTATCACAGTCTGCCACATGGTGGCGCTATTTGTTTAATTTAGATCTGAGCCCAACAACAGCTGCCGCCTAGGCCATTGTTAAAGTGTTGGGTGGCCTGGAAGAGTGTGAATTGTCACACTTGTAGGAGTGTGATCATTAGTAGTTGTGTTGGTACTGTCATTGGCAGCACAGGCACCAGTAATGGGTGGTGTAAGCACTAGTGGACTCCTGATGAGGGCTCTGCCACTTATTGTTTTACAAATTAAGCAATACTGAGTAATACTCCCCAAAGAATGCATAGATGAGAAAATACCATCTGTGTGATGCTGTTCGCCTGACAAATTACATTTCAATTTCACCTTCCTGTTTCTTTCACCAATGCGCTCCAATGTCTGTAGTAGTACACAGAAACGTTGTAAAAAATAAAAGCAAACAAAAAACAATGTACAAGTTGTGGACTTTTTGAGAAGTCTATTTGTGTTTATTTATTAAACATTTTCCTATAGGACAGCTACACCCGTGTGATACCTGTGTACTTTACGTATAAACAACATATGGTTTTTGCTGAGGACAAGTTGGTCTGTTTTGTTAGGAAGGGGTTTTATCAATGTTTTATTGTGTGATGGGAAGTAGTTAGATACACACAGAGAATTACATCAGGTGGGAAGTGTTAATTCAATGTTTTTTAGTAATTTCATAAAGGAGGGAAGGTCGGGTTCTCAGCTATAAAGGAAGTGAGTTCCATAAAGCAAAGCCATTCCAATGAAGGATTGCTTCATGGTTTGATGTTTTGAATTTTGGGGTTTCAAACTGTAGCTTCAAATCAAATTTCGAACATTTTCTTTGTAGGGAGATATTTGTGTAATTTCTAGATTTGTGCAGTGAATGTTTTGCAGACTATGGGGGTCATTCTGACCCTGGCGGTAAATACCGCCATGGCGGAGGTTGGCGGTAGCACCGCCAACAGGCTGGCGGTGCTCCGCCGGGCATTCTGACCGCGGCGGTACAGCCGCGGCCAGGAGCGGAAAGCCGGCGGTGTACCGCCGACTTTCCGCTGCCCATGGGAATCCGCCATGGGGATTCTGACACCCCATACCACCATCCTGTTCCTGGCGGTTCGCCTGCCAGGAACAGGATGGCGGTATGGGGTGTCGTGGGGCCCCTGGGGGCCCCTGCAGTGCCCATGCCAATGGCATGGGCACTGCAGGGGCCGCCGTAAGAGGGCCCCACAAGGAATTTCAGTGTCTGCTTTGCAGACACTGAAATTCGCGACGGGTGCAACTGCACCCGTCGCACCTTCCCACTCCGCCGGCTCCATTCTGAGCCGGCTTCCTCGTGGGAAGGGTGTTTCCCGCTGGGCTGGCGGCGGACTTTCAGCGGTCGCCCGCCAGCCCAGTGGGAAACCCAGAATGACCGCCGCGGTCTTTTGACCGCGGTACGGTCTTCTGGCGGTTCCCGCTTGGCGGGCGGCGGAATCAGGGCCTATATTTTTTACAAAATATGTTTTTTCCAAGTAGTTGTATCCTGATACTGGAGTTATCGGTGCTGCAGGCCTGGATTAAGGTATGCTGCCCCATTGTGGAGTCTGAATTTTAGCGAATAGCCGAACTGTGAGTAGGGCCAAAGAACTGGCTTTATTCAAGGCCAATGAACGGGATGAGAATGAGATACCTCCTGCAGCTTCATAATCCCTAGAACAGCTACTTTTTGTCCCACCCTCTCATGCTCATTGCATCGTCGCGAACCACACTAGACAGCTGTGACTTACACAACATGTGATTACTGCACTGCCCAACTTAAACCAGAGTGTTATGCATTTGAAAATATACAGATTGACCAGAAGGCAGGATATATTCATTATTTCTAGGACAAAGACTAATTATTTCTGAGTTTTGGAAATCACAAGTGTTACCTTTGGATTCATTTAGGGGATACATATGGTTGGAGAGAAAGAGAAGTTTAGAGTCCAATCGGATTGGTGAGTGCCCTTGACGGATATTCTTCGACGGAGGGATTGTAATATGTAAGGGGTTCAATGTATAAAACAGGGCCACGATATCCACCAACTACCTAAAGTAGTTATATTGAAATTAATTGCATGTAAAAATATCTTTTGAGAATCTTGCTCTCATGACCTTCCATTGGATAGCCCTTTGTTAGCAGCTAGGCACAATCCTTAAAATAATGTATTGTGTTTGAGTAGATGGACAGATGCTACAAAGAAAATGTTGCTTGGAGGATTTCATTTTATTTTCCTATTTGGATTTCCTTCCTGTCTCTTATTCCCAGATTGTTCTCCCTTCTATTTTTTCTTCGTGCACCTGCTGTCCTTCTCATCTAGTGCTGCTTGTTTTTCTCATCTACTGCTACTCTTGTAGTCAGGGCCATTTTAAGGCATGCTGGTACCCCGGTCAAAATGACGAAACATGCTGTCCAACATGTTTTACAATGTGACAGTTTGATATTGTATTGAACTGGAGTGATAATATAGCGCCTTAGAAACCCAACTAGGCCATAGAGGGCATAGATTCTTATCAGTTCATGGATGTCATTTGAGAGGTATAGGGTTGGAAGGATGTCCGACGTGGTTTAGCCTTTGTGGACGATGTTAGGTGAAGTGCATGAGGTTGGAACCCATGCTGCACACACACACTAGTGCGCAACACTGTACAAACGCATGAAGTGTTGTGGAGAGTGTGAGAAGCAGCTCCAGTTATTTACTTACCAAATTTGATACATCATATTCTACATCTTGTGCCTACAATAAAGGGAAGAGACATGTTTTAATGCCTTCTGGAATTGGAGGCGATCGGCAATATTCCTTATGTGAGCGGGCATAGGAGACGTTCAACCAGTTTGCGTCCTTTCAAACGGAGGGCTCGTCAATAATAAAGCATGTCTTGGGCATTGGTTTCTTGTCTTACGATAAGTCTGGAGATTTTGTTGAAGAAAAAATTGTCCATACCTGTCAGTTGCTCAGTGAGCTGTGCACGTCCCTTTGGACGTGATGTTTCTGGATACTGGGAGCCAGTGTAAGGTAACGAGGCCTGGTCTGAAGTGAGAATGAATTGGTGGTTTCTACAGGTGTGTAGTGGCTGCATTCTGAATTAATTCTAGCTTCTGTATTGTTAAAAAGGGTACACAAGGATAAAGTTCCATGGTGTGTTCATGGGAAATGAGATACAAAAGGGATTGTGGCTATGTTAAATCATTCAAGCTGCCTTAAATACTTCAACCTTGCCCTCGCCACCGTCCCCCGCATCCACCGTACTTAATTATTAATGTTTTGCGACAGGAATTTTGTCGCAAAACATTAATATATAATCAATAATATTCCAATTCAGTATATGATAGGACGCCCTAAACACGCCCGTTCCAAATACTGTTGCAGTATTTGGTTGCAAACCCAAGTCGCAATACGGAAATGTGTTATTGAATTGCAGTTTGAATTTCATACATACCAAAATGTTTATTGGAGGTCGCTAATGGTCCTGACTCGTGATCTGGCCCATTTGCGACTACAAAAACTCTTAGCACATCTAGCCCACAGTTTTTGCATGAACTCAACAGACTCAGGGCTAGATTTAGACCTTGGTGGAGAGGAATTCTCCATCACGAAAATTACGGATATCCAGTCCACCGTATTAAGAACCTATTATGTCCTATTGGGATCCTAATACAGCAGATGGGATACCCGTCACGTTTGTGACCGAGTATTCCATCCACTAAGTTCTAGTGCAGGCCTTAACTCTGCAAATTTCAGGCACGACCCCATCAGTCTTCCAACACGTGCAGTCTCTCAATACAGATCCTGCAGTCTCCTGACACGTGCAGTCTCTCAACACAGCTCCTGCAGTCGTCTAACCGAGAAATTGCAGTCTCCTAGCAGAAGTCCAACAGACTCCTAACACAGTTCATGCAGTTTCCTTACACAGCTCTTGCAGCCTCCCAACACATCTCCTCCAGTCTCATACCAGAGACACTGCAGCCTCCCAGCAAAGCTCCTGCAGCCTCTAAACAGAGCTGCTGCAGTCTCCCAACACTGCTTCTGCAGTCGTCTAACCGAGAAATTGCAGTCTCCTAGCAGAAGTCCAACAGACTCCTAACACAGTTCATGCAGTTTCCTTACACAGCTCTTGCAGTCTCCCAACACATCTCCTCCAGTCTCATACCAGAGACACTGCAGCCTCCCAGCAAAGCTCCTGCAGCCTCTAAACAGAGCTGCTGCAGTCTCCCAACACTGCTTCTGCAGCTCCCAAAAATAGTTCCTGCAGTCTCACCACATAGCTCCCACTGTCTCCCAAAACAGGTACTGAAGTTTCCCAACACAGCTTCTGAAGTCCCCAACGAGAGCTCCAAGGGACATATTTCTATTTGTTTTGTACCAAATTCGCATCTTTTTTTAACGCAAATTCAGTGCAAAACTAACTCCATATTTTATACTTTGACGCTAGACCTGTCTAGTGCCAAATATGTATAGTTAAAGTAATTTTTTGGATGTGGAAACCTACTTTGTGTCAATGAGATGCAAAGTAGGCATTCCTGTGCAAAAAATTACTCTATGGCCTTAGCGCAATATTTATCCCCTGTGCTAAAATCATGCACGGGGAGGAGGGGTCAAATAATGGTGCAATGCTTGCTTTGCACCATTATTTGAACGCCTGGGTAAGGGCAGGCGTTAGGGGACCCGTGGGCCTAATTCCATGGTGGAACACCCCTGGCCCCAGGGACACCCCCACCAACACAAGAGGGACAGCAGAGGATGGGGTCCTCCATTCCAGGTAAGTATAGGTAAGTACAGGTAGGTTTTCTGTTTTTTTTAAGTGCCGTTGGGGGCCCTGAAGTGGGCTCGCCTACATGGCACTGAGTGCAATGGCCAATGCCCAGGGGACCCTGGTGGTGGGGTGGTGGGCATGACTCCTGTCTTTCCTAAGACAGGAGTCATGTGCAATGGATGCTTTTGCGTCAGAAAATGACGCTAGGCTGGTTAGAGTCATTTTTTTTTACTTTAACCTGCCTAATGTCATTTTTGGGTGCAAAACCCCTTTCTTCCATACCGCCAGCCCCACCCGGCTAACGTCATTTTTTTAATGTTAGTCTACCCTTTGCACCGGCTTGCACCATTCCATAAATATGGTGCCCAGCTGGTACTCAGAAATAGTGCAAGCCGATGCTAAACTTTTTAGTGCAAAACTGCGTTAGTGCAGTTTTGCAGCAAAAAGTATAAATCAGGGTCCTAATGTTTTCAAGCATAGCTCTTGTAGTCTCATCAACATTGAACCAGCAGTCTCCTGACAGAGACGTTGTAGTCTGCCAACACAACTCCTACAGGCTCCAAATAGAGCTTTTGTAGTCTCATCAACACTGAACTTGCAGTCTCCTGACGGAGAAGCTGCAGTCTCCCAAAACAACTCCTGCAGTCTCCTATATAGCTCCTGCTGTCGCCCAACAGAGCACTTGCATTCTCCCAACACAGTTGCTGTGGTCTTCTAAAAGTGTTCTGAAGTTTCCTAACTGAACTCCCTCAATTTCTTCACAGAGCCGTCCCTGTTGCCTAACAGCTGCTTCAGTCTCCTAAGAACGGAGCTCCAGCAGCCCCCCAACAGAGGTCCTGTAGTCTCCTAACAGAGCTCCAGCAGTCTTGCAAAAGAGCTCCCGCAGTCTTTCAAGACACCTCCTGCAGTCTCATACAGAGCTCTTCCGTCTCTCAACAGAGCTTCCCAAAATAGCTAATACTGTCTCCCAAAGCAGCTCCTTCAGTCTTCAAAGAGGGCTCCTGCAGTCATTTAACTTAGCTGCCGCTTGAAGTCCTCCAAAGAACTACTGCAGTCTCCTCACACAGCTTCTCCTCACACACCTCCTGCAGTCACTCGCCAGCGCTTCTGCAGTCTCCCAGCTGACGTCCAGCAGGCGCTACAGGGGCACCACGCAGGCTGCATCAGTCACAGAACCCTCACTGCTTTTTCCACCCCTGCTTTCTCTCACACTCCGTCGCATCCTATTTCCTGTTATTTTTCGTTATATCCCCTCTGCTTTCCACGTTCAAACAGTATCCCTTTCTACTCCTGCGCTCTCCCCTTCTCTCTCTCTCTTCTCTCCACCTGTGTTTTTTGCATACTCTCTGCATATGCTCAGCACCTTATTTCACTCTCGCTCTCTTACGTAGTCCCTTTATAGTCCTTCCTTTAACGCCGTCCATTTCTCCAGCTTACTAACATTCATTTTATCTTCCTCTCCATATGTAGTGTGTTTCTTTGTTCACTCTCCCTCTGGTCTTAGTGTCTCTTCCTCCCTTTCAGCGGTACATCTTTCCAATATCTGCATACCAACATTCTCTCTTTCCTTCATCACTCCATCTTATTCTGTAACCTATTGTTGTTTCTCATTCTCTTCACCGCTATTTCTATCTTTAATCCACTGTACTGTTTTACACGTCCCTATCAGGTCTTTCAACTATCCTGTCCTCCACTTCCTTTATCAGATCGTGTCCTTTTAATTTCACAACTTTACGGCATATTTCATGTTTCCAAAACTTCTTCCTCCTGTCATTATGATTTCCCTCTCATTTGCTTTTCCTTCTCCCTCTCTTTCACAGAGCTCCTGTCGTATTCATGAGACCGTGAGGTGCTCATTACAGATGTGTACCCTTCACTGAACGGCCACGCTCGTGACGAACCTACACCATGAGTGCAACTAGCAAAGGACTTCTACCGATGCTGGAATTAAAAATAATTCATTTTGGAAACTGACAATCGTGGGGAAAGGGCTACATGGACAGAGTGCTTCTTGGTATCAAATGACTGATTCGTAAAAGTAACCTGGGAAACTTGGCATGTATTCATATTGGCGCGAGATTACTAAAGAGGTCTGCTCTACTTTTCATTGATTGTACCAATGCTCCTCAATACGGCTGTCCTTTAATGTCAGAAAGGCAACACTGCTCAGGAGGACTTCTCTGTTTTCTACCATTTTAACACAACGTCTCTGCTGGGTTACCAAACATTTAAAGGGACAGTTTAAGTACTTCCCTGAAGAACTGCTATGGTGGAGCACACCCTCACTTTTTAGAAACATCACATGCCTTTAAAACCAGCATTTCTCGAAATGTCTGCTGCACATTTAATTAGAGAACTCTAACATACCTCAAAAGGACTTTCACTGGCAGTATCAACAGTTCTCTGCAGGGCTGCTATGTTTATCCTGCGCAGCATTTAAAAAAAAAAATCTGTTTATTAAACATTATGCACACACAACAACATGTTTAGTCATTGATAATTTTCCAAATTGTTTACACTCATTTATAAGTCACTACAGCGCAGTTGCGCGATACAGTTCCAAGAACACCACTGAAAATTATGCAACTAATTAACTAAGGTCACAGCTAAGCACCGCTAATATTATTCCTAATACTGGATACACCAGCCGGGAGGTGGGAGGGATAAAGAGGAGATCCGATTGTTGTGGATGGAGGACGGGGCAACACAATTGAGATGTTGGGTGTGAGAGTATAATAGGGCATGGAGCCGCTTTAGGGATAAACAAAGAAAGGCTTGAGGTGCATGAAGGCATGGCCCCGGCATGAGCATCCAAAAGTGCCACCACATTACGTTAGGAGGGAGTATGAGGAGGTTAGTGTACAGAATGGTTGAAGATGGGGCAGCTGAGGATAACATACTGTAATTATTAAACCGAAGGATAATGCCTCTGCCGTTGTTATTTTATTTTATTTTATAAAAAAAAAAAAAAAACATATTATTATTCTTTCCCTTTTTTTTTCTTTCTTTTTTTCTCCCTTATTATTAAGGGGGGTATGTGTCATCCCTATTTTCAATCGCTACCACGAAAGTGTCCCCGATTTCGGGGCCATCCTGTAGTAGGCCTTTGTATTGCAGTAAGCGTAATGTCTGAGCTTCGGCTTGTGAGCGGCTGTGTAAGTCGCGAAGCCAGGCAGAATGAGATGGTACGTGTGGGGCTTTCCAGTACGTGGCTATTAGGCATTTAAAGACAACAAATGCCAAATCAATTAATCTGTGCAGATATTTATCGCCTTTGGCGCGTTGACGTATGCCAAGTAAACAAGAGTCTGGGGTGGGCGACAGAGTATGAGATGAGATGTCTGCTGTGGCATTTGTAACCCGATGCCAAGCTGAGTTTATGGGGTGACAGCTCCAGACCATGTGGTGGAAATCTGCTGCCGGAATAGCACATCTAGGGCATGACGGGTTTGCGCTCGGGTATATACTTTGAATGCGGGCCGGAGATAAATATGCCTGATTAATATAATTGAATTGGGTGTAACGCAACCGAGGGTTGCGGGATATTGACTTAATCATTGTGAGAGCCGCAGTCCATATTTTTTGTGGTAATGGTGAAGGGAGGACAGAGTCCCAGCGTGCTTTAGCGAGCGGTAACGCAGAGCAGACTTCCGCTAACAGTACTTTATATAGTTTAGTTATGGTGCCTTTTGCGCTACCCATGGTAAGAATAATGGTGAGTAGTTGGGATTCAGGTGGTTCATTGTTACCAGATCCCCAGAGGTTGTTAAGTAGCCGTTTAATGGCGTTATACGTTAGAAAGGCTCCTGTGTGCATAACCCCAGCAGCCACTAGGTCCGCGAAGGTGCGCATTTTAGAGCTAGAGTAGTAGTCGCCTGCGTTTAGTGTACTTATGTCCCGCGTATCGTGGTTTAATGATAGTGTTTGGGTGTTCGGCAACTGGAACAGCGGTAACAGAGGGGAGTAAGGAGTTGAAGGGGTCTTACCTTGAACGTATCTGCGCCAGCAGAAACGAGCTGCGTCTAACAGTATAAGTTTTGAGGGTAGGCGGTTAGGACCAGATAAAAGTGAGGACAGTATCGTTTGCGGGGCCAGATATGCCTGCAGCATTATATATTCGGGGGAGGGGGTTTCTTTGAGCCATGTAGATACCCACAACAGCTGAGAGGCTGCATAGTATCTCTCGAAGTTGGGCATGCCCAGACCGCCTGCCTCTTGCTGATATTGTGTTGTAGCTAACGCTACCCTGCGTCTGTCCCTGCCCCAGAGTAAGTCGGTTAATAATGAATGCAGTTTGTTAAAAAACGTCCGTGGCAGACATAGCGGAAGGGCAGTAAAAAATATAAAAACCTTGGAAGGATGAGCATTTTAGCTATCGCTACTCGACCCATGGGAGATAAGGGGAGCGAGCCCCAGAACGACATTGAGCTGCGAGTGGAGCTGAGTGCCCTATCGATATTACTTTCTTTCAGGTCGGCAATGGAGTGATACATTTGGATCCCGAGATACTTAAAGGTAGTGTGTGACCATGGGAGTTGATATTGCGGTAATGTCATGTGAAGGTCTGTTGGTATAGGGGTGAGAGGAAAAATACTTGATTTGGACCAATTGACGCGTAGACCAGAGGCCAGGGCAAAGGAATCAAGCATTGATAGTACCCCAGCCATGGAGGCGGAGTGATTACGCAGGTATATCAGGGCGTCATCTGCGTATAAGGATATATTATGATGTGTGTTGGATTTGGGAATGCCCCATAGGTGTGCGTAGCTGCGTAATTTAATTGCTAGAGGTTCCATGGCTATAGCGAATAATAAAGGGGATAATGGGCAACCCTGTCTGGTGCCTCTGCCTATGGGGAACGCCTCGGAGATAGCACGACCATTTTTGACTCGAGCTGTGGGTTTAGAGTAGAGCGTTTTGATCCAACGTAGGAAACCGGGGCCAAATCCAAACGCTTTAAGTGTACGTAGAAGGTAATCCCAGCTCAACGTATCGAACGCTTTTTCAATGTCTAGGGAGAGGGCTACAGCTTTTGGTTCTGTGTTACTGTGCATTATGTGAAGCAGTCTTCTGATGTTTAAAAAGGTGCTTCTCCCTGGAATAAAGCCAGACTGGTCCGAGTGTATTAAACTTTCTAGATGGGGAAGAACCTATTTGCCAGTATTTTCCCCAATAATTTACAGTCTGTGTTGAGAAGAGAGAGTGGCCTGTATGATTTAACGTCTAAAGGGTCGCGGCCTGCTTTCGGGAGAACGACTATTAGAGCTTCGCGCATGTATTCTTCTACATGGAAGGGGGGATCTAAAAGAGTTTCTGGCTCCAGTCGCCATGTTGGTATGCGAGTATGCATGTGGCCCCAGGCCATTATTGCGCATAGTGGGTTGTGATCTGATATAGTGCGTGCCAGATATTCGGTACTGCACATTTTCTGGATTACGGTTGTGGACACAAAGATCATATCTATTCTGGTATGTAATTTGTGTACTGGTGAGTAATAAGAGTATTCGCAGTGGGTGGGGTGACCCAACCTCCAGATGTCTCTTAAATCATTGTGAGAGGCCCATTTTGCTAAAGCTTGTGAGGCTCGGTTGGATGGAGCGGCAATAAGAGGGGGGAACGAGCGGTCTATTTGAGTATCTAGAACGCTATTAAAGTCGCCCCCCCAAATACACTCTAATGCGGGGTCACTGAGACTGCCAGTGGTAAGCGTATTCAGGAAGTCGCCTTGACTAGAGTTAGGGGAGTATAGTGCTACCAGCGCTAATGGGGATCCATCAAGGACGCCTTCTAGTATCACATATCTACCTTCTGGGTCACATTGTGTGCGAGATGTAGTAAATGGGACCCCAGGGGCAATCCAAATCGCCACACCGCGAGCAAAGGAAGAGAAAGTGGTGGCGTGTAATTGTCCTTTCCATTTTAAGCGTGTATTCTCTAACGTGGATTTAGAGAGGTGTGTCTCTTGTAGCAGGGCAATGTGTACTTGTTGTCTTTTAAGAAATGTATGAATCCTTTGTCGCTTTTGCGGTGCTGCCATACCTTTGATGTTCCATGTGAGTATCTTATATTTCAAGATTCCCCGTTGTGTTTGAGAAGCCAAAATGCATTTATAAATATAACTGAACCGGAGAAGTGTTTGTCTCCCGGTCCCATTATGGAAATATTGCAACGATTACCCTCCCAGGCTAGCCAGGCAGCGTTCCCAGCACTGTTAAATGTGAACCTATTGATGTGGTATATGCAGGGTAGGCGTTTGCGGTTGTATTTGCCGTGGAGTAGCGTGTGACAAAACCAGTAACTAAAAAAAAAACAAATGCACTCTAAAACAATATATAACATCAACAAGAATAGTGAAAAAATTGAAAAAATTCCGGCTATTGCCGGCATGGGAGAACAGTCCATATGGCACATGGGGGGTGCCAAAAAACGTTAGTACAGAGTGATAAGATTACCCTGCCCAAGTTGCTTATGATGCTGAGTGCGCCGCCCAGGTCCGCGAGCGAGCCGCGCGCCGCGTCTAAGGATCCGCAGTGCCGCCAAGTTCCACTCGGACATCCGGGGGAAGGAAGTCCTGTTATTGTGTGTAAGGAGCAGGGATGAAAAGATCTCAGTTAGTTTAACAAAGATCGTCTGCTGTGCGCGGCGTGAGAATAGGGCCTCCTGTGGATTCCGCTGAATCAGAAGTAGGATCATGGTCTGGTTCCCCATCAGTTTGATTAGACAGGGCAGTTGCTGATGTATTAACGAATCTAGACGTGGCCTGCAAGAGAAGGGAGCGTTCAGTTTGTGATTGTTCAGGTGAGGGTTTAGCGCCTTGTTTTTTACGTTGCTTCCGTCTTGTCTTGGGTGAGGACCAGCTGTTACCTGGAGTGTTTATGTCTATCGGGTCGGCAAAGCCCTTGGCGTGTAGCCAGGTCCAGGCATCTTCTGGTGTGGTGAAGAAGAGTACACGGGTGTCATCTTGTACCCGGAGTCTGGCTTGGAAACATCAACGCAAACTTGATGTGGTGCTGGCGAAGGCATTCTTTGACACGATAGAAAGAGCTCCGTTTCTTCTGGACTTCTGCTGTGAAGTCTGGATAAGCAGTGATCACTGCATTTTCAAAATGCAGTGGACCGGATTTGCGAAATAATTGTAGAATGAGGTCTCTGTCTCGGTAATTAAGGAGTTTCGCAATCAGCGGGCGAGGCTGCGCACCAGGCGGAGGGGGTCTGCCCGGAACCCTGTGGGCACGTTCGACAGAGAAGAACTTCGGGATATTGTCTTTGAGAATTGTGTCCGTAAGCCATTGTTCTATGAATAATTCTGTGCTGGGGCCTTCGACCCGTTCAGGAAATCCTACCAAACGTATGTTGTTGCGTCGGGACCTGCTCTCTGCATCCTCAGCTCTGCGTTTTAAAAGGTCCACCTCCGTTGTTAAGTGTGATAATTGCGATTGGAGATCCTTCACAGTACGGGGTAGTGTTGCAGAGGCTTTCTCTAATTCAGACACCCTGTCGGTCAGTGCGTGTTGATCAGTGCGCAGTATGTTAAGGTCTTCTGCCACCGAGCCTATTTTGGCTTCTAGGGTGGACTTAGTGTCTAGGATAGCTTGCAATATCTTCTCGAACTGCGACGTGTGTGATTGTAATGTGAGGTCCATCTTCTGCAAAGCCAGTTGCATGGACGCTTGGGTGTCAGTGGGAGAGGGGGCGTTGAGATCCATTTTACCCGGAGGTGCACGTGGGGTTTTTGGTTTGACCATTTGGCAAGTGTGATTTCAGGTGGATCCAGGCAGAATAGAGCCGGATGGAGACGATGCGGGAGGGGCGTTCATAAAAAGCCGCCTGTGGTGCAGTGAGAGCGCAGTTCCGGAGAGCTTAGGGTAGCAGTTGAAAGCAAAAAGTGATATACTACCGTCCGCAGGGTAGTGTACCAGGCGTGGGAGTCGCTTCACACGCTACCGGGCCGGACCTGCAGGCTTGTGTTGGAAATGCGAGCTGGTAAATATCTGGTGGAGAGATGGGTGCACTGATGTTTTAGTTCGAGCTTAGCGCCTGTCCCGACTACCGGCAGTTGATGGGTTGAGCACGCTATGCTGCTGTAGATGAGAGAAATGGTGATGCCCCAGAGCCTCACAGGGGCAGCGGGACAACAGGATAGTTGGAAGTGTCACATGCGGTCAGATTGGGGAGCGCGCCTCAGGGCGGTTCAGCCTGGGTGCTGAGGGCAGACTGCCCAGTTGAGGGTCGATGAGGAAGAATGCGTAGATAGTGGTCAATTACATTAGCAATTGCTAGCGCAATCTCAAGGGCTATTGCGCTTCCATTATTGGTTCACCACTCCGGCAAGCCCACACTGGGTACAACGGCGTGGCCTCAAGCGATGGGCCCTGCAGGACTTCACAGGCACCTCACGCAGTTCACAGATCAGTCAAGGGCACGCACCCACCTCAGGCGCAGTCATTAGGGCTGAGACTTGTAGCATGGCCTCCAGGCCGGACGTAAGTTCAGTCCCTGATGAGGGTCCCGGGCTAGGCCGCACAGCAGGACGCTGGTGTAGCGGGCGCTTCACTTGGCATGCAGCTGCTGCTGCTGGTGTAGGTCCCTCCTCCAGCCAGGGTGTCCAGGGCACAGCGGTGCCAACCTCCTCCGGCGGTCGGCGGGAGGAGTGTGCTGTAGGGCGAAGCAAGAGGCCTTCGTTGATGCAGTGTTGCTTTTGTAGCGGGGCAGCCTCCTTCAACGCGGCTGCCCCGAGGCTTAGTTAAGGGTGTGGAGCCATCCCCGGCCCCACCAGCTGGGCCGATACAACCTCGACCCGGCCTCCGGGACGGTCGCGAGTATAATGACTGGCGCAGGTTCAAGCCCGGCGGCTCGAGTCCGCGCGAGCCCCCAGGGCGCAGACGCGATCGCGGACCCGGCCGCTCAGCAGCCCACACGCAGCGTGCTTGGCGGGCACGGCGGCCGGAGCGCAGACGCGGGCCCCAGTGTAGGTAGAGCCGCCGACGGCACCAACAGCAGAGCAGACTTTCACGCGACTCAGCCTCCGGGCCAGCCGCTAATGTAGCAGTTGGTGCGGGTCCAAGGTGGGCGGCCCGCGGTCTCTGAGGTCTTTAGGCCGCAGCCGCGAACACGGAAACGGCCTCCTGGCAGCCCGTTCGCAGAACGCAGAGCGGGCGCGTAGTCCAGATTCCGGACGCGGTCAGCAGCGCGGGCCTGGGTCAGCGGGTTTGGGCGACGCCTGCTACCTTCACCCAAGGCGCAGGCACCGCAAACAGGATACTTGTTCAGGCCAGGGATCGGAGCTGCAGTTTATGCTGCCGCTCCGGTCGCCATGTTGCCCACGCCCCCCTGCGCAGCATTAACACTCCTCAGCTTAGTGTTTCTATTGGTATTTGCGAGTAACAGCACTTCGCAGCATGCAATAATGTATTCGGAATTTAGAATGTCTCTCTGTTGTAATTAGCAAATCCCAGAGGGCCCCAGTAACTCTTGGATGCTCACAAGTTTGCTTTGGTTCAATAAGGTTTGCATACTAGCTTGGTAATTTATGCACCCACTGGTAACAATTTTGTTGACCAGAAGGTTGCAGATTTGATTCTTGGCAAGGTAGATTCATCTTTTGATCTTTATGGAAATTCAGTTATGATTAGTAATAAAATTAAATATAAAAATGTAGTTTTGAGGTCTTTTAAAATAACAGATTTAAACTCGAGTTTTATTCTTGTTCAAACTGCTGGCTGTAATTGGTTCAGAGCCCCACATCCCCTTAAAATGTAATGCCACACAGGACAGAACATGGGCAGAACAGTGTGCAATATTCAGTATTGTTTCATAAGGTGTCTCACTTTCACTGCAAAAATAGCATATTTCCTGCACGGGAAAGCAATAGGCCTAAAAAACTGGCCTCATTCCATGGCTCATTGAGAAGATGTCCAGAGCTGCCGACTTACCCAATATATGGTGCTGGCTTCATCCAGGTGTGGATTTTAGCCAACATTGTTTTGTATTCTGGCACTTGTAGTCATACTTTCCCAAACAAAATATGAACCCTCAAGTTGCATCTTGTAGAGTTCTGTTGCCTAAAACACGGTATGGATGGACTGAACAGGGGTGACAGGTGATAGGTATAGGTGAGCAAGGATGAAATGAGAGGCTATGTCATTCCATTTAGACAACATGTATCCAGATGGAGATCTCATCCTATTCAGGCCCCATGCTCTGCATAACTTTCAATTGGCCAAGCTAAGCATAACAATTTGCTGTGCTCCGAGGTATACAACATTATTAATACACATTCTACACTATGGCTTTCCCTCTGTTCAAAGACAAATAAAATATTAGCCCTCATCACAACTTCGGAGGTCATTTCCAAAGACTGAAATACTGCCAATGCTGGCAGTCTTAAGACAACCCTAATACGACTGATCTCTGAATTCCGCCCGAAATCGGGTGGAATTCCGAGACCAGTCATGCTGGCGGGCGGCAGTGCAGAGGCGGTACTGCCACCAGTACCGCCACGCCAAAATAAATCGCACAAAGTATTATAACCAGTAATACAGTGTGGCGGTGTCCAGATGGCAAGGCGCTGCCGGTAGTGGAAGCGCCAGGACACGTCCCCTCCCGGACGACCTCCTCGACAGACGAGGTAAGTGGATCGTCCAACAGGGGAGGATGTGTGTGTGAGTGCGTGTGTATGTCATGAATGTGTGGGGTCGGGGAGTACTTGTGGCTGTGTGTCTGCGTGTGTGAGTGATTCTGGACTGGGGAGGGGGTGAGTGTTTGTGTGAGGGCGGGTGAGCGGGTGAGTGCACGTATGCGGTACAGGGTGTGTGTGTGTGTGTGAATGTATGGATGCGCTGGGGAGAGGGGTCGGGGTGAGTGAGTGTTTGTGGATGGGGAGGGGAGTGAGTGAGTGTTAGTGGATGGGGAGGGGGTGAGTGAGTGTTTGTGGATGAGGAGGGGGTGAGTGCATGCATGTGGTTGTGAGCGATTGAGTGTGCGAGTGCGCAGATGGAAGGGGTGAGTGCGTGCATGTGTGTGCATGTGTATGTAAGTGGATGGGGAAGGGGGTGATTGTAAAAGTGGACGGGGAGGGGGGTGAGTGTGTAAGTGAACGGGGAGAGCAGGTGAGTGCATGAATGCGGTGCAGGGGAAGGGGGTGAATGTATGTATGCGGCACAAGGAGGAGAGGTGTGAATGTATGTATGCGCATGGGGGAGGGGGAGTGAATGCATGCATGTATGTGGTCTTTGTCAGTGTGAATGGGTGTGTATGTCGCGTTTGCGTGGGTGAGTGGGTGTGTGTGTGTGTGTAGAAGTGTGCGAGTGCATGTATGCTGGTATGTGGACATGTGTGCGAGTGTATCGTGGTGACAGGAATGCTTATTCCTGTCACCAGGGTGCAAGACCGCCAGCTTTCACTGGCGGTGCAACCGGCAGAAAATTCTGGCGGTCTCCCTCCTTGTGATATCACCAGCGGTATCACGCCAACTGCTGTGCTGGAGGTGCTCCCCTCCAGCCCGTCGGAAGGCGGTAATGTGGCGGGACGGGTGGAGGCTCGGCGTTTTGGCTTCAGCCAAACTCAAAATCTGGCGATATTCACTGCCAGCCCATCAGCGGTGACACCGCCATAGCCGCCCTGGCGGTCTGCGGACCACCAGGGTCGTGATGAGGGCCATAGTCTCTCAGCCTTAACACTGAATATAGTTAGTGAAAGCAGTATCAAGGAATCTTTCAACAGTCATATATTTTCATTCTTATATAAAGAACAGAACCACAGAGTTCACTGATGCATCCATTACAAGAATGCAGTATTATTTATTATATTCTGATGGTTTCAGAGCACTCAAATTAGCCAGGCCCATGCATAAATAGCTCACCCAGTCTAGGTTTTTGCCTTGCATTGTGGGATTAGCAATAATAACTGTTTTTATGAACGAACAGGAATATAAATCCCAGAATGCAGGTAAAATACCTGAAGTGAATGGACTATTCAAACCTGGTCCGGGGAAACTTGAAAGTTCATGTTTGGATCTCTGTTTCCTATTTTATATTTTATCTTGAGAGGTGAGTGAGTAAAAGCCTAGTCAACGGTATAAGCAGTGTGATTTTATGGCAAGACAGAAGGTTAGCATTATGCATAAATGCTTGTATGTAATCCTTCTGAGCAGCAAAACCTTCAAAGCTTCAAAATATGGAACACAACTACATCACACACAAAAAAAAAAAAAAAATCTGAGTTTCATTGAAATCTCCTTGCTCTCCATGTTTTTCCTTTTTTGCTTGCTGCTTCTGAGCAGATAAGTATTTCATTCCGTTTTGAGTTTATATTGCTATGCTTGTGGTTTGAAAATGAGGGAGATTTTCTTTTCATTAAGGGTGCATAGAGTTATTTAAACCCATTTTACGGGTTTTAAGAAGTTAGCTACTTTTAGTATATATATATATATATACATATATATATATAGAGAGAGAGAGAGAGGGATAGATATCGGTTTTTACACTAAAAATGTTTAGATATGAAAGACAGATTTATAATGCTTCAAGGATCGAATAATTGGTAAACAAATGTGTTTAAAGTAAGGCTAAGCATTTTAAAAACAAAGGTAGCACAGTTTTAATAGTTTTTGACACAATCGTACTTGCCATTAGCTGAGGCTCGCACAGGGGAATCAGGAAGGTGTTGAGGCCGTATTGATGTGTGGACGTATACGTCTAAACACTGGCATGAATCATGTGATGTGCCTCCATCTAGGATGGATACGGCGCATCGCATGAGTTAACCAGAAGTCAAGAAAAGACAAATGCGCACGGAGAGAATGTTTGGAAGGTAAGTTGGCCGCTGATTGTAAGTAGAGATGCGCAGGAGCGAAGTTCGCATGTCTAAGTCAGCTGTTAGTGAAGGTTGCCAAATCAGTATCAGGGCAAATTACCAATCAAACATTTGTTCACAACTAGTGAGAAAAATGTATATTATATTTTAAAATATATATATTAAGTGTGTAAGAATGAGATAGGAAAAGATAATTATTTCTTAGAAATAAGCAAATATTTGGTTCTTTAAGAATTAGAAATATTTCTTTCAAAAGAAGTTTGTGGCAATATGACAGAGCATGAGTCCTCTCAGGTATCTCAAAAATAACAAAGACTATTTCAGAGGATTTGCAGGTGGCAGTGAAAGAGAGTGTTAAATAGGTAATGAAGTTTAAAATGTCAGGAAAAGGATGAGTAATGGGTATTTCTCAATTTCAGAGAAAAAATGAGAGTGTCAAAGGGGTCCAGGAGGAAATGTGTAAAAAAAAAAAAGAGGCAACACACTGAGTGGTTGTGAGAAGGGAGTCCCTAGCGGCTCAAGGGGAATTCTTGCCCAAAGCGGCACACAGGATGGTCAGTCAAGCACTGTGTATGATGATGGTGAGCT
Source organism: Pleurodeles waltl (assembly GCF_031143425.1). Taxonomy (NCBI): domain Eukaryota; kingdom Metazoa; phylum Chordata; class Amphibia; order Caudata; family Salamandridae; genus Pleurodeles; species Pleurodeles waltl. The sequence goes on from NC_090436.1 coordinate 731,243,412, forward strand.
TCATGAGTTTGAAAAGGATGATGATCATCAGGATACTGATGAATATAAATTGGATTTGGATTATCAGGATGGGTTTGAAGACAGGTTAGCAAGAAATTTAAGGCAAGAGACAGTAGAAAAAACATGGTTTTAGATTCCATGGGTGAGACGTTATTTGATCCCAGGGAGCTAAAACATCCAAAAGCAAAGAATGGTGACCACTGGATCATGTGGCAGACTAAATCAAGTTATGCTTGAGGACACCATTAGAGAAGGCTGAGAGGAATGTAATGAGGACATGGTGTTTGTTTGCCATTATAGGAGAGAAAGCTACAATGACACCCAATATAGATCCTGAGATGACCACATATTTATTCAAACTGGGTGAGGATCCAAGGAAAGGAGTAGAAAAGTCCCTAAAGTCCTATCAGGACAAAGGGGGTCATTCTGACCCCCGCCGGCGGCGGATGCCGCCGGCCTGGCGGGAACCGCCAGAAGACCGTACCGCGGTCAAAAGACCGCAGCGGTTATTCTGAGTTTCCCGCTGGGCTGGCGGGCGACCGCCAGAAGGCCGCCCACCCGCCCAGCGGGAAACCCCCTTCCACGAGGATGCCGGCTCCGAATGGAGCCGGCGGAGTGGAAGGGGTGCGACGGGTGCAGTTGCACCCGTCGCGATTTTCAGTGTCTGCCACGCAGACACTGAAAATCTATGTGGGGCCCTGTTAGGGGGCCCCTGCACTGCCCATGGCAGTGGCATGGGCACTTCAGGGGCCCCCAGGGGCCCCACGACGCCCGTTCCCGCCAGCCAGGTTCTGGCAGAACCAGGCTGGCGGGAAGGGGGTCGGAATCCCCATGGCGGCGCTGCTTGCAGCGCCGCCGTGGAGGATTCCCTGGGGCAGCGGGAAGCCGGCGGGAAACCGCCGGCTTCCCTTTTCTGACCGCGGCTTTACCGCCGTGGTCAGAATGCCCCCGGAAGCACCGCCAGCCTGTTGGCGGTGCTTCCGCGGTCGTTGGCCCTGGCGGTCCATGACCGCCAGGGTCAGAATGACCCCCAAAGTGTTGGATATTCTTGGCCTGGTGGCTAGAGTATTTGATTTAGTAGAGGAAACATACCTGAAGGGGACATATGTAGATATACATTTACCACAGGGATGGTGCCAAAAGGCTATAGGTTTTAATGATAATACCAATGTTGGATTGTTGGCTGAAAGATACAAAACAATTTTGATGTGCAGTAACCCAAAGTTGTGAGATTTTTGCGTCAAATAAATTTCTGAAGAGGCAAAAGGTCTCCTGTCTGGAGAGAGAATGGTAGGAAACATTGGCAAATATGTGAAAACTTTTACAAGCCTCCATAAGGCACAGTTTAATATGAAGAGCGTGTTCTCAGGGAACAGTTTTTATGGACAGGCTGGGAGGGGAGGGCAACCTCCCAGCCAAGGGTATTATAAGACTGATTATGCAAGAAACCAAAGTGGATATCAAGGCAGAATACAGAAGTTTAGCCCCGAATAGGGAGAGGAAGACAAACTAAAGCTTTGAGAGCTAGTGGAAAAGTAAAAACATCCACAGGTCAGGGTGAGTATGAGAACAAGTTTTGATTTTAGCCAAAGAGGAGTTGGTTGAAGGGTAAAAATGTTTGGAGAGCATCGGAAAAGATCACAGATGATCCATGGGTTATTTCAACTATGAGTGGTTATCAGATAGATCTGGATTTAGAAACTTCTCAGAGCAGGGAACTGAGAGAGTTGATTTTTCAAAAAGATCTGGAGGAGATTGTGACACAGGGAGTGAGTCAGATATGTGAAAAACTGCAATTGTAAATATATCAGAAGACAGTTTGGGTTTTGTCAATACTCTGTTGTTGGTAGAAAAAAAGAGAAAGGGTGGAGATCAGTGGTAAAAATGAGAGAATTGAATCAGGTTGCAATGTACAGTAATTTCAAGATGGAAGGTATCCATCTTTTAGGAGACATGTTATTAGAAGGAGATTGGATGATGAAGTTGGATCTCAGGGAGGCATATTTCATGATTCCAGCTCATCTGGAGAGCCAGGTGGGAAGGACAATCGTACCAGTTTAATGTCTTCCATTCAAATTATCTTCAGCCCCTTGGTGTTTCGTGAAGGTGTTGACACCCATAGTAGGTTATTTAAGAGAGAGAGGTGTAAGAATGATCATTTATTTGGACGTCATTCTGATAATGAATCAGAGTTGGCAGGAATTGACAGAGCAGTTGAATCTAGTAAGGTGTCTTTTGGAACATCTAGGTTTCATAGTGAACGTGGAAAAGTTTGTCTTTATTCCAAGCCACATTATAGCATTTTTAGGTTTCATGGTGAATACACAAAAGTACCAATTACAGTTACCTGTGAAGAAAATAAAACAGAAAATAAAGAAAGTAATGAAAGAGGAGTATTTAACTCTGATGTATTAGGGTCAAGTGATTGGCCTACTTTCATCTTTAATTCAAGCGATGCTCCTAGGTCCTTTGCATTACAGGGAGTTACAGAGATTGAAAAGAGCTGCTTGGGCAAAAGGTTTATGGTATGGGGACAGGATACAGGTGAATATAGAGGCAAAGTAGGAGGTAATGTGGTGGCTGGAAAATGTGGAAGCATGGAATGTCCGTGCAATGTTTGGAAGAAAGCCAGGAGACAGACGCCAGTATGTCAGGCTGGGGAGCAGTTCAAATCAGAAAACAGGCGGAGTTTGGAGTATGCTGGAGAAGAGGCAACATATCAATTGTTTAGAGATGAAAGCAAGATTATTCACACTTTGCAGTTTCAAACAACTGGAGGGAAGGTAAGTTCCTTTTAAAGATGAACAATATAACAGCAGTGACGTATATCAACAAGCTCGGGGGAACAGGTCAAGGACATTGGCAGATCTAGCATTACAAATGTGGAATTTTTGTCTGTAGCACAAGATTGCTTTAAAAGCAGAGCATTTTCCAGGGGATCACAATCTGATTGCAGACTGGAATTCAAGCCATCAGGCAGATTACAGCGACTGGATATTGGAGAGCAGTTGTTTTGCAGGAATACGGGAATTGTTAGGTCAATCAATCAATCAATAATTTATAAAGCGCGCTATGTACCCGTTAGGGTTTCGAGGCGCTGGGGGGGGGGTGCTGCTATCGTTCGAAGAGCCATGTCTTGAGGAGTCTCCTGAAGGTGAGGAGGTCCTGGGTCTGGCGCAGTGAGGTCGGGAGTGAGTTCCAGGTTTTGGCGGCGAGGTAGGAGAAGGATCTGCCGCCAGAGGTCTTGCGCTGGATTCGGGGGACGATGGCGAGGGCAAGGTTGGCAGAGCGTAGTTGTCGTGAGGGAACGTAGAAGTTGAGTTTGGTGTTCAGGTAGGCGGGTCCGGTGTCGTGTAGAGCCTTGTGTGCGTGGGTGAGGAGTTTAAAGGTGATCCTCTTGTCCACGGGGAGCCAGTGGAGGTCCTTCAGGTGAGGGGAGATGTGACATCGGCGGGGTATGTCGAGGATCAGGTGGGCGGATGCGTTCTGGATGCGTTGGAGTCGTTTGATGTTTTTTGTTGGGATGCCTGTGTAGAGTGCGTTGCCGTAGTCGAGTCTGCTACTGACGAGGGCTTGGGTCACTGTCTTTCTGGTTCCTGTTGGAATCCACTTGAAGATCCTGCGGAGCATTCGGAGGGTGTTAAAACAGGAGGATGAGACTGCGTTGACCTGTTTGGACATGGTGAGGGTGGAGTCGAGGATGAAGCCGAGATTTCGTGCCTGGCTGGTTGGGGTGGTTGTGGGCCCCAGGGCGGTGGGCCACCACATGTCGTTCCAGGCCGAGGGGGTGCGCCCGAGGATGAGGACTTCCGTCTTGTCGGAGTTGAGTTTCAGGCGGCTGTTGTTCATCCACTCGGCGATGGATTTCAGTCCCTCGTGGAGGTTGGCTTTGGCGGTGAGAGGATCTTTGGTCAGGGAGAGGACGAGTTGGGTGTCGTCGGCGTAGGTGAGGATGCTGAGGTTGTGCTGGCGGGCCAGTTGTGCGAGGGGGGCCATGTAGACGTTGAACAGCGTTGGGCTTAGTGAGGAGCCTTGGGGTACGCCGCAGATGAGGTTGGTGGCATTGGAGCGGAAAGGTGAGAGTCGGACCCTCTGGGTTCTGCCGGAGAGAAAGGAGGAGATCCATTTGAGGGCCTTTTCTTGGATGCCGGCTTCGTGTAAGCGGGTTAGTAGGGTGCGGTGGCAGACTGTATCGAAGGCGGCTGATAGGTCTAGGAGGATCAGGGCTGAGGTTTCGCCGTTGTCCATTTGTAGTCTGATGTCATCTGTGGCAGCGAGGAGTGCAGTCTCTGTGCTGTGGTTTCGCCTGAAGCCAGATTGGGAGGGTTCAAGGATGGAGTTGTCTTCTAGGTAGTGGGCGAGCTGTGCGTTGACGATCTTCTCGATGACTTTTGCTGGGAAAGGGAGGAGGGAGATCGGTCAGAAGTTTTTGAGATCGTTGAGGTCACCCTTAGGTTTCTTCAGGAGGGGTTGGATTTCTGCGTGCTTCCAGCTGTCCGGGAAGGTAGCGGTGTTGAAGGAAAGGTTGATGGTGGCGTCGGCTTTGTTGAACACGTGATGTGGGCAGGGGTCAGAGGGAGATCCTGAGTGGATGGAGTTCATGGTCTTTAGGGTTTCGGCGTCGTCTACTTGGGTCCAGGTGGTGATGTGGTCGGCGTGAGAGGAGTTGTTGGGGGTGGGGTCTGGCGGAGGTGAGGTGTTGAAGCTGTCGTGGATGGCGGCAATTTTCTGGTAGAAGAAGGTGGAGAGATCGTTGCAGAGTTTCTGGGATGGAGGGATGTCGTTGACAATGGCGTTGGGGTTGGCGAGTTCTTTCACGATGCCGAAGAGTTCCTTGCAGTGGTGAGCATTGTTGTTGAGGCGTTCTGTGAAGTGGGAGCGCTTCGCGAGTCGGATCCTTTGGTGGTGTTCACTGTTGGCTTCCTTGAGGGTAGCAAGGTTCTCGGGTGTGCGCTCGAGGATCCATTTTTTCTTGAGTTTCTGGCAGGTGCGTTTGGAGGTGGTCAGTTCGTCTGTGAACCAGGCTGGTTTTTTCTTTTCTTGGTTGGCGGTGGGTCTCTTAAGTGGGGCTAGGATGTTGGCGCAGTCGAGGATCCATTGTTGGAGGTTGGTGGCGGCGGAGTCCGGGCCGGTGGGGTCGGGAGGTGGGTTTTTGGCGAGGGTGTTGGTAAGTTGATCTTCGGTGACTTTTCCCCAGCGGCGGTGCGGCGGTAGAGGAGTGTGGTGGTGTTCGGTGTTTTTCTGGAAGGAGAAATGGACGCAGTGATGGTCGGTCCAGTGGAGTTCGGAGGTGTGGCTGAAAGAGATGTGATTGCTTGAAGTGAAGAGTGGGTCGAGGGTGTGGCCGGCAATGTGGGTGGGAGTGTTGACCAGCTGACGGAGTCTGAGGTTGGAGAGGTTGGTGGTCAGTGATGCGGTATTGACGTCATTCTTGTTTTCCAGGTGGAAGTTTAGATCTCCCAGGAGGATGTAGTCTGAAGAGGCGAGGGCGTGGGTGCTGCGAGGTCGGAGACGGCGTCGTTGAAGAGGGCTCTAGGTCCTGGAGGGCGGTAAATGAGGGTTCCTCTGAGGGTAGTGTTGGGGTCTGTGTGAATCTGGAAGTGGAGGTGTTCGGCTGTCTTGAGGGTGTCGTCCGTGTGGGTGTGGATCTTAAGGGTAGATTTGTGGGCGATGGCTATTCCTACGCCGATTCCGTTGGTGCGATCTCTTCTGGTGATCTTGTAGCCGTCAGGGATGGCGATGGCGATGTCAGGGGCCGAGGAGTCGTTCCACCAGGTTTCGGTTAGGAAGGCTACGTCTGGGGCGGTGGTGTCGAGCAGGTCCCAGAGTTCGATGGCGTGCTTTCGTGCGGAGCGTGTGTTGAGGAGAATGCAGTGCAGGTGGTTGGTGTTGGTTGTTGCTGGTTTCGTTGTTTTGTTGCAGGTGAAGTTGCAGGTGTGGCAGGAAAAAGGTCCTTTGGTGTGCTTTGGGGTGGCCAGGAAGCACTCTGAGGAGGGGCCAGGGTTGAGGGCGAGGAGTTCGCTGGGCGAGTAGCGAAGGCATGGTGCGCGGGGGGCGTGAGGACCAGGGGGGGTGGCGCTGGGCACGGTCCAGGCGCGGACGGGCGCAGACGGGCGCAGACGGGCTTGCCTCTGACGCGCCAGCGGCGCGCCAGCGGCGCGGACGCGCAGCGCCAGCCATTAAGAAGGGAGGGGGGAGGGAGGAGCAGCTGGGAGGCGGGAGGCGGGAGAGAGCGGCGAATGGGGGCACGAGGGGGGCGGGGCCGCAGGGAGGCAGCGGCAGGGAGAGAACTGCAAGGGCGAAAACACGAAAAACAATGCACAAAAAAGTCGGGCACAATTAGAAAAACAGTCACAAAATACACTAATGGCACAAAATACAATCGGGGTACAGCAATCAGAGGGGCACAACGGGGGCAGAAGCGCAAGGAGGCAAGGCGCTGAAAAATCGGAAAAACACTTACAAGACGGCGAAAAGCGGCACACGGGTCAAGTGAGGCTTACCAGGGCCTCGAACACGCTAGCAGCAGCGTGGGAGGGGGTCAGAGGCAGGAAACAGCAGGTTGGTGCTGCGGACGTGGGGGGCGAGCTCTGGACCAAAACAGGTCAGAGGTCGCTCACTCGCGACGTGCAGCGCCAGCCATTAAGAAGGGAGGGGGGACGGAGGAGCAGCTGGGAGGCGGGAGGCGGGAGGGAGCGGCGAATGGGGGTGCGAGGGGGGCAGGGCCGCAGGGAGGCAGCGGCAGGGAGAGAACTGCAAGGGGGAGCGCCCAAGGGGCAAAAACACGAGAAACAAGGCACAAAAAAGTCGGGCACAATTAGAAAAACAGTCACAAAATACACTAATGGCACAAAATACAATCGGTGTACAGCAATCAGAGGGGCACAACGGGGGCAGAAGCGCAAGGAGGCAAGGTGCTGAAAAATCGGAAAAACACTTACAAGACGGCGAAAAGCGGCACACGGGTCAAGTGAGGCTTACCAGGGCCTCGAACACGCTAGCAGCAGCGTGGGAGGGGGTCAGAGGCAGGAGACAGCAGGTTGGTGCTGCGGACGTGGAGTGCGAGCTCTGGACCAATACAGGTCAGAGGTCGCTCACTCGCGACGCGCAGCGCCAGCCATTAAGAAGGGAGGGGGGAGGGAGGAGCAGCTGGGAGGCGGGAGGCGGGAGGGAGCGGCGAATGGGGGCGCGAGGGGGCGGGCCGCAGGGAGGCAGCGGCAGGGAGAGAACTGCAAGGGGGAGCGCCCAAGGGGTGAAAACACGAAAAACAAGGCACAAAAAAGTCGGGCACAATTAGAAAAACAGTCACAAAATACACTAATGGCACAAAATACAATTGGGGTACAGCAATCAGAGGGGCACAACGGGGGCAGAAGCGCAAGGAGGCAAGGCGCTGAAAAATCGGAAAAACACTTACAAGACGGCGAAAAGCGGCACACAGGTCAAGTGAGGCTTACCAGGGCCTCGAACACGCTAGCAGCAGCGGGGGAGGGGGTCAGAGGCAGGAGACAGCAGGTTGGTGCTGCGGACGTGGGGGGCGAGCTCTGGACCAAAAGAGGTCAGAGGTCGCTCACTCGCGACGCGCAGCGCCAGCCATTAAGAAGGGAGGGGGAGGGAGGAGCAGCTGGGAGGCGGGAGGCGGGAGGGAGCGGCGAATGGGGGCACGAGGGGGGCGGGCCGCAGGGAGGCAGCGGCAGGGAGAGAACTGCAAGGGGGAGCGCCCAAGGGGCGAAAACACGAAAAATAAGGCACAAAAAAGTCGGGCACAATTAGAAAAACAGTCACAAAATACACTAATGGCACAAAATACAATTGGGGTACAGCAATCAGAGGGACACAACGGGGGCAGAAGCGCAAGGAGGCAAGGTGCTGAAAAATCGGAAAAACACTTACAAGACGGCGAAAAGCAGCACACGGGTCAAGTGAGGCTTACCAGGTCCTCGAACACGCTAGCAGCAGCGTGGGAGGGGGTCAGAGGCAGGAGACAGCAGGTTGGTGCTGCGGACGTGGGGGGCGAGCTCTGGACCAAAACAGGTCAGAGGTCGCTCACTCGCGACGCGCAGCGCCAGCCATTAAGAAGGGAGGGGGGAGGGAGGAGCAGCTGGGAGGCGGGAGGTGGGAGGGAGCGGCGAATGGGGGCGCGAAGGGGGCGGGCCGCAGGGAGGCAGCGGCAGGGAGAGAACTGCAAGGGGGAGCGCCCAAGGGGCGAAAACACGAAAAACAAGGCACAAAAAAGTCAGGCACAATTAGAAAAACAGTCACAAAATACACTAATGGCACAAAATACAATTGGGGTACAGCAATCAGAGGGGCACAAGGAGGGCAGAAGCGCAAGGAGGCAAGGCGCTGAAAAATCGGAAAAACACTTACAAGACGGCGAAAAGCGGCACACGGGTCAAGTGAGGCTTACCAGGGCCTCGAACACGCTAGCAGCAGCGTGGGAGGGGGTCAGAGGCAGGAGACAGCAGGGTGGTGCTGCGGACGTGGGGGGCGAGCTCTGGACCAATACAGGTCAGAGGTCGCTCACTCGCGACGCGCAGCGCCAGCCATTAAGAAGGGAGGGGGGAGGGAGGAGCAGCTGGGAGGCGGGAGGCGGGAGGGAGCGGCGAATGGGGGCGCGAGGGGGGCGGGGCCGCAGGGAGGCAGCGGCAGGGAGAGAACTGCAAGGGGGAGCGCCCAAGGGGCGAAAACACGAAAAACAAGGCACAAAAAAGTCGGGCACAATTAGAAAAACAGTCACAAAATACACTAATGGCACAAAATACAATTGGGGTACAGCAATCAGAGGGGCACAACGGGGGCAGAAGCGCAAGGAGGCAAGGAGCTGAAAAATCGGAAAAACACTTACAAGACGGCGAAAAGCGGCACACAGGTCAAGTGAGGCTTACCAGGGCCTCGAACACGCTAGCAGCAGCGTGGGAGGGGGTCAGAGGCAGGAGACAGCAGGTTGGTGCTGCGGACGTGGGGGGTGAGCTCTGGACCAAAAGAGGTCAGAGGTCGCTCACTCGCGACGCGCAGCGCCAGCCATTAAGAAGGGAGGGGGAGGGAGGAGCAGCTGGGAGGCGGGAGGCAGGAGGGAGCGGCGAATGGGGGCGCGAGGGGGGCGGGGTCGCAGGGAGGCAGCGGCAGGGAGAGAACTGCAAGGGGGAGCGCCCAAGGGGCGAAAACACAAAAAACAAGGCACAAAAAAGTCGGGCACAATTAGAAAACAGTCACAAAATACACTAATGGCACAAAATACAATTGGGGTACAGCAATTAGAGGGGCACAACGGGGGCAGAAGCGCAAGGAGGCAAGGCGCTGAAAAATCGGAAAAACACTCACAAGATGGCGAAAAGCGGCACACGGGTCAAGTGAGGCTTACCAGGGCCTCGAACACGCTAGCAGCAGCGTGGGAGGGGGTCAGAGGCAGGAGACAGCAGGTTGGTGCTGCGGATGTGGGGGGCGAGCTTTGGACCAAAACAGGTCAGAGGTCGCTCACTCGCGACGCGCAGCGCCAGCCATTAAGAAGGGAGGGGGGAGGGAGGAGCAGCTGGGAGGCGGGAGGGAGCGGCGAATGGGGGCGCGAGGGGGCCGGGGCCGCAGGGAGGCAGCGGCAGGGAGAGAACTGCAAGGGGGAGCGCCCAAGGGGCGAAAACACGAAAAACAAGGCACAAAAAAGTCGGGCACAATTAGAAAACAGTCACAAAATACACTAATGGCACAAAATACAATTGGGGTACAGCAATTAGAGGGGCACAACGGGGGCAGAAGCGCAAGGAGGCAAGGCGCTGAAAAATCGGAAAAACACTCACAAGATGGCGAAAAGCGGCACACGGGTCAAGTGAGGCTTACCAGGGCCTCGAACACGCTAGCAGCAGCGTGGGAGGGGGTCAGAGGCAGGAGACAGCAGGTTGGTGCTGCGGATGTGGGGGGCGAGCTCTGGACCAAAACAGGTCAGAGGTCGCTCACTCGCGACGCGCAGCGCCAGCCATTAAGAAGGGAGGGGGGAGGGAGGAGCAGCTGGGAGGCGGGAGGCGGGAGGGAGCGGCGAATGGGGGCGCGAGGGGGCCGGGGCCGCAGGGAGGCAGCGGCAGGGAGAGAACTGCAAGGGGGAGCGCCCAAGGGGCGAAAACACGAAAAACAAGGCACAAAAAAGTCGGGCACAATTAGAAAAACAGTCACAAAATACACTAATGGCACAAAATACAATCGGGGTACAGCAATCAGAGGGGCACAACGGGGGCAAAAGCACAAGGAGGCAAGGCGCAGAAAAATCGGAAAAACACTTACAAGACGGCGAAAAGCGGCACACGGGTCAAGTGAGGCTTACCAGGGCCTCGAACACGCTAGCAGCAGCGTGGGAGGGGGTCAGAGGCAGGAGACAGCAGGTTGGTGCTGCGGATGTGGGGGGCGAGCTCTGGACCAAAACAGGTCAGAGGTCGCTCACTCGCGACGCGCAGCGCCAGCCATTAAGAAGGGAGGGGGGAGGGAGGAGCAGCTGGGAGGCGGGAGGGAGCGGCGAATGGGGGCGCGAGGGGGCCGGGGCCGCAGGGAGGCAGCGGCAGGGAGAGAACTGCAAGGGGGAGCGCCCAAGGGGCGAAAACACGAAAAACAAGGCACAAAAAAGTCAGGCACAATTAGAAAAACAGTCACAAAATACACTAATGGCACAAAATACAATTGGGGTACAGCAATCAGAGGGGCACAACGGGGGCAGAAGCGCAAGGAGGCAAGGCGCTGAAAAATCGGAAAAACACTTACAAGATGGCGAAAAGCGGCACACGGGTCAAGTGAGGCTTACCAGGGCCTCGAACACGCTAGCAGCAGCGTGGGAGGGGGTCAGAGGCAGGAGACAGCAGGTTGGTGCTGCGGATGTGGGGGGGCGAGCTCTGGACCAAAACAGGTCAGAGGTCGCTCACTCGCGACACGCAGCGCCAGCCATTAAGAAGGGAGGGGGGAGGGAGGAGCAGCTGGGAGGCGGGAGGCGGGAGGGAGCGGCGAATGGGGGCGCGAGGGGGGCGGGCCGCAGGGAGGCAGCGGCAGGGAGAGAACTGCAAGGGGGAGCGCCCAAGGGGCGAAAACACGAAAAACAAGGCACAAAAAAGTCGGGCACAATTAGAAAAACAGTCACAAAATACACTAATGGCACAAAATACAATTGGGGTAAAGCAATCAGAGGGGCACAACGGGGGCAGAAGCGCAAGGAGGCAAGGCGCTGAAAAATCGGAAAAACACTTACATGACGGCGAAAAGCGGCACACGGGTCAAGTGAGGCTTACCAGGGCCTCGAACACGCTAGCAGCAGCGTGGGAGGGGGTCAGAGGCAGGAAACAGCAGGTTGGTGCTGCGGACGTGGGGGGCGAGCTCTGGACCAAAACAGGTCAGAGGTCGCTCACTCGCGACGCGCAGCGCCAGCCATTAAGAAGGGAGGGGGGAGGGAGGAGCAGCTGGGAGGCGGGAGGGAGCAGCGAATGGGGGCGCGAGGGGGGCGGGGCCGCAGCGAGGCAGCGGCAGGGAGAGAACTGCAAGGGGGAACGCCCAAGGGGCGAAAACACGAAAAACAAGGCACAAAAAAGTAGGCACAATTAGAAAAACAGTCACAAAATACACTAATGGCACAAAATACAATCGGTGTACAGCAATCAGAGGGGCACAACGGGGGCAGAAGCGCAAGGAGGCAAGGCGCTGAAAAATCGGAAAAACACTTACAAGACAGCGAAAAGCGGCACACGGGTCAAGTGAGGCTTACCAGGGCCTCGAACACGCTAGCAGCAGCGTGGGAGGGGGTCAGAGGCAGGAGACAGCAGGTTGGTGCTGCGGATGTGGGGAGCAAGCTCTGGACCAAAACAGGTCAGAGGTCGCTCACTCGCGACGCGCAGCGCCAGCCATTAAGAAGGGAGGGGGGAGGGAGGAGCAGCTGGGAGGCGGGAGGCGGGAGGGAGCGGCGAATGGGGGCGCGAGGGGGGCGGGGCCGCAGGGAGGCAGCGGCAGGGAGAGAACTGCAGGGGGAGCGCCCAAGGGGCGAAAACACGAAAAACAAGGCACAAAAAAGTCGGGCACAATTAGAAAAACAGTCACAAAATCCACTAATGCCACAAAATACAATCGGGGTACAGCAATCAGAGGGGCACAACGGGGGCAGAAGCGCAAGGAGGCAAGGCGCTGAAAAATCGGAAAAACACAAGACGGCGAAAAGCGGCACACGGATCAAGTGAGGCTTACCAGGGCCTCGAACACGCTAGCAGCGGTGGTTCTTTTTGCATGCAGTCTAACTTTTCATTTGGAAAACTGTTACAGTTGGAGACCGGATCTGGGAGCAGAAGCAGTGGATGCATTTATGCAGGATGGAACAGGAAAGAAGGCATAGGCGTTTCATCCATTTTCAATGATTCAGAGAGTTCTATTGCATTGCAGGGGACAGGTTTGGCGCATAGTGTTGGTGATGCCTTTTTGGAAAACTCAGACATGGTTTACAACAGTTTTAGAGATGGATGTTGAGTGGCCTTTTTTAATCAAGTCCAGGAAGGGTTTGCTAAGAGGAGCATAAGAGGAAGAGCATCTGTTAGTTATGAAAGGTTTGCTCAACCGTTTCGTTTGGAGAGGGTCAGGGAATCATGAAGTTCTGATAAATCTTTGGAGACAGCTTAAGGGTTGCTCAATGAATCTTGGGCAACAGGAACTAAGAAAAGATACAGGAGTGCTTGGGTAGTATGGTTACGTTGGTGCATGGCAAGAGGTTTGGATCCTGTGGAGGCTGATGAGGCAGAGATTTAAAAAAAAAATTGCTGACCTTTTTGACAAAGGATTTTCTTACAGAACTGTCATCATTCAGCAGCGGCAGCAGGGCATTCTCTAATTGAAGAGTTTCATTTGAATGAAGTCCTTTAATATGTAGGGTGACGAAAGGGACTTTGAACATGCATAATGCTAGCCTCCTGTCTTGCCATAAAATGCTGATTCTTAAGGGGTTTACTGTATAAAGAATCATGATTTTATTAAAGACGAGGAGGCTAACATTATCCCACCACGCCCTCCCAGTTTCTTGAAGGAAGTGATTTATTTTATGACATGACAAATAAGTGTTAAGTGAAGGAAATATAAACGTTTTGTGCTAAAGTAAAGTAATTGTATGGGTTAAAAGCAAAAAAAACAAGTGTGCATTATATTTTTCAGATCAATAGGAGATGGATGATTCAGGAGTGTAAAAGAAGAGGATAATTTGTTGAAGAGAAACAAAAGAGGAATAACATGGAGAGCAAGGAGATTTATATGGACCGCAGGATTCTTTTTTATTGTGATGTGGTTTTGTTCCAGTTCTTGAAGTTTTGAAGGTTTAGCTGCTCGGAAGAAGTAAATAAAATCATTTATGCATAATGCTAGCCTCCTTGTCTTTAATAAAAACACAATTCTTTATACACTAAACCTTTAAGAACTGGCATTCTCCTTCAATTGTCAGGAATATGAATGTGTGAGGAGAGAGAAGATAAGAGATGATTCCCAAGATGTCTTGAGCCATTTATAGACATTGTAACTCGATATACATGTCAGCTCTAGTTGGGCCAGTGTGACCTGCTCTATGCAGTAGTGGGGAGCACAGTATTACACACATACACACCTGTGACAGCAAAGAAAAAAGAAGAATGTTGCCTGCAGGGTTGGCTCGGGCTGTAATAAATCTAGAAGTTTGTTGCATGAAGTCTGTCTGATTGCCTTGACAACTCACTGCCTTGAGCAGCTTTCCTTTTGGAGGAATTTTGAGGGGTGCAAAGAATTGGAAGCAACTCTCAAAGCAGCTTAGAATAGTCTTTGAAGAGATGCTAAAACTTGGAACTGAGGTGTGATTAACTATAAAAAGCATCAGGACTGGACATATGTCTGGTAGGTTTAACACCAGGTCTTCCTTTTCTACTGGCAGCCATTTTCCTCAGTGTGTAGGCCAATTTTGCCATCACATCCAAAACAATGTTCTCTGGTAAAAGCATATAACTGCTCCTCGAATCTGCTCTATATAAGGGAAACTAGAGAGTCCCACCTGCAAATGTTGAGTTAAGTTGGAAATAGTTTTATTGGTTTTTGGAGTTAGGTAGTAGTAGCAGGTTGGAAAGTTGAAGTGTATGTGTGCTCATGCCGTGGACTGGGCTTTCTTCAATTAATTGAGGCTTCCCTCCTAGCCCAGATCCCCTTCGTGGTCAAACACTGATGTAAGTCCCTCACACAAACAAGACACCCCTAGATCCCATGTGTTTCTAAAATAGTGTGTTTTCGTAGCACCTAATTCTGCTTATTCTTTTAACATGGAGGTTGGTGTTTACGTTTCTTTCTCTGACTGCAAAGTGGGAGGGTTTTGTAAACTGAACTATGTGACGAACTTGCTGGGGTCCAGGGAGTGTGAAAGCATGAGATGTAGGATGTATTTTTTTCTAACCTGCAAGAAAACCTAAGTACTTCAAGTAAATGAACCGTAAAAATATGAAGTGTGATAGAAACAAAGATTTTAATAGGATCAAAATAACCAAACTTTACTTGGTCATGCACACATTTTAAATATTCACTGAAACCAGATTTCCACACGTTAATGTTTGAGCGCTGTATAGTTTTATCTGTAAAACTGTACGTCATGCACATTTAGTGGCAAATTCAGTGGAAAATATGCTGTCTCTTAATGATAGTACACTACCATACCATGCCTTAGTAATATATTTGCAACTGTGTGCTCCAAAATGTACCACCGGCTACATAACACACCCTTATCACTCTCCTCCTGAATGGGTGTGGCTTATTTGCTGCATGTGTTCTTTGTGTTATGCTTCATTTGTCATACTCTCTATGACTTCTGTGATTTACCATTGATGGCAGCACTGGCACTCCTAAAAACTGTTCCAGATTCACTGCCCCACCTTCTCTATTATTTGCTTTCATGGGGTTTTGTTCAAGGACTGTTTTGCCAAACTCCCTTTCTTGCATGAACTTCTATGACATGCTAGTTTGCCCACCACAGGCATTCAAATTACCCCCAAACTGCTGCTTGCAAGGTCGGCGTTGAATCAAAATGTTAAATGCTTGTGTCATTACTTTCTTCCAAGATGAGCCTGTGATTTTATTGAATCATTCACTATGTGCACAAGTCTAATTTGTAAAGTATACACTTCAGGACTGAGTCCAATCAGCAATTCATGAATTTCGTAATTATTGAGTTCCATCACTAGGGCAGATGGGGCGAATCTGTGTACTCAGTGCCACAAACAGAGCTATAATTTGCAGGATCTGAGACAACAATGATGAGAGCTGTCTCTTCCTGTTCCTGCCTTTCTTCTCTTAACGGATTTAAAAACAAAAAGCAACAGTGAGGAAACATTCAGCAACCTCTTTAGGCGTGCTATCCTTGTCACTTTTGCATTTCTAATGTTATCCTTCACAAGCTTGCTTTCTGTTAACAGGCCTTTCAATCTTGTTCTTATCTCCTCACCTTTGCTGCGCATTCAAAGTCCGAGGTCAAATGTCAGGTGCTGTCTTCCAAGGGCTCTTCTTTACTTTTCTTTCTCTAACTTCAAAGTGAGGGGACTTATGTGACAATCTTGCTTGATACTGGGGGTAGGAACAAGTTTTTTTCTAGCGCACAACAGTGTTTAAATGTACTGTGTAACTGTGCGGCTAGTGAAAATCTCCCACCCTCACAGGAGCTGTGTAACAACCTTGCCATCTGGAACCTTCTCTCAACCGAGGACACCACCCCCACTATGAAATCCATCCACTCATGAGTCCCCATAAGTCCCTGCCCATATCACATTTTCAATCTCGGAAAACAAAGGATCAGCCAGGAACTCACCACTCTACTCAACAACTCCATCACCACTACAACCTTCCCCGATGCTTGGAAACACACCGAAGTCAAACAATTACTCAAAAAAACAACCAAAGACTCCAGCATGCTCAAAAATAACCAGCCAATCTCCCTGCTCCCTTTCCTAGCAAATGTACTGGAACAAATCATCACCAGGCAACTTATGACATACCTGGATCAGAACAAGCTATTCAATGCCCCCCAAGCTGGCTTCCACAACAATCACGACACTGACACTGCCCTGATCACAGCCACAGACGACATGCATACTGTTAGACCTGGCATCCTTGGCATCGTTTCCTCTGTCTCTTTTTGCCTCTGCTTTCTGTATTTTTGACTGTGTTGAATTAATTTTGTTTTTGCTGGTTTTAGTACTTTGTGCATTTTACCACTGCATCTCATCAGTGCTAAAGTGCAAGTGCTCCCTGTGTAAATTGTGATTATGAATGACTATCCACAATTGGAATATTTGATTCACTAGTATGTCCCTAGTATAGTGCACCATGTGTGCCCAGGACCTGCAAACCATATGCTACTAGTGGGCATGCAGCACTGATTGTGCCACACAGATGAATATCCCTATAAAAATCTCAGACCTGCCATTGCAGTGTCTGAATGTGCAGTTTTAAACTTCCATATCAACCTGGCAAGTGCACCCACTTGCCAGGCCTAAACCTTCCCTTGTACTAAATGTATGTCACCCCTAAGTTAGGCACACGGTAGCCATATAGGCAGGGTGCAGTGTATGTAAAAGGTAGGATACAGACTGGTGTGTTTTACGTGTCCTGATGGTGAAATACTGCCAAATTTGGTTTTCACTATTGCAAGGCCTATCTCTCCCATAGGTTAACATGGGGATTGCTTTGACATGTCTTTTAAGTGTAATTCCCCATTGGGAGCAGATAGAGGTATGGAGTTTGGGGTGTCTGGACTCACAATTTTAAAAATACA
Organism: Pleurodeles waltl; assembly: GCF_031143425.1. NCBI lineage: Eukaryota > Metazoa > Chordata > Amphibia > Caudata > Salamandridae > Pleurodeles > Pleurodeles waltl. The sequence goes on from NC_090436.1 coordinate 731,260,186, forward strand.
TCTTTTAGTGAAGGTTTTTAATTGTGTGTTTGAAAATGCCACTTTTAGAAAGTGAGCATTTTCTTGCTTAACCATTCTGTGCTTCTGCCTGGCTGTGGAATACATGTCTGGGTCAGGATGATAGTTGGGCTGTTTAGGAATTCAGTCTAGACAGTCACACAAAGAGAGCTGAGATGTGCCCTGCATATCCTGATGGGTCTTCCTGGGCTAGAGTGGTGGGAGGAGCTGACACCTGCACTTCAAGAGGGCAGTGCCTATCCTCAAACAATACAGTCTCCAACACTGTAGAGTGTGTCTGGGGCCAGGACAGGGAGAGGCAGGGTTGTGTGCACTACAAAGGCAGAAATTAGTATAAGTATTGAACTGCTGACCCCACAACTTTAGAACACTTCTGGATCAAGAGGAGACTCTGCCAAGGAGAAGAGCTGAAGAGCTGTGAGGAGGAGTACTGCCCCTTTGCAGTGTGTGTGCTATGCTGGATTGGCCGCAAGTTGCTGCTTCTGCTTTGGGGCATCCTGCTTGTGAAATTTCTCCAAGGGCTTGGACTGAGCTTGCCTCCTGTCAAGATGTCTCAGGGACAAAAAAGACTTCACCTACCAGCCTCTAGTTTCTCATGCTGATGATCCTGACATGCTAGGTGGTGCCCACTACAGTTCCTGGGCCCTTGGAAGTGAAAGCTGGCATAAAAAAGAAGAACTGGGCACAACAACTCTGGACAACTCCAGGACCAGCACCGCTGCCCGACTCCACTCCACTGCCTGCACCCGAAGCCATGGTCCGTGCTAAAGTCCAATGACCACGACTGATGCTGCAGCCCCGGTGCTGCTTGTCCGATGCTGCTGCAGCACCTATGAAGTGCTGCAACATTATGAGTCCTGAGTGCCATGTCATCAGCATCCGTGACACCTGACTCTGCTGCGGCACCTGCAGCCTCGTGGTGTGACCGCGACCCTATGAAGTTGCCTCATTGCATCTTGACCCACTGGACTCATCGACCACAGCTGGATCGTCAGAATTCGCCACCTCACTGTCCATGCCGCCTCACTTTCACTGCTTCCATAAGAAACCAACGCCTCACCTCCGTAAGGAATCCATGCCTCACTTCCTGCACAGCAGCATGGAATCTGTGCTGCACCAGCTCCAGCAATGCCTCACCTCCTGACTCCCTTGTACATTTTTGACTCTGCCTCATTTCTAAGATACTGTACCCGGGGTCTGTGCGAATCCGTGACCGGTGCCACACTTCCTCCTGAGTGGCATCAGACTGTTGAGAATGACTTCGTCACAATGCTGTGATAACACCAGTTATAGCTACCGTGTTTCTCAGTGCTTTATTGGAATTTAATCTTTAAAAATGTATATCTCTGCTTGTGTATGCTGGATGTTTGTCATTTTGGTCTTGTTTTACTTAGATAAATAGTGGCTATTTTTATAATCTCGTGTGGTGTCCATTTGTAGTACTTTCACTGTGTTACTGTGTGTGGGTACAGATACTTAACACATTGCCTCTGGGCTAAGCCTGACTGCTCATGCAAAGCTACCAAGGGAGTTAGCAGGGGTTATGTTAAGAGTATGACTCCCTTGACCTGACTACAGTGAGAGTCCCTACTTGGAGAGGGTGCAAACTCACTGCCAACTGGAGACTCCATTCCTAACATGTACCTTCCTTGACTGAGGAGAAACAGCAGCCCTGATCCTCCTCGACCTCTTGGCAGACTTCAATACCATATCTCACCACACGCTGATCAAAAGGCTCCACCACATTGGCATCCAAGGCGACGCGCTCAGATGGACCATCTCTTTCTTCACCGAAAGAACACAGAAGATTCACCTACTGCTTTTCACCTCTGAACCAAAAGACATCACCAGCGGGGACCCCCAAGAATCGTCCCTCAGCTCCTGACTTTTTAACACATATATGACCCCGATAGCCAACATCATCAGGTCCCACGGCCTCAACGTCGTGTCCTAGGCAGACAACACCCAGCTTATCCTCTCGCTCATCGATGACCCCACCACCACCAAAACCAACTTTCACAGATGAATGACGAGCGTTGCCGACTGAATGAAAGAAAACTGCCAGAAGCAAAACACAGACAGACTGAAGTTCTGGTCTTTGACAAGAGCAGCATTACACTCCTGGTGGTCTTCAGAACTAGAACCTGCACCCACTCTCTCCAAACATAACAGAAACCTTGGAATCATCATCAACAACAGACTCACCATGGAATCACAGATTAACACTGTCTCCACTGCCTGCTTCTTCACACTGCACATGCTGCATAGGATCTTCCTGTGGCTAACCCTGCACACAAGATGCATTGTGACACAGGCCCTCATCACCAGTCAACTAGACCATGGCAACATCCTCTTTATTGGAATCACCTTGCAACTCCAACAAAGACTTCAGGCCATACAGAACATTGCAGCCAGACTCATCCTCAACCTTTCCCGACGATCCTACATCATACTACACATCAGGCAAATCCACTGGCTTCTTATGTAGAAGAGGTGTATATTCAAGGTGCTGACCCACGCACACAAAGCTCTAAACAACCAAGGACCCCCTACATTAACCACTGTTTGAATTTCCACCAACTGTCAAGAAGACTATGCTCTGCATCCCTATTGCTTGAACACACTCCGGACACCGAAGCAGAAGTTGAGGACATGCCTTCTCCCATATAGCAGCAAAAACCTGGAACAGCCTCACCATGCATCTCTGGACATTCACCTCTCATCCGGAATTCCATAGAGCCCTCTAAACCTGGCTATTCAAATGAGCCTCTGAGACTTGCAAGCTCATGGATACCCTCAAGGGTGATTAGTCACACTTTATGGGCCAGATTTACCAAACATTTTTAAGATCACAAAAATGCATTTTGGTATGTAACAAGTCCAATTTGTGATTCGGTATTATGTTACCGAATCGCAAATTGGATTTGCGACTACATATCGATTCGTTATTAGGAAGGGGCGTGTCAAGGGCATCCCTTCCTAATACCGAATCGCAGATGTATGTATGATTGTTTTGTGACCGTGAATGTAGTCGCAAAACAATCACAGTTACCACTAATTTCAAATTGGTGGTAACCCATTTGCAAAGAGGAAGGGGTCCCCAAGGGACCCCTTCCCTTTGTGAATGCATATGAAAATATTTTTTAAGAGCAGGCAGTAGTCCCACGGACCACTGCCTGCTCTTAAAAAATAAAAAGAAAACTTTTCGTTTTTCATTTATAAACGCATCCGATTTTCTTTAAGGAAAACGGGCTGCATTTAAAACAAAAAAAGATTGCTTTATTGAAAAGCAATCACAGACATGGTGGTCTGCTGAGCCCAGCAAGCCACCATTCCTGTGTTTGGAGCCATTTGCAATGGCTCGCAAATTGCAACCTACCTCTTGAATATTAATGAGGTAGGTCCATTTGCGTGCTCTTGTGAATCGCAGTATGAACCTCATGGAGTTTCATACATTCCAATAGCGATTACTTAATTGCGATTCGGTAAAAAACACAATTTGGTAATCGCTATTGTGAAGAATGATACATCTGGCCCTACATTTCCCATTTGATTGATTGATTGAAGTATTTCAGAGTACATCAGAATTATGAATGCACAAATGAAGAAAATTTTTTGTTATTTCTGTAGTGTGTTGGAAACAAATACTCTAATATGATCAAAATGAATCATTAAATTAGGTGATTCAATTTCCACACATTTTCATCTGTGCACTCTATCATTTTATTATTTTGTCTGTATTGCCAGTGTGCTGCCACACCATGAATACACCACTCCACACCACTGCACTCTGCACCACTCAACTCTAGGCCACTGCACTTTATGCCACTTCATGCTAGGCCTCTCTACTCTACCCTATCCCACTCTACTCCATGCCAATACACTCTTCACTACTCTACTCTACACCACTGCACTCTTCGCCACTGCACTCTTCACCACTCCAGTCTAGGCCACACAAATCTACTCTGCACAACTCAACTCAATGCCACTGTCCTCTATGCCACTCTGCAGCACTTCACTCTATGACACTGCACTCTATGCCCATATACATTACGGCATTGCACTTTACTCTGTAACACTCATCTCTATGCCGTTGCACTATAGGCCAATCCACTGCATGCCACTCTAATCTAATCTGCACCACTGCACTCTAAGCCACTTTACTCTACACCATTACACTCTATGCTACTCTACACAACTGCACTTTACCGTGCACAACTTAACTCTATGCTACTTCACTCTACTCAGAAGCAATCTACTCTATACCATTCCACACCATTCTACTCTCCTCTGTGCTGCTCCAGTCTATGCCACAGCACTCTACTCTAGACCATACACTCCATGCCAATGCACTCTACACAACTGCACTCTATGCCACTGCACTCTATGCCATTACACTCTACTCTGCATCACTGTACTCTATGCCACTGCTCTCTACGCCACTCAACTCCACTCTGCACCGCTGCACTCTGGCTCTCTACTCTGCAGCAGTGCACTCTCAGCCACTGAACTCTACACCATTCTACTCTCCACTACTACACTCTATGCCCCTGCATTCTATGCCACTGAACTCTACAGCACTATACTCTACTCTGCACTTTACATCACTACTACTGATAGTTATGCTGAACAGCAGTCACGCAGGTGAATAACATGGCTAAAACACATTGGCAAAGCCAATAACTCTTGCATAGGAGAGAACTATTGGCTTTGCCGATGCTTGTTGAACTTTTTTCCAACAAAGTGGGCCACAATGCTAAGTGGGAACAATCACTGCCAAAGCCATTAGATGGCCTTAAATGGTGCGATAGTTCACTATTTTTAATGCAAGCAAATGCCACAAAATAAATACAAGTTAAATACAGCCACCTAAATGTCGCTGTCATACACTTGCAATAAAAATGTTTACATTAAAGAACATTTACTGAGGTGGCCAGCTTAATAGTGATGTTTTTAAGTAACAACCCTTTCAGTTGTACCATGCCTTTTATTACTATCACATGTGAAAGAAAGAAGAATAAAGAACCACTAAGGCAAGCACTGTAACTGCATGCAGCTACAATGTTACAGTGTCACTTAAAAACTCAAGTACAGTGACTTTATAAATGAGACGGAAAATAAATCACTATCTACCTGGGCACTCAAACTTAAAGCAAAGTCAATTGCATTTTTTTAAATGCACACTGTATATCACACTTTGAACTAGCTTTATCTTTGAAAAGAACTGAACTATTTTGGGCAGGTGTGAACAATGTGCACTGGCTGTGTGCAGTCACTCATCGATAAGGGGCCAAGGGGTAAAGTGGTTTGACTAACTAACCTATGCAGTATGCTACAAGTGGCAGAATCAAAATTTGACCAATATTTGAACAGACCAATGGATGAAGCTTCCTCATCAAAAGTCTTTTACTATATGTGTATTATGTATTCCTTATATGTTTTATGAAAACAAGAGTAAGACGAGCCCTAAAAAGGACCAAAATACCTCCAAACTACAGAAAAGCACACCCCTCTATAATCAAAATATAATCTGATGTAGTCACTTACGAACATTGAAATAGCTGATATATAAAGGCTGTTGTGAGTAAAGGCCAAGACTGTGGAATTCATTATGTCCATACTTGAGGGTAGACAGAGTTTACTTGTGTGTCCCAAAAAGACTGAAATCTTAACTATTCAGAGCCACCTTTTATCTGAGCGCCTGGTACATAGAGCATAGTGGATGAAGACTATCCCACTGAGACTCTAATGTCCCCCTCTAGACTTCTTCTCGTCTGTAGAGCTCTAATATTGGTGTGCGTACCAATATAGAATGGCTAAGTAAAATCATCACAGCACACCACCTAAGCCCATATTTGCTGCCTCAAAATGCATCAAAACTTGATGTTACCAAATTGATACATGTCACAGTAACAAATCATTTCCAGTCCTGTTCTTTCATTAAATAGAACACTCCTTTCCTGGGAGCTGTAGTCTTATTGTAAGTCTGCCAAACTAATCAGGCTAACACACCCAATAATAATGATTTGTAAAAGAATAGTTTAGCACCGTGGGGTCCCTGGGTAACTTTGAGCCAAATAATGAGGCAATGTTTTATGTTAACACACAGATTCCATGGTGACAGATCAGGTACATAAAAAGTGCAAGTGAAACCCACCTTTTGCTTGGGAGCCTCAGTGGCTAGTTGGCTCAGACTAATTGAATGTAATCCATTATTCGCAATGAAACACAGGTGAGCCCGGGAATTAGACACCACAGCTAGAGGTTTATAATGCTTTGTTTGTTACTCATGATAAAGTTCAAATTTTATTAAAATATTAGTGGCATAGAAGTTAGCATGTGGTGATTAATTAAACAACGTTTAAAAGCCTAACAGAGAAAATAACACGAGTTGTGAAAGGTGCACGTTTGAATTATGATGGACCATGTGGCCCCCATTTGTATTAAACAATACATTTTAACATGAAAGGTTTTACAATCATATTAAATGAAACACCAAAACGAGTTAACGTTTAGAGTGTTTTTTGTTAAGATGAATATTAGAATGAAAAAATTAAATGAATATGGATCAATCATACTTACATTGAATTGAATGGATTTTATAACGTGAGTTACATGTGTGCAGAATAATGAATGCACGTTTAAATCAGTTCTAACTTGTCATAAATAATGTTTGCGATTAAATAATTTGCTTTGCATATTTGATTTGAATTTGCACAGTAGGTTTATTAATGTATTAATGTGTATTAATGTGTATTAAGGCTTTCTTAGCTTGACTAGGCCTGAAAGGTTCATTTTGCAGCAGTAATGGAAAATCACTTGTTTATTTGTCCCCTCTGACTGAATTATTTTCCTAGGTTGCTAATGTAATCTTGAATGTCCTATTGTATTGAAGGTAAAGAACACGTTTGTCACTAACAATGTTGCATTATTTGTTCTAGCTGTCGAACAAGACAGGAAACTTATGATTCTCATGAAATTGTATTAGTTCTTTCAGTGTATCATGAGAGAAGACCCTGATGTTGCAAGCAATTAGATAATATAATATTTTGTCAGAATTGTGTGAAATCATTGAAATGACAATGCACTTTTGCTGAGAAAATCCAGAATAGTTGCAAATTTGATGGTGCCAATGACAGCCATTGGACACTGAGGGGGTGATTCTGACCGCGGCGGACGGCGGTCGCTGCCCGCCAAGCGGTTCCCGCCGAAAGACCGCTCCGCGGTCAAAAGACCACGGCTGTCATTCTGGCTTTCCCACTGGGTTGGCGGGCGACCTCCGAAAGTCCGCCCGCCAGCCCAGCGGGAAACACCCTTCCCACGAGGAAGCCGGCTCAGAATGGAGCCGGCGGAGTGGGAAGGTGCGACGGGTGCAGTTGCACCCGTCGCGAATTTCAGTGTCTGCAAAGCAGACACTGAAATTCTTTGTGGGGCCCTCTTACGGGGGCCCCTGCAGTGCCCATGCCATTGGCATGGGCACTGCAGGGGCCCCCTGGGGCCCCACGACACCCCATACCGCCATCCTGTTCCTGGCGGGTGAACCGCCAGGAACAGGATGGCGGTATGGGCTGTCAGAATCCCCATGGCGGCGCAGCAAGCTGCGCCGCCATGGCGGATTCCCATGGGCAGCGGAAAGTCGGCGGTACACCGCCGGCTTTCCGCTTCTGGCCGCGGCTGTACCGCCGCGGTCAGAATGCCCGGCGGAGCACCGCCAGCCTGTTGGCGGTGCTACCGCCAACCTCCGCCATGGCGGTAATTACCGCCAGGGTCAGAATGACCCCCTGAATTAAGCCTACCTGAAGGACAAATGAATGGATTGTGCATACCTTTAATTAGAGAGAGACTTGAAATCTTTGTGTTAGTTCACTCCTGCCTCGAAGCTGTCCAGAAGGCTGTTGGAGTCTGTCTACTTCTGTCTTAAGTCTCCTGCTTTCACCTTCTGTCCTTTTAAGTCCACTGATTAGTTTTCTCACCTTAATCTTAATTGCCCTATTCATGTATGTTGTTCAGTGCTAACAAGCCCAACTAATTCTGAACTGGTGATCTGTCCCATATGTAGCCCATCTTCTGCACTGTCCTGATGCTGCTGTCAACTGACGACAGAAGAAAGTGACTGTTCTGACTGATGAAGTATTACTCTCTGCTGTCCCATGATGAGAGGTATAACTAAATGTGGTTTGTTGTTTTCTTTTCAGTTTAGATAATTATACCAGCATATTTTTATACTGAGTTGTTCTAGTTAGGTGATTTCCCATTTTTGTCTCTCTTTTATTTTTGCTTTGGCCCGCATTTATTAGGCCATTCCCACACATGCAAGTCTAAATTTGTGGGAGTGATAGGAATGGCCCAGCCCTGAAATTTCAAATCTGAATGCTAAATTGTATTTTGATGATTTACTGATGTCACAATCATCTGCTTTGAAATTTTATAATAATGTGCATATTGTGTTGTTGCCATTCTGAATTATTGTTTTGGATTGTTTGTCAGTATTGATGTTTAGCAGGTTAAATCTTTTCAGACTTTTTGGTCAGCCTATGTTTTTCATGCATGTTTATAACTTAGTTTTGCGCACCATATACTTGACATTGATTTGGGGATTGTAATAAAGCTTTGAAACTTTATTCAGTTCGAAGTTTAATTTGGTGTTAAATTGTTTATGGCGTCTAGAATTGTTTATGGTTTATGTCATTGATTTGTGATTGAATGATTATGACTACTACACTTTTCACCAAGTCCAAAGATCCAGTCGACCTCTATTGATGAGAACAGTGATGGTGTCGCACCATCGTGTTTGTGGTTTCTGAACCCAAAGTGGGGAGAAAATCTTCCTGGCTCAACGTGCCAACACTTGCGTCATGTGATCTTTGATGTAGGACAGTGGTATTGTCCCAAGGCTTTAGGTAATGATTCTACAGAGTGGCGTATCGAGTGTGGCCCTGGTGCAAGCAAATGCTCTCCATGGCTTCTGTTTCGTCATAAAATACAGCAAAATCAAGGATTTTTTAGGCCCGTCTCGGCCCGGTGCCACTGCCCCTGCTGCACAAATCAAGGCTACGTGTCTGTATCTTCAGCCTTGCTAAGAGGCCTATATTCGTGGCTGGGATACGTTGCACGTAATGCTGTGGCAACAAAATGCAACATCTGCGTGCAATCAGAGAACATGTATTAACAACATTTCGAAATCTACCAAGTTTCTTTTACCACGGTAAATTGTTTTCAATGTTGCATCTAATTGTCTTAACTTAGACCTAATAATAGATGACGCGTTAAAGCGTACTGCCTCAATTAGTCCTCTTGTCTCGGCTTGTTAAAATTACTCCAATGTCTACCCTGCTATCATTTTACTGTTGCGGGCTGAGGAGTATATGGGAAGTAAAATGTTTTAGCATCCTGGAGGCGCGATCCCACCATGCCTGACCTGCTGCGACGAGGACACCAGAGATTCCTAACAAGTGAACTAACGGCAATAATCAGCAAGAACTAATTTGTCATCTGCTGGGAGCCAATAATAACATTTCCTGTTCTAGCCAAGTTCAGCTGAGGGAAACTGGACCGCATCCACGTTCATCAAACATGGAGAGAGCAGTGACCTCTCTGCATCTCTCCACTTCAGTCTGAGTCTAGAGCAGCCTGGGCTCTCATGTCAAAGCAGGACACGTAAAAGCGGAGGTAAAAATAACAGATGAACTACCACTGAAGTAAGGAAATCGAGAAAAGGCACAGACTAATCAGCGAGTCCGGCAGGTGGCTAGCGCCATCTTGAGAACATAAGCAGCCAGAGCTGCACATGTAGTCAGACGAATCGGAATATAACAAATGGATGAGAAGAGGTAAACAATGAATGACGGTTACAGTACTCAGCGACAAATGATACTCTCGGGTCACCGGTGTGTTAGACCTGCTTAACAAGGTCAGCTGAGTTTCCAGAAGCTGTGGCCCGGATTTATTAAGGACTGGCATTGTTCTAGCATGACGCAAGTCCGTCGCAAAGCAATGCCAATCTTTAAATGGGATTCATAAAGCCACTCATGGGGCTACCTGCGCTGCCTGACTTTGTAAAGAAATGTAACACACCACAGCGGCTTGCGCTGTGTTGCTTTGCATTTCACTGTGGTAGTCGTTCGATGGGTAGAGCCAGTGGTGTAACAAAGGCTGCCACAGCCCCCACGGTGCAAGGGGTGGTGGGAGCGGGGATTTCTAGGGGAGGGCCCTCAGCTAAACACCCTGGTCTGGGAGCTTCTGAGTGAGCCAGAGTGGAGCCCCTCCTTGTACTTTGCAAGGGGGGCCCTCACGTTTTGTTACGCCAGTGGGTGAAGCATGGGCGTTCCCATGCATCGACCCATAGAATTTGACACAATCCCAGACTGACACAAACTGAGATTGTGCCAAAATGGTGCACCTACCAAAGAGAGGTGAAACGAGGAGAAATATGCTTACTTTTTTAATCAATATACCCCTCTGACTCATTACATTTTAGTTATGAACCTGGTGAACTGAATCTATTAGTCACTCATCAATGACACTGGCACATAATTTCTGTGAAATGGTTTTCATTGAAAAGCAAACTTGCATAGAAAAACATAATCTGAGACTCAAATAACATTTTTCAGTGACAGTAACATTAAGCAATGTCTAGCAGCTCAAAATTATAAGGGCCCATCGGGTACCAGCACTATGCTTACCTAACTCAAAGTATGCACGTACCATTTTAGTAAACTTTGCTGACTATCGCATAAAGGAACAGAGATTAACAAAAGCAATTGAGATTAAAAGCTTTTCAACATCGGTAAACATGCAGTTCTGAAACTTTGTGAACATGTCAGCCTCTAATCTCAGATACTTTTTTAGACTGGCGGGTTTGATTGGAACTCAGGGTGCCCAGACATCTGTGTACAACAGTCAAGACTGAAGGCACTAGTGAAGGGCCAGTTTCATATATTTATGAATGTAGAGGAATCTCAGGGTTTTGTGCATACACTGTAGAAGCTATATTTGAGACTGCTGACTGAATTAACTGAAATTGCCTTGTATTGAAGGGGGTATTTCCTGTTTCCTGTTTCTATTCCAAAGCGATGGGTATCAAGTTAACAGATTGTACTGGCTGAATCAAGTTAAGGGGGATGCAGGATTAGGGGGTTGGGGCTAGGTGTCTCTTTCGATACAAGTGACAGCGGGTGTAGTACCATGGCACCCATGGAACTTGGTGGAAGGAGTGGAGGTAGGGTGGGCTATTCCCTCCCCGGTGGGTTGTTGGGTTTAGTGGGGTGTAGTGGGACACAGGGTTTTTGGGTGAGAGGGCAGAGTGGAGTGGGAGCACATACAGAAAAAATGAGCAGGCTAAACAGATGTGTCAATGAATTTTTGGGGGGAGCGGGTTTAAGAGGGTTGAAGGGAGGGAGTGCAGATATGGATTATGGAGGAAAATAAAAATGATGACTAATGTGAAAGTGTTATCTTGCAATGCTAACGCAGTTCTGAACAGACTAAAATATGGGGCTTTGATGAGATGACTCTCATCATTTAGTTCTTAGGTTAATTTTTACAGGAGACCCATCTTCAAAGTAGCACACCAAAGCTTTCTATCCCGAAGACAATACTTTCTCATGCATATTTTGCTTCAGCTGGGGTTGCAATGTGGGGGGTGGCAGTTTACCTGAGCAGGTCTATTGAATGGCAGGTCAAAGGCATCATTAGGGATACAAGAGGAAGATCGCTTTGGTTGAAGGCTGCAATTCAGGACTACCCTCTGAATGTGGTAAATTTTTATAGCCCAGTTAACAGTGAGGTAGAGTCATTAAAGCAGCTGCACACTCTTGCTATGGGGCAGAGATATGTCTAAAACAGTTAAAGTAAAAAAATGCTAACATTCTCAACACAATCAAGAAGGAGTTTGGCTTAGAGGATCCTTTGCAAGTGGCTCATCCATGCACTGCTCAATACATTTGCTTTTCACGCCGATTTAACACTGCATCACGGATAGACTTTTTCATGGTATTTCAGACATTTGGGGGGGGGCATCAAAGATGTGTACAAATATATTTTCCGATCATTCAGTCATATGTTGTCAGTTTGATCTTGAAATCGCCATAAAGGAGAGAACTAGATGACAAATTGATAAGGCCTTTCTGACAGGACTGGTAGAGGGTAACAAGAGAGTTTATAAAAGAATTCTTTGAGGTCAATCATAACACCTCCGCAGAGTTTGTAGTCTGGGAGGCCTCTAAGGCCACTTTTCAAGGGCATGTTACAGCATAGAAGGCAAACTGAAGTAAGCTGCGTGCAACCCAAGAACAGGAACTACAAGCGGTCAACTCAGCGACAAGGGCCTACATAGATAGAGGCGGTGGGTCTGATTCGAAAATACAGCTTGAGATGGCCAAACATAACCAGAGGGATTTTGTGCATTAGAGGAGATAAGTAATCATTTTAGATCATACCAGCAGCGTATGTATGAGGAAAGTCAGCAGATAGGGACATTCCTGACATGGTCCTCTCGGATCAAGCAGGGTGAACAAACGGTTAATAGAATTAAGAACCCTGGAACTCATGAGATTGTCACCAAGAAGGAGGATATCTCCCAGGTATTTTTGCAGCATTTTAGAAACCTCTATGAGGGTGCCTATACATTTTCACTCCCCTGTTTAGAGTGACACTTTAGTTCAATACGTTTACCCCGGATGTCAGGCCCCCCAAAAAATGCATTGGGCACAAAAATCACAATTACTGAGGTGGAGGTGCAAAAGCATGCAGCAACAATGGTATACCTACAAAGGTTTACAGGGCTTTTGCAGTAAAATGTGGGAAGGTGCTTAGATCCCTTCAACCTTCAAAGAATCTACCATAGTTAGCTTTCGTAAGAATGATAAGTCTCGAATCAATGTAAATTCGTGTCAGCTAATAGGTCTGCTGAATGCAGATTATAAATGATTTACAAAGGTGTGGGCAACTCGTATTATTCCAGTAGCTCAAACATTAATCCATAATGATCAAAGTGAATTTGTATTGAATAGCCTCATGGGAGCAAATACTAATTATTTAATTCAGGCAATAGATGATTTTACAAGTAATCAAATTAGGGCATTGATAATTATGATTGATGCTGAAAAGGCTTTCAATTCAGTCAACTGGGAAGGCATCTTTTGTAGTTTGGCTACATTCAGTTTTCCGATATATTTATAAAGATGTTTAGAAATTCATACCAGGACGTGGAAGCCAAAGTTGTTATAAATTGCAAGGGAGAAGGTTCTGTGAAAAAACAGAGGTACCTGAAAGGCGTCCACCATACTTTCTATTTTTTATAGAATCTCTAGCAGAGAAGATTCATAGTGCAGGGTTGATCTATGTGCTAATTGATGAGATGCCAAAATAAATCTAGTTACAGATTACATCATTTTATATCTTAAAGCTGATAAGGCTAAGATTCAAGGGGTATTCAGTCTAATTCAACATTTTACCAACATAGGTTGTACAAGATTAATCAAGACAAAACAGAGTTGCTGTTATTTAACACACCCTTTAGTGATCTCCCTCCAGCTCAGGATTGCTCTGTCCATCCAATACTGTATTAATGGATTTTTGTGAGTAATATGTACTCCCAGCTATTTAAATTACATCACATGGCATTGCATCCGGAAAGTACAGGGTGTACTAGAAAAATGGGCTCTATTTCCGTTGACACTGATTGGTAGGGTAGTTCTTGTCAAAATATTTATATTACCACTATTCTTATTTCTTTTCTTTAATGTACCCATTAAAGTTAACAGCTCAGCTCTTATTTTAAGGAGTTAGATTCCCTCATTAGAAGCTTTGTATGGAACTGAAACACTTCAAGGATTAATTATTCAAATCTTCAGCTGCATAAAACTCAGGGCAGTTTAGCACTTCCTCATTTCCAGAATCATTATCAGGCGGCCTCGCTTGATAGCATGGCGTGGCTTGTTAAAGGGACTGGATCATTGGATGATTTTTTGGAGGAGTATAATGCAAGAATCAGCAATCAATTTACCAGCCTTTATAAAATCTGCAAAGTTTCCAAAGAACACTAGGTATAAAGTACTATCTGAACTGGCAAACCAAATTAGTGCTTTGCTAGGACCATGCCAAATTCTAGCCCGCCACAGATTTATTCTGTTACAGAAATGTACATTTGTGGGATTGAGTTTGCCCGGGCCAGGTTACACTTTTGGAAATCTAAAGGGTTTAGAGAGGTTGGAGATATTTTATGTAAATCATGATCAGATTAAATGCGAAGAGTTTATCTCAATGCACCGGGTTGGGTGCTAGCAGTATATTTTAGTTTTATACAAATTATACATGTTTTAACAGCTTATAGTCAAGAGCTGCATGAAGAGTCTCAGATAATTGTTTGTTTCTTAGTTAAGAGTAAGCTGATGGAATTGGCAATTGGTATAGGGTTTTGCGGAAACAATTAAATAAAGACTTGGGCCTTATTATGAGTTTGGTGGTCCCTTTGCGGGACCGCTCAACTCACTGGGAGGACACTACCGCTATGGCAGCGGTGTCTCCCCCGAGAGTATTACAATGTTCCTGTCAGGTAGACCGAAGGGAACATTGTAGTAGGCGTGGCACACAGCACCATCAGAATGCGCACTGTCTGCAAGCAGGAGACGGTTCAGATAGTACTTGCTACCTGTCCTGGGCATGGGTACTTCAGGATCCTGCCTGTGGCCCCCAGCACTGGCTTTCCTCCAGCCTTCTCATAGCAGGGACCTGACATGGGGAGACTGGCAGAAAGCTGAGTTGTAGTCAGTCGGGCGGCGCAGACCTCCATCGGACCATCGGGAACCACATTCCCAGTAGCGACGGCAGTCCCCTGGTGGGTCCACCCGCCATGGTTGTAATGTGGCGGTCAGACTGCTACAGTTGAGGCGGCCTGACTGGCCAGCCTCATAATGAGGCCCTTAATATACATTTGGAAAAAATCTATGAGAAAATGTATTGCAGGCTATCAAAGGGAGATTGGCTTCTCATCTCTGAGTTAGGGCACACATCCCTCAGTGCAGCACATTTTAAAAGGATGCCCTTCCTGTCTCACTGGATGGCATATTTTACTCTGCAAGCTCTCCATAAAATATTTCTGTTAGTTCTCGATCAATGCTTTCGCTGTCAACATGATGAAATGGGTGTCTGGCTCCACATATTTTATATATGTCCAAAACTGTTTCAATTTTGGGAGGAGTTTTTTTAGCCCTTGGTAAAGATGGGCATCTCAGTATCACAACAGAAGAAAGTCTAGTGTTGTTTGGTAGTTTAATACGTGCCGTAAAATACATAAACATGGGCAGTATTTTATCTCTATAGCCTTAATAGGAGAATGTTCTTTGATGCTCCAATACTGGAGAACAGTGAATATTCCAACATTTCAGCACTGGCAGGAGAAGATGATGAAAATAGGAACTTTCAAAGAAGCATATGCAAGATGGGCAGGGAACATAACAAGGTTTACAGCTATTTGGCAATTTTTAGATTATATAGTAAATAGTTCATAATGGTCTTATTATGTTCCATATTTCCCCCGTTTTTAAGAAGCTGTTGGGATTAATCAATGCATTTTATTATTATTCACATAACATACATGAATGTGACATTAGCACTTTACGCTCTTTGGGGTGTGTGTGGATGTACGAATAGCTATGCACTTTACTTATTTTGAAAATATGGTATCTCTATGCACTTTATATGATAAAAGGACAGTGTGCATTCATACTGTACACTTAAGTATTATATTCATCTCGCAGGTATCACACTTTAATGCACTTAAAACATTCGCAGGATTTACTATAATAGCTCGGGGGTATTTCTCTAGCATGTGAATTGCTATGCACTTACTGTTTTTTTATCTTTAGTGTAGTGTATCTGAATGTACTTTATAGTACAAGGGTGCACATTAGTTTTAGTAGGAGAGTAGATGTAAATGCACATCATTTATTTTGTAAGGACTGCACTTTTATGCAATTTCTATACTCACAAAATGTACTCTTCGTGTATTACTCTGCATTAGCACGTTCAGTCCGTTATTGGTATGTATGAATGCACTCTAAAGCTATGTGCTTTAGTTATTTGAAAGTATTGTATTCATATGCGTTTCATATTTATTGCAGCGCCAAGTGCCCCATTTCCGAGAAAAATTTGAATTATTCAGACATTAGCACATTGAAGCGAAACCCTTTTGTTTAGCTATGAATATGTCGAATGTATGTTTATTGTTTAGGAATTTCTAGTAGCCGTGTCCAAAAATACGACAAATTGTATGAGCAATGGTTGCATTTGATGGGCTTTAATTTAAGATTTGCTGCACCTTTTCTGTAAATGTGCAACTATGTGTGGCAGGCACTGTCAGGTCAGCAGGGGCCTGTAAGAGGGGGAGCAGTACTATGGACCGTGAGGGGGTTCCATCATTTCTAGCATACACTCAAACGAGAACATTGACAACAATCAGCAATGACAGGAGGAAATAGCATTTTCCTCGGCGATCAGAAGACAGACAAGAGGCAAAGGTTTGTTCTGTAGTTAAAATATCTGCTGTCATGAAAGTTCCCACATTTATTCAAATGAATGTAGTAGCAGATATTTAAGCCGGCTTCATAGTTATGCATTTAGAAGTCAGAAGTTGATGGTAGTCAATGAATGACAGTGGTACTCTAGTAGAGAGTTGTGACCTAGCAACAATTTCTTGCATGATCCCCAGTATGTGCTGTGCTGTTGCACTGAAACTGTTTGCGTTGGGGTTGAGTGGTGATATATATTATATTCCAGTTGTTAGTTTTGAAACTGTGAGCCTGATTCACACTTTGCCCCTTTACTGCAGTAATTTTTGCCAGTTGCCCTCTCATGTGGAGATAACAATTCCACATGATCAGATAATGCTGTGTGCCAAATTTATAGGAAACTACATCTTTAAGTAAAAATGCAGTTTTCTGGCATGTTTATTGGCTGCATAGGCATGGTCTGTCTGCTAATGTTCCACGACCCGCACAGTCCCCTGAAGAGTGGAATTGCGCATGCTCCAGCAGGGGTCTTTCTTTTCTTTTTTACGCCTCAGTTCTAGATGGCACACATGTGTTGTCTCGAACCGAGACATGTTGTATCTACTTTGTGGGCTACAGCCCTCCTAAAGGCTTTCCATTTGCTGGCACCATCGTTGTCCATTTTTCCTTATCCCTATTTAACACGTCATGCTTCTTCTGGTGATTAGCCTTTCATGAGAGCACTGGTCAAGTACTCTTGTTTTGGGACTAGTTTATTCTTTGTTTTAAAATGGGTGACCGGTCCCCCCCACACATTAGGAGTACTGTTGTTTTCATTGTTGCCGAGTGCTGTTTATTATTTTTTTTTTATCGCGTGCCGCTGCCCCGTTCATTTGTAATGCCTAAATGCCTCTTGCTTTGCTGCTTGTTTTTTTTTTTTTTGCAGTTTTGTATAGCATCTCCTTACCCCCCTGTTCTTGCTTACACATACACCCACCCACCTCCCCTCCCCACTTTGGTTTGTTTGCCAGAAGCATGCCTCCAGGACAAGAGACACAGCAGTTTTTGGACCTCAGCAGCACATTAATCATATGCACCAGATGGCTTTGTGCATTGGTACTTTTGCGCTTGTGTAGGGTCTGGAGCACAGTAGCTCTATTCAGCAGCTTGGAAGTGAGCTGACAGTGAGTAATTGAAGAGTGCTGAGTAAGGCTGCAAGGTGATGCACCACAGGAGCTAATGAGGTCTGCGCTGTTCTGTGCATAGTTAGTTTGCGTGCACTAGTGCATGTTCTGTGCCTAAGCACATGATCATGTTCGCCAGAAAGGCACAGAACTATCTCCCGCTTTGCTGCTTGACCCGCTCCCCCAAACCGTCCCTCCTCGCTGCTTGCGTTGTGAGTCAGCACTTCATTCTCGCTGGCATGTGGTATAATCGCCAAATTAAAACAGGTTGGCTTTTCCAGATAATTATGGGCTGCTGTTTTGCTACGATCCCTTCATGGCAATAGATACTATCCTGGCAGCTGTACCACCTTCACAATTTATTAGGTGACTCTACTTGCTGCCTAGCTCATCAGTCACTCGACCATTGTTTGGTGCACTCTAGCCTACAGCCAATGCAGACTAATTTGTTTAACGTTTACTCAAGCAGACCTATCACCTATAACCAATTCTCTTTTGTTTTCACCTGTTTACATAGTGTTTCTAGAATTTCTCACAGCAGTACTTTTTAATCTTTTTATACTGGCCACATCATAGCGCTTTTTTCCAAGGACATTCACCCATGCTGAACAGCAGCGGTGCTGCTATTCAATATATCTAAAAGACATTGACATTGACAACACTAATAACGCTAGCATTGCCACGACCTATTGGCTTTGCCAATGCTTGTTTCATTTCATTTTTCCCCTTGGCATGTAGAAGAAGGAAGCTCAGCATTGCCTTCTTGCTTCCTGTTGTGTCATTTTCTGAGGTGAGGGGTAGAGTCTGACTACAGCAGTGTGGTCAATACATTCACTGTTCCTGATCTGTGTGATCAGTGCATTCACTGATCCTATTCCAGTAAGTATGCACTTTTGGAGATGGAAGTTACATAAGGAACTCCCTCGTCCTCATTGTGGGTGGTCTAATAGTGGAAGCTATGGAAAGCCTGGGTTTTTGCAACCAACTATTCCTCCACCTCGACCCAGGCGGAATTTCAATAGCTTACCCCTCTATCCGAAGAGTGTCTCAGTCAAGTATAAAAGGAAAAAGTGCAGTAATAAAGTGGAATTAAAAAACGTGTTTTTACCACACTTTTCCCTCACCTTCCACTCCAGAAATGCGCATTTTTGGCTCAGAATTAACAAACTCTTTTCCTTCACCCCCCCCCCCCCTCCCCCGTGTAGTCATTGCTTAAATACGAGCAAAAACTGCAAAGCTCAATCACACCTTTTCCTGATGGCCTCCCCATTTTCGACAACTATATATGAGTCTGCCACTGTCCTGCCAGTGTGGATTGTTTCCATTTCGAGGGGCGGAGTTAGTCTGAAGGAAGCTGTCTCGTCTGATATGTTGATAAAGAACGAGGTCGGTGTGTTTGCCCGGCTTCTGTTTAATGATTATATGCTCCTGGTAAGCCATGTGATCTTTAAGTAGCAGAGACATTCCATCTTATTTCTTCACTAGCTGGAGAGGTATCAAGTAAGAATATAATCATAATGGGAGATGTAAATTACAAGAACAAATGTAACTGTATGCCAGGCAAAAGTGCCATCCCGTACAGAATAATATATGTGAAAGGTGACAGGGGACGTCTTTGGAGGGTTACAGCTTGAAGAAAAACCACAAGGAAGAAAACTCCTTTGGCAAGCAGTGTAATTCGAGAGCCCGTCAAGAGTTGCTTGAAAATCCCTGAACTGATTTTAAATTCCTTTTGTGGAGAACATGAAAGAGGGACCCAGTTTTCGAGCTACTCATATTTTTTCATGCATGTGCCAGTGGCCATATTGAAGAAGCTATTCCCAATGGTGCAACTTGGGAGGGTCTAAAAAGTAAGTTGATGGTCGTCTATGTGATCGTTTCCCATGCATATTTATGTAAATTACTAATATATCATTCAGATCTAAACAATTACGGCCATACTGGTCTTTTATTCCATCTGGCATTTTTATGGTGGACTGGTGCCAATAGGGACCGGTTCTGAAAGCCAGGGCCACTGCTGGTCATCTACCACTTTCCCGAGTACGCTGATATTGATTGCTGAAGATACAGGGGGCTTCAAGAGCGGGGGAGGGGGTGCAGAAAGATCAGAGAAGGAAGAGAGAAGAATAGAATGGATGGACATGGAGACAGAGCGAGGAGAGGAAGAGATCAGGGATGGTTTGAGCATTTTTGCTGTTTTTGGTTGCTCAGTCCAGCCCAGTAAGCAATCGTAAATTAATTATATGTGAAGTAAAGCACCTCTCCAATATAATAATATATGGAATTTAGAAGGGAGGATGCAGTTATCTCGTTGACTTATTATCAATTGTTCTGAATATGCCACATTCAAGATGTTGTCCAAAGGTTACTGCTCTATTGTGTGAATCAGAGATTTTTTACTTTGTAAATCAATGTTATTCTAAAATCCCTAAGGGAAAAGGTAAGATGGACAAGGAGGAAGGTAGGGAAGGCTACTGTTCAGCGCCAACTGTGTTGTGAGTAAATGTCAGTGACAGTAGTGTATTCCTTAAAAAAAATAGATGAAGCATGGTGTTCACTGCAGGAATCTCTGAGAGATAAAACTCAAGTGGATTTTGGTGACTAATTGCTTCCTGGACTGTTTCAGAAACCAAGAAGTTCACAGTTACTACCACTGAATAATACTCGTTTATATATTCATTTGACCTCTACGCTGAAAAGCCAGAGTCCAGGTATATAGGCATTCTAGATGCCTCTAAATTTTGCTTATCTTCCTCTTTGTCATTATTAACTTTCTCTCAGGTTGTGTCTTTTATTTACAAAAACTTGATATTCCACAGCTGTGGGCCCCAGAAGAAAAACACTCTGTCATGAAACATTTCTCAAATATTTGTGGTCTGTTTCTGAATTCATTATGGAGAGAATAAATAATTTAGAGACATCCTTTTCTCTTGTAAAAGTAGCATCCTTCTGTCTTTTTGTAAGAAGGGTGATGATCAGTTTGCAAAAAAAACTTTAATGGATTACCGTCCTAGATGTGAGTAATAAATTATGTTGTAAATTTCTTTGGGATGGATCAAGTAAATGAAAATACTTACTTTTTGGGCAATCAGGATTCCCTGAGAGATATTCAGTTCTTAAAAGTGATGCAGTTGTCCACTCTTTTATGGGACACATACAATTTTGCAAACAAATCAGCCTTTTTACACAGTTTGCTTTGAAATCTCCACAGTGATCGAGTGTACTCACAGGTCTACAC
The DNA here is from genome assembly GCF_031143425.1 of Pleurodeles waltl. NCBI lineage: Eukaryota > Metazoa > Chordata > Amphibia > Caudata > Salamandridae > Pleurodeles > Pleurodeles waltl. Next base: position 731,281,113 of record NC_090436.1, read on the forward strand.
TTTGGGGAAAGCTGAACAATATCTGTATTCCTTCTGACCTGTTAAACGTCTTGATTGCTTTACATACCAATGTACAATTGAGAGTCTTTATTGGGGAGATAGAGGCTCAGCGACACATACAGCTACTAGAAAACGGCCTTACTCAGGGATGTCTATGTGCCTTTTTGCTATTCTATTTATATGTCTATGAATTCCCTCAAGTGCTGAGTGAGGCTAAAGTGTTTCCTATTAGTTTTGGTAAAACTGCATGCCACACCATAAAGTCCATGGAGGAAATCATTATCATCATCTTTGATCCAACTCCTATTGATCTCCAAAGATGCCTTAACAAGATGGGAAAATGCATTAGAACATTTTTAAAGGAAATTTGGAAAAAAATAAACCTTTTTTTGTACGGTATCCCCAACAAAGGCGCTGTCTGCATTCTGTTCCTTTCAGATCTATCAGCGGCCTTCGACAAGTTGGACCACACTCTCCTCCTCAACACACTGGAACTTAGAATTGGTATCAAAAGGCCAGTACTAGGCTCCAGTCCTTTCTGATGGACAGGTTCCAGATCGTAAACATATGTACATAAAGCTCAGTAATGGAAAGAATGGACTATGGCATCCAGCAAGGCTCCACTCTCTCCTTAATTCTAGTCAATCTGTGTATGGAACCACTAGGGCTGTTTCCTAACACTGCCACTAAAACATCACCAATACGCTGATGACACACAGCTATAATTTCTGAAAAGTATCAGAATCATAGACTAAGAGATCAAGAATGCCTGCATCATAAACATCTGTGGAAGGAATGATATAATTTTAACTGTGTAGTCTTTCTAGGAGTGGCAAGCTCCTAGGCAAAGATTTGAAGCTTCATTGAATTCTAGCCCTGTATCTGAATTTTAAACACAGTTCTCAGTTTGGGAAAAGGCTAAATGTGAAAGATTAAGACACTTTGACAACCACGTACAATACAGCACTTTACCCCTCTTCTTTGTTTTTGTGACTAATAAGGTCTAAGCAAATCTGTGTAAAGATTAGCATACTATATACCTTTCCTACCTACTACTGTGCCAGGTTGAAAAACTTCGTCCTCGGTTCTAGACAGGCATTTTATTCCACTGGGCATTTCCCCAGTGGACCAGGCCACTGGAGGCTGGTTTTTAGGGCAAGGGACAGGTCCTGGTGCCTTTGTCAGTTTCCCAAGTTCCCTGAAGTTAAATGCATCAGGCACAGAAAGGCTTCAAAAGAGAGAGAAAGAGGGAGGGACGACGTTTAAAGGTAGAGAGAAAGCGATCAGAGAGGGAGGACATGGAGAGAGAGGGGAGAACAGGATAGGGAGAATGCATGGATTGAAAGAGAGACATGGCACAAGGAGATGAAGTGTGTGAGGCTTGTTTGAGCATGTTTGACAGAGCTGCTTTGGTTCCCCAGTCCGGTCCTGTTCATCCTTCTACTTTTCCTCTTTCCTCCAACACATCTACAATGCGTTTTTTTATTGTTTTTGTCAGAACTATTGATTACATAACATTATTTTTATTTTCACAACTTATTTTTATGCTTGTTAACTTTATGACGCAGTTACTCTACGGTTAATGCTCTTTAACCTAATGCGGTACAGAAAAAGCCCGTTGTAGCAAAAGTATGTGAATAAAACCCCAACTTGACCAGACACTGGTTCGATTAATCATGCAATACAGTGACCCATCTTTTGTGGAAAAACAACAATCATAGACGTAAAATGTTGGAAACATTCCCACAGCTGTTCCACTAATTCATCACCAGAATTGTCTGGTTGTCTGTATCCAAATGTTTTTTCTAATTGCAAATATTGAATTCGGAACAAAATGGACTGCAAATGAACTGAAGGGAACCGAGCACAAACCATCCCTTGCTTTGATGGTATATTTTGGCAGTAAGTTTGTGCACTAACCCATAAAATCACCATAACCGCATTGAAAAACTGGGGAAAAGGTTTCCTGTTGCCATGCAGTTCCAAGAAAGAAACCTGTGCTTATTTCTTCGTTCGATTAACTATCTTTTTCTTTGTTTATTGTCCGTGGTCATGACGCCCTACTACTACTTCTGAGATAGTTCTTGAAATCGAGATAATAAATAGATTTTTAAAATACCACAATACATCATTGGACTTTAAGGTTCCTGGAACTCCATTGTGTGCGCGTGACTTCAATCCTTTGCAGTAATAGTATTTTGAATGGGAATTTGCAATTAAGGTGTTAACAGAAGTATTGTTCACTGCATCAGCAAGCAGTGCGTTTGAACCGCATTAGAGATTGATTGGTTACAGGCTGGCCGGCCGTGTTTGAACGGTGAGACTCCGATTCATAAAGTAGAGGGCATACAGTTATTACAAATACTGATATTTACATGGATAGAGCAGGTTGGTAGTTAACGTGAGCCAAGCTACTTGTTAGGGAGATGCGTGGGCTACATGTAGGAGACGGAAGCACCGGAGATCACATGTCCGCTTTATTGCGTGGCAGAAGGTTTTTATTTAAGGCTGATTTGAACTCCAGATGTAAGGCGCTGTCTCTAAGGTGTTTAGGGAAGATGTGCAAGAGGACTAGTCAAAACAGGTCGAAGGATTCGAAATTTGAGAAAGTACTTGCGGTCTTCGGAGATGTATGGAGGTGGAGTTTGAATAAGAACAATGTGAATGTTGGGTTATGGCACTGGCAAGCTGACAGAGATTTCGGACGGTTGTAAAATTAAGGCCCATATTTATACTTTTTTTGCACCGCATTTGCGTCATTTTTTGAGGTAAAAGCGGCGCAAACAGGCAAGATACAATTATGGGCCTGTTTTATACTTTTTTAGCGCCGCACTTGTGTAATTTTTTGACAAAAGCGGCGCAAATTTACAAAATATTATTGGATTTTGTAAGTTTGTGCCGCTTTTGCGTCAGAAAATGACGCAAATGCGGCACTATAAAAGTATAAATCAGGCCCTATCTTGTGTACGTTTGCACCACTTTTGCGTCAAAAAATGACTCAAATGCTGCACAAAAAAGTATAAATATGGGCATAAGTAGTTGTAGAGTTCGAGTGAGTAGGTTGTACTGAGCTCTGATGTTTGGCAAGTAGTCATCCTGCATGGTCGTCTTGCGGCGTGGTAGGCTTTTGTTGTGGAAAATTAAATGATGCGCGCATGACAAAGATTGTTTTATTCAGTGGAGATAATGCATTTGGGAGGGTAGAAGCAATAGGCATTAAGATCCAATTTAGAAAGATATGTTTTGTGAGTGCCAAATCACTTTTGGAATGAACAAATGTTGGTTTTGAACTTGAAAGCGTCTTAACTCATAGAGAAGATTTTGTATGATTAAATCACCACCTGTACGAGAAGAATAGGTAGTCTAAAGTGAGAATCTTTGTGAACACTACAAACGTATATGTTTGGGGGCTTATAAGTATTCATAAACCATTTTATGAATCTTTACCACCCTGGAAATATATAGAGACTTACTAATGTCAAGCGCTGTTGGAAACCCTTTTCCATGGGATGAAGGGGAAAGCAACAAATTCTGAAATTGGTGGTGTGTGTGTGGAAAGGGATTTTCCTATGGTGGAAATAATTCCATAAGAAAAAAAGGAAAAAAGTTTGCGAATGTGTTTCACCTGCTCTGCTTTTTTCCTATGTGAAAAAATACATCTACTTTTTTTCATGTAAGAAAAATGGTATTTGCAAATCTTTTTTAATACCATAATATTATACTTGCTTTTTTTCCTTACCTATATTACCCCCACTACTTCGGTTGCTCTCTTTGATAAAATAACTGTGGAAATTGGTATTAGAGTTTTAGAGAATGAAAATGTATCTGTCCAAGACGACTTAGCTTATGGTTAATCAGATAGTTGGCATCGCAGATCAATTCCAATTAAGTATGAATAATCATAGCTAGGAACAATCTCAATGAGAAATCAACACATAAAGCCGACCATCTTTTGGACCCCATTATTTCCTCAGTTAAATCTATTATTGTAGGGGATCCTCTAGGACTTGCATGAAGTGACCATTTTACTATTCCTTTAAAAAAAACATCGAGGCAGAACAAGACATAATGAATAATGTTACAAAATTAAATTAAGAAATTGGAAAAAATGGCTGTGATAGTTTATTCTCCTTTTAATGGAAAATGTAAACAACATTCTACCTAGTTTAAATATATGTAAATATAATTTGTGTGTTCTCTCCCATAAAATACTAACCAAGGCACTTGATAAAATTACACCAGTACCCTCGAAATAATCTAAGAAACCTTCAAAAGTCAATCAATGGTTCACAGAACTCGCCAGTTGGTACATAAATGGAGCAAAACTTATAATGCAGAGGCCAAATCTGAATTTAAAGAACATGCCAAATCCTTTGACAAACTGGTCAAAAAAGAAAATATTTAGATAAAAATAGCCAATTCAAATAACCTTCTTAAAGAATTGTGTAGAATATTAGATAAACTTTAACATTACAATTCACAGTCAGGAACTTTATTTGTAAGAGTGGATTTATGTAATGTTCTTGCCCCTTTCTTTGAAGAGAAAATTGATAAAATACTCCTAGCGATAACGGCTGATTTTTTTGAGGGTTCTCAGATTTACTTTGGAATCAATATTCTTACCGAAAGCCATCTACGGCCAAAACAACGTAGTTTAGAGAAGTTTAACCATATCCCTTCCTCTCCCCTGATTGAAAAGGTATCGACTATTCACCCATTGGCATCTCCAAATGACACAGCACTGGCTGAATGGACTAAAGCCTTTACTCTCTTGCCAAATATGTTTTGCCCATATAGCATAGTCTACAGTCCAACACTGTGACTACTGTTGGAGGTGTGAAGTAGTTAGACATCTCCTGAAAAAAAACCTAACTGAGATGCTAATGTAATGTTTATTTATGGACCTCTTTTGCTTCTACCTTTTTTTCAGGAAAACATTTGAAAATGGAAAATAAGTATATACCCAGCTTCTTGGATATGTGAAAAGTGCTCTTGAGTTATCATCAGATGAGATTCTGGCCAGACCAAAGCAAGGCCCAAGTTGCGGTCTTATATGACATTAGAAGTAGAGTTGACAGCCTCAGAGCTTTGGTCCTCCTTCACCTCTTTGCTGCATTTGACTATGAGTACCATTCAGTTCTACTCACTAGAGGAAAAGAAAATGAAATTGACAGCATAGGTCTGTGTTGGATATAGTCCTTTCTAGACAACAGAAGCCGCTCAGTGGATCCCCCACCGTTTAGAGTGAACCCAAAGTCACTTATGGTCAGTGCTCCACAAGGGTCGATATTGTCTCCTTCACTATTTAATATCTATCTATGCCCACAAGTGATGGCCCTCTGATGAAGGGCAGGTCAGAAATATGGTCTTGGAGGATTTCTAAGCAGGAGTTTTGTAATAACATTTATTAAGCTGCTTAAAACACACTAAAATAGTACCAGTTCATATTTGGTTTCTTTTGTTTAAAAAAAAAATCGAATTGATGTAGTCCATACTCCAGTTAATGTTTCATTTTTCTTTTCCTCACTTTAGGTTCTCCTCATCCAAATCCCCACCGACATACCCTTGGGGAAATACATCAACTCAGATAAGTAAAATGAGAAAGAAAGAAAAGAAAAACGAGAAGTTGTACTACCTTTTTTATGGTCTTTTAATCTGCTTTCACCTAATGATTTCTATCTTTTTTGCCCTCCATTTCCTTTCTTCACGAGGTCACCAAGGAAAGGGGTACATAGTGAAAGGGTTAGTAGGGAGGTATTGGGTAGACAGCCCTACTTTCCAAATCTAGAAAAGAAGTAGTTCTCCTTTCTTTTGCCCATTCCCTAGAGTATTATAATTTTAAGTGGTGTGGTTAGATCCTTCCCAACCTTGCAGTTTGAAGCAAGATACATGTATTCAAAGGGGCTAAAGAAAAGGATACAAAAAGGTCACCTGAAAAGAGGTGAACAATGAAACACCACCTAGTGTTACTCACTACCTCCTGTCTTCCACTTGAGTGTTCTTCCTAATAACACTCAACCAGATTGCCAAAGTCCTCAGAGACTGTAGTGTGCAATGGAGCATTAGACGAGGCCTTGAACCACACATCTTCCAGATTTGCCTCCTCCTTGCCCTCCATCCTCTGACTCCTCTTCCCTCCTCTCACAGTGTTGGGGACCCAGGTTTTCCTCACACTCCCTTCCTCTGGCATCTTCCAAGTAATGGACTCCCCTTCCAGTCGACTGTCCTTCAGTAATGCCCCCTGTTTAGAGACCCAATCCTTCTTTAGTCTCTAGTTTTAAAACCCTCCTATTCTTTCTCTTGTGACTCTCCCTTTTCTTTCTTTCTAGGATCGTGGTTGATAATGAAGGTGAGGGAGCTACCGTACGTGGAGCATATTTGGCTGGTAAGTTTTTGTTTTCTTCCTCCTTTCTTTCACATCTCTCTTCCCTTACATGCTTTAGCTCATATCCTTGGGTTATCTAGAACAAAAGTCTGTTTTCCCATAATGCTTTCTTTTCTGATGAAGGGTAGTAAATCTAAAAAGTAAAAGACTTAAAAAAACGTATCTTTACTCTTGAATTGTTTGTTTTATTTCTAGCCATCCATTACAATGGGGCATTGTCTGTATATAGCTGGAATTCTCTACCCTCTAAATAGTATCTTTTACCACTATATATTCATTTTCTACCTTTGAGTAATTCTGTTCCTCAAGAATGAGCTTCCTGCTATAATATAGAGGATTATTTTTTCCTCCCCATTCAATTCTGTTTTGTGATTTTGTGGGAGAACTGCTCCCAACCCAAATCCTGAAATATCTGTTTTGTAACAGAAATGTTTTTTCAAAATTGGGTGACTGTAACACAGGTTCAGAAGCAATGACTGTTTTTAAGGTTTGAGTGGCTGCTGTATCTAAGGGGCATGGTTTTCCAAAAGCTGATTCGTATTAATATTTTTCTTTAAGAGTTCCGTTAAGAGTGCTGCTCTATGAAAGAAATAGAGAATTAAACTACTGTAACACACAACTAACCCTAAGAAGGCCTGGAGATTATTTCTTGTTTTAGGGCAGGGTACTTTATTCATTGCAGCTACTTTTTCCTCTTGGGGTCTAATACAGTATTTCCCCAGGAGGTATTATAGATTTTTGACTTGTCTAGAGGGCAGCTTTCCTTTGTTTCAATTCACTTTTAGCCAGGGTTGGTTCAGTTTTTCTAAAACTGCTAGGATATGGTTTAAATAGTCACCCCAGTTAGGACTAAAAATGATAATATCAACAATATATGCAGCAACATCAGCTCAATGTGGTCATCAGAGAGTGTTCAACATCCTTTGAAAAGTTGCAGGTGTCCCATGTAATCCAAAAGGCAAACAGTGAATGAAACTGTCCACTTTGAGACAGAAAGGCTGTTTTCTCCTTCTGCATCAGATGAAGGGGCATCTGCCAATAGCCTTGACAAAGATCAAGAATGTTGTTTTATTGAGCATTTCCCAATTTATTCTCAGGATTGGGTCTGAATAAAATTTTGATATCTTATTGATCTCCCAAAAATCAACACAAAATCAAATTGTACCATGGGACTTTGGGACCAACACTACCAAGGAGTTCCATTCTCTCTAGGTTTCAATAACTCCTAGTTCTAAAGTATTCTTCACTTCCTCATTTATGGCTGCACATCTTGCCTCTGGGATTCTGAAGGGTATTAGGCCCTCATTAGGAGTTTGGCGGGGGAAAATGCCACCCGCCAAACTCCCGTAGGTCAGTTTCCACTGGGCCAGCGGGAAACACACAACAACATTGACGCCAGCTCATAATAGAGCTGGCCGCATGCTGTTGTGCGTCGGGTGCACCTGCACCTGTCCCGCAAATCACTGTCTGCAAGGCAGACATCGATTTGCCTGAAGGGGCTGACCAGGGGGGCCCCTGCACTGCTCTTGCCAGGTGCATGGGCAGTGCAGCGGACATCCTGGGGCCCCCTGTCTCCACCAGTATTTGCATGCCAGTGAAACTGCCATGTAAACGCCGGTTGAGAGGAGGGCCATAATCCAGAGGGCAGTGCTGCTTGCAGCGCTGCCCTGGTGGTTGGGACCGCCAACACCACCTGGCCGTCTAGCTGCTGAAAAGTGACTGTGCCAGCGGTCCCACCGTGGCACTTTAGCCACAGTTGTAATCTCGTTTTAGTGGCGGTCCAACCGCGACTGTGACCCTGGCGGTCTGGTGACCACCAGGGTCATAATGAGGCCCTTGATTTATTATTACATCAGTCCATCATGGTGTAAGAAAAAAAGTATTAGAATACCATTTTAAGGCCTCATTATCCTTAACATCTTACTGATCATCAATACATCCTCGTTAAAGTTCAGGCTGACAAAAAAGAGATCCGGTATATAATCTTGGGATAAGTCCTTCCCATTTTTTTAACAGATTAACATGATAGCTCTTTCATTTCTTAAGAACTCTGTTTACTTCTATCCTATGTTAACAGCATAATCTGACTAAATATTTTTAATTGCCTCTGCCAATGACTCAATATTTTATTTTCTGATGTGGTTAACAAGAGCAGGACTAAATCCCCGGGTCACAAACTTCTCAATTTATTCTGTCAATTGTATATGGATTTCTGCTTTCTGTCCTCTTTCCATATTTTAAGTAACAATTTCCTCTAATTTACCCAGTTTGATGTGCAGCTTAGTGACATTTTCAAAAAGGTTTTTAGAGGTATCCCTTTTGTTTTCTAATGCCTCTCTCACTATATTGAGTAAAGTTCTTAGGGCATATTTACTACAAATGGCGCAGCGCGGCTGCTGCACTAAAATTGGCAGCACCAAGCTGCGTCACTTCTAAAACACAGGGTTGCACCGTATTTAAAAGAATACAACGCATCCCTGTGTATTTCCCTGTGTCTGCCCTAAATTGGCTGCCGAGCTCCAACGCAACCAACTTCGCGCCATGGTGCAAGGACGGCTGTGTTGCGGGAAGATTGTTTTTGTGCAGGAAGGAACACCATCCTGCATAAAAACAATCTTTAAAGGCAATTTGCTCCTTCTAAGTGTGCTGCACAATGCAGCACACATAGAAAGAGCAAAAAACAAGGAGAAATGAAAGCATTTCTCCTCGCTGGGCCGGTGCCTCAGCTTAATGAAATCTCAGAAATCTGGGGGAGTGTCAAAAGTAATGGGTGTTGCTGTGGAACGCCCACAACAACACCCATTGTACGCCCCTTACACACTAAGTGCTGCGTGTTAAGGGGCTGTATTTACAAGGTGGCGTTAAGCCACAAAAAGTGGATTGACATCACCTTGTACATACAGGGCAGTGTACAGCGCCACCGGAGCATCACAAAAAGTGACACTCTGGTGGCGCTAGGGTCTTGTAATTATGCCCCTTTGTTTTCTGCCAAATATTAACTGAAATGGGGAATGTCCCATTGCCTTTTGCTCTTGACACCTTATGGCAAATAAGGCTGGCACTATCATTTGATCCCTGGCACGGGCTTCTAAGTCAAGTAATTTAATTAGGTTGAGTTCTAAGGTATAGTGATACCTTTCCACCAGCCCCTCAGTTTGAGGACGATAGGCTGTTGTTGGGTCTGCTCTAATGGTGAAAAAATCACCTATAAGGAGGCAAGGAGCTTGGAATGTAATGAATTAAAAAATAGGAGTTCTGTTTTCGCTTGGTTCACTTTGCAACCATCTTCTCATGTAAAGCCAGTAATTTCATCAATAGCGTTCTGAATGTTTGAACTATCAACCCTCAAATGTAAGATCATGTAATCGGCGAACAATTTTATTTTTGCCATTCCCCCTAAAGGTGACAAAATAGATGGATTGTTATGAATTGTAACCTCTAGGGGCTAAATGGAAAAAGTAAAAAGAAGTGGGGATAGAGGGCATCCTTGGCGGGTACCGCAATTTATCTTTACTACCCCATCCTTGTTTGAACTGATAAAAAACTTGGCCTCTGCCCCGTTATAGAGCTTCTAAAGCATATTTATAACTAGGGATGGAAATCCAAATTTTTCTAAAATATAAAAAAAACGCTTTCCAGTTGACAAGGTCAAATGCCTTTTCTGCTCCATCATTAAAAGTTGCAGCTATTGAACTCTTAAGCAAAAACCCATTCCGGTCTTGATGGATCATCAATTGGGTGCATGATTCAATCTGATCCACCCAGATTTTGATAAATAATTTATAATCAACATTTAACAAACTTATTGGGTGGGATGAATTTGCATCAGTAGGGTCTTTATCTTTTTTGAGAAAACGTATTACCACAGCCTCTTTAAAAACTTTGGGAATTTCCATCCCATTCTTAATTAGGTAAAAAAAAAAATCGAAAAGGAAGAAGCTTGTCTACAAAAGCAGTATATACTTCGGTGGGGATGCCATCACTCCTACTTGCTTTGGCATAGCCATGTTTTTAAGGACAGTAGTGACGTCAAGAAGCTCTATTTTCATGATCAATGCACTATTTTGGATGCAAGAACCCTGCAGTAGCTGCAGTGTAATGAAATACTGCTCAAGTTTTTGCCCCATAACCAACTCAGTTTCTTCATATATAGGTCTATAGTTGGGACGAAATATCTCAGCAATCCCCTCACTCTCAACCTCTATGGCCCCTGTTAGAAATCTCTAAGCTCTTGTTTTGCCCTTGTTTACTAGTCTTGCATTTGCTGACGAGCTGCTAGAGAGGAAGGGCCTCCCAAAAGCCTTGTGGCACTATCAACCACCACTTGGAGATTCTGAAATTTACAAGAACGGGCCCTTATTAGCTTGGTGGGATCTCACCTGTCCTCTGAAGGCAGCCTTAAATGCTTACCATACCATAAAGGCGGGAGCTGTGTTGCAATTTATCTTACAAAAAAACTTTGAATAAAGAGCCTTGTTTCATTTAGCCAAGTTTGGTCTGAAAGCAGAGATTTATCAAATTGCCATCTTGGTCTATTTCTTTGTGATGATTCTAAGATACCCACAAGAGAAACTATTAAATGATCTGAGACGGGGCTGGCCAGCATCTCAACAGTCCCTCTTTTCAGTGAGTTTGTCAAAAGAAAAAAGTCTAATCAGGAAGCTGAACTAAACCTGGCAGAATACTATGTGTATTGTGAATAATTGGGATAGTCAAGATGCCAGGGATCCACCAAGGCAAGATCTGGCTTAATTATGTTAAATAGTTTGGCTGCTTTAAGCATCAGCTGCTTTTTAGTTTCCTTGGAGGTATCCTTATTCATATCTTGTATAAAGTTAAGATCTCCTCCTCTCAATAATGGTTCTGCAGTCTGTATTGCGAGACTATAAACTAGCTCAAGAGCCTCCAATTCATCTGACATGGGGCCATAGCTGTTCAGCAGATTTAAGGCAAGATCTGCTACCCAGACCTTTACCCAGATCCATCTACCCTTGCTACCCCTTAGAAGCTCCTTTATCAGCGAATCCACAGAATTAGAAAATAATATTGTGACTCCCTTCATCGATACACCTGCAGAGGCTAAATACACCTGCAAATGTTTTCCTGGGATGGATCTATTGGAGGTATTGCTCTTGAAATGAGTTTCCCACAGGGAAATGACTTTGGGGTTAAATGACGCTAACCACTTTAACAAGGTACCACACATATTTGCTTCTTCATCAAGCCATTCACATTGCAAGTAATACATTTGATATGCTGTGCCATTATCAACCATCCTATAGTGTGTGCCATGTAACAGCATTTGGTGCCCCTCATGTAACTCCCACTCTTGCAACCAAAACATAAGAAAACCAGTACATAAATCATAAAAAAAAGTAAATTAACAACCCCTTTTCCTTACCCTAAAATGAAATACATAACCCTCCCCCTTCCCTTATGTTTCTGACATCCATGACAAAAAAGCTAGAGCCTCTTCAACCCCTGTAAAAATGGAATTAACCATCAATGAGTACCTTCAGTTTAGACTGTTGCACCAAAGGGGTGTGTCTCTCCAAGAGTGTAAACTCCCTGATCAAACCTTGTAAGGCTCTTCGGCGGCACACTGCTGTGTTGGACATATCAGAGAACACTTTCATGTGAACATAATCAGCAATAGCAAAGGATTTTTAATGAATTGCTGCAGCTAAAACTTTTCCTTAATATGGAAATCTGAAAAGTTCACCAGAATTGTACATGGATATTTTGCTTTGGCTGGTCAGTCAACTGGAACCCTATTAGCTCTAATTGTCAAGTCATAAGGTGAATCTGGTAGAATGAATTTTTTAATCAGCAAGTCGATTAACTGTGGAACAATCTGGATACCACCTTGCATCTCGTTGCCCTCTGGGATGCCAATAAGTCAAAGATTAGAACATGTGGAATGGTTCTCCATCTCTTCAACCTTGCTCTCTAACTGGCAAACCTTTTTTTGCCCGAAGGTGATGTCCTTATGTTAATGCACAATCTTATCCTCTAAGTCAGAAATTCTCTGCTTGGCTTCCTGGAGCTGCTTTGGTAACAGCACAAATTCCTCCTCTATCTTGGCCAGTCTTTTGTGTAATATTTCAATCTCCTTGGCTTGTTGCACCTTAAGATCATGAATCTCATCCAGAATAGTTTCTAGTAACAGTTTTATTGAGGTTGACGGGTAGCTAACTGATTGCTAAGACTAGGACTGCTAACCACCTGGAGATCTTGAGGCAGCCAGTCTGAGCCCCTTAAAGTTGCATGCTCCCCTCCCTGATCCGTTCTCGGAGCTCAGTCTTGGGCTTGCCCTTTCTCACTTAGACATGTCGGAATAGGGTTACAAATATCAGTCTCACGATTGTATCCAACTAACGATGCGCCCCCTTAACCATCTGTCTCAGATCTCCCTGTGCCTGCCCCATGTGACCATCAGTAACGTGTTCTTCAGGACTCTGTTCTTTCACTACTTTTGAAGGTAGTTTTGGAACAAGGGATCGTCCTTGGCTATAGTGGCTGCATTCATAAGGGAATTTGAAGTTGAATGAGCATCAGTAGGCTGACATTTTCCATCAATTAAAGCAGGAATCGTTAACAATGAAGACAATTCACCCCCTACCTGCAAATCAGATTGGGCTTGTTCATTGTAATACATATGAAATTAATGTTGTGGTAGCCTTTTCATGCTGGTACTTCTGCCTTACCAGGCTGCCAAATTCCCTTGTGTCACCTTTCTCCTTGACTTCAAGTCTGTGGGTGTGCTAGGTGCAATTTCTGCCAGCTTCACATGGTGCTGCTGCATACTGCCAAGACTCACAGACAGCCACCTAGGTCCCTTGGACAGAGCTCCCTCCTGCGACTCCTCGTGACTGGTGATCACCTACCTTGAGACCCCTCTGGGCTGCCCATGCTTATTTAGCACCTTCCAGTTTTCGTCACCTTTAGCACTTCCCAGCAGCATCCAGTAGCTCCTTTCTCCTGCATATCAAAGGCCACTGGGCTGAGGGCTCCTCATATAGAAAACCGCGTAGTGTTGCCAGATTTCTTCTATAGCTCCGATGGAGTTACCATTCCGCAAATCAAACAAGCAGGAACCGGATGAGCTGTGCACGGCGTGTGACGTGTGCAAGGGGAGCGGCCACTGATGAGTGCGCACTAACGACAGGCCATGTGAGCTCCACTAGCCATCCTCCTGTAAATTAAAGCATGTGTACTATGTCTGCTAAATGGTATATAATAATTTCTTTTGAAAAAATATGATTTCTTCCACATCTTCTTCCTTAGCACTTTTCCACACTTCTTGCAAAATTGAATCTCTTTGAGCTGCACAGAAATCCTGATAATATTCCCAGAATTCTCTCCCAGTTAGAACAGCTAATTGTGAAGGCTCTTGGCATTTGTTCTTCATTCCTTCTTTTCTAATTTACCTTTCCTTCATCGGCCATCAGCCTATCTTTCCATTCTTCTGCCAAAAAATGGAGCGTGTGCTTGCCAAGTATCCTCCATTGTTATGCACTCCAGTTTTTATGATGATTAATTCCTATTCCCTATGATGAATATTCACTTTGTACAGTGTAAGCATCATATTTTAATGGTTTCTGCCATGGGGTCTGAATTTACATCAGTCATTTGGGAAGTCATAACTGATTGTCTACATTTACAAGGCATGTACTGGGTGTTTATTTGCTTTCAAGGGTTAATGAAACTATTTTCTGTAGCCCTAACTCTGTTTGCCATCCCAATTTCCCTAGGCTCCTCTTCTTTTTCAAGTGGGCAAAATCAGGAATTGTGGCCCCAGTAACCGCATCTGAAACATTGCGGGCCAGAAGGATGTGATGACACATTCTTGTTAAGGGCTGGGGCTATCGTTTCCAATCCTATTAATGGGGATTTCACCCCTATATTTAGGGGAGCTTGTGAGAAATCGGGCTGTTGGTTGAGGGAGGAGGTGTAAGCCATTCTCAAGCAACAGCCACAATTCGAGAGAGGATAAACCAAAAAAAAAAGAAACCAAATTAACCTGTGATTAACCCTCTGGTAGACTTGACACAAAAGCAGTCAGACATAACTTAAAGGCAATAGGTAAATTATTTATGCAGCACTTTAACAGTAATAAAGTGAAAACACACTAGACAAATAACCCCACACCAATTCTGAAAAATAGTTCCAAATGTAATAAACCATTTGACATAAAAATGACAAAATTCCAGTCAGTAAAACCAGAGATATGCACTTTCAAAGATTTAAGGTAAGTATAGTGCCTAAAACCACAAATTGCCACTCATGGTTATCTGGTCATCTGAAATTAGATGAAGGTCACAAGTTCAGGCTGACTGCAATGGAGCTTCATGTTAGCAGTCACCGCGGGCTATTGATGCTTTTGCATGCAGCGCAGATCTTGGGTCAGTGGTGGTTGATGTAGCGTGACGAGTGGGGTTTCCTGGAGCTTCATATTGGGGGCTGGCATGTAAAGCAAGCTCAACCGATGCCACACCAAGGGACCAGGACCTGAGAGGCTCCCCTTGGGGCTCAGGAACTCACTCCAGCAGATGCCAAAAGAGATGAGATATGTTCACTTACAGATCAAATCAAGTTCAGTGCAGCAGGTCAGCTGGTCAGTTGAAGAGAGACCTCTGCAGCTTGTTGTGTTTCTGTAGCTCAGAACAGGAGGCCACCTAATTAATTCCTGGGGTTACTCCAGTGTCCTCAGATGAAAGATGCAGGTCCAGTCTTATTTTTCAGCCACAGGCCAGGCCTGAGCAAGCAGGGCAGTCCTCTGGCAGCATGGCAGACCTTCCTCTGTAGTATCCATAGGTCCAGGAATGTACTGAAGAGTGGGTCTGAGGCGCCTATTTTTATACCTGGTGCTAGCTTTGAAAGTGGAGAAGTATTTGGAGTACCCCCCACCCACAGAGGTGTTTGAAATGTCCTGGCCCCCTGTCCTGGTACCTATCTTTCTGCAGTCACAATAGGCCAGTGTGAATTGAGACAGTGCCTTTGAAGTGCAAGTAGGGCTGTGCATAGACATAAGGCCAACTGACAACCACACCTAGTCATGTGACCCAGGAAATAGGCTGCAGACACCCAAAAGTTTTATTTTGCCAGGTTGAAATGGCAGTTTTAAACTGCACACAGAGGCTACAATCGCGACCCTGAAACATATTTTGAAAGAGCTACTTACGTGGGTGGAACAAAAAGTGCCACCCATGTAGGCCCACTAGTAGCATATAATTAGACAACAAATGGATATATGGTATACATTTTTATTAGAGACTTACATGTAAAGAAATGCCAAATGGATGTAACCCAATTTTATCATGTTTTCGGGAGTGAGTACAAGCACTTTTACACTGGTTAGCGGTGGTACAGGGAAGAGAGTCTAAAAGCAAACAAAAACAGGTTCTGAAGACAGGGGCGGTGAAGGCAAAAAGTTTGGGGGTGACCTTGCAGAGAGGGCTGGGTCCAATAGATCTGGTTTTCCTTTAACCATTATTTCCTCTCTTTTCGCTAAATTGTGCTCAGTTAAACAATGAGGAGATTTCCACTGCAGAGGTTGGAGTAATATTGCTATGCTGATTTACCCACTTTTGAGCTGCCATTTGTAAAGAACTCATAAATTGTTCTAGATAGGTTTTCTCAAGATTTCCCTCCTTCATGGCCATTTCAGACTTCAGCCAACAAACTGTAAGATCCTTGACAGTATAATAAGTCTGGGTAGCCTCCCCACTAATCTCTTTCAGCTGGTGCAATTTTATTCAATACGTTTCGTCATCCACCCCTAATCATTCTAGTATACTGCTCTTTATATCACAACAGTGTGTCTGTCTTGTGAGGTTAGCTTCTTACTACTCTGTCTGGAGGTCACCCACTGAGCAGTGGTCCAAGATACTGATCCCACCTATCAGTAGGCCAAGCCGCTCCTTGGGCAATCCTTTCAAAATTGTTGAGAAAAAATCTGGATCTTCACCTGAAATCTATTTTTGTAGGAATGATGGAAGAGCAGGGGGACCTCTTTGTTGACCTAGACATCTGCAAGTCAGCCAGTGGCAGCAGCTTGGGTCTAGACACTTTTTCTAGCTGTGCCAAGTGAGATAGTAGAGCTTTCTGGAATATCTCTTTCACCTGTCAAACATTTCTCCATAGCCCATTCTAGCTTCCATTGTCCTTCAGACAATTTCAAAATAAAAAACTCAATTTCCTTCATTTGTGGAGGTGGGTCAAAAATACAATCTAAGAGGCTTTCTAAGCAGGCATTTTACCATGGCATTTATTAAACATTTTAAAACACACACAAAAGAAAAATCCCCATTCAAGCTTGGTTTCTTTAAGAGACAAAAAATGACTAATTGCTGCAGCTTATACTCCAGTTAATGTTTCATATTTCTATTTGTCTACTTAGGTTTTCTTCAGCTGGATCTCAAGCGAAGTACCCTCAGGAAAATACATAGGCCCAGGTGAGTAAAATGAGAAAGAAATAAAAAAATGCTAACCTTTACTATCTTCTTGAGGGTCTTTTCATCTGACCTCTTCTAATGATTTCTATCTTTTTTGGTCTTGCTTCACTTTCTTCATGAGGTCAAAGAAGGGGTGTACGTACTGAAAGGGTTAAAGACACTAATAATGAATTTGGCAGCTACCTTCTCCTATCTCAAACACTGCACCTCTCATCACCAACCAAAAATGTTTGTTTCAATGACGGTCATCTTTGTGGTGATGAGAGGCGCAATGTTTGAGATAGGAGAAAGTAGTGTGCCTTATGCAGGCAACATGGTGTGGGCATGGGCGACTTGAACAACCATGATGGAAATTGATACAAAAAGTTATATAAAAAAGACCTGAAGAAGTCGTTTGTTGAGGATGAAACGTGTTGGGTGATGTTTTTTATTAAATTGTTGCAAGAAAAGCAGAATAAAATGAAGATAACAATGAGACGACATTGAGTAACTGGACTTTCTTTGATATATTCAAAAGTGGTGCACTATCAAAATATTTATTACCTGTAGTGAAAGAGTTAGTAGGGAGGTATCAGGTAGACAGGCCTTCTTTCCAATTTTAGCAAAAGGGTTGGTTCTACTTTCTTTTGTCTCAGGCCTAAAGTGTTATAATTTCTAGCATTAGGTCATTCCCCAGGCTTGTGGTTTGTAGTCTTGTGTTCAAAAAGGAAACATGCACTTGAATAGAGGTAAAGAAGGTAACACCAGGTCTCATTAGCACAACCTCCCATCTCCCACTTGAGTGTTCTTCCTAATGACACTCTCCTGGTTCCTAAATTTCTTCAGGACTGTAGGGCATTTTAGAGCATTCATCAGCAGGACCACCAGACTGCACCACACGTCTTCCTGATTTGTGTCTTCCTGATTTGCGTCCTCCTCGCTCCCCAGATCGCTCTCTTTCTAACCTTCCTTCCTCTCACAATGCTCCCGGCACACAGATCTCATTTGCGCTCCCTTCCTGTGGCACCTTCCAGGATATGGACTTCTCCTCTGGCCTCATGTCCTCCTGCGACATCCCCTGTTTAGAAACCCAGTCCTTCTTTTTTTTAAATCCTCCTCTTATTTTTCCACCCCTTTTGTATATGTCTGTTTTCTGTTTCTAGTGTCTTTCTTCTGTGACTGGCCTTTCTTTCGTTCTATAATTGTTGTTGACGAGGGAGGTGAGGGAGTTACCATACCCTGTGAGGATTTGGCCAGTAAGTTTTCGTAGTCTCCCTCAATCTCTCACACCCCCCAAAAATGGGAGTGTTTTTTATATATATGCTGGTCAGACAATTTGTGTTCAACCTAAAGAAAGTGCAAGATTTAAACATCTCTATTTGCAGCATGTAAAGACATGTTTGTGCTACACTAGGTGGTGGATGTTAAAACAATGCTTGAAATTAAACCTGTCTAAAATCAAAATTTGCTATCCTCCAATTGTCAATAAGAGATCCGTATAATCAGTTGACGCCAAGAGATAGGAGTCTGTCTCACCTCATCAAAAATAGTACAGAATCTATGGATAACCATTTCTTTAAAGCTTTATCTTAAAACTCCAGTAATATAGTTAGATCCTTTAACTGGCAACCAAAATCATTGACAATTTGTATCCCCTTTCTGGCAGAACATCTTCATAAACCAGTAGTCAACCCATTGATCCAATCAAGACTGGAATATGTTAATGCTATTGCTGCTCTAAGCACATTTACTTCAATACAAGTATAAGCATCACAACTTATCTGGTGGTAAAGCTTTCAAGGAGAGATCATATTTTGCATAAACTTCACTGGCTCCTCATGAAACAGAAAATTCTCTTTAAGTCATTATTCCTTGATCAGCAAGCCCTTTACCTTTGACATCTAGAGTTCTTAGCTTAGAAGATCCAGTAGTATCTTTGTGCTCAGGATCTACTATCTACATGTGAACTTATAGCGTTCCTCCCTAAACTCAGGACTGCCAAAGTTGGTGATACAGCTTTTTCAGTGGCGGCAGCCAAACTACAGAACACCCTCCATTAACACTTGCGAGTGAGTCAAACCTTACAAGCTTTAAAAGAATGTTGAAGACACTCCACTTTCTTTGATAAGACAGTAGATAGTAGTTTGCCAGTGTGGGAAACTTTAGTGCCAAGAGGCTTTGGTAAGCATTGTGCTATACAAAGCCACAGCACAGACACATACCATTCAGGATTATGCATGCAAAACTACAATTGATGCATTCTTTCTTACTTCCAAATACATTGTGGAACTGGTTTTGCAATTAAGTTGATTTAAAAAGTGTCTTTATTGTGGAATGAGCGGATTGCCTGTGTACTACTCAGTATCTTTATAAACTGCTGGCTAGGCTCCTAAGAGCTTGATTCACGGAGGTAAACTTACACTTTGAGTAAGTTTAAAATTTTTGCAATTCACAAAGCAGTCTTACGAGTAGTATATTTACAACTGCTATCTTTTCATGTGCAGTGTTTCCACCACGAGTGCAGAGACTCAGCAGTGCTAGAACCGTCAAACTTTAATTTTCTTTCATGTGAGTCTAGGCTATACGCATCAAGCTCTTCAAAATTCATTGAGGAGCAATGACATTGACAAACAGATATACACAAATGGGTAAAATGATGCAACAATTTAATGTAATAAATGGAGGAACGGGTGGGAAAAAATGAAAACATGTCACAGGTAAGGATATTTGTGTGACGAAAGCTGTCAGCAGAATCAGATAATGGCCACTGCTTGTGAATGGAAAGGTGAAACTACAATTCTAATTGATAAAACTGACGTCAACTAATGGCCCAATCACATATTAAGAGAGGTACTCCAAGTATCCTCTTCCATTAATTGTTTCATTGCCAGTATCATCCTCTATCAACTGCTGACCATCCTTCCCAGAGTGACCCTGCTTTTAGTAATCCCAAAACATAGTACATTTCAGTAAACTAAGGGCTAAATTTACAAGGTCGTAGCGCCACCAGAGATTCACTTTTTGCAATGCTTTTTTGGTGGTAACTACTTCTCCAAATTTCCAACAAAGTGTAATGACACTTTTTGTGACTTTACGTCTCCTTGTAAATATCGGTCCCTCCGATGCAGTTTTCTGCAGCAGAGGGGCATGCAACGGGTGTTGCAATGGGCATTCCACCACAACACCCATTGCTTTCGACGCTACTACAGAGTTACAAGAAGGTGAAAATCTGTGGCAGCGCAAAATCTAATGCCACCCCCGGGGTGGTGTTAGCATGGCACAACGAGGAGGAATACCTTAATTCCTCCTTAATTCCTCCTGTTTTTTTGTTTTTTCTATGTGTGCTGCATTTGCAGCACACATAGAAGAAGCAAAATGCCATGGGTGATTGTTTATGTGCACGAAGGTGTTCCTTCCTGCACATAAACAATCATTCAAAAATGACAATGTGGTACTTCTATGTGTGCTGCATTATGCAGCACATATAGAAGTGCCAAATAGCCATTGTACATTGTTTATGTGCAGGAAGGAACACCTTCCTGCACATCAACAATCACACCCCTCAACACAGACACCCTTGCGCTATGGTGCAAGGATGCCTGCATTGGTGCAGACTGCTTAATTTAGCGCCATCGCAGGGGGAAACGCAGGAGTGCGCCATATTCTTGTAAATAAGGCACATCCCTGCACTTCAAAAAGAGTGCATCACCACGCTGCTAATTTTGGCACAGCACTGTACTGCACCAGTTTCTTGTAGTGGTGTTTCTCATTGCTCCATTACTGTTTTAAGCAATTGTTTCACTCGTGTAATGAGAACAATAGTAGCAGGTTCTGCATATGTAACCAGGTCCTCAATCAAGAGATACACATACAGCCAAAATCCTAACTTTTTTCCTGAGTACAATTTTGTGTCCAAAAAGTTTGGAGGCCAGCCGTTGCAGGCTTATGCTATTTTGATCCTCATTACGAGTGAGCCATTACTTTCATATGGCCCAGTAGCAAGAATTACTTGTCCGATTGGAATTATAAATTTTGTGTGTTTCACACAAATATCTCGAAAGTTAAAAGCAGCCAATATCATCTCTGCGTGAACCGTTGGGGAAAACCATGTGGCAATCTGCGCCGAAACAGAAATCCTGCACATTATTCCCCAGAAACATGTAATCCTAATTACTTCCCACCCCCGGTATTAACAGGATGTTGGTAATGGAAACTCCATGGGTCGGGAAGTAACAGAGATTCCTCTGGGCCATTTGTAATGAGGGACGTAATTGCTGCCTGGCTCCCACCAAACGCACTAACAGGTAAGAAATACAGCACCCATTCGTAAAATAGGGATATGCATTTTACATACCATTTGGTTCGCAACTGCAATTTTCAGTGCAACTTGCATATTTATAGGTCGCTTAGCAAATTGCCCATTCATACTGGGGCTGTAAAGCAACCTGTCTAATGAATATTAATTAGACAAGTTACAATTTACGTTCTCCTGGGATTTGCTACTAATCAAGGTATGGAGGCCTGCAAGGAACAGCATAGGTTGATCCCTTCAAACAGGAATCAACTTATTGTAAAAAACAGCACTGGTGGGTGCGGGGGTGGCAGCAGTTAAGGAACTAAAAGGATTGGTGCTGCTTTGGAAAAAAAAAATCCATGTGGAAAGATATTGAAGAGAGGAGACATTATTCCTTTTTGCTAACTTTGTACTATAGAAATACCATATACAGAGATAGATAGATAGATAGATAGATAGATAGATAGATAGATAGATAGATAGATAGATAGATAGATAGATCGTAATAACACTTTACTCTAGAAGCACCAGCTGCAGAAAGCTATGACATTGTGAATGTGATAGAAACACACTGGTAAGGGAAATTATGAATATGTAGCTAGAAATGTTTGAAACTGAGAAGAAATGATTGTACTGTTAAAACATTGATACCAAATAATAGTTCCGAAATACTTTAGGTTAAGGTGGATGTTTTTTTAATTTGATAAATAGGATGTGCTTTAGGACAT
The DNA here is from genome assembly GCF_031143425.1 of Pleurodeles waltl. Lineage (NCBI taxonomy): Eukaryota > Metazoa > Chordata > Amphibia > Caudata > Salamandridae > Pleurodeles > Pleurodeles waltl. Next base: position 731,302,956 of record NC_090436.1, read on the forward strand.
GAACACAAGGAAAGAGACTAAAAGTGGCCTTTTATCACAACACTGCTTCCACATGCCTTCTGCCCAATGTCATACAAGTAACGCATGTCGGGTCTTGGCAAGCTGATGCGGTGGTTACACTTTTCTTATTTTTTTACTGCAAGCAAATGACACAAAATGAACAAAAAAGAATACATGCTGCCGCCTAATTGTGACGCCCATCTACTTGCAATAAAAATGTTACATTAAAAAGGTAACTATTGAATATATTTTTAATAGGCCAGATTGAACGATTTCTAACAGGCAGGTGCACTTTGAACCAGTAAAAATAGATTTAATACACATCGAACAAAAATACAATTCTTACCATAAAACAGGTCCACTGACATTATGCAGTAGGAGAGGGCCAAATTATGTGGCAAGGTTTAATAAATTATAGGCCAAGAAAAGGCAAATTGTGCTGCATAATGTTTCACATTTGGTAATAGTATCACTTCATTATTTCATCATTTTTAAACTTGGTACCCCGATATAGCAATAAGCAACAAAATGGTGACCAATCCAGCTTTGCAATGAGCATTTCACTGCGCTGAAACACATGTTGCTGCATGTTTTGTAACTTTTGAACTGTTTGAGCTAGAAACAAATATTTTTGTTAAAATCTGCAGATTATGTGGCAGATAGTGGATTATGTGGCAAATTTATAATTATGCAAAAATCACCGTGGCCGGACAATTGCATAATTCCAGTGGCACTGCAAGAAGATAATTAAGGAATGCTTGACTTAATCTCAGTCATGAGTGATCGCTCATGAGACAATAGTTTTTCACCAACTATGCTACTTTAGTCCAGCCATCTTTAAAATTAGTGTTGGTCCCGCTTAATAGGAAGAAACCAGCACGCACAGCCAGACCACGCCCCCTCCAAACAGGAACACATGCAACCTCAAACCAGTTTCAGCATATTTAGGCCTCCTCACTGAGGTACAGCTTAAGTCGAACGGTGCAGCGAGCACGGGACTCACATCTGGGAATATCCGTCTCAACTAGGATGTCTGATGCAACCAACAACAGCAAGGTGATGCCTGCTACATTAAAATATAATTTCCTCAGGAGGGTTTGTTGAGGTTTGTTCATGTTTCTGCTACATCAAGTAAAATGCATAAAATGCCTCAGGCCTGGAGTAAGACAGTTGTGACATCTGTAGTCAATGACAAGATCCTGAAAATAACCATTATGCAATCCTGACATCAGTAATATAAATGACACTGGAACAAATGCAGATTCATTTTGTATGGTAATAAATCATAAGAATATAATAATGTTTGCACAAACTGGATTCGGTTGAAATAGTTTTTTTTTTTTTTTTAAACTAAAGCACTTCATCTGACACAGTGCCAAAGGGCGTGCAATTAATTAACTATGGTAAACATTGGTCTGGCAATGGATAGAGCTCTGGTTGTCAAGGACAGCTAAGGATTAGTGGGAACAGCCCCTGCATAGGAGGAACAGAAGGCAGCGCGTGAAATGACAAAAGCATTGCCAGTTTTTATACAGCAGTTCTTTCAGAGTGGAAGAACTGTCAGATGCAAATGCTAGTGTGAAGGTGCAACATGCAAAGGAAATTATTGGACAACACTTTGGGCCTGATTTATACTTTTTTAGCGCCGCATCTGCGTCATGTTTTGACGCAAAAAGCGGCGAAAACTTACGAAATATAATTGAATTTTGTAATTTTGCGCCGCTTTTACATCAAAAAATGACGCAAATACGGCGCTAAAAAAGTATACATTACAGGCCCAAAGTGTGCAAAAACTGTTTTGCAAAACAACTTGCAATGGACATTGTAGAGAATAAGCGGAGAGCCATGCGGGCTCTCCTTGTGTGTAAAACGTGCTCTGCGTGTCCGGGAGGGGGCACGGAGCACCACTATATAATAAAGAGAGAGCTGCGGTGACGCACTCTCGGGTGTGGCTTGAAACATAATAAGTCTCCGTGTGTGTTTGTTAACCATCGAGGTCGCAAGGCTACAATGGCGACGAGCGGGATCTCGATGTCCCATGTGTTGAAAGAAGAGTACCTCAAGTGAGGAATAAACCGGTGAAGAAAAAAAAAATAATAACGAAAAAAAACTACCGAAAGCCGTGCAGTGTCGGCCACCTGGAGGAGAAATTGATCGCCCGGTGTGGTTCCTCCGGAGAGTGCGCGGCTTGGCCCCCTGCCTGGGGAAGCTGAAAACAGTAAGCAAAGACACGCTCTGCCTCGTTTTTTTTTTTATTAAAAAAAAAAAGGAGAAAAGGAAACGCTCCGTCGAGCGCTACATCCGGTGAGACACGCCCCGCCCCAGAAAAGGGAAAGAAACGCTCCGTCGAGCGTTTTAATTAAGGAATCCTGGTGCCGGGAGATCCTGGTGTCCAGTGTGACACGCCTTGCCCCGCCCCAAAGAAAAAAAAAAAAAGAAACGCTCCGTTGAGCGTTTTAATTAAAGTATCCTGCTGCCGGAAATCCTGGTGTTGAGCGCGTGGCTGATCTAAGCATCCTGTTGCCAGGAGACCAACAGTGACGCAGGTGCAGGGGAATCAGGTGTCCCCTCTGAAACTGTCTTGCCGCTGCGAAGAGCAGTGAGCTGAGTGTTTCCCCTGGAGCTGGGGAAACAAAGTAAATTAAAAATAAGGGATCTTGCTCACTTGAGACAAGTACCTGTGAGAGGTGCAGGTATTAATGGCAGGCAGAGGCCTGTGAAAAAAAAAAAAAGAAAAACAAAGAAGAATAAAATAAATAAAGAGAGTTTTTTTTTTACTCTCTCTTCTATATATGTGTATGAGCCAGGATCTGGTCAATATTGTTCTAGAGACAATAAATCAAATAAAATTTCAAATTCTGTGAATCAGTGAGAAGAGCAAGTATGAGTGCCCCGCCCCAGGACAATGCTGATCCGCCACCTCCACCACCAGGAAATCCCCAACTCCCTACACAAGTGAATAACAGCTTGCACTCCTCAATTACGTCGTTACCACCGTTTAGCCAATTGATTGACCCGGCCACCGCTGCGCCTAGATGGCGCTTATGGATAAATCGCCTAGAAAACTATTTTTGCGCAACTAGAGAAATGGATGGAGCCGTACGTAGGTCCGTAATGCTGTTGATGGGAGGAGATGAACTGCAGGAACTGTTTGATTCTCTCCCTGATACAGGAGATAAGTCTGATTTTGATGCAGCGGTGACTGCTTTAAATAGGCACTCTGATCCTCAACTTAATTCTGATTTTGAACGTTTTAAATTAAGACAGGCGCAACAGACAGAAGTCGAATCAATGGATATGTTTTATGCTAGGTTGAGAAAGCTGGCGAGCTCGTGCACAGGACTCAACCAGCAAGAGGAAATTCGAGCGCAAATCATACAAGGTTGCCGATCCAATGCCTTAAGGAAGCTTATTCTTCGACAGCAGGGTATGTCACTCGACGATATTTTAATTCTTGCGCGGTCGCATGAACTATCTGCGGTACGAGCAGATGCCATGGCAGCCGTAAGAGGCCAGTCGTTAGCGGCAGCGTCTTCAACTCGTGCTGTCCAGGTTAAGGAAGAACAGTTGGATGCTGTCCAGACACGCCGGATAGCGCCGCGTAATCCAAACCTGGCCAAATCCAATGACAGGGTTTGTGGAAGCTGTGGATATGAGCACCGAGCGAACATGGGGTGCCCGGCGAAAGGACAATCGTGCAACCGCTGTGGTAAAGCAAACCATTTTGCTAAAGTGTGTAGATCCCGAAGAAATGTGACAACGGACCCGAAAGGAAAAGATGCTAGTGTTAGAGCTGTATCCAAAAGCACGGAAAAAGTAAGGGACCATGTCATGGTGAGTGGACCAGCTTGCGATGAAGACGAAGAGGAAGACATCTTTGTAATTTCTTTCACGGGAGGGAGGCCATTAAAGAAGAGATCGCCTCCCATGAGCGATGTTCAAGTAAATGGCATGCCTGTATCTGTGCTCATCGATACAGGGGCGTCTGTCAATGTCATGGATGAAACTCTCTTCAAGAAGCTAGTGCCGGCCCCGATACTCACTCCAACGTCGACAAAAATATATAACTATGGAGGACGAGACCCCCTTCCTCTCAAAGGGACAGTAGAGGTGTCAGTGCATAGCGGGGGTAAGTCAACGGATGCAAGATTTTATGTGGTGTCTGGGGATCGTGGCACTCTACTAGGATGTTACACGGCGGAAGAGTTAGAATTGGTGTTCTTCGCACGTCAAGTTCATGAAGCTCAAGTGGAACAACTACTCAATGAGTTCTCGCTGCTCTTTGAAGGGTTAGGACGGCTGAAAGGAAAGCGCATCAAACTGCACATAGACCGAAGTGTGGTTCCGGTGGCGCTAAGACATCGTCGAGTACCATTCCATTTGCGTCCTGCTGTCGAGAAAGAATTGCAACTTCTGGAGGACCAAGGAGTAATAGAAAAGGTAGATGGACCTACACCTTGGGTGTCACCGTTGGTGATCGCACCAAAGCCTAAACAACCGGGAGCAATTCGTCTCTGTGTTGATATGAGGCTGCCAAACAAAGCCATCAAAAGAGAGAGACATATAACGCCCACAATGGATGATATCATTGCAGATCTAAATGGGGCCCAGTGGTTCTCGAAACTGGATCTTAATGCGGGGTATCATCAGTTGGAACTAGACCCTGGAAGTAGGAATATCACCATGTTCTCAACCCATGTGGGGCTAAGAAGATATAAGAGACTAAGCTTTGGAGTATCTTCGGCTGCTGAGGTTTGTCAGAATGCAATCAGAGAGACCTTGTCTGGATTACCGGGAGTGATCAATTTAAGTGACGATATCTTGATATATTCCCGGACGAGAGAAGAGCATCATCGCCATCTGAGATCGACTTTGCAGAGGTTAGCTAACGCGGGACTGACGTTACACAAAAAGAAGTATGCGTTTTATCAAACGTCTGTAGATTTCTTTGGTTACATCTTCTCGAAAGATGGCCTGCAGGTGGATCCACGGAAGGCGGAGGCGATCCGACAGGCCCCCGTTCCACAAAGTCCCACGGAAGTTCGTAGTTTTCTAGGAATGGCCACCTATTGTGGAAGGTTTATACCACAACTTGCTACTATGGCTGAACCTCTTCGACAGCTCACCAAAGGGCAACATCGCTGGGACTGGACTCAGGAGGCTCACAAGGCATTTGCGGACATTAAGACTGCACTGCTTGATAGGTCAACAATGGCCTATTTCAACCCCGCAGGAGAACAGAAGTGGTGGTAGATGCAAGCCCCGTTGGGCTAGGAGCGGTGTTATTGCAAGAACAAAGGCATCAAGAGTGGATCCCTGTTGCATATGCTAGTAGGGCTCTGTCGGCAGTAGAGACCAGATATGCGCAAATTGAACGCGAAGCGCTGGCTATTCGTTGGGCGTGCCGCCATTTTCATCTCATTGTTTGCGGGCAGTCCACGCCTTGCTCCCCCAATAATTGAACGATGGACCGTTCTACTTCAGCCCTATCGCTTCATGGTCGTGTATCGCCCTGGGGCAAGTAATCCTGCAGACTATCTATCTCGTCATCCTGCTCCACAGGTATTTGATGCACACCAAGAACAAGATGAGGAAAGCACCGAAGTCTTTGTCAGCATGGTTGTACAGTCAGCATGTCCCAATGCTCTGCTTATCGCTGACATCGTCGCTGCTACCCGGGATGATGTGGTGCTGGGTCATGTCAAGGAGGCGTTGACCCATAAGAAGTGGAAGTACTTTCTAGAGAAAACTAGTATGTCGGGCTCAGGTCAGAAGTTGGCTATGCAAGGTATCTGGAAGGTGCGTGATGAGTTGTCTACAGACAATGATGGTTTGGTCTTAAGAGGAAGAAGAATCGTACTTCCACAGTGTCTATAGTCTAGAGTGGTCGAGTTGGCTCATCAAGGACATCAAGGTGCTGGGAAAACTAAAGCGAGGCTACGTGCCAAAGTGTGGTTCCCTGGCATGGATAAGCAAGTGGATGATGTGGTGGGGAAGTGTCACAACGGTGGGCACCGAACCAGCCACTTTGAAACCATGGGCAAAGGTGAGCATGGATTTCGGAAGTTTTCCGGATGGAAGATTGACGGCTGTCCTAATTGATTCGTATACCAAATTCCCGGTGGTCGAGTTGGTATCGTCTACGGCGTTTGAAAATGTAAAACCAGTTCTGCAAAAGACGTTTGCATTGTTTGGTCTGCCCGACGAAATTAGAACAGACAATGGGCCTCCATTTCAAGGGCAAGAGTTTCGCGCGTATCTTGATGGGTTGGCAGTTCATCATCGTAAGATAATGCCCTATTGGCCTCAGACAAATGGTGATGTTGAAAGGTTTATGCGAACTTTGAATAGGGCCCTCCGAATTGGAGTTGAACAGAAGGAAGACAGTGAACAGTGTATGCATCAGTTCTTGAGTGCTTATCGTCAAACGCCTCACAGTACTACTGGGTGTGCTCCATCTGCTCTGATGTTCAAGGTGTCTCCACGTGACTGCATTCCCGCTGGTGCCAAATGGAAACCTCCTGCGTTGGATGTCAAGGCAACTCAACAACGACGAGTAATCACTAATCAGAAGGCCAGTTTGAAACGAAGATCCAAATATCGAGGGTTTCAAGAAGGCGATCGAGTAGTAATAAGATGTAGGAGAGGTGGAGGAAAGTTTAGGACATCGTTTGAGCCTGAAGTATGGGAGATCATTGGAGTAAAAGGGTCCATGATAACTGCGTCCAGAGGTAGACAGAGAGTGACCCGAAATGTGTCACACTTTCGGAGGGCTGGCCGGAGAGAATTGGAAGGAGAAGAAGAAAAATGCGAGATGGAGGATGCCAATGATGGTCCATCAATGATACCTGGAGAGATGGAAAGTACATCCGGATCAGCTGTGACCGAACAAACCCAGCCTAATTGTGTTCCGGGGCATGGGAATGTGCCCACTAGAAGCGTGAGGTATGACCTACGCCCCAATCCTGCACCAAGCAGCAAGCTAAAAGACTTTGGGCCTGATTACAACTTTGGAGGACGGTGTTAAACCGTCCCAAAAGTGGCGGATATACCACCTACCGTATTACGAGTTCCATAGGATAGAATGGACTCGTAATACGGTAGGTGGTATATCCTCCACTTTTGGGACGGTTTAACACCGTCCTCCAAAGTTGTAATCAGGCCCTTTGTCTGTCAAGTTGAATAGTCATAAGCTACATATCATCATCTTCTTTTGATGACGGAACACTGTTGGAGACTGATGGGGACAGTGTGAGAATGTCTCCAGGCGTCTAAAGAGGACAGTGTGAAAAGATGGTGTACCAGTTGTTACCGAATTGCACTGGTTGGGTTTTGTTGTTTAGTTTGTTTCTTTTAGGTTTTTGTTAATCAGTTAATTCATCTCCATGTGAAGTAAAACATGGGGGGGATGTAGAGAATAAGCGGAGAGCCATGCGGGCTCTCCTTGTGTGTAAAACGTGCTCTGCGTGTCCGGGAGGGGGCACGGAGCACCACTATATAATAAAGAGAGAGCTGCGGTGACGCACTCTCGGGTGTGGCTTGAAACATAATAAGTCTCCGTGTGTGTTTGTTAACCGTCGAGGTCGCAAGGCTACAGACATCAACAAAAATTCTGTTGCAGCAACTATGCACAAGCGGATGCTGAGCAAAATGCACTGCGCAAAGACAGCATGTAACGTCTACGTACGTGTTAAATAACTGCCTTCACAGTTAAGGATAAACAGAGGCCTAGGTTAATCCAATTTGATACATATGTGTGCGATAAAGTAACACAGCAATATATTTTGACAAAGGAAGGCAACCGTTGAATGCGGTGCTACAAAGTTGTCATAATTGGGCACATCATCCAGTAACACCCGGAAACCTGCAACAGCCACAGACCTGGATCCGTTTCCAAGCTCTCTCACTACTGAGACAAGCAAACGCTGCTCCAGCCACACGCCAGTGTTGATTTCTTTATCAACACGATGAAGCTCCCGAACTCCAAGGGCATTGACATTGACAGTGGTCAGGAGCCATTACATTGGCCTTAGGGAGTTGCCATGACTATCTGAATGACCGTGGCACCTCGAATGAGGGACCGTTTAGATTCATCGGTGCCTTAAAGATTTTCGATCTCTTTGTAGTAAAATCCATCATTTGTATACTTCAAGTAGGAGAATGTATCAATTTGGTGCAATATTTCTATTGAATAATATAGTAATTGATTCGTGATCTCCCTGTCACACGGTGGCGATTATTTTCTGATTACAGCCCAGTTCTGACATCGAATGCACTAGCAAGAACACTATCAGTCTCTACTCGTATGGGATGGTAACAGGTGTATCTCGAGCTGTATGAAATAGGGCTATTATAAGTCACAGAGAAGTCCTCTAACCGCAAAGAAGAGCGAGATAGCAGCAAGAGTTCCTTGGTAAGATCACATGAATGTAATGTGACATGATATTGTAAGGGGTATTTTATTCCTTATAATACATGGTCCCACACCATCATTTCCTCTAATCTCCGCCCTACATACAATACTTTCTTTATATGCATGGTCTCTTGCTCCTTCTAATAAAAGCCATCTGCTGGTTGCAGGTATGTAGAATAATTGTGAATTCTGTGCTGCTGAAAAAGTAAACCCAGCAATGCGTAATTTATAATTGTCACAAGCTCCTATGTTAGGTGGTATAATGTAAATCACCTTAGATTGTGTGCTATCTAGCAGATACAATTCCTGAATAATTGTAATTAACTCCCAATGTGCAACAAAGGTACTCTATAAATGCCTATGTAACAGCTAATGATAATGGATTACTAGGCACAACACTGAGAGTATATCCAGCAAAGAAAACTAACACATCCTTTAAGGAGCATGTGTAATTTTATGGCAAGACAGAAGGTTACCATTACGCTAAATCTCTTTACCTTGCCACTCTTCTGCAGCACACCTTAAAAGAAACACAGAGAAAAACATTCATATAGAAAACCACCCAGAACCATACAATTGCCATGTAAACCCCTTCAGCATTCCTTAGAGTTTGGTTACGAGCATAGTTGTTATTTAACACACCTGATAAATAACGGTTCTACTTGGTACATTATTTACCAGTTGTGATAAATAACACCTATTATGAGTTTGTGGGGAATAACATGCAGAATTTGGTGTTTAACGCACCAAAATCCTTCTGATACAGTAAATACCATCTGCTTTCTCCCCAGTAAATTTTGTCAGGTTTTTCCTGCTAAAATTTAATGGAAGTTAAGTTATTTAATGCATCCTTTAATTAGAAAATTGTGTTAAATACCTTCAAACTTGTAATTCAAACCCATGTGTAAACAGAGGTTCACATCTGAGTCAGAGTTAACTGTCCCATGCCTAATCAGGCCTTAGTCTCCTCTTGTGTGTTCTGCTCCTCAGATAAAAACTTGTAGATGTTCTTTTGCTTTCACAGACTGTTGCCTTAAGGGTTAGTGTCCAGAGGACTGTAAGTTGGCATTTTAACTTATGTAAGATTTCTTTAGGTATGTATGTATGTGGGTAGGTTTTCAAGTCTTCATTGTAGTACCATGATTGGGTAACTGTAATGCCAAAGCGTATTATTTTATTACTGAAACTACTTAAAACGCAGGTTGTTGTGCACTTTGAGAACATAACCCCTGACCTCTGGTCTCTGCACTGCTCTCCCGCTGTCACTGACAGCTCCAGGTGCCCGAGACAGCACCCCCAGGCACCAGTGCATCTGGTTCGATCTTGTTGCCCGCAGGACCACCTGGGGTTAGTTTCTGCTAATTGTATTCTCTGTTCTGTTATTTGTATTGGTGATTACTCTTTGCTTTTCTCAGTATATATCACTGGGGCTTAAATTAATTTTGTTTGGGTTTGCCACTTCTGGTATTTGGGTTCGAAGTCTCAGCTGTGTCTGCCCCACCTGTTACCTGCTGTTGTTTCCCACCCCTATTGATGCTATGCTCCCTGCCCTCCTGCCTCCCCCACAGCCCCTCCCACCTCCCAGGACTACTTGTGGAGACAGCTGCGCAGCTCTAGTGAGTAGCCCCTGAACTCTGGTCATTGCGCTGCTCTCCCGCTGCTGCCGACAGCTCCAGGAGCCTGGGAGAGCACTCCCAAGCACCACTGCCTCTGGTTCGATCCCGCTGTCGGCAGGTCTGCCTGGGGTTAGTTTCTGTTAATTGCATTCTCTGTTCTGCTAATTGTATTGGTGATTACTCTTGGCTTTTTTAGGTAAATATCATTGGGATTTAAGTTAATTTTGTTTGGGTTTGCCACTCTGGCAATTGGGTTCATGGCCTCAGTTGGTGTCTCCCTGGGATCAACCAAAGGACCCTTTACTTGCTGCCACTGCCCCTTCACCTTCCACACTGCACCACCCATCCACTCCGGTCCCCGTTCCACTAAGAAGACTAAGAACAATCTAGAACCATTGCAATGCATCCTGCTCAATACGCCCTCCCTCTGCAAACACGCCTTGAAAATCTGAAGCACCATCATCACCCTCCCTCCTGACATCGCCTTCATCACCGAGACATGGCTTAACCCACACTCGAACCCTAACATTGCCACCACCACTCCAGAGGGCTACAAGATGATACACCAAGACCCCACCAACAAACATGGCATATGCATCACCATCATCTTCAAGGAAACCATACAATACACCATCACCAACGATGACCCAAATCCTCTCATGGAACACCTCACCTTCCAACTACAGACTGACACCAAAACTTCAATAAGAGGCACCCCCATTTTCAGACCCAGAGGGCTGCAACTAGCTTTCTCTAATGCCATCTCAAACCTCATGCCCTCTGTAGCCATCACCTCCAACCACTACATCCTACTCAACAATTTAAATTTCCAAACAGATGACCCCATTGACACCAACTCCACCACCCTCATGGAGAACCTGAATAACACCGGCCATTCCCAACTGGTCACAGAACCGACGTAGAAAGCCGGACACACTCTCGATTCCATTTTAACTTCCAGAAATAGAATCAAATTCACCCACGTCACAGAACTCACCAGCAAGACCACACCATCATGCACTTCACAATCTTCAATGCTCAATGCACCACCTATGAGCACCACAGACGGCTGCTGGGGAAAGGTAACCTAGACTCAGTGGACACAGGACCTCTGCACCACACAGCCCAGAACATCAGCAGACCTCGACCAAGCCATCCAAGACTTCCCTGCCTGGATCACCAAATGTGCCAGCAAAGTTACCCCACTGAAACCAGCAAAAGCTGACAAAACCTCAAAACAAGTCAGCTTGTTCACTGCAGAGTGCAGAACCATCAAACGCAACTGCTATTGACTCGAGAAGCCAAGACTCTGCACCAAGAACACCTCAGACTGAGCCGCCTCCAGAACAGCCCTCAGCAACTACCACCTGCACATCAAGGAGACCAGGAGAACAGCCATCTCTACCAGCATTGACACAGTGGCCAACAACACAAAAGAGGTTGGTCAAGGAACTCTCCATCCCAAGGCCATGGAGAATACTATTCACCCCTCCCAAGAACTCTGCAACATCCTCTCGGACTACTTCCACAGCAAGATCGCCATAATTTACAATAAATTTGACCCCCAACCCATCACTTTTAGCCTCGAAATCCCCATCCAACCACCAAACACCAGCCGGTCACCTCCTGGTTCCTTCCCACCACCCAGACCACCGCAGACATCATGTCATCAATCTACACCAGGTCACCCACCGACCCCTGCCCCCACCATTTCTTCAACCTAAAAACCAACCTTATCAGCTCAGAGATCACCACCGTCCTCAACACCTCCATCTTCAAAGCTACCTTCCCAGACAGATGGAAACATGCTCAGGTCAAACCCCTCCTGAAGAAACCCACGGCCAATCCCAACAACCTACAAAATTACTGGCCAATCACACTGCTCCCCTATCCAGCCAAAGTACTGGAGAAAGCCATCAACCAACAGCTCACTGAATACCTTGAGTTAAACCACCTACTCAACGCCTCACAATCTGGATTCTGTGCCAGGCAGAGCAGCAAAACCACACTGATTGCTACCACTGACGACATTAGAACTTGCCTTGACCATGGAAAAACGGTAGCCCTGATCCTCCTCAACATCTCCACTTCATTCAACACCATCTCCCACCACACCCTCATCAACCAACTCCACTACATCGGCATACAGCAAAATACCCTCAAATGGATTGCCTCCTTCCAGACAGAATGCCCACAGAGCATCGAACTACCTCCCTTCACCTCTGCACCCAACATTTGCAGCGTACCCCAAGGATCATCGATCAGCCCCACCCTCTTCAACATCTACATGACCCCCCTCATGGACTCAGTATAATCTCCTACACAGACGTCATACAACTAAACCTCTTGCTCACCGAGGAGCCCTCCAGTGCCAAAACCAACTTCTGCAACACCATGACCAACGTGGCCATATGGATGTGCAACAACCGCCTCAAACTGAGGTCAGACAAAACAGAGAACTAATCTTCAGAAAGAACATCTCCGTATGGGACCACAGCTAGTGGCCGGCAGTACTTTAACCAACACCCACACTGACTGACCATGCAGGCAACTGAGGCATCATCCTCGACAGCCAACTGACCATGAAACAACAAATCAAAGCAGTTGCTTCCTCCTGCTTCCACGCCCTCCACATGCTCTGCAGAATCCTCAGATGGATCCCTATCAACACCAGAAAGACTATCACGCAAGCCCTCGTCAAAATCCATCTCAACTATGGCAACGCTTTCTATGCCAGAATCTCCACCTAGCTACTCGGAAGACTCCAGACCATAAAGAACACAGCAGCCAGACTCATCTTGGACCTCCTCAGAAGGACCCACAACTCCACCCACCTCGGAGACCTTCACTGACTCCCCATCCAGAAAAGATGCCAGTTCAAGATCATTATGTTCACCTACAAAGCTCTAATGACCAAGGATCTTCTTACATCAACCATCAACTGACATTCCATCTGCACACAAGACACCTGTGCTCCACCTCACTCACCCTCACATGCACCTCCCGTATCTGTCGCAGCTGCAGCGGGGGCCCCCCCTTTTCCTACATCATCATCAAGACCTGGAATGACCTGCCTCTCCACCTTAGAATGCACCCACATTAGTGGACTTCAAGAAGAATCTCAAGACCTGGCTTTTTGACAGAAGCACAGCACAATTAGTGACCAAATACCCAACAGTTAACCATGTTTTTAAAATATACTGATAATATAGAAATATTACAACTTACAAACATATCTAAAATATAAACTGAAAATAAATGCAAAAAATTAACCATATTAAAAAAATAAAACTGTAATTCAAACATAAATAATAAAAAACTAATAAAATTAATTATGATTACAGGCATTAGATATTACAGAACTCAAACAACAAAATAACAGCATGACAAAAATAAATAAAATATTACCAAAACAATAAAAAAAATACATTATTCTAACTTTTAAAAGTAAAACAAGAATATATTTAAAAGAAATTAAAAAGATCAGTTCAAAAAATTAGGCCTGAAGTGATCAAATTCACTACTCCCACTCCATCCTGTGCAACAGTGTTAGATTTCGGAGTTGGCAGATTTACTATTCTAACTCCAACATAAGCAACAGTAGGGAAAGCACTGAACTTTGAAGTGGGTAGATTTACTATTCCCTCTAAAGTGTGAGCAATTGAAGGGAAAGTGTTAGACTTTGGCAGAATCAGATTACATTTTCCTTGCCCTAAATTAATAAAAATTAATTAAATATATAGGGGCATATTTATACTCCGTTTGCGCCGAATTAGCGTCGTTATTTTCGACGCAAATTCGGCGCAAAACTAACGCCATATTTATACTTTGGCGTTAGACGCGTCTAGCGCCAAAGTATGAGGAAAGAGCGTCATTTTTTTGCGTGAACGCCTTCCTTGCGTTAATGAGATGCAAGGTAGGCGTTCCCGTCCAAAAAAATGACTGCGACACAAATGCGTCGTATTTATACTCCCGGGCAAAAATCACGCCCGGGAGTAGGCGGGGCAAAAAACCCCGCATTTGCGCCTCTTTTTAACGCCTGGGTCAGGGCAGGCGTTAAGGGACCTGTGGGTTCAAAATGAGCCCACAGCTGCCCTCCCATGCCCCCAGGGACCCCCCCTGCCACCCTTGCCCACCCCAGGAGGACACCCAAGGATGGAGGGACCCATCCCAGGGACATTCAGGTAAGTTCAGGTAAGTATAAATTTAAATTTTTTTTATATTTTTTTTGGCATAGGGGGGCCTGATTTGTGCCCCCCTACATGCCTCAATGCCCAATGACCATGCCCAGGGGACATAAGTCCCCTGGGCATGGCCATTGGGCAAGGGGGCATGACTCCTGTCTTTACTAAGACAGGAGTCATGTAAATGGCGTCTGGGCGTCGTTAAAAATGGCGCAAATCGGGTGGAGGCGATTTTTTAGTGTCAACCTGACTTGCACCATTTTTAAGACGCCCTAACGCCATTTTCCCCAACGCCGGCGCTGCCTGGTGTACGTTGTTTTTTTCCACGCACACCAGGCAGCGCCGGTCTGCTAGCGCCGGCTAACGCCATTCAATAAATACGGCGCCCGCATGGCGATTCAGAATGGCGTTAGCCGGCGCTAAACTTTTTGACGCTAAACTGCGTTAGCGCAGTTTAGCGTCAAAAAGTATAAATACGGGCCATAGTTTACACTCTTTTGCTGCTGTTTGGTGCAGGACTCAATAGCCCATTAATATTATGTGGCTGGAGGCAGGAAACTTTCACTAGCTCTATAAAATTACACTTCGAGCCTGTGCGACTGGACACTGCATTGCTGCTGTTTGCGCCAGGGCTCAGTAGCTCATAATCCTGCTTCAGCTGGAGGTGAAGGGTTTTCAATAGCACTATAAAATTGCGCATGGAGGTTGCGGTGCAAGACCTGCCAGTTGAAGACTCAGCCAAGAGTGGGAATGTCTGCCCCTATCCGCAACCTAACGAGGCTCGGCTATGCCACCTCTCAAACATCCAACTTCCAGGTGGAAACCATGCAGCAGCATTGGCCTTGGCTCCTCATGGAGCTGAGGTAAATAACATCACACTGAGGGTGCCCCCAGCAACCTCAGAATGTGCACTATCTGCAGTAGTACACTGTGCACATTCCAAAGGTGCTGGGCGGGGGGAAGGGCCTGCACTGCCCACAATATGGTCATAGGCAGTGCAGGGTCCTCCCTTTGGCCCTAAGCATTGAGTTTTCACCAGCCTTTTCATGGTGGGGTGCCCACCATGAAAAGGGTGGTGGAAACTACACTTGTGCTCAGCGTGGCGGCACTGAACTCAGGAATGCAATGGCTGACCACGACTCCGACCGCCGCCAGCCCATCAGGAACAATGTTCCTGGAGGGTAGAGCGGCCCTACTGCCAGGGTCGTAATGTGGCGGTTGGACCACCTGGAGTGCGGCAGTCCAACAACTACCGCTGCATTGATGCTCCTCAGACCACCAATGTCATAATGAGCTCCTTAGAGCCCGTGGAGGGGAACACTGCTGGTTTGACCAGGACTTAATAGCTCATAATCCTGCCGCAGTTGGAGGTGGAGGGCTTTCAATAGCAGTATAAAATTGTGCACAGAGGTTGTGGTGCAAGACTTGCCCAGGGGAAGACTGTGCCCATCTGCACCTTGATGAGGCTGGGCTGTGCCACCTCTCGAACAATCATCTGCCAGGTGGGATGAGGTTATAACCTGTTAAGAATGGGGAAATGGAAAGCTGCAGGTAACACAAGCTCCAACATCAATGGGGACACTAACGATAGTTTTCTTGAACAAGCAGTAGGTGTTATCAATAAATAAATTGAGTTAGAGGAAACAAGGTTGACTACGAGGGTTGATTTACCAGTGACAATGTATGGAGTACTGACTAAACAGATATAGCTTCAAGTCATGCAAGCCTCTCTTGTTAATAAACGTACACCTGCAACTCAGAAGTTAGCTAAGCATAAGCATAAGAAGGTGATGGGAGTGACAGTGGCATGTGATAAGGGGACTGATACCTGTAATGCCATGTTTCCTGCTTTATCCTCTGATCTTATTGATACGGTTTCACAATAGCATGGTTGCATTACAAAGGGAACCTTTGAGCCCAATTCTTTCAGGGGTTGGATCTACTGAGGTGAAACTGAATGAAAGGCAGGTCTTTAGGTTTGTTGAGCTCTCAGATAACAGCCTTGACAGTTAGGATGGGCTCTCTCTATTGGTGAATCAGCAACAGTTGGAAGGTGATGCATTTGCTGGTGCGCCATCCCCTGAGCAGTCTGGTCATGCACCAGCCCCTGACACAGTGAAGGATAAAGAGGGAGGTTCCTGAGATGGATGCCCCTGTATTATACAATGACCTATGATTAATTAACCTCCCCGGGCATGCCCTTATGTCCTCATTTTGGTGGACGCCCAGCCCCTAGAAGAAGGTGTAACTGAAGATGCTCTGCAACTCAAGAATAATACTATACACTGGCTTTCATAGCATCATGGTTTTAACCTTTTAAATTCTAATCAAATTATTTTTGTTAGAAGGGTATCTTGGATTAGATATGACCCCAAGACATATAAAGACAGTGACACATGAAGGGATGCCATTATTAGTTTTAAAAGGCCTATGTGTGCTAGTAATCTACTTTCATACTCGACAATCCAATGTTCAGGCCAGAAGTGTTTTGGCTCTCCTGCTTAGCTTTTTTTATCAACCTACTGCTCCACACCACGGTCTCCTTGGCTCCAATTTCACGCTGATTGCACTTTTAGCATCTAGTGGACCAATTACTTTATGCAATCGATTTTTGCCGTATTTGTCTTGCCAAGAGCCTGATTGACAAAGGCGCTGCCATGTCTTTACAGGCCTTTTCGGGCCTAGGTAATCCATCTCTGAACAATGAAAACACATTTCTAAGGCTATTAAGGCGCATGTGGCCTTCCCTACTGGGATTGTTAAAATTACCAGTTGGAACATCGCTGGTCTTGCCTCTAAAGCAGGATCTGGTTGTCATTTATTGACATTGTTTGACATTTTACAGCTAGAAACTTGAGAAGAGTCAGAAATTTTTCATGATAGGTATATTCTATCCCTGCACAAGCGGTGAGAGAGCCTTACTCTCTAGCTTAGATTATCATTAAAGTGCAAAGTTATCCACATTGATGAGATCGAGGTGTTAGAAATTTCATTTGGTAATAATGTACAATTTTAATTTGATAAATTTTTATAACAATACATTTTCACATGGACATAATAATAATTTTGTTTGGCTGTTTGATGTTGTTGATAACTTACATAACTTGTATAGGTCTAATGGGCCTGATATGACTATTTGCGGGGATTTTAATGCCGTTATAACTGTAAACTCTTATGGGATATGCTCTATGTATGCTAGCACTTTACCCAGGAGCAGTGTGTGCTCCAACCTAAGAAATATTGAATTGGGTAACTTAGTTTTAGAGCAGGATATTGGTAAAATTCTGAAACAGGATGTTTCAGAGACAACTTTAGTACCAACCTTCTTTGGAAGAGGCTGTTCTTCTGTCATCAACTACATATTTATGACTCAATCAGTGACTAATTTTGCGCCAAAGTCTGGAATTCATGATCTTTTTATTGGGTACCATTACCCTCTCACAGTGTCTGTTATGTTTTCAGTTTCATAGTTTACTTGCTATTCTAGTTCTAGTATTAATTTCCACGCCAAAGAAAGGAGTCTGCGTTTGGTGTGGAAATTACCTAACACAAGTTTGTTTACAGAATCTTTAAATAAGTGCAACTAGTGTGTTTTTCCATGCCTTTCTGTCAGGGTTTCTGGTGGATTGATTGTGGAGGCATTTACAATATTGCGTGCCTCGGCCAAGAGTCCTCTAATGAGCCCTATCCCACATTTTAATGAACAGAGTCCAAAGTTGTTTATTGCGGCCTGTTCCTCTGCTAACAGGATATTGATAAAACCCTTTCTTATCCCCAAGGTAAAGAAGTGGTGGACTCCAGGACCATTTATAAACAAGCTATAAGTGCTAGGAAAAAGGAAATTAGACTTAATACTCTCTGTTACCTCATGGCTGCCAATACGCCAGAAAGTCCAAAGCAATTCTGGCACACAGTAAACTAGATTAGAAGTGGGAACAAGGCTTTCCCTTATGTTAGCTCACACATTACTAGTGAAAAGTGGGTTTCCCATTTCTGAAATATCTACCTGATAGTTCTGTACACCATCCTTCTCATCCTGGCGTTGATGTACCAAGCATCCCTCAAAGGACAGACTTGCAGGAAGTACCTGAGGCCCTGAGACAAGGTCCATCTAAAAAGCACCGGACCCGATGGTGTGCCCATTGATCTGCTAATTGCAACTACGAACTATTGGCCCCCGTAGCAGGCTGTATAGACACGACAACACCAGATAGTTTGGGTAGGGTAAACTAAATGATGTTCTTTATTTATTACGTTTCAGAGTACAGGTGCTAATGCTGTCATTCTCTCTTGTGCGTTGCTGAACACCAGGAGTTCGGGTTGCTCTCTTGGGGTTTAGTTCCCCTCCCAATCACTCCTTTACAGCCTTCATGCATCACCTCTTGGAAGAACATAAAGAATCCCCTTTTAGTGCTGTCTCCAATAACATCTTCCTTCCCTTCACCATTACCTGTGTGAGGGTATTTAACCTCTTTCACAATAGTCCAAATTTTCCATGTTACCAACTTGTGACTATGCAAGTTTCTATGTGCATTGTGTATTCGTCCACCAAGAAACCCACTTCTAAAATGGCAGAAAGGTATGTGCCTTGGGCTATGACTCCCCTTTGGAGTTGTAGCGAATGGAGTCAGGTCATTCTGCTCCCAGGGACCATCTGCATCTTTCGGGAATCCCTTCGGGTCTCTGTCTGTTCTATCCTTGGCTCCGTCGTCCGCTCTGGTCCCAACCTCTTTTCAACACACCTTGACTCCTCTCACTTCCGGGGTCTCTGACTTCTCTCAGTCCTACGAAGTCTCTGCTCTACACACATCCTTCGTCAATTCTGCGCTCCCACTCGCTTCCTCGAGTCCTTCCTCTCGCCGCCCTCTATCTGGGCTACACCCTTTGAAATGCTTCACCGCTTGAATCCCACACACAACCTCTTGGGCTGCTAGAATGCTACCCTATGAGTGTGATTTATGGCAGCAATGTTAAATTCCTTACTTGTTGGAATCGGCTTTTGGTGCAGCCCCTTTGCTTTGTTTAATAATCTGAGCTCTTCTAACCTACTATCCTCAAGGTCGACTTCCCTGATAGCACCTATGTTTAAAAAGTTAATTATCTAAATAACAAATTAAAACTTTTAACAAAGATAAAATAAATTAAAAATAAATATTTAAAAACGCCTCACCCATTTTCCCTATAAACAAAGTCTGTCAAGAGAAAATTGACTTAAGATTACAAAAAACTAAAACAATAAAGTACTATACTTAACCATACAATAATAACTTAAAACACAAAGGAGCAGATTTATGAAAAGTGATGCTGCACATACACATTCATTACGTTGTGTTACTACATCACACAGATGTACATTAACGTCCACCAATATGCCAACCACACTAGTGCAAATAAGGAGCGACCAATGTTGAGTTCAACACCAATATGCCAACCATACTAGTGCAATTAAGGAATGACCATCGTTGAGTTTATGACAAATGCAAACACCGTATGCAACCCCTACGGAGGGTACTCTAACAATACCCAACCTGCCGTGAAAACATCAGATAAAACATTGATACATGGTGCACGGGACACAAAGAATTCTTCCTCTCGCCGCCCTCTATCTGGGCTACACCCTTTGAAATGCTTCACCGCTTGAATCCCACACACAACCTCTTGGGCTGCTAGAATGCTACCCTATGAGTGTGACTTATGGCAGCAATGTTAAATTCCTTACTTGTTGGAATCGGCTTCTAGGTGCAGCCCCTTTGCTTTGTTTAATAATCTGAGCTCTTCTAACCTACTATCATCAAGGTCGACTTCCCTGATAGCACCTATGTTTAAAAAGTTAATTATCTAAATAACAAATTAAAACTTTTAACAAAGATAAAATAAATTAAAAATAAATATTTAAAAACGCCTCACCCATTTTCCCTATAAACAAAGTCTGTCAAGAGAAAATTGACTTAAGATTACAAAAAACTAAAACAATAAAGTACTATACTTAACCATACAATAATAACTTAAAACACAAAGGAGCAGATTTATGAAAAGTGATGCTGCACATACACATTCATTACGTTGTGTTACTACATCACACAGATGTACATTAACGTCCACCAATATTCCAACCATACTAGTGCAAATAAGGAGCGACCAATGTTGAGTTCAACACCAATATGCCAACCATACTAGTGCAATTAAGGAATGACCATCGTTGAGTTTATGACAAATGCAAACACCGTATGCAACACCTACCGGAGGGTACTCTAACAATACCCAACCTGCCGTGAAAACATCAGATAAAACATTGATACATGGTGCACGGGACACAAAGAATTCTTTCACATCACGACTGAAAAGTGGAGTCAAAATCATGCATGCAATCTGCAGTAGGGTACAGTCCTACCTTCTTCATCCTGCCAGTACCAGTGACCTAAACATAGAAAATTCTTGAACAACTACAATTACCGAAAAATCCAATTAAATCTTATCACATTTCATATTAAACGCTATGCAGAACAAAAAAAAAACATTTGCACACACGTCAGTCATCTTATCAAAATGTCAAACAATCATACGCCTCTGCCTGACCTGCAGAATGCGTGAATACAAAATTATTTGGTACAAAGCGTGAAGGCTTCTCCATTTACTGTCTATACATAATAATTCTTTAACAAGCTTCCACTAGAACAGAACAATCTTGCACCTATTGCCAGCCCACCTTCACTTTTCACCAAGAAAAAGGTCCAGTAGTTCTTCCTCTTCCTAGTAGTCCTTCCTCTAGAGTCATTTCCCCGGATGCAGACGTTTCACTGCACACCAAGCACAGAACCCCACTGACAACTCAAAACGAGACTGGAAAACCCTGGCAGGATGCATTCCTTCTCTTCTGGCACTTTCAGCACTGTTCTAGGGACTATTTGAGCCCGAAAACTATGGGCACTGTGAGCGTCATGCCTGTCTCAGTTTTTTAACCAACCCGTGGTACGTGGATGGGCACAATCCATCTGCAGTTGGCTGCACTCGGGTTGAAATGTCCTTGCACCTTCCTCTTGAATCGCAGTACAGAGCACAGTAGAGTTAACAGATGCCTTTTACTCCTCAATAGTGCTGCAGAACCAAACACCAATACATATGTGTCATCCTTCTCGCCCTGAGCCATGTGTCGCCCCAATATTACTGGCATGGGTCCCTTGCAGACCCTCACAGTCTGCATCCGTGTCTCTCTGTGCACAACATTCAGATACAAATTGACACTGTGAAGAGCTTATCATGTTCACGGGGTAAAAGATGTTATGCACTTTACAAGTGTCACAAACCTATACTCTGAGGGCTCTAATTTTACTTTCATGCCCTAGTACATATTGGCAACTCTCCTGGAAGTAAATATTAGATTTCTCTTAGTAACAGCTCTCAACCACTGCCAGAACCCTGCTGCATCTCCACACTGATTCTCTTAACAACTTGTTTTTTGGAGCCACTTAGATGTGAGGTAGTGTTTTTTTCATTTCGTCTTAGGGCCTTAGCTTACAGCCATAGCCTGATGGCTTCTTTAGGTGTCCACCACCACTCTAACTGTAATTAACTGCCGGGCTGCCATACATTCCACACATCCTCACATTGTCACAGCATCCACACTAAATACTCTTCAGTTTGCCCATTCAGCCATTCACAGACACATCACTTCACTACAGACGGTTAACAGAGGCTCCCTATGTAGCACTTTTTCTCCCATACCATTTCCGTTTGAGGTGCTGTAATCCTCGTTTCTTTCATTGAAATTGTCAATTATTTCTTGGTGCTTAGTCACAGCGATGCTGCAGGAAGGCATGTTGCTTCTCACTTAAGTAGTGTATGTCCCAAAAGACTTTCTTGCTTGGGCATGATGGTAAGTTCCCACACTGCCATCGGAATTTTAGTTAAAAAACTTGGCATGTGAAGGGATTGCAACAAGATGACAATAGTAGACAAAGCAATTGTTTTTTGGTCTTGCTGGAATATCTTGATTTACTATGTCTCATTTGCTCAATTCCTTGGCCTACGATTAGCACTTATGTAAATTTGTAGCTGTACATCACCCAACATGGTGACCACTTCAATTTCTGGTTTTCTGGTTTGCATTTTAATATTGATACTTCTGTGAAGAAAATAAAGCACAATAATTGATCCTGTGAACCTGGTCTAAGGGAACAGACTTCTGATTTGGCCTCTCCTGAGAGATTTGCATAATTTATAGAATTGTGCTTAACTTTTTTTCGATCGTTATAAATGTTATTGTATTCCAGTTTCTCTTTGCTATACTGAGGTTAACAATCTTGATGCAGTAAAATATCATGGAAAAAAGCATTGAGGGCACAAATATTGACTTTACATACTTACTATGTTAAGTGCAATAATATCAACTACACTACACACATATAATGTATAAAATATTGAAAAATAATAGATAAGCAGATATATATCTACAAATACGTAAAATTAAATTAACTTTAAAATATAAATTAACTTTCAAAAGTATGTTTCAAATAATATACATATATTACAAAACATTTCACATGCATTAAATAATTTAAAAATTAAAATAATTATTAACTTCAAATAAAATATAAACCATAACGATTAAAAACGAATTGCAATAAATCAACATTTAATAATGTAATAATTTAAGGAACATATACTAATAATATAAATTAAAAGAACCATATATATATATATATATATATATATACATATATATATATATATATATAGAATGCAGCAAATTTCGAACGCGTTGGGAGGAACAATCTGTATGATAGTAAATAATTTTGATTACATTGGAAGTGTCCCGACCTTTCTTGGGATTACAAGAAGTTTGCTGCATTTTATTTATGGTGTTTCCCGACACCATGGTCGGACTGCCACCTTTTGAGCCTCGGTATTTCGGGTTTCTGCAGTGAAATATATATATATATATATATATATATATATATATATATATATATATATATACACACACACACACATTTGGCTGTGTGTTGCAGGGCATGGTGTATGAGTGGATGATTTTTTTTCCATTGTGCTTCGGATTCATGGATCCATCACAGATTTACACTGGGGATCATGATGTGCTCCGCAGTGGATTTGCAGATTCACAGATCATCTAAAAAAAGGATCAATATTTTGCCCATGAGTGGTCCATTACATAAATCTCCATATGACCAGAGGGTCGGGATACCTCTTTACTGGCCCATTATGTGCATTTTTATTTATGTTTTCTCTTTGGGCCCAGCCAAGAAACAAAATGAGGGCCACAACTTTCCTTTAAGATTGTGGTCAGCCAATCAAGGCCTTGCTTTATGCCTGGAAACCACGGGTACATGCTGGTACCTGCGAATCCCCCGCAGGTACCCGCTGATCTGTGAAGGATATGTATCCCTTGATACCTACATTTTTCTTTCTTTAATACCACTAAAACTACTGAACAGATTTACACAAAATTAGAAAAAGGGCTCTTTCTACACAAAGATGTACCATCCTGCAAAATTTGGTGTAATTCCGTTCAGCGGTTTGGGACGTAGTCATATAACTGCAAACTACCCATAGGTATTGCATGGGGGAAAAGCATTTTGTGAACCCCCCTTTTTCTTGGCCCCTGCTTGCTGAATCATCACGAAAATGTTCAGACAGCAGTTAAAGTAAATAGTACACTACTTTTGTAAGTTTTGTGCAGTTTCATCAAACGGCGCCAACATTATTAGCAAAACTATAAACACTTTGGGCCTGATTTAGAGTGTGGTGGATGAGGGTTAGTGCATCACAAACTTGACGGATATCCCATCCCCTGTATTACGATCCTATTATACCCTATTGAGATTGTAATACAGCAAACAGGATATCTGTCACTGCATATCTGCCATGGGCAGTGCAGGCCCCCCGTGGCCCTTGCACTTGTTCTCTGCCCGTCTTTTCATGACAGTACGACCTCTATGAAAAGGCTGGCAGAGAAAAAGTTGTAATCACAGGGCAGCGCTGACTTCAACGACTCCCTGGCTGATCACAACCAAGAGTGGCGTCAACCTGTCGGGATCAGAGATCCTGGCACAGATGGCGGTCCCCTGGCAGTCAGACCTCCAGGGTCATAATGTGGCAGTTGGTCCGCCACAGCTGCGATGGTCCAACCTTCACTGCAAGTATGGCGCTCTTGATACTGCCAGATTCATAATCAGGCCCCAAGTGTATCTCTGTTCAGTACTTCTTGAGTTAGAAAGAAAGATTAATGTATATCTAGAGATGTGAGGGTTCGTGGATCTAACAGATCTCAAACTGAGGATATATGGTTTACTTAAGGCAACCATATTTCACTTGTATGGTCAAATGATGGTGGTTTTTTTTCTCTCCTCTGTGAGTTCTTATGAATTCATTCAGCTGAATGGAGACATAATACTGAGATTGTCGTAAGGAAGGTCCTCATGGATAGTAATATGCTGGCTGTTGGCTGCTTTAACAAATTTAGATAACAAATAAAGAAACTTTCCTCAACTAATTGAGAACTGCTAGGTCTCCATCTATAATGACAAATTTGGTGCCCTTCAGCTATGTATTTTAATACATGTCCCACCCTATTCCCTTAAAAACCCTCCAAAAACAAAAATATAATTATTAAAATATATTAGCAAACACAAAAATATAAACTTGACTAAAAATGAATTTCAGATAAATAACATTAAATCATCATAATGTATAATACTAAAACTAATAAAACAACAAAAAGTTCAGAAAACAAATATTATATACAGCCATATTACATAAAACTTTATCAAGTACTTTATATTTTTAATAAAAAAGAATTGAAACATGCAATATTATGTCCCACAATATTATTATCAAATATTATTAATCAATCGTTAGTGAATGATTTACTATGCTATTATTTGTCTTCAAGATGCCAGTACTATTTTCTCTTTTTCACTCACAGTAGCACTGAAAAGTATTATTGGTTGTTGATGTTGGGTGTTTTGGCACTTTTTTTGCTGTATTTCAAGTGAAAGTTTGAGGGTTGTCTCACTAGAGACTTTGTAGTTGATTTGTTTTGGTTTTAGCTGTGTTCTAGTTTCAGTTTTCTCATTTTGCAGAGCATTCTCTGTCTCAGCTCATATCAAACACACACTGGATATCATTTCCATATCATGCATATTTTATGCTCATCTCTGCACCATACACAGAACACATCTTTAAAACATAGCCTCTCACCGATTGACTGCTGCCCATGCCCTAAGTCTGATAACGGAGCAGTATTCTCTGGCTGGTGTAGAAGCTGAGCCAGGATCTGAGGGAGAAGATCATAGTTAAGATTCTGAAAGTGAATTTATCATTGGAGGAGATGAAATAATGGGCTCTCTTTAAGTGAATCCCAAAAACAAGATTGTGCAGCATAGCAAGTCAGACGTGATTTCCCTTCTTCAGCTCAATCTATGCCATTGAGAGACAATGGTATATAAACACTATCTATGGTTCATCGAGGTGCCATACAAGGCAGTTCACTTGTCAATCCCATCATAGTTTCCAGCTTACTATTCCTTTTTTTACTAGTCAATACTGTACATGTTCACCCATTTACTACTTCTAACTTCTAGTGGATGACTTGTCCCTTGAGGAGTGTGTGCGCTTTACAGTTTTAAGGGACCATGAAGGAACCCTTGCACCTCATTCGAGGACACACCTTTTTGCTGGTCCTTACATTGCTCATGGAACATCAGTACAGTATTAAAGCTCTAATACAACATGTTTTACCAACATCTGACCTTCCATCTATCATGGGCATGTATCATGTGTTTTGTTCTGATTTTCCACTGTAGGAGATGATTTATTAGCAATGTTTTCTGGGAGTTATAGGCTGGCTGTTGTTCAGGAAGTATATATCTAGTAAAGGAACACGGTCGAGCGTCAACAAGTATATGCTATCTAAGACTTCTACAGGGTACATATACAGCTTTATAATGTATACTGAAAAGGGCTCCATTATAAATCCTGACAGTTGTGCAACTTAGGAATGAGTGAGAAGGCTGTGTGACCTTGCTCACTCTCGATTGCATACATGTATTAACTTCTATGCCAAAAATATATGAAGGGATACAACTCTTGATTGCACTGTACGATGTTAGCACTATGGCATGTGCGACACCTTAAAGCAACTGCAAAGGTTTACAAAAGAAGCTTGTTGTAAAGAACTCCAAAAAGGAGAGTGCAATGCTGTGCAATGAAATGAACTCCCAGCTGTGACATTCTCTGACAGACAGGAAGTACATCTGCTCACTACAATTCAGAGAGCACTTCTGTCAAAGACTGGGGTCAATTGGCAGAAGTTTATACTTGATCATACCATGATCATGGGTTTATTAGATAAAACACCAGTTCCGTCAGCTATAATGAGGAGCACATAAAACATGCACTTAGTACAAAATGTTGGCTCTCCACCTGATGCGTTTGGCAGCATACAGTGGTCTATCGTCAGACTACCACTGAAATTCACATGTGCTTCTTCATCTTACTTAACTTTAAGCAGGCTATTATTAGCAATGTCACTACTGTAGAAACAGCTGCCCCCACATCATCTATTGCAAAGGATGTGAGTAGTCTGAAGGGTCAACACTTTGCTGATTATGTTCCTGCAACAGAGAAGAGTCAGCCATATTGAAAATTCAGAGTTTGTGCTCAGCAAGGCAGGATGTGGGAGATCCAGTACTACTGTCCCAAGTGCCTCTATAAAGGAGGTCTGTGCTTTCCAACTTTTTTCACTTCTACCACACGGCTTTGAAGTTCTGGGAAATTTGCTGAAGTTGAACAGACAGTTCTAAAGTGAGTATTCAACTTCACCTCGGTCAGCCTTGATATATACCTTTCGTATGGCTTTTTTTGACTAGCTTATGCTACATTTATAATAATACGATCTGAGCCTGTAAAGAAATAGAAACTGTTTTCATCAAAACGTTTACCCTACTACATCATTGCTTTTCTTTACTAATTACATTTGAGCAAGTGTATTTGTATTGAGTTAAGTAAATGGTGGTGTCACTGGAGGCCTGCTTGCTAGCACTGTGCATTTAGCTAGGTTTTTCTGGAAATGTTTTTTAGGGAATTTAAGAAAATCTGGGAAGTCTTTAGTGAACATTCACCTGCAACCCACGGAAATGTGAGGTACAGTTTTCATCAAGAGTACTGTAGGAATGATATATAGTAGGGCTTTTACTTCGAGTTGCTGATTTTTTATCACATAAATGTAAGGAAATTGAGTTGTGTCACACTTTGGCATTTGCATGACAGACTGAGTAGGATCACATGCTGGGATTCGCATAGGTTAGATCATTCTGGAGTCCCCTGGCTTTCAAATTTTTCTAAATCCTCAAAGTTGGTAGAATTCCCTGGGTACCGGCCGACCTGGGACTCAAATAGAGTAGTCACCGCTCATGACAACTCAGAGGAAATTAATACATACTAACCATGTCTGGTATTGCTGAGTATCCCTTGTTGCTGGATGACCCCAGGCCCAAATATCCCAGCTAAGCATAATTCAAATCAAACCCCTGTTTTTTTTTTTTTATTATTTTGTTTTTTGCATTGTTGACAGAGGGTTGTTTTTTTCACATACAATCAATGTATTCATACAGTGGCAGGTATTGTCTGTATAGCTCTTCACAGTACACATACCAGTTATTTTCTCATGGGGTGTATTAGTCACTTAGGTACACACTATTTGAGCAGCCTACTGCTGTTCATGATGACCTCTTCCCGTCTTTGTTGTCTGAACATCCCTACAGTCCGATGTACTAATAAAGTATTGTAACTCTGTAATTGAACATTTAGGAACCAACTTCCCTGGTGACAGTCTTAAATGTGCTTAGTGTGTCTGGGGGATCCTGAAGCACAGTGGCATTTTCCGGGTTGGCTGTGCAGTGCTTCTGACTGAGGTCAGGGTTTGACGCACTCACGCCCCTAAGGGTGGGCTGGTCATCCCACAGATTCTGGAACTTTCCGCCATCTGACATATTGTTGTGATTGACTATTTTTTGCATAGTCCCAGATTTTTGCCTTCTTATGCTGACCATAACACTCAGCGCAGGTTACTCCTGCTTACTAGTGGTAAAGTGCTTGTGCTCACCTCTCTAAAAATGTTAGAATTTGAATATCTCTAATTGGCACATTTAATTTACCTGTATGTCCCTAGTAAATGGTATCCAATGTATCCAGGGTCTGTAAAATAAATTCCACTAATAGGCTGCAGCACTATTGTGCCTCCCACTAAAGTATCACTGCTAAACATGTCTCCAGGCCTGATACTCCAGCCTGGGTGTGCATTTTTAAAGCGGTCATTTGGACAAGCATTGTGCCAGCCAGGCATAAACCTTCCTTTTGAATACTTATAAGGTTACTCTTAAGGTAGGACCTTATGCCCATAGGGCAAGGTGCAAGGTGTTCAGAAAAATGTGTACATTTATATTTAATGTTTACATTCGTTTACACTGTTACCTTTCATACATGTTGCATTCAGCTTGAAAGTTGCTAGAAAAAGTGTTCAAGGACTCGTTTTATTCATAATTTAAAATCCAATGGAATGGTCACGTTGTATTTTATATTACTATTTTGTATATGACACTTTTAGAAAGTTGTCATTGTTCTGTTTAAAGCAACTGTCCAGCTGTTAACTGATCCATGGTGGCTCCCCTATGGTTAGATGTGTGTTGCTCCCAGACAAAGGGCAAGGGGCTCTGGGTGTGTTTTGGAGGACTCCTCCTCTAACAGGATGGACTGGCAGGCTGTGGCCAGCCCCTTCATCAGCGTCAAAGGATGTGTGCTTTGCCACTGGGACTGCCTTCCCTTTGTCTCTGTAGTTAAACACCAAACCAATGAGAGTAGAGAAACTGACCAAAACTGTTTTATAGGTTGGGACAAGGGTTGCTCTCCACCCTCAGGTTGGTAATGGACATGAAAGTAGACCCCACAGACCTCTCTTCAGAACACTTCTAGACCTTTGAAGATCATAAGAAGGACAGTCCTGTTGTCTGAGACCTGAAGGAAGACTTGACTTGTTTATTTTGAACCCACGATCTCAGAAGTCCCAGAAGTACATCCAAGGGTCAGTTGCCTGACCTCCTGTTTGAGTTAACGGCACAGCTAACCAGTTCCTACTGGACCTGGTCTTGACCCTGCTTCTGACCTCTGTTGCAGTGTGTCATGAACTCTGGGGACTTACCTGAAGTCTTTGTTATGCAAATGTACCATGAATACAACAAGGCTTGTTCCATCTCTCCCAAAAGCACGCCAGAGCCACACACATTTAATGTGGATTACAAATACTCAAGGGAAAATGGGAATGGAAAATGTAACTCATAGGTTTTCCTTTGACAACTATCATAAGTTACATTCTAATACCATATTGTTTTAAACCAAAATAATACCTGGTTTACAAACACCTCTTTCTCAACTACTTTCCTTTACTTTCTTATAATATGAAAGTTTATCTATAAACAAAATAAATCTCAGTGATTACTTTCTATGCTGACATCCTCTCTCACATTACCTCTAACACTCTCTAGGAGGTGAGTTAACAGCACTCACAAATCAGTAAAATTCACAAAATATGTACAAAGTTCAGTCTTTGACATCTTATGACATGCATCCCAGTTCAGAAATGTTCATTCCATCAGATGAAATAGAGTCACAAGCAGATTCTTGCATTAGATTATTAAAGCTCAAGAACAGACAGTCATGGGTGAAAGAATCCCCATCCTCTTACCAGACTCCCATGACCAGTAATAGTGACAAAAGAAGCAGAAATCCAAGGCAATATAAACAACAAAGAATGACTTCAAAACCTCCTGTGTTTCCACAACACCAGTGCAAATTTGGGAAGCAACATGATTCGCTTTTATACTGAAAATTCAATATGGTCATGTGACTAGGCATCTTTCTCCGAAGCCGCCCCTCGGTGCCCCGGGGCACACCTCAGAGCACGGAAGGCCCTGGGGAGCCTTCCGGTGACCAGCATCCTGAACCGGAAGCCCTTCTGGGTGCTGCCGGCAGACCTGGAGCTGACAGAACCGCAGGGCTTTTTAAGAGCCCCAGCCATCATCCTTGGCGGCAACCACCGGCAATGGCATAGGCATCCCAGAGACCTGCCGACACCATTCCAGAGGAACGCAGCCAGCTGATGCCTCGAGAAGCCGGGAACCCGGAGGAAGCCCACGCTGAATCCGGCCACGCTCTGGAGAGTGTGGCCACACCAGGTGCAGGAGGGAGAAGACAGTAGAGGGAAGGGGTCAGGAACGGTGTGTTTGTTTGTTTGGTTCGGTTTCTTTTTGTCTCTTTATTTTCTCCCTGGTTAAATCACGTTTGGGATTTCTTTATTTTGTTTTTGTGACTGAGGGGTCCTGGAGCATAGTCTTGAGTAACACAGCCAACAACCATAGACCCCCTTGTTTGCTCCTTGAGCCTTCAAACAGTGTTCCTTTATGAGCACCAATATGTTAAAAAACCACCCTGAACTCGACCGCAGCGGCAGGAAGTTGGTTAAAGTAGTGTTTCATTTTTATTATATGGCACAATTCAGGTTCAGTTAGGTGGTGTCTCCAGTACTATTAAGTAGGAAGAAGAAAACATTTATGTTGAACTGAAAGCTACAAGACAAGACATATATTGCAACTACAGAGCATGTTAGAGTGCATAGAAAACACATAAAGAGAAAAATAACTAATTTAACCAAAAGGAGGGAGAGAGAGAGAAGACAGAGAGCGAAAAGGGAACGAAGAGAAAAGAAGGAAGGAAAATGCGAGAAGCAATAAAGGAAAGGCAGAAGAAAGCAGCAAAAGGAGATACCAGTAAAAGAAAAAAAGAGAGAGAGAAGAAAGGGATAAGGACAGAGAAAGAGCCTATTCAGACAAACAAAGGAAGAAAGGAGAAGAAGGGGGGGAAAGGCTGGAAAGAAAAAATAAGGAAGAACTACTTACCCACTACCTGTGTTCTTCTTTCCTTTACATGCTCCTCCTGAGTTGACCCCGGGAAAACGAAAGAAAGAAAAGAAGAACAAGCGTGAAGACCCAGATAAGAGGATAGGCAGAAGGAGAAGAACAAACGGCCATCAAAGACAATTTAATAAAGGACTGACATTGTCTTATGTTCAATCAATAAAACTCTTTCGAATGATACATTCGCGTCCCTCCATTTTCTGACGCCTCTTACAGGCCACTACTACAAAAACTCACAAGATGAGGTTTTCAAGACTCACAATATGTTGTTTTTGTTTCACATTTGCATTGTGACTTCCCTATCGATCGACAGTAAATCTTTCAATTCCTCATTTAAGCCTCTATGAAAAAATTGTGGTTTTTATCCTTAGGTAAATTCAACTATAACACTGATCTTTGAAATTGTGTGATATATTGTAATAGTTTTCTCTTCCCTGTTTTAAGCCTAAGAATTGATTATGAATACTTTGTGTCAAAACGCGTTGATCAAAAATTATTTTAATTATTTTTTTAATTTTTGTACATTGTGTAATAGTGAACTATTTTCTTCAACAAGAACCAAAGACCAAGAAGCTGCTTCATCTGCCATGTGGGATAACATAAAAGCAACCTTTGACTCTGGGTTTAGAAAAGCACTGGTGTTTTATAAAAATGCAGACAACATTGATTAAGAAATGTTCCCAATTTCTATGGGATTCCTCCATATCTTTCTACCAGACTCCCACGATCAGAAGCAGTGGCAAGAGAAGAAGACATTCAAGGCAACATGAACAACACATGGCCTCTAAAACTCCAAGGATTCCAAGACTCCAACAGCAGGTTTAGGAAGCGATTTGATTCACTTCACTTTCTCCTTTTATACTAAAGATTCAAGATTGGCACTACCACAAAATCTTGCAAGATATGATTTCCAAATCTTGCAATATCTCATTTTAGTTTCATCTTCACTTTGTGGCAGCCTGGCCTACATCAACTGCTATCTTGGATGAGGCATCACCTCAAACAAATTCCTGCAATGAAAATGCATTAAGGAATTTTGCAGTACGATTCCATTTCCTTTTATTATGGCCTGTTAGCCCACCTCAATATTCTTCTTTACCGTTGTCTGCGATCATGACAGAGTTAGCCTATACCCCCGCAAGGTGTTCCCTCCCAGGTCCTGTACCCTTGACTGCGGTTGAGTGTGCTTATCTGCAAGAAGTGGAACATAGAAACATTTTGGCAACTTTCTGTCTGGAGAACCACTGTTCAAGCCACAGCTATTGACGTGGAATTGGCAGACCTCCTCATCTTGTTGGTTTGCCCTGCTGAAGTGGATCCGACTTCCAGAAAAAATTCTGAATCAGAACAGAGAGAGATTAATTCGGACTGACTCCAAGCAGCATGCTTTCAGTGTCAAGGCTTTCCTGGGCATGGACTTCACCCCCTGGGAGGTTTTCCTCCGTTGTCAATGTTTGCACTGATGACCATTTTTTCTAGATAAAGGTTTCTAAGTCAAGAGGTAAACTTTCTAGTAGTGTGAATTTGGTCCCTGTATCTGACCTGGGCTCCATTGGGGGTGGCCTTGACTATGACCCTGTCTAGCACAACCAGATAACTGCAGTTTCTAATTTGCACTGTTTGGCACTATTTTTAATTGAAACTTAAAAAATTCATATCTCCAGTTCTACCTATTGGATGTTTGCCATTTTGGTGTCATTTTATTTATTACAATATTCTATATTTTTCTAAATTGGCTTTGGATTTTTCTTGTGTTGTGTTTTTACATTATTATTGTTTGTGTACTGCATAGGTTCCTTACACATTTCCCCTAAGTTAAGACTGACTTTTTTTGTCCCAAGCTACCAGAGGGTTCAGCGCAGGTTTATTTAGTGATGTCAGTGGCTGATCCTTGATAAGGACTGTGATTATTATTTGAAGTGGGTCCTTGCCCCTTCAACTAATACAATCCTTTCTTACAAATATGAACTCATTTTTAGATTTTACCAAAACTTTAATATTTGCAGACCATTGTAGGTAAGATAGTGTAAGGAAAGATACTGGCATCCACTCAAGCCACACTGCCCTAAACGCCCTATAGTGGCTGTTTTTCATACATATATAAGGTAGGTAGGTTTCCCTGGGTGTTGAGTCCCATACGTTGTTGCTCTGGCACCACTCTTTTTAACAATTATATTTTAACTTTTGCATCTGACATCCATTCCTTTGGCCTACCTTCTGTGCTTCTACTGAAGACACCCAACTTATCCTGAGGCTAGGTGAAGTCTGTTCTGCTGAATTTCCAGTTCAAGCACGCTATGAGCACAGACGCATATTGGATGGACCACAGTTACCTTCAACTTAACACTGCCAAAACTGAAATGTGGCTGTTTGGCAGACCTTCTAATTAGTTCACTGCATGGTGGCCCAAGAGGCTTAGACCGCCTCCCACAGCAGACTCCTTTGCACGTAACTTGGGTGAGCTCTCTTTCAATGCTCATATTCATAAAGTCAAATATTACTGTATTTTTCTTTATGCATGTTATCGAAACTATCATCCTGATTCTGCCTAAACATAATAAGAAAACTGCTGTGTAGGAAACGATTATCCACACAAGATTACTGTAGCTCACTTATTTTGGTCTACCTGCCTAGACCCTCCCTAACTTACAACACATAGAGAATGGGGTTGCATACCTCCCTCTTGGACTGAGCAACCAATCCAGAATTTTCTCCCATCTCAAATCTCTGCACTAGTTTCAATACACAAATGTTGCATCTTTGAGGCTTTATGTCTCTGTCATTAAGCGCTCCATGCCCTTTCTACTACCTACATGAGCTGTCACTTTTCTTGATACCAGCACAATATGCCTGCTTATATGAGTGTCTGCTCCTTTTTGATCATCTTGACCAAAAGCTTTGAACAGTCTTCCTCTTAGTCTTCAGTCTATTAGCTCTCCCACTCAATTTCACAGACATATGAAAACCCATCTCTTATCCCAAGTTATGGCCCAGTTCTTGCTTCATCTCCTTAGCATCAGGATCCCTCTTCCTGGATATTAGCACGCTTTACACATTTCTCAATCAGTCATATACACACACTGTCAATAGAGAAGGAATCATGGATCTAGACATTCAAATAGGTAAAACTGGAGCAATGATAACCACCTAAAAGCAGCCTGTAACCAAGAGCCCTGCCATAAATGGGTAAGGGTAACCTTACACACAATGCTGTGGATGCAAGGGCAGGGCTCTTAAGAAAATATCCTCAATGCTAGATGCCAGGCAGGCATTGTCCAAGAAGAAATAAAGTCAAGATTCGGGGTAAAAGAGGGAAATGAGAAGAAGAGCTGTATGGCTTCATGGTACTAGTCTAAATGCTTTGTACATTGTGCTGCATTTGTACACCAGATATCATAAATTGACTAGGCACGTACTTAATAAATGATCTCAAAACTTATTGAGGATGGCATCCAAAGAAATATAAATGTATAAGCAAACCCACCATGGTCACTGGCATTTGTCCATGGATGATCGCAATCCTAATCCTACCAAATTCTCACACAGGTGACACACATAGTATGCTTTCATTTGAGTAGTAGATTACATTTTCATCAGAGAGAATGTTATTGTATAAAAGCAACTGCTTTTACTAACATAGTGAGTGCCGGAAAAAGACCTTCAAATCAAAAACACGCCACCAGTGGTCACGTGCAGGTCTTAGACATATTGTCCGGAGCACCTGCAATGCCACACTCTACCTCAGATGTGCTGGTGAGCGCTATCAAGGAACAACTCACAGTACAACTCACAATAGAAAGCTACTACATAGTCCAGTATAAACTGGGAGAGGCTGACACACACAAACTCCTCCAAGAAGCTAGACTTGAAAATGTGTTTGCACATTTCATCATTTTGCATGCCATTCACTGGGCTTGCTTGAGACAAATCATGCACACTTGTATGAATGATTTGCTTTTAAGTTAGTAGAGCGTGGGAAGAACAGTATTGAAGTTCGAGAACCAATGCAAAGCAATTGAGCTACACAACAACCTCTCCATCAGTTTATGAAGGCATGACCGTTGTGGCTTCCTAATTTGTTACTACATGCTCCTTTTTTCAGGTGAGTTCTGATATACGTGGGAGTCCTGGTTGGTGCTCTAATGTCCCTGAAGCCAGACAACAATAAAACAAGGAGGAAAGATGTAACACAGTGCACATAAACAGTAGCGGCATTTTTACTACTCTGCGTATTTGGTAGGTGCTGAAGTGCACCCATGACATGATCTGCAAGGGTGTGGTCATGAAACACATATTCCATAATCTGGAAATCAGGCCGCATGCACTTTACTCACTGATGACAAGAGTGAGGGCCTATCAGTGTAGACAATAATCAGCTTTAACTCCTGGCAGAAGAAAAGGAGGATTGCAAAATACAACAACAACAACTGCCATCGCTACGCACGCTCCAGAGACCGTGTTATCAAAACTGCCCCGGGGCAGACAGTGGGTGCGTTTTACATGCATACCGTAAGATTCTTTCAATTTTAAAACAAATAGTTTCAGGAGAGGCTGTGAAAGAAAATTACCAGTGAAATGTATGCTCAGTTTGAAGTGTGTATTATTAGGTAATATTATGTTGTTCTGTTATCAGAAGAAACCTTTTGTCTAAGAAGTATACCCTGGAATGCAGAAAGGCTGTCAGCCAACAACTGAAGTGCAAAGTACATTTGGAGTTTTGTAGGTCCGGTCATTAATCACCATCAAAATGCCAGTGAAAGCAACATCCAGGGCACGAGTCGAGGCTGAGGAAGGTGTAGTCTGTTCTTTTACAGAATAAGATAAAAATGAATGTCTACTATCCTACTATCGATCCAGCGACATGTGTTGCCCTTTCAATGTTTGTGCTCTCCTCGTTGTCATAACTGCAATTCATGTGTGCCAAAAACTTAGATTAATGTGCAAGACCTATGTAAAATGCCAGAACTCGCATGATTGTCAACTATTGCTGCATTTTTGCTGCATTTTTTTCTGCCAAGTCTTTCACATATGTGAGTATAGACAGCTAGAATCATACCTAGCAAATACCCCATACATATATTCATACATGTATGCAATGGATCCATCCTGAATGCGTGATTAAGCTCAGGGAGGCCCTGAAACAGGATGCATCTTGCTGTTTCAGCTCTTATTAAACACCTTCTAAACCCAGACCTGAGTGCGTGTGAGTCGTTTGGACGCTGTTGTTGGATTTCAAATACGGTCTGCCCCTGATTAATAAATATATATGTGTGCGTGTGTGTGTATACATATATATAGATTGATAGATATATAAGACCATATATATGTGTGTTTGTGTTTTTAGAAATATATATTTATATATAGTATTAAATATTAGTGGAATATATTTCGTTTACATTAAATTAAATTGCTATATTAAAATATTTAATATTTACTATTTTAAATTGTAGTAAAAAACCGACATTTTGGTCTATTTTTGGACGATATTAGAGTCAACGTTATTTTTTTCTGATATTTTTGTTTTTACCATTATAAGTATAGGAGCACAATATTGTGGTAAACAATGTTTTTGACACAATATTTTTGTCCACGATGTTGTTTACCACAATACTGTGTCAGTGATCCACTTGCGAGGCATCACAAATGCCTTACTATCTATGCTTTGCTGCTCCTCTGATACATCTGTACTATATAAACACCCATACTTACATACAGTTTACCATGAAATGCTTTGACTGTGATGCCTTCGACAGAGAGTAAAACGTAATAAAAAAACCTTTTTTGTAAGCGAATGAAATAGATATTCACCCTTACCCTCTCATCCAAAAATGTAAGATTACAGTCAATATCATCAGAAGCATCACCATCATATCTAACAATTAATAATCGTTAATGATCTCATATTTTTTTGGTGTTATAACTAAAACTGTCTCTCACAGTTCTATACTTAACTATCCGTGGTAAAGCGTAGTTAGGTTTAAAATGTTTTCTATGTCAAGGTTTACAGGAATTTTGATTGTCTCTTTTGGTTTTGCTGTTAACTTGTGCTTTATTTAAAATGTATTTTTTCTTTATTTGAATGAAAATTAACAATACATAAATATTTATTAAAAAAAAGTTTATGTATAAAAGTATATACATATATAATCACTGAAAAAACAAAAGTTAAAGGGATGTTTTAGTTGGTTGAAAATGTTAGTTAAAACATAATGTTTTAAGCGCCTGACCATGCACAGGAGTGTCATCAATGATTTCATTTCAGGCGTTACTTTATTGTTATGAATGATGTTAAACAACATGTCATAAGTGATGTAATATGTGACGTAATCAGCAGTGCATGGCGAGGGTGCTAGCTATAGTTACTAGCATTAGCCTGGGATATTATTACTTGAAAAGATATAACTGATGAATTTCAGTGTTTTGTTCTTTTAAAACTGTATGTTTTAAGTGTAATTTTCTTTTGTCTGGAGCAGTTCTGTGTTTTGCTGCCTGCGAGAGAGTGGGCAAGGAAACAGGTTTCTGCTCCCGCTGGGTTGGAGAGCACTACCAGGGAATCCTCAGTGTTCCAGTGGTTAGTGTCGCACAGGACACCGCAACGAAGTCGACCCCAGGAGAAAGGGACAAGTTGCAGCCTTGGGGGATGGGATCCTGGGGCCTGATTATGAACTGGTGGGGAGGGGTGCGCACTCCCACCCCTTCAATTTGAAGAGTTGTCCCAGGGGATGAGGTCCCCGGGCCCTCATTAAGGCTCGGGGAGAAGGACCCAGATGTCTGACGTGGTCAATATGTTTCAGCTGTCATATGTTTTGCCCTGTGGGTCATCATCCTTCGCCAAGACCATTAAGGATCTCTGGCTGTGTTATTGCTACTTCTAGGTATAAAACAAGTACAATTATAGCTTATGAACCTCACACATGCCTATGTTTTACTAATTAGTCATGTAGATTTTCCTAGTAATTTATGAAGAAAATTCTTAATTTTATTAAAGACACGGAGGCGAGCGTTATGCTTTCTCTTTTAATTTATTTTTCAATAGCAGCGCGGTCCAACTACAACACCCAAAAGGCTAAAGAACAGTAGCCAATTGGAAAAGAAAGGTAGTCCATTAACTGACCAATGAATGGCCAGCATGTCCCCTTAGTAGTTATCTTGTCTGCGAACAGCCCTCTTTTCTTGTGCGAGGGATCAGAAGGTAAAGAACATAGGAACAATAGACAATATAATAGAAATTGCCATTAACACTGAAAAAAGTCCTTGTAGAAAGTTCACAGCTTGCTGTAGGCCCTGTAAGGAAACCACGGATTCTGGAGCAGTCGTGGAGAGATTGTTCAAAGAGAAGGTAACCTTGCGAGTCGGAAACCGAAGATTAGGATCATCATTGAGACAAAGATTGCGTAGTGGTAGATGATGCTGTTAGGGAGGGAGAACAAACAAAGTTAATAACCTGTGGTGGGATAATACTCGCCTCTGTGTCTTTAATAAAATTAAGAATTTCCTTCATAAATTACTAGGAAAATCTAAATGTTATGGCAAGAGACGGAGGCTCCTATTATGCTTGTTTGAAGCAAATTAATCACCGAAAACGAAGCATATTGAACAGGTTTGCAATAAAAAGCTTTTTTTAAAACATTATCGTTAGACCAGTCAGCCGATCTGAGAATGTCCTCCAAGCGAGAAACAGCCCAAAAAGTTTAAGAAGCCATAGCTCCTCTGGACAAATGGGCGCCAAAAGCGGAGGTATCAATGCCAGCCAAGGACATAATCCACTTAGCCCAACGGGCTAGTGTAGGAGAGGAAACAGGTTTAAATGGTTTTTGAAAAGATATGAGCAATTGGGAAGCAGAGGATGATCTCAAATTGGATGTCTTAAGTTCATAAATCTTTAGGCATTGCCCTACACATAACTTAGGTTGGTTCAGAAAATACGGGTAGAAAACTGTGGACAAATTAGTCTTTGTACGTCTATGGACTGAAAAAAGAACACCTGTGGGGGTAAATTGATGAGCAGAAATATCAAGTGCTTGGACATCAGAAAGACATTTTATAGAAATAAAACATAATAACATGGTAAGCTTTGCAGATAACATTTTTAGTGAAAGAAGTGCGTTATCAGGCCATGACACAAACATATTTAACACTAAATTCACATCCCATACAGAACTGTGTCTTGTTAAAGGAGGATTACAAAACTTCACTTCCTTTAAGAGTCAGCAGATCAATGGGTGTTCTCCTACTGGTTTTCCGTTGACATAAGCATGAGCAGAAGAAATAGCCGAACAATACAAGTTAATAGTGCAATAGGATTTGCTTTTGCTGGCTTCAGCCGCTAGAAAATTGACTATTGAGGAAACATCCGTTGAAAGGGAATCGATGAGCCTTCCCACGCTCCAGCTATCCCATAAGGACCAAGCGGATTTGTATGCTTTTTTGGTTCCCTGGGCCCATGATTGGTTAATGAAGTTTGTAGCTTCTTCTAAAATGATCGGGACTGAGAGAGAATTCCCGAAATTTTCCAGGCGGAGGGAGTTAAAAGATTGTCGGTAATGAGGTTGTGAATAAGACCTTGGGGACTGGATAGGAGATGAGGAAAGGAAGGGAGAAGGAAGGGGTGTTCTATTGAGAGTTCCAATAGGGTGGGAAACCAAACCTGAGACTGCCAGGAGGAGGCTATGAGGACTAGGGTTGCTTCTGGCGTCTGACTTGGGCCAACAATCTGCTGATTATTATGAAAGGAGGGAAGGTGTAGTTGAGGGAAGATGACCAGTCTTGCGAAAAAGCATCTGATGCTAAGGCTAATGGATCCGGGCACCAACTGAAGAAGAGTGGAAGTTGGGCATTGAAACGGGAAGCAAATAAATCTATTGTGAAAGGACCCCACTTGCGATGAATAGAGTTGAATATGTCGGGGTGAAGTTTCCAGTCGATTGAGTCGTGGAGATGCGGAGAACACCAATCTGCTATGGTGTTTAGGTTGCCCGGTAAATATTCTGCACGTAACGAGATTCTGTTTTGGAGGCAGAAATCCCAAAAACTCCTTGCGAGATCTGCCAGGTGTTTGGAATTGGTGCCCCAAAGTGGTTGATGTAACAGACAGCAGAAATGTTATCCATCCTGAGGAGAATAGGACAAGAGACTTTGGCCCTCATTACAACATTGGCGGTAAAAGCCGCTTACCGCCGTGTAGAAGACCGCCAACACACCGCTGCGGCAGCGGATTTCCGCCACTGCTATTATGACCCACAGTTTTGGATCTGCCAAAATCTAGACACCCACACAAGTCCGCCACACCAAAGGTCAGTGATAAACTGGTGAAAACAAAACCTCCACGTCACGCCAACAGAAATACGTCCACACTAGCACGACACACAAATTCATGCAGCGGTCTTTCAACCGTGGTATTCCATTGGCAGTACACACCGCCGCGCTCATAATCCACACATTAACAAAACACAGCCACATTGGACAAATTGAAATACACACACCTGATACACATACACACACCACTCCCACACACCCAATACAATATAAAACACACACCCACATCACCCACAAATCCTTACGACAACAAATCACGAACGAAAGCCAGAGAGAGACAGCACCAGCAAGAACAACAGCATTCACAGGCACACAACACCAACACCCACAGAACTTCCACGCACCTCACACAACACCCCACTACATATCAGCACACTTATCACCCCACACTCCACCCCACACATCACCTACACCACCCCATGGCACAGCAAAGGCACCCCAGGTTCTCGGAGGAGGAGTTCAGGGTCATGGTGGAGGAAATCGTCCGGGTAGAGCCACAGGTATTCGGATCACAGGTGCAGCACACCTCAATTGCAAGGAAGATGGAGCTATGGCGAAGAATAGTGGACAGGGTCAACGCAGTGGGACAGAACCCAAGAAATCGGGATGACATTAGGAAGAGGTGGAACGACCTACGGGGGAAGGTGCGTTCCGTGGTCTCAAGACACCACCTGGCAGATCAGCGGACTGGCGGCGGACCCCCACCTCCTCCCCAACAACTAACAACATGGGAGGAGCAGGTCTTGGCGATTTTGCATCCTAAGGGCCTCGCAGGAGTAGGTGGAGGAATGGACTCTGGGATGACAAATCTTAACTATTACATCCCCCACCCTACCTGCAAGCCAGCACATACCCCCACCCTCACCCCCAGCACTCCAACTCCTCACATATTTCCCAACATCACAAACCACCCATCCCAACACCAAGCCCTGCATGCAACAAAGCATGGACACCCATCACTAAAGCATGCCCACTGCACATACCCATACACCCCCCTAAACCATCATCACACAAGGTCCCACACAGGAATGCTAGCACTGGGGTACACAGTCAACCACCCATTGCACACCATGCCACACACAGATGTCATGAACATCCTTTTATACCCCTGCAGAAGAACCCCTACCCAACGTCACCGGGCAGGAGGGTCCACACATGTCCACACCAACAGAAGAGGCCCACAGTGATGACAGCAGCTCTGTCCAACTGGATCTAGATGACCAGCCCGGCCCATCGGGGACCTCGGGACAGTCGGTTCCCATCACACAGTCACAGGCCACTACAGAGCTTCCCCTCTCTTGAAACACCAGCACAGCACCCACCCAGCAGGCCCATACCTCCGTCCCCACGTCAATCAGCTGTGTGTCCACCACTACAGGGAACCCAGGCTAACCCACCACCCCAACAACAACAGGGACATTGGCAGTGGGCACACGGTCCAGGGGACGGAGGCCCAGGAACAAAGGGGAACTGGGAGGGCTGCTGTGTGACAGGGGGCGGACAGGCCAAGGGAACCCACTCTCCACGAGGCCCTCTCCTCCATCATGGGAGCCTACCACCACTCCCAGGAGACGATGGCAACGGTATTGGCCAAGTTTCAGGAGACCCAGCGCCTGCAGGAGGAACAGTATATGGGCTTCAGGGAGGAACTCAGAACCATCAGCTCCACCCTGGGCACCATCGTAGGGGTGCTGAAGGAAGTACTCAACACCAGGAGGGACACTGTGGCACTTCAGGGGGCCCCTGACACTAGCATGGACGATGAACTGCCCACCACCTTCGCCGGCGCTAGTGGACAGGACGCCCCACCACACCTGCACCCCACCCCCTGCAGAGGGAGAACCACCCCGCAAACGGTCCCTGAGATCCAGGAACAAGACAGAGCACGATGCCAAGACCCCCGCCAAGAAATTAGACCACCCTGATTGTCATCCTACTGTCCCACTTTGTCACCCTGTCCATACTTAAACTACCCCAGCTCCACTTCCTATGCCCATAGGGGCAATGTACCTGTGAGACTAATAGACTGGATTCTGCCATGGACATTCCTCTGCCATCACCCCTCACCATTTTACTACCCTCTCCAATATTGAGCACTTAAATAAACACAATTAAAGCACAAAACAATCAGGAGTCTGTCTGTGATTTCAAAATAGTGTATTAGCAATTACAGTGACAAAATGCTCTTTCAATTGTAATGTCAACGTACCTATGTCACACAGCTCTAGTCCATGAGGAATCTAAGCAGATGTCACTCAGTGGGACCCACATCTGTGAAATCGTAAGGGAAAGTGACAACTCAGTGACCATACACTGGGTGAAAACAACAGACAGTAGAGAGGCAGTAGTGTATAATTACATGTAGTAGGCAGGTCTGTACTCTTACCTGTGTCTCACTGGAAATATTGCTGGATCACTGAGTCCCTGTTGTTCATGTCTTCTTCCTCTACTTCCTCGTCTTCACTGTCCACAGGCTCCACAGCTGCCACAACACCGCCATCTGGATCATCCTCCTGCAGAAAAGGCACCTGTCGTCGCAAAGCCAAGTTCTGAAGCATACAGCAGGCCACGATAATCTAGCACACCTTCTTTGGTGAGTAGAATAGGGATCCACCTGTCATATGGAGGCACCTGAACCTGGCCTTCAGGAGGCTGAAGGTCCGCTCGATCATCCTCCTAGTTCGTCCATGGGCCTCATTGTAGCGTTCCTCTGCCCTTGTCCTGGGATTCCTCACTGGGGCCAGTAGCCATGACAGGTTGGGGTAACCAGAGTCACCTGCAAGTGGCGAGGGACAACTGTTAGACACGCACTAACCTGTAGGGATGTCCCCAGACCCAGACAGCCATTCCCACTGTCTTGCTTCCAGGTGCTCACCTAATAGTCACACACGGTGCCTCTGGAGTTGACCCATCACATAACCGATGCTGCTATTCCGCAGGATGTAGGCGTCATGCACTGAGCCAGAGAACATGGCGTTCACATGGGAGATGTACTGGTTTGCCAAACATACCATCTGTACATTCATTGAATGATAACTCTTCCAGTTTCTGTACACCTGTTCACTCCTGTGGGGGGGTACCAAAGCCACATGGGTCCCATCAATGGCACCTATGATGTTGGGGATATGTCCCAGGGCATAGAAATCAGCTTTCACTGTAGGAAAATCCTCCATCTGAGGGAAAACGATGTAGCTCTGCATGTGTTTCAGAAGGGCAGACAACACTATAGACAACACGTTGGAAAACATAGGCTGGGACATCCCTGATGCTATGGCGACTGTTGTTTGAAATGACCCACTTGCAAGGAAATGGAGCACTGACAGCACCTGCACTTGAGGGGGGA
Source organism: Pleurodeles waltl (assembly GCF_031143425.1). Taxonomy (NCBI): domain Eukaryota; kingdom Metazoa; phylum Chordata; class Amphibia; order Caudata; family Salamandridae; genus Pleurodeles; species Pleurodeles waltl. The sequence goes on from NC_090436.1 coordinate 731,346,812, forward strand.
TTCCTGTGGGATGGCGGATTGCTGACATCAGGTCTGGCTCCAACGGGGTACACAGTTCCTGGATTGTGGCACGGTCAAGCCTGTATGTGATAATCACATGTCTTTCCTCCATTGTCGACAGGTCCACCAATAGTCGGTACACCGGAGGATGCCGCCATCTCCTCACATGTCCCAGCGGACGATGCCTATGAAGTACAACAGCGAGCACAGAGTCAAACAACTCAGAGGTCCGTACCCACAGTTAACACAGAACACCATTCATACACAAAAAGTGGCCTGTATGTGTTTTGAGTCTAGGTATGTGTGACGCAGCTGAAAATGAAGCCATGTGGGCCCCTGAAATGGCAGCTGCCTGACCTCTAAAGTGGGACAATGGGATGTGAGGTAACTGCGCTGGCGTTGTACACCGTCGCGGTAGGCGGTCGAAGTCCGTGGCGCAATGCTGCATTGGTTAACATTGGACCCTATGGGGTCCTCCAGACAAACAGGTAAGTACACAGGGAGCATGATGTATGGGCTGTGCCTGTGTGGAGAGGGCTGGATGTAAGAAGGAAGGGGGGAGAGTTCAGCGTGCATGAAACGACAGTGAATGCATGTGCCACATGGCAAGGGTAGGGATGGGGGCCAATCACTTTGACGGTGCATTTGGTAATAACTTACTCTTCCCCCTGTACATTTCATGTAGGTCAGCGCCCACCAGAAAAAATTGTTTGGCGTGCCATCGCCAAGGACGTCCGGACCCTGGGGGTCTACCACAGACGAAGCACCCACTGCCGGAAAAGATGGGAGGACATTCGCCGCTGGGGCAAGAAGACGGCGGAGGCTCAGCTGGGGATGGCCTCCCAACGTGGGAGGGGTGCCCATCGCGCCATGACCCCCACTGATGTTCAGGATCCTGGCGGTGGCCTACCCGGAGTTGGATGGGCGCTTGAGGGCATGACAGCAGCAACAAGGGGGTGAGTACACTCTCATTCTGCTGATTTTGCGCGCAGTGGAGGGATCTGGGTGAGGGAGGTGGGCTGTGGGTTTCCCTAGGCCAGGGCGAGTTCCGTAGGCAAGGTCCCTCCATAAGGCAGGCCATGTGGCACCCCACCCCACCTCTGTAGAGTGCCAAGTACACCAAGTACACCTAGTCATGCCCCTGTGACATCTATGTGTGCAGATGTCGTCCATAGCCTTGTAGGCCATTTCCCAGGAATTGAACAGTGTATCCCAAGAGCGCGGCGTAGTGCAGGGGGCTTCTGTGTCTGTCGTGTCCGCCAACTGTAGCGGTAATGCATGCACTCAACATGTCTTTCTTCTGTCGTCCCCCCTCTTTTTGTGGTCTCCCTGTTCTTGTGTGCATTAGCATCATCAGGCGGAGGAGCAGTGGCACCAGAGCACCAAGGAGCTGCATCCCACATGGCCATGGAGGGCCACACTACGGACTCGGACTTCACCAGTGGGACGGAGTGCGAGGGGAGCTCCACGGCGGGGACAGGAGCTGAGACCAGTGACACGGACTCGTCCTCTGATTGGAGCTCCCTTGTGGTGGGGGCAACATCTGTGCCACCCCCATCTACAGGTACAGCCGCCACCACCCCTTCCAGCACCGCCCTCCCAGCAGCCCCCCAGCCTTCGCCCCGTGCCCGCTCACCCAGGAGGGTGGGCATCACCTTCGCCCCAGGCACCTCAAGCCCTGCCCCAGTCACCCCTGCTGCCCTCAGTGAGGAGGCCATTGACCTCCTCAGATCTTTCACTGTTGGGCACTCTACCATTTGGAATGCCATCCAGGGTGTAGAAAGGCAGTTGCAACAAACAAATGCATTCCTGGAGGGCATTCATTCTGGTCAGGCGGCCCTTCAGCAAGCTTTTCAGACTCTGGCCTCAGCACTGATGGCAGCCATTGTCCCTGTGTCTAGCCTCCCCCCTCCAACTTCCTCTACCCAGACCCAATCCCTGTACCTCAGCCTATCCCAAGCACACCTACAGACCAGCATGCACACACGTCAACACACAAGGGAAGCTCAGGCAAACATAAGCACCACACATCCCACAGGCACTCACACAAGCATCACACACATGCAGATACACCAACATCCACTGCCTCCACTGTGTCCCCCTCCTCCTCGTCTCACTTCTCCCTCCCTGTCTTGTCTACACTCACACCTGCATGCACTACCTCTACAGCCACTACGTCCCTCTCCAGCACACCCACCACCACACCCCGCTCACGTGCAGTCACCACCCCCACTACCATTCACACGTCCCCTATGTCCTCTCCCAGTGTGTCTGTGACGCCACCTCCCAAGATACACAAAAGCAGGCACACACCCACCCAACAGCCATCCACCTCACGACAGCCTCCAGCACATGCACCTTCACCCAAAGTCAGCAAACGAACACCTCCTACAACCACCACCTCTTCCTCCACTCCCAAACCCCCTCCAGCTACCCGTCCCAGTGTGTCAAAAAAACTTTTCCTGTCCAACCTTGACCTCTTTCCCACACCTCCCCCACCCCGTCCGTCTCATAGGTCCCGAACTAGCACCTCAGCCACAACATCTCCGGGACCAGTGGTACCTGTAGTCACCGGAATCTGGAGTGCACCGGCCACCAGGGCAGCCAGTGTGGCACGGAGCCACAGCACAGACAGTCCCCCACCTGTGAAGCATCAGAAGTTGGCCAGTGCCCGGCGGGAGAGGGGGAAGACTCCAGCCACCAAAGCTGCTCCCAGGGGTCCCGATGGGAGAGTGGAGTCAGCTGTGACACCTTCCAAGGTGGGGAAGGGCCACAAGAAACCCAGCAAGTCTGGGAAGAGCAGAACGGGGGAGAACACCGCCATCATCCCCGCTGCCCAGGAGGCCACCTCCAGCACCAGCCCAGCTGCCCGAAGCAGGACCGCCAGCACACAGCCCACCTGCCCAGGACAGGACTGCCAGCACCAGCCCACCTGCCCAGGACAGGCCCGCCAGCACCATCCCAGCTGCCCAGGACAGGCCCACCAGCACCAGCCCAGCTGCCCAGAACAGGACCGCCAGCACCAGCCCACCTGCCAAGGACAGGACTGCCAGCACCAGCCCAGCTGCCCAGGACAGGCCCGCCAGCACCAGCCCAGCTGCCCAGGACAGGACCGCCAGCACCAGCCCAGCTGCCCAGGACAGGCCCGCCAGCACCAGCCCACCTGCCCAGGAGGCCACTGACAGCACAAGCCCACCTGCCCAGGAGGCCACCGCCAGCACAGGCCCAGCTGCCCAGGAGACCACCGCCAGCATAGGCCCAGCTGCCCAGGGGGCCACCGCCAGCACAAGCCCCACTGGGCCATGAAGGACCGCCAGCAAAAGCCCCTCTGGGCCATGAAGGACCGCCAGCACAAGCCCTGCTGGGCCATGAAGGACCGCCAGCACAAGCCCGGCTGGGCCATGAAGGACCACCAGCAAAAGCCCCGCTGGGCCATGAAGGACCGTCAGCAGCTGAGTCCCTGCAGTGGAGACTGCTGCCTCAAGCACCGCTGCACAGGGCACCGCCATCTCAAGCACCGCTGAACAGGGCACCGCCGTCTCGAGCACCGCTGAACAGGGCACTGCCGTCTCAAGCACCGCTGAACAGGGCACCGCTGTCTCAAGCACCGCTGGCCCATGAGCGGCAAGGGCACTGAAGCAACTGAGTCTGTCATGGGGTGAATGATGCACTCTGGGCACAAAGCCCCCTCCAGAACCAGTGGAGTATCACATCCACTACCTATGTCCTTAGCAGGATGAAGCACTCTGGGCACAAAGCCCCCTCCAGAACCAGTGGAGAAAGGCATCCAATACCTCTGTCCTTAGCAGGATGAAGCACTCTGGGCACAAAGCCCCCTCCAGAACCAGTGAAAATTGCCATCCACTACCTCTGTCCTTAGCAGGATGAAGCACTCTGGGCACCATGCCCCTCCAGAACCAGTGGAGACTGTCATCCACTTGAGAGACTGTGACTTTGCACTCCCCAGGATTGAACAGTGGGCAAACCACCCACTGTAGAGATTTGAGAGACTGTGGCTTTGCACTCCCCAGGATTGAACAGTGGGCATGTGGCCCCATCGTGGATTTGGCGTTGTGCACTCAACCGGCTGAGGTGCCCCCCCTTTCCCTCCCCCTGAGGTGCCTGTTTAGTTGCTCTCTGATGCCCCTGCAGTGTTCTCTCCGTCATGGTCGGGGTTCTTGTGTGGGCCTCGCCTATACCGTGTAGTCCCAGTGTTTCACGGACTTTATTAGAGCACAACCTGGACTGCTATGGTTGCTATATATTTTGTACATGGTGTATATATATATATATTTCTGCCTACTTACTTTTAATATATTACAATGGTTACACTCATTTTCTATTGTCTTTGCATTCTTCTGGGGGATTTGGGTGGGGTGTAACTGTGATGTATTGATATGCATTAGTGTGTGTGTTGTAGTGGGTGAGGGTGGGGGTGTTGCGTGTGTATGTCCCTGTTTTTTCCCTCACCCCTCCCCTGTGTCGTAGGTGCAGTACTCACCGTGGTCTTCGCCGCCGGCGTTCGTGCTCCTGGTAGAGGAGCAGGAAGACTATTGCAGGTAGAATTTGGAGTTCCCGATCCATGGCGTCCTCGTTCCTCGTGGGGTGTGTAGAGGTGAGTGTTTTTCCTTCGGTATTCCTGTTTCTGCCGTGTTTTTATCCGTGGTGAATCCGCCCCGTAAAAGGTGGCGGATTGACCTGTTGTGATACTGTGGGCGGTACATTGTCCTCCGCCTGTCTGTTGGCGGTGACTGCAAGCTGTTTGTTTGTACCGCCGTGGCAGTCGGAGTGTTAAAGTGGCTGTTTTTGTTGGCGGTTTCCGCCAAGGTCGTTATAGCAAATTTTTTGCCGCTGGCCTGTTGGCGGTCTTACCGCCGCTTTATCACCGTCCGCCAGGGTTGTAATAACCGCCTGTGTCTTTTACCAGGCTTCTGATTGCAAAGGAGCCGGCAAGCATCTCTAAACAATTGATATTCCTCCAATTGAAATCTGGCCACATTGGGCACCGCAACACGAAAGACTTGCGCCCGATTCCAATACACGATCTGGGGCTGAGACAAAAATGGTTCTTCCGTTCCAGGCGTCTAAATGATCTAGCCACCATTGTAACTCTATTTGAGATTTGTGGTCCATGGAGATGACATCTGAGTAGGCGAGGCCTTTTTGAAGATGTCGGACCTTTAGTCTTTGGAGGGCTCGATAATGAAGAGGTCCCGGGAATATAGCCTGAATGGAAGAAGAAAGGAGACCGACTATTCTGGCTCAGGCCCTGAGAGAAAAATTGTGAGAGCGTAGAACCTGGAGGATTTCTGATTTGATGGACTTTACCTTTGCTGAAGGTAAGCGAAGAGTTGCCGAAACTGAATCCACGGAGAAACCCAGAAATTCTATATTTTGTTGTGGAATCAAAACAGATTTTTCGAAGTTGAGAATGAAACCGAGGTCAGATAGGAGAGAACAAACTAGATGGATTTGAGATTGAAGAGAGGATAGACTTTGATTCATAATAAGAATGTCGTCCAAATAGATTAGGAGCCTGATTCCTCTGGCTCTGAGATGGGCTACCACTGGTTTCATTAGTTTGGTAAAGCACCAAGGGGCGGAAGACAGCCCGAAAGGGAGAGAGGAAAAATGAAAAGTTTGGTTGAACCATAGGAACTGAAGAAACTTTCTGGATTGAGGATGAATGGGAACCGTGAGGTACGCATTTTGGAGGTCTAAACGAACCATCCAATCTCCTTGTAAGAGTCTCGGAGATGCAAAATAGTCTCCATCTAGAAGAGTCTGTAGACCACAAAGTGATTGAACTGTTTTATACTGATGACTGGCCGCATCTTTTTGTTCTTTTTCTGAACAAGGAATACGGAACTGAGAAAACCTGAAGGGTCTGGAGAACAAGGGACGATAGCCTGTTTTTGAAGGAGGGATTGGATTTCCAATGAAATCAAGCTTGACATTTCTGTGGAAAAACGTGGAGGACAAGGAAGAGTTAACTGAAAAGGCTCTGAGTAGAGTTCTATAACATAACCCTGGACGGTATTTAGAACCCAGGGATCTGTAGTTATAGGGTGCCATTTTGGAAGAAAAAATCTCAGGGGACCTTCTACAGTAGGAAGGCCAGAAGGGAGACTTACCTGTTTGGGAATTATATTTGGATGCTCTGTTGCCTCTGCCATGGTATCCCCTGCTTCTTTGGGGGTAGAACTGTGTTCTGTATTATTGATACGAAGATTGGAAGGGGGCACCGTAACCTTGAGTGTAGGATGAATGGCAGGCAAAGCGGTTCCTACCTCTGCCAGCCCTTGCAAAAACCCGACCAGCAAACATTTTGCGTGGAGATTGTTGGGCCTTGTCCAAAGATGCAAAGGTGGCCACGTACTTGCTAAGCTCCTTAATAAAAGGAGTCTCCAAAAAGCATACCATCAGCTTTAATGCCTGGGTCAGAAACCGCTAAGTTTACCAATTTTGGATCCAGCTTTAGAAGAAGTCCTTTCCTGCGCTCATGTGTTATTGCCGCATTAGCATTGCCCAGTAAGCATACAGCATGTTGAACCTATAACAAAAGTTCTTTGGGATTCACAGGAATGTGGTCTATTCTGGCCGATTCAGCCAAGACAAAAATGCGTGTCAGTGAACCAAAGACATCTAGGAGTTTATCCTGGCAGGTAGACCATGCCTTGTCCACTCCCTTCCGTGGATCTTTATCAAATGTGCTGAAAAAGGTAAGAAGTAAAGGGTCAATAGTGGGGATTAAAGAAATTTTGGAATGGAGAGAAGGACGTGGGCATTCAGAGCAGAGCTTAGCTCTGGTTTGTTTATCTACAGAGGTACGAAGACGTGATGCGACATATTCGCCCACATGTTCAGCAGGAAACCATTCAGTGGAATGAGCGTGATGGATTTCAGATGGATCAAACATAGGGACTCCTTGAGAATCCGAAATGAAGGAAGGTTTGGAGTGAATTGGTGTGGACGGTGTGGACGGTTTGGACTTTTTAGTAGGAGGACCGCCAAAAGGATCCTCTGTATCATCATCAGATTTATCAGCCTCCGAGGCTGCATCACCCATGTCGTCATCTGTGTCCATTATTTTGGAAATTATTATGGGAGAAGAAATATGTTTGGTCTTTTTATGGCATTTAGAAGACAATTTTATAGTAGAATTCCCCTCCTTCAAGGGAGGCCTGTGAGGAACCACGTCCTCTGTCATTTGTGAGGAAGAATCACCAGTCAATAGCACCATATTAGTGGAATTTTTTGGTAAGGGGCACTTACTGCTTTCCCCCACAGATTGGGCCAAAAACATCTTGGACACAAGATTAAAAACAAACTTTTCTAAATTTTTTGAGAGTTTGCCCATGGAGGCAGAAACTGCCTGTTCCACTGAGACTTGTATAAAGTCATTCAAACTGTCTTTGACAAACTCCTCGTCATCATTCAGGATATGAGCCACAGGAGAACTGTCTAATTCCATAATAAACTAAACTGACACAGGGAGCAGGCTGAAACAGTAAAGAAAGGATTAAAAAATGGAAGGGAGTCACCCAAAGCGAAACTCCGCCTATGGGCGGGGAAAAGGGAATGAAAATTGAGCCAGAACCGACCAGGAGGCTTTGCTCGGAGACGAGCGTGAAGAAAGAGGTGAGTTGGGGCAAAATGCGGGCTGAAAATCGTGCTGGTAATGAGCAAAAACGAAGAGCAGCAGAAGAACGTTTTCCTCAGGTGCCGTCAGCAGAAAAATGGCGACGCGTGAGAGAAACCGGTTAAAATGGAACACGGAGCGTGAGGGAAGCGCAAACAAGGCAAAAGTACAGTGCAGCTACAAGGCGACTAGGCGGAGACGTGCGAATGTACAGCGCAAGATAATTAAACTCTAAACACAATTAAACTGTTGAATAAAACAAACGTTATACAATATTAGGAGGTGTGGAAAAGTACTTATCTTGACCGCGAGCAGCAAGAAAAGAGGGCTGTTCGTGGACAAGATAACTACTTATGGGACATGCTGGCCATTCATTGGTCAGTTAATGGACAACCTTTCTTTTCCCATTGGCTACTGTTCTTTACCCTTTTGGGTGTTGTAGTTGGACCACGCTGTTATTGAAAAATAAATGAAAAGAGAAAGCATAATAGGAGCCTCCGTCTCTTGCCATAAAATTAGAAATGTGTGCATATTTAGGAGTAGTATTTCCACATTGACTAAGTTCTGTGGGTGAGAAAAAACATTTAGCCTTGCATCATGCGGTAATCAGAAAACTGATGTGTTTTTCCGTCTGTTTAAAAATTGCTAAAATATATAACAAACAATTGAAAATTCTGCACACAGTGACACCCATTGCACAGAATTTGCTAGGTGATCGGTCCCACTAAGTGTACACAAAATTATTGTTACTCATATTTTGGTCTTACCCATCAGTGAGGCTAATCGCTCTTAACCCGGGAAAGAGGAGAACATTACCCTGTAGTCACACCCTAGAATACACAAGATATTTGCGAGCTTTTATAAATAGGCTATTTATTTTGTGGTTTTACTAATATTTTAAGGCTTATAGATCATTATCTTAGCCACTTATTGCATCATATATATTGTTTACAATTGTTTTTAGAAAAGTGGCTTGCACTATGGGATATCTCAAAATCAAAAAAGTCAAAATAATGTAAAAACAGGATAGGTCATCTCTCTGGTATCACCAGCTAGAGGGAGAGAAGATGCATTTAGTCTAGTGCTGTTAGTCTTCAAATAATTATCTCTAAATAGACTATAGTAGCAGTACTGACAGTGGCTGGTACTAGAATAGCTCTAGCAGCACTACTGATATCTTCCAAAATATAATGCTGCTGCTGATTGCAACCTTCTCGTCCCTTAACGAATACCGATGACACTTCCCTCTGCTTATTTAAACAGGTTTGAGTGAGGCAGAACTGGTATATCTGCATGATGTGATCGCAACATGTCCTAAACCATCTAGTAAAGATGGAGATTGGCTGCGGTATCCATTGATGGCCATACTGGAATTCTTTTCTTTCCAAAAGCTCTACCTATGGAAAATGCACTGAGATACCTCAAAAGTCTTTAGTACCAATATGTTTTCATTTTATATTTAAATAAAAAAACTGGGGGGGCTGGCAATATTGACACTGCTTCCTACTGTTTCTTTTTAAACTAATTCAGGCAGGACACAGATGACACATCAATGTCATGTTATCTCAACACATTCTATCACATCTAATATGGATGGAGAATGGTCACGGCATGCACTGGTGGCCATATAGGAATGGTGTGCATTCAGATGTTATTGCATATGGCAAATGCATTAAGGTACCTTAGAAATGGTTAATACTGAATAGCAAACTGATACTAAGATTTTTTTTACTCCGATATTCAATGTTTATCGATCACTATCCATTTTATCGCAAACAAAAGAAGGGCTATTGGGTATGTCCCTCAGTCTTATAATACCCTATTCTCTGTGGAGGATCTTCCAGTTGCTGGGGAATATACCTGACTAGGTTTAAGCTCTTGCACACAGAGACAAATTAACTGTAAAGCGGGCGAATGCATTTGCCATATTAGCTGAATGATTAATTAAACATGTCATCAAGCAAACGTTTGAAGTTAACGTAGAAACGTAGGCTAGAGCTGATTATGCAATCTTCAGGTCTTATCACACAAATTTTGTATTCATGCATGCTACATGTGCTTTGTAACAAGGATTCAACCAACGTGCATTTTGCCATATGATGGTGGGCAGGCCTAGGATATTTTCAAGGCTGAAATATAAACAAGGACTACAAGGCAAAAACAAGGAAAAACACAAGACAAAGAGAAAACAATGTATAAGGAAAATGTTAAATGACTTCTGATGAGTATAACATTTAAAAGTGCATGAGCACAGTGGGTGGAACATAGCACAACTGCATAAGAAATCCTTGAGGTTGTGACAAACCTGTGTGGACAAAAGGTGGACCTTCTGTGAAAGTGAAGTACATAAGGCTGGTTATTATCAGTAGATCTTAAAACAAAAGCAAAGTTAGTCAAAAAAGGAATGTTCTTAAACAGTGTCTTGTGCAGTTTCCAATGTGTAGGGGAGTTTATTAGAAACATGTTAGTGTGCCTAATGAAAACGGAGCTGGTCTACATCTTGGTTTGGATTTAGGAAAGGAGTGTAATTAGTAAAACAGACTTTGGCACAGTGATATTAAGACTAGGGTTCCATAACAATAGATGTTGTTTTTATTCTATGCAAAGTCACTATTTGCCCCTTGTTCATGCACTTCATCATCTGCACCAGTGTCACTTAAAATAATATTTTGTTATCATGCAGCTATATGATGATACGTATTGAATTGTGAATATAATTGATTTCCTTTTGCATAAAAGACGGCCCTGCTCTAGTATTTATTGTGTTAACTAAATTACTAAATTGGTTTTGGGCACCACATGCAGTACCTATGGAAAAGAGTCCCAATACACCAGTGCTTTAAAACTGATTCAAACACAAATCATCAACTTAACTGCAAAGCAATTCCCAGTATATTACTGAAACATTAATTATGCATCTAATGATTCTAACTATGACACTTTCTCTGTGGTTGCTACTGGTGATATGAAATCCTTATTGGAGTTTTGATAAACTGATACGTTGGACCTGGCCCTTTTTGCCTCCTTCCTCCTACTTTTTCTGACCTGGTTTTGTTGGCTTTACGAATCTGGGCTCTATACTACTGCTAACCAGTGCTAAAGTGCATATGCTCTCTGTCTAAATTGTATTGGTGATTGGTTTATCCATTAATGGCATATTTGATTTACTAGTAAGTTGCTAGTATAGTGAGCCATGTGTGCCCAGGGTCTGTAAATCAAACGCTACCAGTGGGCCTGCAGCACTGATTGTGCCATCCACAAGAGTAGCCCTGTAAATATGTCTCAGACTTGCCACTGCAATGTCTGTGTGTGCAGTTGTGCACTGTCAATTCGGCCTAGGAGGTGTACCTACTTCTCTGGCTCAAACCTTACCTTGTACTACATGTAAGCCACCCCTAAGGTATGTCCTAGGTAGCCCCATGGACAGGCTGCAGTGTATTTAAAAGGTAGGACATGTACTGGTGTGTTTCACATGTCCTGATAGTGAAATACTGCCAAATTTGTTTTTCAGTATTGCAAGGCCTATCACTCCTACAGGGTAACATGGGGATTGCCTTTAAATATCTTTCAAGTGTAATTCCCCATTGGGAGCAGATAGAGATATGGAATTCGGAGTCTCTGAACTCACAATTTAAAATACAGCTTTTGGTAAAGTTGTTTTTTAGACTATACGTTTGAAAATGCTACTTTCAGAAAGAGGACATTTTCTTGCTTAACCATTGTGTTCCTCTGCTTGGCTGCTGAATACACGTTTGGTTCAGACTGGCAGTTGTTCTGTTTGTGAATTCACTCTAGACAGTGACACTAAGGGAGCTGAGGTGTGTCCTGCATATCCTAATTAGTCTTCCTGAGTGGGAGGGAAGAGCTGACACCTGCACCTGAAAGGGCTGTGCCTGCCCTCACACAATACAGTCTCCAAGCCCCTAGGGTGTGTCTAAGGCAGGGCAAGGAAGAGGCAGGGCCTTGTGCACTACAAAGACTTTCCTTTGAAGTTTGCCTACTTCAAATGCAGAAATGAGTATAAGTAGTGGACCCAAAACCCCAGACTGTCATATTATTTCGGAATCAAGCACAACCTCTGCCAAGGAGAAGAGATTGATGCTTGAGGAAGACCTGCCACTCTGCCTGTTGATATGCTGTGCTGGCCTACTGCTGCTGCCTCCACTTTCAGAGGGAAAGGGCTAAAGTTTGCTTACTGAAAACCTGCTTCTGAAGTTTCTCCAAGGGCTTGGACTGAGCTTGCCCCCTGTTCTGAAGTCTCAGGAACATCAAAGACTTAGGGGGTTATTACAACTTTGGAGGAGGTGTTAATCTGTCCCAAAAGTGACGGTAAAGTGACGGATATACCACCAGCCGTATTACGAGTCCATTATATCCTATGGAACTCGGAATACGGCTAGTGGTATATCCATCACTTTACCGTCACTTTTGGGATGGATTAACACCTCCTCCAAAGTTGTAATAGCCCCCTAAATCTACCAGTACCTGGGCTATTCTGCAGAGAGTACTTACTTTCTATGTGGTGCCAATTCCGGTCCCTGGGACCTTAGAATTGGAAACTGGTAACCTGAGAGGGAAAATCCATACACCGCTGTGTGTGCGTCAGAAAAATCGACACTGAGCCTGTCCCCTGGCTAAAAATTCAATGCAGCACTTGCCTCACAGCGAGAGAATCAACTCAGTGCCTGTTATCAACGTGGAACCTTCACACAGCGCATCGGAATTTTCCACACATTGACCCTGGGCGACAAAATCTTCAACATCACCACGCAGCCCTGAGGCTGCTTGTCTGGAAATCAATGCATCTCTTCTTTGTGAGGAAAGAATCAACGCACTGCTTACCCGCCAGAGAAAGAATCAAGGCACTGCCTCACTTGCGAGTAAGGAATTGACGCATTGCTTGCTTTTCTGACGCACACTCGCCCGTGCAGCTTTATTTTTGGCACATACTCTGTGCGAAAACAATGCATCCATTTATTTCTATGGATTAAGGCTCTTTTTACTTTAAAATGTCATCTCTTGGGTGTGTACCTCCCTCGCCCTGACTAGAGTGGTGGGTTCTGCCTGGCTTAGGTGCATACCCTAGCCAACCAGAAACCCCATTTCTAATATGATAGAACAGAGAAAATAATGAGCACTTAGGAGTATAGATACTGCTACGGGTGAACATGGATTTTGTAAATCTGCATGTTCTTATTTCTATAGAATACAGGTCCTAAAAAAGGCAATAACACATTCCAGCATCTTGGATTAATCCCTTCTTGGCTGATTCATGTTGTAGAATAGAGTTAATTTCTTTCTGTTTAAATTTCAGCACTCTGTTACCACCCCTTGGATGAGTGGGGAACTGTGTTCTATGCCAATGAACTCAAAGTTTCTGTTGTATTCGTGTTCCCTTAAGAAATATTCAACAAAAGATTGTTTAGTTTCCGATTTGTGGATTTTATGAAAATGTTCTTGAATTCATATCTTGAGTGAATGAGTGGCACGCATATGTATAATTTTTGACATGGGCAGTTGATTGTATAAATAGTGAATGTACATTCACAGATTGAGCAGTTTTTGCATGTGAGGAAGCCCTTTACAGATTTTGTCTCGTCAATGGGTTTGTAGTGAAAGAGTGAGAAGCACGGTATTTGATTGAGATTACGTGCTCTTCTTAAACGCATTTGTGGGCAGCTGGTAATGTCGCCTCTCCAAGAATGGTGCTTATCTAATAGATGTCAGTGTTTTAACACCCTGCTGACTTGTGGGTGACCACTGGAAATTATTTACGAAACGTCCTGCCAAATTTTTGAGGGTTGTAACCACCATCTGTAAGGCATTGTCTGATTTCCTAGCTAGTGGATTGCTAGCATTCAGAGGTACTGCAGTTTCTTCATGCTCTGCCCTAAGGAATATTCTTATTGATCTTGCATTCTGCCAAAAGCTTTGGCACCAGGAACACAATGGAATATATTCCTTTATCCATTTTATGTTTTGTTTTGAGAGAAATTACCTTATTTAGCATTTACTTCTGGTTGGCAGATTTCATTGCTTCTTTCTCTTGTTTCTGGGGCAGAGTGTACTTAGGGTCCCACAGTTTGGTGTGAGTGCAAAAAAGTATATGCTATACCTGTTGCTTACTACTTGTTTCACCCAGGAATCAAGGTATATATTTCCCATGCTTCCTTAAAATGTGTTATCCTCCCTCCTACCCACTACCTTCGACCATTTCAGTAATAGTCAGGAACACTGTATCTTGGAAGGTAAAGAACCTCTACTCTTCAGTTCCCCTCGATTTTTGTATCCCTTTGCTTTGTGCCTCTTTGAAATGTATTGTTGCTGTTGACAAGACATGTGATGGTTGTTGGACTGAAGACTTTGAAGACTAGGAAGTTGAAGCGTTTGAAGGTTGATGAAAGATGGGTGCTTATTTCCTTTGAACAACTTGTGAGGCTTTTCTAAGTCAGGTCCAAATAATGCAACACCTGCAAAAGGCACCTTTAATGTAGTCATGTATTGTGAGAGACTGTATGCCACTCTGTCAGGTATAGGTATCTTCTTGCTGCTACACCTGCTTCGTCAGCCACTGCTAAAGTCTGGCCTCATCGAATTAGATGTATGAGAGGTAACCAATGTATTTTTCTATTGCATTTAGAATAGAAGAACACTCAACATCATCCTGGATGCCTTTATAGAGACCTTTGAAGTCAGCTATGAGTGATTGCGATGTGTATGCACTTTGAGCTACATCATAGCCAGATGGGATCTTGCATAAGATTCCTACAATGCAGCATTATTTTTTTATCAGTTTGGTCTTTGATATACACATAAGGGCCACTGGATTCGCTACCACAGAATTCACTGCTACAGACTCTTCACGTGACTTCCAAATAGTATCATTTAGTCATACATTTATGAATGGAAAGTTTATCAGGATCCTTTCATTCTCTAAATACCACATCAGATAGATGTTCATGAATGGGAAGGTCTAGGAAATGTGCCTTTCGAAACTGTCCTAACACTGGGCATGTGGATTTACTCAGTAACTTTTCCACAGGGAATCCCATATTATTAGCTCACCTATATACCGTTCAAGAGCAAGTTTCACCTCCTCATTCTGGCTCTTTTTATTGTGGGTGGCTAAGGAACAGCTGGGGGGCGGGGAGTGTCCATATATATCCTTTTATTAATATGTTTCCATGATAACGCACTTTCTCACTAAAAAGTACAAAATGCAAGATACTGGCAAAATATAATCACCACTTGTAATGATTTAGGGGCGATTCATGAATCCCTACTTACCCATACAATCTGACTTTTAAATTAAATTGTATTAGGAAACGAATGTATGTGCATGTGCAAAAGCAATTTCCATCTATGCATGTGCGAAACATAAATTACTATTCAGCACTTGCCAGTCCACCAAACTAAACAGGTGGAAGCAAGATGCCCGGCTGTCTGACATAACTAGGAACTGACTGAGGAGGGTTAGATTTTTGTTATTCCCTTCCTGCTACTTTCTGCTGTGAGAGGTGGGCTCACCTGAAAAATAACGACTGGGACTAGGACGAAGGGATATTCACAAAATCCATGGCCCCAGAGCAGTTCAGTGTGGGCTGTCTTTTTTTGTTGTTGTTTCAGTAATCCGGAAACGCGGGTTGAGTTTTCAACGTGTACTGTTTTTTTTGCATGTGAAATATTTTTCACTAAGACTATTTCTTACGCTACGATTTGACTTATTGTGTTCATTCTCCTTTCTCCCGTTTCTTTTTCTTCCCTTCTCTTTATTTCGAAATTCCTTCTTTTTGACTTGCATTAATTACCTTTATTTCTTCTAACTCTTACATTTTTGATTTGCATAGTTCTCAGTACTGTGTACAATTCGATGTGCTCCCTATATTTTGCCTGCAGGCTAGCAGCGTTAGGTTGTAAGGAAAGAACAGCGCAGTTGATCAAATGTATGAAAAGTAGGCGATTGTCATGAACACGTGGTGCAGCTGAGCAATTATTTGTTGTTCCCAATCAGCAAAACCTGCTGTACTACACGATGTGTGCACACGATTCCTGCCCAAAGGCCATCGCACGTAATACCACACCGGGGCATTGAGTGACAGCACACAAAGGAGACTAGCCCTTCTTACCCAGTGCTTGCGGCTCCCTGTCGGGCTAATTACGTAAATACCCGCTCCGTCTCTATCTCCCCCCTTCTGTTATGCAACAAAGCGAGCACATCCCTCTCCAACTCGGTAACACACTGCCCCGACAGTAGCTCTCAATTCAAGCTTGGGTCCGCCCCTCGGCCCCCTCCCGAGGAGTCGATTGGCTGGCGACCCTCAGCTCCTGCGTCTGATTGGCTGGGGGCTCCGGTGAGTCAGGACGCAGGCAGGCAGTTGTGCTCAGCTTTACGCTGAGAAGTATTGACCTACTAACACAGATCTGCACAGCAGCGCCTGGGAGGAGGGAAAGATCCGCTACTGGGGGGCTCCTGCCATCCACAAAAATTAAAAAAAAAACTGCTGCTCCAGCCTACAGACAATCCTCCCGAGGAGAGAAGAGGAATGTACCAAGGTTGAAAGGATGTCCATCAAAGAGGCAGACGAGTATGTGAGGCAGATGAAGATCACACAGGTAACAGAAAGATTGTATGTTTTGTGCTAGGCTTCAGCTTGACAATCATGTTTTTTTCCGAACATTGTGTCACTGTGCTTGCTATGTACCTGCCAGGACATGGATGACATGGTGACCAGTACCACCCTAATAAATTCTGCTTATTGCATAACATCCCCTTCGTTGCATGAAAACAAATAGTTTGGAGACCACCGATAGAGGATTGATGAATGCGACGCCCCTGCACGAGTCCCTTTGTTATCGAACATAATCTACTGTGTTTTATCCCGAGAAAAATTAGATAGTCAGAGGGGTGATCATGTGAGCACTAATGAATGAAATAGTAAGGTTTCGTTTGAAACGTTGTTATGAATGAAACAGACCGGGTGTATCTTAGAAAACGTAAGGCGGATTCCAGAGGTGTTTTCTTACAAGCAGCAGCGATTTTATTGCATCCATTGTGTTGTTTTTTCGTTTCCCTCGGGTGGAAAGATGCCTGCTGCTTCTCTCATCCGTTGCGTAACCTGTCCGCGGGGTGGTGTGGGGTGGTGGGGTGGCTGTTCGGGCTTGGGACACGGCGTGTGCAGTCACATGGCCATGCCGTATTCCATTACTCGTTCTCCATCCATCCATTAAACCTCTAGTCTATTCCCGGGTGTAGTTTGTGAAATCGGAGCTTAAAAACGTGAACGTATCGTTTCCATCTCAGAATGCCCCTATGTTTTTGATTGATTTGGCAAATTAGGGTCCGGTGCTGTTGGGTTAGGGGTGACATTTCACATACCTGAGGTCATGCGCCCTGCTAAGTGAAGCTCGTGTATCTCTACAGTGCGTTCTGCTTGGACATGGGTTTTGCAGGCGCACGGATGAGTTCCTGGAAATGTTGCATTATGTAACCACAGAATGTGCTGGCAGCCGGGCCGGAGGGGAGGAGGGAGGGATGGAAAGGAGGGGGAGATGTTGAGGAGGGAGGAGGGCGAGCCCATTACACCACGTTACAAGGTTGCCACAAAGAGCCCAAGGCTCCCTCCATATCGGACAAGCGCCAGTGGACCCGTGTCTTGCTCCGGTGTGCCTGGAGGGGAGTCTTTTAAAAGAAAAAGTCTATGAGTTACGATGCAGAGCATGCTGTGCGCGCCGAATATCAGCTTTCATTCATTGTGCTATATTTAGTCCTGAGGTTCACACCTTTCATCACACGTTGTGATTTTAACAGCCATTTCCCTGTTGTTTGAGAATTCAAGATATACAATCTTTAGGAGCAAGCTGTTTCTGTCTTTGAAAGGCCCCTTTGCCGGCCTTTGCTATTTGTGGTACTGGCTGACGCTGGCACACGTCAGTGGAGAGCAGAAAGCAGCGAAACGCCTGGCATTCATTACAGGACAAAGCCCTGGCGCTGCATGTGTAACAGGATCTGGGACTCGCGTAAGATCTCCGTTTGTTTAACAGGCGGCAGTGCGTCCCCTCTCCGCCCCCTCCCCTTAGTATCTATAATTAGATGCCTTTAGTTAAACGCCTTATTGATTCTCCCGGTGCTGTAAACTGACACTGCGTTTTCGGTGAAATCGCATTCACCGAACCTTCGTCATCACTGCCAACATGTCCACCTCTGTCTTTCCGTTCCAGGAAAGCGGGGCTTTCAACGGGTCGTGATTCGCTTTGTGCTCGTGTGTGCTCCCACCCAGCCCCCGGGAAGGGATTCTGTGATAAGAAATTGTTGCAGAGAGCGCTCTTGTTTTATTTATCTGATGAGTTTTCTGGCGATCTGCGTTGACAATATTCCTCACATCGTACCCTACGTACCCCTTCAGGGCCAATAGGTGTTAAATGAGGGGCGAGCGGGAACTCCGTCGCTTCGACAAGCATTTTCACTTATTGTGCGCGAGAAGAACCGCGTCTGTTCCCCCAATCTGGTGATGGGTACAGGGCGTAAAGCAGGCTTCTGCATGGGGGCGGTGGTGCCTCCATTCAGCTCAAGCGCCATAAAAATCCGTGCTAATGAGAGACCTAGAGCACATTCAGAAGGGGGCGTCATTTTGCGTCACGCCATTGGAAGGGTACAAGTGCTTAAGGCACCGCAGCCCATGTGTTATCTTGGCTGTGTAAGGGATGATATAATTAGATGTATACAATTTAAACGCCTCGTCAGAGGTAGAAAGCACAATATAAATACAATTTAATGAAGCAGCCCCCGCCCCATGCTTTGTCTTACAGTCTCCGTCGGAGGCCGCTGAAGCCCGGGGAGCGGACCGCGCGCTTTGACCGTCCTAGCCCCGGGTAGGGGCGGCGCGCGGGGGATGCTCGTGCTCCCTCAGTCACGTAGTGCGCGCGCGGCTCGCTGTTCATTAACAGAGCAGGGAGAAGGGGGCGGGGCCATTCTACAACCTGGAGGCTTTACACACAGCACGGCGAGCCCGCCGCTCCTCCGACTGGAACAACACCCTCAATTGAAAGGAAGGATGTGATTTGAGAGGCGAGCTGACAGACCAGCAAACGGGGCTCACCGTCTCCCCACTCACGAACATCTGGGCAGCAGCATGTTGCCTTCGCGCGCTCTTCAGTCACTGCACCGATGAACTATTCAATACATTGTTGCTGCTGTATAGATACAATGATAAAGGGGCCATTACGTGTACGAAGAGCATCCCTGGTGTCAGAGAGCTATAAAATGTTCAGTGTTGAATTAATTTCATCTATTTTAACCATAGGAAACGGTTCACATTAATTTCTACCACTGCAGCAACTATAGCCTCTTGTCCAGTTTAGAGAGCAGCTGCGTTGAACACAGTTTAGGAATAATTGCCACATGTTCTATCCTTAAAGATGCCTTTGTTCCGTTATTACAATATTTCTGGTAAAATGAATTGAGATTTCAGGGGTTCTTCCAAACACGCTCTAGTCTCAGAATATGTTTAAGAAAAAACCGATGGAAAATAGCGTTGAACATTTGTCATTATTCCCATTAGGTCAAACGGGTAAAAACATGGGAACTGTGCTGGTTAGAAAGATACCAATACAAACGAAATCCGATAGATACAGTAATCATTGTCAGGGTTAAACAGGAACTATCTCGAATTTTCTCCATGTTTTCTTCATAATTCCACTGGCGCATTTGATTACTTACTCATTGTCAGTTGGAATTTCCACCAGGTAACAATCTAACCGTTGCACGTCACGTGACGCATGTTGGAGCCAACCTATGCAAATGCACGCTTTCATGGCACCCAATTTTTGTTATAAAACAGCAAATTACAGTCTAACCGCAATATACTTTAGAAGTAAGCATTTATCTCTTTAGTTGATTTTCAATTTACTACGTACTACGAAGAATGTACGTCTTTCTTTTGTGATGTCTTATTTGGTTAAAATACAGTTGACATTATTTACATTACCGTTATTTTTATTTACCTTGTGTTAGGCCATGACGTAATGCTATCACGTCATTATGTTATGACTTCACAGTGTAGGGGAGAGTTTGCTAGGCGAACACCCTGATGTCTTTTATAAGTAAATGCTGTCCACGCGTGCACTGTGTGTTTGGAAACCGTTTGTGTATTTGAGCTAACTAATCTGCATCAACGATATACATCAAAATATAAATACTTAAATGTTACCACATTATTGAATTTTGTCTCCTAGGACTTTTGTGTCTAACAGTGTAGTCGGATGAGATTTTGGTGACTTTTTGATAAGGATGCCCCTTACGACCCGAAAATCTCTTCTCATATGCATAAAACATTCACCAGTTCCACTTGCCGATGCTGTGCACTTGCCATGCATGTAGCTCCACCTCGGGGAGTCCAATATATTTGGTCTAATGCGGCACCCTGGGGTCCAGTTCAGACAGGGACACGCAATTTTATCTCAATGGGAAGCTGATACTCCAGTGTACAATGGGAGTGGCGGCAGCCCGAGCACGCAGCTGTGAAAGCAGTGGGTATTTTTATCCACGCAGGCTGAGCATTCGCCGACGCGCCTGAATGAAGCAATGCCGCTTCTGTAGAAAAGAAAAATGTCTATGCAGTGCGCATTCATCTTAGTATACAGCTCTGAAGTGCTTAGCCAGCCTTCGTCTGTCAAATCGTAAGCAGGACGTCATCTGCTGCATTAGAGCAGTGCAGTATATTTACAGGCGTGGCGTGTCAAATTATGCCAGACCAGTGTTATTAAAACATGGGAATTTTGGGAGCTCTACTGAATACAATAGAGAGTAGCATATCTTCTTGGCTGACTCAGCTCCCCAGCTGCAAAATGTCCGTGTTTGTCCTCTGTCCGCCTCTGTTTCAATGTGAGCATTATGCCGTTTGAGGGTGGAATGTTCGCAATCCATTATAGCCCTTCTAGCAGAGCAATATTTGTTAGTATATGTCACCCCCATCACTATGCACATTCTTCTGAGCCTGCGACTAGAGGAGTCAGCCCCCTACAGCTATAGCACTGGGATGCAATTATAATGCTGTATTACATAATTGTTATTGAGTGCCAGGATGCCCTCCAGCTGTGGCCTATACAAAACACATTACATAACATTTATTGTTGTAATGTTACTTACTGGCCCAATATCTTCAGGAGAATGTGTTCACACTACTTTATGGAGCATTCACTGCCAGGAAAGCAAACTCGTTGGGTTGGAGACAGCCATCCTTTCGAAAGAGGATGAAATCACTCTGAGCACAGCTGTAGCCAGCATTTAAAATAAAATCTATTTTCTCAGTAACCAGGGCTTGCGTTTTGTGAGGACTACACGCAAGGCCTTGTACATGCCCGGTGCGAGTCAGAGCAAGCCGAGGCTCACAGCTGACTGGGCGAACCCGCATTCTAGGTTTTAATCCAGCTTACCATCCTTTAAACTGAGAATGCAGCAATTGCTTTTCAAAATCCAAATGACCACTTAACGTCAGCTGCAGCATTAGCTCAGCACTGAGAGCTATACTTAGGCACCACCCCTGGGAACGGGCCAGAAATAAACACGCCTGCCTCTGACCTGTTAATAGAGGAAATGAAGATAACTCACTGTCGTCTTTATACTAGCCGTCGCAGTCACGCTGGAGCAGTGTGCACACCGTGACAAGAGAAGATTCCTGGCTGACTGGAGAAGGAAGAAAAGGTTTCACTTCATAGCCACCGTGTCAGTGACTCTGGTGATTTGACAGAGTATAGGGAACTAGTTTATGCCTGATGAAGGGCATTGTTATTATTATTATTAGTAGTAGCAGTATTCATATTCCATTATAGTACTACATGCAGTTCTCGGCTGTTTCAGAGCATTAGTCGAGCAGGCCTAAGTTGTACTCCAAGGTACCAGGCTTAGTATATATTTCATCCATGGTTGCCGGTGGTCACCACTATCACTTATTTCATTAGACCAGGACTTTTTGAAACCTCACATACCCTTTCTGTCTGCAGCTGCCTTTATTCACAGAGCAGTGGGAGACAGCAGCACAGTCTTTTTTTCATTTCCACAACTGTTCATAGAAATCAAAGAAAGCCAACAGTGAGGCTGAATGTAGAGCAATGATTATAGCTGTCAGAGACTACTGGTGGCTGTGACTGGAAGTGGAGCTACAACTGTTGCTGGGACATAAGGAAGACAAGGACTTCCTCCTCAGTGCACACAAATCCCCTCTCAGTCTTCCAAGAATAAAATGTGGGACTGACATTTTTGTTTACTTGTTAAGCACTGAATAAGAGAGTGACTACTATGACAAGACTTCCTGGAACAAGTATGTATTGCGGGTCTTTGGGAATTCAGGAGGCATCTTGCTAAATGTTAAGTGGTGATAAAGGATGTCAAAAATGAAGGGGACCTTAACTTAGAAAGTTCACCCAACGCCCACCATATTTTGTTGGTGAACTCATGTTTAAAGCATTGTATTGAAGCTTTCACAAGGCTTACCTTGGAGCATATCTGGTAACAGTGATTTGCTCATGGGCTTGGCCTTTTCTCTATTTGTTTATGTGGACCAATTTAAAAATCCTGCTACAAGTCCTATGCAATATTGACAACCAGTGGCTTAATCTAAATGTGCAATCCATCCACTGATGTGTTCGTTAGCAGGTGCAAAAGAATCGACTATGTCATGCCACATCTCCGCTGGGTTGGCTACCTTCATTCAAAATTGTTAAAATAGTTGGCTCAGGTTGGAGCACTTTTTGAGACTTGATGCAGACAGGATGAGGACTGAATGAGCACGACATCTGATCTACCTTCTCACTGGGCTTAGCCTATTTGAGGTAACCTGACAGATGGTGTAACTAAGGTAGGACTGCTGTGGAAAATTGCAATTTACTGCACTCCTTATTTGGAGCCACTGATGGGCAGTAACTATGTCTTCTTTAATTTACTTACTCCTAGAACAACAAGTCAGTATTAATGTGCACAGTACAAAAATATCTATTACATGTATTGCCTTATTGCTTAATGCAAGAATATCTGTCACTCATTACCTTTTTATTGTTGGCATGCTTGGCATCTTGGCAAGAGGCTCCTGTGGAGGTGTAGCATATGCTCAGCTTATGCAAACGAACACAGTGAAAACATTTACTGTATACAGTGATGAATGTCTGGGTCTAGCCGACTTCAGAGACTGATTTTGTGAAGTAATATCAAACGGTGCTATTTTAATGTATGTTTCGACTAAAGTACACGTGAAAAACAGATGTTGAATTCTTTGATAAGCCCACGAGAACAGATGGTGCACCCACACATTCACTGTTGCACAGAATTTGGCTCTGGGCCTGTCCACTTCTTCCTCTGCACACCCCTGTTAAGGACGTTATCTCCTTACTCTGTTCACCCAATACCTCTTTTTGAGTTCACTCATCTCCTATTTTCCTTCTCCGCGTGCCAAGAAAAAAAGACATTAACATTTCTTCTTTCAATTCTTATTTCACTTGATTCAACCTAATATCCTATCTCCTTTCCTTCCTGTCCCATTCTCTTTCTTCCTTGGCCCAAACCTATGGTATTCTTTTCTAAAAGGAACTGAAGCTCATGCTCTTTATCGCCTCTACTTCCACTCTGCTTTTCTACATGTTCAATATACACAACATCCAACTTTTCTCACTTTCTGATCCAGAACTACACAATAACCATCGTCAAACTGGAACAAATAAACTAATTCATCTCCGTATCTCTTCCTTCCAAATAATTTAAAAGTGCTGATTTTTGCTTACAGAAATTCTACACATCCCAGTTTTTCTCTCATATCCACCATCAAATTACCCGGCACACACATGTTATACGTAGTCTCTTGTATATGTTCCTTTTTTAGGTATGGCGTTACCAAAGACCTTTTGATTTTAATAACATTCAATTTATAGTATACTTCTAGGGCTTTTAGCAAGCCCTCTTCATTCACTGGCCAATTATTGTACCATGCGTGCTTTTATACTGTGCACTACAGCATACAGCATGGGGCAGCCCTCTTCAGCCATTTTCTGACTTCACTGTGAGTAATAGCTTTCTGGCCTTACACAAGGATCACATTCACACACACACCATAGTTTCCTTTAGTTCCCAGGACTACTATGGGAATGGGTGCTTTTTGAGCCCAAATTATTTTTGCTTTTAACCAATGTTTTTATTTAGATTGTCAAGGGCTCGTCAGCTTCCCCTAAAATAATGTTTTCCAAAAATAAAACAAGAGCTGACAAAGCCAAAAGGCTGGTAGCCAAAATAGACCTATTGACTTTGCCAATGCTTATAATAATGTTCCAGTTTGTCTACACCCTCACCGGTTCCCTGTACTTTTCAAAATCATTTTCCATTGTACCTCTGGCTGCTCTTTTATATCCTAAATCAAGAATTGCACCACTTCCCTAAAACTTTGTGTACCTCCTCAAGTGTCAAAGCATTTCCAACAGGGTGTACAAACATAAAACTCCTCTTCAACACCATTTGCTTCAAATAGCAGGAGCTCCTTGTCGCCACTACCTGACACAACCTGGGGTATAGCAAAAGAGTTCGTTGTCACAGGAAATGTGGAGGACTATCTTGGATAATTAGACCTGAACACCAATTCTGAATCCTCCTTACCGTTCTATAAAGAAGTAACATTTAATTATCACGCTTAAAAAGAACTTAATACAAGTAATAAACCATAAAAGAGATATTTTGGCAGCACAACCCCATAGTATGCGTTATCACAACATCATGCATGGACCGATGCAATTAGTTATCCTTCAGGCCACATGACTGAGGGGTACCATGGAGTGACATCGCTGGGGCTCTATGTGCTTCAATCAAGATGTCACAGGAATTGGACTATGGATGGTGATCATATTGAAGAAAACATATGTTGAATGCTGCCCTGCCCTATTGTTGCTGTATTCTGCTTCGAGAGGTAGAGGAGATACGTCTTGATTTTGGACACAAGAGCACAGCAACGGGTAAATGTTGTTAATTGCCAGTTCCACACCATTTGAATAGCGATGAGTGACTCCATGGAGTCTAAGAGAAATAAAGGAAGATATAAAGTTAAGGAATATGCAACAGTGACTCTAAACAATGGAACTGTTCTATCCAGTAATGGCAGGATGTTGCTGGAAAGAAATTTTAATGTAATCCATTCATACTGCATATGATTCCAAAAAACACCCTCAGAGTTAGAATGTTCTTGCTCGGTGTCTCCTCCCATTTCATTAGGGAAGACATCCAACCCGTTTTCACCATCGCCTCTTTTACACATTGGCTCCACTATTACATAGTTGGTTGTTCTGCTGCTTCTCTAAGCAACCAAATTCTGAACCTTTCCAAGACCAAGATGAGCTTCTCCTCATCCTCAAAGGGCATTCACAATCAGTACAACTCTCATCTCTTTCCTGTGGCCCTCCCTTGCACGGATCCTCTGGGTTCATTTCTATGATAGAATGGAGCTCTCCTCTTGAAATCCTTGAATGCAGCCCCAGATTGAGAGACAGTGTTCATGATACTCAACCCTAATCCAAGCCCCATATTCTAGTCAGCCTGGGGACCCTGATTAATAATTTAGTTCTCATCATACTGGAAAGCATTCCTCATTCAGGGACTCCTCCACTGCTTCTTCCAGAAACTTATAAGTGCTAAAGATGGTTATTTGACCCCTGTTTGGCTGTCACGTTTCCCCCATACAGACATCCTTGATTACAGTGTACCATAGTTCCTACTCTATATCTATCACTCCCCCCAAGCTTCCGCCTAACGTATGCTGAGTAATTCCTTGTACACTTTGGCACATCCTATTCAGTCATAAACCAAACATATCCTTAACGTCTCCCAAAGAAGCCTTCTTTGCCACGTCGCAACACAGATGATTTCACCTCTATGTGCCTCTTCTGGGGTGTACCTTCCCCCTCAAACCTTCAACCATCTATTCTCTGAACTCTTTCACAGTTCTAGACAAAGGACCCTACTCTTCCATCTCTGAGCATTCTACTTCACCGATCCTTCACAGAGGATGATGTCTAATGGGCATGATCATTATGAAGCAGGGAAGTTAAAAGGAGGACCAGCGGGGCTTTATCCACGCAAGATTTTAGGGAAACCACTAGACATGTGAATGAACCAAGTTATGTTAATGGTATGTATATTTATCTTACCTGGATAGCCACATTTGTGCCTCGCTTTCACAGTTCAGTGCAGATGTACCGGAAACTGAATGAACAGATGTTTAAATCGCCGTTCCTTGAAAGGCTGAAGCAGTTGCAGAGGAAAGAGCTGAGACCTGCTCCCCGTGCATTATAGAGCACAGACACGGCAAAGACTGCAGCCCGCTTGGCAGGCATGCCAAACCAGGGAACCCTGCAGAGCTACACTACGACCATATTTAAAGTTAAAAGGCTTGCTAGCTGCTTGTTTTCTGTCCCCATGCTTAAGGTGTCTGCTGAGAAATATTGAGTGGTGACATCCACCGTTTATTGTCCAACCATGCAGACTAAATGAAATATTGCCTTCCCTCGTCCATGCTTCTTAATGCAAGTGAATACGATTAAGTGTCAGTTTTCAATGAAGCTTATAGAAATGCCTTAGTAAGGTGTAGTCTAGACAAGCTTCAGTTAACTTTCTGTGACCGGAAGTCCTGCAGTTCTGTGTCTACACAGAGGAAGTCAGTCCGGTTTATTTGGAATCGCAATACAATCGTGGCTATTTCAAAACTGAATGAAGCAACTACTTGAGACCTTTTTAGGGAAGAGTGCCCTATCTAATTTACTCTCAGTCAGAGGAGATGGAGGGAGGGACTGAGTGAGATATCAAAAGTGGAACAAAACTAGATCCCAACTGATGAAGAATGCTCGGTGCTGTAAAGCTGGAAATGATTCATCAAATACAGTTTAATTCCTGGAAGCCTGTGACTCCATGCCTTATAATTTTGAAGATTTTGGGGTTTGTCCTGAGTCTACAGACATCCAAAGCGGGCATTGAGTGCATTGAGCAAAGATCCCTATTTGCGCTCTGCTCTAGATGGCAGGAAAGCAGTTGGTGCAAACATAACATGCATCATTTTATATAGCACTACCACATTCAACGTACGGCCCATAGTGCTGACGATGGTGTCCTAATGTCAAGGGAAGGGCTCACGATCAGAGTATTAGACACAAAGGCCAGTGAGGTCAGAAAGAATGCTGCAGTAATTATGTTTTTCCCCCAAAATAATATTTAAATGCTTTATATTTTCCTATGAATTTAGCACTGTGTTAACGATGACTTCTATAACCATAACATCAGAATCTGACCGGGATAGAAAATAGGCCCAGGCACCAACATAAAACTAAACACAATGTGAGGCCCCCCTCGCCCAAAGTTTTCTATTCACAAATCCAGTAAGTCAAAACTCAAGTGAGTAAAGTTCAAAAGAACGCAGTCTGAAATATCACGTCAATCTTTATAAAGTCCAATCCAATCCAGAAGTTTATTGGATCACATCTTCAAATTTACAGCATCCTTCAAGGAAAAACACTCCGAGCCAACACGTGTTTCGTCATGGGGAAGTCCTTTAGTCCCCAGCGACTTCTTCAGGGCTCTACATCGTAAGTAAATAATTTATATTAGAAACCAAAATGCTCAAACAGCATGATGCTAAACATAAAACTAGCCCCCATTAGTGACTCAGCTAAACAAGTATTTGCAATGCAATGGGTCTCGCATTTGCTCGAGTTAGAGCTATTAGCGTTGTAAACTCCTAACCGGACTTTTCATGCCACATAATTTGAAAATGAAAAGTAAAACAGTTTCACATGAGCGAGCCAATTCGCAGCACCACGGCCGACATGAGCATAAGCCACAAGGGGAGACACAAAAGGAAAAAGAAGTTTGCTCTCAGTCAAACGTATAGGCAAAAGTGCAATTAGCCATGTAAGGGGGCGATAGCCAAGGCGGTAACAAATCCTCCCCATAGAGGGACAAGCATAAACCATTTACAAATGTCATCATAAGAGTTTTGAAGGTGAAGCCCATGAACGAGTGATAGTGATGGGCATGAGGTGGGCGTTGTTAAAAGCCCAGATAAATACCAACAAGTCGGAAAAATCAGCACATGTGCGCTGTTTGCAAACAGTTTAGATCTTGCAAAGACACGCTGCATAGCTTTTTTTGCACAGTATGGGGAGACTGCATGTATTTGTGCTTGCTGCATGCAATGTGTGTGGTGATATCAGGGAAATGAGATGTAAAAAGAGGCCCACCAGGCCATAAAACAGAACAGGTACTATCAAACATGGCCATAGTACAGACCTCCTGTCAAGCCAGCCTTCTGGCACTGCCATGTTGCCCTATATGGCAGTCCGACCCTACATACCTTCAAGGCCATGTTCTGAGAATCACAAAATATTTCAGCATCCTCCTAGCGGGCCACAAATAAAGTAATGTGCCTTTCTTTAAATTCAGACTATTTTCTGAAAGAAAACACCCAACAGGGAGAGACCGATTTTTCCTGAGGCAGAAAGGACACTCTGGTCTCTAATACACAAAGTTGTATCTGTCATAAATAATGAGATCATATCAGTGAGAAGAGTGACTTCAACAAATGCGACAAGACCTGAATGAAATGCGCCTCTAAGTGCTTTCCTCTATGCAGCACGCCTGTCTTGTTTTACTGGTGAGATAGAAGAACACTTCATGCACACTTTAGCAGGTGGATTCGTGAGTGTCCCGGGGGGGGGGGGCTGTGTGTGCATCTCATCACTAATATTTGTCAAATATACTATTTTGCAAAATCTTTGCAATACACTCCTCACCGCAGGACAACTAGAAAAGGCATCTGTGAGATCTGCCACACTGAGGACACACAGACAACGTACTCCTACCTCTCTGAAAGGTGGCAAGGTTAGAGGACACATCTCTACAACATTTTCTTCAGGCAAAAATGAAGGCTGCTGGGCTTTTTGCCAGTTTTTTATTTTTGGTTCTTGTTTTATTGGAATGAAGGAAAGAGAACGTGTGTTCCAGCTGTTTACTGAACCTAAGTACAAACTTAGCCAGGTAACACGCACATGCTTATGCCTCCTTTATTTACATTTTGCACACACACATTTTGTGCTTTAAATTGTGTTGATCAGCAAAAAAGGAGCTGGTGAGGTGGCGGGGGTGTTTGTTGTGCAGTTGATCCCAGATAATACTGCCTTTCTGTCTCATACTACTATGGTGGCTTGCCTCCTGTTTCTTTACTCGCCACACCATTTAGGATTCTTTATATTGATTGCCCTAATCATTTTGGGAATTCGAAAACACCATTTATTGTAGACTCCGCCCCTTCTTTCTCTGATGCTAGGGATGGGTTGTGTTCAGTTCTGCCTGAGCTAGTGAAGGAGGGGTGCTGTTGTAGGGCTTCTCCCATTACAAAGCTATGCACAGCAGTGCTTAATTTGTACAAGAGTAAGCGTCAGGGCCCTTCTCCCGAAGCTACTGCAGCCTGCACCACTCATTGCCTTTGTTAGCTCTGCCAGTGACAGTATCAACACAACTAACCATCACACTGCTACAAGTGTGACAATTGAGACTTTTTCAGGCCACTCAAGCCTACAAAAATAGTGTGAGAAGCAGTTATTCTTCGTTTTCAATGCATATTGACATATTAAACACTTGCTGTGCTCCTCTCAAAATTAGAAAGACAGCAACACCATGTGGTGGACTCTCACTAGAGCCGGTGCTGGCAATTAGGTGTCGGTGCGCAGCACCGGAAACCACCGGCTAAAATTAAGCACTGAATTGTGAAATTCCCCCTGAGCTCACTGTAGTGTGCAGGCAAGTCCATGTGACTGTTCGCATGTCACACTGTGCGCACACTCGCGAGGTTCCCAAGTGCGTCTAGTCACAGATTTGTCGCACTTCTATAAATACAGCGCTTCGTAGATCTTGACGTGTTTTATTCTAATACTTTATGACACTAGAGGTGGGTAGCGTACATGGATATTATAATTCCCCACTGAATGAAGGCTCTTCAAGGCCGTTCATTACGTCGAGGATAATGGATGCATTACTGCGGATAATGGGTTTCTCATTAAGTGATTCGACCAGCTTTGCCTACCAACGTCAAAGGGACCGCACGCTTCAGTGCTGAAGGCCTTGTTTACAGAGATGCTCCAAAACGGAGTATTTGTGCAGAAAAGGTTTACCTGTAGCGTGCGTTTCGCTTCATGGTTCTCCTTTACTGGGAAATTATAACTCTATCCAAAGTGGAGATGACCTGCCTCGAAGGCTGTCACTGAAACAGAGTAAAACATGTTTGTTAAAAACTAATGGCGTATTTAGTTCGTCTTCGTTCGTCTGTGGGTGCCTGTTGAACCAACAGTCTGTTAGCAGCAATATACTATAAAATCAGTGCCCTCATTTTTTTTTGGATTGATGCCAAACCAAGGCCTCGAATCGGCATATTACACTCACCCTGCTACTATGCTCTCCCTAACCCTTCCACAGACACTTCCCTCCTCCATCCCCCTTTACTCATCCCAAGCCTTTGGGTTGAGTAAATGAAGGATATACTCCCAATTAACACTTCTGGATTTCTTTCCTCCTCCACCCCTCCATTACGCCAGTCAATCTAACTAACAAACTCTCATATCCGCGGCTCAAATTAACTCATAATAATACTAAAACTGTACTCATTATTTCCTGATACTAATCCATCACTAATTCTTGTTGGGTTCCAGAGGAGCATGCTACTCACCGAAAAGCGCTTCAACGCCTCGTCAGGGGTAGTAGGCGCTATATAAATACGATTACAATACAATACAATATATCCTGCACAGTGCCATTGCGCACAGTTACTGCTCCTAAACAAAACAGCTTGCTGGCTCTTGCATCGGCGCAGTGTCAGCTCACAATGTGGAAGAGCTGTATATGTCAACAGGTTTTTAGAGCCAATCAGTTCTAAAGAGAAAAACGCTCTTCTTTGTTCGTTATACCAAGTATGTGTACATACGTATTATTGTATTTCTCTTACATTGCACCACTTACTCCATTTGACCACTGATTTCAATGCATAAAACTAGGCATCAAAAGTTTCAGTTGCTGAAGTATTTTGAATATAGTACATTCAGGAGACACCTTGTAGGATTACAAGCAGGTACAGATATAAAATCAGTGTCTATTCAAAAGCTGATTTTCAAAAATCAATTGAGTAAAAAACAAGAAAAACAAAGCACCATGCTTGTGTTTTCATTTCCGAGACAAATTTTCAGAGATTCTGGATGTTTGCATGAAAAGCACAGTATTTCAATTCCACAATTTAATTAATTTATAAACATTGGTCTTCACTGACATGTTTAAGATTCCTATTTTTAAAAAAAGTATTCCTAATATTAATAAGTCCACCTGAGGAGAATGAATCTGGTTTTGGATGCAAACACATATACCTGTGTACGCTGAGTAAATGGTAATATGTTTAAACAAGCATTTGCAATGCAGTGGGTCTTGAGTTTGCTCGGGTAAGAGCTATTAGCGTTGTAAATTCCTAACTGTACTTTTCTTGTCACATAAATTGAAAATTAAAAGTGAAACAGTTGACATAAGTGAGCCTATTCGAAGCGCCACGGCCGCCATGAGCATGAGCACGAAGAAGAGACACAAAAGGAGAAAGAAGTTCGTTAGCAGTCAAACATATCGACAATCATGCATTTATCCATGTAACAGGGGCAGTCTGCAAGGCAGTAACAAAACCGCCCCAAGTAGGGACAAACGGAAAGCATTTACCAATGTTGATAAAGGATTTTTGAAAAGCCAGGCCATGAACGATTGATAGAGATTGGCATGCCGTGGCACAGTTAAAAGCCCACAGATAGATCACAACACGTCAGAGTGCTTGCACGTTCGACCTACAAAAGCAGCTTGTTAAATTGAAATTGAAAGAGATTTGGGCCCTGATTTGTACTTTTTGGTGTAAAACTGCACCAAGGCAGTTTTGCACCAAAAAGTTTAGCGCAGGCTTGCACCATTTCTGAGCACCAGCCGGACACCATATTTATAGAATGGTGCAAGCCGGTGCAAAGGGTAGGCTAGTGTAAAAAAAAAAAAATGACATTAGCCGGGTGGGGCTGGCAGTATGGAAGAAGGGGGGTTTGCACCAAAAAATGACATTAAGCAGGTTAGAGTAAAAAAAAATGACTCTAACAGCCTAGCGTCATTTTCTGATGCAAAACCATCCATACCACATGACTCCTGTCTTAGAAAAGACAGGAGTCATGCCCACCACCCCTATGGCCAGCACAGAGGACCAGGGTCCCTTGGGCATGGCCTTTGCACCCAGTGCCATGTAGAGGTGCTCAAGCAAACTTTGCACCATTATTTGACCCCTCCCCCCGTGCGTGATTTTAGCACCGGGGGGATAAATATGGCGCTACGGCCATAGAGTCATTTGTTGCACAGGAATACCTACTTTGCATCTCATTGACGCAAAGTAGGTTTCCACGCCCAAAAAACTCCATAATTCTGACACTAGACAGGTCTAGTGCCAAAGTATAAATATGGAGTTAGTTTTGCCCTGAAATTGCGTAAAAAAAAACAAAAACGCAAATTCGGCACGAAATAAGTATAAATATGTCCCTTGATATCTCAGGATCTCTCAAATTGGTTGAAAGTTATTTTTTTAAAACGGATTTGTGGCAGTACTGAACCACCACATAAGAGAAGCTACCTGATAATCACGTGGCTCCTTTTCTAAAAACCATATTTTGAAAGTTGTGGGTCAAGTTCTATTTCATATTGTCACCGAGAGGTGTATTTTGCAGGTCCAGAATCTGTTACTATTTGTCAAACTTTATCTGTAGGTTACTGTTTTCCAGTGGTTGATTTATTGTTTTCGTGAAGTAAGGGTTCGACATACCAGTAGGCTACAAAGTGCTATTTTTAATTTGGGAGAAATGTTCTACTTCCAAACCTATGTCTTTGATTCTTTTTTCTTGATTGCTGTTTTTTGAAGTTTATATTTGTAGATCATTTATTGGATAACTTATGCCTTTCACCAGTTCTCATGGATATCGTTCGTTTTTTACTTTTGAACAGCTGTATTTATATAAATAATATTTCAGTACAGTCATTTTGAAGTGCACAAATTGTCCATCTGTGCTTTTTTCATGAATGAGGTAACTTACCATAAAACGGTTGTTGGCAGAATGATGGTGTAAAAGTGCATTTCAAAAAGGTGAATTTCTGACTTACGAGTTATACATTTAGATTCTCGAATAAGTATTCTAGTAACCAAACAATGAAGTTGTTTGTATATATTGCTGGAAGCTTTACGAATTGCAGCATCCTATTGCTGTTTGGAATTTGTCTGTAGATGCACTTCGGACGACCTCTTTATTCTTAGAATAACTCACAGAGGACGTCCATGATTAAAAGAACAGTTCTGTGTTTTGTTATTTTCAAAACTATTTTTCCGAGTCAGGGTTCTAGGTTCTCATCTTGTAGCAACTAAAATGTGTTCTTATCATTTATCAGTTTTTATATTTATTTTTAGTAGTAGTGGCACATGTAGGAATGGTCATATTTTTTTTACAGAAGTTCTAGTATTAAATCAAGGTTTTAAATCAACGTTTGTGGTTTTATTTGAAATCCACAAATTGATTTCACCACAAGAATTAGCCCACAGGTGAATACCCCCTACTGATTCATCAAGAAGACGAACTTCCATTTAGACTGGTATACCGCAGGAAGCACCCCTCTTGCGAATTCTTCATACTTGTTGGCATAGGAAGCAAACTCACAGCACACTAGTGCAAGTCCGGATAGGCCATCATTGATTCTCTCTTTTATACACTTTCTCCCTTTGTAGGACAGCGTGTCAGTAGTCCCAAACTCACCTACCTGCCCTGCTGTGAAACAGAAACATGAAGGACAAGGGCAGGGTTGCTGCTACGACTTGGCTGCCCGTCTCCCTCCCCTTTCACATTACCCATAAGCTCCTTGCTGCCACTTGGAATTCTCTAAAGTGCGTCACCCACTGATAAATTAGCCGCAATTAAGTGACTGAAAATCAAATCAACTTTTATGTTGAAAAATGATCCACCAACCTAACCTATTCTTCAAGTTTACGTTGTGTCAATTTCTTCACCCATCCCTCAATAATCACTCATGTAACATATGTTCACCTCATTAAGCCATCTACCTGCCTTACTTTTTTGTGTGCATTTTCCCTCCTGTCTTACTACACAATTTATGCATCATTCCAGCCCTGATTTGACACTTCACCCCACTATTGCCACTCTCATCCCTGCCTCCTCACTCATCACCTCTCAGAGCCAGCACTTGTGCCGCACACTTTGCAAGTAAACTTCTATGGCATCTGAAGAGCCTCCAGTCTGCAACCACACACTAACCCTTCAAACCCCAGCCTTCTCCCATCTACACTATCTCTTCCAATCGCACCTAACTTTTTCTCAAGTAAGGAACAGCAGCGTCTAACCCTGTCTCCACATCGTTTCCATCTGTGGTTTGTCTTTTTCATCTCTTCTCATCACCTATTGGTGAGCTAGACAGTATCACTTAAAGGCGGTTGGCTACATTAGTACTGTTGAGGTGTTCGCATCTGCCTCTTCAACCCCAAGTGTATGTACAACACATAATGGCGTAAACCTGAAAACCTAGGGGCCTTTTCTATAGGCCCCTAGCGCCACAGGAGCGTCACTTTTAGTGACGCTCCTGTGGCGCTAAGCACAGCACTGTATTTACAAAGTGGCGTTAAGCCACTTTTTGTGGCTTAACGACACCTTGTAAATACGGCCCCTTCCCACACAACACTGTGCGTGGAAGGGGCGTGCAATGGGTGTTGCTGTGGGCGTGCCTCAGATTTAATAAATTTCGTAAAACCGAGGCAGCGCAAAAAATCTAACGCCACCCCCAGGGGTAGCGTTAGCAGGGTACAACAAGGAGGAATACTTTTATTCCTCCTCGTTTTATGCTTTTGCTATGCATGCTGCATTCTGCCGCACGCATAGAAAACGCAAATGCCAGAAATGATTGTCTATGTCCAGGAAGGTGTCATAAACAATCACACCCCTCAACACAGACGATGGTGCAAGGATGCCTGCGTTGGCAGCTAAATTTAGTGCCAGTGCAGGGGGAAACGCAGGGGTGCACCATATTCTCTTAAATACAGCGCATCCCTACGTTTCTAAAGTGACATAGCACGGCACTGCCAATTTGGGCGCAGCACCGAACTGTGTCCCTTTTCCTTAAATCTTGCCCAAAATTCTGCACTGGGAGGCAGGAGAGTTTGTTGTGTTTGTGAGACTGACAGGTTTGCACTGCTGAGGGCTTTAGAAGTGCGGGCAGGTTTTCATTTCCTTGAGATTCCCACATTCTTTTGACTTTTGCGTTTTGTCGAGCCTAGCTCATTTGATGATGGAAACTCGTGCACAATAAATCAGTGCATGGTTCGAATATCATGTCATTGAGGACCTCGCAGCAAGGGGTGCCTGGTAATTAATTGGCTAACAATCGACCCTGTTTTGTTGCCACTTTTCTGCAGCACCCATGGGGGGAAACAATTAAAAACTCGAGTATCAACTACAGCAGTTTTGACCGAAATGCCATATGTTTGACAGGATTTAGGTGTCCACCGAGAGTGCTGGCATTCACCTGTGTGATATTACAGTACTAGCTGCGGAAATGTTTGCTACACGACCATTCTCACAGTGAGTATCGTTTCTGTGAATGCTCGGTACACAGTGCATGCTTTCTGTGCATTAGCCATATACGACATGCAGTGTGGGCGTTCACTGAAAGTGGTAACGTGTTCAGAACAGTTTTATTGTGAGGTAAAAGATTTGGCTTTCCTATTTCAAAGATTTTGCTTAGCAAGACCAATCCATCAAGACATAGGGGCATATTTATACTTGATTTGCGTTGAATTGGCGTCATTTTTTTTAACGCAAATTCGGTGCAAAACGAACTACATATTTATACTTTGGCGCTAGACCCATCTAGCACCAAATTTATAGAGTTAAAGTCATTTTTGGGACGTGGAAACCTACTTTGCGTCAATGAGATGCAAAGTAGGCGCTCCCGTGCAAAAAATGACTCTATGGCCTTAGCGCCATATTTATTCCCCCGTGCTAAAATCATGCACGGGGAGGGAGGGGTCAAATAATGGTGCAAAGCTTGGTTCGCACCTTTATTTAATGCCTGGGTCAGGGCAGGCATTAGGGGACCTGTGAGCCTATTTCCATGGTAAAACACCATGGAATAAGCCCACAGGTGCCCTCCCTAGGCCCCATGGACAGCCCCACACACAACGGAGGATGGGGGACCCCATCCCAGGTAAGAGTAGGTAAGTACAGGTAAGTTGTTTTTTTTTTAAGTGCCATTGTGGGCCCTGAAATGGTCCCCTGTGCTGGCCACTGGGGTGGTGGACATGACTCCTATCTTTTTTAAGACAGGAGTCATGTGGTATGGATGGTTTTGCATCAGAAAATGATGCTAGGCTGGTTAGAGTCATTTTCTTTTACTCTAACCTGCCTAACGTAATTTTTTTGTGCAAACCCCACTTCTTCCATACCGCCACCCCCCACCCCCGGCTAGCGGCACTTTTTTTTATGCTAGTCTACCCTTTGCACCGGCTTGCACATTTCATAAATATGGTGCCCGGCTGCTGCTCAGAAATGGTGCAAGCCGATGCTAAACTTTTTGGTGAAAAACTGCATTAGTGCAGTTTTGCACCAAAACGTATAAATCAGGGCCTTAGTTCTTACCCGCTCGCTAAACGCGCTGCAGATTTATAATTTTTTTGAGAATTAACTATAATATTAAAGGCAGCAGACCACTCAGCCATAACCTGGTGGTTGAATCTGGAGTCTCACTTCTTTCCACCAAAGATGTCAAGAAACCTGTCAGATCACTATGTTAATGGGTTATGCGTTAGGTATACTTGTCTTCCTTATTTATGTAGTATGGC
Source organism: Pleurodeles waltl (assembly GCF_031143425.1). Taxonomy (NCBI): domain Eukaryota; kingdom Metazoa; phylum Chordata; class Amphibia; order Caudata; family Salamandridae; genus Pleurodeles; species Pleurodeles waltl. The sequence goes on from NC_090436.1 coordinate 731,383,412, forward strand.
CGTTATATGTTGATCGACAATCCGTTTTGACATTTACATTAATCTCACCAACCATTTGGGAAAAGTCTGAGAGAAAGTTTTCACCCTAAAATAATTCCAAAAACCATCTTTTGTGCAAACAGTAGAAGATTTCTAGGAGAAGCCTCCCCAATAAGCAAACTTAGCGCCACTGGATGGATGTTGTTTTTTTTTTACTCTTTTGAGTGAAACTTCAAATCCCTTTCCTTGCCCTTTTCTTCAAACTATTGAAGCCCTGTGGGATGGCTAGCCCTACCTATAATGAGGTGAAACTCAAAACCGCCTACATTGTACTGACTTAAAAGTACAATTCAGTAAAGCCATGCTACATTTTTATAATTATACTCATGCACGTCTCTTTTGCAGAAGCCATAGCAATCGTGTATAAAATACTAGAATTTCAATTTTCTGTGAAGTCATCCAGTCATTAACTAATAGGTTTTATTTTGTGATTTCTTTCTGCAGGTGGCCTAGAAATTCCTCCTTGTAAGAAAGTGGAAAGAACATGGGAACAGGGACTTCCCAGACTTTTGAGGATATGCCACAAACAGTTAAGGACCTATGGTTATAAACACATAGAGAGTTGTCATTTGGGTATGTTGCACAATTCCCAGGAAACTTGTTCACCCGTTCAAGATCATCCTCTAAGTCCTGTTCAGAACAATTTTGATGCAGCTGAAGAAAATGCAGACTATTAAACAGGAAAAAATCCATGCAGACGGCGGGAGTAACCTGGACAACATGATGACCCTTAACGCTTCCTTGTCAGACATGTCTGAAGCATATGCTTCAAATGATGATTTGTTATTCGATGAAGGAAACCATGGGAAAAACAAGTCGTCATCTTGCCGCAGGAAACGGGAATTTATTCCTGATGAAAAGAAAGACGCCATGTACTGGGAAAAACGGCGTAAGAACAATGAAGCTGCCAAACGGTCTCGCGAGAAGCGGCGCCTCAATGACTTGGTTTTAGAGAACAAGCTTATGGCACTGGGGGAGGAAAACACTGGCTTAAAGACTGAGTTGTTAGCACTGAAACTCAAGTTCGGTTTAATTAGTGCAGCAGCCTATGCCCAAGAAATCCAGAAACTCAGCAATATAGCCACAGTGTATTTTCAGGACCACCCACTGGACAAACCTACTGCAAGCTCATTTGTGATAGAGCATGAACATTCATTGATGTCCAGCAGCTGTATCTCTGTCATTAAGCACTCCCCGTTGAGCTCAGTGTCGGACACATCAGATTCCTCAATAGTAGAGCATTGTCAGGAGATGCCGCCTCAGAAGAGCTGCCGAATTCCTGAAACTTCATTTCCAATGATTAAACAAGAGCCAATGGAACTAGAGACCTATGCCGCAAAGTCAGAGGATGAAAGTGTCTCTTATCCTGGATCTATGTATCAGACCTACATGGGGAGTGCATTCACTGGGTTCTCTCACTCACCTCCCTTGCTGCAGATAAACTGCTCTTCCAGCAATTCCCCAAGGACATCAGAAGCTGATGACGGTATAGTAGGAAAGTCATCAGATGGTGAAGATGAGCAGCAGGTTCCCAAAGGTCCCATTCATTCCCCAGGGGAATACAGTGCCCACACTACAGTAATAAAGGTCCCAGAGGTGCACTGTTCTGCTCTTCCCCACAAACTCCGAATTAAGGCCAAAGCCATGCAGGTAAAAATAGAAGCACCTGATGTTGATTATGAAGCTGCACAGAAGTCATTGTTGCCAATTGACATGTCTTCAAAGAGACATTGTCAGCTGTTAAAGAAAGAAGCACCAACTCTACCGGATCGTCCCCTGACCTCTCTGTCTGTGCAGGTGACCAAAATCCAAGACTGGACTCTCAAACCAGGTCACTGGCATCCGAAGGAACATAATAAAATTGAGAGCAGAAGCAAAGCTGGAGTTCTGCACAAAGGGGACACTGTCTACAAAACCCCAGATTTGGAGAGTTTGTATTTGAAGCAAGGTATAGCAAACCTATCAGCAGAGGTTGCCTCCCTCAAGAGACTTATTTCCACACAAGATATAACAACTTCAGATTCAATCTAAAATACTACTGAAAAAACACCAATGTAAACATATTGTCTAATGGATGTGTTTGCCTGTAGACCATTGTTTTGTACAGTGCTGAATTTTCACTGGACTTGTGCTGTCATTTCACTGTAATGTTAATAATGACTAGTTGCTGGTGTCTTTTTCATGCACAGTTGCCACTCGATGACGCCAAGATTGTGTTATGATCACTATGCCTTGAAAACAGTTCAGTAGACTGTGCTGGGCTGTGAAATGAGACATTATTTTTTGCTGTTCTGTTGTAAATGTGCAAGTTATTAATTGTAATAAAGTATTAGCAACAAAAGTGGGACCTCTTGCTCTTAGTAAATGTCGGTAGCCAAAAGGTAAGATTGGTTTGCCACCAGGTTTAATGAGGTGGTAGATTTTGTAAAGTTGTGAAGTTGTACAATTTGACACATCATTATTTTATAGTAATTTGTTCACAAAGATTATATCTCAGGAGGTGTGTTCAGAGGAAACCAATTGGTACCTGCCCATTTACTTGTGCTTGACTATAGCAGTGGACAACTGCATTTGGGTTTAACATTTCTTTTGTTTACATACAATTATTTTGTATTTTGTCCTATGTGTTTTTAATACATATTCTGTATTTTCAGTGAATCCATCCACCCCATCCAACTAAAAAATACAATCCGCTTATCCGTTTATAACTGCAATGTACATATCCTTCCTTCTGTCAATGCATCCATCCATCTGCAGATCCACCCCTCTCTCCTCCACATATATCTAGGTAGTCATCCAATCACCCACTCAACAATATTATGATACGTTAAGTGCATTCGTATAGTACATTCCCACGATTTGTATTGCCCAAAGGCACTTTCATAATCTTTGCACACTTTGCATTGGTAATTTCGGTTTTTATTCCTTGGCATCAAATGTTCTGTTGACATATTGTATTTGGAGGTGTGTTTACTAATGTTCCAATGTGAATCATATTGGTTAGAGTGCAGCCAACCACTTGCCTGTGGATAGATGCACACATAAACATCCAACAATTCCAACACTAAAGTATACTTTAATTTATATAGTCATCTACTCATCCATATCTATTATCCACCTACCCATACAACTACCTATTCAATACATCTATCTATGCATTGATATCTGTCCATCGAGCCATATATTTGCCCATCCAGCCATACATTCATTTACTCATCCACCTACATCTACCCACCTGTCCATAAATCCAACCTCAACCGGTATCTATCTATCTATCTATCTATCTATCTATCTATCTATCTATCTATCTATCTATCTATCTATCTATCTATCTAGCTAGCTATCTATCTAGCTATCTAGCTATCTACAAATCATCAACAGATGGTAGTATTTACCCATACTGCAATATTAAACATTGATATTAATACAGTTCTTAGTTCAAATCCAGTTGTATTAGTCAATCACAACATCACATCCTATTTATGAGCCTTAGCAGTAAGACACACAATTATGAATTAAAATGAATGGTACACAGCAAAATAAATAGTGTAAGCAATAAAAAGGTGAGCAGTGTTGTTACTAACTCCTCAGCCTTGAAACATTATTTTAAGCTTTTCATGCCACAAAGATACGTTTTAAAGGACATGGATTTGGGTCAACATACATTGATTATGTGATCTATATTTTGGAAAGCATCAACAGTCATATAATAAAAGTATTCTAGCCAACAAGATGAAAATAACAACTGTAAAACTTTCTTGTTGTTTTATTTAATAGCAATAGGATCTTAAAAATCCAGATCTCAGAAATAGTCATGTTCCAGTATAATTAATACAAAGATGGACAAAGAAATTATACTAACATTTATATTTTAAACTAATGCGCTGAAGTGTATGCTAAGTAAAAACTGATAAGCCAAAAAAATAAATACTGCCTATGTAGGATGAATCTTATTCTTTTTTTGGAAAATGCAATCAACAAATTTACCACAAAGCTTTAAAAATCATCCCACTTGATATATTTTTGATCATACACCATTGGGCAAAAATTATCTACAAATCAACATACTCAAAATACCTAAGCAAATCTGATTGATGAGTGACTCTTCCTATTGCAGTCATCATGTGAGAAGTCCATTCTAAAGAAAGGCTGTGCAATTTGAATCCAATGCTTTTCATTCCTGTTAATCCATGCACATTTTCTATCAAAGGCAGTAAAAAATACACTCAGTCTTGAACTAGCTAGCTTATGCCTGGATCTTCAGAACTCTCTGATCGTGAGGTTAACATGAATGAAGTGTGGTCAACTTGTGAAATTATAATCTTAGGACTAACCTAGGATAATCTATTCTTCTGAAAATATATTACATGGTAACACCAATAGCAATAGCAAGTGTCACTCATCAATTATCAAGTTTAATAATGCTTTTTAATTACATTGATTTGTTGCCACCATTCTCTCCTTGCTATATCAAAATTAACAAAGAAGAAAGTACACAATGCAAAATAGATTAGAATTTTACATAAGTGTTTGTTCAAGAAGACACTAGAAAACATTATCAATATTGACTTATGATTGCCTGGATAAAGAGCTTATTGTTTTATGTCCTGAAGAAGTCTTCAGTTACACATAAAAGCCGAAACATATTGGCTTGTTGAATGGTCCATATAGGTGATGTTTTTGTGTTCTGATCTGTATATGATATTGTCTATACTTACAGTTTATAAAATGTTATCACACCACCTAAGCTTTCATAAACATTTTGAAATGGCCATCTTTGTCGATCTTGGTATTAGTTATGCTTTTCACACAATTAATGGTACACACGTTAAGCTCAAATTTTAATAGTTTCAACAAGAATAAGTTGCTTTCAATTGTTTTCCCACTCCCCTTCTGGTGAATTCACTATGTGATTGTTAATCCCCTCCTGTACATACAGCCTGTTTATTGTATAATGTGTCCATGTTCTTCAAAGGATAAACTAAATGAAATTGAATGAATGCAATAACATCTCACAGGTTAGCAGTGATTAGAAAGGCTCCCAATTGCTATTGCTTGCTCTATTATTTTTTAGTTCACTGTGTTCCTTTCTGCCCCTATTCAAGTGGGTATACTGGGTGTACCCTTTAAAATGTCTGCCTGTGTCACTCAGTATGGTGATTTCAAATTACCTTGTTTACGTAATATTGCATATTTTTAATGGTAGTTTTCTGGTGAAACTAGTATCATTGTAAAAGGAGGAGTGAAACCATGTGCAATGCTTGAAGTGACCCCTTATTAGCCTGAGATCATCTAATTATAAAAACATTTCATGAACAACTAAGATGTGGTTGTGAGGCACTGGGTGCAAATCATCTATTTCAGAAATGCTCATGCCAATTATATTTACATTTTAAATGGGAAAATATTACTAAAGTGAAAGCAAGTTTAAAAAAACATCATAGTGATCAATGAGATTGGTTAAACAAGCCATTACATGTATGCTGATATTTATGCAGGCAAGCACACAGGGAACAATCCTGATACATATGTCATGGCAGTAATATATAACACTGGCTTGGATGATATGACATTTAGTTGTTTTTTTTAGTTCTATTTGTATTACACAACATAAAATCACTGATGTGTGACATGTAGGAAAGTTTCAAGGTATCACAGACATTATACAAATTCACATTTCAAACTGATACCTTGAGTAAGAATGTCAAGTTCTGCTTCACTAGCCCTTCTCCCAGTCCTTACAAGAATGCAATAGACATGTTATTGCTAGGACACTTGTATATATAACAGCTGTAGCAATCAGTTGTAGGTCCATCCACCCTTCAAGCCCAAAGTAAAAAGAACAAATTAGAAGAAACTTTTTCCCCACATATTCTGTATTTCATCCCACCATTTTGGGTTCACCACTACCACAACAGCATAAAATAATTGAATTTCATGCACACCATTATTTCATGGTGCAGCTGAATGCTATCTTAGATAGTTGTATAGTATTACTTTACATAACAGCAGTGTACATCGTAATTACAGCCACATGTAGAACTACAGCACATCTTCAGCAGCTTCCATTAGATGCATTTGCAAGTCTCACAGTATCGGCCCAGGTGTAGTCTGATGATGTTACGATCTGTGTATAATGAGGTAGGACCTTCTTTATATTCCCTGTAAGTTGTGTTCCTGCTGGAGGAGACATTACTTCCATAGGGATCCCATCACATGTATATAAACATGGATTCCTATCTTAGGTAGCACCCCTTTGAAAAAGACCTGGCCAAACAACTCAGAATCACTTCACTTGGCCAGAAGCCCTTCCATATCAAGTTGGACAAGAAAGTGGTCCCAGATTTCTTCCAAAATAGCTAGATTATCACTAAGTCTGTATATCAGTCTCTCGTGACCAGTGGCGTAACGAGACTTGAGGGGGGCCCCCTGCCAAGTGCATGGAGGGCTCCCCTCTTCCCTGGCCTATCACCTACTACTTTTGCTGAGGGGAGGCCCTGAAGCTCAAGTCCCCCCCGCACTGTGGGGGCTGCATAGGCTCACGTTACACCACTGCTCATGATCTGCCATAATATCAAATTTCCTGATCCAGTAATGTTGGGTGGAATCACAGTGTTAACTGTATATCTTACTTGCTGATAATGAATCCAAGATCAGTAGAGATTGAGCATGAAAGTTTATTTGGTTTGTGTAGCATAATAAGATATCCCAGCCATCCTCTTCATGGTAAACCACCATTCAAAACCTGCATTCCATTTAGAATCATAATACAACCATTTACACAGAAACCATATTTAATAAAACTCTACCTATGTACAGAAAATAATCCCTATTTTACCACTAAATATAGTGTGATATCATTCACATGAAGAAACCTAGTCATCCAAATATGCAAGACTCTTTAGTTTTCTGTCAGATCTTCTTGAGAAACAGAGTTTACTACTGTCTTTGCTCTTGGCGTCAACTCCTCCATTATGAGATTTTCAGCTATATCTCTATTCTTTGTACAACACCACACAATTGAAATTACACACATGGCGATCCTCAGTCCTGATGGCATTGGTAAATACTTTTATAACCCTCATCGGTTTCGACCATTTATTTCCAACTTCATTCCTTCCCGTTTTTTTTTTATCATAAGCATATCACCTATGGTAACATCTGTTGGTTTGACTGAGTGTTTCGCATCAAAGTAGATTTCGCTGTTTTTCATCTTCCTGTCCTCCTTCATCTTCCACTCTTCAGACATCCTATTCCCCCTCTCATCACTCAGAAACGTGTTAATCCAACAAGGCTCCCATACAGTATTAGGGTGCCTTCCCCGAAACAATACAAACAGTGATTCCCCCGTAGTACTCTGAGGCATGAATCTGTATACACTCTTGGATACCTCTTCTTTCCAACTAAGTTGATTAATTTTAGCTAAAGATATGGTTTCCTTACACACAATTAAACCTTTTTATCATCCAACTAGATTCAGGATGATAGAGAGCACATTTTTTGTATTTAATACCACATCCTTGGAGAAAATTCTCCATCTCATTTGACACTAACTGTACCCCATTTCCTGTCAATATAGTTTCAGGAAGATCCTCCCTTGCAGTAGGGTCTTTTAAAAATGTAATCACATGACGCATTCCAATACCCTTAGAAAGACACACCTCAGGTCACCTGGACAATAAATCCATCACGACAATGACATAGCTTTCATAACCATCCCCATGTATAGGTCCTAGTATATCCAAAGCAATGTCTTTGCACAATCCATCAGGACACGTCCTGATAACCATCGGCTGCACCCCAGGCTTCATGGGCTTTTCACTCACAGCACACTGCATTTCAATCTCTTACTAGCCGTTCTACTTGTAGGTCCATTCCTGACGACCAGTATGTCAATCGTAACCTTTTTTTTTCTTGGTGAGTCATAAATGACATTTGTGTGCTTGATTCAACAGTTCTTCTCGTAGTATGGTTGGGGGAACTAATCTGGGTGCCCCCCAATAACACATCATTGTTAGCACTTAACTGATCCTTAACTAACCGAAATTCTTTACCCTCTATCCCAGCTTGAATGTTCTTTATGGTTCCAACCTGTGCAAATAAATCCATCACATTTTGCAGCACCTTGGCATTTTTCACCGCTTCCTTCCAATTTTCTTCTGAAGTGACCTCATAACCAACTTCAGATACTAGCCAGGACAAGGTATCTGTAATAACATTTTCTGTCCTTGGAGTGTACTTTACATTAACATTACATTCCTGTAAACTTGCAACCCATTTCAATATTCTAGCTGAAATAGAGTGAATTCCTTTAGAAATGAAGACTTCACACAAGGGTTTATGATTAGTCCTCACAATAAATGTACTTCCCCACAAAAATGTCTTCATTTTTTTATTGCCCAATGAACTGCAAGAGCCTCTCTCTATATTATTGAGTATCTAGTCTCAGCTCCCTTTAGACTACTGGAAATAAACATGATGGTATTTTCAGAGCCAAGCCCACCTTGTTGCAAAACAGCCCCCAGTTCTTTAAGGCTTGCATCTGTACTGATTATCAAACTCTTATTGGGATTGAAATGTTTAAGTCTGGAAGCTTGAACTAATCTATTTTTTAAATCTATGAGTTCTTACTCACAATCAAAAATCAACATAGAATTAGCACTTTTCCTTAGTAAGTGTCTCATGTTGGAGCTGAGATCAGCAAAGTTTTGAATAAACTTATTATAATATTCCACCATTCCTAGGATACACATTAGTTCTTCCCTGGTGGATGGAGCAACCATATCCTGAAGTGTATTGGTGTGCTCTTCTTTAGGAACCACCCCTTGGCCTGTAACTGCGTATCTTAGATAATCAATATTCCTACTACCAAATCAGCATTTCCCCAACTTGATGGTAAGATTATAATCACATAGCTTACCCAGAACCTGTCTGACCCTGGTATTATGTTCAACTCATACTTTCCATAAACTAGTATATCATCTTGGTATACACAGACCCCATCAATTCCACAATATCTTTTCCATTGCCTGTTAAAACACTGATGTCACTGAAACTAGACCAAAAGTAGCCTGGCATATCTCAATGTTCCAAACTGTGTGACAAACACAGTGAGATCCTTGGAAGCCTTATACTTGTATTTGATGGTAAGTCGAGATTAGGTCTATAGTACTCAAGACCTTTGCTCCTCTTATCATTGTCAGCAACTCATAAATGTTGGGTAGTGAATATTTGTCAAGTAGCACACATTTATTAAATTGTCTAATATCTACACATAATCTCCGGCAGACATTTGGTTTCCTGGCTGCAAGAACTGGAGCAAACCATTCGTTCCTCCCTACTTCTTCAATTATACCTTAAGTTTTTACTATTTCCAATTACACTTTCATCTCTTCTCTAACTGTCAAGGGAACACTTCGAACTTTGCTACAACTTGGCAGTGAACCTGGAATCAGCTTATTGTTGTGACAATATCCGTTCAAGCAGGCCAAACCTTGCCTGAATGCACAGGCATATTCTTTCTCTAACATTCTTTGCAATCCTGAGTCTGAAGATTTAATATCACTAATCTCATTCACTACATGATTTTTTTAATATGATGAGAGGTGTATTATTGGGATCTAACATAGCACCCAAGTCTCTTTGGTGTATCCAATTTATAGTACTATCTCCCTTCTTAGAGACGTAAGTCTTTCCGGTGGTATAACAATTTTCATACTCAATTAGACCCACAAAAATATCCATGTAACTCAAGTGGATCTCCCCATAAGCACAAGGCTTAATGTCCAGTTTTAAAAGTGTCACTTTCCCTTCTAAATTCTCTTTGTAGAATCTAATTGCTACAATGGTGATTTTGGGCCCAGAGTCAAGTAAAACCTGTGTTTTCTTTCCCTCAACCTCAATAGAGTCTATAGGTCCATTATTACTTTTGTCACCAACCTGCAGGACTATTTATCCACACTCAAAACACTCATCACTGTCACTTGCATCTACTTTGTTTACCTTTCGTTTTAGGTTTTACATCCTGCAGACTGTAGCAAAATGTCCTTTCTTTTTACAGTAAAGATAGACTACTTTGAGAGCAGGGCATGATTTATTGTTGGTCAAATGACCTGTTTCATCACACCTAAAACGCTTCTTCCCCACTTGAGATAGTTTATTCATATTGCCAGTGTTTATATACTCTTTCTTCTTTGTGTCTCCCCTACCACCATCCTTTTTTTCATTCCCCGCTTGATCACACGTACTTCTTTGATGGAGTCTTTACTCACTACTTCCACACATTTCATGGAATGCTGAATCTTTTTAGCAATAAACAACACCTCATTCAGAGTGGGTTCATCCATGAGGCACAGTTCATCCCAACACCTCAACATGGACTGCTGCTCCCTTATGCGTTCATCTAATAAAGAACCAGACTTTCAAGATTAAGCTCAATGCCTAAGCTGAGTTATGTAATTCTCTATTGACTCTCCCTCTTAATGCCTTCTTTTTCCAAAATAGAAATGTTCAAAGATGGTGCTTAGTTTTGGCAAATAATGTAATTCTAATTTACGTATTTCATTAAAATCAATTGCCTCATTGTACAGGAACATCAGGAAATTTGTCAAAGACCTCTTGTCCTTCAGAACTCAGATGGTGAAGTAAAAGTGCTGTTCTTCTTTCAGCACTTAACGACATGCCACATACTCTTGCATAACGTTCAAACAACTTTTTCCATTTAGCCCACCTCATGAGCGGATCCCCTGGACTGGTAGAAAACATTTAGGTGCTGAGACATTTTGCATTATGGCAAAATATAAAATGCTCAACTATGTTGCACCTTAAGGGATTATTATGAAATAATTAAATTTCTAAAAATATTAATATAATACAGCAAGACCACAGCAAACCTCCTTCCAGATATAAGTCAATACTATGAGATATTTCAAAATCCTCTTCATGGCAAAACACCGGTTGACCTATTCAAAACCTGCATTTCACTTAGAATCATAACACAACCATTCCAAGGGAATGTGAGCCCAAATTCTAAATGAGCTAATGCTAGTTACCACACACACTCTTCAATCCATGGCTTGTCTTTGCTTAAATCAAGCCCTGGAAAAAAAACAAATTTGGCACCCCTTTAAACCACCCTCCCATAGTCCCTGCACCATCCATACCCTTCTGCCTATTCTAAGCACAGTACATAATAGCCATCATTAAGACACACAACCTAACAGTGCTATTTCTGTGCTGTTGTTTCTGATGGAATGACATAAGTTTATGCTGCTGTCTGACACTGTTGTGTGCGGTGCACATTATGTTTGCCTAGAACCATGACACCCTCTTGGAGGTAACTTTCTGCTTTTACAAATATCACTAATTTATGAGTAAAATATTAATTGCTTCTGTTCTAGCTGGGACAAATACCTTATCAGATGATCCGTAGCAGAGAATCTCATGGAGCTAGCCTGCAGGAGAAAAGAAGCAATGATGCTACTAACCTTTTCTTCCCTCTAATCTTCATCCTTGCTGTTGCTGCTGATGATCTTAATTAGGAGGAGACAGGTAAGGTCCAGGCTGATTACCCCAGCAGTGAGCACATATTTTCCCCTGCACCTCCCCTGAAACTCCTATTGACATGGAAATGGAAGCAAAACAATCATGAAAGAAAACATCTGTGATAAGGGGCAATATTTAAATTGAGCAGGCTTCCTGTAGTGATGATGCAGCTGAAGTCAAGTTTATCCCTTTAGTATATTGTATGGGAAATGTCTAGGATGAATTTGAAATAAACAGTACTAGAATTATTATCATCTGGTTCTACATAAAAAGCTGTTTTCCCCATGCGCATCATATGCACAATGAAATGCTATATAACTTTCTAAAAACACGCCTATGGTATAATATCTCAGTTTCCCTATGTTAGGTTTATTGGAACACAGTAAAGTAAACAACCGAAGTTTCAGTGGTAATGTGTTAATTGAGAGCACTGTATATTATTGCAGTTAAATGTTGCTTTTATTGTTATATTGTAATACCATGAGTACGGTTTGGCATTGTAAATACAGAATATTATTTTAATCAATTACTATGTACTTCTAAATAAGATTGCAAATCTAAATTTTTATGTTAACTTTAATATTAACTTAATTAACAAAAACATAAGCCTTAAAGAAAAGAACCAGTTTGATATCTTTATTGAGATTTATCTTTAGTATTTTTAGGAAACCGGAAGCACACAATTGATATATATTCCTCATAAGAAAAGAGTGTAAAGCCAAATGGAGGTAGACTGCTGAGCATCTGAGTAAAGTTCATACCTGAATAATGTTTTCTAAAGCAAACGGAATTTGCATTCAACTCACCATTAAAAGAGGAATTAGAGTCAGCAGAGTAAAAGTTAAAGGGCTAATTTGCTAAATAATTAAATATAGCACCTGATGAGTCTTTTAACAGTAATAGCTCTAAGCTATAAAGCACACCATTTACTGATGAAATATGGTGTTAGGAAGGCATTGCTGAGAAAGATTTGCACACTTATTTGAGATATAACTGATAGTCTCACCTCTTGCCAAGTGGGGATAATGTCATGGTTGTACTCTCACATAAATTATTGATTCTTTCCCTACCTCTTGCACTCCTTTTTAGGTCTCACCTGCGTGAGCATGCACTAGTGCATGTGTTCTCACTTGCAAGACTCTTGTGTTCTGTATTGGGCTTGGAACCAGCCCATTTTTTAACATTTGATTTCAGCGTTGTCACTCTTTTTTGCTCACTTCAGATTGGGCAGCGCTTGCCATGAGTCACTTCTTCATCTAACAGTGGCGCATAGACCAAGCACTGATTAATTTACTTTAATTAGTGTCCTTTAGCTGGCCATTAACTGCTCGTGCTGTGCTTCAGGTACTATTTATTTTTAAAAAAATGCTGTCGCAGTCAACGCTGACCGTGTCATAGTCATTTTTTATCTTTCTGACCCGCCTCCATCTTGTCTCCCTTCCGATCCTGTTTCTTCTCATGTCATGATTCATGTAGTATTTTTTTTTTTTAAATGCTAGGGCGCAGTCAATAATGGCTGCATCTTAGCACTTTGTTTTTTACATTCCTCCACCCATCCCATCCTGTTTTTCCTCCCCGCCCTATCCTGTTTTCTATCAACGGCCCTCCCATCCACTTCATCTCTCATTCCCATCCTTGTTTCTTCTGTTGAAACTTCAAGGGCCTTGGCTGTTTCTTTACATACTATGGCATCTCCATCTGTTGTTTGCTGATACGATCAACAACTCTGTCTATTCAAGTTGGCTTATACCTCCAGAAAAATATTTATTTACACATCCCACAACACTCTAGTAATAATGACTGCTTGCGGAGCGCGAATGCTTCTTACATTGTTTCTATCTCCCTCAACTCCCTCAGCACAACTTTCAAACATATCCTTGCGTTACGCTCTTACCTCTGCAGTGTGTGTGGAAACACCGTCATTGTCTAATTAGGCAAAACTATGTATTGCTCCATGAACGTTCCTAAAGAATAGTGGGTTGTTTCTGTAATGCTCTTCTGTAATTATTCCTTTTTAAATAAAGTAAATTCACAGACGTATTTTGCATGTTGTTGCTGCCACAACTTCTTCTATTCAACCACCCCCACATTCCATCCCCTCCCCTTACCCACTGTCACCCGCTTAGCCTCGTCAACCACCCTCATCCAATCGCTAAAGACAATAGCTCACCAATGGGCGAGACGAATTGGCTTTGCCAATGTTTCTTAGGTTTCACCTGCAACTCACATGCACAGTCATTGAAAGCTATTGTTTTTAAAAATAAATCTGAAAATGGGCTTAGAGCCTGCCTATTACTTACCCTTACTTACCATTGGTTGGGTCCCACATAACTCTTGTTTCTGTACTTATCATTAGTCAACGCTTTATTTTTGCCTTCGGCTTTATTTTTTCGGTGGTACAGTGTAGCATGGACCAAGTACAGCTTCCTGTGGACAGTGTCCTTTCACTGGCTGCAGGTTCCTGTAGGTATTCTTTTGGTATTTTTGTACATGCACTGCTATTGAGTGCATGTACAAAAATCACTCTTCCTACATCCCACCTTTGTGTCCCACATCACTCCTGCACTCATTTATTTTTTATCCACCCACCATCATCCGCTCTCCGATATGTTGCCCCCTTCCCCCACAGCATAAGGCAAAACATACGACTTTACCAATGCTGGTTTTCTCTCTGCAAGTTGCTTATGGCCTGGATCTGCCGTGAATCAGCAGTAAACCTGGAGCAAGAAGGCCTTCTTCCAGTTCTCTAAAATGTGCTGACTATTTTTCTCTATTTAGGACCCTCCTATTTGTCAGTGGCAATTTGGTACCACTCACTATGCATTTATCCAGCACAAATTGCCACACAAGTCAAATAGTTTTGAGAATGTCGATTCTTAAAGGTTTTCTGTAGAAATAATTGTGATTTCTTTTAAAGACAAGGAGGCTGGCATTATGCATAAACCCTTGTATTCTCTTTCTCTGAGCAGCAAATCATTAAAATTCAAAGAAACAGAATGCAAACTCTATCATAACAAAACAGAACTCTGAAGTCCATATAAATCTCTATGTCTTCCATGTTCTTGCTCTTTCATTTCTCGTTGTCAACTTTATCCTCTCCTTAAATTTTCTTGTGCCATCAATCTTTCACTGGTGTGAAAATCATAAAAACACAAGTGTATCCTTCTTCTCGATCTTAATCTGTACATTTAACATTTACTTAACACTCAGGGGCATATTTATGTTCTGTTTACACCGAATTAGCGCCATTTTTTAAAACTCTAATTCAGTGGAAAACTAACTCTATATTTGTACTTTGGTGCTAGACCCGTCTAGTGCCAAATTAATGGAATTAAAGTCATTTTTGGGACCTGGAAACCTACCTTGCCTTAATGAAGGTAGGTGTTCCCGTGCAAAAAACAACTCTATGGCCTTAACGCCATATTTATACTCCCTTGCAAAAATAGTGCACAGGAAGGAGGAGGGGTAAAAAAATGGTGCAAAGCTTGCTTTGCCCCATTTTGTAACGCCTGGGTCAGGGCAGGCATTAGGGGACGTGTGGGCCTTTTTCCATGGTGGAACACCATGGAATAAGCCCACAGGCACCCTCCCCAGGGACGCCCCCACCCACACCATAGTGACAGCGGAGGATGGGGGACCTCATCCCAGATAAGTACAGGTAAGTATTTTATTTTATTTTATTTTCTAAAGTGCCATAAGGGGCCCTGAAATGGCACAGGGTGCACAGGGTCCTGAAATGGCACAGTGTGCAATGGCCATGCCCAGGGGACCCTGGTCCCCTGTGCTGGCAATTGGGGTGGTGGGCATAACTCCTGTCTTTTCTAAGACATGAGTCATGTGGAATGGATGGTTTTGCGTCAGAAAATGACTCTAGGCAGGTTAGAGTCATTTTTGTTACTCTAACCTACCTAACGTAATTTGTTGGTGCAAAACCCCCTTCTTCCATACCGCCAGCCCCACCCGACTAACGTCATTTTTTTTACACTAGCCTACTCTTTGCACCGGCTTGAACCATTCCACAAATATGGTGCCCGGCTGGTGCACAGAAATGGTGCAAGCCGGTGCTAAACCTTTTGGTGCAAAACTGTGCTAGTGCAGTTCTGCCCCAAAAAGTATAAATCAGGGCCTTAGTTACTTTATTTTACAATTTATGATGTCATCATTTGAAAAAGAACCACATCCTCCAAAGAAATTGGAAGGATGTACTGGGATAATGCTAGCCTCCATGTCTTTAATAAAATCACAATTCTTTATACAGTAAATCTTTAAGAATCAACATTTTATTGCAAGACAGAAGGCTAACATTATGCATGTCCAAAGTTTCTCAAAGCACAGTGTAAGACATGCTCCATTGGCTTAAAATAAAATGTTCTAAATGTATCTGCAGTAGACTGATCCACTACCTTCATAATCTCATGCCTGACATAAATGGCTTACTTGCCATGGCACCCCTTACCGAATGTGCCGAATATTTATCATATGTAACTGCGTTAAACTGCTTTACATACAAAATCAATAACTGATCCACTCCAGCACTCCTATTCTCCAGCATTCTGCACTCATATTCGTTAATATATTTCACCACACCCATTTTAGCTATATTATCTAAATTTGTATACATTATAGAAATAAACATTGTTTTTGTTCTTTTCAAAACCTCGAACAACACACTGTTACTTGGTAAACTCTGTTTGATATCTCTAATGCTCCTACATCTGAAACACTTCTCAAAGAGTTTAAACACAAGAGTTGCTAATTTCCAGTATAACTCTCTTACCTCTAAATACATATTACTAGGCCATTCTTGGAACATTTTTAAAACAAAATTTACATCCCAAAGTGACTCATACTTTGGGTTCAGACATCTTTTCAATTGTATCCCTTTCACCACAGTACAAACTGAAAGACTCCTTCTAATTGAAACACCCGAATCAAAGTGTGACCTGCTGCCACTTCTGAAAGATAACAATTGACAGTTCTGTAAGAAAAACCTTTATCGAAAAGTTCAGCTAAAAAATTACCCACCTCTATTTCATCGGCTTGCCGAAAATCCAAATCCTTTGCCATACACCAACGTAACCATACACCCAAGGCCGTCCTACATCTCTTCTTAGTTCCTCAGGCCCACTACTCATTAAGAAAACCTGAAGCTGACTCTTAAAGTTTTGAGAATCTTCCCAATTCCCTGAAATTTTCCAATCTAGAAGGTTGAGCAAACCTGATAGAATTAACAGATACTCTCTCCCTCTTCTGCTTCTCGTAATAAACCCCTCTTGGACCTGATCAAATATGGTTTCTCCACAGCCATTTCCAAAGCAGTCAAAAAACATGCCCATGAATGCATCTACCAGCACTGCACCTGGATTGGGTCTCTAAGTGAAATAATTTTTCAACTGAAAGGTTAATCTGGACACTGAAATATCCATCTCTAATGGGCCTAATAATCTCTGAATTTCCTTGAAACAACTGCTCTCTAATTTCCTGCCTCTGTAATCTACTTGATTCCTCTAATTCCAGTCAGCAACCAGATTGTGTTCTCCTGGAAAATACTCCCCTTTCAAACCAATCTTGTGTTCCAAACAAAAGTTATGCATTTCGCTTGCAAAGTCTGCCAATCTCTTTAATCTGATACCACCAAACTTGTTGATATAAGTCACTACTGTTATATTGTCCATTTTCAATAACACAACATTACTGGCAGTTGTTTAAAACTGGGAAGGGCAAATAATCCTGCCTTCACCACTAGACAATTAATATGTTCCTTTCTCACCAACATAGTCCAAACTCCACCTGTCTCTTGTCAAATTGCTCCCCATCTTGCCATACTTGTATCTGTCTTCAGAACAAAGGCCCTCATTACAACCCTGTTGTTAAATGCTGCCTACCTCCGTGCTGACGGACGCCAACATACTCTGGGTGCGGCGGTAATCCGCCATGGGTATTATAACCCACACATAGAAATCCACCACTATACAGACACACACAGAAGTCCGCAAGACCAAAGGTCAGTGATAAACTGGCGATAGCAAAACCCAAACCTTTATGCGAACAGGAATACGCCCACAGTATCATGACCCACGAATCACCGCAGCGGTCTTTCAACCGCGGTAAACCATTGGCGGTACACACCGGAGCGCTCAAAATATACACACACTTACAAAACTACACCATGTTGGACAATATAAAATACACACACCTGACACACATACACACACCACACCCACACAACCAAACGAATATAAAACACACACCCACACTACCCACCACCACTTACAGCAAAAAAAAAGAGAGCACGCACAGAGAGACAAGCAAGGAGCACCCACTCAATCAGAGGCACAGAACACCATCACCCATACACCATTCAGGCACATCACAGCACACACCACAACACATCTCCCCACACATCACCCCACACATCCTCACACATATCACTCACACCACATCAATGGCACCCCAAAGACACCCCAGGTTTTCTGAGGAGGAGCTAAGGATCACAGTGGAGGAAATCATCCGGGTAGAGCCACAGCTATTCGGATCACAGGTGCAGCAGACGTCCATTGCAAGGAAGATGGAGCTATGGCGGAAGATCGTGGACAGGGTCAATGCCGTGGGACAGCTCCCAAGAACCAGGGATGACATCAGGAAGAGGTGGAACGACCTACGGGGGGAGGTGCGTTCCGTGGTTGCAAGACACCAGATTGCTGTACAGAGGACTGCCAGTGGACCCTCACCTCCCCCCTCACAACTAACAACATGGGAGGAGCAAGTCTTGGCGATCATGCATCCTGAGGGCTTGGCAGGAGTAGCAGGATGACTGGACTCTGGTAAGGCAAATCTTTACTGCTATCACCCCCACCCTACCTGCATGCCATCACTAACTCCAACCCCTAGCCTCACCCTCATCACTCCACCACCTCACATATACCCCACTATCACAACCCACCCATCCCAATACCAAGCCCTGCATGAAACACCAATGCATGGACACCCTTCATAGTCCTGCATGGACACCCATCACCATAGCATGCCCAGTAGAGAGACTCACCAAGCCCACACAATCCCCACTCACACAAGGCCAAGCCGACAGGGAAATCACAATCATAGATGGAAACACACCCATTCACAATATGGCCCATGCAGATATATTAACAATGCATTTGCATCCCAATAGGACCCCTACTCAACGTCACCGGAGAGGAGGTGGCAGCTACATCCAGTTCCCCCCGAAGAGGCCCACAGTGACGACAGCTGTGCTGCACGCCTGGACAGGATGACCAACCTGACCCATCAGTGGTCTCTGGACAGTCGGCTCCCCTGCCACAGTCCCAACCCATCACAGAGACTCCCCCTCAGGAAACACCAGCACAGCACTCACCCAGCGGTCCCATGCCACTGTCCCCAGGACACGTCAGCAGTGTGTCCACCACTACAGGGAACCCCAGGCAACCCCACATACCCAGGACGATCAGGGACCTGGGGTCAGTGGCAGTGGGCACACAGTTCAGGGGACAGAGGCACAGGACAACAGGGAAGCTGGGAGGACTGCTGTGCGACAAGGGGAGGACAGGTCCGGGGAACCCACTCTCCACGAGGCACTTTCAAACATCCTGGGAGCATACCACCATTCCCAGGAGACCTTGGGCCAGATACTGGCCAAGTTGCAGGAGACCCAGTGGCTGCAGGAGGGCCAGTACCTGGGGATCAGGGATGACCTCACAAAAATCTACACCATCCTGCCACCATTGCAGGGGTGCTGACTGACATGGGCAAGACCATGAGGGAGGCAATGGAACAACAAAGGGAGCCTGACACTAGCCAAACCGAGGAACAGCCTTCCACCTCCGCCGGCGCTAGTGGACAGGAGGCCCCGCCACAGGACCAACGGGCCACTAGCCCCCACACCCTGCAGAAGGAGAACCACCCCGCAAACGGTTCCTGCGATCCAAGCAGAAGACAGAGAACATTGCCAAGACCCCACAGGAAATAGGACTCTCCTGATAGTCACCTTTCTGCCCCACTCTGTTACCCTGTCCACCTTGAACTGCCATTGCTCCCCATCCTATGCCCCCTTGGATAATGCACCTGTGATACCAAGAGAATGGACGCTACCATGGACTTTCCTCCACCATCACCCCCAGCCCCTTGCACATACCCCTATACCTATTAGCACCTCAATAAACACCCTTGAAACAAATACCAATCTGGAGTCAGTCTAATGATTAACAAATGTATTAGAACAACATTATCAAAGCATTGCAACATATATGTACAGTGAAATATACTACAGGATGAGTTTTTCTGGGCAGCAGTACATATAGCAGGAGCCAGAATGGGGCACACAGATCTGGAAATAGAGAATCCAAAGGGAATAGTCAGTGGCCATAGTCATAGGGTACGAGGCTGCCTTGTACAATGTCCAACGGATTACTGAAATGTTAAGTGGAGTTACAGTCTCTTACCTGTGTGTCACAGGAAGTACTGATGTATTGTTTGTTCTGTTGTCCATATCTTCTTTCTCTGCCTCACTTTGTCACTGTCCACAGGCTCCACCGCTGCCACAAGACAATCTCCAGGCACATCCTCCTGCAGAAAAGGCACCTGGCATCTCAAGGCCAGGTTGTGCAACATACAGCATGCCACGATAATCTGGCACACCTTCTTGGTTGAGTAGTACAGGTACTTACAGTGACAAAATGCTCTTTCAATTGTAATGTCAACATACCTATGTCACACAGCTCTAGTCCATGAGGAATCTAAGCAGATGTCACACAGTGGGACCCACATCTGTGAAATCGTAAGGGAAAGTGACAACTCAGTGAACATACACTGGGTGAAAACGACAGACAGTAAAGAGGCAGTAGTGTATAAGTACATGTAGTAGGCAGGTCTGTACTCTTACCTGTGTCTCACTGGAAATATTGCTGGATCACTGAGTCCCTGTTGTTCATGTCTTCTTCCTCTGCTTCCTAGTCTTCATTGTCCACAGGCTCCACAGCTACCACAACACTGCCATCTGGACCATCCTGCTGCAGAAAAGGCACCTGTCGTCGCAAAGCCAAGTTGTGAAGCATACAGCAGGCCACGATGATCTGGCACACCTTCTTTGGTGAGTTGAATAGGGATCCACCTGTCATATGGAGGCACCGGATCCTAGCCTTCAGGAGGCCGAAGGGTTATTTTCCATAATCCTCCTTGTACGCCTATGTGCCTCATTGTAACATTCCTCTGCCCTTGTCCTGGGATTCCTCACTGGGGTCAGTAGCCATGAGAGGTTGGGGGTAACCAGAGTCATCTGTAAATATAGGGAGATGTACTGGCCTGCCAAACACACCATCTGCACATTCATCGAGTGATAGCTTTTTCTATTCCTGTAAACCTGTTCCAGGGGGGAACAAATGCTACATGTATACCATCAATGGCACCAATGATGTTGGGGATATGTCCCAGGGCATAGAAGTCAGCCTTCACTGTAGCCAAATCGTCCACCTGGGGGAACACGATGGAGCTGCGCATGTGTTTCAGCCGGGCAGGCAACACTCTGGTCAACATGTTGGAGAACATTGGCTGAGACATCCCTGATGCCATGGCCACTGTTGTTTCGAAGGAATCACTTGCCAGGAAATGGAGAACTGACAGGACCTGCACTAGACAGTGGATTCCTGTGGGCTGGCGCATAGCTGACATCAGGTCTGGCTTCAATTGGGCACACAGTTCTAGGATTGTGGCACGGTCAAGTCTGTATGTGATGATAATGTGTCTGTCCTCCATTGTTGCAAGTTCCACCAGGGGTCTGTACACCGGAGGATGCTGCCATCTAATATTCTGCCTCAGCGGTTGAAGCTTATGGAAGAGAACGGTGAGCAGAGAATCATATTTAAACATCTATTGCAATAATGTTGATTAATTTTCTTTACAGAATCAGTATGTGAACTCGAGGGGCAGTTGATGTGTCAATGTCTGCTGTGACGCAGTTAGGTGCCATGCCCTGTGCCCCCCCCTGAAATGGCAGATACCTGACCTGTGAGGAGGGACAAGTGGAAATGAGGTAATTGCTCTGGCGTTGTGCGCAGTCGCGGTAGGCGGTCAATGACCGCTGCACTACTTTGCATTGGTTATTATTGAGCCAATGGTGATGTACGCCGGCGGTGACGGTACACACCGCTGTGGACGTGACCACCATTTTCTAACTATTCACTCACTTGCTACCTGACCTTCAACAGGAGAGGACCTACACTGCAAGTGCTGCTGTGACCTGTGTCTGGAAGCGACAATGGCTCATGTGTGTGGGGAAAGGGCCTCTGCCTTCACTGCGGAGGAGTTGGAGAAACTGGTGGATGGGGTCCTACCCCAGTACACATTACTCTACGGTCCTCCAGACAAACAGGTGAGTACACTGTGAGCCTGATGCGTGGGCGAGGAATGTTTGGAGTGCTATGGATGTAAGCCTTGTGTAGGGGGGATGCTGAGGGATCCTGGGCACAGTGCAGCATGTAAGGTGGTCAGTGTATGTGCATCTGGGCATTGGTGGGAACTGGTGGGAAATGAGTATGACAGTCCGGACGGGTGAGTAATTTCCTTTTCTGTTGTCTTTTGCCTCCAGGTCAGCGCCCACCAGAAGAAGGGTATCTGGCGTGCCATCGCCAAGGAGGTGCGGACCCTGGGGGCCTATCCAGAGTTGGATGGGCACTTGAGGGCATTACAGCAGCCACAAGGGAGTGAGTACAGATTCTAAAAGCTGATTTTGTGCGTGTTAGGAGGTAGCTGGTTGGGGGATGTGGGCTGTGGGCTGTGGGTGCCCCTAGGCCAGGGCGGTCATGGCAGGGTAGGTCCCTTGTTGGGCAGGCTCTGGAGCACTCCTACCCCAATGGTGTAAGTGGCCATCTACCACTGGGCAGGGTCCTGTGGGTATCTGGTATGCAGATGCTGGCGTTAGGCATTGTAACCAAAAAAGAAGGTACACAGTTCCAAACAGAAGGGAGTAAAGAAAGGTGCCCGGGAGTCAACTCTAGTTAGAACAAGAGCCCTCACTCACCAATTGGTGACATGCTTCATCATCTGGCTTTTGCTCCTCGTCAGGCCGGCACTGTAATACCTGACGGGCCCCTAAAGGGGGCTCTTTGCCAGAGATCTTTTGAGTATAGAAAATGCTGGTTGTTGAGTGCTGGAATGTGGGATTGGTACAGAAGAATGTATGAAAGTGAGGTTAAAAATGACTAAAGGTCCTCAAAACTCATATTTAATCAGGATCAGACCCTTGTCATGGTTAAAAACAGTGGTGTAGGGGAAAAGATTAGTTATAAGGTCTAATCAACCCTCAAACAAAAACATGTTTTGGTATGCTATCTACAGTCCCTAAAATCAGAGAGTGTGTGGAGTGGCAGTACAGAAATCCCAATACTGCCTCAAGAAAGGTCAACATGTTTCTCGCATCTAAAGTCAAAAAATTATTGTTGCGATTCGTCAGGACCAAACCTACCTAATCCTCATATTGCAATTAGCTCATTGTTAAATCATCTCTCAGGAACCCTCCTTATATTAAAGGATGGGCCCCATCGGGATAGCAACAGGCATCAGTGGTCCAAGCTGGTCTAAATATCCCGCTTACATGATCCACGCGGCGGTAAACACCTACCCCTGCTCTGTGCTCCCGGAAAAGTTAGGCATTGTACCCCATGGGCTGGCGACTGTCTTAGTAAATGGTTGGGCATGGCCTAGTGAATAGGGCTGATTCCTGTGTGTAGTGTAGGACAATGGTGGTGTTGTTGCTGGCATTGACCAAGTGTATCCTCTGTCTCTTCCCCTCCCTTCTTGTTTTGTCACCCTGTCTTGTGTGCATTAGCATCATCTGGCGGAGGAGCAGAGGCACCGGCGACGGAGGAGCTGCATCCCACATGGCCCTGGAGGCCGAATCCACCAAGGGTGACGGCACCAGTGGGACAGAGGGCGAGGGGAGCACCATGACGGGGACAGGAGGGGAGACCGCAGACAGCAACTCCTCCTGCGATGGAAGCTCCCTGGCAGTGGCGGACACCTCTGTGCCAACCCCAACAACAGGTACAGCCGCCTCCCACCCACCAGCACCGCGCTCCCAGCAGCCCATAAGTGTGTTTCCTGTGTCCGCTCACCCAGGAGGGTGGGCATCTCCTTTGCCCCAGGCACCTCAGGCCCTGCCCCAGTCAGCACTGCTGCCCTCAGTGAGGAGGCTATTGACCTCCTGAGATCCCTCACTGTTGGGCAGTCAACCATTCTGAATGCCATCCAGGGTGTCGAGAGGCATTTGCAACAAATAAATGCATACCTGGAGGGCATTCACTCTGGCGTGGCGGCCCAACAGAGAGCATTTCAGGCTCTGGCCTCAGCACTGATGGCAGCCCTTGTCCCTGTGTCTAGCCTCCCCCCACCAACTTCCTTTACCCAGACCCAATCCCCTCAACCTCAGCCTATCCCAAGCACACCTCCAGACCAGCATTCACCCAAATCACCACACAAAGTGGCTCAGGCAAACATAAGCACCACACTTCATCTCACAGGCACTCACACAAGCACCATGTCCATGCAAACACACCAACATCCACTGCCTCCACTGTGTCCCCCTCCTCCTCATCATCCACCTCTCTCCCAGTAGCGTCTACACTCACACCTGCATGCACTACATCTTCATCCACTACATCCAGCATCAGCACGCCCATCACACAAGCAGTCACCACTACCACAACCATGCACACATCTCCTGTGTCCTCTCCCAGTGTGTCTGTGACCCCTCCTCCCAAAGTACATAAACGCAAGCACCCACCCACCCAATAGCCATCCACCTCCCAACAGCATCCAGCCCATGCACCTTCACCCAAACTCAGCAGACAGACATCTCCTACAACCGCTCCCTCTTCCTCCACTCCAAAACGCTCTCCATCTTCCCGTCCCAGTGTGTCTAAAAAAAAATTCCTGGCTAACATTAACCTCTTCCCTACGCCTCCCCTCCCCCGTCCTTCCCCTCTGGCCAGGGTGTCTAGATCCCAAGCCAGCACCTCAGCCCCCAGGTCGGCAGACACTATGGTACCTGCAACTCCCAGAGGATCAAAGGGGGCACCCGTCAGGCCAGCCAGTGTGCCATCGACCCCTGCAAAGAAGGGGCCAGCATGCAGCACGGCAAAGGGGCACGACCCACCCAGCAAGGCCTCCTCCAAAACTCCAGCTGCCAGTGCCAAGGTCCCAGCAGCATCTGCCAAGGTGAAGAATGGGCAGAAAAGCCAAGGCAAAGCACTTCAGGTCTCGGGGCTCCAGGTGAGGGCCTGGTACCCACCATGAGAACCGACAGCCCCGCCACCTATACCGTGGCAAGCATCGGCACAAGCACCGCAGCAAGCACCGCCACCTGCCCGCCACCTGCCCCACCACCTGCTCCGCCGCTGCCACAACACCTGTTAGCAGCAGCATCCCGAGTGGGCAGCCGTCCGAGGCTGCAGGAGACAGCCAGGATCCTCCCTCCACCACTACCAGCACCCCCACCAGCACCGGCAGTACCACCAGTTTGCAGCCTTAGTCGCCGCAGGATTGAGTTTGGCCCTGCCTCCATGGAGTATCATGCAACCTGTTCCCTGCAAATCTCGTGCCTCAGACACCCAGGTCAGGGAATGTGAACTGCCACACCCTAGGTGCTGCATCACGGGGCACAAAGCTCCCTCCAGAACCAGTGGAGAAATGCATCCACTTACCTGATCCTTGGCAGGATGAAGCAGACTGGGCACAAAGCCCCCTCCAGAACCAGTGGAGAAATGCATCCACTCAACCAATCCTTGGTAGGATGAAGCACACTGGGCACAAAGCACCCTCCAGGACCAGTAGAGAAGCCACCCAGTAGAGAAACTGTGGCCTTGCACTCCCCAGGACCAAGCAGTGGGCAAACCACCCACTTGAGAGACTGTGGCCTTGCACTCCCCAGGACCAAGCAGTGGGCAAACAACCCACTTGAGAGACTGTGGCCTTGCACTCCCCAGGACCAAGCAGTGTATCCCAGGGAAAATATTGTCGGTGACAGCCTGAACAAAACAACAAACAAACATTAAGCTGGACATGAACTGTTATATTACTGGTGACGCGCCTTGAGGACCTGTGTTGATTTAAAGGGACTGCTGAGTAAATACACTTTTCTAATTGTGTCTCTCCACTGCAGCTCTCCTGTGTGGTTAAAAGTGGTCCCTGATTTGTTTGCTCCGTGGGACATAAGAAGATTCATGTTAACATGGTTTAGGATACATTGTGGGGCACTTCAGCTCATCAATACATTATCTGTTTCATTTACATTTGCATATTCAGTGCAGGTATAATAAGCCCCCAATAACGGGTAGCTTATATGAATTCTGCATGATGAAAATGTGTTCTAACTTGAATGTAAATGTGTTCTGCCTTGCATGCATTGTGTTTTGTTATCTAACTTCCTTATATAGTGCACTGCAATCCCTTAAAGAAACCTGATGGGACATTATTAGAGGCACCGTAGGAAGGCCTCCATGATATATAACCATATCTGTTAATATACTATAGAATTGTGTTTCTTTACCATCAGTAATGTTCCTCTTGTATCTATAGATGTTCTGGCAGTGCTATTTCTCCTTCCACACCACGTTATACAGGAGCAAGGGGATTAACAGGTACAGATATATAAACTCTCTGTACAAACTTAAAAAGAAGGTTTAAGGAGGTTACTAAAGTCTTTTTCCATAGGGACAGCTATGTAGATTGGCCCTAGACTGACGCATTCCCTGCAGCGCAGTCTGTTTGTGGACGTCATCTTTCTTTTCTCCTCCCTTCCTCTTTTCCCCTTTAGTCGGGTTTGGCTTTGACCTAGTTGGGCCTGCCCATTTGGTTGTTAAATTCCGTTTTTTGCTACCATTTGCCTCACCTCTTCTGTCACAATGTCCCCCAAATTAATTTGAAAGCTTAACTCTCTTGGTTCCTTGCTCTAATAAGGCTCCATATTCAAATCTATTTGCTAGTCTTTCAAAGTTGATATAACCCAAGGGTCGGCTGTGACGTTTTCCCATTGTTCTATGACAATCCTAGTCTTCCACCAACTTCTTCTTGGATAGATCCATTGTCCTCATATTCATCTTGATTTGTGCATGGCCTCTGGCCCTGACTCTAGCTCTCAAAGCTCTAGATCTGCCTCCTCCCTCTCTTCGGGGATAGAAATCAAAGTTCTGGTTTTAGAATCCTCCACCTTAGTAACTACCTTGGTTCCCTGAGTAATGGGTCTTATAATACTCATGGCTGGGAGGTTGCCCTCTCTTCCTGTCCCAACCATAAACTTTGCTCTCTGAGAACACCTTCTTCATAGAATATTATGCCTTATCAAGGCTCATAAATGTCTGTACATATTTGCCAAAGTTCTTAATCATTTCTTCCCCAAAAAAGAGACCTTTAGCTTCCTCAGTGGATTGTCTGTTGCCAAATTCTCTCAACTTTGAGCTAATACACATCAGGATAGTTTTATACCTTTCAGCCAGCAAACCAGCATTGACATTGCCTATGAAACTTATAGCTCTTTGGCAAAATCCTCACAGCAAATGGATATTCACATCCATCGCACATAGGTATGCCTCCTCCCCTAAATAAAAAATCCACTGGGCCAAGGATATTCAAATCCTTGCCCTCACAGGACTAAAGTGATTTCTCCAACCCTTTTCTTGGATCTTTACCCATTTTAAATAAATAAGAGACCATCTTTGGATCACTATTGGATGTCATAGTAACTTTTTCATCTATAAAGGGGTACAAGCATTCTGCCCTCATTACGTTCCTCTCCTCTTTGTCTAACAGTCTTTTCAGCCATAACAATGTAATCTGCCACGTGATTAAGTTTCCACCACTCCTTGCTTCTAGGATGCTTTATCTCCCTAGGATCAAATAATTGTTCACCCATTGGGTCCAAACGCCATACTTTTTCTTCTTTCCCTTTTCGTTAAATTTTCATTAACCTCCTCATACAACTCATCCTCATAATCCAATTCCAATATGTACTTGTCAATATCCTGACTAGTCAAAAGAGGCACATTTGCCTTCCTCAAACGCACTGCTTGACTGCCCATCTTGTATGTCGCTTTGGACATTCACACTTTTTGAGACACTAGGACTTCTTTCTCACAACCACTCATTAAGTGTTTCCTCTTTGCACATTTTTCTCCTACACCCCGGTAACAATCACCTTCTTCCTCTGAAATTAAGTAACACTCCTCCTCATCCTGTCTCCTTCCTGACATTTGACTTTCTTTACTGTCTCCTTGACTGCAAAATACAGTTCTTATAAGACAATGGGGGTCATTCTGAGTCTGGCGGGCGGCGGAGGCCGCCCGCCAGACTTCCCCCCTCCAAAATACCGCTCCGCGGTCGAAAGACCGCTGAGGGTATTTTGGCTTTTGCACTGGGCTGGCGGGCGACCGCCAAAAGGCCGCCCGCCAGCCCAGTGCAAAAGAGCCTTCCCACGAGGACGCCGGCTCAGCATTGAGCCGGCGGAGTGGGAAGGTGCGACGGTTGCAGTGGCACCCGTCGCGTATTTCAGTGTCTGCAATGCAGACACTGAAATACAATGTGGGGCCCCCAGGGGCCCCACGACAACCCATACTGCCATCCTGTTCCTGGCGGGAGAACCGCCAGGAACAGGATGGCGGTATGGGCTGTCAGAATCCCCCATGGCGGCGCAGCAAGCTGCGCCGCCATGGGGGATTCCCAGGGCAGCGGAAAACCGGCGGGACACCGCCGGTTTTCCACTTCTGACCGCGGCAAAACCGCCGCGGTCAGAATGCCCTGCGGGGCACCGCCAGCCTGTTGGCGGTGCTCACGCCGACCCTGGCCCCGGCGGTAAGGAACCGCCGGGGTCAGAATCAGGCCCAATGTTTCTAATCAGGTCCTCCCTTGATGGCTGCACAGACTCGTGCTCTGCCATATTATTTCACTTAGTATTAAAAATATTATCTCTGTACTTTTACTAATATAGACCTCTTCAAATCTAAATTAAAATGTATGTTTTCTCTTCCTTTTACTTTTTTTCACCCGCAAATGAATCGACAGGACTGGAAGAAGGCTGTGGTTATTCCTTTGAATAAGAAACCAGAGGCAGACCCTAGTGATCTGAAAAATCTTTGCCCTATTTCTCGGTTGCCTCTGCCGGCTAAGATTTTGGAGAACATATTAAGAAATTGTTAAACTACCTGTATAATTCTAATGCCTTGGATGTGTCTCAGAATGGATTCCAAAAGCATCATAATATAGAATCAACCCTAATTTCTACTACCGATCTAATTTGTAGGCAGGTTGATCGGGGCAGCTATATTGGTACTGCTAGACCTGTCAGCAACCCTCAACGCCATTTCTCCATCTCTGCTGGTGCGAAGGTTGCAGCAGGTCCGGCTGAAGGACACTGCCATTAAGCTGCTGGAGACGTTTTTGACATATAGGACTATTCTTGTCAACTATGAAGATTTTCGAGCAACACCTTTTCAGTTGCCATGTGGGGTCCCACAAGGACCCTCATTAAGCCCCACCTTATTAAATTTGTATGTCGCCCCTTTGGCAAACTGGTGTGGCCATTTGTCTTCCAGGTCTCATCCTACTTGAAAAAAAGTATAAATATGGGCCTAGGTCTTCCCAGACATTGTTCGGTTAGAAATGGGTTGAAATCTCTGCATTGGTTGCCTGTCAAGAAGCAGGTGCTGTTTAAAGCACTTTGCCTCATGCACAAAGCTCTCTACGTGCAGGGATCACACTATCTTAGGACGACCCTGAACTGGTATGTACCTAAGAGAACTTCAAGATCCACAAGACAGTTTAAAGTGATGGTGCCTCGGTGAAAGAAAACTAGATGGGGCAAGCAAGCCTTTACGGTGGCAGCGGCCAGGCTATGTGAACTCCCTTCCTAGTCATCTTAGGTGCCTGAACTCACACCTGCCATTCTGAAAGCAAGTCAAAACATGGCTCTTTGCGTTAGAGTAGATGCCTGGAATGGTACTTACTCTGCAGGGTGTTTGGGGTTGAGGCAGTTGTCTCCCAAGGTCTCCTTCTCCTAGCACTTTGAGGCTTATTGGTCTAATGTGCTTTATTAATCCTAAATACAAATACAAAATACAAATACAAATGTTGGCTGTTCACCTTGATCGCTACGACTGCAGACTGCCAAACCACCAGCACAGGGTGTCATTATGGATTTCAACAGCTGATCTAGATGCGTGAGTTGTACCACAGCTTGTAACTCAGGAATTGCAAATAAAGGCCAACACCTTTCAAAACAAGCATATTCACTAAGGGTTTCCTGCACACCTAGAAATACTCCCAGACATATTTATGGCCTACTTGATATGTCACTCTCATACAAGATGGCAGTGCCCAAGTTGAATGCCTCCACGAGCTTCAATGCATCTCACTGCAGATCAACCGACAAGCATGCATCATTTTGAATGTACCTCAAACAGGACTTGTTAAACAGATACTAGCTGATTATGCTGATTCAAAACTAAATCCCTTATAAAACATTAGGCAAATTAAAAAATACATTGACCATGTTACTTTGTTTGTCTAAAACTATGCAAAATGTTTTCTGCACATATTAAACCCCTTAAACCTATACATTGGGTTTATACATACAACAAAACATGCAGGGCCTTAGTTAGAGTTTGGTGGACAGGTTACTCTGTCACAAACATGACTGATATCCCGTCCGCCATATTATGATTCTATTATATCCAATGGGAATCGTAATAGGGCGGACAGGATATCCGTCAAGTCTGTTTTATTGTGATGTAGTTTACATTGTATTTCTTGGAATTTTAAGGGTTTGCTGCACCTAGGAAGAGAGTAAACGGTTTATGCATAATGCTATTCTCCTGTCTTGCCATAAAATCCAAACCTGCCAGATCACCTCTCCAGACCATCCTTTAATGAATGTGTACTTGCCAAATTAGACTGTGGGCTTGATTTAGATGGTGGCGGTAATGGTCGCGCCATTGTATTTTCAACTGAAAACCAGTCCGCCACTGAAACGGTCTGCCAGTGGTATTTAGATGTTGGTGGTAGCATAGACGAAAGCCCGCATTTGAATTGCCGTCTCCGCCAAGAAAGACCACTGCGTCGATGGTGCAATAGGGAAACGTGGCTGACGATGGAACCCCAGACATCCTTCCCACCGTGCAAATCTGGATGTGCCTTGCTGTCAAGAAAAAGTGGTGGTCCAACCTCCATGTGAGTTGGCGGATTGGGGGAAACAATGTGAAAACGTACCTTTTTTCTGCATTTCACCCTCATCTTCGACTGGATACGACTGTACAGCACCTGCTAAAGCTGTTGCAACCAATCCATGGAGAAAACACAATTCCCCTGTTGCCAGACTCTAAGTTAGGGATGCATACACAACTGTCATTATGGTGCAAGCAGTCATGAGCAATTGAATGCTGGCACCACAATGCTGGGACATTCACACCTGGCAACTGTGTCCATGTGTGCACATTGCCAGGGGATCTGTACCTGTCAAGTTGTACTGTGAGTTGTGTGTGTGAGTCAGTACAATTATGTGTGTGTGCGATGCAATTGGTTGTTTGAAGTGGAGGGAGCAGGAGTGGATGATGTGGTTGTGTCTGTATGTGTGTCACTAGCATGTGAGACAGATGTTGTAGTGCATGTTGTGTTGCCATGTGACACATTAAGGTAAGTGTTGTGGGTATGCGGCAGATGTTTCTGTGCTGCGTGTAGTTGTTCTTGTGTGTGAGTGTGTCGCGTAGGGTCTCATTATCCTAATGAGACTACTGGATTTTTTGGGTGGCAGGATCGTTCACAGTGTGGGGGACTAAGTCTAACCCACGGCGAAGGACCCTTGTCACCCCCAATCCGGTTTTGCTCCGGCTAACTAGCAGTGCCTCATCTCTCCCAAAGGGAAGAGATAATTGGGCAGCCGAACGCATGACATCTTAGTGCTTCTCAGGGAAGTCGTGGTCACTCAGATCCCAACAAGTTCTCTCATACCCAGGGTGGTCTCATATACAAATGACAAAGGCAGTTTGAGTTTTAAAGATTGATTTAATAAAACGACTGCATTTTAGATAACAATGCGTGAGCCGCAATAACCAGAACCATACAACACAGTAGGATTGAAATAGTAACAAGGAGAGTGAAACATAGGAATAACGCTATCATAGTGCTACTAGATTACGTTCTCTCTTCTAAGTTCTATTTTGAGCACATCATGTTATGCTCTAAGCCTGCCTTTTAGGTTCCCCGGGAGGACATCAACCCTCATACCTGAGCAAAGGCCTGTGATCTGGGTCAGCATCTGCAACAGGGCAGTCAGCGTCTAGTTGTGGTTCCCTGGTCGGAATCTCCCTCTCACGTGTACCAGGACTAGGAAGTGTTTTTATAATTAACACGCTGGTGTTCTAAGAAACATCCCTATGTAAGAATGTGTACTTTCTACGAATCCTAAAGACTAACCTCCTACCACGTCTATCGGCAATGTAACAGACTGTATCCTTGACTGAAGCACAGAGCGAGCAAGAATGTATTGTTTGAGAACTCCGGTGCTGAAGTAAGCTAAACAGTGTGATAGAAGAAATAAAACAAGACAGTGAAACTGGTTATTGAAAAATAACAGTGCGAGGCTAAATAAAATTCATCTAGAACAAAGTGCACAAAGGCCTAATGCTTTAAGCAAACGGGCAAAAGGCTATATTAAAAATGGCTACACTACAAGTGTGCTTGTGTAACTGAAAGTGTAGTTGTGTTGTTTGATGTGGTTGTGTCCTGTGTGTGGTGCAGTGTAAATGGTGTGTTGTGTCATTGATGTATGTAAATGTTAGTTTTCAGCAAGTATGGGTTTTGTTGTGTTGGAATGGCAATGGATTATTGTGTGTATGTGGTGTGCTGTGTGGTGTGGAGTACAAACAAGAGACAGTATGTGTGTGTCACTTACCTCTCTTCCATAGCCACTGCCATTGTGCAAAGTCCATGGGATCTGCTGCCATCTCCCTCCATCAGCAGTCCATCACCATTCAATCCACTTGCAGAAGTGTACCATCTAAATACAGGGAGCGGAACACAGTTGGCTTGACGGTTTGGGTCTGCCACCGACGTGGCTTGGCTGTAACATCGCCAATATCTAAATCAGGCCATTTATCTCATTCTTTTTGGCTTCTTCAGGTCTATAAAGCACTGTATAAATTCTGAACTACAATACAAAGTGATACGTGTATCAGTCTCAGAGAAAAGCTAGGCAGTTATAATGAGAAATCATTGTAATTAACCATAGTTACAAAAACAAATTGTAGGGCCCCACTCTTAATATGAAATACGTTTTGATGTATCTGGATTTCTTAACATACTTCACAATTTGACATTTCTCTGAGTCAGCCTTAATGAGATTTGTACTTTGTACTTGAGCTAAACTTATGAATGACTTATTAAATTTCCTGCAAGGCTAATAGATCAAAGACCCCTGAACACTATAAGTCCAATTCAATGCTATTAGGCCTTTCCTGTTAAAGTATGGAGGTGGGGTTTTAGTCACCTTAGTTGTTAGCAGCAACTCCCTGTGAATGAGCTCAGAATACGTTTCCCCAAGGGACAAAGAGAGGATGGGTAGAAATTCAGCCCTAGTTACCAGAAGAGGTTTCCTTGAAGTATTGAGGGGGGCCAGGTTGGATGGAGATTTACTCAAAACGATTTGGTACAACTTTGGAGAGAGTTGCCATCTTTATTCCTTCGCACTGTTCCATACATTGGCCGGACTGGAAGCATTCTGATACCCGTGAGAGACATTGTGGGGTGGCTGATGATGTGGAATGACTTGGGTGGGTGGGTGCCTCATCAATCATAGGAAACTCTGTCTCCCTTTATAAGCCTCTGCTTTGTCTCAGAGAGCTCGGAAGGAGCTTGCAAGACCAGAAGAAGGACTGGTCTGGCAGATGCATCCCTTTCAGGAGGCTGGGGACTTTTAGTTTGTACTGCGGACTGTACTAACTCTCTGCAGGGCTGGTCACACCAGCTCCTTGACTATCTCTGTGGCCCAGTCAAGGGTAGACTTGCTGAGGACCCTAAAAAGGGCATCTCAGGACCTCTGTGGACTAGTCCTGTTGTTGGTTCCCTAGCTGTGGGAGCTATAGACTCCTACTAGACACACAGTCATCCTTCAAGTTGTAGAAGGTCTAACTGGCCAGATCCACCAGAGCTGGGCAGGAGGGCTGGTCCGGACCCCTAGAGCTTCAGTGCTTCTAAGGAGTAGAAATCATCAGTTTTAAAGGCTGTGGAAAGGCTTCAGCAAACTTTCATTCATTCTGGGATCAAGAGTCCCCTAGAAGCCTGCCCCTGGTGGCTAAAGTGAGGCACCAGGAGCACAATAGTTAAAACCATACAAGCAACGGAATAGATGCACAATATACTTAGAACACATCTTGCTACTTTTGTGCAGCACTTTGTGTTCAATTGTGGGTGACGTAGATCGTAGATCCAGAGCCATCTTAGTCATAAACAAATCCCTACATGGACAGCAGTTATCACTCAGGGAAATCATCTGGAGTGGCACCCCCTTTAAGACCATGGAGGGTGACCATGGCTGGAGACTACCCTAATTGGGAAACTGACCTCTACTTGTAAATGGGTGAAGGGAACATCTCCCCTGCCCTATGGAACTCCCTAAAATATGCATTCTCTCCACATATAAAATATAGTCCTGGTTGTTGTTGGGTCATCCTCTAGCAAAATCTGCCATGTTCCACCAGATAATTCAAATACATGCTCACAGTTGCTATTTTCCACTGGTACTTTCTTCCGATGTATTATTCATTTGAACATGCACACATTTCCCTTATGCTTTTATCTAGCTTTTGTTTTGGTACAGGCATTCTCTTTCTAAATTAATCCTCATTCTTTTTGCACAGATTCTTTTGAACATCCTCTTTCTTAAATGCACTTCTTGGAAGTTGTTAATTTCTCTCTTCTAGAATGCGGATTAAAACTTTTCCTTGTGAGTTAATTAAACAGGTTCAATCATTCCCATGTGCCTTACCAGTTTTCACAGGAAGAAATGGTCTGAAATATTGCCAAGCTTTCTCAATATCTCTAGCTTGTGGATATAAATTCATATTTTAATTAATGGTACTTTAGAAAGCACCATGCAAAAATTAGAGAATAATAATATTCAAAACGTTGCTGCCTATAAACTAAACTAAGAAGAATACTACAAGATATAGTATATGACAGTGGAATGTGGGGGTACGAGACCCGCTCATTGCCTGAAGATGGCATGTGTCAACACACATATCAGTCCTTAATTCCTAAAGCTTTAGTCTATTCTTGTACTAATTTTGAATAAATACGAATTGAACAATCTTCATCCAGATAATCTACAAATTATGGCGGTCATTCTGACCCTGGCGGTCAAAGACCGCTAGGGCGGAAGACCGCGGGAGCACCGCCGACAGGCCGGCGGTGCTCCAATGGGGATTCCGACCGCGGCGGTAAAGCCGCAGTCGGACCGGCACCACTGGCGGGCTCCCGCCAGTGTACCGCCGCCCCATTGAATCCTCCAAGGCGGCGCAGCTTGCTGCGCCGCCGAGGGGATTCCGACCCCCCCTACCGCCATCCAGATCCCGGCGGTCCGACCGCCGGGATCCGGATGGCGGTAGGGGGGGTCGCGGGGCCCCTGGGGGCCCCTGCAGTGCCCATGCCACTGGCATGGGCATTGCAGGGGCCCCCGTAAGAGGGCCCCTAAATGTATTTCACTGTCTGCTGCGCAGACAGTGAAATACGCGACGGGTGCAACTGCACCTGTCGCACAGCTTCCACTCCGCCGGCTCGATTCCGAGCCGGCTTCATCGTGGAAGCCTCTTTCCCGCTGGGCTGGCGGGCGGTCTGAAGGCGACCGCCCGCCAGCCCAGCGGGAAAGTCAGAATTACCGCCGCGGTCTTTCGACCGCGGAACGGTAAGCTGACGGCGGGACTTTGGCGGGCGGCCTCCGCCGCCCGCCAAGGTCAGAATGAGGGCCTATGTTTTTAAATCACCTTCATTTGTAATTGGTTTCTGTGTCGCAATGACAAAATATAGTACAGTTTTCTCTGTGTCAGGTGTAAAGTGTATTGCTGAAACTATTGTTATTCCTCCTACAATTATCAGTGTAAGTAGAGACCCTAAAAATATTTTCACTCAAGTTCTAATTACGATACACATGTTTGTCTCTATAGCAAATATAGCTTTTTGAGTTGAACAATTTCAAAGCACTTCTTCTTCAGGTTAGTTTTTCTTCTGAATTAGTCTTTTCTTTGGGCTTGTTAACATTTTTTCTATATAATTTATAGTCATCATCATCATTCTTTATTTGGCCACAGTCATAAAAGTCTGAAATACATTACAATATATCCAAATGTTAATAAGACTAATAGTAAAACTGACATTTCCCATAAAACCATAAAACACATCAAAACAGCATATGACAGTACATTTCCACCACCTTCAAAAGGTTACATTGCATGAGCAGAGCTGGGTCTACACATTTTGTTAGAGAGGGATCATCTCACCTCACCATACCACCCCAGTTTAGACAGGGTCAAGACTGATTTGCATATGGCTGGGTCCAACTGGGTGGCATGGTGAGCAAGAGAACAATGGTTTGAACCCAAAACTGTGACTGGGGGTAAGTGTTTGAAAAGTTTCAGCTCTCCATCTGTCATACTATTGTGTTGCTAAAGTTGCCCTAAGTAGCCAGGGTATGCCCAGATGTAGGTCCCTTGCTCACTGTGCCACTGGATTCAAGCTAGCCTAGATAATGAGGGGTAATACCTCAAAACCAGTTCCAGGATGCTTGTTTTTGGTCCAGGGAGAACCTGGCCTGGCAGTTTGGGCTACACTGTTGATGATGGATTTAACCCAGATCTGTGACTGGGGGTGAGTGTTTGAAAAGTTTCAGCACTCTGTCTATCATCCTTTTGTGTTACTGGTCTATTGTGGTCACTCCTGGTCTGAAGCTGTATTGGATATTCAACAGAATTTGATCTACCACAGCCCAAAATTCCAGTTGCACCAAAAACAACCTTCCAAGTATCTTTATGCTGGAATCAATTAATGAGATGGGCCTATAGGAAGATGGAGACTGGTGATCTCCCTTTTATAAACCAGGATAATTATGGCAGTCTTCCAGGAATCAGGAATTCGTCCCTTTGCTAAATTCCTAAATACTTTGGCTAAAAAGGGGTTATAGTCCTTTAGATTGTTAATGGCAATAAATCTTTGTATAGACAATCCTTAACCCTACCCTGTGCTCTTCTAAATGTTGTCCCTACTATTTCATCTTCTTTTACACTGATATTGGTATGCTTTTTATCTTCTTTTCAATTGACCTTTTATTAGTCTTTTTATTGTTTTAAAAGTTCATATAATGTCTCAGTCTTTTGAGTATCAGGTTGTGTAGTCACAGTCAAAAATTATGTTTGCAATTTGGAGTTTCAATGAGGTTCTGGCAGTTCTTTGCTCAAATCAAGGAGTTCAGAAATAGGGACATTCAAGATAATATGTTCATTCAGGTGATGAATATCTCCAACAAGGTACACTAGCTCTTGTTGATCTTCTGAGTCTGTTTAATTCTTCCTCAGCATCACTGGTACCACTTGGTTCTGCTTCTTCTTTGCTTGTCAGTGGTATTGATTCAGCAGGCACACTCAATTTTTGTTATGTCTTTCACACCAGCTTTCATGACGTGGATTTCTTTTTGTCCTTAAACCAGAAATTGTGCCTTCTCCTGGATCCTTAAGGTGTTCTGCTTGTTCTGTGGCTGTCTTAGAATGTTCTTCACCAAGGAATCTAGTCAGTATTTCTCCATTAACACTTTGTGATATGTCCGGCAATTGGACTTCTTCACCTGTTATGGATTCTTCACCCCTAATTCCTTCTTGCAGTCTCTGATCACTTCTCATACAACGTGCAGTGGTACGTACATTAGTGATCTTAGCTTTTCTGGCTCATAGAACACTATTTCTTCATCAGGATTTATTGCTCTTTGGGTGTGTGTGATGTGTGCACCTAATTTGAAATCCATGCATACCTGACTGCTGTATTCTTGATCACTATAACTTAAAAGGGGGCTTTCAACATGGCTCAAAATTGGACTTTCTCACATGTTTCTTTACCAGGACCCAGTCTCAGGGACTCAGATTGTGGCATTGGTCTTGACTTGGATTTTCAGTCACAGCTTTAATCTGTAGAACGCCATGTCATCTGGAATATTCACAAGTGCATTTGCTGGAACTGCAGGTAGTCTCATTGCTCGACCCATCAGGACCTCATGGGGGTGTTAAGCCAGTCTTCTTGTCAGGTGTACTCCACAGACTCAGTACAGTACTAAGGGCAAAGTGTCAGGCCTTTTTAATGAAGTAGAAGTACAGACTTTTGTGAATCATGATTTGATAGTACCATGCAATAGCTCCACTATTACTGAAACCTCTGGTCAGTTCCTGCAACGGCGCTTCTGTTCAAATTGTAAATTTAATAATCTCACTGTTAAAGTGAGTACCTCGATCTGACTCTAGAGAGACAGGCATACCATACCCATGTACCAACTCCCTCAACAGTAACTTTGCTACAGTGAAACTATCATTTCTACTTGCTGGGTATGCTTCCAAGCATCAGGAGAAAATGCAAACAATCACAGGAGCATACCCCAAACCATTGCAAATGGGTATTTCGATTAAATCCATTTGCATGCTGTTGAAAGAAAGTCCTGGTCTCTCTACAAGACTCAATGTGATGTGTGTTCTCTTGCCTACATTCATTTGTTGACATGTCACACACCTATGGCATAGCTCCTATGCTTGAGCTCTGAATTTAGGATGGAACCACAATTGTTTAAAAATTCTGACCATCGCATCTCTACCCAGATGAGCTTGGCCATGGAAGTGTTTTGCTATTGGAACAAGTAGACTGTTTAGTAAAATTGGTCTTCCAACCTTTGAAACCCACACATTATTTTCATCAATCCCATAACCTGTTCGGAGCCAACCTTGTTTATCTTCATCAGGTTCATTCTTTTGCATTCATCTCAACTCATCCCAATTGTCAGCCACTCTCAGTATCATTGCAAGAATGCTTCCTTCCTTGCTTCCAGTATTGAATGATCTATTGTAGGTGCATGACATAGTTGCACAATAACGTGCCACTTCATCGGCATACCTGATTTCCGATTGTGATAGAGCTATTGTCACTCCTATGTGCAGCACATTTTATAACACCAATTTCAGTGGGTAGTTACAAAGCTTCCAATAGATATTTAGCCTGTTGCTTATTTCTAATAGGTGACCCCGCAGAGGTCATGAAACCTTATTGTGACCAAAATTGCTCATAATCATGGGCAACACTGAATCCATATTGGCTATCTGTAAAAATAGTCATTCTCATTTTGGTTGTCAAGCTGCAAGCTACGGTAAGGGCAATTGGTTCTGCAACTTGTGCTGAAGAAACACATTGAAGCCATGAAGCTGCAATCATTTCTTGAGTTGTAAATACTGCATATGCTGCTCTTAAACATCCTTCATTTGTTGTCAAACATGAGCCATCTACAAATAAAACATGATTGGGACTTATTAAAGAATCATCCTTTACGTCTGATCTGGGTTCTGCAACATCAAGACAATCATGTTCAAATTGATCAATCAGTTTCTTTGGGAATGGGTAACAATGTGCTAGGATTCAGTTCTTGATATCTTCTCAGCACATCCAGAATTTGTTGCTCATATCAGGTCAGTCTTGAATTGGTGAGGTGCTGTGTTTTTGTTTTTGTTAACATGTCAACCGAATGCGGAACCATAACTGTTAAGGGAAATTCCATCACAATGATTTTGCATTTCTCTGGACCCACTGCGTCTACTACTTTCAGAGAGCCAGCCAATGCTGCAGCTACAGGATCAAAAGTTACTGAGAAATATGCTGTTGGCCTTTTGGAGTCTCCATGAATTTGAGTTAGCACTGAGGGAGCACAGCCCTCCCTCTCACTACAAAGCAGAATGAATTATTTTTGTGTAATCTGGCATTCCTAGTGCTGGGGCATGGCATAGACTTTCTCTCAGCTCTAGGAGCGCTTTCATGCATTCATTGTCCCATGGAATCAGATCTGGTACATCTTTGTGTGTTAACGTCAGTAAAGGTTTCACAACCAAGCAAAAGTTGACTATCCGCTGTCTACAGTAGCCAACCTTTCCCAGGAGCATTCTGACTTCCCTCTGTGTTCTTGGGGGATTCATTTTCAGAATTGTCTTGACTCTTTCTCTGACAATTTCCATGTTCCTTTATCATTAATGTATCCCAAATATTGCACTTCTCTCAGACAGTATTGCAATTTATTTGGAGATAATTTATGTCCATTTTCTGCCAAATGATTTAATAATGCAACAGAGTCAACTTTGCAAGATTCTGTAGTACTTGATGCAACAAATAGGTCATCAATGTACTGGATCTGAACTGAACTTCTGGGTAATTCCAATGTTTCCAGATTCACTTTCAGTATCTGATTAAAACGTGATGGGCTCCCTGTATACCCTTGTGGGATACGGCACCATGTTAATACTTTCTTTCAAAACACAAAAGAAAATAGAAATTGACAATCTTCATGTAGCAGTATTGAAAAGAAGGCTTAGCAAAGATCAATCACCGAGAACCATTCTGCTGTACATAGAATTTGGTAAAGTATGGTGGCTGGATTCGGTACCAGGGGACAACATGGGATTATGATATCATTCATCTTTCAAGGGTCTAGAACTATTCTAAACTTGCCAATTGACTTTTGCAATCCCTAGATTGGTGAGTTGCATGGACTTCCAATTGTTTTTTGAGAATACCGTTCTCTAACATCTCATTGATCAAAGGCATAATTCCTTCTATCACTTCTGGAGTCATTAGATAGGGTAGTGTTCTTCGGAAAACTGCATTTGGTTTTCTGGTTATTCTGCCTGACTGGTTCAACTCCCTTGAATAATCCAATAACTTTTCCTGTCACATCCCACACCTCTGGTTTAATGTTCTCAATTAATTCTGTAGGCAAATCATTTATCATTAACCGCTTGAGTGCGGGCGTCGGCCACTGGCCGACGCCCACACACCCTCCCTGGTGCGGGTCACGACCAGTGGCCGACACCAGGAAGGGCATTAATAAATCCTCGGGTGCGTCGCGCCCGAGGGTTTTTTTTTTTTTTTTTTACTACCCCCGGGAGACACGGAAGCTCCCCCCGCCCCCCACCCGCCCCTTTGTTACGTCAGCGCGCCATGAGTCGCGCTGACGTTGCAAAGGTGTTTTCCCCATGAAAGCAGGAAGCAGCCTTGCGGCCGCTTCCTACTTTCATGGGGAAAACGGCCTTTTACACGTTCGGGAAGGCCTCGTAAGAAAGGGGAGAGTCTCCCCTTTCTTACGAGGCCTTCCTGAAAGTGTTTCCTGGCCCCCGATCGCAGCACAGCTGCGATCGGGGGGGCCAGGAAACATTTTGAAAAGGCCTCGTAAGAAAGGGGAGACTCTCCCCTTTCTTACGAGGCCTTCTGAAACTGTTTCTGGCCCCCGATCGCAGCTGTGCTCCCCTTTCTTACGAGGCCTTCTGAAACGGTTTCCTGGCCCCCGATCGCAGCACAGCTGCGATAGGGGGCCAGGAAACCCCACTAGACACCAGGGATTTCACTTTTGGGGGGCGGCCCCCCCGGAAAACGGGCCGCCCCCCCCCGGCATAATTTTTTTTATAAAAAAAAAGGTAGGTGCCCCCCCAGGGGATTTTTTTTATTTTATTTTTTTTTAAATATTAAAAAAAATTAAATGACAGGGGGTCGCCCGTGGGTAGGGTGACCCCCTGTGGGGGCAATTTTTTTTTTAGATGTTGTAGGGTTTCCCTGGGGGCATTTTGGCCCCCAAGGAAACCATACAGCAACTAAAAAAAATATATATGTATATATCTAGCTAAACCCAGGCCGCTGCCTAACCCTGTATGACTGTCTACTGACCTAGTAACTAATGTGATAGCCCGCCCCAAGGCCCCACATTTGATGGGGGATGATAAAACACCATCATCAAACATTTGTAGTAATGACCCGAGCGCGGTAGAGGCTGGATGCTCAAGCGTGGTGATAAATCAAGACAAATGTACATTAGAACTCATGTCATGGAACATTGCCGGCCTGGCAAAGAAATTAGATGATGATGAATGGGCCTCTTTTATTAAAAAAATAGACATATGTTTGTTTCAGGAAACCTGGGCGGAGGATGCTACTAATATTGATGGATTTCTCTCATTTAGTGCATCTGCTATACCTTCAGAGAAGGGGAGGGGTCGGGCAAAAGGTGGGCTCCTATTACTTGTTAACAAGAACTTGCAGTGCGACCATAAACTTTTTGAAATTGATTCTGTAGATCTAAAAGCCATGTGTATTACGTTCAACAGAAGATTATCAATTGTTATTGTTAATGTTTATATACGATCGGTCCCAAATGGCTCCGAGTCCCGTACCCTGGCTATTCTGTCTGAATTTGTAGGAAGCCTCGACCCCTCAACTATCCTAATCATAGCTGGAGATTTTAATTGTACCTTCGAGCCTTCTATTCTCATAAGTGGTCTAACAGATGAAGAAGATGAGCAGTGGGGGATCCCACAATTATATATTACCCGGCCTTGTAAAAAATCTCGGGTGGCCATGCAATTAGCCACATTATGTTTAAACCATGGCCTTAGGGCCTGTAATGGTAGAACTCCATCTGATATGAATAGTGCACCTACTTTTAAAAGGGGCATGTCGATAAGCACTATCGATTATTTCCTGGTTGATGTTAGGCTGTGGCCCCATTTGGTAGACATGA
The DNA here is from genome assembly GCF_031143425.1 of Pleurodeles waltl. Classification (NCBI taxonomy): domain Eukaryota; kingdom Metazoa; phylum Chordata; class Amphibia; order Caudata; family Salamandridae; genus Pleurodeles; species Pleurodeles waltl. Next base: position 731,425,839 of record NC_090436.1, read on the forward strand.
AAGTAGAAGTGAGATGTGATAGTGACCATTTCCCCTTGCTCCTTACCCTTTCTGGAGAAATGTTCAGGAGAACACTCAACAACTATGCTACAATAATTCCGCCACCTTGCTGGAACAACAAATTTACCAAGATTACTTGGCCAAAAGTGATGTCCAACCCCCACCACATCAGAGCAATATATCAGATTTTCTTAAATAGTTTGGCTGAGTATGAAGATCAGGCTGTAGGGAATATTCCGATTCTCAAAATACATGACAGCATGACTACCCAGCTACGGGGGTTCTTTTATAAAACAAAGCGGTCTAAGCCACATGAAGGGACAGGGGCACGCAAGGGATGGTTTGATGAGAGGTGTTCAAAGGACAAGTCCGGGTTAAGAGTAGCAGTAATGTCTGGCTCCCAGGGGGAAATTAAACAAGCCAGGTCTCTATACAAAGTAACCTTGTCTAACGCTAAAAAGCGGTGGGAGGATTCCCTGTGGCAGGAACTATTAGATGCTTCCAGAGAGAAGAATAACAAGCGTTTCTGGGAACTTCTGTCCAAAAGAGAAAATGGAGGCAGGAGCTGTCCCAGCAACCATATTCAACCAGAAAGCTGGGTAGAGCATTTTACTACTCTTTATGCCCTACCAGAAGGCCCAATGGACACTAATGTGGTCCACTCTCCAACTAAATTGTTGGAATCAAACTCCAGCATGGCCCTCCAAGTGGTGGCTCAGTGTGTCCCAGAGGGTTGCCTTATCTTTAAAATAGAAGAGACCCTTGAGGCTATAATTAGCCTAAAACCTGGCAAAGCACCTGGACCAGACAAGCTCCCTGGAGATCTTTATAGATCGGAACCATCCATCTGGTCCTGGTATATTAATGCCATCTCAAATAGCATAGCTGCAGGGGGGCAAATTCCAGATACATGGAAGGGGGCAGAGATCATACCCATTTATAAAAAAGGAAATGCTAATCTTCCAGCTAACTACAGGCCAATTAGCCTCATAGACAACCTACAAAAAATATTTGCTAAACAAATTCTGCAGAGGCTAATCAATTGGGTCGAGAAGCACCAAATCCTCTCTCATTTACAGGCAGGGTTTCGTGCAAAAACTAGCACGATAGACCAGGTCTTTCGATTAGCCATATTGCATTGGAAATACGTTCTTGTGGCCAAGCAATGCCTGTATGTGGTATTTATAGACCTGCGATCGGCTTTTGACCTGGTCCCAAGAGCCAAGCTGTGGGAAGTGCTGGGTAGATTGGGAGTCCCAGAGGATCTTTTACTCCTGTTAAAACGACTACATGAGAACACCTATGCCCAAGTGAGGTGGGGTAAACAAGGCGAACTGACAGAGCGGATCCCAATTAGACGAGGAGTTTGCCAAGGTTGTGTGCTAGCCCCCCTACTGTTTACCGTATTTATTAATGAAGTAGTAAAGGCTGTGTCCATAGGCCAGAATGATGCCCCTTCCCTGAATACACAAAAAATTCCCATCTTGCTTTTCGCCGATGACTCACTTCTCATCTCTAAGACACCAATGGGGTTGCAAACCCTTGTTGACCGGTTTAGCCAATTTTGTAGTGATCATGGGTTGGAGGTTAATATTAACAAAACTAAACTGATGGTGTTATCTAAGGGACCTAGGAAAAAATGTTCCATCCATATTGAGGGAGTACTGTTGAAGGAAGTAAGCTCTATAGATTACCTGGGAGTTAGGTTAACTAACAAACTATTATGGGAAGAGCAGATTACAAAAAGTGCAGGGCTCCTACAACACAGAGCCTCATCTATATTGCGTTTTTATCAAAGCACCTCTACAAAAGTAGTTTCCCCAGCAATAAAAATTTATACAGCTAAGGCTCAAAGTGCAGCCCTGTACGGAGCGGAGGTATGGGGTTACGCTAACTGTAACAAGATCAGTGTGGGGGAAAACAATTTTGCAAGGGCCTTAATTGCATGTCCACGTACCACACCCTTGCTCCCATTATTTCTAGATCTGGGGTTAAGCCGAGTAGCAGATCTAGCTACTCTAAGACCTCTCCTCTATTGGATTAGGTTGTGGATAACCCCCGAACTAGATATATACAAGACCGCACTACTCGATCTATTGAAATGCCAAAACGCTAATACTCTTCCCTGGATTCGCCATGTGGCCCATTGGCTCCGGCTATTGGGTCTGGGCGATTACTGGGAAAATCCCCATAAATTAGAGAGACGGCACAAAAACGTTTTAAAGTTAACCTATTGGTCTTATGTTAAGGATAACTACATAACTCACAAATCCCATGGTCGCTTAACTAATTCCTTCATTGATATTAAATGGTCCCCAAAGTTTGAATCCTATTTGGATGTGATACCGGATTCGCAGGGCAAGAGCTTATATGCAAGGTTTCGCTTTGGCTCTTTGCCCTTGTTGTCACTGATTCATAGGTGGGGGCCGACTAATCTTCCCGATATATGCCCTGCCTGTGGCAGTACTTTCGAAACCATTGAGCATTTCATGTTCTTCTGCCCAGCCTATGCGATTCCACGTTTAAAATGGATTCGCAATATTTGCAGGGACATGGGATTCAAGAACTGCTCTTTGGCTCTACGGGTTCTAAAAAGCCATAATTCAACCGATGTAATTCTCTCAGTAAGCAAGTATCTAGCAACAGCTTGGCGCATACGATGCCATCTCCAAAAAGTAATTCAAAGTCCCATCCCTTTATAGATAAGTTTTAGAGCCACATGTGCAATTCAAGTTATTGTCCTAATGTTTTTACACCAAGTTAAAGATGTGTACTTATTTATTCCTTAAGAATTATTTATTATCTTGTTTTATGTGCTTTTATGGTCATGGATCGAACAAAGTTGATGATGATGATGATGATGATGAATTATTGACCATGTGGTTTAGACAGGGCTTTGGAACAGATTTTTCTTAGATAATACGTGGGTAATCATTTTGTGGTTCTGCTACTGTATCACTAGTGTTAGCCGCAAAGAGCTATTTTTATGCACTTGTCTGGCATTAGTGCCATTTTAACATGAATCTGATAACCATTTTAAGTTACTATATAAGCTTTTATTACATTGTGCTTGTGTTTTTAATGACTTGACAGTGCCTAAATTTGCCTATACGATTGTGCCGGTTGCAGGCGCCCTTACTAAAGTATGCCACCTAAACTACCAAGAAACTGTACTATTATGTAACATCAACTCAGCACTCTAAAGCTTAAATCATGGGCCTGATAGCTTGCACTTATCTTGGTGATGGTACCACCTGGGAAACTTGAATCTGAAACCACCTCATATTGTTTTAAGAGCCTTAAATATTTGTATTATTTTTAACACTATGAAGCAGATGTTTAGAAACCTTGGCATCTAAATGTTAAGTTATGTATCGGGAACAATGGTGGACTATAGTAGGCCATGGCCTATAGAAGCTATTTTTATTCTAAACTCTATTTTATGCCAGTGTGAAAGTATAATGGAACAAATGCACCTTCTTTGTATAATTTAATGTGTAACTTTTATGACCCATGGTCGAATAAAGTATATATATATATATATATCTATATATATAGGTAGATCTGTATCAAAGAGATTTATAAAGCGCGCTACTCACCTGTGAGGGTCTCAAGGCGCTGCGGGGGGGGGACAGGGGGAGGGAAAGGGGCTAGGAGGTTCACTGTTCAAAAAGCCAGGTTTTGAGGCCCTTCCTGAAAAGAAGTAGGTTTTGGGTCTTGCGAATGTGGGTTGTGAGTGCGTTCCAGGTTTTGGGTGCAATGTAGGAGAAGGATCTGCCCCCGGTGGTGGTGTGTTTGATGCGGGGGACAGAGGCGAGAGAGAGGTCAGCTGAGCGGACGTTTCGTGTGGGGGTGTGGAAGGTGACTCTTGTTGAGGTAGGCAGGGCCTGTGTTGTGGAGTGATTTGTGTGCGAGGATGAGGATCTTGAAGGTGATCCTTTTGTCAATGGGGAGCCAGTGGAGGGATTTGAGGTGTGGAGAGATGTGTTTGTGTCGGCGGAGGTCGAGGATGAGTCGTGCTGCTGAGTTCTGGATGCGTGTAGTTTGCACTTGAGTTTTAGAGTGGTGCCGGCGTAGAGGGCGTTTCCGTAATCAAGCCTGCTGCTGATGAGTGCGTGAGTGACAGTTTTTCTGGTCTCTGTGGGGATCCATTTGAATGTTTTTCAGTATACGGAGTTTGTTGAAGCATGAGGAGGTAAGAGCGTTGATTTGTTGGGTCATAGAGAGGGAGGAGTCTAGGATGATGCTGAGGTTGCGTGCGTAGTTGGCGGGGGTGGGTGCAGGGCCTAGCGTGGTGGGCCACCATGGGGGGTCCAAGGTGTTTTTGTGTGGGCCAAAGAGGATTATTTCGGTTTTGCTTGAGTTGAGTTTCAGGTGGTTGGCTGTCATATATACATCACTTTTGTCAATATGTGTGTGGTTTCCCTGGGGGGAAAAGGGTCCGACTTGTCTAGTGGCAGTTTTAGTGCCATAAAGAAGCGCAGAAGGTTTATATGCCTACTGCAAAGAGCACATCTGTATTTTATGTAAATAGCTGAGTACATTAGTAAAGTCTATGGAGAGATGAAGGGCACTTATGCTGGGTGGTAATGAGGGAATCCGAGGAGGAGGGAGTGGGAGCACCAATAATGATTGTTGGACTGGGCGCAGGAGGTGCTAAAGACTGTGACGAATGGTATGTGACAAGGTGTTTTTTGAGTGTCTTGAAAGTACGTGCTGATTGAGGGAAGAAGCGCAGGTAAGGTGGCCTCTACTGTTGCACGTATCTCACACACACCATCGATTTTGTGACTGTCTACGTAGGCTAGTGTTTTAGAGCAACAGTTTAGCCAATAGCAGAGATGGCATCTTGATGGATGACTGCTGCCTGCACTTGGGTTATAGAGGACCGCTCTGACATAGGATCAGAGACTGAGACATCAGATACTGAGACAGCATCTGAGGGATAGGACAATGGCGCCGACTCTGGGAGTGATTTTTCAGTCAGAGGAGTCCCATTCGAAAACTCCTCTTCCAGTACATTATGAGGGAGGTGATGAGGACAGTCCTGCTGTCCCTTCGCAAGCTGTTCGTGCAACTGGGTAATAGTGGGTTAGGCCAACCCAGAGAGCAGGTGAATGCGGCGGCAAGCAGAGAGAGAGTGCTCTCTTGGGAGCTCACCAATTTAGTTCAGCCCCAAATTCCACCACCCAAATCATATTGTGGAGACATCAAAATTGTCTATGGCAAAACAAACTGGTTTTGTAAGGCAGGCACCTGTGTTTTTGGTCCTGGATTCGGCGGCCATATAGAAAAACACACTAAACCCAAACATTTCTGGAAACTAGACATTCGGGGGAGTCCACAGAGGTGTGACTTGTGTGGATTCCCCAAAGTTTTCTTACCCAGAATACCTTGCAAAGCTGAAATGTTGAAAAAAAACTCTATTTTTCTCGCATTTCTGTCACACAAACTACAGGAATATGCTGGGATCCACAACATTCCTACCACCCAGTGACTCCTCACCTGTCCTGATAAAAACACTACCCCACTTGAGTGCCTACACCTAGTGCCTGTGTCAGGAATGGATCACCCCAGGGTCAACAGCTGCCTCACGTAAGGACCAACATTGACCGTTGTGTGATCTATTCCTGTCGCAGGCACCAGGCCTAACCACACAAGTAAGGTATCATATTTATCGGGAGACTTGGGGGAACGCTGGGTGGAAGGAAATTTGTGGCTCCTCTCAGATTCCAGAACTTTCTGTCACCGAAATGTGAGGAAAACGTGGTATTTTAGCCACATTTTGAGGTTTGCAAAGGATTCTGGGTAACAGAACCTGGTCCGAGCCCCACAAGTCACCTCATCTTGGATTCCCCTGGGTTTCTAGTTTTCAAAAATGTGCTGGTTTGCTAGGTTTCCCCAGGTGCCGGCTGAGCTAGAGGCCAAATTCCACAGGTAGGCACTGTTTTCTATGAAAAAATGTGATGTGTCCACGTTCTGTTTTGGGGTATTTCCTGTCGCGGGCGCTAGGCCTACCAACACAAGTGAGGTATCATTTTTATCGGGAGACTTAGGGGAACGCCGGGTGGAAGGAAATTTGTGGCTCCTCTCAGATTCCAGAACTTTCTGTCACCGAAATGTGAGGAAAACTTGTTTTTTTAGCCACTTTTTGAGGTTTGCAAAGGATTCTGGGTAACAGAACCTGGTCCGAGCCCCGCAAGTCACCCCTCCTTGGATTCCCCTAGGTCCCTAGTTTTCAGAAATGCACAGGTTTGGTAGGTTTCCCTAGGTGCCGGCTGAGCTAGAGTCCAAAATCTACAGGTAGGCACTTCTCAAAAAACACCTCTGTTTTCTTCCAAAAATTTGGATGTGTCCACGTTGCGCTTTGGGGCGTTTCCTGTCGCGGGCGCTAGGCCTACCCACACAAGTGAGGTATCATTTTTATCGGGAGACTTGGGGGAACGCCGGGTGGAAGGAAATTTGTGGCTCCTCTCAGATTCCATAACTTTCTGTCACCGAAATGTGAGGAAAACTTGTTTTTTTAGCCACTTTTTGAGGTTTGCAAAGGATTCTGGGTAACAGAACCTGGTCCGAGCCCCGCAAGTCACCCCTCCTTAGATTCCCCTAGGTCTCTAGTTTTCAGAAATGCACAGGTTTGGTAGGTTTCCCTAGGTGCCGGCTGAGCTAGAGGCCAAAATCTACAGGTAGGCACTTCTCAAAAAACACCTCTGTTTTCTTCCAAAAATTTGGATGTGTCCACGTTGCGCTTTGGGGCGTTTCCTGTCGCGGGCGCTAGGCCTACCCACACAAGTGAGGTATCATTTTTATCGGGAGACTTGGGGGAACGCCGGATGGAAGGAAATTTGTGGCTCCTCTCAGATTCCATAACTTTCTGTCACCGAAATGTGAGGAAAACTTGTTTTTTTTGCCACTTTTTGAGGTTTGCAAAGGATTCTGGGTAACAGAACCTGGTCCGAGCCCCGCAAGTCACCCCTCCTTAGATTCCCCTAGGTCTCTAGTTTTCAGAAATGCACAGGTTTGGTAGGTTTCCCTAGGTGCCGGCTGAGCTAGAGGCCAAAATCTACAGGTAGGCACTTCTCAAAAAACACCTCTGTTTTCTTCCAAAAATGTGGATGTGTCCACGTTGCGCTTTGGGGCGTTTCCTGTCGCGGGCGCTAGGCCTACCCACACAAGTAAGGTATCATTTTTATCGGGAGACTTGGGGGAACGCCGGGTGGAAGGAAATTTGTGGCTCCTCTCAGATTCCAGAACTTTCTGTCACCGAAATGTGAGGAAAACTTGTTTTTTAGCCACTTTTTGAGGTTTGCAAAGGATTCTGGGTAACAGAACCTGGTCCGAGCCCCGCGAGTCACCCCTCCTTGGATTCCCCTAGGTCTCTAGTTTTCAGTAATGCACAGTTTTGGTAGGTTTCCCTAGGTGCCGGCTGAGCTAGAGGCCAAAATCTACCGGTAGGCACTTCTCAAAAAACTCCTCTGTTTTCTTCCAAAAATTTGGATGTGTCCACGTTGCGCTTTGGGGCGTTTCCTGTCGCGGGCGCTAGGCCTACCCACACAAATGAGGTATCATTTTTATCGGGAGACTTGGGGGAACGCCGGGTGGAAGGAAATTTGTGGCTCCTCTCAGATTCCAGAACTTTCTGTCACCAAAATGTGAGGAAAACTTGTTTTTTTAGCCACTTTTTGAGGTTTGCAAAGGATTCTGGGTAACAGAACCTGGTCCGAGCCCCGCAAGTCACCCCTCCTTGGATTCCCCTAGGTCTCTAGTTTTCAGAAATGCACAGGTTTGGTAGGTTTCCCTATGTGCCGGCTGAGCTAGAGGCCAAAATCTACAGGTAGGCACTTTGGAAAAAACAGCTGTGTTTTCTATAAAAAAAATAGGATGTGTCCATGTTGTGCTTTGGGGCATTTCCTGTCGCGGGCACTAGGCCTACCCACACAAGTGAGGTATCATTTTTATCGGGAGACTTGGGGGAACACAGAATAGAAAAACAAGTGTTATTGCCCCTTATCTTTCTCTACATTTTTTCCTTCCAAATATAAGAGAGTGTGTAAAAAAGACGTCTATTTGAGAAATGCCCTGCAATTCACATGCTAGTATGGGCACCTCGGAATTCAGCGATGTGCAAATAACCACTGCTCCTCAAAACCTTATCTTGATCCCATTTTGGAAATGCAAAGGTTTTCTTGATACCTCTTTTTCACTCTTCATATTTCAGCAAATGAATTGCTTTGTACCCAGTATGGAATGAAAACCAACTGCAGGGTGCAGCTCATTTATTGGCTCTGGGTACCTAGGGTTCTTGATGAACCTACAAGCCCTTTATATCCCCGCAACCAGAAGAGTCCAGCAGACAAAACGGTATATTGCTTTCAGAAATCTGACATCGCAGGAAAAAGTTACAGAGTAAAACATAAAGAAAAATGGCTGTTGTTTTCAGCTCAATTTCAATATTTTTTTATTTCAGCTGTTATTTTCTGTAGGAAAACCTTGTAGGATCTACACAAATGACCCCTTGCTGAATTCAGAATTTTGTCTAGTTTTCATAAATGTTTAGCATTCTGGGATCCAGCATTGGTTTCACACCCATTCCTGTCACTAACTGGAAGGAGGCTGAAAGCACCAAATATAGTAGAAATGGGGTATGTCCCAGTAAAATGCCAAATTTGTGTTGAAAAATTTGGTTTTCTGATTCAAGTCTGCCCGTTCCTGAAAGGTGGGAAGATAGTGATTTCAGCACCAGAAACCCTTTGTTGATGGCGTTTTCAGGGAAAAAACCACAAGCCTTCTTCGGCAGCCCTTTTTTCCCATTTTTTTGGAAAAAACTAAATTTTCACTGTATTTTGGTTATTTTCTTGGTCTCCTCCAGGGGAAACCACCAACTCTGGGTACCATTAGAATCCCTAGGATGTTGGAAAAAAAGGACGCAAATTTGGCGTGGTTAGCTTATGTGGACAAAAAGTTATGAAGCCCTAAGCGCGAACTACCCCAAATAGCCAAAAAAGGGCTCAGCACTGGGGGGGAAAAGGCCCAGCAGCTAAGGGGTTAACATAAGATAAAATCTTGCTGCTTCTTGCTGATTAATTTATACTCAGCATCCTCAACATGTGTCTGGAATTCAATTCCTTGTGCTTGTGCAACTAATAGTGGAAGTTGATGTGCTCAATACATTCCTTCCTAGTAAATTAACAGGACTTGAGTTGCATACCACAAATTTATGATTTTCTTCAAAGGAACATATTTCTACAGGAACTTCTTTTGAAAATAGATTGGTAACTTGTTTATTTGTAACTCACCCAACCTGGATTTCTCTTTCCAAGAAGGGTAGGTCTGGTACATTCGCTGTTTGCACAGTGGAACATGTAGCACCTGGGTCAATAAAAAAGACACTTGGTGGGCATTTACTTCTCCATCTAAATATTGTCCACTCTGGTCAACCTCTGAGACTGCACCAAGCATGAACTCTTCATCCCCCCTCAGACACCGTCATTGTGCTGCACCAGAAGTTTGCATCTCATGTTTATTGAACATTAGAAACTGCTGTACTGCATTCGTTTTTGAACTTGCATCACATTTTGATTCACTTTAGGTAAATGATTTTGATTAAACTTTACACCATTCATAGAATGCTGAACCACAGGGGCTTGCGGCATGGGCAAAAATTAATTGGGATTGGGCATAGGTACTTGCATTTGATGCACTGGAACATTTGACATTGGTACTTGATTCACTCCCTGCATCTGATTATTACCATTCCTATCTGCATTAAATATACAATCACACCTCCAATGCCCTGCCTTGTGGCACAAGTGACAAGGTGTCACTTTTTATGTATTGCAACATCAACACCTATACTCAGATCAGCAGAATCATCTCTTCCTCTCCTTGGATATTGCATCATTCCTCCCTGCATTCTGCATTCCTGTTTGCAATTCAATTGCTTGCATTCTCTTTATTCCTTGTACTGCACCACCCTTCGCAACATCCGACTGATTGAGTAAACCTCGTTGAGAAAACTATATCTGAGCCAGCATAAATTCCTCTTCACTCTTCCTCTGCTTCATCTTTTGCTCATCACTACAGTACTGTGCATACTTTAAAATCTCATCTAATGTTTTCATTTGCCAACAAAATACATTCTGCTGTATGTTTTGACAAATTTCAGGCCTCAAACCAAGCACAAACTGTGTAATGAAAAATCCTGTATCTGTCGGGTCAAGGTGTGTTTGTCCTGTATGCTGTCAAAAAGCTTTCATCGATCTTTCATAAAATTCACGTAGTTTCTTTAACTTTCTGTTGCATTTGATTGAGTTTCAAATGATCTAAATCCTTAGATTGAACTCTGCTTTTCAAAAATGTTATTGCCTCATTATATTTAGCCATTACCACAGGCGAAGGTTCATTTGTAACAGGAACGAATCTTACATTCGGCCCACAAATCACTCCAACCACAATATAAAAAAATATTTCCAAATCAATCCACAACACCTTTGACAAATTAACAAATCTCTCAACTTGTGTATACCACTGCATTGGCCTCTCTCTCAATTTTGGAAAATTGTTCGCAAATTATGTAAGATCTCCCCTACTCCAAGGCACCTGGTGTTTCTCTTAAAGGATATGCTGAAACTGTCTCTTTCTTTTCTGATTGTTCCTTCTGCTTTCTTTTCTCCTCTGCTTCCTCATCTTGTTTCTTTTTCTTGTCTTGTTTTTGTGCCCATTTCATCTTATATTTATCCAGCTCACTCCATTTACATATACACTTTATTCATTCTGTGAGATATAGTCTTAACCCTGGAGAACAAACGCTTTAATTGATTTGTCATCTAGCTACATCCTGAAGCTTCACTGCAAAGCTATACTTTTAGAAATATCCACATCATATTTATTTGTCAATTCATTTAATTTGTCATGTACCATGGCAGCCTTTCTTGTAATATCATTACACAAATAGTAATTATTTTTCTTGGTATTGTTCTATGTGATCAAGATTTAAACATCCTCTCATAATGTCTTCCCATTCAACCTTTAGCTTGGGCACATTGAAAGATCTCTCACCTTCAGAAACTGTGCTAATCTCTGTACTTGTGTCTTTCTGCATCCTCAACTTTTGCACAATTTTGAACAACTTCTTCAAACCAGGGGGTGTCATTTGTGTTGTAAATACAAAATGCCTTCCTTCCCCTAATGCCTGAACAGTCTGTGGTGGAGTCCATACTACAATCTAAGAATTCTGCGAAGTCAGGATGACTCAATTTACTGGAATACTACTTGGTTGTTGAACAACTGTAGTCAGAGTAGTCTGTGCAGGCACTGTTTGCTGATTAACCAATCCAGTAACCTGTGCAGTTGTGACCCTATTAACTGTTGCATTTGCTGGAGATATTGTTTGTGCTATACTTGTTTGAACGGGAGCACTGGCAATTGCTTGCTATAATACAGGCTGTGCAATAACAGGCTGTGCGGAATTAGGTTGAGCTATCAGCTGTGTTTGCCAAGCTGCTACCAGCTGGGCCAACACAGGTTGTACCTTTATGGGTAGTACTTCTTGCATCTGGCTAGTATTTTGAGAAATATTAGGTTCTACGGGAGCTGTTAGCTGCGACCTCATTTTTTATCAGCTGATCAGTCGATGTTGGTCCCACATATGGTGGTGGATGTATAGATAACATTTCCTTACTATATTCACTCCAAAATCTGAGTCTGAGTCACCTTTTAATTCAACATCTGATTCTCTTTCTCTTTGAAAAAAAATTCTAACTGTTTTTTTTTATTCTTTTGTTCTATTTGGTACTTTTCTTGTATGCAAAGGATATACTGTAGTACCTTCTGCTATACCTTTCCTCCTTAGATGTGCCCTACTATCCCAAATAGCATCCACATAATTTCTCACTGCTCTTTTGGTTCTCCTTCCAAATCTTTCTTTGTCTTGTTCCAGTGCAATCCTTTCCCATTCACTTAGTGCCTTAAATTGTGTTAGTCTAGGAAGTGGCTTCATCTCATGTGAAACGTCTCTCAATTTCCCAATAATTCCCAAAGTACATGTTCACTATCTAAGATAAATACCTGGCTGCAACATAAACTTTTATAATCATATACAGATACTTGTCTATAAGAGTCAATAATAAGTTAGGTTGTAGTTTTGCAGTTTTACTTATAATAATTTTAGTCTTCTTTGTTAGTCACTAAATCATTACAGAACTTTGCATAAAACGTGTCCTGAAATCTATCCATATTCTAACATTCTAACACTTTAATCTAGTAAACAAAAGATATCAGTACTCATAAATAATACAGTAGCAGGCTTTGATAGAAATAGTTTTGCCATCTGAAAAAAGGGTCTGAGAATGATAATTCTTGAAAAACAAATTGGTTATTCTCTACGTTATTGTCTTCTCACTCAGCCTCACAGCAATGCAATAATCTCTACTACTCTCTCTTCTCATACTCTAACAAAACTCCCACATCATCGTAGCTCCACTCTAACTAGTTTCTTCTGCAGTCTTTCCCTAGGTTGCTTTTAGAATAATTTACAAAGGAACAGTTTCAATACAATGTAAATCTTTTCTTCGTGATATTGCAAAGCATTCCATCGATGTACATATTCTCAACAAAGATTGATTCAGACTTGTAACATGAATAGTTTTCATAAAGGGTGAATTTGTAAAATACAACAAAGTTCCACATGCTTTTGTTTCTGAAAAACAAATAATTGTATACGTTTTTTCTCGTCACATCCTTCTCAGACATTTTCCACACTGTAACCCCATTTATAAATATATGATTAGTTTAGCTAAAATGTGCTTTCCAAAGCAGGTCAATAAGGCATAAAAGACTAATATAATACAGCCTTCTTTATTATAGCAGGAAGAAGTCTGTATCACGCATAGACCATGCAAAGGTTAGAACAGAAACATTTATTTTGAGTCCAGTTTTGAATAAAGTGTGAACATCAGCAGTTGAGCAAGTCAGCAACATAGGTCGTGCAAAGCTTAAGATGAATGTCCAATTCAAAAGGGCAGCTTGGTTAGGCCTAGTTTCATTCATTGACATTAATATATTTAATGAAAGTTTTCACATTTCTAATGATAACCGCTCCCTGCAAGGTCAGTTAGGCTAAGTTAGAGGGGTTAAGTTAAAGGTTGATGTAGTCAATGGCCTCCTCTTTTTGTCTTATGTGTTCTGTAAACCCTGTAAAACTGACAAGAGAAGTTTAGAGGATGCTTTTGAAGTCTACTAAATCTAATGGTGGACAATAGAAGTATTCTAACAAAAGTAGCTCTTTGTGTTATTGGAGATGAGTGCCATGTTTGGTTTCATATTGCAAACATATTTTATCAGATTTTGTTTTGTATCAGGGCACTGAGGAATATGAGACTTGTCTAATTCAATCACAGCAGTAATAATTAGATCAGGTATGAATGCAGCTCCCTTATCGGCCTTTTTAGTGTTTGCATGAAAGTGGATCCGTGTTTACAATGACATTTTAGGGAAAAATGGCAGTGCATTCTCGTATAGCATTTTGTGGCACCAAGGAGCAGAGTACCTGCCGTCAAACCTTTATAGTAATAAAGACAATTTGATAAATCACAGGCTTTCTTAAGTATCCCCAGACTGGGCTTCATCATTTTCTATCATGTCTCTCCAATACCTCAACCGCCTCTGTAGTGTTATTCCCAGACAATAGTTCCTTTTTTAAATGTATTTTGTACTGTATACCATAGCTTTTTAATGCCCAATTTGATAGAAATCAGCATAATCTCACACTGATGTAGTGCTATGTAATGTCACTAGTATTTGAAGAGCACTTTATCACCTGGAGGGCATCCTGCCGCTGTGCAGGTGTGGAAGTCTAACCTTGTTTGCACAGTCATTCAAAGAGCCAGGACTTCAGCTTCTTGAGGAACTGAAAAAAACAAGCAGGAGGCTATGCTGTGTAGAGGGAGGTTGTTCGACCTCCAGTTCTGATTCTATGTATAAGTGGGATGTGTTTGAATAGGAGAATATCTCAGCAGAGGTATCAGAAATGCTGATGGAAGGTGATGTGATTGTTAAGTTAGGCTGGGCCTCTGTTGTGTAGTACTTTGAATGTGTTGGTGAGGAGTTTGAAATGTTCTAGTGTATCAGGAGCCAGGGAAGTTCCCTTAGATGTGCTGTGATATGTATTTTGAATCTTAGTTTGAGGATGAGTCTGGCTACTGTGTTTTGGATGGTTTGCAGTCTTCTGGTGATTATTACAACATAGAGAAAGTTTTTGTGGTCCAACTGGCTTGTGATGAACATGTGGGTGGCGGTTTTTCTGGTCTTGCTTGGGGAGTCATTTGAAGATCTTCCTCAACATCTTCAGAATGTGGAAGCAAGAAACCATGAGGGCATTGATCTAGGTGGACATGTCCAGCTTGTAGTCGATGATGATCTCTAGAATGCAATGCAAGCATGGGGTGGGTGTAGGTCCTAGGTCAGCAGGCCACAAGGTGGAGTCCCATGCAGAGGTGTTTTTTTTCCAAAGCTCACCCCATCTGTCTTGTCAGTGTTGAGTTTCAGACAGATGGATTTCACCCAGGTATCTATTTTCATCATGCAGGCAAGAACTTGTTTCTTGTGTTGGAAGCTTACTCCAAGAGGGACAGTAGGAGTTGTGTTGCATCAACGTAGGAGAGGATGTTTATGTTGTGGGTGTGGGATACATTAGTCAGTGGGGTTAAGTAAGCATTGAAGAGGGTCAGGCTGAGGGATGAGCTGTGAGGTAGACTAGAGATGAGTTTTCGGGTTTCCGAGGAGTGTGGTATCAGGTTGACTGAGTTCTTTCAGTCAGAGGACAGCAGATTCATTGCAGGGCAAGTCCTTGAATGCCAATCTTTTATAGGAATCTGATGAGGATGGGGTGTGATACTGTGTCATCACCACCAGGAGGTCCAATAGAATGTGGGCCACAGTTCCTCTTCTGTCTAGCATCCTACAGATACACTGTTTTTTATTTAAAAAAATGAGAAAATATAATAATAATGTCCTTTCAGACATACGGGATTCCCATGAATCAACAATTCAAAAGACTGTTTTATTGTCAAAGCATTAGATGAGGTATTCACGTAACAATGTATTAAGAACTAAAGAAAATAATGACTATCCTATTTTCCATAAGGATCTACTGAGGAATCCCTGATTTATGTGCATTATTCTTGCAGTGGCAAGTATGCGTTCCATTATTTCATTACTTCATCTTGCTCCAGTTGGTAGTTTATTAGCAACATAGCACTTTCTCAAAGTTATCTCTCATCAGTATGAAACTATGTAAATGTTAATATTTGCTTAATGTATAGTTAATACCAATGGATCATATTAACTGTCGTGGTTTACTTCTGTTGGTCATTCTATAACTGTTCTACCGTTTGTAACTTGGAAATCAAGACGGTACGAAGCTCAAGTTAATTTGCTACCTTGTTCAGGGGTGTGAAGGTTATTAGTGTGTATTTTATCTTTTAAAGACAAATAGAAGGCACCACAACACCCACCACAAAACACATCTGAGATGCCCAATTGACATGAAATTTGGGAGGAAATTCACAAACGGATTTCAGAGTGGATGCTGCAACACTCGACACGGAACTAAGAAAGTACAACCAACACCACATGCAAAGAATGAAGATGCACGGCAATAAAGCTAGAGGTTCTAAAGAGACTGATATCATAGAACAGGGCGTTTTTTATATCTTTTAAATATGGAATTGGTGACATTCACAATAAGGCAGTCATAATAGTTTTCCTCTCAGGGGTTTGTCTTGATTATCTCGGGTGAAATAAGCTAGCTGGGGAGAAGTGTGACTCCGTGTAAAGGCAAACTGCAAAAGCAGTAAAAAAAGGGTTATATGGTGGAAGGTGGGTGAAAAGGGGCAGAAGAAAAGGAGGATATTGTAAAGGTTTTTTTTATTTTTTTGCAGGATGGCAACATAAAAACCAATACAAGATAGAAAACTAAACACCAGGACTAGTAGTTGGTAAACCAGCATCTGAAAAAAAGATTGACATCCCTATTTGAGGTAAAGTTCCCCAAAAGCAGCGGCCATGAAGAGAATCAAGACAACAGTTTCTTGTCCTGTATGCAATATAAAATATTCCCATTCTTGGACTGGGTTTGGGCTGTTGGGGATAGTCTTGAGGAAAATGATGACTCGATCAACACCAGAAGTCAAAAACTCTTGGGTGGAGGACAAAATGACTGAGCAACACCACCGATGCTCCTGCAAATCTATCGACGATTTATAGCTGGGAGCATTCTGTTACAAACGTGGGAACTTGAACAAGACTCTGAGTGTCAGAGAAAAGAATGTCCATCAGTGACCACTTCCTGTCTGGAAGGAGGAAGAGAAGTGGAAGGTAGGGAGTGAAGGGACACCGTGGTGCTGAGACAGACTGTCTCAGAATTTTACAGCAATTGTATCAGTGACCAACAAAAATACAGCTCTGAAACTGACGGAATGCCAAACTGTCTTTGTATAGACCTGCACAACTGCTGACCAACAAAAAAACAACCGTGAAGCTGATGGAATGCCAAACGGTCCTTGTATAGACCCGCCAAATTGCCGACTGGTAACAATCACAGTTCTTGTTATGGTGACTCAGAGTACGGTGCTTTCCTGCTCAGCTGCTGACCTCATTTCACAGGGACTAAAGGCTCAAGCGTGGTTTACAGCAAAGGCTAATCTTCGAATATTGTAACCTTTCTGTTCATTGCAAATTATGAGCCTGATTCAGAAAGCCATTTTTTAAAATAAGGTCCCAAATCTACCCTCAGAGGCTCGGAGTCCTCCTGCAATCTATGACAACTGCAGATTTCCTTTGCTGTATTTTACTCTTTTACAGCTAGGAAGGCCCCTACATGGCGTCCAATACCGATGTCAAAGAATGGCAGAAATGCTCATATATACATTTAGTAGTTTTTTCACTAAATATTTTGTAGTGGTATGTTATTTCCATACTAGCTGAAGGGCAGTCAGGACCATAAAACATATCCAGTTAAACGTCTACACTTCCAGAGGAGCTATCTTCAACCTATCCCAGGACCCTGAGTGAAACAGCCATCTACCTCGAGCAGGGGGGAGTCTCCACCAGCGCAAAAATGTAATGGGCACGTAAGACAGATATGGTGACTTTTTTTTTTTTTTTTCGCACTACTTAACTCGACTAGAGCGTCAAGGCGAGATAACAGCGAGTGCATCAATGCAAGTGAGTACAATCGGTGAGTAAGCTGCGTTATCAGGTAGGATAGGCTGAGGTAAGTCATTCGGATAGGCAGATGTCTGGCAGATGGCCCTTTAATACGGATTTGAACAGTGGAACTGAGGGGTTATTGTTATCTCGGCTGGAGTGAGTTCCAGATTTCAGAGGTTACATTGTGGAGGTTTTCTTGAACCTGGGAGATCGAGCTGTAATGCTGCCCTTCCTCTTAGGCGTTTGTTTTCTCCAGGTGGTGTCAGTTTGTAAGCCAGCTATGCTTGGGTAGCAAACTGGAGAGCCTTATACGTGATGCAGGAAGTCGTATTTATTTCGCGCTTCAAGGGATAGCCAGTTCAGTGTTTTCAGAATAGGTAAGACATAAATGAATGTATTTTTTCTTGTAACGAGGCAGGCAGCAAAGTGACATTAAGCTTTAAATGGTGCAAATCAGTACTTGGAAAGATCAGTAAGCAGGGTATCGCTGTATTCTCTTCTTGACTGTGGCTTGGACTGATGTTTATATGTCATCTAAGGAGGAAGGGCCTAAGTTCTGAGGTTTGTTATGATTCAGAGTTAGTAGTGGGTGCTTTAATATGAGGTTCCAAGCTGAAGCGTGCATCAGTTATGGTGCTTGCACCGTTCATTGCAAACACTTTGTATTCTAAACTTACTTTAAGGGGCTTTGGGTCAGTGCCCTTCAGGTATCAGCTTATATTGCTCATGAACCTTCAGCCATTGGCTTGAGACATTGTCAATGACTTCTTTGAGCTCCCCAAAAGAATATTTTAGTCTCTCAGTTTTCTATTATCTACTTAAGTATGTTCCTCCGGCTTCATTCGAATGGTCGGGTGTATTTGTCCATACATGTCCTAAAGTAATATGCAAAAATAGGCTTTGGCCCATTTTATGCATATTAACTACCCCCCTATCAGTCCATTGGCAATGGAGTGGTGGCACGTATTTAAATGGTCCACAAAGAGTAATACCACGAGAGTTGTCCATACAGGGTGAATCCTCAGTGAATTACTGCATAATTATACCATTTACACCATTTTGTTAGGAATACAAAATCTGCAGCTGCACCCCAATTAAACAGGGGCTGCATAACTGACCAATGTGTGAAGGATGCATTTGCTTTCACAAACCTTAAAACTGATTATAGAAAAGCAGTCGTAGGGCAGTTAATCCAACAGTTATGCACAGCAATTGAGTCTGACGCTTCAAAACCTCACTCGTGTTTGTGCATTATTGCGTTATGGACTTGGCAGCCTATTTTTCAGGCAAGTGGTGATATATAAATGCAATAAGTAAATTAGGTACAACTGGTGGATATAGAGCCTTAATACGTTTTGCATTGTAAGTGCTTTTGTGAAATCACAATTCTTGCACAGTGCATATATTTTTACTCATATTAATTTTAAATAAAAGTTATGGTGGTGAAAAGGGATTTTTTTGTTACTGAAGAGAATCCCCATATTTTAGACATGATTCACCCACATCTGAGCATAATCATGGTTTTCTTCCGCAGCATTATTGTTTTCAACTGTTAGTGATTGTACAATAGTCATTATCATGAAATAATTGTAAACTCCTAAATTAGCAGTCTCAAACCCAATGCAAAGGTT
Source organism: Pleurodeles waltl (assembly GCF_031143425.1). Classification (NCBI taxonomy): domain Eukaryota; kingdom Metazoa; phylum Chordata; class Amphibia; order Caudata; family Salamandridae; genus Pleurodeles; species Pleurodeles waltl. Next base: position 731,444,678 of record NC_090436.1, read on the forward strand.
GGCAGAAATAATATAAGTTTTAATTCCCCCTATGCCAGCCACTAATGCTATTTGAACATGCTCACTAAGATAACAGTAGATACCTACAATTACCTATGAGCATGTTCCATCTGCCTCCTGTCCGCCCCTGGAGGATGCTCTCATAAAATGATAGAATGATAGTTGAGGTAGAAGGCACACACATTTGTCTGTTTTGTTTCTAACCCAGCTGTCAATCACAGACAGTAGGACGAGTAAAGTACAGTGAAAGATGATCTGGCCTTTACCAATGGCCACTACAAAGTCTAAAGCACTCATGTGCCACCCAGTCCTCAGATGGTTGCTGTCATTGACTGACAGATAAATCTGTTGCATATAACACTCCATGTACCTCTCCTCCCTGGACATTGAAAAATATTGTCTGTTTGCCTTGCCCTTAGTATAATATGGGTCGCTTGCGGCTGTCAGCATGCGTGGATCCTGCTCCAGCAGCCATTCAAATGGCTCAGCATTTTCTGGCTGTGACATGAGCTCTATGCAATACTTGCAGCCCACTGTGCATTCCCCATCCACTTAACAATTGCTCTAACTGACTGACAAGCGGGGGTTGGGCCTGCACGGCGCTGCAGGAACTTCTATCGATTTACAGCACTGGAAGGAGGAAGAAGGGGTGTGCCAAGAGAAATTCAAAGACTCCTCAGCTCAGTATGGAGTGCTTGGAATCTGTGCACTTATCAATTCATGCCAGCATTCTAAGCATTTCAAGAATTCTGATTGGCTTGAAAGACATTCAGAAGCAAGCTCAAATATACTGTAACCTCAGTAATTAGCGTTTCATATTGTTTTGCTTTGTACTGGTATTTATATAGCAATTTATAACCCCTTACGAGCCCCAAAGTGATTTCTGTATTGTCGAGTAAGTGGCTGTTTCTGCATCAGGTGCCTTTAGGGTGTTAGTTGAAATGGTGTTGGTTAGAGTTAGATCTATGTGGGAAAAGTTGGGTAACGTATCTGAGTTTTAAAGGCATGAGATGACGGTGCTTCAAGCTTCACTGCACATAAGCATGGGGTGTTACGAGCAGTGTAAGAAAAGATGTAGACACTCATTTACTATATTTGAGTGGATAGTGACAAAAATCAAACATTTTGAGTTTAATTGATTAAATGATTTGTGAGTGCAACTGTGAGACAGGCGGTAGACCCAACAAATGAAAGAACTTGAGTTGCTGAGACATGGATTCCTAAGAAGGGAAAATATGTCATGTCATAATGTTGAAGGTTTTTATCAATGCGAATTTGAAATCCATAATTGCATTTAAATTGTTTATTTCTGTCATTAAGGCACGGGAAGATGAATCAGATCTCCTTTGGCTATGCCCTGGTACATCCAGGTATCTACTGCTTTTAGATATTCAGAAGATCCAAATATCTCTAGGTCCGACTGTGTTTCATGTTTTTAGACTATTCTAGGTGAGCTACAGCAAATCAATCAACACACTCGTGTAGAGGGCCCAGGAATACATTTAGGAGAAAAGGGGTAATCTTTATGCCTTGAAAGCCACTAAACGTTTGCAAAAACAGTATTGAGATTGATCACGGAAGATTCACGATTTGTGTTGTGTCATTTGGGTATAATAGTCCATTTTAGGGTCACACCCTGAATTCATGTGTCATTTAGGGGCGTATCTATAGTCCCCTACAGCACTGTATTTACAAGGTGGCATTAAGCCACTTTTTGTGGCTTAATGCCACCTTCTAAATACGGCCCATTCCCACGCAGCACTGTGCATGGAAGGGGCGTGCAATGGATGTTGGGGTGGGCGTGCCACAGCAAAACCCATTGCATTTTGACTCTGCCTCAGATTTATGAAATCTCGTAAACCTGAGGCAGCACCACAATCTAACGCCACCCTCAGGGGTGGCGTTAGCAGGGCGCAACGAGGAGGAATACGCTTATTTCTCCTTATTTTTTGCTTTTTCTATGTGTGCTGCATTCTGCTGCATGCATAGAAAAAGCAAAATGCCAGAAATTATTATTTATGTGCAGGAAGGTGTCCCTTCCTGCATATAAACAATCATTTGAAAATGACTCTCTGGTACTACAGTGCTGCACACACAGAAGTGCCATTAGTGATTGTTTATGTGCGGGAAGGGACACCTTTCCGCACATAAACAATCACACCCCTCAACACCGACTTCCTTGCATGATGGTGCAAGGATGCCTGCGTTGGCAGTTAAATTTAGTGCCAGCGCAGGGGGAAACGCAGGGGTCCGCTGTATTATTCCCTTAAATACGGCGCATCCCTGCGTTTCTAAAGTGACTCAGCACGGCGCTGCCAATTTTGGCGCAGCACCGCGCTGCGCCACTTCTCCACTTTTCTTTAAATCTGGCCCTTAGTGTTTGAAATAGAAGTTGATGGTTAAGAGTAAAAATCTGCTCTGATGTCCCATAAGTGCAGCAACTCATTTTTATTCAATTGTGGCCTCCAAGATTGCAATTATTGCTGCTTCACTGTCACTGCTTTGACCAAAACATTTCTGTCAGGCAAAAAGATGGTTGTTTTGCTCAAAGAAAAGTGAGATCTGAGGGAAAACTACTTTTCAACCAGTCTACCCATTTGATGCAGATCTGTCCTTTGTTACGGCCACATTAGAGTAATTGCGTCCTCAGCATTGGCTTGGTGTGGGGTCTTTTCAATTTCTGGAAAATTCACAAGTTGAACACGATTCAGAATGGGAAAGGGGAAACTAATAGGATGTTCTAAAATATATTAAGGGGCAGGTGTCAGAAGGTGATTCAAAGATGCTAATAGTTTAATTATGTGATTGGTTTCTTTTATGCAAATCATTTTTAAAGAATATATATAGGATGTGTGCAAGCATGAACTTAATTCAACCGCCCTAGTTAGTGCCAGATTTTTTTCACTTTAAAGTTTATTTATGTTAACAAATGTTCGTTGCATTGATCGGAACAAGTGTCCTCTAAGAAGGTAAGCCTTAAAAAGTTAGGATTATGATGATTAGTTTGTGTGGTAGAGGGAAAAATATTTTTATCACTGGATCCAATTAAATAGTAAACCATGCTCCACGTTAAGCCTAGAACACCTATGTAAGATAAAGATCTGACTCCTCTGAACCCCAGGCCTACTGGTGACATTAAGATTTTATTTACACTCAGGGATTGGGGAAGAGCTAGCAATCCACATTGTGGTAAAGATAGTTTGCTTTATTTGGTGAGCCAGAACTCCCATTGGTTTCTGATGTTTCTTTTTTAACAATATGGCTCTGTTCCTTTATTCCTTATTTAATAATCTAATATTCCCAGTGAGTAAACCAGCTAATAGTTGCCATGCAGAACGGAGACCATTTATAGACAAGAATTTGAGAAGGTAATTTTCAAGGTGGCCCTAAAAGCAATATGCAGCTGCTCACCAAGTGGCTTAGCATCAATACTCCAGCCTAGATGGGAGCAGTGGTGTAAGAGTGCACAGGTGACACTATCCTATTGGTTATTTCCAGTGGCAATGAGCTATGGCTTTCTGAACATTGTGCACTACCTGCTGAGACAGGGTCCAGTGCCAGTGGAAGCAAGCAGCACTGTCAGCTTTGATGGCAGACGATCAAGTACACCACCCATGCAAGACGTGCACGCACTACTGGAGCAGAGGACCATGCTGCTGCTGGTTGGCTGTATCAACGGTTGGCTGTATCAATGAGCACCTGTACATTGTCAGACCCAGATCAGTTTCTTCTGCATTATATTCCATAGCAAGTCTGCAAACGTAGGTGCCTGAGAAAGGCTTTCCTAAGATGCACCTCTAGCCCACATGTTGCCAACATGGATATATTGTGGGATGTGGTATGTACTGCAACTTCAGGCAGAAGATCAGAGCCCCTCACCTGGGAGACAGGGGTTCAGTGGTTAAGGGTTGACTAATAGTTCTCACATATCTGCAGAGGGTGTGAGGCCACTGCAAGCCTTGGACGAGCAGCTTGAGGAGTTAGGAAGTGAAAACACTTACATCCACAGCTAAAATCATCACCATGCAATCCTCACAATGACCCACCCATATCTCATTTGTCACACTTCCTCTCATATTGACATCCCCAACATACTCTCAGTCTTTTTACCCATTACATAAGGCGCTGAACTAGTAGCTGCTAAAGGAAGCACTTTGTGCAGTTATCCGGAGAGGTAAAGTTAAGTGAATAAACACGTATATCAAGTTACTCCATGTCAAGTACAGTTTATCCAGTTTGGCATTGGCTTTGCATTCTGACGCTCATACTATTGTTTTCCATTATGACTAAAATTACTACAATTAGAAGACCACAACAAGAGTGGATAAGATACCTTCACCTTGCTTGTGGCAACCCACGAACTTGTCTTTAACACTATTAAGTCATCATAGACAGCAAAGCTGTCAGTAAGAAAAAATCGATGTCATTAGGCCCAGCTTACAGCTTCAGTTGATGTGCATTAAAGTGGGATAATATGTTTAGTGTAACAGCCGAAATCTCGTAATTTCTATTTAAATGAAGCCGTCTGACACTTTAATTGAGGATCACGCCAGAACCATGCCTCATCCACCTGGTACCACGTGCCACACTGTGATGTCTTCCGCCTTGCTGCATTGACGTATATATTTCAAGTTTATTAATGTGCTAGAGCGGTTCACTCGCTCTGCATGCTGTTCAATATATGTTAGGATGTCATGACAACCAGTTGCTACTGTTGATTGGTACAGTCAGAGCCGAAGGGTCATCAGCCTAGACTTCTGCTTGCAGGAGCAGCTAGCATTAGATGTTTGTGTTGCAACAACTGCTCCCACACATGCATGCGGGATCCACCTTCTGTCAGGACCGGTTTCCAATTTATTGCTAAGAGGTGGGAAGTGAAAAGGTCTAACTTAGCTTTAACTATGGCGTTTGCACATGATAATTTATGCCCCAGGCACTGAAAAATTATCAAGGGCAAACAAAGATATTGTATTGTAGAAGCGCACATCCTCACAACCACTTACATATTAAAGATGATCTTGTAGGTAAATAATTATCCTTCCTGGACAGGAGCACAAATGCAAAAAGAACAGATCATGAACAGAATGCTGAACAATGCAAACGTTCACCCCCAATCACAAAGATCTGGGTTTAATCCATCGTTTTTTTTGCTCACCACGCCACCCCAGTTTGGACCCACCCAGATGCAAATCAGTCTTGACCCTGTTCCTCATGGGAACAGTCCAGCCAGAACTAAAAAGCGAAGTCCTCCTTGGAACGGAAAAAAGCATCCTAGGACCGTTTATAGGGTATCACCCTTCATCAGCTAGGCTAGTTTAAATCCAGTGACACAGTGAGCATGGAACCCACGTCTGGGCATACCTTTCCCATTTTGGGGTGACAAATGCAAAAAGAACAGACGATGGACGGAATGCTGAACAATGCAAACATTCACCCCCAGTCACAAAGATCTGGGTTTAAACCATCGTTTTTTTGCTCACCACACCACCCCAGTGTGGACCCATCCATATGCAAATCAGTCTTGATCCTGTTCCTCATGGGAACAGTCCAGTCTGAACTGCCGAGCCAGGTCCTCCCTGGACCAGTAAAAAGCATCCTAGGACCCGTTTCAGGGTATCACCGTCATCAGCTAGGCTAGCTTGAATCCAGTGACACAGTGAGCATAGGACCCACATCTGGGCAAACACTTCCCACTAGGGGCAACAAATGCAAAAAGAACAGATGATGGACGGAATGCTGAACAATGCAATCATTCACCCCCAGTCACAAAATTCTGGGTTTAATCCATCTTTTTCTTTGCTCACCAGACCACCCCAGTTTGGACCCAGCCATATGAAAATCAGTCTTGACCTTGTTTCTCATAGGAATAGTCCACTCTGAACTGCCAAGCCAGGACCTCCCTGGACAGGAAAAAAGCATCCTAGGACCGGTTTCAGGGCATCACACTTCATCAGCTAGGCTAGCTTGAATCCAGTGGGGCAGTGAGCACGGGACCCACATCTGGGCATACCCTTCCCACTTGGGGCCGCAAATGGAAAATAAACAGATGATGGACAGAATGCTGAACAATGCATATATTCACCCCCAGTCACAAAGATCTGGGTTTAATCCATCATCCATCAACTGTTCTTTTTGCATTTGTCGCCCCAAGTGGGAAGGGTATGCCCAGACGTGGGTCCTGTGCTACCTATGCCACTGGATTCAAGCTAACCTAGCTGAAGAGGGGTGATACCCCGAAACCAGTCTCAGGATGCTTGCTTCTGGTCCAGGGAGGACCTGGCCTGGCAGTTTGGGCTGGACTATTCCCATGGGGAACAGGGTCAAGACTGATTTGCATTTGGCTGGGTCCAAACTGGAATGGCATGGTGAGCAAAATAACTGATGGATTAAACCCAGATCTGTGACTGTGGGTGAATGTTTGAGTTAGTCTACGTTTCATCCATCAACTGCTCTTTTTGCATTGGACAGAAACACAACGGCCGGTAAACCCAGACCGGGGTTAACATCTTTGTGGTTTTTTTGTTAGTCAGTGGGTTTTTGCAGTTTACATTGCTCATGTAGCTACTTTGGAATGTGAAGAACCACAGACATTGACTCAGTTATTCAGTTTTCTTGAATGACACATCTGCTTGGAGTGCGTAATGGGGCACACCTTAACATGCAGTTAGGCTTAGTGATTGATGATATAATCTGAATACGCACTAAGAATTACTGAAGGGGTGAGGCAAATATAGACGTGTATAATATTGCAACTGTATTTATTGGCCTATTGTGAAAATTTTTGGCACAAATTTACACTGCCATGTTTAATGCTTGAAATGGCTAGTGGGGCTAATTCTTGGCATATTGTGGGCAACAATGGCACTGTGGTGCCCACTTCTGGTGCAATGCCCACACTTGCATATCTGTGGTGGTAATTCCTCATATATTTTGTGGGCAATCCAGGTCTGATGAATTGCTGGAAAAGGCATAGTACATATACATATATGTATATATAAGTATCACTATTGTTGTCTGATGTCTCAGTCAGTAAGATTTGAATAACCTGTCTCTATTATTCATCAGTACGCTCGCCAACCTATTGATCTTTTCATGCACTCATGTATTTTATCATGCATGTATGTAGTCATCCATTCATATATTTGTCCAGGCATTCGCTCATCTATCCAACAGTTGACTCATTCTCACATTCTCTACTCACCCAGCCACAACCCACAGACAAACTCGCCAACCAATGACGAAGAACTTGCACTAACAATATAACCAGAAATCTTGGCTTTGCCAATGCTTGTTTGTAATTAGTGGACTCACTGTAACCCACCTCACCGCCCCACCGCCATTTTTTTTAATGATGATTTGCAATGCGCCCCTTTTCATTTGTTCTTGGTGTTTCAGCCAGTGCTCAAAAACCTGTTTACCACTTTCTATCAAAGTGGTGATATGAAAACAAAATCGACATCCTTCGCGTCCTTTTTTTCGAATAGGAAATGTTTTGTGTCAAAAATTCATATGGTCAATTTATTTAGTGTATTATTTTTGCTTTTTCAGTTGTCTGCTGCCTGTATTTACAAAAGGTGTCCTAAATGGTAGATTTATGTTTAAACAGAGGCTCCTTTCAACTTTAGAAATATTCAATTTCTAGGTTATTTGACATTTAAACAAGGGAGTTTGGGTGGCACTGAATTCGCATGATTCTTGAAGACAAACGATCACCACTAGACATGAGTCAATATTTTCCCTGTCATGCCAGAAAGGGTGTGTGAAATCTCTGCTTACTTTACATCTCAGTGTTTACCCTTGTTCTGGGACACTGAAATCAGTAGTGCCATTTTAAAAGGGTATGACAATCTCAGTGAATAATTTGCAGTTGTGAAAAGTGTCAGATTTAAACGTAGGCAGTAGTTACATATGTCTTCACTAACCATTTCAGACGGATTCGATGAGAAACATTTGTTGGAGATGCACTTCACATCACTTGCTAGTCTAGTCTAGTCACGGACTGCCAGAAATTATATTTAAACTTCTTTAGAACTCATCAGGAACGCTACATTGTTGTTGCGGTCTCATTGCTTTGAGTGCAAAAAAAAATGGTCAGGTGTAAATGATAAGTCTAGGCCCCATTACGAATTTGTGTATTTTGGTGTCGAACAAGGGAGACCCACAATCTCTGATTAGGACAAGTGGCAAGGCAACACACTGATAATTACAAATGTTGCCCATTGTTAGAAATGTGGTCTCTACGTGGCAGTCGGTTTGCACCCTGTCCAAGTAGGGACCTTCACTCTAGTAGGGATAAGGGAGATACCCGCTCAGATAACCCCTGCTCACCCCCTTGGTAGCTTGGCACGAGCAGTCAGGCATATCTCAGAAGCAACGTGTAAAGCATCTGCACATGACATACAGTAATAAATGAAAATACTACAAAAAGACACCACACTAGTTTTAGAAAAATAGCCAATATTTATCTATATAAAACAAGACCAAATACGACAAGCACCCAACATACAAAAAAAATATATGAATTCTGCAAGATTTACTCAAAAATACAGTTCCTTGAAGTTGATAGCTCTACCTGGGGCTATCACTGAGTCGTGATCAACAAAACCAACAGTTCTGCAGCATCCCGGGCCAGCTACGGTGTCGGGGAGACCAGCAAACAGTACCTTTGGAATTGCAGGGCATCGTGATCCTCGTAGTGAGCTCCGGAGAGCTGCGTCGCTGGCGTTGCGGTGTTGGTTCTCGAGTCGGTGCGGGGGTCATCGGCCCCTTGAAGTCACACGCATTGCAGATCGAACTCCGGGCTGATAAAGTCAGGAGCGCTGGTGTGGATGGCGTCAGGGCTGCGGTGCGAAGTGGGACGATGTGACGTGCGGGCCCACAGGTCACGGTGCAGGCAGCGGCTCGGTGACAGCGTCCAGCGGCATCAGTGTGACCAGGGCTGCGGTGTGAAGTGGGGTGGTGTGCGTGTGGTGTCACTAGGTCACGATGCAGGCAGCGGCGGCGTTGTTGCTGAAGTCGGTAGGCCCAAGCCAGCGGTGCGGGACCGGACAGTGCTTCGTGTACCTCATAAGCAGTCTCCATAGGCCATGGTGCAAGCAGGATGCCTGGTGACGACACTGGGGTCAATGATGCTGGCATCGGTGGACCGGGGCTGCGGGACAGGTCGGTGCTTCGTGTACCTCATAAGCGATGTCCACAGGCCACGGTGCAGGCAGCGGCATTGTCATTAGCAGGAGCGGCGTCGTCGGGGATGCCCAGGCTGTGGTGTGAGCAGGCGATGCCGGAGTGCGGGGCCCACAGGTTGCGGTGCGAGCAGCGGCTCGGTGAAGTCATCCAATGACGGCATCAGTGAGACCAGGGTCCCAGTGCAAAGCAAGGCAATGCGACTCCGTGTGGCGTCGGCAGGTCACGGTGCAGGCCAGTGGCGTTGGTGGCGTCACCGTGGTGTTTCTTCTGGTGCAGTACAAAACACACAGTTCCCAGTGCTGTAGGCAGATGCAACTGATGTCTTTGATATCCCTGAGACTTCCAACAGGAGGTAAGCTCTATTTAAAGCCATTGGGGAACTTTCTCCAGCAGGATACATAGCAAAGTTCACCCTTTGCTCTCTTTTAAGTCAGAAGCAGCAACTGTAGGCCAATCCAGCAAAGCAACACAGCAAAGGGACAGTACTCCTCTGCCAGCTCTTCAGCTCTTCTCCTTGGGAGAAGTTCCTCTTGATTCAAGAAAGATTCTCAAAGTCTGGAATTTTGGGTTTTCTTCTTATACCCCGTTCTGCCTTTGAAGTTGGCAAACTTCAAAGCAAAGTCTCAAGTGTTTGCAAGATCCTTCCTTGTCCAGGCCAGGCCCCAGACACACACCAGGGGGTTGGAGACTGCATTGTGTGAGGGCAGGCACAGTCCTTTCAGGTGCAAGTGACTAATCCTCCCTCCACTCGAGCTCAGATGGCTCATCAAGAAATGCAGGTTACACGCCAGCTCTCTTTGTGCCACTGACCAGAGGAGAGGTGTGAACAGCCCAACTGTCAAACTGACCCAGACGGGGAGTCCACAAACAGGCAGAGTCACAGAATGGTTTAAGTTTAAGCAAGAAAATATCTACTTTCTAAAAGTGGCATTTTCAAACTCACAATCTAAAAACAAACTTCACTAAAAGATGTATTTTTGAATTGTGAGTTCAGAGACCCCAAACTCCAAAATTCTATCTGCCCTCAAAGGGAATCTGCGCTTTGAAGTTATTTAAAGGCAGCCTTCATGTTATCTATGAGGGAGAAAGGCCTTGCAACAGTGAAACCTGAATTTGGCAGTATTTCACTGTTAGGACATGTAAAGCACACCAGTATATGTCCTACCTTTTACATGCAATGCACCCTGCCCATGGGGTTACCTAGGGCCTATATTAGGGGTGCCTTACATGTACCAAAAGGGAAGGTTTGGGCCTGGCAAGTGGGTACACTTGCCAGGTCGAATTGGCAGTTTAAAACTGCACACGCAGACACTGCGGTAGCAGGTCTGAGCCATGTTTACAAGGCTACTTATGTGGGTGGCACAATCAGTGCTGCAGGTCCACTAGTAGCATTTGATTTACAAGCCCTGGGTACCTCTAGTGCACTTTACTAGGGTTTTACCAGTACATCAAATATGCCATTCATGGATAATCCAACCAACAGTACAATTTACACTGAGAGCATATGCACTTTAGCACTGTTTACCAGTGGTAAAGTGCCCAGAGTCCTAAAGCCAACAAAAACGGGTCAGAAAAATTATGAGGAAGGAGGCAAAAAGACTGGGTATGACCCTGCAAAAAGGGCCAGGTGCAACATCCATGATCTGAGAAATAACCTAACTAACCTGGGAATACTAAGTCATTTTCCAGTGTTATCCCCCCCTAATTTCGTTGGCAGGATAACAGACATTTTCTGCCTGCTGAGAGCAGATTGGATTTATCAGCAGAATGGCTGGTGGGGTTGAGGTGATGGCCGGGTTTCAGAGTCTGTAGGAGAGGGGTGAATTAGGTCAATGGGGAGCACTATATGGTCCCCCATGATGATGCAGGGCTGGAGCAGGGCTTGGCTCTGCCCCTGTTGATGCAGTGGTTTCACCAGCTGCACATCTGCAACCAGTGAAAATGTGTCAACCAGCATCAGGCTATCTGTAATGCCGGTGTAACATAACCACTGGAGTTAACTCTCCATGTGGGATACCACCACTAGTAAAGAGGGCATAATAACAAAAAAAATGCTTGCAAAAAATGCTTGCAGCTTAGGACCCCAAGCTGCAGAAACCCACCAACCATTTGCTGGTAGCCAGGGTGGTGGCTTTTTCACTAAAAGTGTTCCCAACACCATAGTGAGTATTTTCGTGGGGGTGGGGGTGGAGCATGCAATTGACATTTTGTTTTCTTAGGACAGTATTCCAATCAGGCAGCAGATCAGACACCAGTTTTCTAATACTCTATGATTATTCTTCCAGTACTTGGGGAGCACTGCATTTCATTCAGCCCACTAATAGCATGTTGCACATGGCAGTCGTGGCCCAGAAAAAAAGGACTGACATGGTGTAAGAGGTCTGAAATAAATAAGGTGGGATTTCTGACACCACATTAGCCATTGGTGTTGAAGTTGAATTAGTAAGGGTGTTTCTAGTGCCTACTGTGGTTCTGCTGCCAGAAACACTTAACTCCACCTCCAAAGGAGGTTAAAGACCTGGGATTCTATCACATAAAGTGCCCTGCAACAAACAAGTGGGTCCGTTTTTTAAAACTTTTGTAATTCCTTGATATTACTGAAAGGACTACAGACACTTTCACGCCACCTTCTGTCATACAGATTGTGCCTGTTCGCATAGAGCAAATGTATGATCCTAAAGGTGCATTCCATTGTCTTCCTGGCACATGATGCAAGATCTGCATGTTGTATTATGGACGTGGGCGCACAGCCATCAGAAACCTCTTGAGGACACCTTCTGAAAGGAGGAAATGAGAGTTTCATGGACCTCTTCATACGTACGTCTTCAGGCAGAAGCAGTCACTCACTATACCCATCTGCAGGGGGATCTCTGTGTGCCTTTATAAAGCAGATCACATGCACCTGCACAAGAAGTAGCCACTGCTTGAAACAGTTAATTTATGAGCTAGAGTTATATTCACAGTTACCATTTTTCTTTCCAAATTGTTCAACTTTAATTCAAAAATATTTCCAATATCATATAAATTTCCTTCCACTGTACCTACAGGAAAATCAAGATCTAATTATTTAGCTAGTTAGTCATTAAAGGATTCCATTTGTCTGCTTTGCATGCATTTGTTACATTAAATTATATTTACTTCTATTTTAATTATTTTAATTAAATTAACTTAATTGAACATTATCTCCTACAGGCTTTATTTTAAGTCCCTATCGCCATTATTTTCGTCGGGAGGGTGTTGCAGTAGCAGTGATTAGCCATGTGTGGGGCTAAATGTACGCCAACTCCTTTGGGTCCCTTTTTGGCTGCAGTAACTTTAGAAGTGCACTTTGTGAATAGGAATTGGCTTACTCTTTTGTGGGTGGGTGTACACCCCTCCCCAACACTCACTTGCCCCTCCTTGCACTTTCCAAACCTCACCTAATCTGTATTAAGTACGTCCCATTTTCCGACCACTCCCCTTGTTCCTCACACATTTACTACTAAGCAGTATATTTACATGTCACTACTAAGTAGTAAACATACATAGAACTCCATAAGGTTATGGAAATAAAAAATTTTCGCTTTCATTTATAAAGCACAACAACTGCTAAATGCGGCACCGTGGTGCTGAGATGGAAACAGCAAGAACAACAACCAACACCATCCTAGGAAAGTTGAAGAACTGAGTTTGCAACTTCTCCAGATGTTGAGTTTCATCTGCAATGTGCGGTATGGCAGATGGAATATTATTCCATGCCTTAGACTCTAGGTAAAAGAAGGAATGTACCTCCCTGATCCCAGGAATCTTCAGGAGACATGCATCAGAACATCTCAATGCTCTTAAAGGATGATGGACGATCTGCCTATCATTGAGGTATCTCTGGACGGTCCTATAAAATGATTTATGGGTCAATGCCGGTGCGTTAAACAAAATTTGCTTTTGATTTGATGGTCAATGGAACTGTTTTAGATATTTTTAAATTAACTGCGGATGTAGTATCTTCAAGGCAGATCTGCCCACTGCATTTTGAACAATTTGAAGTTAATAGTTCCAAAAAGCAAGCTTGCGTAGTCCTGCCTAGCATTAATCAAGTCAGGTACAATTGTTTTCTTTTTCTCCATTTGTAATATTGCAACTATTTTCCTCAAAGAATGAAAGGGAGACAAACATGATCAACAGAATTTGGGATGAAAAGAGAGCTCTGTTTCAAACTTGGCTATCATATTTTTAGCAACAATCGGGGTAGGCAGAGAATCACCCAACTCCAGAGGCCACCAATCTATAGACCATACATTACCTGCATTACCAAAAAGTAGAATCTCAGTTTTATCTAAGTGTACTTAAGATGACTTTGTCTCCATTAAGATTAGGGGTTGGCATTAACACCATCAAAGATATTGCACAGTTGAAGCCAGAAGTATACTGGGTGACATTTTGGCAGAGGGATCCAAATTCACTATATGAACTCACTTTAATGGAGTTCCTTGGTTAGTTCATATTAATAAAAGAACGCTTTGCATTTTCCTCGGTTGGATACTGTTTGGGATAATCTGAATTTACAAGGTAATGATCTGAATGAAATCAAAGAGAGGAGAAAATATTGAATATATTAATTCCGCATAGGAATGGATGGTTACTTGGAAACCAAATACAACATACTAAAGGAAACATATTTGGAAAGGATATTATCAATTTCATCCTGCGCATTGTGTGTTATGTTTAGGTTGAGAGTTGTGCTCCTTCATGTTGTTACTTAGTACTGGAATTTAAAAGAGATCGTGTAATTGTATTTGCAATTATGAAGTGCCCGAAAATATAATGCACTTTATGTAGTTTGCACTGTATCCGGCCATATGTTAAGGTGTCTACTTCTTTTAAAGAAATGTGATGTGTATTCCTTTCAAGAAGCTCTAACCTAAAATTACATGACTAAAGGTATACTTGTTAAATATGATGTTTCAATCCGTAATAGAACAGTGTGGCATTTTAGAACAAGGAGATTAGAAATGTTGGGTTAGATGTCTAGACCATTTGCTGTTTATTACTGTAACATTAACACTGAATAATGTCAAATATGAGCTGCTAATCCTCTGTAGATGGATTTTTTTTAGCAAATACGATTTTATAGGCTATTATCTGTATTTTATTTATTATATTATAAATAATGTGTAGATTCTGTATTAGAGAATTGAAGATTCAAGTAATAGTTGACTTGACGCCTAATATTTCAGCAACTTGAATTCAGTTTTAGCCATGATCCTCACCTGCAAACTGATGCCGCCTTCACTACAAACTGTTGCTATATTCACTATTACCATTCGTCCTTTCTAACTTGTTAAACTTTGTCTCAAGAATATTTTCAATGGAATATAAGTTACGTTCTTTGGTGCATGCAAGTAAATCAAAATGTATTTAAGAAGACAGTTGGTCAGTAAGGGATTCGGTTTGTGGGCTTTGCGTGTATCGCTTAATTTCACACCTGAGAACTAGGGTTAGGACTAGTGCAGCAACTTTTGTTACAGCACTAAAATGTGGCCTTTGTGGTGCAGCGTTCAACGCTCTCCTGGTTCCCGAGAGGTTGCCAGTTGTCTAGGTGTTATAAGTGATTCTTTTGAATCTTAGTATTTTTGGAACTTGAGCATTCTCAGTATTCATCTTCCATTCCTTTTTCCCTTGTGTGTTGGGTACCGTGAGGCGCTTTGTGGCAGCAGTCACAAGTGAGTGAAGCAATGTGAGATCCATGACACTCCTGCAGGACCAATAATAGCACTGTTTTTGTTTATGCATATAATGCCGTGGCAAATGAATCTCCCTATGCCTGATGCAGTCAAATGCCGTTTAGAAATATCAAGGAATCTGCAATGCAACCATCTCTGTAGAGTTCAGATGACCGTTGTGATTGCTTTTCACTATTGGTGACATTGTTTTGAACCACCGTGATCCCTTTGTCCTTTTTTCTAGTGTGGAAGGAAGTTTATTATTCGTCATACATTTTTCACCCCACATCTCCTTCTTTGCCTGCATAGACCTTTTCCTGTGCACCATGTTGCAATTATGCAGTAGGGACTCAGATTTGGGCAGTGGCTTTATGGCAATGATATGCCTTTTCAGTTGCATTGTTCCACTTTTGTTTTTTTTTCCTGTTTGGATGTTATTAGTATTTCCCCAATGTTACTGACAATGAATGTGCTTCTGGCATGAGGATGATTCTGCTGCTTCAGAAATGCCTGTCAGAGGACCGGGTTTGGCTCCTTCTCTCTTCTTAACAGCTGGAATTTTATTTCATTGACCTTTCTGATAAATTGAATTCCTTGGTAGGTTTCTTGGGTGCGTTATGGCCGTAAATGCCACTTGGGCTGTTCTTGCGTAACTTCCAGCCCCCCAGAAGCCTGGCAAAGGAGTCTATTTCCATCCATTAGTTCTGACAAACTCACCTCTTTCAAATTGGTTCGTTGAGGGACCCTCACACAATGTCCTTGTTTACAAAATGCAGTCTCACTCGTACTGATTTTGGAGGGGGAGGTCTAGTAAATACTGTAACGGAACCAATAAATCATTTCCTTTATGTTAATTGCTTTGTAGAGTTTATCAACAGGAGAACTGTTTTGCAATTGGTAAAACAGACTAGCAAATTGCATAAAAATATATTATTCAGGGCCTAAACATTAACAGTTGAATAACTCTTTTTTCAGATTGCTTTATCTTTCTCTTGCCAATTATTCGGCCCATATTGATTTTTTGGCATAGGACCAGTAACCCTGATCAGGTCAGAGGCCCACACTTTTATGGCACCAATATGTCCAGTTGATTTTGCCAGTCGCTAATGGTGATCCTTCCGATGCCACAAGTGTGCCACAAGTAACAAGTTCACCTGGGAGCAGTAGCAGTCTGTGCATGTCTGTAGAGTTTATCACAGTGCAAGGGGAACCATCTGGTCTCTTTGAAATAGACACAGGACAAATGTGAGAAGCCACCTGCAGCAGCTTTTAATCATGCCATAAAAAATGAGAGGCGCGTTGACGGAAGTCTGGGATAGCGTTCTCTAGGGCTCGGTGAAATTTACTAAATATCAGAGTCTAGCATTATGTGGAATTTGCTAAATGTTTCACATTTTGCTATTTGAGTTTTCACCTAGCAACTTAAAGTGACAGCATACCTCACATAAAAATATTGCAAGATACCAGTGGAAGGTTGGTTCACACAGAAAATAGTGCATGATTTCTTTTTTAAAAAGTCTCAAAAGAGACTGATAAACCACATTTCGCCAAGAAAGCATAATTTTGTAAAATATGCATGATAATTTGAGAAACTGCACAGAAAAAATTATGCGATTTTGCACTCCTGAATTAATGACAGAGATGGCATCTGTCCAGACAATAAGTGATCAGCGGGTGGCTGTGAGGTCCTGTTGCTGATTGACTTTGCAAACAAAAAGCTTTACTGGGATTGAGAACTGTAGGTGTGATTGGAGAGAGGTGCAAACTAATGCTTCATGGGTGTGGTAAGGATATCTAATTCAGTGAATAGCAAGCTATTGTTCTCCATTGCCTGTAACCACCAGCTATTTCACGTGGTGAAGGAAATGACAATTACCATTCCACAGTAGCGGCACGCTTCGGTCACAAGGGGCGAGTGCGCCACGTTGGAGTGCAGCAGAGTCACGGGGTTGAGAGGGGGTCAAATGTATTTAAAATATATATTTTTTTTTAACGTATCTGCTCCACTTCCATGTCACGCTGCTCCTCTTGCTTCTGTCGCTGCAGACAGGCATAGGCTCCCAGCTCAGAGCAGCGTCAGGATAGCCAGGGCACTCCCAGGCAAACTGGAAGCCTGTACAGGCTCTCTACAGCCTGGCTACTGTGTTGCTGGGCTGGAGAGAGCCTACTGTGCATGTGTGTTTGGGTGGCCCGAGACGGCAGGGCAAACATACCTGGGCACTGAGGGGAATGCACAGTGCACTCCCCTCCCTGCTCATCACCCCGTGGCCCGCCCCTTTAACAAACAAAAGGATAATAAACATGGTTTGTTACCGTTTTCTTTGTTAAAGATTTTACAGCTTCTGCTGCTGGCGGGGGCGACAGTCCTCCACCCTCACAGAGAATCTGTTTCTGCCATTCCACCTCCCCTGCTTCTTCCTCTCAGTCTAAAAGAAGAACACCTTTCTGTTGCTGCTTTTATATTGTCATACAGTGCCTCACTGAAGAGCTACCTCTGCCTTTAGCCTTCTTTAAACTAATTCTTACTCATTCTGCATTGTATCTTTTACTCCCTTTTACTAGCTTTTTCAAGTAACAAAGCCAAGGTGCAGAAACTGATCAACTATGTGATGATATGCTAAATCCATGAAAGTAAAACACTTAGGGCCTGATTACGAATTCATCGGATGGGATGACCCGTCTGCCGAACTTCTGACAGAGAGGCTACCGTCATACTGGCTACCTCTCCGCCGGGCCCATTACGACTTTCCCGCTGGGCTGAAGGGCGGAAGGAAACCAGGGTTTCTGCCTGTCAGCCCAGTGGGAAAGTGTCAGCCTCATTGTCTCTGGCTCATTATCGAGCTGGCAGCAATGCTGTCGCCTGTAGGGTGCTCCAGTGGCGTCGCAATGCTCACTGTCTGCACTATCTAAGATGCAGTTGCTTCATTAAAATTCTTATTGAAACATATACTGCCTCTGTCTGTCATGTGAGACTAATGTAAATGAGAGAAACGGATGAGACCTGAGTGACCACAGTTTCCCTGAGAAATCAATTATGTAATGCGCTCAGCTGCCCAATCATCCCTGCCCTTGGGTGGAGATGAGGCACTGCTAGTCAGCCGGAGCAAAACTTGGATTGGGGCGACAGGTGTCACCTGTAGTGGGTCAGACTCAGTCTCCCACACTGCAGGCGATTCTGCTGCTCAAAAATCCAGTAGTCTCATTAGAATAATGAGAGCCTACACGACAATCCAATAACTCACTTGTCCATTTTTGAAACCGTGCACCTCATCACTCCCTCCATGTATTTAGTCAGTTATCATTCATTCATGCATGTGCTCATCCATTTATTCCACCATCCTCTGACTTACTTTTGCATTCACCCATGCAAGATTCCTTACAACCACACATACAAAACGGTCAGTCGGAGAACAATGAAGAAGCACTTTTTTAAATGCCAGACCTATGCTTATGTCACGTGTGTTCCTACTGAAAGATGGATTCAGGAATTTACCATTACGTCACTGAATATCTTCATAGGCTGTACCTTAGATTTTAAATTTAGTCTCTTGCAAATTTTGTCTCATGGACCGCAGCAAGAGAAAGGCAGCTCAGCAGAAAAATCCTATCATTGTTTTTGGCGATTACTCTCTATAGGTAAATTCACCCTTTTGCCCACCACCAATGATAGTGTTTCGGTGTCACTCTAGAGGTAAGATGTGCTAGGTAAATTGTTGGACCTGGCCCTTTTTGCAGGGTTGTCCCCAAACATTTTGCTTTCTTCCTCCTATTTTTTCTGACCTGTCTTTGTTGGCTTTAAGACTCTGGGCACTTTACCACTGCTAACCAGTGCTAATGTGCATATGCTCTCTGTCTAAAATATTTTGGTGATTGGTTTCTCCATGATTGGCTTATTTGATTTCATGGTAAGTTCCTAGTATAGCGCACCACTCATGCCTGTAAATCAAATGCTACCAGTGGGCCTGAGGCACTGATTGTGCCACCCACATGAGCATTTTAAACTGCTATTTCGACCTGGCAAGTGCACCCACTTGCTAGGACCAAACCTTCCCTTTTACTACATGTAAGTCTCCCCTAAGGTAGGCCCAAGGCAGCCCCATGAGCAGGGTGAGTTGTATTTAAAAGGTAGGACCTGTTATGGTGTGGTTTACATGTCCTGATTGTGAAATACTGCTAAATTCAGTTTTCACTTTTCCGAGGACTATCTCTCCCATAGGACAACATCGAGATTGCCTTGAAATATCTTTTAAGTATAATTTCCTATTGGGAGCTATTGTGCTTATAAGCGCTTTACTAAGATTTATTCTTTGATAATTCATATCTTTACTTCTGTATTTTGGCTTTTTGTCGTTTTGGTCTTGTTTTATTCAGATAAATATTGGCTGTTTTTCTAAAATGGTGTGGAGTACTTTTGTGGTGTTTTCACTACGTCACTTTGTGTGTGTGTGTACTGTACAAATACTTTACACATTGCCTCTGAGATAAGACTGACTGCTTGTGCCTAGCTACCAAGGGGGTGAGCAGGGGTTATCTTAAGTGTGACTCCCGTACCCTGACTAGATTGAGGGTTCCTACTTGGACAGGGTGCAAACCACTGCCGCCCAGAGGATCTATTTCTAACATAAATGTTTCAATAAATTCCAATAAAACACTGGTCTTGTACAAATTATAAAGGATTGCCCTACATTATAGGAATGCTGAAAAGAGGCAGGCAAAGACCTAGCCTAGATTTTTTTAAATATTTAAAAAGAGGTCCGCTTCTGATTCATCTGGGATTAAAGAACATAGGGGCTACCCTACTGGATAAATTACTTCTGCTGTATGTAATAACTGCAAGAATATAAGTAATGAAATCGTGGACTTCAGATGCAGTGAAATTACATTTAAAATCAGCGCCCTTTTCAGACCTGTAAGTTGGATAGTTGAGTTTTGATGACTGTTTGTGGTACAAGAAAACAATGGTATCATTTCCATTTTTTACACACAGCTATCACAGGATAGTGTTTTAAAAATCAAACACCCTAGAATCATAAAAGCACTATGGGGAGCCTATGACTCCGTAACAAGGCCACTGGGCATTCACATGAGCACAAAAAGAGTGTCGCTCTCCGTAGCGCATTAGCTTGAGGGAAAGGCTAGTTATGTAAGCACAGAGCGCCCAGGCCTGTGAAAGCTGCATGTCAATACTTGGAACTGTTTTCTAATTGGAGACGGGAATCAAGCCAGCATGTCACTATTACTTGAACCCGATCCAGTGTACACACAGATCTAAAAACAAATCCGTGTAAACTGTGCTTTCACTTTGACATTAGCTAGTATGACAACGATATTGTTAGCACGTACTGTTCCAAAGGCACAGATTGCGTAAGGAGTGCAATTAGGGCACCGTGGCTTGTAATTTCACGCATTTCGTAACGAAAATAACCCGCCCGGTTTGATTTAAGGGCATAGGAAGAAATTATTACTTCTCCTTTAGAAGACACGGAGTTGAATATGTCCTTCGACTATCTGAGAATTGTTTGCTTTGTGCACTGAAAAGGCAGTTCTTGGCACTGATGTTTTTACACAATTTATATAAAGAAACTGGTTACTACATTTTGTTGGGTCGAATGCCATGTCAATTTGAAAAATAAAAATCATTGTGTAGGTAGTTTTGCAAACATTTGTAGGACCCTCTGTCTAAATGGGCTAGCAAAGCTACTTTTTTTCTAAAAAAATAAATAAAATAGGACTAACAACTACATGTTTTGGACAGGTTTATGATAGCAGTGCACTCAGCAGTACTCGAAAAGGGGCCATTCAATGTTAGCATTTCAACGGTAAATGTAAACAGTGTCTGTCCTGCAAGTGCAATGGGGAATACTATTTTATGTCATCCGCAGAAAGGAATGGAAAAGAAATTACGCCAGCGATTCACAACAAACACACACAGAAACACACACACTTTTGCTCATTTTAATCATTTCTAAATGTGTTCCCCGCTTTTTTAACAGAAGTGAAGTAGTTTTTTGTTAATATAAAGAAAGAGTTAGAGATATATTTCAATTAAATGCACTCGTTATTTCCCCCACAAATGAGCAAAAGATTTCCTTCACAAAGGAGATATAGATGAGTTCCGCAGCATGTGCACTAATATCTGCACCTTTGATGCATAGTACAATTTGTCTTGAGGCACGCAATGACCAAAATGCTGCAAAAACACGCATGAAATTACCATTGCCACGGTTCACAATATGCCTTCATTTTCAAGGTGGAGATGTGCAGATCATCACAATAGTGCTAATGTAGATCCCTACTCAGAGATGCAGTGCGTGCCATTGGCGAAATCCCTCGGCATACATCTTCAAAACAACCATTTTAGGCTGATAAAGTCAAGCAGGCCCTCCCACAACATGTGTGTGTGTGTAAGATCCGTGATAGGATGAGTTAACAGAACTTCACAGAAGCTCATGAGGAGCATCAATACAAATTCCTGGCTGCAGCGGAGACATGGCCGCCATCCACAGACAATGAAAGGCATATGGACAAATTCAGTGAAGTAGAGGTGTACCTTCGGGTGAAATCAGAGTGGAACTTGACTGTATGGGAACCTGGCCCAGGGACTAGCACTACCACAAATACCAGGCGCCTTACGTACGGCCTCGGACCCAAGAGTGCAGTGGATGAACATAGTAAGCAGACGTCTTACAGAAATGAGTACTGACGAAGGTGTCACTTTATGAACTTAACCTCTCAAGAGTCAACATGGGCATGCTCACTGGAGCCCAGGGCATCCTAGAAAGCATCAGTAAGCTGAATATTCAGACCTAAATACCACTTGTGGATGAGCAGCCACTATTGTGCATACTTCAAGTTTTATTTTAGCATATTTTGTGATGCGCAATACAAAGTAATTATGTTAATTTAACTAGAATGTTTGCAGTAGCACGTCTTTCATATGCTATAGACTGAATTATGACCAGGTTTTCATAAAAATGCCACAAGTTGATTTTTTTCCACAGTACCGCCCTAACAAATACTCATAAATGTTGCATGTCATATGCAAGTTGTTGTCTAGAAGATAATGAGAGTAATTACATTGGGAGACTACTAACAACTATTCTTTGGTAATAAGCAAGAACTTTTGAGATACAAAACCTCTTCACTAAGCTTAATAACTGTTACGATTAGTGAATTATTGTCATTTTGATTAAAGTCTCAAACTAGTTTCTGATTTAGAGTTCCTGCTTGAAAATTTTCACTTTATTCACAAATGAAGTGATGGAAGGCATTATTATTATTTGTATTATTTTTGCAATTTTATAGAGCGTGGACATGGCCGAAGGCACCAGAGTGCTTTACAACACACAGCTACATGGTTACAGTGGGTTAAATTAATAGTAGTTAAACTCAGACGTTTATAGCAGTGTATGTATACACAAGTTACCACAAGAGGCAGTTACAACAATAGGGCAGAGGACATGAACAGTTGAAACAAAGGCAGATCAGAATGCAGTGGAAAAAGTAAGTACGTCTGGACGAGGGAGAATTAACCATGATGTCTTTCAAATAGGAGGAGCTTGAGGTCCTTTTTAAAGGTTGCTAGGCAGGTGGTTAGATGGAGTGAGGAAGGCAGAGAGTTCTAGACTCCAGTGGCACTGCCAGAGAAGGGCTGGTTCATGTATCATTCTCACCTGAAGATGGGGGTTTCAGGAACAGGGATTGGGCATTTCTGAAACCCCTATTTGCTCTGGAGATTTTCAGTTTCTCATTTAGATAGAAAGGTGAGAAGTAGTGCAGCGCTCTGTGGGTAATGCAAGCAATTTTGAATTGGACCCGTGCTTCAATGCAGAAGCATTGGAGGTTTAGCAGGGCAGAAGAAATGTGGTCAAATTTCTTGAGATCTAAGATGAAGCATGCTGCAGCATGTAGTGTTGCTCTCAGTAGGCCCAGGTGAACTTTGGGAATGTCTGAGAGAAGGGTGATTCCGTAGTCTAGTCTACAGAGAATGAGAGACTGCACCATTGTTTTGAGGACTTGTTCCAGAATCAATTGCCTGATGCCCCAAAGCTGCCTAAGTTGGTGTTGTGTGCTGTTGGCCATGGCTGCTATGTGGCTGTGAAAATTGAGAGGATTATAAAGGGTGATGCTGAGTGATCTGGCACTTGTGACAATGGCGGGGCAGCCTTCAAAGGCAAAAAAAGTTGGCTATCCATCCTTGTACTGGCATTTTGGCTTGAGGGGGGAGATCAATAGAACATCTCTTTTAGTTGGGTTGAGTTTTAAATGGTGGTTGGACATCCAGTTGGGCATTGAAACCAAATGTTGTGGTAAGAATTATTTGAACTACAGAGAACTAAAGGGTAATAGCAATAAGGGCAATACAACCTTTAAAGTACTAAGATTTATTTATGACAGTCATTGCATTGTTTGTCTGTAATATTATGGAAGGAATGCAAACTTATGCAAATCAGACAATTGTCACCCCAAAAAATGCACAACCCATTAATTTTGACTTGGGCATGTGTTAGAGTTGGGGTACTCCTAATGCCCCTATTAGGAGTATTGTGGAACTGTATCACTGCTTGCTTTTATATGGCCATATTTTTCAGCATACTAGAAGTTGCTCCTCATGTGGTCTCATCACAGGTAGAAATACAAGGTGGAATACTTGGTTGGGCTTGTCTGTTGCTACTGCATGTATGATGAAAAAAAAAAACTAAAACTTGCTGAAACACAGGGATTAGATGAAGAATGTGCTCTCAAGTGCTCTTTCACTTCAGACAAGAGGGTACATTTTTGCCTATTAAAAAAATACCTTTGAGTGATGGAACACCAGCATACTCCATATTTCAGACAACTGCAACATTAATCAGGAGTGTGAAAAATTCAAAGATCTTTTCAAGGCTTAGTTTGTAAAAGAATGAATGGCATTGCCAAAAACTCTGTTCCGAAACTCACAGGCAGCGCAATTAAGGATCAACACCCAATACCAAGGCTTCGTAGTCTTAACTCCAACTCATACCTCTTTCACTCACTGACAGACCTCACCTGCCCCTTTATATCACTAATGCAGGTTCCTGATGTATCCCTTTCTAACAGTTTTTCCATCTTTCTCTTCTTTTGTATTTCCGATTTGTTTGTTTTTTCATCTGTTGCTCTTGGTAAATGTCTGATGCACAAAAATAAGTGCTGGTTCCCAAAAATGAGTGCCAGTGGCACCCACCGGCATCAACTAGCTCTAATTGAGCACTGGATATTTTTTTTAAAGGAACAGACAGTTCCTCACACAGCATTGCTTAAAATATAAGAGCAGTGAAAACCTGAACTCACTGGTGATTCCACTTAAGCGAGGAGCCTCTGTATGTAGTACGCACCTAACCTAAGACATACCTGCAAGCATCGCCATAAGCCAAGCACAAATTAACCAGTATATGAATTGCAAATAATGGTCTTGCAAGTTTTTCAGCGACTACAGCATGAGCCTGCTGCTCAGCATGAATGGCCATAGCCATTTTCATCTCTATAGGTGGCCAGACAAGTAGGGGATGACTACCACCCGTCCCCACATATCCCGACTGCACTTTCTAACTACATATCCGATGGACAAGGACATCATCCTGAACCTCCTGACTCCCATCAGGGATGGCGTGCAGGCTACTAATGGCGTACATAATTCCACTCCCATCTTGCAATTACTTGCACTGCAGTTCTTTGTCATCAGAGTACAGTGGAACACCTACATGGCTTGTCAGAGCCAACTTTCTGTAAGACAGGTAATGAGTGCCCTTCTTACTTTAGCTGATACAAGCACTGCTTTACTAATTGTTCCACAAGAGAATAATGTTCTAAAGTGCAGAGGGCTTCCTTAATATACACGGGGTGACAGACGTAGGCAGGTGCACAGCATCAATGAGCAGATGGTGTTGCATGAAGCCCTGATAATCACCCATGGGTGTGTCTGCTTTCCAGGACACATCCATGACTCCACAATCCCAACGAACAGCAGAATATCATATGCAATTGCTACACACCACATGCTGAAGGCATGGCTCCCAGGTGGGGACATTGCAACCACCCCTCACAGGATAGTGCAAAATGTAATAGTGTGTCTGATGAAGGAATGTGTAAGCACATACCAATGACAGCACTTGTGTAGCAAATGTCACAATTTGGAGCATTTACAAAGCATTTTTGAATCATTAGTGCTCAACCCACTGTTTGGTCTTGATGTGTATGCAAATACCCACAATGGTGCCAGGAATTCAGAATATTTAATGGAGAGTTGATGGACGAGTGTCCTGTTGCTGAAATAGCTGACAATCACTACCAGAGGTAAGAAAGGGGACTATTAAAAAAACAAGAGATGTTTTATTATTTCCTTAAATGAAAGAACGTGCTTGATCTGTGCACGCAGATCCAAGGGAACACAGCAGGGGTGGCTCCTCCGCAATGGATGGCGGAGGGGTGTCACCCCTCGGCTAAGTGCCAACAGATGAAAAATAAAACAAATGCTTACTATGGTTTTATTTTTGATGCACTGGCTCAGCCAGAAGTGCGGGGAGGGGTGGGAGTGGGCCACGGGGGGAAGGGGCACAGGGGGGGGGGGGAGAAGGAGAAGGTGCACCTAAATGCGCATGAGTGTTTGGTTGGCTCTCACAGGCCTGCCAAACACACATGCACACTTAGGTTTCTCCGACACAGTTGTGTACCCATCTGGGCTAAAAACAACTGCACAGACCTCAGGGTTGTGTCTGAGCAGCAGTCCAAGCCACTCAGACCAATCCTGACACTGCTTTCATGCTAGGTTTAGCAGGAACACAGCACCAGGATTGCTGGGGAGCCTGTGCTGGTGTTCCAGTGACTGCTGGGACACCACATCGAGGGAAGAGGAGCGAGGCTGCAAGAGATGGCGGCATTGTGGTGAGAGGTACGTTTATTTTATTTTTTCACCATCCACCTCCGTCTTCGGCCCGCCCTCTCCCCTCCCCTTGAGATTTTCAGGTGCAGCTGCTGGAACACAGTTACAATTTCTAGTAATAAACCGGTGCCACAGGGTTTTAGGTTAACCAGTCCACTAAAACAACATGGCATAGGGTTATTGATCTCTGTTTGAGCAGAATCTTACATACTTACACTTTTCAAAGAAACTGCAGAAGTATGTTTACCTTAAATTAACTTAAAACGACTTTAAAATCTTGAAAGAAGGATCTCACATTCCACTAGTTTATAGCGGCTAGTAGCAAAATAAGCCTAAAACATTCAAAGATCTTGCAATTTAATGGAAGCTGAAGATCACATTTTTCTGTTTTCTTTTTGGATTGTTTGATCAAGGAGATTTTCTGCTAAAAAGAAAGAACTGTAGAGAAAATCCATGTTCAAAAGATATTTTATAGGTGTAGTAATAATAATTTTGAGAAAAATGTTTCAACGTGGTAAAGATCGAAACCAGTGAAGCCTTGATACACAATTGCACAAACTAGGTCATTAGTTTTATCAGGACTTCAGCTTTGAATCTATCTCTTCTGATCGGGGTCGGGGAGGTCAGAGAGGCATGAAAGGAAAGGCTTTTCCTTTCCTTTCATGTCTCTCTGAGCATTCCTTCAGCACAACCGTAAAGCAATCATGCTGCAGGAATGTCCACTAGACACCAGAGAGATGCCAACAATGAAGGGGAGCAGCCCCTTGGGCAAGGGTTGCTACTCTGGGGGGGGGGGGGCATTTTTTTAAGGCCTTTTCCACCACACTTGGGGGCAGATCGGACAATTTTAATTAGACCGATCTACCCCGGGGAGGGAGAAGGGGGGGCAGAATAAACTAGGGTCCGGGGCTAACTTTTTATTATTTTTAACAGGTGCAGAGCGACCCGTTAGGCAAGGGTCGCTCCCCTGTGGACAATTGTATTTTAGGCCATTTCTCCCCCCTTGGGGGTGGAACAGCTTACTTTTATTAGGCAAACCACTAGACACTAGGGATTCCTTTTTCACGCCAATTTCACTCAAGGGGAGCGACCCCTTAGGCAAGGGTCGCTCCCCTGGGAGCAATTTTATTTTAGGCCATTTCTCCCCCTTTGGGGGTAGATTGGCCTATTTTAATTAGGCTGATCTGCAGAAACCACTAGGCACCTTTTTTTATTTTTACAATGAGGAGCGACCCCTTAGGCAAGGGTCGCTTCCCTGGGGGGCAATTTTATTTTTGGCGATTTCTGCCCACCTTGGGGGCAGATCAGCCCATTTTCATTAGGCCAATCTGCCCCCGGGGGGGGGGCAGAAACCTCTAGACACCAGGGATTTTTTGTGTGTGCCAATTTCACACAAGAAGAGTGACCCCTTAGGCAAGGGTCACTCCCCTCAGGGGCAATTTTATTTTAAGCCATTTCTGACCCCCTTGGGGGCAGATCGGCCTATTTCTATTAGGCCCATCTGCCCTCAAGAGATGCAGACACCACTTAGTCACCAAGGATTAGTGTATGTGTTTTGTTTGGGGGGCAGCCCCTTGGGCAAGGGTCGCTTCAAATGGGGGCACATTACTGTTGGCCATTTCTGCCCCCCTTGTGGGCAGATCGGCCTATTTTTGTAAGGCCCATCTGCCCCTGATTGGGACAGAGAGCCGAATAGACACCAGGGAAGAATTGTTTTTAAAAAAAAGAGGGTGGGGGTAAATAAATGGGGACAAAGATGTTGTGCCCACCAGTGGGCAGATGGGGCAAGTACCCTCGATCCACTTCTGGCGGGGGGCAGAAGCATACTAGATGCGAGGGAATTAAAAAAATAATAAAAAATAGGGTGTTGGTGTTTACCAACCAGTATGGGCATGGTTATGCCCCCAACCCAATTGAAGGGGGTAACAGTCTTTCAGCTGTCTCCCTCACACACTAAAAGATCTTATCCCAATGACAAGCAAGAGGACATCTGATTATTTTGGGATTTGGCTTTACATTTGGCCCATGAAAGCTTGTGTTACTCTCAAAATCGTCCCACTTGGAATGGAGAGAGCTGCAATTTTTGGACATTGGGACGCTGCCATGACAAGTCCTAGACACATCTGAAAACTAGACATCTAGGTGGGTCCGCATGCACCCTGTACCATTTTCTTACTCACAATGCCCTGCAAACCTCCAACTTTGCTTGAAATCACACATTTTCTACAAATTTTTGTGATGGAACCTTCCGGAATCTGCAGGAATCCCTAAAATTCCACCACCCAGCATTATCGCATCTATACCGATAAAAATTCTTCCCCACTTGTCAGCCTACTTTTATTTTTCAAACTACCCTTTTGGACCCGCTTTGGTTCTCTCTCAATTTCGACATGCTTTTGGCCCTGCTGCAGTGCCACAGAATCCTAGCTATTATCTTTACTGTATAGTGGATTCTGCGCTAGAGGTCAGTGGATCGAAGCAACATAGGTTTGAGGGGATGTCATCAATGTGAAATGTAAGCATCAACAATAATTGGCATAATCAAAGATTTTAAACCTCAAACAATAACCACACCGGTTTATTAAGAAGGATTATAAAATGTATTTCCCTAGATTAACAACGCTATTGTTACGAAGATAACTCTCAAGCACAAGTGGTAAGCATATAGAATTAATAGTGGTTGATTAGAACATCTTATATACCTAAGTTTAACCAAACAACTAGACAAATAATCTCCAAAAGAATTACACTTATTAATAATACCAGAACTGGTAATAATGGCAAAGTATACATTAGTACAACACTCAAAAGATGTCAGTGTAAATCATGAGCATTCTAGTTAATACCCTCTCTAACCACAAATTAGCATTAACATGTTGTGCTTCATGTAAAAAGAATTTAGAAACATACATTTAGGAAAACTCTTCAACTCAGGTTATTATTAAAAAATATTATTAATATGCAGCAATCAAATTATAAGTTGCAACTGGTACCTGGAAAGCAAAAGAGACACATATAAAATCACAATGACATACATTACCAAATTGATAGCAACAAGCAGTCTACTTCAGCAAGGGGACACCATCAGATATGTCTTCAGAAGAATCGGGCCTAACAACAGATAAACCCACATTGCTAATATGACTCGAACCATCAGCAGGAACACTGAAATCTAATAACTTCAATCTCTCCCGCTAAATCTGCATCTTGCCTCACAAAATATGAATTTGCATCTGCCTCTAGAAAATCCTACCTAGTTTGTTATACTCATTTCTAAAAAGCTTATGATTGGTCAGTTCATTGGGTGGTTACGTTTCAGCCAATAGAAAATTTAATTGATAACCTAAAATACGACATTACATTAACTAAAATATTTTCTCAACAGTAACTTTTCCTCTTCCGTCTCGTCTGTAGCTCCATTGTTCCATCCCGTCTAAACTTCTCTTCTCAAGAAGAAACATTTACACTTGCAACATTCTCTTCCATCCTTGAGGAAGAAACCACGTATTAGTAACATTCTCAAACAATACAACATTCAACTTATGTAATGCTCAGTTAAAACATCGCCTTGTAAGACATAATGCAGCAACGCACTAGGGGTAGCTGTGGACACATCTATTAAAGCATTTAATACACTTTTATGTAAACATTGAATTATGGAAAATAACCACAACATTTAGTTAGAATTTTGCTCAGTTAGGAACAGAAAATAACTGTGGCAATCATTTTCAAAAGTCACTTGTTTTACACGTTAATTCATTCTACATTTAGTATACCAAAATCATTAGTAAACATGTTAGAAAATTCACACTCTCACAGCCCTTCCCTGTCGCAGGCACTTGGCCCACTTACACAAGTGAGGTATAATTTTTATGAGACTGAGGGGAACGTTGGGTGGTAGAAAATTTGTGCCGATGCGGTGATCCCACACAGAAATGAGGGGAAAATCTGATTTTTTAGCTACATTTGAGGTTTGTTGAGGATTCTGGGTAAGAAAACACTGGCGGGTCCACGCAAGTCACACCTCCCTGGACTCCCTCGGGTGTCTAGTTTTCCGAAATGTCTAGGTTTGGTAGATTTCCCTAGATGGCTGCTGAGTCATGGACCAAAAACGCAGGTGCCCCCCGTAAAAACAGGTAGTTTTGTAATTGATAATTTTGATGTGTCCACGTAGTGGTTTGGGGTATTTCCTGTCACGGGCAGTAGGCCTACCCACACAAGTGAAGTACCATTTTTATTGGGAGATGTGGGGGAATGCTAGGACACTTTTACTCTGATATTTTCAGCAGTTTGCTTTACCATCTGATCTTTCGGTCAGAGAACGTCATAGTCGTAAGCCATCAGCAGCCTTTTCGGCTGCACAAGACTTTTCTCTCGCCGTGCAAGGTTTTTGACCCACATGGTTTCATTTCAGGTAGCTCATGCATGCTTTTTCACACCTCATGTATAATTATATCGATATTCAAGAGTTTTTTCAGCTTCACCTATTTTACACAGGGTTGATTGCAGAACTATTTTAATGGGTTGGGTTCAATTCAGGAAGTTTTACCGCCAGCAGAGCTGGTTGTTGAGAAGAGCTACAGAACTGCTCATTGCTAAGGCTGTTGCATGCTGGTACATTTGTATTGTTTTCCCCCATCTGATTTCTGGGGCATGGTGTTTTCCACTTCTCACCATCAGTTGTCTCATTGTTCTCATGTCACCGTCCAGTTTTCATATATCGGGTTAGTTGCATGTAGACACTTTTCTGCATGATTATTGTTGGCATTTCTTAGACATCTGTGATTCACTTAGGGATCCTTTATGGTGACATTTTTTTCCTTTCTGTTGATTTTTAGTTACCCATGATATGAATTGGGTCATGTTTTCAACCATGAATATCTCCCGAATTTGAGAATGCCCTTTCTTCATTGTGTATAAGTGTGAAGTAACATTTGTCAACAACAGAAGAAGCCTACAAGTTACTGATAAATAATTTTGCATGACTGTATCTTTGTTTCATTGTTTGATATCATTTTGTCATATGGTATACTGTGATGCTATATAGATTTGACCATCATTCGACCACCGACTCCACCTTGTTTGAGTGACTCCATGTTGTGTTCTGCAGCAGTTGCAGGACAGTGCAGATGTTTTTCTTCGCAGAGGTTGTTTTTCTCTTCACAAGTACAAAGTCGGACAGTGCTGGAGCATATTATGTGGGATGCGGACTCGATAAGAGTTCACAAGGCTGAGCCTGTTTTTACCAGAGGAATGTACGAATCTCTCTCGGAACAAACATGGGAGTCTGGCCAGCTTCTATGGGTGTTTTCGGCTCAGACGAAGTACAGCCAGTGTTTAGTTACATAACTCCTGGTGGCCCTCAGAACTAGGACCCTCACCCACACCGACCAACCATGCTGGAAACTTCAACATAATCCTGGACAGCAAATTCACCATGGAAACCCAGATCAATGCAGTCTCCTCCACCTCCTTTCCCGCACTTCTCATTCTTCTGAAAATTTATAACTGGCTCTCCATCAACACCCGACGCAAATATCACTCACACTCTACACAAGAATTACTGCTCACCTCCTGAAGAGACTGCAAACCATACAGAATTCATAAAACAGACTCATCCTCAGCCTCCCTAATTGGACCGACATCTCCTCTCACCTCAAGAAACTTCACTGGCTCCCCAGGTAGAAGAGATGCCAATTGAAGTTTCTGATCTGCACCTACCAGGCCCTGCACAACCAAGGATCAGCTTACACCAACCACTGCCTGAACTTCCACCATCCCTTCAGACACCTGCACCCCATTTCCCTCTCCCTCTCCTACACCAAACATTCGCCGGAGCAACAGTGGAGGACTACCCTTCTCCTCTTTCATGGCAAAATCCTAGAAAGACCTCCATCTGCACCTCCTTACCTTCATATCTCTTCTAGAATTCCAGAAGGCTTCCAAGACTTGGCTGTTCAACTGAATCCATCTGAAGCAGCAAGACCTACAGTGCCTGGATAGCCTCCCAGGTGATAAGCCCCGCTTTATAAATCCTGATTGATTGATTGATTGATTGATCAATTGATTGATTGATTGACTGAGGAGGACACCAAGTATGCATCACCACATCAGTGGGACCAGATTAGGAGCACCAGGATCAACCATCTGTCCCTTTGGGGAGCTATGAACTTACCTTTCCGAAGAAAGCGCAGGAGCGCTTCCACTCGCTGCTGGAGCAGACCCTGCAAGCTCAAGGAGAGCCTGTGTCTGCTAGGCACTGCTGCACATTCTGCTTGCAGCCCAGCTCAATCAAGGAGGACTGGAGCATTGCAAGTGCCTCTGGTCAGGGCACCCACTGAGACGCTAAACGCTTCTTTGCTGCTGGAGCAGGTATGGCTTGTTACTGGCATATGGGGCCCCAGAGGAGTCACTGCTATAGGTGCTGTGGTGCCAAGGACACTCCTGACCACTTTCTAAGAGTCAGAGTGGACTCCAGTAAGGCTGACTAGTGAGCATTCCAGGGATGTGGCCACTGGTGAATGGGGAATTACTCCAACCATATTATGAGGAGCAGGTACAACAGGGATTTGCCAGTAAAACATTAGAGCCCCAGCCAAAAGGGGATTGTGATATTGCTTATGAATGTCGTAATATGTCTTCAATTGTGCAGAGTTAGAAATAAAATACTACTTTTGAATATGAAAGTAAGTATTTTGGCTGGACACTGATTTATTGAAATTGGTGTGCACTCTGAGTAATGAGTCGTGTTCACTAACCTGTATCTACACTTCCCCCCGAGGGAGCCTTGGACTGTTCGATCACTGAGAGTCAAGAGTAGAAGAGTTGCTTGGCAGAGTTGCTCAGGATTCATAGTAGATCGGGCCCGGGACATCAGAGGTAAAATACAATCTTTAGTTTTTTTATATTCTTGTTTTTGATATTTAGGTATTTTGGATATATTTAACAGAAATATTTATAGTCGATATGTGTGTTTTGGGGTTTTATTTATAGTATGATATTTGTGTTCTCTGTGTTTTCTTAACAACAATTTTAAAATTACTATTATAAATGTTGATATAAATTTTGTCATAGAAGCAATCCTAAATATCCCTCTTCCCTAGCGGCTTTATCCAGCGCCCACTTGATCCCCAGTTAGACAGACCTCCCACAATACCTGACTGGGGAGAAATGCTTGGAGGAATGAGATGGGGAGGAAGTGGATAGGTGGAATCAGTGACAGATGTTTCGTCCACCCCTGGAAAGGACTGGCAACTGGTTGCCCAGCACCCTCTTCCAACCCGATCTCTTCACAATGCAGTATAGTCCACTTCTGCTAGATCAATGTAAAATTTTTTGCACTCTCTCACAATAATGTGAGTGAGGAGTAGTGCCTGTTTCCACTGCAAAAACAGTAGTTACAGGTGGAGAGTTCTTCCGCATCATGATTTACCTAGGCCCCATGCCTTATGATCAGCTAAGTGCTACTGTGTAATCATTGCACAAGAAGATGAACATTGTGGACTGATATGATGATCTAATAGGCCCATGTGTGTTAACAAATCATTTCTTATCAACACTGGGTTGACATCTTAGATAACAATAATGTCAGAAAAGGGTTATGTACCTTCCCAGTTTGTCCTTCTTTAGTGTTATGAGGCATTAAACACCATTAATTTGTGTCTCATTTTTTATTGTCATCAGTACTGCACACATCACACTCATATAGTGACATTGTCCCTGTAACCCTCCAGGAATTTTAAGTGCTGGGACCAATCAATACAGCCCATTCTATGCATGTATGATATCATTAAGATCTGTGTCACTTTGACATTTGGCATCATTGATTGTCGTGGAATTTAAGGTTCAGCTATGATGCACATGGCCAATATATCCTCTCTGATCTGTGGTACTTGGATATTGTCATCCCTTCTATAGTAGGGTAAGTTATTTGAGGTATATTTTTATAGGACTTGCAGGTCTCAGTGGCTCATTCAAATAGCCAGGTTTTGAGGGTTCTAGAGAATTCCAGGTCACAGGTGATGGTCTGGAGATTCGTGGGGAGGCTGTTCCAGGTTTTGCTGCTATGTGGGGGAAGGCACATCCTCCACTTCTCCTTTGGTGGATGCATGGAGTGTGAGGAATTAATAGGGAGGCAGAGTGTAGTCTTCTTTGTGGTTGGTTAAAAATCAGGCAGAAGGTTAACGTAGGTGGGTCCTTGGTTGTGTAGAGCTTTGTGTGCATGGGTCAGCAGCCAGAATACGCACCTCTTCTGCACTGGAAGCCTTTGGAGTTGGTTGAGGTGTGGTCTGGTGTGGGATCATCGGGTAATGTCGAAGATGAATTTGGCTGCCGCATTCTTTATGGTCTAAAATCTTTGTTGAAGTTGAGAGGCAATTTCTATGTGGAAGGTGTTACCATAGTCTAGTAGACTGTCTTGATGATGGCCTGTGTCACGGTGTGTCTCGTGTGCGGGGGTAGCTACTTGAAAATCTTACATAGCATGTGCCTAGTGAAGAAGCAGGCAAACGAGACAGTGCTAATTTGTG
This sequence comes from Pleurodeles waltl, assembly GCF_031143425.1. Lineage (NCBI taxonomy): Eukaryota > Metazoa > Chordata > Amphibia > Caudata > Salamandridae > Pleurodeles > Pleurodeles waltl. Next base: position 731,478,991 of record NC_090436.1, read on the forward strand.
ATTCCATGTTGAGCATGTTGTCAGTGATGATTATGGGGTTTATGGCATGTTTGGAGGGAGTGGGAGCGGGTCCTAATGCTAGTGGCCAACATGAGTTGTTCCATGTGTTGCTGCTCTTCCCAAAGATCAGAACTTCAGTCCTGACTGTGTTTAGCTGTAGGCAGTTTTCCTCCAGTCGGCGACGCTTGTCATGCATCTGTGAAAGTTGGTTTTGATGATGGTGGGGTCATTGGTGAGTGAGAGGATGAGTTTGATGTTGTCTGAGTAGGACATTATGTTCAGGCCGTGGAATCTGATGATGTTGGCAAGCGGGGTCATATATGCGTTTAAAAGCGTGGGGGTGAAGGAAGAATCTTGGAGATTTCTGCAGGTGATGTCTTTTGGTTCAGAGGCGAAAGGAAGTATGTGAGTCCTCTGGGTTCTTCAGATGAGAAAGGAGGTGATCCATCTGAGTGTGTCCCCTTGGATTGCGATGTGGTGGAGTCTTTTGATCAGTGTGTGGTGGGATATGGTATTGAAGGCTGCCGAGAGGTCGAGGAAGATCAGGGCTGCTGTTTCTCCTAATTCGAGGAGGATACGGATGCCGTCCATGGTTGTGATCAGGGTAGTCTCAAAGCTGCTATTGCTGTGGAGGCTGGGTTGGGAGGCATTGAGTAGCTGCTTCTGCTGTATGTCATGAGTTGCTTGTTGATGATTTTGTCCAGTACATTAGCTGGGAAAGGGAACAAGGTGATTTGCTGCCAGTTTTTGAGTATGCTGGGGTCTGCTGTGGTTTTTTTTTAGTTTGAGTAGTGATTTGATTTGATTGTGACATGTTTCTAAGTATTGGTGAGAGTTGGGGAAGAGGTATTGAGTAGAGTCATGAGTTCCTGGCCAATCCTTTGGTTTCCGAGATTGAAGATGTGGTGCAGGCAAGAGTCTGTGGGGGCTCCCCAGTGGATGAGGTTTCCAGGTAGTCAGTCTGTGTTTGGTGTTGGTTGTGGTGGCGGCGACTGTCAATGAAGTTTGTAGGTGTAGGCTTGGGTTCGAAGTTCCTGTATATAGTTGCAATCTTGTTGTGAAAGAAATTGGAGAGGTTGTCGCACAGCTCCTGTGACAGTGTAATTTTTTCACTTGCTGCCGCGTTGGAGAACTCTTTAATGATGGTAAAGAGTTCCTTGGTGTTGTTACTGCTGGTTTCAATAAGTTTGGCTAGTGCTGCCTTCTTTGATGCTTTCAGCAGGTGGTAGTAGAGGTTGAGGGAGGCCTTGCAAGTCTCCCTGACGGAGGTGTCTTTGCTGGCACACCACTTCAGCTGTTTGCTATTTTGTTTAGCTGTTCTGATTTGAGGGGTGTACTGGCAGGTGTTTTTGGAGGGTTAGCTCTGGATGCTGCTTTTGACAGGGATTGAACTGTCAGTACAATTGGTGACCCAGGCATTGAAGTTCTTTACTTATTGTTTGAGGTTGGTGGCAGGGCTGGAGGTGTTGAGGGCGTCAGTACAGTTGGTCTATGAAACTTTACTCCATGGCTAGTGGGGGGCACTAGAAGCCTTGGGGGTGTCAGTCTGGGGGCTGGTGATGTTGAAGTGGACAACGGAGTGGTCAGTCCACATGAGTTCAGTGATATAGCTGTATGTGACACAGCTGCTGGAGCTGAAGATGTTGTCCAGTGTGTGTCCTGTGGTGGGCATAGGGTCATGGACATGTGGGTTAGTCTGAAACAGCATGTACTGCAAAGGAGGTATGCAGTGTTGTTGTCATTGGGGTCATTGAAGTGGAAGTTAAGGTCACCGAGGAAGATGTAGTCCTTGGATTCGAAGGCCAGAGGTGCGATGAAGTCTATAATGGTATTGTAGAAGCTGACACGCAGGCCTGGGGGTCGGTATGCTAGGGTACCTCTGATAGTAGACACAAAAAGGTACACTGTTCCTAACATTAGGGGGACAATTAAAGTTTCAGGAGCAAGAGCCCTCACACACCCAAATGAGTGTCATGCTTCATCATCGGGAAGCTCCTCGTCAGACCGGCTGGTGCAATATCTGACGGGCTCCCCTTTCGGGGGCTCTTTGCCGGAGATCTTTTTAAGTGTCACAGGTGGCTGCCGTTAAGTTCACAGAGGTCAGACACTCATTATGGCAGGAGAGTGAAAGAATTTAAGATTGATTAGAAACCCCTAAACAAATCTTAGTTTACTGGTTATTCGAAAAAAGGGGTAACGATCAAGATTAAAAACATACAAAAGTGGAAAAAGAGGATAATGCTCAACCACTTTGGAAAAGCCTGGAGTACTGGGAAATATCACCTAACCCCAGAGGTGTGGTCAACATGTTTCGCTAATGCTTCATCAGGACCTTCATTAAACTAGACTTCTCCTGGCTATGTACAAAAGGAAAAAAGAAAAAAAAAAAAAAAAAAAAGGAAGACACTGTCTCACTTATATGTGTAAATAGGTAGCAGTCACTTACATCAGCGTAAACTGTCTCGTCAAGGATCTGAATCAAAAAAGGTCGCCCATCCCTCTTCGTGTGGGGGGCCCCTTGGGGAGTAACACGATCCGGCCTATTGCTTTTGTAGCAAGGCGTCCTCGTATGGAGTCACCTACCCGTCGCGTACTTGCCCCGGAATTGCTTCCGTCCTCCTCCTGCACGTCCTCCTGGCTTGCTGGTACAGTCTTCGTGAGTGATTTTATATCCATCGGGGATTGCTATGGTAATGTCTGGTGTGCATGTGGGTTTGAGACAGGTTTCGGTGAGGAAGAGGATGTTGGGTGTGAGGGTAGTGATGAGGTCCCATAGTTCGGTGCAGTGCTTGCACATCAAGCATGTGTTGAAGAGCAGGTAGTGGAGTTGGTGTGTTGCTTCTGGTGTGTTGTGGTAAGAGATTGGCATGGTGTTGTGCGGCATGACAATGGTCATGCAGGAAAAACTGGCACAGGAGAATAGTCCTGCCATTGAGTGCAGTGCGACGTGGCAGCAGCATTCACTGGGTCGTCCAGTGTTTAAGGCATGGAGGGTGGTGGCGTTGTAACTGTGGGTGGGCTGGGGACCGGGTTCCTGGCACTGGGCATGGTCCAGACCTGGACGGGTGCATTTGCACTTGTCTTTGGCGCATCTTCAGCATGCCGGCAACATGTCCGCTGAGGGGTCGCTACATGGCCATGCTGCGACCTCCATTAAGTAGGTCTTGGTAGGAGGTTGAGGCATAGGGAGGCATTGGGGGCACAAGGCACGAGGCAGGAAATAACAGGCAGGAACAGCAATGAAAGAAAAAGCAAGGAGAAACAGTGAAAACAAGAGAAAAGCAAGGAGAAGCAGTCAGAAAATGGGAGGAAAAGCAAGAAGGAAGCAGTGACAATTAGGGAAATAAGCATGGAAAAAGCAGCAAAAATGAGGGGAAAAGCAAGAAGAAGGCACACAAAAAACAGGGGAACCGTTAAGCAGTGTTGAGAATAGCTTTGAGAGGAGAGGGTGAGGGGGATGGTGAGTCTTGAAGTGTACATGTGTATGATGTCTTGGTTTTTAACAGTTCCTTTTCAGTGTAAAAATGGCAGTAAAAATATTTGGGAAAACTGGGGAAAAGGGAAGGAGAAAGCAGTGAAAATGAGGGAAAAGCAAGGAGAAGGCACAAAGAAGGGGAAAAATCATGAAGAAAGCAGAGTAAAATGAGGGAAAGCAAGGAGAAGGCACACAAAAAATGGGAGGAAAGGCAAGGAGAAAGCAGTGAAAGCAAGGGAAAAGCATGGAGGAACCACACAAAATAAGAGGGGAAAAAGCAAGAAGACAGGAGCAAGAGCGATGCACCAGCACAGGGAGAGCTGGGTGTGGGACAAGTGACAACGTGTTCAGGGTGTAAAGGCTGCAAAACATTTTTACATATCGAGAGTAATTAGGCAATAATGTGCACAATTAATGTGTAGGCTTTAAAGAAAATAAGTGTTTTAAATGCAATAATTGTAGCAGGCAACCATATTTACACGTACTAGGGCTGAATAGTTAAAGCAATGCAGTTTCTGAGAAGGTGACCTTCCTTAAGAATGCTAATTTCACAAAATGTTTATTTTGCTGACCTTCCCACAGATAAATGTTTCTTAATGAATAATAGTTGCATAAAATGTTTTCATTTACCTTTGCAGATTTCTACTTACACAAAGAAAACTGTTAACTAATGAATAGTAACTTGGTATTTAGTGAGGTAATGTAGAAGTTAATACTTTAAAATGCAGCTTTTCTAAAATCAATCAATGGTCTTACACAACAGAAGCATAAACACAGTATTTAATAAAAATGTTTCATTCAACATTGCTGTCTGTGGACTGTTCTATTCCCGTTGAGAAGACGAAGAGCGATCCTGTTCCCCGGAGGGTGTCTGAAAGCTGATTGGCTAACTGAAGAAAGAGCAAGCATCTTGATGCGAAAGCTTAAATTGTGGGGTCTATAACATTGCGTGCTCCTAGAGTAGGTTACCTCATTGCCCTTCATTCCTTTTTCCACAGCCATTTACCTGCATATACTCTGCTCATGCTGAGACTCTACTGAGTTTCTTGAATCTCTCTTTATGGGAAGTTCTGCTTTGATTACTTATTGAATTACTGAACTGGTATTTTGATGCCAAAGCTCTATGCTTAATGATCTCTCTCTTTTGGAACTCTTTATGGGATCTAACTGATACCTTTCTCACCTTAATTCCTAGGATATGGATTATTTCCTTAAAGGAATGTGCTTAATGCACTTATTATGATTTAATGATTACTTATTGTGATTATTGACAAAAGCTAATGCTTGATATTGATGAATCATATGCTGACTCAAGATGAAATCCTAAAGAATTTGGTCAATAACACTTTTAAAACTCACATCAACTGATTATTGACTGAAAATAGAATTGAGATTGGGATGACCATTTAATTTGCTGAACAGGTCATGGTTAATCTCAGTCCGCATCAAAGATTCATGAGCCCAGTGAAACAGAGAGAATGAATGGTAAATTCTTTCTTGTAAACCGATAATATAACTGAGATCCCCACTCTAGCAAAGTTGGTGGGGAGAGGAAAATGTACACTATGAGAAAGAGAAGCTGTAAATAATTGCCCTGATTTAGAGAGAAGCCCAGGTCCCATGGGCCAAACCCCAAATTTTGAAGATTGACAGAGTGTGGTTTCAAAGGCGTGCAGAGTTGGAGGTGTATCAATAGGGTCATCCATCGCAATTGTTTTGGTTATTGAGATTTTGTTTGAGTATTTGTTTATCTGTTGAATGAATTGGTGATCCTTATGTGCTTATTGTTAAAGAAGTTAAAGAGGTTATCGGACTCCAAAATAGTCTAACATCCTGGGAGAGATAAATAAGAGTTGATTCATAGCTTTCTTGTCTGCTAAAGATTTGTGATGCAGGTCGTAAGGTACCGTCAACTGAGACAAGGACTATAATGATTTGTTGTGTAAGTACTAATTTTGATCGATGTTAGTGGTACCTCTTGCACAAAGGTGAAGCTGCATTGATTAGGGTGATTCACCGCTGGTCGAGATTTCATTCACACCTGTGAAAAATCTTTTTGGATGAGGAAAGTTGGAGGCTGTAAAAACCTAAACATTCCGGTTGTTGAATTGCCTTTTTGTTTATTTAGAGGAGCAGACAAAGATTGTTTATTTTGTGTTCACTTAGAGTCGTAGGATTGTGTGTATGAGAAAGTTGTAAAGGAGGGTGAGATGCCACAAGGAGTGAGTACCTGTATATCATTGTGCCATGCTAAGTTTGGTCATTTGGTGTGAAACACCGCATAGTAATTGGTTGGTCTGTGTGCAGAACCGTACTGAGACTGGAAGATGGTATTACCAAGAAACTAGCGTGTACAAAATAGAATCACAACATTGAAGATTTGAATTACATTTTTTACCATTAGTTGAATAATTCAAAATTATGAAGTGTTTTAAAGTTTTTAAAAGTATTGTGAGAGATGATGTGAAAATTCCAGTATGAGAAGGTGAAAAGGTACCACCTGATTGTATACCAGCAAATTATATGGAAATGAGTATAGGGTTGCAAACGTGTTTGTGGCTTCGTCAATGGTGAAAGATCCCTGAAAATAAGGGTCCCTTGAGTTTCCCCATGTACGATACATTTGAATTAAGAATCACTGAAAGATTAAGAGAAAAGCTATATGAGATGAGGCCACCACCTAGATCTACCCAATATAAAGTATTACATGCTTGAAAGAAAACAACACATGCTGAAGTGAGAGAAAAATATCAGAACAAGGCTAAGAGAAAGGTGGAGGAAATGCATAGTCGAAGGAACTAGCCTGTACTCAGCAATTGCTAGAATAAAACACAAGGAACTGAAGATGAGAAAGATGGAAAGACATCAGATTTCGATTCAGGAGATGAGATCTTTGATGCATTGCTAGCCGCGCATCCATCTTATGTGACCACTGTAATAAACATGAATGGTGCTTTGACATCTAATGCAACAGTGTCTACAGCCCATGAATTTTGATGCATTCTCCGATTTAAAAGAACCTGTAACCTGGAAATGTGCCAAAAAGCTATGCCTCCTCAGGAGAGGCATACCGAAGAGAAATATGTTTATTTCTCCTTGTTGTTTTCCACTTTCTATGTGTGCTGCACTGTGGCTTAGAGAGAGGAGAAGTGAGAGCACCCAGCTTAACATAATCTTTTCTGCACTCTGGCCGTAATTAGCCAGAAATAATACCTGCACCGTATTCCCCATGAAGGCAGGTCGGAAAAGAGGTATTCCAGCAGCCTTACTGTAACCTTCTGTGGCATCTCAGGCAGATGGTGTTTTCAGGGACATCAGTTGTGATGGTATTGATTAGACAAACACAGGAAACTATGTTGGGAGGAGTCAGTACTGATGTACAGGAGGTAGGGAGGAAAAAAAAGATGATGATGGTGTGGAAATGGAATGGAGCAGGCAGTAATACACTGGTTGAGGTGGTAAGTATTTTTTACATGTTAGTTATTCAAAAATAGCTTACACAAAATACAGAAACCCCTATTTCGCCATTTAGGACACATATATGCATCTATGTGCATGTGAACAACAACTGTTACACCTGGAGAGAACAGCACTTGAATTTGGTAGTTAACAGATGTTTTATAGTTTTTTTATTTTATTTGTATTTTCATCTAAAAAATTGAAACAACATACAAATATAAAGATGTGTCCGGTATTTATACCCCAGCAGAATTAAAGTTGTTTTTGAACGACTTGTTATGAATACATAGCACAGGTTAAAAGCTTCTGACGCTCTTAGGTAGGACTTGACCTGAGATATCACATCCCTATGGACACCAGCAGGCGCAGCAAGAAAGCTACATCTACACTGGGTTGACCCGACTGGAGGAGAGAGCAGTGGCGGCTACTCTGCTATGGCAGAGGAGCGTCGCCCCCCTGCCAGCAGCAGAAGCTGCAATCCTTTCACAACAAAGGGATAATAAACAATGTTTATTATCCCTTTGTTGTGAATGGGGCGGGCCCATGGGATAACGAGCAGTGAGGGGACTGTGCACATCTCGGGCCGGCCAAACACACATGTGCAGTGTGTTCTCTCCAACCCGGCCGGGCTGAAGTGAGCAGACACAGGCTCCCAGTCTGCCTGGGAGCACCCTGGCTGGGCGCTCCCAGCCAATCCTGATGCTGCTTTGAGCAGTGTCAGGTTTGGCCATAGGGCAGGCTGGGAGCCTGTGCCTGCACTGCAAGAGGGAAAAAGTTTATTTTTGAAGCTTATTACAATTCCTACTCCTCCCACTTCACCACCCGGCCCTGGTGAGCTGCGACTGGGAGAGAGACAATCCATCACCTTTAGAGCGAAGTATCGACTGCTGCTCTGCTGCCTCTTCTAGAGACCCTGCTGAACATTAGCTTGTTGATTCAGTTGGTATTGCACTGCACTCTATTCTGTCTTCTACTGTTTCTTATGTGAAGCTTCTGCCATGATCTGTACCGTGCTCAATGCACCTTCATCCAGGATCTGAGCTAAGCAGCGACAGAGATACAGAGCGGGTGCACGGCGATGAGGAGAATCTTCAGAATGCTATGTTGATAGTTGGAGAGAAAAAGAAAAAGGCAAGTATCCTGGAGCAGTTTGAAGGAGGGTTATTGTGTCCTGCAAAGGCTCTTTGTGAATTTCAGCCTAGAATTTGACAGAGTTGATTAAAATCTGCTGTGAATTCAACTGAAGCTTTGGCAAATCACTGCATCATTGATGGACCTTTTTCAGGAATTTCATACAGATACCTATAGCGCAGATTATGTGAGGCAGTGCATTTACCATAATACATATACATGTAATCATTATCTGCCTGATCTCGAGCTAATGGATTCTACTCTGGACAGGTTGTAAATGACACTGAAAATTATTGTAGTCAGAATTCATATAAAATTATGATCATGTTCTTTGGAAGTGAAATGGCAATTGTTCTCTTTGCACTTGTCAACTTATGTTAGTGGACTTACTATTTAGGCCACATAGACCATTAGGGTTATATTACAGATTGAAAGTGATTATAATGACTACTTAAATTAGGCACTGAGAAAATAAAAAAAACGAAAAATTGTTCTTCTGCTGACATGTGAGCTATGTGTAGGGTACACTTATGTTATAGGGCAAAGCTTTCAGAACTGTACAATTCTCAGTACTTGTCCTGTACTAAGGTTGAATGTCAGGGTCCAGTGAAAAAAGGAATATCTTTGTCATTTTATCTAAACAACATAATACAGCACCTTTGACTATTTAATTATATAAGGACCTTTCTATGGTAAATAGAAGCCCTAAAGTACTACTGTTTACAGCCTATTGAATAAAGTGAAACAGACTTTGTAGGAAGTTTTGGAATTTGAAAAAGAATTTTCAGATTTGGAAAAGAATAATTGGTAAATAGAAGAAATGTACAATCTTTGTGATGATGATCTGTGTATGCACTCAAATTATATGGGGATCAGGAATATATCTCTCTAAACAATATATTGGTAGTTACGTTAAAAGAATACATGTTATCCAATACAGATTGATGCTGTATGGTTGACTAAGTACCACAGGTATATCCTATGCGCTAGAGTGCTCTTTGGTTCTTTAGACTGTGTTTGCCCAAACTGTATAGGGTTATATGGGCTTTCCCCATTTTGAACTGGCAAAGATGGTGATGGCAGCAGCTTCAGAGGCACTGGATAGCATCAAGGAATCCTCTAAGAACACTGTGGGGATGTGGAGGCTCTAGAAGACTGCCACTGAAGGCTGAGGTGCGCCACCAAGAGCACAATCCATAAAAACCATTGAGAATTGTCCCTGCACGGCTCACGATATCACCTGATCTTCTTGCTGCTTGTGACTAGCACTGTTACAACTGCTGTAGTATCTCTGGATCAGGATGCACCCACAGTCATAATAAAACCAAAGCTCAATATAATTTTCCTCCAAGTTAGGCCTTTTGTGACTGGTACTGAGGAACACACCTACACTCCTTCAAAATCGTCTCACTCAGAGAAGGAGAAACCTGAAGCAAAATTACCTTTTATCTCAGGGGAAACCTGGGCCTGTGTCATGACCATGTGAGGAAGTGGGCTTCCTAATCATCACCATCTGTGGGATGTGCCATCTGCACTTGTCTCCTGCTCTTGGTGCGTGAGTGGTAGAAGAGAGGGAAGAAGTCAGCTTCCAATTTGGTATCAGGCAGGAGAGTACCAGGTGGTGATGAGAACCAGCAAAGTCATGTGACACAATCACTACTGTGTGACCCTAGAACAGGACTGAGGTGGTGCCCCAATATCAGCAGAGGCATCTGCACACTCAGGATACACAAGTACACTGGGTCCTCAGTAGAAGAAAATTAGCACCTAGAAATCCTTTAGCCACATCAAAGCCCATACATTTGGCTTGGATATAGAGAATCTCAAATGCTGTTGCTGTTGTGCTGAAGCCCGTAGACTAATGATATTTAATGTAACATGCTTTGCTGTAGGCCACTGTGAGGATTTGGGTGTACTATATGGTTTCGCTGGGAGACCTACCATGCAGTACACTCTTAAGTACCATCTTGGGTCCAGTCAGGTATGTTTACGTAACCGTTAGCTCAACCCTGGGTTTCGGTGGCTGCTAGCAGTAAGGCTAAGTAAAGAAGCAATGTGTCAAGTATTTAACAGCATCGAAAAGAAAGAAACATATTTATTAAAACAGATCAGATTTTTATACATTTTTAGAGACCTTAAGCATCAAAATCATCTTCAAACATGAATTGGCCAGCACAAAGATTGGAAACTTGAAAAGTTTGTAAACGTCCGTTCAACAACTCCAGCCCACGTTGGGTAACCAGGTCTGGCAGGACGCAGGTCGAGGGCGCCAGAAAGAATACTTTGAACAGTTACCCGGCCACTAGAGCATTTTTAGAGCAAGATATCAGCTTTGCCCGACGACCGCTATAGACGAAAATGGAGTGGTCCTGATGCTGAGGGATGCAGGCTAAAGATGCTCAAGGATGCTCCTGATGCTGTATGGTTAACGGGGGAAGTCCGGTTGAGTCCTCGGTCGCCAGGTTGGTTTGTTGTTCATTTCAAATGAGTTGGGGGGTGGGGTTTGTTCAAAGGGTTACTGCTCACTCAATGGTGATGCTCCGTGTATGACCAAATTGTGATTTGAAGAGGCCAGACAGCTGGAAAATATGGTGGACGAATACAATGATGATCTTTAATATGGTCTGCTGCTGAATTATCACCTTGCTGCCTCTGTACAATAAAGCATTTCTTGCTATTTTTTTAATTGAAGATTTGCATTGAAAAGTTCTGAATAAGAAAGAAAAGATGCAACATTGAAAGTATTTAAGATTATATATGTATGTTTAAAATATATTTTTGTACAATAAGTGGTTTTCAATTAATTTTTACAATCTAATTTATTATCATTTGTATAACACTTTTCTGGCCCTTTTTTATAATCTATACTTTGCTGTCAACTCTATAAATCTGATTTTTTTTCAGAAACTCAAAAATGGCATGTATGTTTTTTTTTTTTTAAACAGTGTGCGGCTGGAAGCTTGAGTATTAGCTATACGTATTGGTGCTCGGACTTTGCTTGTGAGGCAATGCCACTTTTTTATTAATTCTGTAGAACTCTCATTTCACCTGAACTTTATATGTGTGTGTGTGTGTGTGTGTGTGTGTGCACTATGACTCCAACCACAGCTGATAGGTTAGGGTATGTAATGTCATCGCTAAAGTGCTGAGTGTAGGATGTCTGATTTGTGGGACCACGTTATGCGTTGGCCTTTGGAGCGTGAAGCCGCTGGACACGAGGGGCAGACTGCCATCACTGCTTAGGTACTGGAAATAGGGGTTCTGGGGAGGGGAGTGCTGCACCTCCCCAGTAGACATACTGGAATTTATAGGATGAAAGAACAATAAAGATGCCTTTAACTTTTGTGTTTATCTCGTCATATTTGCTTGCGTTCAAAGACAAAGGTCAAATGTCAAGCTCTCTCTTCTGACAAATTGCTCCTTATCTGGAAACCAGTGTTTATTTTTATTTCTCTGACTGTAAAGAAATGGTACCTATGTGACAGTCTTGCACAATCTTGGTTACAGGAAGTAAAATGAAAGACTGTAGGATGTCAGTTCAGTTTTTCCTAACACACAACTTTTAAATACCTGTAAATGAACTATACACATATTTCAAAATATGTCAGCAATTAAGAAAAAACAATTGAACCACTTTTTTTGGTAATTCTGAAGTGTGATGGTAATAAGTATTTTGGTATGATCAAAACAAATCCATACATTTTACTTGGTGATGCACAAATGATAAATATTCAATAAAACCTGATTTCCACACATCATCATTGGTGTGCTATATAATTTTACAAGTACAGAAAATGTGGTCTATAATTAAAAGTGCACTACAACAGCAGTGCTCCCAAATGCACCACCAGCTACATACTACACCCTTTCCACTCTCCAGCTGAACGGGTGCAGTACAGTTCCTACACTTTTTTTGTGTGATGCTTGTGGTTTTCACAAAACTATGGTACTCATTATGACATTGGTGGTAAATCCCGCTTACCGATGTGGTGACGGGCGCCAACATACCGCTGTGGTGGCAAATGTTTGCCATATTATAACACACACACACACCAAACCAACAGAATACTGCCACATAACAAATCCGCCAGCCCAAAGGTCAATGCTAAAGTGGCGGTACGAACACCCATACCGTTACGCCAACAAAACAACGCCGACCATATTATGTCCTACGAATCACCACAGCGGACATTCAATGGCAGTACACCATTTGCGGTACACACCAGCGCGCTCAGAATGGTAACCCTAATGCAAAACAAAACAACATTGGCCAAAACTAAACACACACACCTGACACTCACAACACACCACACCCATAGCACTATAAAACACACACCCACATCACACCCCACCCTTCACGAATACAAATAAGTGCCACAAGACTAACACAAAGACCACTGAGACAACTACACACACACCACAAACACCCAAACATCTGTCACACACCCACATCCCACACCCCACCACATCACACAACACCCTCTGCACAACACACACCATACAACACCCATGTCCCCACAAAGGCAACCCGTTTCACAGATGAGGAGTTGTGGGTCATGGTCGAGGAAATAGTCAGGTTAGAACCACAGCTGTATGGAGCACATGTACAGCAAATATCCATTGCCAGGAAGATGGAGTTATGGCCAAGAATCGTGGACTGGGTGAATGCCGTGGGACAGCATCCAAGAACAAGGGACCCCACCTCCTCCCCCACAGCTCACAGCATGGGAGGAGCAAGTCTTGTCAATACTGCATCCTGAGGGACACACTGGAGTAGCTGGAGGACTAGACACTGGTTGATCAATATTTACTACTTATCACCCCCCCATACCTGCATGCCATCTCACCCCTTCACCCTCACTTCCATCATTCCACTCCATCCCACACACTGCACTTACACATATGACTAACCCCAATGCCAAGCCCTGCATGCCATACCAATGCATGGACAGCCCTCCCAGCCCTGCATGGACACCCATCACCAAAGCATGCACAGCATGGAAATCTAACAAGCACACAATCCATCACGATACACAAACAAAGGTGGCAGGGTAACAGCAACAATAGATGGGAAGCAAGGGTTTTACAATATGTCACAGACATGAAGTATAATATATCACTTACATCCCCACAGGTGCCTCAGCCAATCTCAGCGGAGAGGAGGTGCCACAACTAACCAGTCCCCCAACCAAAGATGCCTCTAGTGAGGACAGAAACTCTTGACTTCAAGATATTGATGAACTACCTGGCCCATCAGGGACCACAGGTCAGTCGGCCACCCCAGCCCACTTACAGTCCACCACAGAGCCTCCCCAATCAGTATCCAACACCACACCTCTGCCCCCAGAACACGTCAATCAGCAGTGTGCCCACCTGTACAGGGACCCCAGCCTACAACTCACCCCAAGAAAATCAGGGACCTGGGGTCAGTGGCAGGGGGCACACCGTTCAGGGGACAGAGGCACAAGAGAACAGGGACACTGAGAGGACCGCTGTGCATCAGGGGGAGGACAGGCCCAGGGAAGCGACTCTCCAGGACGCACTCACTAATGTCCTGAGGGCTTACCAACAATCCCAGGACAAGATGGGCCAGATCCTTATCAACATGCAGGAGATCAAGCGGCTGCAGGAGGTACACCATCAGGAGATCTGGGAGGATTTGCAGGCCCTCAACACCACCATGGTCTCCATAGCAAGGGTGCTGGCATATATGGCCAACATTATGAGGGAATAGACAGCACACCAGCGGGCCCCTACCAATAGCAAGTCTACTGACCAACCCACCACTTCCACTGCAGCTAGTGGGCAGGAGCCCCTGCCACGGGACCCACAGGCAACTAGCATCCCTCCTCCTGCAGAAAGTGAACCACCCCACAAACGTTCCATGCGACCCAGACAGAAGCCAGAGACACTTGCCAAGACCAAGATCATCGCCAGGAAATGAGACCCTCCTGAATGTCCCCCTTGTGTCCCACCTTGTCAATTTGTCCACTTTGAGCTGCTCCCCTTCCTATGGCCCCTTGGACACTGGCCCTATGCTAAAAAACAGACTGGAACAATAACCTGGACTAACCTCTACCATCACCCCATTCCATTGCACTTTTCCATCAATTATTTGCACTACAATAAACACCCTTGAACACAACCTAAGTGAAAGTGTTTTATGTGATGACAATGTGCATATTTGGAAACAGTTACATCTTATGCAAATGATCTGAACACTGTGATAGCATACATTTTAAGACCTGTATCTGTCTGTAGACATCACATCAGTACACTGTTGTCATATCACCAACATCTGCAAAATGAGAAGCCATAGGTGACATTAAGTAGAGATGCAAAGGATGTGAATGCCATCCTGCTACAGCCACGGAGAACACATCAATAATCAGAGGAATGGGCAGTTCCACTGTCTCACCTGTGTGTCATTGGAAGTACTGATGTATAACTGATGTTCTGTTGTCCACATCCTCATCCTCACTGTCCTCAGGGTCCACTGCTTCCACAGGGGCATTTCCAGTCTCCTCCTCCTGCAGATAAGGCACATGTCGTCTAAGGGCCGGGTTGTGCAACATGCAGCATGCCACTACTATCTGGCAGACCTTCTCGGGTGAGTAGCACAGGGATTTACCTGTTAGATGGAGGCATCTGAACCTGCCCTTCTAGAAGCCGAAGGTCCTTTCAATAATTCTCCTGGTTCGCCCACGTGCATCATTATAACGATTCTCAGCCCCTGTCCTGGCATTCCTCACAGGGGCCAGGAGCCACAATAGGTTTGGGTAGCCAGAGTCACCTGCAAGTATAGAGGGACAAACATTAGACTTACACAGTAGTATGGGGTCAACACCAGAAGGCATACACTGACATACATTGGATTGGGACTCACCAATTAGCCACACCCTGTACCTCTGTAGTTGTGCCATCACATGGGGAATGCTGCTATTCCTCAGGACGAAGGCGTCATGGCATACTTGACAGTGACGTGGGAGATATACTGGTCCGCCAGGCACACCATTTTCACATTGAGTCAGTGGAAACTCTTCTGATTCCTGAACACCTGTTCATTCTGCTGGGTGGGAAGGACAAACGCAACATGTGTACCGTCAATTGCCCCAATAATGTTGGGTATATGTACCATTGCATAGATTCCTGCCTTCACAGTGGGCAAATCTTCCATCTGGGGGAAAGCAATGTAGCTCCACATGTGTTTCACCAGGGCAGACAAAACCCTTGCCAGCACAATTAAGAACATTGGCTGTGACATTCCTGCTGCCAAGCCCACTGTCACTTGGAATGAACCAGTTGCCAGGAAATGGAGCACTGATAGAACCTGCAGTGGAGGGGGAATCCCAATGGAATGACGGATAGCTGATATCAGATCAGGCTCCAATTGAGCACATAGCTCTGTGATTGTGGCCCTGTCCAGTCTATAGTTGTGTATTATATGCCTCTCCTCCAGTGTAGCTAAGTCAGCAAGGGGTCTGTACAAGGGGGCTTGTCTCGTCCTCCGATTCCTCTGCAGTGGTAGGTATCTAAGTGACACAAGAGTGAGTAGGTTGTCACCATTTAAACAATGGATCCACCACCTCAGTGTACATAGAGCGGGAATGTGATGGGACATTGGGAATGTCAATGGATGTGCAAAAAATGGAAATGACGCAGTTCTCGGTTATCTGAATGATTAGCCACCACCAGAACATGTTGACCTCCTGTCCTGTAAGTAGGGACAGGTGGAAGTGAGGTAACTCCGCCAGCATTGAGCGTCATGGCGTAAGGCGGTCTTGCACCGCTGTGCTATTCCTCATTGGATAACATGGGGCTCTATGGAGTACAGTTGCCAATGGAGATCACCAGCAGAGGTGACGGTGTACATTGCCATGGACATGACTGCCGTTTTCTGTCCATAACCTCACTCAATTCATGACTTTCCACAGGACAACACCTACACTACGTGTGCTGCTGTGACCTGTGTCTGGATCCTGCCATGGCCCGCGTGATCAGGGAAAGGGCCCCTGCCTTCACTTTGGAGGAGTTGGAGCATTTGGTGGATGGGGTCCTACCACAGTATGGGCAGCTGTATGGGCCACCAGACCAACAGATGAGTACACCTTGGGCATGAGGCATGTGACAGGGTTGCATGGAGATGTGTATGCAAGCATTGTGTTGTTTGGGGGATTGTATGTCTGGTGGTAGTGTACATGGTAGGCGCTGAGTAATGTGTGCCCTAATGAGGATGGATGGGGATTTGTAGGCAATATGTGTGACAGGCTGGATTGTATGTGTAATGGTGTCCTCATGTCTGTGTTTCCTCTGCAGGTCAGCGTCCATCAAAAGAAGGGATTGTGGTGTGCCATTGCCAAGGATGTGCAGACCCTGGGGTTCTACAGCAGGTGGAGCACCCACTGTAGGAAGAGGTGGGAGGACCTGAGACACTGGGACCGGAAGACCGCAGAGGCCAAGCTGTGGATTGCCTTCAAATGAGGGCGGGGGCCCCTTCTGAACCTGACCCCCCTGATGGCTTGCATACTGGCAGTGGCCTACCCAGAGCTGGATGGTCACTCGAGGGCATCACAGCAGCCACAAGGGGGTGAGTACAGTGTGCGTTACAACTATGATTGGTTGGTGGCATGGGAACCTGGTGGTGGCTGTCAGTTAGTGGGTGCCCCTCAATGCCAGCTCAGAGAACGCAGCGTGAGCCAGCTCGAGGGTAATGGGTGTATTGCTAAATCTGGTAACATAGCTAGGTTGCATACCATGTGAGACAGGGCGTAGGGGGTCGCAGGAGGGGTGCAGTCGGCAGTGTTTAGCCCTTATCTTGCTGTGGTATCTAGCCAATGTAATGCCAGTGCGATGCATGGGTCACAATCCTGATCACTGTGTGTGACGGTAATGTGTATGCCATCTCTGGTGTTGGTGCTGTAATTGACCCAGTGCTCCCATTCTCTCTAACCCCCCTTTTTTCTTCTGTCATCCTGTCCATGTGCGCATTAGCATCATCTGGTGGAGGAGCAGGGGCATTGGCGACAGAGGGAGCTGCATCCCACAGGACCCAGGGGCAGAACCCACCGATGCCGAGGTGACCAGTGAGACAGAGGGCAATGGGAGCACTACGGCAGAGACAGGAGGTGACAACACTGACTCTGATACCTCCTCCGATGGAAGCTCCCTGGCAGACACCTGTTGAACCACCCCAGCTACAGCTACAAGTACAACCGCCACTCCTGTACCAGCACTGCTCTCCTAGTAGCCCCTCACTGAGTTGCCCGTGCCCACTCACCCAGGAGAGTGGGCATCTCCTTCGACCCAGGCACCTCAGGCCTTGCCCCAGTGAGCTCTGCTGCCCTCAGTGAGGAGGCTATTGACCTCCTGAGAGCCATCTCTGTAGGGCAGTCAAACATTGTGAATGCCGTCCAGGGGCTGGCATCCCCGATACAGCAATACAATGCATTATTGGAGGGCACTCACCATGTATTGGCCGCCCAACATCTCTGATGGCAGCCATTGTCCCTGTTCCTACCGTCCCCACTCCAACTACCACTTCCCAGTCCCAATCTCCTCAACCCCAACCCATCCCATGCACACATACAGACAAGCATGCACACAAAATATCACACAAGAGTGGCACAGACAAACACAGGCATCACACTTCAGTCCACAAGCACTCACACAAACAACAGACAGTTGAACACACGACATCATCCACTGCCTCCACTGTTTCCTCCTCCTCCTCCTCCTCCTCCCTCACTGTCACTTC
The DNA here is from genome assembly GCF_031143425.1 of Pleurodeles waltl. Lineage (NCBI taxonomy): Eukaryota > Metazoa > Chordata > Amphibia > Caudata > Salamandridae > Pleurodeles > Pleurodeles waltl. Next base: position 731,496,810 of record NC_090436.1, read on the forward strand.
CGCACTCACACCTGCATGCACTGCATCAACAGCCACCACCATCATCACACCAAGCAGCACACACAGCTCACTTGCAGACACTTCCACAACATGTATCCGCGCGGTCCTGTGTCCTCTCCCACCCTGTCTGTCCCCCACCTCCTAAGAAACACAAACGCAGGCACACAGGCACCCAACAGCCACCCACCTCATATCAGCCTACTGCCCATGCACCTGCACCCAAGTCCAGCAGACAGACAACTCAGACAACCGCTCCCCCAATCTCCACTCCCATCCCTCCTCCCTCATCCCGCCCCACCGTCCATAAGAAGCTTTTCCTTGCCCAACTTGACCGCTTCCCTCCCCCTTCAGCCCCCGTCCTGCCCGTAAGAGCAGGGTCCCAATGACCCAGCCCAGCACCTCAGCCAAACAGTTCACAGAGACAGAGGAGACACCTCCTAGTCGTGGAGGTAAGAGAGGGAAGGATCCCACTCCACCACCCAAGAGAGGGAAAGATTCCACTCCACCACCCAGAAAAGGGATTACAGCCACTTTATCACTCACTGCCAATGTCATGATGACCACCTATATGACTTCAGTGATATGACATTAATGGCAGCACCTTCACTCTGAAAATTGTTCCAGCACCACTGACCATCAGGTTACATGTGGAGACCATCGTACACTGGAAATCCCAGGGTAGTTTGGTTATAAATTCCCACACAGGGTCTTCCTCATGCTACTCCTGTGGGAGGCCCTAGGCTCCCAGCTTCATGGCCCGACCAGTTGGAATCACCCATTGTGCCAGTGATTTGCCTGTCTGAAAGACGAACTTGCCAATCATTGCATGACTTTCAAGATCCATCTTGGTGACGTTGTCAAAGCTGTGTTTGTTTACTGGCAAAGCATTCCGGTGAGGTAGGATTAGTGGATGCCTAAAGCCTCAGTGGGTTAGGAAGTCCTTTCCATAGATGATACAGGATATGACAGGCTACAGTCTGATACGTAGCCTGCATTTCAAAACCATTACTCTTCAGGATGTAGAATTCTTCAATATTTAAAAGCAAATCCTTGCAGACAGACACAAATTCTCCTACATAGCTATACATTTTAATACTGTCTACACTAAGGTGGTTAGTGCGTTATTAATAAGTGAGGCATGTTCAGTACACATCTATATTTTCCCCAAGTAATCAGCTTTCTTGTGACATGTCCAATGAACTGAGCTTTCTGACCCCTATAGTAAGGAAAGAAAATTAGATCCCCATTTCATTTTACACTATTCAGCACCACCACTCTTGCACAGAGCAGAAACCTGTATGGCACTTTAAGGATGAAGGGACGGTGCTTTGAACTATTTCACCTAATACTGTACATTACTAAAATGGTCTCTGTTCCACCTCCACATCAGAGGAACCTGGGATTGGGTAGGAAGGAAGGTGGCAGGGCTCGAGGACCAGAACAAAGAAGCATGCACGGGACTTCAAACATGAAGCTCCTTACAGTTATAGTGCATGAGCTTCTAGTGGCTGCACAAACTTCAGAGCAGTTCCTGAAATTAATCTCATTACTTGGGCATAATTGCTTTGTTCCACACAGGATGACTTGTCACTCGTTTCTCACCTCAGGCATTGAAATGCTGCACATAGGCACACTTCACAATTGGAAATGTTATACAATAGCAAACTAAAAACTTCCATGGGGGATACATAAAATATGTGCAGTGGGCCGCGGACCACCACCTCCCCGGGGCATTATTGAGAGTGAATGTGAGGGAGGCATGACCCCCCACAACCTCGGGGACCACCACCTCCCTGGGGAAAAATAGACTGTTGAAGGGGGGCTGCGCGGCCCCGCTCATGGAGCCACTGATGGCCCTGGGGACCACCACCTCCCAGGGCCAGTTCCTGCTGTGCCACGGTTTGACCACCCCCCGGAACATAGCTGTTTGATTTTGCTTGGAAGCTGCTGACTGCCCCCACCAAGCAAAAGCAAACATAACTCTGCTTTCTGATAGTGGGACCTCTCAAACAGGTCCTGCTGTCAGAAAGCTGAGTTTTCATCTGTCTTCCCTGCACGCAGATCTGCGAACAGGGAACACAGATGGAAACTTTGCTGCAGCAATCAAAGAGCTGCTATTAAAAGCGGCTCCTTGCTTGCTGGAACAATGCCAGCTCACGAGGCCAGAGCTGGGTGGGACCTTCGGGGAGACATTGAGGCCCCCCTGCAGTCCCAGATAACTTGTAAAGAGCTAAAAATAAAAAACAAAATAATAATAATTGGCAGGGACCCCAGTGGGGCCTTGAGGCTACCCCGAGGGCCCAGATAGCCTGTAACGGGCAACAGAAATGGTTTAAAAAATATATACTGTAGCCTAATGGTGAAGGTCACAGACCTTCACCCTAAGAACTGAGGGTTCGACTCCAGATTTATCCATAGTCATTTTCCTCCTTTAAATTCTTTTCAACTGCAAATGTTTAAGGTTCATACTGAAAGGTGAGCTTACTCTTTTTAATTGATAAATACATTTGTTTTTCAATTTGTGCAGAAATATCTCATTCTAAATATATCACCCAAAAGCCTAAAAAACTCTATCTCTCTCCCTCTCAATCTCTTTCTCTCTCTCTCTCTCTCTCTCTCTCTCTCTCTCTCTCTCTCTTTCAATCTCTTTCTCCCACTCACAGACCCACTCAGACTCTCAGGCAACCACTCACAGACCCACTCAGACCCTCATGTGCACACACACACACACACAGGATCATATTTTAAACAAGCAAAACCATATAAATTTGCCTGTTATAGTTGGAGTTATCTCACGTTACTATAACTCATGCCCTAAGGTAACTATAACTCACGCCCTCGCCATGCACTGCTAATTATCCCACAAATTACGGCACTCATGACATCTTTGATAACATCATTGATAATATCAATGTAATATCTGCAGTAACATTTTTGACAAAAACTATGCATGGCGGGGTACGAGTTATAGTTTCCTTAGGACATGAGTTATAGTTTCACAAGATAACTCTGTGTAGCAGGTGAATTTCTATGGGTGTGCACGTTTAAGATGTGGACCTAACTATAATGTCCCTGTAACCTTTGTTTTTTTCAGTGAATTTATATATATATATATATATATATATATATATATATATATATAGTACCTACTGTTGGTTGCGAGTAGTTAGTTATAGTTAAGACCTCAAATGGTATTTATTGTTTTGCTAATAACTTTGGCGCCAGTTGAGGAATCTTAACAAACTTTTCAAAATGTATACTTTGTACAGTTCAGCTGCTGTTTTGAAAGTTACGGGGTGATTTGTCAAGTAGGGGCCAAGAAAAAGGGGGGGTCCAAAAACACAGTTTCCCCATACATTTTTCCATAGGGTCTTTAGACATGCCTACAGCCCAAACTGCTGAACGGAATTACACCAAATTTGGAAGGGAAAGAAGAGGTTGTTGCACAGATTGTGCTTTCTGGAATTTGGTGTAAATTTGTTCAGTAGTTTAGGAGAAATTAAAGATAAAAAAATATAGATATCTATGGATGAAGATACTCTTTGGATCCGACCGTCCCCCTGCAGATATCTGATTGGCTGCCAACACTTCAACAAGGAAGTCAGCTGAGTTCCAGGAAAAAATAAAAAAAATAAAAAGGGGCTAAGGTAGGGACACCCTGACACCTTAGCTCTGGGGTCCCAGGGCTTAAAAGCATTTTTTTTAAACGCCAGTAAAGTCCGTGGAGCCATGGATTTTCCCAATGTTTTTTTTTTAAAAGGCCGGCTTCTCGCCCTTTTCGTAAAGCCCAAGGGTGGGCCAAGGACCAGGGGCATGCAAAAATGTTAGGAGGGGGGCGCACAGGGCCCTCCCTCCTGGGCTTGCCACAGCCCCTGGGACTGCCAACTTACTGGGGCTAATTTAATATTCTATGCGGTTCCCCAGCATCCTGAGGTACCACCAACTCCTGGGGCTAAAATGAAATAATCAGGGGGGTCAGTTTTGGACCCCCTGCAGCCCCAGGGACAGCCAACTCTCAGGGGCAATGTTATAATAAATGTGCAGGGTGGTCAATAGGCCCCACCGCAGCCCCGAGGACCACCACTTCCCTAGGGCTAAAATGAAATAATCAAGGGGCCTGTTTCGGACCCTCAACCCCACGGATTACCATCTCCCTGGGGCAATGATATACTGTAATGCAGGGGGCTGCATACCCCTCTACAACCTGAGGGACCACCACCTTCCTGGGGCTGAAATGAAATAATCAGGGGGCTCCATTTCAGACCCCCTTCCCTGAGGACCACTACCTCCCTGTGGCAACGTTAAACTGTAATGCGGGGATCCGCTTGGACCACCCGCAGTTCTGGGGACCACCACCTCCCTGGGCCTGAAATTGAATAATCGGGCGGGGTCTGTTTCACCACCTTTCTGGGGGCACATCAAATATTGGAAGGGGATTGCGTAGCCCCCCTCAAGGAGCCAATGATAGTTCTGGGGACCGCCACCCCAAGGGACGGTTGACAGCTCCCACCAAGCAAAAAGCAAACAATGTCTGCTTTATGACAGCAGGAGCTGTCAGACAGCTCCTGCTGACAGACAGTGGAGTTTTCATCTGTTTCCCTGCACACAAATATGAGTGCAGGGAAACAATTGAAAACGTTACTCCCACAAATAGGGAGCTACTTTTAAGAGCAGCTCCCTGCTTGTGGGAGCAGTGCTGGCTCCTGCAATATGCAGGAAGCTGGCTAGGACCGCAGGAGCCTTAAGGCTCCCCGCAGTCGAGAGAGAGAGAGAGAAATATATATATATATATATATATATATATATATATATATATATATATATATATATATATATATATATATATATATATATATATATATATATATATATATATATATATATATATATATATATATATATATATATATATATATATATATATATATATATATATATATATATATATATATATATGGATCACAGCAAGGAGTCACCTATGGCCTAAAGGACTAAGGTCACAGACCCTTGCACTGAAAATTGAGGGTTCTACTCCAGGTGTAGCCATGTTCATATTCCTTTTATAATTTCTTTTAAACTTCAAATGTTTAAGGTACATACTGAAAGGTGATCTCATTCTTTTTAATTGACATACACATTTTTCTCTCCAATTTGTCGTGAAATATCTAATTCTAAGTATATGATTCATCAAAGTCTAAAAAACTCTGTGTCTCTCTCCTTCTCACTCTCTTTCTCTTTCTCAATTTCTCTTTTTCAATCTTTCTCCCACACCCATTCAGACCCTTACACACGCACTCACAGACCCACTCAGACACAAACGCACCCACTCACAGACCCATTCAGACCCTTGTGCACCCACTCACAGATCCACTCAGACACTCACGCACTCACTCACTGACCCACTCAGACTCTCACACACCCACTCACAGACCCACTGAAACCCTCCCGCCCCCACTTACAGACCCACACAGACACTGACACACCTACTAAGAAACTGATGCACCCAGACACACACTTTCACAGCCACTCTCACCCCCAGATAACCCTCTTACACCTATCACCTATTCTCACACCCAGAGAGATAGGCCGCAATCAGTTCCCGCCACGTGCAGCCAAAGGGCAGTGAGCAGCATGGCATTGGGTTAGGGCATTGGCTGCAGGGTCTCGCTGCAGGCCTGACCTTGTAGCCAACCTCCACTGCACCTAGTCGAAGGCTGTGTATGGTGCAAGGTTGGGTGCTTACAGGGGGTTGGTCTCAGGGCCAGGCCGGAAGCTGTGCCCGGAAGTGGTTGGATTAACATAAAGTAATGAAAGTTACTATACGCTAAAAAAACGCATAGAAATTCCCTAAAAAAACTAAGGTTACATGGACCGTATGGTTAGGAAACCAAATTTTTTAAAAACATAGAAATTCACTTAAAAACCCAAAGGTTATAGGGATGTTATAGTTAGGCTCACATTTTAAATGTGCAAAACCATAGAAATTCAACTGTTATAGTTATGGTTATCTCAAGTAACTAGTACTCATGCCCTAAGGTAATTATAACTCGCACCCTCACCATGCATTGCTAATTACCCCACAGATTACGGTACTGATGATATCTTTGATAACATCATTGATCATATCAATGAAATATTTACAATAAAATGTTTGATGAAAAAACTGTGCATGACGGGGCGCAATTATAGTTACCTTAGGGCAGAAGTTATATTATTATTTATATAAGTGAATATATATATATATATATAAAAATATATATATATATATATAGTTACCACCTTAGAGCACGAGTTTGTATATATATAGTAGTTTCTGCTTCATCGAATGCCAATCCACATGCCCTTTAGAAATCAACACGGGAAGGAAGCAAGCAGCACAGCTCCATCATTCTAACAAACCTTTATTTGTAATCAAAAGATGCAAGGATAAAAAGACCAACGTGTTTCGGCCGTAGCCTTCAACAGGGTCAATGGAGCAATAACTTATAGTAGAAAGAATTCGTAGATGAATCGTTCAGCAGTCTAGTTGCTTGGTAGTATACTTATTTGTAAAGTGTGCTTCCTGGCAGTCACACGTTTTAATCCAAGCTAGTTCACTCACCTTTTTAATTCTTCTGAGTTCAAAACTGGATAAAGTGCCTTGACACTTTAGTTCGTTGTGTAGTTACTTATAACCTATACCAGTCTACTGGTTAATTATTTTAAGTATGGTTGCGCCATAAAAGTACAACAACATCTAATGATTGGCATAGTCTAAAGCGTGTCTTTTCTCCCAGCACGCAGTGCTCCAGTGAAGTATTTAGAACCCTATAAATGGATTGCAGACTAACACTTCTTTACCCACTTTTAAGAGCACTCTTGCCACAAAAACATGGCAGCCATCATTGCTTGGTGTAACTAATACTACAAAATGGCATTCGCAATAATAATTTAGGAATTTAGGTTGACTCAAAGAGATTCTACGTCCAAATGATACCCTTTCTTTGTCTAAAACATGGGTACTCACAAACATTTTCCCAAGGCCCAAAAGATGTGGTCTGTTATGTGTCCGAGGGCCGCATTGATGTCAGCGGGTGTGGTTGGGGTGGAGGTATTGGGGGGGCATTGGTTGTAAGGTGGGTGTAGATGAACCAAAGCATATACATGTAGTTGCTGAAGTGCACAATGTGAAACCAGAAATCCTTGGATTAATCCCGGCTTCCCCACTTTACCAAATTGTGTGATACTAGGCAATAGTTTTATTTCTCTTCCCTTCATTATCACATAAACAGGACCTAAAAAATACATGACTTCATGAGGTCCGCTGTACAAAAACTTCTCCTATGTTTGATTTTATAAAACAATAATGTTTTACTTGTATAATAGGAATCCAGGTCACCCAAAGGGTGCACATAACAACCTACTTGGCACATTTCACTGTTGGCATTGTCAGGGTAGGGGGAAGAATTGAATGTTTCTAACTTCATGTTTGAAAACTATCACTTTTAACGTAATACTTCTCAATCTGCTGATATAATCTGATGTACTGAAGTGAAAAGGTTCTGCATGTTAATTAAATACACTGTTTGAATTTTGAGACTGTATCATATGTTTGCACTTTGCTGCAAGATTACTTTAAAATGAAGGTGTTCCTAAAGTTAAGTGATGCAGGATTTAACAGTTACCTCCTTTTTTTAACACTAATAATGCTTTAAATAAATGCTTGCCTGTTTCTTTAACATCTTTTTTTATTGTTAGCATCTATTAGTGTAAGCAGCAGCAGAGTGTTGCTGTGTACCAGGGGGCCACATGTCAAGGTCGGGAGGGCCGTACTTTGAGTATAACTGGTCTAAAACAATCATGTTTATTAAAAAACAACGACACAACAGAGGCATCTGTAAATTGACTGAGCAACGTGTAACACTACCTTGATGAGACGTTTGGTCCCTGCTGAGTGGATAATACTACACAGGTCTCTCCTTCAGTCTTTCGCGACAGTACAGTACTTAAATTTACCTTCAGCCTCAAACAGTTCTACATTAACAATGCTCTCTTCACGACCAGTGCATTCTTTATTACAGTGCTATACTGATTGCTAGCCCTTGGTGTGAGAGCGGCACTACAGCTAATGTTTATTATTTAGTGGGCTTGTATCCTACGCAAGGGGATTCTCGTGTGCCCAGGTACAGAAGAACAGTTGTAGATGAGGACACTGTGATGACATGAATCACTGAGTCTGCAGAATGAGTGATACACCAATAAGACACAGATGAATGGGGGAGACCACAAATCATTTTCAGCACACTAAACCCTTAAAGTCGCTCTGTGGTGAACTAGGTGGTGAACACTAAGGGGGTTATTACAACTTTGGAGGAGGTGTTAATCCGTCCCAAATGTGACGGATATACCACCAGCCGTATTACGAGTTCCATAGGATATAATGGACTCGTAATACGGCTGGTGGTATATCCGTCACTTTACCGTCACTTTTGGGACGGATTAACACCTCCTCCAAAGTTGTAATAACCCCCTAAAACTGTTACTTGAGAGAAGAGTCAGTGTACAGCATGTGGATCATACCACAAAGGTCTGGGAAGTGTGAAGAGGTCGATGAGTGGTTAGGAGTCGTTCAGCCCTATATTAAACCTTGGACTACTCTTCACGGTACACCAGATTAAAAATGAAAGTACCATGGTGGGCAGTTTCAATGTGCCGATCGTGGAACATAGCAGCAGGAATTGGCGAACTTGACATACATTAAACCTCTGAATTCTTTCAAGAAGGCACAGGTAGGGTGTATCGATAGGCAGATGTCCCTTTCACACACATTAAACCTCAGACTTCTCTTTTTGTTAGACCAGGCAGTAGATGGTGAAAACATTCATGATGGAGACATCAGTGCTCTGTGGTTGGCCGTGCAGGGCCATGTAGTAGTTCAGCCCCAGGATCTGCACTGTAAAGATGCCATGTGTGAAGGGTCAGGCGCTGAAGAAACCTTGTGTCCATGTAGGGTAGAAGCCAAGGAAGGCTGAGATGGAGTTCAGGGCAACTCAGTGGGCCTCCTTTGAAAGACCACTGAGCGTGCTGGCTTTGTCAAGCGGTTTTTCAGACCCCATACTTTGGTCACCTATTCCAGCCTGTTTTTTCTTCATCGTAATGCTGCCATTATCAAACATTTTCTGCGCAATTGAGGTCAGATGTACAGTAGTTGTCCTAAATTAACCCTCTGCTAATTTATCCACACATCCTTCCCTTGCATGCTTCCTTCCATCATCTTCGAACTCACTCATTTGTAAATCCATCCAACACTCACTCTTCCAAATTTATGTACTCACTCGGACATCCATCCATGAACATTATCTCTCGCCCATCTGTCGGTGCACTCTCATCAGCCATTCGTCCACATGCTTCCTCATTTGACAATCGCCCACTCACTCGTCTAAAAAAACACAAATACAAAGTTACCCTTCAGAAAACATGCACTTTCACTTCTAAAAATCTGTAGATCTATCACGTTTGCAAAGTTTTCAGATTCACAATCACTAAACTGCAATACCCATTGTTTAACTATTCTGCAGTCCGAAATGTTTGGTTCTTGCTTATCCTTGACTCAATATCATTATTTATTTTCAGAAAATATTGTATTTAAGTTTAAAGAAAAACATGTTAAATGGCGTTCAGACCGGTGTTGATGTAAATAAATATACGCAGATTTATGCACCCAGCAGTATGGAGGTTCACTTCAAACTATAATGATAAATGACAAGGAAATTAAAAATAAAACGACTGATACTTCAGTTTGCCTCTTAGTACAATTCCAAATTCCCCAAATTACGTTGAATTCCATACATTTCACTGTGCAAAACGTCAGCATCCAGTCACTTCCACCTAGAAATCTGCATCTTCTATTTTACGTATGATTGGAGTTCTAAGTTCAATATTTCAAGTCGTTTGCGATATTAAGCAGTTGACATTTATATGTATGAACAATGGGGAAAAGTAATGCAAAAGACAGAGATGTATTGCAAAAAGCTTTTGAATGTGCCCTATTGTATGAACATAAACACTAACCATGCAATTATACAAACTCTTATACTTTAAAGTGGCACCAACATTATATTTTCTTTTATTTTTCAGGAACAAAGCTTTCTGTGTTTGCTCTACTGACTTAATTACTAAGGAAGAACATAAAACCACATGAACCATCAATGAACTATGTAGAAAGACAAGCTCTCTTGTGGATCTCTGAGTCATGCTCGCATGCCTGAAAAGATTACCTTAAAGGAGTGGTGTACATGTCAGGCTTGTCTACACAGCTGCGTGAGATTCATTGCACTGTGGTGCACCATGAAAAGCAACGTTTTAGAACACAATAGAGGTCAAGAGTTCGATTTCACAACCCGTCACACAGTTACATAAAGAATGCAGCTGCAAGAATACAAACGGCCTTATACGTCGTAAGGGTAGCTAACCTATGTCAGGTGCATCACAATTTCCACTCATACCAGGTACAGCCTGACAACCGATTATGTATTTGTGTCCTGCTTAGAAGTACAGGCGAACATTCTGGACACCTCTGCTCGTCATTGTTTATCCAACACTGAAAATTGCGTCCTTGCCTGAAACGGTATGCTTGTGAGCCCACTAGAAAAGGGCAGATAGAACCTGTGCAGAATGCGGATTTATGTGAGCACAAAAGGGACAACAAGGCTCATTTTACAAATAGGCGCACTTCTTCGGCCCGTTCTGTGGAGCACCTTTAACTGAATGCGTAGAGTGTAGACCAGGAGACTGAACCTTGTCCTACTAAATGCACTGTTCCCAGTGCAGGTGCACGGTGTCTTGGATTCTAGGCCCACACTGAAGCAAAGGAAGACGCAGAGACTTGAATGCTGGAGGTAACTGGTGTGAGGGCACTTGCACCCAGCTCCTGTTAATTGGCAGGTTCACATAACTTGTGACAACTGTGACTGATTATAGAGACAGTCGTCTGGGAAAAAAAGTGAAAGAGTCCAACAGTGGAAAATAAAACAAAAAACAGGATACCACAATGAGTTTATCAGTCTCGGAGTCAATCAGCCTGACAGTGGAGGACAAAACATGCTGAATGCACCCGTTCTCATCTTCTCCCAAACCTCTGGTTTGTGGGGTGCTACAGGGCTCTGCCCACAGTCCTCTGCGTTTCAACCTTAACTTGCCCCCTTTGCCCATCCCCGAGACCTGGGGAGTGAAGGTTATTTCCTACACTGATGATAAGAAACTGCTGTTCTCATTTAGAAAACATCCAGAAGTGGCTTTTTTCAGTTTTAGAGTCCTTAAAAGGCATTGCCAATTGGATGGACACCCACTTTTTAAAGTTGAACACAAACTGAAGTAGTCTTTTTCAGCCAGATGGCTCCTCCCCTCTCTAGCCTCTGGTGGCCCACTAATCTGAACACACTGCCAGTACCGTCTGTCTCTGCTGGAAATTTAGGAATCATGTTTGATTCCAACCTTTCCCTCACTACCCAAATCAGGCAGACTTCATCCTCTTGCTTTCTGACGCTAAACTCAGTCAGGAAGCTGTTGCATCTGCTTCCGGAAGGAACCTGAAAACGATAATCCACGCTCTAGTGACATTGCATTTGGATTACGCTAACAGCCTGTATCTGGGTCTCCCTGCTTTCCTGATTCATACACTGTAGATCACACAGAATGCGGTGGCCAGGCTTATCCGACGGGTGCCCTTCCTTCATCACATCTCACCTCATTAGAAGCAGCTTCATTTTATTCCGGTTGCCGAGAGGGTTGAGTTCTTAGCCCCGACACTGATGTTCAGAGTGATTGGCGGGCAAAGGCACATGAAACCTGAGAAATAGACTCTGCCGGTACTAACAAGAGAGATCCCTGAGATCTAATCACCTTCGACTCATTGTACCCTAAGGTTTGCCAGGGTGGCAGGTCTTTTTCGGTACCGACAACCAGGCTTTGGAATCCCTTGCCTATCCACCTTTGCATGGCCGAGTCCGAGCACTGTTTCAGGAAGGATCTAAAAACCTGGCTCTTTAATCTTGTGTACATTTGAGTGGCTGATTCTGTTTACAAATGTCTTTCATTTGATTTGATTTGAAGACATCATTGCTCAAGTTCATAATGTAATGTGAGTCAAAGCACCAGCACTGATGCAGAGAAGTCCAGGATCTTTTGACACTATAAACAGTGGGATCATGTCCAATGAGGGAGAGCTGGTCTGCCCTGCTGCTGCTCGGGGTAGTTCATGGTTATTGTACAAACACTGAAATGTTACATCAGAAGCATTGCTACTGTTCTGTTCTTACAAGCATTATTTGAACGCAACCCCGTAGACCCTTCATGGGTATATGAACTAACTTACCATTTCTGGGCAAAATGGATAGAACAGTTTTGACCTATGCATTTTCCTCAAATTATCTTCACATAATACATACAGGGCACGTAATAACACCAGAGGTAGTCAGGAATATTTATTTATTGTTGTTGTGAGTCCTGGAAAACGTCCACCACAAGTGAAATAAGCAGCAGTGTTAATTGTATTATCTCATGGCCACGTGAGGATGAATGTAGCTGCAGCTGTTGTATAAAAGAAGGCGTGGAAAGTGCCTGAGAAGACAATGCACCATGCACCATTCTCAAGATGACACTCAGCACTGTATTCCACAAAAGGCAGGATGGTCTGGCAGAAAAACTTTAAATATAAGACCATGGTGGATGAATGTACCCTTTATTGAAATATTACCAGATGTCCCATAAACAATACAAAATGAACATGGGGCCTCTTCTGGTGTTGCTTTGGGTGTGGGTAACTTTGGTGCAGCCTCTTCAGCAGTTCCTAGTAACATTCTAGGGGAGGCGGCATTGCTGACCATAAACCAGTGTCTTGTCTCCATACTGCTACCACAGCAGTAACAGGAGTTGCCTAAAATTGTTTTGAAAATATATACCTCCATAAGTTGAGATATCCTAGGTACATTTCATTCTAAAGCACAACACAAGGCTAGGGCTTATAAAGTGGGAGGAGGCACAGAAAAAAGCTTCTAATGGGAAAAAAGAAACAGAAAGCTAAACAGAAAACACAGACTGGACTCCACAAAATTAACAGTCAGTGTGGATAGTTACAATTTGATGACCTATGATAAAGTTAAAAGGTTAGATCGGTATCAGTCTGCTGATAGCCATCCCCCACGTTCTTCGGGTGACTCTGAGGATAGCAGGCACTCAGAGAAATACTCTTCAGACAAAATGATCAACCAAACTGAGCATTGTAGAAAAGATGAGAAAGATGAAAAGGCACCATTTTGGGATGCTGAATCAGTGTAAAGAAGGAAGAGCAGGTTTTGGATTCAGACGCTCATTACAAAAAGAAGAAAGTGACAGGCTTGATCCTTAAAAAATGAAACAAACCTCAGAGAATGAGAGTCTTTCTGTAGAATGGGATGTGGGCAGTGGAGCTTCTGGGCAGTGCAGCAGAAATAACAGTAGCTTCTCAGACTCTCAATGAGCATCTAGTTACAACTCTAGTTGATGAATATTCAAAGTGAATCTTGGGATGGACATATACATTTTCAAAATACAATTTATAAAGTAGAAATACAAATTGACGGTGACCCATCGCGCACTATAAGAGTACTTTTCTGGTCACACTTTTTAGATGCCTGTTTCCTCAGCTGAGGATGATTGCCCTCCATCCTTTCCAAGTGGGCACATCTCCTGGGGAGGGTGTAATACAATAAGTGTTTTCTTCCCTAGTACCCCAAGACCTCACAGACAAATATGCATTTAAGTTTGCTCTGAAAACAAGATCCAGTACTGCAGAGAAATCAACAAAATGGAGCAAAAACTCTTTGCCACACGTGATTCATCTTTGGAGTGAGCCACAGTTACAGGTGCAATATCCTTTCAAGCCTGAGGCAAAGCGCAGTATAAAAATAATTCTGATACAATTTCAGTTTGAAGGAGTGATAGTTCCTTGCCATTCAGCCATGAACAACCCTCCCTTTCCTGTGGTTAAATCAGACATTTCTTACTATATGGTACTGGATTATATAAATTTAACTCTCATACAGGTACACATGAGTGCAAAACACTCAAGCTGCTGAACAAATGCTGAATTTAGTCAGGAAAAAAATGCAAGATGGCTCAACATCATTCATAATTTCTTTAGTCAGAACACAGCACTTGAATTACACTACTCAATGGCATCCATCTTTGGTAGCACTTGACATGTGTACACAAGGTTACCACTGGTGTATGAAAACAATCCAGGTTTATGTGCAGCAAGAAAAATGAAAGTTCTCCAAGACAATCCTTTTGTGAAATATTGCTAACAAATGTTTCAATGATGATTTAGGTGAACTTTTAAAAAATGGCGGACAGGATAGTAATTTTTTAGCAGAGCAAGGATACAAAATAAACTTCAATACTTTGTTTTCCTTAGTGTAATGTGTTGAGGATATGAATTGTTATTTTATGTTAGGTTATGTTATGAGTACTTGTATAGTATGCTAATCACCTATTAGTGTGTGAAGACGTTTACCATCTCTGGGTGGGGATAATCGAGCCAGGTTTTCAGCTTCTTGTGGAACTCGAGAAGTGAAGAAGCAGCTTTTTGATTATCAGGTGAAGGCAGAGGATTGGAACAAGGTATCTTGCAGAAATATTCTACTTTGCAACTTGTGAACACATAGAGAAGATCACAAGCCCTGATGTGGTTCTTGAAGTTTTGAGGCTCTTATCTACCATGTTATTCTAAATGGATGAAGCCGTTATCTGATTTAATTTCAGCACCTATCCTGAAAAGGATTCGACAGATGTATATTCAATCCTCATCTGTGGATTACAAGCAGATAAATTAGCGAAAAAATATTTCCAAGCATTAAAAAATCCATAAAAGCTAGATATTAGGGTTACTCAAGGCACATCAGGATAGACATATCCTTTGTTTAATGAGTGACAAACGACTTCTATAACCTGCAAATCATATTCATATTCAGCAACTGGGGAACCATTCACTCTGAAAAAAGTCTCACAGCAGTGCACCTGGCCATTTTGAAGGAGCACCCTTTTGTGCAGGGCAACAAAATAGAATAGTTACTCCCATACCAAGCTTAAAGACAGCTACTAAAGCTAACATCCTGAATGCAGGTACATTGCATCTGCATTGGGTGCACTTGGGCCTCGAGTCAAAATTTTAATGATATAGATTTTAAGTACGATCCCACTCTCAGAAGACAAGAATTTTTACAGTATGAACAGGCAGTATCACAACCTTATCACATACTACACATACATTTGTATAAGAGCATGTTCTAAACAGACAGCTCTGCACAGCCTACAGTTGCTACTAAACCACAATAGTCTACAACCTGTGCTGCAGTGCATGGAATATTCCAAGTTGGTGACTTCAGGGCTCTACAAATTCACATTAAACTATTAAGTATTTCCACTGTTCAAATAGCTGAGATTCATGCCCTCCACCTAAACTTTCACATGACAAACCTGCTGGTTCCCATGAGTTTTGTGTTGGGTCCTGCTTTTTTGTTTACAACATTTCCCTAGCCCATTTGCACTTAAATTGATACAGAGATTTGATTAATCAGTAAATGCTAAACCTCTTTGAGGAATGGTGGCTCTCTTGCGGATAAATTTCCTTTGGTCCAAGTACAGCATATAGTGCCACATAAAAGTGAAGGAATTCAAGCTAAAAGGAACTGTGGATCTAATTTTACTGCAAAAAAAGCTGTGCAAACCTGAACACGATCTCAAATAAGAATTGATGCAGATATTATGTTAACGATGCAAATACCATTATAATGTGCTAATTAAAAGTGCTAAACCCTCTGGAGGATTCCCTGTTCAATATTCTTACAATTTAGTTTAGGATTATCTGAGTGGATAGATATCTCCCTAAAAAAGTCATTACCATGTGCCCATACAGGCATTGTTACAGTATCACGGCTAAAGCAACCATTTGTGGCCGTATATGTCCAAAGCCACAAAGCAATATGAATAGTTATGTACTATTTGCCAACAGATGAAATCCTTTGTTGCTGCAAAGCCAACTCATACTCCTTTAATGATATCTGATAGCCCATTCAGTGTTTTTACCTCAACCATATTGACTCATTACCAATTGATTACCATTACAGACATATTTTTTATTGAAGTCATTTTGTACTCTAGATTCTTGTACTTATGGTCACAATAGACTTCTTGTTTTTGCAAGGTCTTAAAAGCCTTGCAGTGTCTTGAAGAGATGAGAGTGGTGCAGGCCTTTAAGAAGACGATGGTCTGGTGTTGCTAATGCTATGTCTGCTCTGGGAGAGCACCTAGTATTTTTGCACCCATTCCTAAAATTGAGTGCCATGGTTGAGTGAGTGTGTTGTACACTTAAACAAGCTGTGCCTACAAGGATGTGGGACACAGGACACAATTTATCTCAGGCTCAGAGAGCACTCAATAGTTTGCTGAGCACAGTAGTAGATGATCTCATACCTTATCAAGGTCTCTTTGGGGTACTGATGTATGTACCTGATTTGCTGTAGATGACAAATGGGTGGCTTTCACAAGTGGGAGAACTAGTCCAGGAAAGTATTTTGGAGAGGGTACTTTTTGGGCCATCATACCTACCACCTGTATCATTTCTAGAGCTAGAATGCACTCACGCAATAATCCTACCACCTTTGTTAGCAGTAAGATGTTAATTGAATATATCAAGATGCCTAATGTGGCCAGTTCTATTCATCTACCCCTCCACCATTGCTAAAATGCCTCCAGATTAGACCAATGTGCCGTCTCCCTATTCTTGAATTATCCCAAGAAGTGATCAGCTGAGCTAGGATAATCTCCCCAATCAGAGTGACTGCTGAGTCTCCAGCTTTTATAAGCTGATAAACCTGAAAAATCTGACCAATCTAGATTTGATGCAACGACTTCAGCAACTGAACCTGTTTCAATAACACCAGCATCCCTACCACCATTACAAGAATCTTCAGAAATAAAAGATTTTATTCCGTTTTCTAGGAGTTGTAATCACAAAAGATGATCCTCTGCCTGAAGATCCGAGAGTTGTTCTACTTCCATCTCATGCAGAAATTTAAAAATGTGACGTGAGCAGATGTGATCTAGAACAGTGGTTCCCAACCTTTTGACTTCCATGGACCCCCACTTTATCATTACTGGAACCCAGGGACCTCTACTGAATGATTATTGGAATCTGGGGACCCCCCACTAAGTCACTACTGAAAGCTGGGGACCTAAAATGTTAATATTACTTAATTTTCTAAGCAGTCGCGGACCCCCTGAGGAGGCTTGCGGACCCCCAAGTGTCCCTGGACCACAAGCTGGGAACCACTGATCTAGAAGCATGATCACATGTTGCTGGAATATTATATTATATTATATATATAATGGCTATATAAATATGTATATATATATATATATATATATATATATACACATATATATACATATATATTTATATAGTATACTGATGGGAACCCAGAACTGGCTTTCCACCAGCCTTTTCATGGCGGGTAACCCGCCATGAAAAGGCTGGCGGGAACCGGACTTGTGATCAGCACAGCGGCGCTGAACTCAGAGCCACCGTAGCTGTTCACAACTCCAACCACTGCCCCCCCTTTTCAGGATCCATGATCTGGTAGTGGTGGCGGTCCCCTGGTGGCCCAATCACCAGGGTTGTAGTCTGGTGGTCGGACTGCCAGGAGTGCGGTGGTCTGATCGCCACCGCGGATTTGGCAGTCCTCAAACCACCAAACTCGTAATTAGGCCCATAGTTAATAGTCTATGTTTATATTGGGGGTTGTATGAGGACAGACAACCTCTAATTGATTCATTTATGAGCAATCCAGAATGGAATTTCGACTTCTCAGTCGGCACTTCTCCATTCCTGCATTTATAGTTTGTGTCGGGGTCCATGTGTGAGTAGTCGATAACCAGCATTAGTTCCAGCAGTTTGTAATATGTACTGTTTCAGTTATATCTATGCGGCTATGAATTCTTGCAACAATTGCCATAATTAATTTTTCTTCAAATTTTATATACCTGGGCATTGTGTGAATCCTGCTAACACTGCCATGTAGGTCCTCGAAAGCCTAATGGATCCATACTCACTGACCCCATTACGTGTGGTAATTTCTCATTAAGTCATAATGCATGTTCTTGATAACCTACAGTGATCTCCTGCTTATCATATGTTATGTATTGTGCAAAGCAATCCTTTGGTTTAAATGTGACAAAATACCTATTAGCAGTCTGATTTGATGCAAACCATACTGAGGAGTGAAATATTTCAGAAGGATAAGCTAGACTCGCTGTGACTACTAAAATGAGTTCACTCTCAGTAGCAGGAAACCCTCATGCTATTAAGCGGTTAGATACTGGACTCCTAACATTTACCACTGTTTGTACAGTTTCGTCCACCATTTTCTCAACTAATTCAGATTTCAATTCAAAGAGTAATGAAATTACAGGGAAATAGTTTTACTAGTTACCTACTTACCAAACCCTCCAGCAGAAGCGGGAGTTGCTATCGGAACTGAAATAAGAAACCAACATTACAACAACGCCTCTGTACTAGTATTAAATGGCAAGGGCCTGTGTGTGGCCATAAAGGTACTCAGATAACCAGGTCATTGGTTGCCCCTCTTTTACAAGCGTTATCTGAACTCTGGCCAATAGACCATTTGTGGCTCTTTGGAAAGTGCAGGTATAGATCCACCTACCTATTCTAAGCTGAGGGGATAGACAAGTCATGACCCACATATCGCACGGAAGTTATTGCATAGTGGGCACCTAACAATGCAAGAGAGTTTCAGGCATGTTTATTTA
This sequence comes from Pleurodeles waltl, assembly GCF_031143425.1. Lineage (NCBI taxonomy): Eukaryota > Metazoa > Chordata > Amphibia > Caudata > Salamandridae > Pleurodeles > Pleurodeles waltl. The sequence goes on from NC_090436.1 coordinate 731,515,653, forward strand.
TTGTTGTTGTGGGTTCTGGAAACTTTTCATCTCTAGTGGGCACATGCAAGAAATTCACACAGTTATTTTTAAATGATTTATTTAAAGTTAGTCTTAGTGCAGAATAAATTAAACAAAATGACCGGTGAAATAATTAAAATTGTAGCCAGAGCATGAGAAAAACATGTAAAATTATGAAAACGGGCACATTTGACGTATTTGAAAAATCCCTACATGCTTCATTCTAAGGTATTGCCATAATGAGAGTTAGAGGTTTAACGGGATCAACAGACATTTGTCCGTATTTCATTTATGTTTTTTCAGTTTGAAGCTCTGTCTGCAAGACAACGATGAGTTAGGACTCTATATAAAGATATGATATAAAATAAACATCCCGGATGGCCGTGCATGGCTTGACTCGGAGCTCAATGCTTGCTGTATGCAATTATATACTTTGTAAGCTGTTAAGAGAAAAATAAACCTTGTCATACTGATGTGAGATGAAAGAAATAGTGTGAGAATTCCATCTCACACTCTTTTGAAAACATAAAACCATTCTTATTACTCGTAAGCACCATCTAATCAAATGAATACATATACACACATCAACTAGAAGTATACAATCAAAACACAAGTTTAATGTACTGCATCTAATGCACATTTGTAGTACAATAATGAAAATAAATGCATTAGCGACTGCAAATGAAAAGAAACATTTCTTGCCTAAGCAAATGCAGCCAATTTGAGACCACTGCGAAGGCTACACTTTCATTGGTTGTACTAGCTAAATGACTCTGAAGACAATTTTTGAGGGAACTGGAAACTTGTTGGTAAGCTTCTGATGTCTTCCATTGGTCACTTCCAACTCTGGCATCCTTCAGTGCAGCAGCATCAAGGGTATCTCTCGAATGAAGGGACACCTTGGATGTGACGCCACATGACTGTGTGTAGGCTATACTAAGGTTGTATATGTGCAGCATGTTGACCTCTGCAAGACCACTGAAGAGCCACTGCCTAGTCACTCAGGGAATACTTTCAGGCATGGATAAAGCCCAGCGAAGACTGTGTCGGGATACTGGTGTGGAGAGGAGATCGTCCCTGGCCGACTGCTGTTACAGATTGTCAAGAATGCTCATTGTCCTTTGGTAAGATGCAGATCTTCTGATTCCAGTCAGGATGTAAGATACTCTGCTGGTAGTAGCAGTGATGCACTTGTAAAGAAACTGGTAAAATAGTGTTAGCTCTCTTGAGTGACATGGATGCCTGATAGACATTAGTTGACACTGACAAAATCAGTCTGCTGTGAGACATCCAGGAAGGTTGTGTTGTGAGAAATAACATTATAATGGCTGTCGGCCATGGTTTCGTACAAGTACTTTCATGTTGCCATGAGGGTTTGTTTGATGGGAACCAGATGGACTTTATATCCCAGTGGGTCTGTGAGTCGCTGATGCTAAACGTCTTCTGCCTGTACAAGGCATGGTAATTTTTTGCATGGATGCCATGGTGTGCAAAGCCGCCAGTGATGGTGTCTGGATTGTTGCAGTGGGAAGCCAGTGTGGAGACTATATATCAGCGGCCTGCTTGTCAAGGATGAACGTTTGTAGTCACAATCAGTGGTATGAGTCAGTTATGGTAGTAATCTTCTGGTGTGATCAAACCTGGTCAGAGGCCATGGCAAGATTCTTCTCTTCTGCACAAAAGTGTCCTTTAGGTTTACTAGTGTGACCAAAGAGTCTTCTTCTTGGTGCTCGGTTGTGCACCTTCTTCAGAGTAGGCTAATGGGGCATCTGAGTAGTACAGTGTCATTTTTGCAATAATGAATGGTGCATCCTCATGCAGTGCTTCACTTCTCTTACCTTTTACAGGTGGTATGGCATCATAACACTTGCCTTCATTTTTCAGTGAGTTTAGGATGGGTGGGTAGATGGGTGGTGCCGCTCCAGGAAGCAAAATTCTGGGGCAAATGCTGCTTATTTAACATATGCAGGTGGGAGTATGGCTTCATCATCACAGTATGTTCTTTATTCAAATGGGAAGGATGTCTGAGTTGTGGAAGGTTCACAATGCCAGCACTTGAAACTACCACCCATCGACAAACTGAGAGCTGGTTGGCAGATGTAGAGCGGGGTGAGAGTTTGGCCTTCTCATTGTGGCACCCCTTAAACTTTCCATCTGTTCCGGTCAGAATTTAATTGGGATTCCAATGTTAACGCCATTTCTCCCACTTTCAGTCAAATAAGATCTGTAATCAACTCCAGGAGCTGAAGTTACTTTATTGTGGAAAAATTAATGTCAGTGAAGAGAGACAAAACACTGTATAAGCATCTTGGCCCGCTCAACTTGGAAGCATGGACTGGTGAAAAGTGTGCACCCTCGTAAGGACTGCAATGGACATAGTAGTATTCCCCGTAAACCTATAAGACTAAGGGGGTTATTCTAACTTTGGAGGAGGTGTTAATCCGTCCCAAAAGTGACGGAAAAGTGACGGATTTACCACCAGCCGTATTACGAGTCCATTATATCCTATGGAACTCGTAATACGGCTGGTGGTATATCCGTCACTTTACCGTCACTTTTGGGACGGATTAACACTCCTCCAAAGTTAGAATAACCCCCTAAGTACCAATAATCTAAATATACATGTGCACAACTAGTAGCAATGTCTTAGGAGGATTAGTAGGATGACATGGTAGGTATGGAAGCAGAGAGGCCCTTCCTAGCCCCTAGATGGTTAGCATGGAACTAAATATGAAGGTCTGCCTCTAACAGAAGAGACGGCAACTGCTAGGATAACTTAGAGTGTTTGAAGTTGGAGCAAGAATTCTTGAATGGCATGTGGACTCTGGGGAAGGAAGAGTTAACCCAAGCCCCCTAACTACCCAAGGGAACTAAAGGTAAGGAAAACAAAAAAGTTGCAGGGAACTAAATTGTGTGATCTACACAATCGTAATAGAGAGCCCACTAACCGCTGTTACCAAGCATTGTGTGATACTGTGGTTGGTGCTTAAATCTGCCCAGTTCTTACTGAACCAGAAGTGTCTGGAACCCTTTCGCTCTTTCCCAAATATTTTGGCTACTCTAGAATGTTATGAGTTGCTTCGCTTTGCCCATCAGTGCTGATCTGTGTATTCCTGTGACTCCACCCACCATTGAGCCATCTAACACAGCATTTAAGATCAGGCCTCAGCAAGTGTATACTGGGGAATCTGAGAAATGCTTTTGCATCTGTGTTACACCAGCCGCAATCACTGGAGGCCACAAACTCTACAATTCCTAGAAGTTGCTCATCCCAGGATGGATTCCTTGTTCCAAAAAAGACTGGCAGCCCTATGGCAGTGGGGTGCGGTCATGGTATGTCTAGTTGATGGGACTCAGGGTAAGTTGTAGTGGTGGCCTGTAGCACTGAATCACATCCAAATCCAAATTGATTTGTAGATCGTGGCTAATTACCCGTGAGGGTATCCCGGCACTGAGAGTTCTGCTGCTGGGGCTCATTCAAATAACTATGGGGGTCATTACGACCCTGGCGGTCAGAGACCGCCAGGGGTAATGTGGCGTCCGTACCGCCAACATGCTGGCGGTACGGAGACCCGTATTACGACCGCGGCGGTAGCGCTGCGGTCGCACCGCCGGGGCCGGCGGTTTCCCGCCGTTTTAGCCCCGGCGGTGATAATCCGCCAGGGCAGCGCTGCAAGCAGCGCTGCCCTGGGGATTATGACCCCCCTACCGCCAGCCTGTTTCTGGCAGTTTGCACCGCCAGGAAGAGGCTGGCGGTAAGGGGTGTCCAGGGGCCCCCTAACAGGGCCCCGGCCATCTTTTCACTGTCTGCATAGCAGACAGTGAAAAGCGCGATGGGTGCTACTGCACCCGTCGCACAGCCGCAACACCGCAGGCTCCATTAGGAGCCGGCTCCTATGTTGCGGCCTCATCCCCGCTGGGCCGGCGGGCGTAAACTTGGGTTGCGCCCGCCGGCCCAGCGTCGATGTCGTAATGGGGTCCGCAGGAGTGCGGCCGCATTGGTGGCCGCACGGCGGTTGCCAAGCTTGTAATGACCCCCTATGTCTTGAGTCTTTTTCTGATTTTGGGCAGGGATGGCTAAGTCAGTAGGTGGAGTGTGGTCGTTCCAGGACTTCACAGCACGGTGGTAGGAGCGTCCTTCACCATTGCTGTGGTCAATGCACGGGGGTGTGGGTGAGGAAAAGGGAGGAGGAGCACAGGTGTCTGGAAGGAAGGTGGAAATTCAGGTGGTGGTTAATGTACACTGGTCATAGGTTGTGGAGGGCTTTGAAGGCATCGATCAGCATCTTGAAATGGCATCTAGTCTGAATGGGGAGCAAGTGGAGCTTCCTGAGGTGAGGGGGGATGTGAGTCCACTTAGGGAGGTCAAGGATGAATCTGGCTGCTGAATTCTGTATCGTCTGCAGTCTCTTTAGGAGACGCACGGTGATACCTGCATAGAGTGTGTTGCCGTAGTCTAGTTGGCAGGTGACCAGGGCTTCAGTGATGGTGCGTCTAGTGTTGATGGGGAGCCACTTCAAGATCTTGCAGAGCATGCGGAGGGTGAGGAAGCAGGAGGATGATACTGCGTTGATCTGTTGATCTATGGTGAGATTACTGCCCAGGATGATGCCAAGGTTTCGGGCATGGCGGGTTGGTGTTGGTGAGGGTCCTAGTTCAGAGGGTCACCAGGCATCCTTCCATCAGCACTTCCATCTTGTCTGTGTTATAGGCAGTTGGTTCTAATCCTGCCGGTGATGTTCATCATGCACTTGCGGAAGTTAGTCAGCGTGGTGCAGGGTGTTCTGATAGTGAGAGGATGAGCTGGGTATTGTCGACATAGGACATGATGCTTAGTCCATGCAATCTTACGATGTTGGCCAAGAGAGCCATATAGGTGAATATCATCACATGATGATCTGGTTCTCTTGACAGCATTAAATGGGTGCAGACTGAAAAAACGTACCTCTGTTCTTCTAAGGATAAAGCAAAGTATTCTTTGCACCCATATAAGGAGCTGACCGCCAATCACTGTTGCTAGGACGAACATATGCAAGAACTGTTAGAGTGCAGAGTGTGTCTTGCTACTTCATCTTCCTTTGAGCTTGTTCACACACTGGAGGAGACAGATGCAGTTTGAAAGTGAGCATCCCAGGGCTCTCTCTTCAGCTCTCCAATTCAGCTTGATTCTTCTCCTGAAGTGAGCACGTGGTAGGGTAACTTGCACTGTCAGAATCCCTTTCAGAGGGCCATGGAGCAAGCAAAGGTTACTGGGCCCAACCGTGGGGCTGCTTTTTGCACCTTAGGTGCATGTTGATATTACCGAAGGGGCCGCAGATGCTTGAGCCCCTTCTAAACTACAGATTGTGTCAGCACTAAATGTGTGCTGACTCAATCCCAAGGGTTCTTTCCCTTATCTGAGTGCAAGTGAGAGAATCTGTTACCTTTGTTTACACAATGCATTACAAACAAGAGAGCAGGGGCGAAGAGACCGTCAGGAGTCACACTGACTGTCTACCCTTTAAAGGCGGTGTGTAGTAAGTGCACCCCAACCCCTGAGGACACCCTTGAAAGGGACTAAAGAGGGTCCCAGGGACCCCACTGGCATTCTCTTGCAGGTGCATTCTGTCACTCAATGTACCTGCCTTCAGAAGAATCTTTGTCCAAATTGAAATGCAGACCTCATTGCACCTGCAATGAAAGGCAGACCAGCGCTTCAAATTGCTGGTCCACCATACACTAATGTGCTTTTCACAGTTCAGACACTACTTTATGCCATAGTCTCCAGAGAACACATCTTTGCAGCAACCTCCTCCATATGGTTGCCCATATACTAACACACCCACCCATCCATGACAGGTGTAAATAATAAGGTACTCCTACAAATAAATAGGGGTGCACTTACTTTCACTCCACTTACCTCCAGGACTCTAGTCTCTTTGCCTTCTTAGGCTTCAGTGCAGGACTAAAACTTTAGTGGTGATGAGGCAGTGAGGCCTGATCCAGCCTGTGGCAGTACAGTTCCTCCTGTGTCTGTTAGTGGGGGAAAGAAGAAATGCAGGGCAGCCAAGTCTATCACCCATGCAGCTTTCCTGGCCCCTGGACCCAGAAGCAGCAGGTTGCAGGGGCTCTGATGTTCCAGTACACCACTTGGGTACTGCCACAGGCTCTCCCCAGTGGCTATCCATTGAAGGTGCTGCCATGTAGACAGACAGCCATCCATGCTACCTGCAATGCTGACTTTACCTGAGGAAGCGGGGGCCGCAGCCTCACCCCAAGCTGACCACTCACTCACACTGCTGTCAGAGACAGGAACACCAATGCGCAGGTGGCAGAATGACTGAGGAAGCTTATAAGTCATAGGGAAAAAAAACGGTGAGAGGTCGTGGACCTTCAGCATAAGGAGATGAAAGCCTGCAGAGAAGATACACAACAGTCTTCCTGCACTTGCTGGGTGCCATCGGGCCAGGTAAGGTTGTTCGAGACTGACAGGCTTGGTGGGGACTCACACAAATGTAGCACATGGTGCTGCTGAAGTTGACTCTTAAGGCCAAACCTAGACTTTTCTGCATGGAAATTAGCATGGGCCACATCTGAAAGTTGCCGCCCGTCTCAAATGGGGAAAAACAGCCTTGCTAGAAAAAGATGGATGAGTTCAAAAATATTGCCCAGGGCGCAGCTAGCTCACCAAACTTAAAAGGCTGTGGATATTCTTTAAACACTATTTTTTTATAAGAGCAAGTATTTGACTGGACAATTACCTTATTGCAGGTACTGTTTGTACTTAGAATTTTGCGTTTGTGTATGCCTCATACCTACCCTTCCCCTTGAAGGGCCTTGGATTGCTTTGCCCGGGCTTCCACTGAAATTCAAGTGCTAAAAGGGGTGATATTTGGCCCAGTTACTCATGATCCATAATAAGTCGGACCCTGGGACAGCAGGAGTGAAAGGCCAAATCAGCTACACACACCTATTGTGCAGCCTGGCAAAATGATGTAAAACTGCTTGTATTTGTGGGGAACCAGGCATGATCCTTTTGTTTGTTTTGATATATTTTTTATTGATTTTCAGACTAATCAATATAGTAACACTAAGCAGTACATATGCAATCAATGCAGTTATTATAGATTATATGCACTTTTGAATTGAAAAATTCTACTAGCTGAAATGATAACATCCACGATTGATGATTTTCAATTCTGAGCTATAAAGTGCTTCTATGGAATCAAGGGCAGATCAATAATCTGCTGTTGGTACTTACAACTACTGGGGTGTGATATCATGCTCAGAAGGAATAGGGTAGGGTTTTTTGGCTAGGAAAATGCTAGTGAATGTGATGGAAATAGAGTTAATATGCTTCCAAAACCCCTCAGTGTCATGCAGCTCCAGAACATGTGAAGAAGATCTGCCTTGGACAAATAGGCATCTTGTACAGGTGTCCAGATAGGAGGGAAACACCCTGTTTAATCACTGAGAGGTCAGATATGTACAGTGAATATGACTGTGCTGGATGACCTTAAACTAGGCATTCCTACAGACTTTCACAAGGTAAGCTAATATTTGAGTCCACTTTTTGTCAGATATCATTGGTATGTAGCTTCAGCAGGTTGCGTGTGGTCTTACACCCCCTATTAAATGTATTTTTTCATAAATAGTGGGGTACAGGTGCTTTCAGTCGGGTTCTGTGATATGTTAGCCGGATTTAACCAGGAAGTTTTACATACACAGACAGACATGCACACACACTTCATCTTCATTTTTCAAGGCCTCAAAAATATTGGATAATTAAAAAAATTATTGTTTTCTCTCTTAGTATTCCTACTAATCGACTTTAGTCTCCCTTTCCACTGTCCCACTGGTTATGCAGCCTGCTAGTTGTATAATCAGGACCATTAGAATTATGAGATTGTGCGGCTGCGGCGATTTTCACATAACTATACATTTGTCATATGTGTCACATAATCGTCAGATTTTAACATAGAACATTTTGTTTCTAGCTCAAACGGTTCAAAGGTTACTAAAAAGCAGCAATACATGTTGTTGCACAGTGGAAGACCCTCTGCAAAGGTTGACTGGTCCTCTTTCTGTAGCCTATTGATATATTTATGTATTAAGCTGGTGCTAATAAAGAGCAACTAATGCCCAGATAGTGTTGGCAAGTTTCATAATGACAATATAATGAGGTAATAGTATCACAAAATGTGCTGCGTAATGCTGCATGATTTGCCTTTTCTTGCCTCATAATTTACTCAACCCTGCTACATGATTTGGCCCTCACCTGCTGCATAATTCCAGTGGCCCTTTGTATAATGTACTTAAACATTATATGCCAGCCTGATTGTCGTAAAATCTGAGGCTCACACTCTCCACACCCCGATCTCACTTTCCAAACTACGCCCCTGGATATCATACAGTGTAAATCATGTTGCCACATCAACCTTAGAGTTGTGTAATAGTCTTCCCATGGCTCTCTTGGTGTTATGCACAAAGTCTCCAATACCTGATGTTGTTGGAAGAGGTTTTTGTTGAGGTTTCCAAGTAGTTTTAAGTGTATTGATTATTATCATGAAATGCAAAAACTCTACTGGGTGAATGGGAAGGTCCTGATTTAGAGTTCTCCAGAGGAGGTTACTCTGTCACAAACGTGACGGATATCCTGTCTGCCGTATTAAGACTCCATTGAAGCCTATGGAAATCGTAATACAGTGGATGGGATATCCATCAGGTTTGTGACAGAGTAACTCATCCTCCAAATTCTAAATCAGGCCGTTAGTGCCAGATGTACGATCATTTGATTTTGTGAGTCTCTAATTGCGATTTTTTGTGACTCGCAATTAGAGACTAGCAAAATGAAATGTATTAGTGTGTCACAGACACATTTAGCAATTCCCAATGAGGTGGCAAATGAACTACCTCATCAATATTCATGAGGTAGGCCGCAATTTGCAACTTACTGGGAATGGCCAACACTCACAGGGACGGTGGCCTTCTGGGGACACCAGACCACCATACCTGTGGCTGCTTTTAAATAAAGCAGGCTTTTTTTTTAAATGCAGCCCGTTTTCATTGAAGGAAAACGGGTTGCATTTCAAAAAGAAAAATGAAAAGTTTTGTTTTCATTTTTTCAGAGTAGGAACTGGTCCGTGGGACCACTGCCTGCTCTGCAAAAATATTTTCGCTACCAGGACCACTTCCTGTTTGCGAATGGGTTAGCACCAATTTGAAATTGGTGTTAACTGTGATTGTTTTGCGCCCACATTCACAGCCACAAAACAATCATACATACCACTGCGACTTGCAATTAGGAAAGAAAGCCCTCGGGACATCCCTTCCTAATTGTGAGTCGCATCATACATGGGGCCCTTAGTGTCACAAATGTGCGGTAACCATTGTCTGTGAATAAACTGCCTATGGATGAGACTCCCAGCTCCCTCCAGGCTTGTACATCTGAAGAGGAAAATATTCACCTTGGCTTCCGTACCTGCCATACTGAGAATCTGGGTTACAACACACAATCTGGATAGTGATTTTACGAAGTGTTCTGTTCAAGCGTTACTTGCCACTACCAATCTATCCAGAGCTGGGGACAAAACCTCCAAAAATTGGGACCTATCATTAAGCAGTATCCAGAACGTCCCAGTCTCTGGCGGTACAGGGGTCGATAACAAACATGCCACACATTCTCCCATTGTCCACAAGGCACCAAAGTCTGTCAAGAGCCCGATAATGTCTCTTCCCAATCGATGGTAAATTATGTAAAAGGGAATCAAGGTCCCTAAAAAATGGGCAGTAATCTCATTGACATTGTTGAGAAAACACATATATAAAACATGGAAGGATGTTCATTTTAGAGATCGATATTCTGCCCATGATTGATAAAGGGAGTTGTTAACAGAACCCTTCTAATACCCTTGTATTGGACAATGAATTATGCAGATTGTCCTCAATCACATACACATGGGTGTGAACATTTCAAGACACTTAAAAAAGGCCAACTCCCTTTTTAGTGATAATAAGGGCATTCGGTCCAGATTCGTAAGGACAGAAGAGCTCCGGGGAAAAACACATGATATGGTGTTACTAATACGATATCCAGAGAGGGTATCAAACGTCTGTAGTATCTGTAGAGCTCCCAGTAAAAAGGCTGTCACGTCGCAAAGATAAAGAAGGATGTAATCCGCAGTTAATTAAATAGTATATATAGCACCCCCAATCTCTTAGGGGTCTACGTAAAGGCAGCAGTGAGGAATCCTATTGCCGAAGAAAAAAGAATGAGGGAGCGAGGACACCTTTATTGTGTGCCTCGTTCCACTGCAATTTGCTTAAACATATAATGCGCAGTTCTAACCCTAGCCAAGGGGTTAGTATAAAGTAGGTGCATTCATTTTATCAGTCAGGGGCATTTTCTCATTCTAGTCAGTACTGCAAACATGTAACCCCACTCAGGAGAAATAAAGGCTTTTGGCATGTCAATGGATACCACCACTGTGGTGCCCTCCTTGCAACCCGGGATCTGCTAGTATCCGAAATAGTCTCCTAATATTTAACGCGGTGCTCCTTTGGAGAATAAACCTAGATTGGTCAGGGTGGATCAAAATCTGCAGAGAGGGAAGCAGGTGATCTTACAGGACCTTACCAATAACTTATAATCAGTATTGGCTATCGATATTGGGTGGTAAGAGGACATGTTCAATGCCTCGAATTGTGTTTGAGCAGGGGTGCCCGAAGCGCCTCTCGAGCCATGGGGGAAACTCACCTCGCTCAAAGGCCGCTTTATACACGGCATGCAAGCAAAGTACCAACAAAGACCCAAATGCCCTATAAATCTCAGCAAGAAACTGTCTATACAATTACTTTGCTGAGGCAAACACCTTAATTGCTACGCGTAGTTCAGCCAATGTGATCAGCATATCAATGGAATGTGCTTGCTTATGAGAAAGGGAGATCAAAGGTAAGAAGGATAAAAACAAGTTACTTCCCAAGCAGAGGCACAGCCAAGTCACTTATAGATCCCTGTAGCTCTCATGTAGCGTGTGGTTAATCTTTACCTGAGTAATGACAATAGCCCCATCTAGGATATATCGTTTTGCAGGGAACATCAGCATAAACTTTAGGTATAAGACTCTCAAAGCCTGTTTTACCTCTCCGAACTGATTGCTGTTTCTAGAGGACGTCTGCCGTGTAGTCGGGGATTAGGAATACTGTCCTGTCGTGGACCTTGTATTGACAATTCCTTCGTGCAAGTCAAAGAATGGCATCCAGAGAGTTGAGAAGTTCAGCCACCACAAGTTGTTGTTTTTTTGAGGGGAGAGGGGGTGCTCCTAAGGGGCAGCCACTATGCTGATCTGCATGTTCAATAGAGAAAAAACGTAGATAGTATCTCCTAGGGCTCTCTGGATAACATCCAGTCCTTTACGAATCGAACCAGGAGGGGCCTCTATCTCCTATAGTTCTAAGGTTATTCCTTCTTGAACTACTCCCTGAGTCCTATGATCTGTGTTCCAAAAAACAGACTTGTTCCGTCATATCTATGACCAGTTATTAAAGAGCATCAAGGCAAATGTAATTTCTGTGTCTTCGACACTGTCAGATAATTTATGTTGGTCTGCATGTAGCAGCGATAAATCTGTAGCAACCATATCACTTTTAAGTTCAGGTGCTTAATGGCCATGAGGATAGTATCCAGCGTATTTTGTTTAACAAGATCTTCTGTCATGGAGGATGACAGCAGAAGCCAAACTGGAACCCAGGCCGGGGACTGCAGGAGCAGTCTTCATGTCCACAGTGCTGTGGAGCAAATTTGCTTTACTCATGGTGAGTCGGGATTGGGGCCAGATGAGAAGCAGACCCGGGAACAACACTGCAGCACAGAGACCCCATCACCCCCGCCCCCATGAAGCAAGAGGACTTACTAAAGGTCTGATCATCAGCCCATTACAAGTGGTGCTTATAGTCTTGTGTTTAAATCTCAACATTTGCTCAAGGTTTACAATTTATAACAACCATGTGGAAACCCATCGTGCCCTGAAATAAGTGCTGAATACGGGAAAGAAAGGAAGGCTCAACACCTCATGCTGTGTGTATTCCATGACCTGGAGTCTTCATGATCCAATCTGCTCTAGTCTTTCAGGAGTGGTTGGGTAATTGCTGTTTCCAACAGAAAGAATCCACCTTTACACCCCACTTAGAGCGTCAATCGAAATGCCACTACCAATAATGTCACCACAGGCGACAGTTGTGTAAGAGGTAAAGTCATGAAACCAACACACCCTCAGGGGCATACCCAGCTTCAGCAAACTCACCTTAAATCTTCTACACCCTATACCTCCCAAGGAAAGAGGTCTGAGACCTGAATTTGCATCAGAAGTTGTGTATGCACTTCAAAGGGAGCCCTGTAGCCTGTGCTTAGGGTGTGGTCCTGTCTCAGTAGGTCTCTGAGCCCTTCACTCTCCCAGACGGCGCCTTCTGGCATGAGCCGTGCCCCCCAGGGAAGCCAGAGTCTGCTAAGCTCACCTTCTGCTGCACAGGTTCACGTGGTGTGTCCCGGGTTTGCCATCTCGTTTTGCCTGCTGTTTCCATTGGTACTTAGCCCCTGCTGCGATCATGAACAAATATGAGCGCCAATCACTGTGGGATGGGTGGATCCTTGTCATCAGGCCTGCTTGCCATGCCACACTGAGACCCTCGCAGGCTGACTTCTCATCTGCTGAGCCCGCTCCCACTCTGACCTCTGAAACACAGCTGCTGCCCAATAACTTGCCTCCAATTGGGAAAAGTGTCTGGGGTCCCCCAGTATGAGGAAGATGTTGTTTTGGCTTATCACCCGGGCCAATTGAGCAGGATATTGATTGGCTGCCCTAGAGCGATCAGTGTTTGCTGCTGTTCAACCTTGTCATTTGGCCGTGCCACAGATGCATGATTTTTCTATGTAAAAGGAAAGTCTGCTAGGACTTAATATGTCACGACACCAATCAGTGACCAGACATAATGCCTGTAGAAGTGGTTCAAAATGGTGTCAGTACATCAATGGGTCAGATAACTATGGAGGTCTGTTACTGTGCGCATATACGCTTGCACCTTTAAAGGTGCGTATATTCCTTGTTGTCAGGGGTGTAGCTTGGTCAGGAAGATTGAGGGGGTGTGAGCTTCACATTTTCCAACCATCAGGCTGGCATATGATGTTTAAATACATTATACTACAAGCAGCGTGCAGGGGAGAGGCTAAGGTGCAGTGGAAAGAGAGTGGAATGCGGATTGGTAGGGATACTTTGTGAGGGAAAACACAATATTTTGCAAAATGATCAATATTTTAGACAACTTTAAAAACGGAGAGGGATAGAGTCTGTGTGTTTCAGTATGAATGTGTGTAAAAATTCCTGGCAAAATCTGGCACACCTCTCACCATACCTGACTGAAAGAATCTGTACCCAACTATTTATCATAAAATTCATCTAATAGGGGGTGTAGCACCCCCCACCCCCCCACCAAAGCTACTCCCCTGCTTGTTGCATATGTCAGTATGCAAATCTGTGTCTCATTTACTTTCCATATGCGTGCCAACAACTTGGTATGGCAGCGGTGTAGTCCCAATGGGACTTTGGGATTCCCTGCTGGATCCGTCTCTTCTTTTCCATTTAAATCATAAGCACTTAAGTGTTAGAGTAAAAACATTTAATAAGAACAACAGTCACGGACTACATTTGAAGGTTTACTCAAAGAATTTGCAATTACAGAGATGCATAAGCTTGGCCATTTATCAATAAGTAAAGTAAGCGTACAAATCAGAAGGAATACAAATAACTCAGTAAAGTTCTACTGAAAATACAGCATAGATTTGTCTTTTATAAAAGGGGAAATGTGGTCTGTCAACACAGAGAACTGCATCCTATTATAGGATTTTAGACAAAGATCTTCATACATTTACTACACAAATACATGGTTCACAAGGTTTGCACCAATGTGGAACAAGCAAGAAGAAACATTTTACTACAGAATTCACTTTAAGATTCTCTCACCATTCTACCACATTAGACTCAGACATTCCCAGAATCTATTCAGGTGACATCACTTGTTATATAGTATGTTATACAGTCTGAAACAGCTAGGTTGTCCTTGATTAGGTACATCTTGTTCAGTGCGACTGGGAAAGTATTCAGTCTTTTCATTGCAAAGTATGCAGTTTTTTACTACAGCAAAAACAATAACAGCGAAAAACGATCATGTGATATGCTACGTCACACCCAAAATGGAAGAAAGCACAAAGTTGTCCAAAGTTAACATAACCTTGGTTTCTCATGTGTTAAACACTACAACATAGGGAAAACATACCCTACATATACGGGGGACGTACTGTGCACTTGCAGATCAGGGGAAAGTTACTAGTCAAGTTAATAGTCAAGAACATGGTGAGCTCAAGGAAGAGATCCATTCAGGTGCTCACGTTCATGACTGATGAATTTAGTTTTGTGAGACGAACAAACAAGTTACTGCCTGTAACTGCCTGTAACTGCTTTGTGGTACAGTGAAAATTAGGCTTTTTAGTTACAACTTAGTGGGTATTTTATTTCACTTGGGTTCTGGTGCTATATTGTGGATTTTTGCCTTGAAACTTAATACAAGTAGAACCACGGTGAGATGCCTGCAGATGAGATGCGTAGCGACTGTTCTCTTGACTTGTTTCCTATTTCAACCACATAAAAGTCAAACAGGCACAAAATACAGTACACTTAAACTGTGGAAAAACGTTTCTGCTGAACTTGCCTTGCTTCTTGTTATATTTTTGCCAGACTTCACTCTTGGTCTCTTCCTGTAGTTGACCAGACTCTCTGTAGTTGAACTAAAAAGGAACCTTCGTAATAGGATCCAGCTCCCGGCTCATCAGGCCAACTTGCCACCTTTTAGCCTGTTTGGTGCAATAAACGTGAACATAAATGTGTAAATAAAGTTTTCCTGTCAAATATATCAGTGTGTTAAGTTTGAGCAGTTACTTGAATATTAACACGAGACACTGCCAATAAAAGACTGATTGAGTGAAAAGGTTAGCATCTAAGAACAGCTTACGCACTAATGCCCTACCTATCCTCACTGAATCACATAAAACTGCTGAGCCTCCAAAGACGTGTATGACTTCTAGCACCAAGCTCGACGTTTACCAATGATCTCACTTACACCAAATGCATATTACTCAAAAGACTGCAAGATAAGCTTCTAGCTACCTAACAAAATAATGTTGACAAAGGGTAGGTCGCTCCCCCTGCCGCTGCAGCTCCTCCAAGTTCCCGAGTTCCTGTGTTCCTGAGACCCACCTAACTGTAAGTACCCCCCTCCTCCCAGCCCCTCGCCCTGCCCCGCGCCACTCACCTTCTCTCCTGCTCCTGCTTCTTTTCCTCCTCTCTGTCTCTTCCTCCTCGCTCCCCCTCTGCAATCTTCTTCTGTGTTCTTCTGTTCTTCTCTTCTGTTCTTCTGTTCTTCCCTTCTGTTCTTCTGTGTTCTTCCGGTCTTCTGTGTTCTTCTTCTCTGTTCTTCTCGGTGCTTCTGTGTTCTTCTTCTCTGTTCTTCTCTGTTCTTCTCTGTTCTTCTCTGTTCTTCTGTTCTTCTGTTCTTCTGTTCTTCTGTCTTCTGCTCTTCCGGTCTTCTGTTCTTCTGTCTTCTGTTCTTCTGTCTTCTGTCTTCGGCTCTTCTACCTCCTCCGTCTTCTTCCCCCGAGCCTGCCCTCCTGCTCCTTCCTCATCCCCCTCCCTCACTCGCCTCCCCCTCTCTCACCCCTAGCTAACCCGTTCGCTATCTACCTCCCTCACTCCTCCTATCTTCCTATCTCTCTAGCTCCCTATCTCACTATCTAACTCCCCCACTCTCCACCTCCTCCTACCTACCTATCTGTCTATCTATCTATTTCCCTATCTATCGACTTCTCTATCTATTTTCTCTATCTATTTCTCTATCTCTCCCCCCCTCCCGCCACCCCCTCTACTACCTATCTCCCTATCCTCTCACTCTACCTCTCTCCATCACCCACCTCTACAACCCCCCCTCCCCTATCTTCACAACCCTACTCCTATCTCTCTCCCTAATCTCCAAACCTCCTAACACTCACCCTCCTCCACCCTAAACCCCCTCCCCCAGCTCCTCTCACTCTACCTGTCCCCCCCCCCTCCCTCGCGCTTTCCCGCCGCGACCTCCTGCACGCCCCCGCCCCCCAGATCCCATTCGCCCCCAGCTGACCCCTCCCCCCCCCTCCTACCTCTTATGGCGGCCGCTGCGCGACAGTGGTAGCGACCCTTGACCCAAGGGTAGGTCGCTCCCCCTGCCGCTGCAGCTCCTCCAAGTTCCCGAGTTCCTGTGTTCCTGAGACCCACCTAACTGTAAGTACCCCCCTCCTCCCAGCCCCTCGCCCTGCCCCGCGCCACTCACCTTCTCTCCTGCTCCTGCTTCTTTTCCTCCTCTCTGTCTCTTCCTCCTCGCTCCCCCTCTGCAATCTTCTTCTGTGTTCTTCTGTTCTTCTCTTCTGTTCTTCTGTTCTTCCCTTCTGTTCTTCTGTGTTCTTCCGGTCTTCTGTGTTCTTCTTCTCTGTTCTTCTCGGTGCTTCTGTGTTCTTCTTCTCGGTTCTTCTCTGTTCTTCTCTGTTCTTCTCTGTTCTTCTCTGTTCTTCTGTTCTTCTGTCTTCTGTTCTTCTGTCTTCTGTCTTCTGTCTTCGGCTCTTCTACCTCCTCCGTCTTCTTCCCCCGAGCCTGCCCTCCTGCTCCTTCCTCATCCCCCTCCCTCACTCGCCTCCCCCTCTCTCACCCCTAGCTAACCCGTTCGCTATCTACCTCCCTCACTCCTCCTATCTTCCTATCTCTCTAGCTCCCTATCTCACTATCTAACTCCCCCACTCTCCACCTCCTCCTACCTACCTATCTGTCTATCTATCTATTTCCCTATCTATCGACTTCTCTATCTATTTTCTCTATCTATTTCTCTATCTCTCCCCCCCTCCCACCACCCCCTCTACTACCTATCTCCCTATCCTCTCACTCTACCTCTCTCCCTCACCCACCTCTACAACCCCCCCTCCCCTATCTTCACAACCCTACTCCTATCTCTCTCCCTAATCTCCAAACCTCCTAACACTCACCCTCCTCCACCCTAAACCCCCTCCCCCAGCTCCTCTCACTCTACCTGTCCCCCCCCCTCCCTCGCGCTTTCCCGCCGCGACCTCCTGCACGCCCCCGCCCCCCAGCTCCCATTCGCCCCCAGCTGACCCCTCCCCCCCCTCCTACCTCTTATGGCGGCCCCTGCGCGACAGTGTTAGCGACCCTTGACCCAAGGGTAGGTCGCTCCCCCTGCCGCTGCAGCTCCTCCAAGTTCCCGAGTTCCTGTGTTCCTGAGACCCACCTAACTGTAAGTACCCCCCTCCTCCCAGCCCCTCGCCCTGCCCCGCGCCACTCACCTTCTCTCCTGCTCCTGCTTCTTTTCCTCCTCTCTGTCTCTTCCTCCTCGCTCCCCCTCTGCAATCTTCTTCTGTGTTCTTCTGTTCTTCTCTTCTGTTCTTCTGTTCTTCCCTTCTGTTCTTCTGTGTTCTTCCGGTCTTCTGTGTTCTTCTTCTCTGTTCTTCTCGGTGCTTCTGTGTTCTTCTTCTCGGTTCTTCTCTGTTCTTCTCTGTTCTTCTCTGTTCTTCTCTGTTCTTCTCTGTTCTTCTGTTCTTCTGTCTTCTGGTCTTCTGCTCTTCCGGTCTTCTGTTCTTCTGTCTTCTGTTCTTCTGTCTTCTGTCTTCTGTCTTCGGCTCTTCTACCTCCTCCGTCTTCTTCCCCCGAGCCTGCCCTCCTGCTCCTTCCTCATCCCCCTCCCTCACTCGCCTCCCCCTCTCTCACCCCTAGCTAACCCGTTCGCTATCTACCTCCCTCACTCCTCCTATCTTCCTATCTCTCTAGCTCCCTATCTCACTATCTAACTCCCCCACTCTCCACCTCCTCCTACCTACCTATCTGTCTATCTATCTATTTCCCTATCTATCGACTTCTCTATCTATTTTCTCTATCTATTTCTCTATCTCTCCCCCCCTCCCGCCACCCCCTCTACTACCTATCTCCCTATCCTCTCACTCTACCTCTCTCCCTCACCCACCTCTACAACCCCCCCTCCCCTATCTTCACAACCCTACTCCTATCTCTCTCCCTAATCTCCAAACCTCCTAACACTCACCCTCCTCCACCCTAAACCCCCTCCCCCAGCTCCTCTCACTCTACCTGTCCCCCCCCTCCCTCGCGCTTTCCCGCCGCGACCTCCTGCACGCCCCCGCCCCCCAGCTCCCATTCGCCCCCAGCTGACCCCTCCCCCCCTCCTACCTCTTATGGCGGCCGCTGCGCGACTGCGCAGCGGGCGCAGCGGGCACGCCGCTGGCGCGCCAGAGGCAAGCCCGTCTGCGCCCGTCTGCGCCTGGCCCGCGCCCAGCGCCACGACCCCTGGTCCCCAGCTCCCCCAAGCCCCGCTGATCCGCTACGACCCCACCACCCTCCACGCCCTCAACCCAGGGCGCTCCAAAACCTGCTTCCTAGCTCACCCCAAACGCACCCATGGACCCTTCGCCTGCAACTCCTGCAAACGCATCTTCCACCACGCAACTACCACGACCACAAGCCCACGCGCCATCAACCACCTCAAGTGCATCCTGATCAACGCTCGTTCCGTCCACAAGCACGCCGTTGAACTTTGGGACCTCCTGGACTCCACAGCCCCGGACGTCGCCTTCATCACGGAGACATGGATGAACGCCTCCTCTGCTCCAGACATCGCTACCCGCCATCCCCGAAGGCTACAAGATCTCCAGAAAAGACCGCACCAACCAAGTAGGAGGAGGTGTCGCCATCATCTTCAAAGACTCCATCAGCGTCACCACCTCCACCGAAGACCCCCCCCTCGCCGCTGAACACCTGCATTTTCAGATTCGCACCGACCCAAGGACCACCCTCAGAGGATCCCTCGTCTACCGTCCTCCCGGACCTCGCGCCTCTTTCAGCGACGCCATCGCCGACTTCATCTCCCCGCACGCCCTCGCCTCACCGGACTACATCCTCCTAGGCGACCTCAACTTCCATCTGGAACAAAACAACGACCCCAACACCACCACCCTGCTCGACAACCTCGCCAACCTCGGCCTCAAACAACTGGTGAACACCGCCACCCACATCGCCGGACACACGCTCGACCCTATCTTCTCCGCCAGCAAACACGTCTTCTTCAGCCACACCTCTGCCCTACACTGGACCGACCACAGCTGCGTCCACTTCACATTCCGACGCGAGACCTCCCACCTCCGCACTCAACCCACCCCTCGTCGACAGTGGAACAAGATCCCTGAAGAGCAACTCTTCTCCGCTCTCGCCGCCAACCAACCCACCCTCACCACCGACCCCAACGACGCAGCTCTCAACCTCACAAACTGGATCTCCAACTGCGCTGACAACCTTGCTCCCCTCAAACGCACGCATCGACAGACCAACACCAAAAAACCTCTCTGGTTCTCTGACACCCTCAAAGAATCAAAGAAAACTTGTCGTGCCCTTGAGAAGGCCTGGCGCAAGGACCACACCGCGGACAACATGACCGCCCTCAAGAACGCTACACGCGAACACCACCACCTGATCCGCACTGCCAAAAGGAACTTTTTCACCGACAGACTAGACAAAAACAGCCACAACAGCAGAGAACTCTTCAGCATCGTCAAAGAGTTCTCCAACCCCAGCGCCAGCGCCAACGCCGTCACGCCCTCACAGGATTTGTGCGAATCCCTCGCCACTTTCTTCCATCGCAAGATCAGTGACCTCCACGACAGCTTCGGACACCAGACCCAACCATACACCACTGAACCCGCTTCCCCGGACATCACCCTCAACAACTGGACCCACATCAACACGGAAGAAACCAAATCCATCATGAACTCTATCCACTCCGGCGCCCCTTCGGACCCCTGCCCGCACTTCATCTTTAACAAAGCCGACGACATCATCGCCCCGCACCTCCAGACCGTCATCAACTCTTCTTTTTCTTCTGCTACCTTCCCCGAATGCTGGAAGCACGCTGAAGTCAACGCCCTACTAAAGAAACCTACGGCTGACCCAAGCGACCTGAAAAACTTCCGCCCCATCTCTCTTCTACCTTTCCCAGCCAAGGTAATAGAAAAGACCGTCAACAAACAGCTGACCACCTTCCTGGAAGACAACAACCTGCTCGACCCTTCACAAACCGGATTCCGAACCAACCACAGCACGGAAACCGCCCTCATCTCAGTCACAGACGACATCAGAACCCTGATGGACAACGGTGAAACAGTCGCCCTCATTCTCCTCGACCTCTCGGCTGCCTTTGACACCGTCTGTCACCGCACCCTAATCACCCGCCTACGCTCCACCGGGATCCAAGGCCAGGCCCTGGACTGGATCGCCTCCTTCCTCGCTAACCGCTCCCAAAGAGTTTACCTCCCTCCGTTTCGCTCAGAACCCACCAAGATCATCTGCGGCGTACCTCAAGGCTCATCGCTCAGCCCGACACTCTTCAATGTCTACATGAGCCCCCTCGCCGACATCGTACGCAAGCACGACATCATCATCACCTCCTACGCCGACGACACCCAACTTGTACTCTCCCTCACCAAGGACCCCGCCAGCGCCAAGACCAACCTACAAGAGGGTATGAAGGACGTCGCAGATTGGATGAGGCTCAGCCGCCTAAAGCTGAACTCTGAAAAAACGGAAGTCCTCATCCTCGGCAACACCCCGTCCGCCTGGGACGACTCCTGGTGGCCCACGGCCCTCGGCACCGCACCGACCCCCGCAGACCACGCCCGCAACCTCGGCTTCATCTTGGACCCTCTTCTCACCATGACCAAGCAAGTCAACGCCGTGTCCTCCGCCTGCTTCCTCACTCTCCGCATGCTCCGCAAGATCTTCCGCTGGATCCCCGCCGACACCAGAAAAACCGTGACCCACGCCCTTGTCACGAGTCGCCTGGACTACGGCAACACCCTCTACGCCGGGACCACCGCCAAACTCCAAAACCGCCTGCAACGCATCCAAAACGCCTCGGCCCGCCTCATCCTCGACGTACCCCGCAACAGCCACATCTCCGCACACCTGAGACACCTGCATTGGCTCCCAGTCAGCAAAAGGATCACCTTCCGTCTTCTCACCCACGCACACAAAGCCCTCCACAACAAGGGACCGGAATACCTCAACAGACGCCTCAGCTTCTACGTCCCCACCCGCCCCCTCCGCTCCGCTAGGCCTAGCATTTGTTGCCGTCCCTCGTAACCCGCCGCTCCACGGCGGGTGGGAGATCTTTCTCCTTCCTGGCGGCCAAGACCTGGAACTCCCTCCCCACCAGCCTCAGGACCACCCAGGACCACTCCGCTTTCCGGAGACTCCTAAAGACTTGGCTGTTCGAGCAGCGATAACCCCCCCTTTCCCCCCTAGCGCCTTGAGACCCGCACGGGTGAGTAGCGCGCTTTATAAATGTTAATGATTTGATTTGATTTGATTTGACAAACTCTGTTTTCTTTGTAAAACACTGTGGCACCCCAAGAGGGGCAATCGTCCGTGTTATATATGAATCATCAATAAATACATAAACGAATAAATAGGTAGTAGGGAATGAGTGAGGCATAGGCTTTAAAGAGTGAATATAATACATTTCACCAGTTGAAATCTTGCCTTCTGACATTACTTGTTGCTGGTTACACCACTACACGAACATTGTAATTGTTTCCTACTAGTTAGACCTGACAGCCTTATGGTGGTCTTTTCCCAAACGTTTTGCCTACCTCCTCTATTCTTTTGACCTTGTTTTGGCTGGAATTAGGACTCTGCGCACTTTACCATTTCTAACCAGTGCTAAAGTGCTAGTGTTCTCTCCCCTAAACATAGTAACATTGGCTTATCCTACATTTTCATATTCAATTTACTTATTAGCCCCCGGTAATGTGTGGTCAGGGTCTGTAAATTAAATGCTACTTGTGGGCCTGCAGCACTGATTGTGCCACCTACCAAGTAGCACTTTAACAATGTCTGTGGCCTGGCACAGCAGAGCCTGTGTGGGTGGTTTTACACTGCCATGTCGACTGGGCAAAATAGACCTTTTGCCAGGCGCAAACCTTCCCTTTTTACACATATAAGTCACCCCTAAGGTAGGTCCTGGTCAACCCAGAGGGCAGGGTGCAATGCATTTAAAAGGTGAGACATCTACTTTCTTGTTTTACATGTCCTGGTAGTGAAACCTTTCCAAAGTTGTTTTTACTACTGCAAGGCCAATCTCACATCTAGGATAACACTGGGGTTACCTTACTACATCTTATAACTATAATTCACAATCTGGAAGAGATAAACATTTCGAGTTCGGTGTCTCTGGAATCACACTTTAAAATCATAACTTATGGTGAAGTCAGATTTTAAATTGCAATTCTGAAAATGTCACTTTTAGAAAGTTGGCAATTTCTTTTGCCATTTGGTGCCTGCTGCCTATCTCTGGTCAATTGTCTGGGGTGGGTGACAGCTAGGCTTTATGTATTCCCCCTAGATAGCACACACAATGAGAGCTTAGATGTGAATTGATGGGCTATTAATAGAGGATGGAAGGGAGGAACCTGGCACAGCCTCACTTCCACCTGACTAAGTTGTGTCCTGACCCCACATAAAGGGCTGCATGAACCCCTGTAGTGAGTCTGGAGCCAGGACAGGACCTCTGTGTACTTCAAAGGCCTATCTTTGAAGTCTCCCCCACTTCAAAGGCCCAACTGGGTATAAGTACTGGACCTCTGACAACACCACTTCAGTACACTTTGGGACCTGTGAGTACTCTGCCAGGATGGACTGCTGTGCTGCTGAAAGACTGCCACTCTGCTTCACTGCTGCCTTGCTGTGCTGTCCTGCTGCCTGCTGTTCCCCTGCCTTGGTGAGAAGGAATGGACCTACATCACTTGAACCCAGAGTGACTCCAATAGGCTAGCTGTCTGGCCCCCTGATCTGAGGTCTCAGGGACATAAGAGACTTGCAACCACCCTGCTGCTGCACTTGGACTCTGTCATCTGTGAGCCTGCCCTGTCAGGTGGTGTCACCCCAGTCCTGGACCCTGGGAAGTGGGCAGATGGTGCTTTCTCTGCAGAACCAACATATACTCTGCTGTGCGACACATCCCCGAGCTATCTCCTTGGCTGAGCTTTGCATCTTTGGCAGAACCGACGCATACCCGCTGTTGCATGGATTGGACCTGTCACAATCGATTCACCTCCTTGCAGCAACCCACATCTGGGTTTCATGCTGCGCCTTTGGAATTGGCACTGTGTGAAGCTTTTCCCAGCGCAGGCTCCTCGCATCTCACATTGACAGCAGCCCCGAAGGTGACACCAAAACTCTGCATCGCAGTGTCACCATTCATTGGAACCAAATCATCCCGTTGAGTGTGCAACATATTCTTGACACCGGCCTTCACATTGCAAGCCCCATCCACAGGATCCTTGATATCAACGTGAAAGGACCTCGCTCTGTAGCCTCACCACATCTTGCAAACAATGCATTGCTTCGGCTGTGTGATGCATCTTTGATGTGGATCCACACAACACTACGGCCTAAACTTTTGACTATGTCCCGGTCCGGCGTGACCAGGTAACCCCAATAGTGCTTTTTGCTTTTTACCACTATTTTCACTTAAAACTTTTAAATTCAATATCTGCAATTCTACTTATTGGAATTTTGTCATTTTGGTCTTGTTTTATTTATTGAAGTCAGATCTATTGTTCTAACATGGAATCTGTTTGTGTCGTGTTGTCACTGTTTTACTGTTTGAAGTGTTGCACAAATATTTTACACATTGCCTCTAAGTTAAGTCTGAGTGCTCTGTGCCAAGCTACCAGAGAGTGAGCACAGGTTAATTTAGGGTTTGCTTGTGCCCTACTCTGACTAGGATTGTGGTTGCTGCTTGATCATCGCTTACACCCCAGTCAATCCACAATCCAAGTTCAAACACTATTGAGTCAATGATCCAGTTATTCTCTTAAGGCTCAGATGGTATGGCAAGCTGGTTTCACAGAGGAGCTCAGGCTGATGAAACACCACTGCAAGCAACTGGAGTGCAAATGGAGAACAAGTCAAGACACCATGGATAAAGACATCTTCTAATCCGCCGTAAGACACTAAAAACAAGCAGATACAGAACACTAAGAGCACAGCTCTTGCAGACTGCACTGACACCCCACAAACAGCAGCAAGGAAACCTTCCCCATCATCAAAGATTTCACTGCGTCTTCTACCGCTTCTAGGAAGTCCACCCTCAGAAGACCTTTGCAACAAGCTCTCAGAATGTTTGTAACAAAATCACCTCCATATATGGCAACTTCGACTCTCAACCAGACCAATCACTGTCACAACTCAATTTCCCATCACGGTAAAGAGTGAACTTTGACCTCTTCACCTGCCATCACCACAATGGAATCCGCTGATTTCATGAAGATTATGCACTCTGGAGCCCCATCTTACTCTTGCCCCCATCATGCCTTCACAAAAAGATGCTGTTGGCGCGTCGCCTGCGCGGTGTTCCGACTGAGTGGTTGCTTTTAGAGGTGGAGAGCATAGCCATTAAGGCTGCGCGCTGAACCGAAAACATTGTCCGTGTGATTCCCACATACTCACCTGTTCTTACCTGTGGAAGTCAGTGTAGACGTTTCATGCTGTTCCTGTGGATAGCCTCCTGCCTTCCGCTTCCTCCTTCTTTCCGAGCGTTCGGCATCCTCTGCACCTTCAGGATTGCGTCAGGTTCGTCCTCTGCCAAAAGGGTTCATCGGACTTCCGGTTCTCTCGTTGTACCCGTCTCTGACCTCTCCGTGACCTACAAAATTCATAGGAACATGCTATTAAAGTATCAATCTCTTCAATCTGGGTAACATTATTCCAATTTGTGATTAAGTATAAAAGAGACTTATCTGATTGTCTTGTAATGATGAAAATGGTGAATTCATGGTGAATTCAACTGCCATTGTTCTTTCTTCTAAACAAAAATGAAAAGAAATACTTCATTATTTACACAAGGTCTGATGAACTGACAAACACTGGCTACAAGAGGAGTCACACATATTAATGTTGTATATTTTGATGAATTGATGAACCTTTATAATAGTAGGAGATGAACTTTGATTTAAAACTCTGAATAGTATCTAAGGTTAATGAACTGATGAACACTGATTATATCAGGACATGAACTTTGATTTAAAACTCTGAATGGTATTAATTTTGATGAACTATTGAACTCTGATAATACCAACAGATGAACATTGATTCAACACTATGAATGGTATTAATACTGAATTATGATTGTGCAATACACTTTCCAGAAGAACTGTTGTTAAAATAGAATTAAGCTCCTTAAAATTCCAGAGCCTAGACAATCTGGGTAGGTGATAGGTAGTTAATGATCCTTACGCATTAATATATGGTATGTTTCTTGGTATAAGCTCTGATGAATTAACAGTTCTGCGTCCTGTTTCATAGATATAGCAAATAGTGATTTCAGCCAAAAGGAACCACCCATTAACTAAGGAGGAAGGGGATTAGGTAATGCAAGAGTGATTCACATTAGTAGAAAAAAAACATATTTGTGAATGTTCTACCTCTAAAGTCAAGTTATTTATTTTCTAGAAGCTGGAAAGACAACCCCAACGCTCTCAGGTGGGAGGCTGGTGTCTGCCTTGATCAAGCTTCGTACCTTCATCCTGGTGTGTCACGCTTGACCATTTTTATGATCCTCTTGATTCACAGGGAAGCAGGAAAATACTTTGTGCCCATTTCACTTCTGTGAAAAGATAATAGCCTGAAAATCCTGACAGATGCCTGTCGACCAGTGAAGTACTAACATCCATCCTCAACGCCTCCATTGATTCAGCCACATCTCTGTCACTTGAAACACTTCTACTCACAAAAACATCTGCTGACCTAGCCACTCACGACACACCCATCTCCCTCCTACCATACTTATCATATCCAGCCAAGGTCTTAGAGAAACGAATCACCCCAAGCCTCATCGACCACATCAGCAACCACCAGCTCCTCGAGGCCACACAGTCCAGATTCAGGCCCAACCACAATACAGAATCAGTACTCATCACCTAAACAGACAGATCAACACATGATCCTTGACATAAGAGACATGGCTGCCCTCATTCTCCTGGACAGTAAATGATCCATACGCATTAATATATGGTATGTTTCTTGGTCTGAGTTCTGATGAATTAACAGTTCTGAGTCCTCTTTCATAGATATAGCGAATAATGATTTCAGCCAAAAGGAACCACCCATTAACTAAGGAGGAAGAGGATTAGGTAATACAAGAGCGATTCACATTAGTAGTAAAAAACATATTTGTGAATGTTCTCTAAAGTCAAGTTATATATTTTCTAGAAGCTGGAAAGACAACCCCAACGCTCTCAGGTGGGAGGCTGGTGTCTGCCTTGATCAAGCTTCATACCTTCATCCTGGTGGGTCAAGCTTGACCATTTTTATGGTCTTCTTGATTCACAGGGAAGCAGGAAACTACTTTGTGCCCATTTCACTTCTGTGAAAAGATAATAGCCTGAAAATCCTGACAGATGCCTGTTGACCAGTGAAGTACTAACATCCATCCTGAACGCCTCCATTGACTCAGCCACATCTCTGTCACTTGAAACACTTCTGCTCAAAAATCATCTGCTGACCTAGCCACTCACAACACACCAATCTCCCTCCCACAATACTTACCATATCCAGCCAAGGTCTTAGAGAAATGAATCACCCCAAGCCTCACCGACCACATCAGCAACCACCAGCTCCTCGAGGCCACACAGTCCGGATTCATGCCCAACCACAATAAAGAATCAGTACTCATCACCTAGACAGACAGATCAACACATGATCCTTGACAGAAGAGACATGGCTGCCCTCATTCTCCTGGACATCTCTGCATCATTTGGCAAAGTCTCATGCCCCATTCTTGTCAGGTGCCTGCACAAGATTGACATCCAAAGACCGGCTATCCACTGGATCTACTCCTTTTTATCTGATAGAACACAAGCTGTCAGCCCGGTGCTGCCCTCTTCAGAAGCCTGAAAACTCATGTCCAGAGTGCCGCAAGGTTCATTGCTCAGCTCCACCCTCTTCAATGCATATATAATCCATCTGGCCAATGTCATCCAGACATACAACATCAACATCCTCTGCTAAGCTGATGACATGTATTTTTCATACTGTCCCTCTTGGACAAGATCACAAACACAAGAAACAAGTTCACCACCTACATGATGAAAGTCACTAAATGGATGAAAGTCAACTGTCTCAAGCTCAAAACTGACAAAGCAGAATTAGTGATCTTCAGCAAGAATTCCTCACCATGAGACTCCAACTGATGGCTGGCCGAACTCGGGCCCACGTCAAGCACCCATGGCCGGAACCTCAGAATCATCATCAACAGCAAACTAGATATAATCATACAAGTCAATGCTGTCACTGCATCCTGCTTCCACACCCTAGAGAGGCTGAGGAACATCTTCAAATGGCTCCCAAGCAACACCAGAAAAACTGTCACAAACCCTAGTGGCTAGTAAGTTGGTCTACAGGAACACACTCTATGCCTAGGACACCCCCTATGCTTGGAACACCAAGCAACTCACCAGAAGACTATAAACCTTCCCGAACTCAGCAGCCAGACTCATCCTCAACTTCCCACAAAGAACTCATATCACAGCACACCTCAGAGAGCACCACTAGCTCCTGATATACAAAAACACTAATTTCAAACTACTCACGCTCACTTTCAAGGCATCACACAACTTTGTCCCCACCTACCTTAACTGTCACATCACCCTCAACCACCCAGATTCCTATTCCCCACAGAACTCTGACTTCCACACATCCAACGCATACATACAATCAGACTAGGAGGATGGCCATTCTCTTACATCACTCTTAAAGCATGGAATTACCTCCCACCCAACATCAGAGCCTCCTCTTCTTTTTTTGATTTCCACAAGAAGCTGAAGACCTGGCTTTTCAATCAACAAACCTACCCTAAGAGTGGTTAGGCACACACATCTACTCAGTGCCAGGATACCCTTGGAGTGATAGTGCAACTTCCAAATAAACATAACATAACATGATGTGACATAACATCAAACTACTTTGTGCATAGTGCATAACATGTTTACCTGATGTCTACTGGAGAGGGAACAACAGGTGGGCTTAATGCGATTGTATTTATTCTAAATTTGTGCATTTGTAGCCATCTGGTTTTGAATCCTGTTCTGCCTTTCAATGGATTTCTTTGATAGGTTGTTGATCACTTTAGAACAGTCCATTCAAGCTTTGATCAGTAATCTAGTCAGCTTCACTCACTGACCTGTTTGAGAAGCTACAATATTTTAGTAACTTTCCATTCAACTGGGTCCTTAAAGAAGTTTTAAGCTGATGCCAACTTAGATAACATACAAGTCATATTTTTCTCTTGGTGACAGTAGATGATTTGTGTTGAGGTGTCAATTGGTACAAATCGAACAAAATCTCTGTAACAAACTTTAATAGCTATTATTACAAAAACAATACTTAAAAGTAGGGTAGTGTTTGAATGAAATAAAGACAATATTTTAAATAGTTTCATAGTGGAATAAGTTTAAATTAAAAAACAGATTAGTCACCAATGGCTGGTCAAATGCTGCCAAGTTTCTACTCAGACAAAAAAAGAAATTCACAGCCAGTTAATATCTATACCTGTGACCTGTATTTTATAAGATTTCAAGGACGTGAATATATCTAAAAGTTTTGTTTTGAGGACACAAATCATGATATCTTCCAAGAGAATGTTGATTACAAATTACATTAATGACGATGCACTGCAGTTTCCAATAATATTGTATGAACATTTGGTTTGTAATTAAGGGACACAATCTGTATCTTGAGTAAGAAAAATATCTAGTGAAGTTGTGAAAAAAATCCAAAAAGCAAAACTAATGGTTTGACAAATTCAGTTTAAATAGTAAGCTCTACAAATTAAGATTAGGTGCATTAAATGAAAACTTCAGTGATATAACATTTACATTTAACAGCAAGACTCAGCACATGTTTGTGACCACTTTTAACAAGAGAAGAAATTTCCTTGTGTATCTCATATCCTCATAGTGTACCATGCGTCAAAATTATTCCATCAGTCAGGTCTTCTTAAAAAGATTTTTGTCTTTATTAATTCATCTGTGATTGTCCATATATACATTCAAAAGTTAATCAAACTAGCCATAGCCAACGTGTTTCATCCCAATGGACTTCTTCAGGGCTAGAAACATACAAAAATATACAACCATGACTAAATACAAAATTAGTTATATATTAAAATCATATATATACATATATATATATATATATATATATATATATATATATATATATATATATATATATATCTCTACAATCTTAGTAAATGTAATATTTACAATATTCTGATGACGCCTTTTTACTAATTTCCAACAATAAATGTGTATTTTAATTTCTCCTGGCATATTTCTTATATATATGCCAAACTTACTGCATTATATTAATTTAATATTTTGAGTATATCATTTTAACCTGGAGACAGAGACAGGTAAAGACAACAGCTATTTGAGAGTGTAATTTTAGGATTGAAAACGGCCTAAGCATTAATGCCCTTATTTTATGGTAGGTGCTCATTTGTGTATATATAACAAGTGAACTTCCCTTGAACTTATGTTCATAATAGCTGTCCTCTCATAAAGTGGTCATTGCAATACAAACTAAATTTAAAACGGCTGCACATATCTACAGCAATTGTATTAAAATATCGGCTATATGTGAATCATTAATAACCGTGGTCGGTGGTATATTACAAAATATGTTGTCACCGATATATTTACTTGTATTTAAAACGCGGCAGCCATATTAAAGTGAATTACCACATTGTATTTCATAGCAATACCATAAAAGTATGTAAAGTACTTATCCAACTTATCAAAATCTGTACGCATTCAATTGTATTAAACTACACCAAATGACATTTTAAATATCTTCTTTCATACTTGTCAAAAAATACAAGAATGAATGGAATCGACTAATTTTTCAGGATTGTATTTTAACCTAAACCAGTTCCTACCTTACAAATCAAATATGATATTCTTCTTAACATGATTCCGTTCAGCGACAAACAAGCAAATCTTATCGCGTTTGTTTATGCCACTTTTATAATCTTCATTGATTGTTAACACGTGGGTGGTTTCCCGCAAGCCTCATTTCCATGGATATACTGTGGCGGCCATTTTGAAGTGTTCACGTTGTTTATTGAAACAAAAGTGTTCTTCAATAATATACAAGAACACGGCTCGTTTATTGAATTCCAACGGCGATTTAAAGATTAAACCTAATCTTCACTAGGTATAGTCACATCTCTCAAATTAACCTGATATCTTTTTAGTTTTTTTAGTTTTTTATTTTTATTTTGTGATGTATTCAACAATTTTACATTTTACATTTATTTAAAACAAATCATTTGTAATAAAGACAATGATGTAAGTTATATGTAGAATTTGTTTTGCATTTTGTTGATTTTTATATGAACAAATATTCAAAACAAAGTTTTTATGCTACCAAATGTCACACTGAAATTCTTCTATTTGCCTGGCAACACTGTGATTGTGTTTTTTCTGTACTCGTATAATCACCTTTCCATCCCCTAATTCGCTCTCTTTTTAGTGCTTCTCTTCAATGGTTACAAAACTGATTATTGAGTATACTTTGAACATACTTTACTTGTTTTTCTTTGACAGAAATATTGAATATCTGATTTCAAAATGTTTTGCGTAACCAACAATCCAGTAAATGTTTGCTTCATCGTAAACTTTTTTGTACTGTGGACTCAGTACTATGATAAGCTCATTAAAAAACGTTTTTCTGTTTCCTGTCTCTCTGACTCATTCCATTCCTCCTCACTTTTTCACAAAACTCTGGAGCTAATGGCCTTCAATACTGCAAAGAATAAGAAGACATTTGGAGGATATAGGGTCCAGTACTGAAGCACTGTGCTGCTAATTACTCACCAGGGCTTAGAATGGCAACCAAAGATTGCTACTAAGCAACTCTTTAGGGTCACTGATGTTACCTCTGTGCTATTCCATGCCTGCTCCTTCAAATAATGTGTCACCAGAGTAGTAAGGAGGTGCCTAGGAATGCTCCCACTGGTTTTGCTCAGAGCCTCAGTGAGTCTAGAGCAGACAAAGGAAACATAAGTTGAAATGCGTTGGAACCATACCAGAGTTTCAGGATATCCATCTAAGATAAATGTGCATACAGTAAATGTATATAAAACTTATCTACAGATCCAGTGGTTATCCATAAAATCTGATGCATAGTAAAGCTACAGTATTTTACTGGGGTGTGACTCAGTGTACAGCTGGAGAGCTGCTAGGGCTTAATGCCATTTAATCACTGTTGAGAAACATCCATACAAGATGAATGGTCATAAAATACAAGCAGACTGTATTGATTTCTTCATGTTATGGAGCAATCTGCTTCTTTCAATTTGCAAAGACAACAGACTGCTGTAATGCACTTCCTGGCTAGGAAAGTAACTTCATCAGAGGGCTCTTGAATTTTGTAAGCTCTATACACTCTAGACAATAGAAGAGACAAACATAAAAGCGGGGTTGAGGTACTGAAGTTAATTATTTCTCTACCCTATTATCTTTTACAACTTTGGACTTATGATAGGAAAAAACTGTCTTGCAAAGTTTATCTTTAACTTTCACTGACATACACACACACACAATTCAACACTCATTCATACTTTCTATCTTTCTGCATAACACACTTTCTCTTGTACTCTCATACTGGTGCACACTCTCACAGTTGACCCTTAGTAGGCTGACATGTAGTTTGTTATGTTAATGGACATGGCCGTTACAATATTGTACCTTACAGTGCAACCCTATTGTTTACAAAGATGATTTCAACATGAAGATAATGCTGAAATATTTTGTGCCATGTAAGTGTAGTTTTGCAGTATTCTCAGTGTCTCCAAACCCTGTTTTATTTTGAAAACGAGATAAGATCAGTGGTCAAATCTCAGGATTTGACCACTGATTTTGGACATGTGTTCATGCTAGAGTTAGCGTCAAAGGTCACACCAGACTGAAGAGCAAGCAATTCTCCGTCAGACAGTAGATTTCAGAAGCTGTGCAGTGTCCTTCACCAAGAACATGTGTTGTATCCTTTTCAGAACGCTGATAAAGAATAGTTGAAATCAGCTATTAAAAGGTATGATGTGCGATCCATTCTAAAAAACTCAAAAGGCAGGTTGCTGTTTATTGCTTTAGCTAAGATTTGGCATAGTGCTTCGAAACAGCTTTACAGTGTTAGGATGTAAGAAACTCACTAAAATGTTAGACATGCCTATCTTGTTTTCGCTGACCACTACATGTCTAACAACTTTTGTTTTTGTATTTTTGTGTGGTTACTGTTGGAAAGTGGATTATTGGTAAGGGCTTTTAAGTACTTACACTTAGCAATAGGCCACTAACCCCCACAAGGTCCAGTCAGGTCTCAATAAAGTAATCCCCGCTCAACCCTTGGTAGCTTGGCAATGAGCGACAAGGCTTAACTTAGGAGACAGGTGTGTAAAGCATTTAAAAATCACAAAACAGTAAATAAGTATAACACAAAACACAACAAAAATTTAACACTAATTTATAAAAATAGAGTATATTTTTATCTTTAAAATTACACCAACAGGGGAACTGTAAACATGAGTGTTTAAAGAATACATGTAATTCTAGCGCTCAGAAGCAAATAGCACTTAAAAGGTTAAAAAAGGTCACACTGGACAGGGACAAAGTCCAGAGTTTAGGCCACCTATGATGTAACACTGTAAAACTTACTTTCAGAATTGTTGCTCGATACAGGAAAGTGGTCCACAGCACCAGCCAAGGGTTACGAGGCTTTGGTTTGCCTCTTGGATCTTTTGTAAGATCCCTGCTTACAGTTACAATGCACCCACCCCTGGGGGCACCTAGGACACACCTTGGGGGTGACGTATATGTAAACATAAGGTAGATTAACACTTTGGCTGTACTTTGAATTCCAAAGTCAAATTTGCACGTGACTGTAAGTTAAAAGCAACTAGCAAGGAAGGCCTGCCTTTAAAATGACCCTGGGCACCTCAGCAGTGCACCTATGGGGGCACTACCTATGCTGGGGTCCCTAAACCTATATGCCCTACCATATACTAGGGATTTAAAAGTAGGGTGATACTGGCAATTATAATTAGCCTTATTTGCATACTCAGTTCAATCAGAGCACATCAGGGACTGGTTAGCAGTACCTAAGGCACCATCTGAGTCAGGAAAATACCAGCAAAAAGTGGAAAATGTGGGAAAAAAGTTAGGCAGTCTCTGCAATCAGCCCAGTTTTCTCACAGTTACCATTGATATTTTATACACTAGACTAAGGATTGCAACTAAAACATTTTAAATTACTTGTTCTTCCTAAATTGTTAATGCTATCTTCGAGTGTGCCATTCATAGACAAAAAATTGTTTTGATTGCCAGTGAAGCCCTGAATGCGACTAAGGGGACTGTTAGTAACCAGAAAACACTGCCTGCACAGAATTGCTTGACGGGTTCATGTTAGGGCTGTAGTCCAGCTGGTTTTTAAATTTCATGCTGGTGCATTGAACAGAGTCTTTGCATCAAAAGGTAATAAATCTGACCGGACACCTCTGGTGACCCCATACCCTCCAAATTTAGTATTACTAAAACTCACTGTAAAAAATTGGTTTATTGGTTAAGGGGGAAGAAAGACCCACTCTGGCAACTACAATGCTTGTCAGGGTGAAACACAAAAGTCACCAAATTAACCTAACCTCGACATGTGCTTCGCCCTCAGGCAGCTTGGTACAAGAGCAGTAGGGCTTAACTTAAAGGCAATATCTATTGATGCAGAACACACACAATAATAAACTGAAAACGTGAAAGCACAACACAAGAACCACATTAGAAAAACTGAGTACATTTTACACAAAAGAATGACAAAAATCCAATTATTTGAACCAGAGATATGCAATCTTAACTGTTACAGTGAAAGTCACAAATTCAGGCCAAACCCGATGGGGCCTGGTTTGGATAAAAGGACCAGGTTACTCTTGCTGTAAAGTTACTTTCAACGTCTGGTGCAAAGAGTTCCATTTGTATTGGAGTAGGCCGTCAGGAGTAGGTCGAGTGTCGCGGGTGGTTGTTGCTGTAGTGTGAAGAGCCGGCCTGGTGTCACAGACAGTCGTTGCTGTAGGCTTGCATTGGTGGTTGTTGTAGGCTGTCGCTGTTGAGCTAAGTGCAGCCCTCATGTTGGTGGTGGTAGCTGGAGGTCACTATCGGCACAAGGGGCAGGTCTCCCTGGAGCTCTGTGTTGTGGTCATCGGTGGCGGCAGAGTCTTGGTTCCAACTGACTCTTTTGTGGTGGCGAAGAGCCCAAACTTCAGGATTTTCACCTTTTGCTTGGGAGTACACTCTTATGCCAGCCATGGATCCAGGAACTGATTAGGCACCTCTTGGCGATCAGGGACTCACCTCAGCAGAGGCCAGGAGGGCACAGGCAGGTCCAGCTGCAGTTTGTCAGCTTGACAGTTGCAGGAAGGTCCATGAAGCTTGTTGTGTCTCTGTAGCTCACACAGGAGGTCAGCTGACAGACCCTTGGAGTCACTCTGCGAAGGCTGGGATGAAGGTAAGCAGGTCCAGTCTTCCTTCTCAGACAGCAAGGCAGTCCTCAAAACAGCAGGGAAATCCTCTGGCAGCAGGGCAGTCCTTCTGCAACTTCCACAGGTCCAGGAGGGTTCCTGAAGAGTGGCTCTGGAGATCCAATCTTCATATCTGATGCCAACCTCTGAGTTGGGACACTCCCTGTACTACTTCCACATCTTGTTCTGGAAAGTTCTTCCCCTTCCCCTGTCAAGGTTCCCATCTCTCTGGGGTGACAAAAGTCAGGGCAGGCCTGGTGTTAGACTCTTTAGTGTGAGCAAGAGGCAAACCCCTTTGAAGTCTAAGTGGCGCTGGGTACAGCCCCTCCCAGTGACCCTGCCAGGATGGCTCATCCTGGCCACACCTAAGCCCCCTGTGTGACACTTTCTATAAGGAATACACAGACCTCAACAGTAGAGACATTCACAGTCATGTGGCCAAGCACACTGACAGAAGGAACAAACGTTTAGGACAAGAACATGCTAACCTTCTAAAAGTGGCAATGTCAGAGTTGTGACTTAAAATCCGAATTTATCATTAAAAAAGATTTTAAACTACAACATATTTGAGTTAAAACAGCGTATCTCTATCTACTCCTTATCCAAAGTTAGCACGTATTAAATGCAATAAGGGAATCCAGTGTTAGTCAGTGGGAGAGATAGGCCTTACAACTGTGAGGAACAACTGAAGGAGCTTTTTTCACTGCCAGGACATGTATAACACAAACCTACATATCCTACTTTTTAAATACTATTCACCTTGCCTTCAGGCAGGTAAGGGCCTAACTTAGGCATGATTTATATGTTTTAAAAATGAAGGTTTAGGCCTGGCAAGAGGTTTATTTTGGCATGTGAATATTGCAGTTTAAAACTGCCCTACAAGCTGCAGTGGCAAGCCTTCGACATGTTTTAAAAGACTACTTTAGTGGGTCACACAATGAGTGCTGCAGGTCCACTAGGAGCATCAAACTTACAAGCCCTGGGTACAGATAGTATCAAATGTGCCAATCAGGTGTAGACCAATACTATGTTTTAACAAGAGAACACAAGCATTTTAGCAGTGGTAAGCAGTGGTAAAGTGAACAGAATCCTGATGTCGACAGAAACAAATTAAACAAAACAGGAGGGGTGAAGGAAACACATTTGGGGAAATACCTCGTCAGAGAGGTCAAGTATAACATTCACTGAGTCAGGCTACCTCACAGACTTACAAGGATACAAGGCTGTGAAGGGCTGCCATGAACTGTGCCCTTGCACTGCTTGGACTGCAGTCGCATATTTTATGCCTGTGTCATTCACACTCTCTCAACAATCATCAGCGTAGTGGTAAATCACCATCAGCAGCAATGGCCTCCACTCAATTTCCACCCACACACTTTCATACATACCCGTCATTTTCTCTCTTCTTCACTCTTGATGCATTGTATTCTTTTTCATTTTACTTTTTCAGTTTCACTTACGTTCACATTCTATCACTCTCGACTACACTTACTCATACTTCTCACACACGTCAGTCACTCTCCTTCACACCCTCGTTCATTTTAGAAATCTCAGACATATATACACAGACTCAATCTCTGCAATAGAGTCTCTCACCAATTCATACACATTGTCTCTAAAGATCTCTCATCTTTTTGTCTCACCACCAGAGATTAGGGCGCAACTAATCACTAGATCTTGATCTCTAAATAGGATGCTGTTTGTGGAATGATTCCCAAATCAGTTACATTACCAGGTGCTACCGTGTCACCAGGAGTGCCCTGTTTCCATTCCTGGAATTTGCTTTGGCACAACACTGTAATCTCTGTAATCTGATATATTAGTCTTTTTGGTTTAGATGAAACGAACCAATGCCCAGAACTTGAATCATTGCGCCGTAGTGCAATACAGACATCTAGCAGTAACTGTTTCCGTTCTTTGCTTTTCAAACAAAAGAAAAAACAATTCCTAGAAAGATACATGTGTCATGTAAGTACACTTTTCAGTATTTTTCAGTGCTTCAGTTTCAATAACTTCTACCAAGTTTGCCTACGTTCTCTTTTTTAAATCATGCCTGCTGTCCTGGGTCCTAGCTATTATCTCACGTCTATAGAGACAGCTTTCACTACTGCAGTTTCTGTACTCTACCATCACTTTCAAGATATCACTTTCTAACATCATCGATAATGTGGTATGTGAAACAATTTAGCTTGTCGTCTTCTTGTCAAGTTACTACATTACTCCCTGACCTGTATATTCTACACAGATCATCAAGTGTTATGTAATGTGGATTCGATCCCAAGATAGAAAAAAACACATACCCTCAAAAAATGGAAGATTATTCCCTGCTGCAACAGAAAATATAACTTGCTGCTGACTGTGGTTTAATTACTTTGCTACTCAAACCATAAATTCCTAGAAAGTATACATGTTCTGTCAACACACTTTAATCCCTAGTTGACAGCAATGCTAGAAAGGTAAATGTCTGGTTTCTCACTGGGTAAGCCGGTTAGGCGAGTCTGCGGAAAGAGGTTGCAAATATATTTTTGATGCTATAAGTGATGCACATTTGAAGCACTTTTAGTGCTATCCTACTTTGTTATACAGGTGTGCGAATTAATCTGAAAGGTTGCTGTAACTATCATCAAGGGGTATACAACTACCACGGCTCGACATAGCGATAAATGCCAATAAGGCTGCTCTACAAGGAGCTCTTCCCAACTAACATGACATGTACAAAATCACTGTAATCTGTTTGAACATCGAAGTTAAACTACCTACTAATTCCTGAACTATGGTACCTTCTTACTTGAAAGGCTATGGCATGGAACCAGGAAAGACAATAATAGTGTCGTACTTACCGACAGAGACCAGAGGTAGGTGGAGACTTGTGAGACACTGTTGCAAAGCCCAGAGTAACTCGGGCCACATGTCCAGCTGACGCAGAGCTGTGAGTGGTGGTAGTAGATCTGACATCGTGGGGCATGGTCACAGCGAATCAATTAATTCCTAAACATAGAAACAGCTGGAGCCTCGAGCACAAACTGCTTCATCAGAGGACCACTAGACTCTTTTCCACATCTTACACCAGGCGACTGCCTGGCTTTCCAGGGTTGTCAGGCATCATTAATGAAGCACCAATGGAGATGATCAGGGGTTAGAGATGACACTGGGAGGCAAGTGCTTTAAGGGGCACCTCTCCTCTCCTCTGCAGTAACATTCTGAGTAGTAGCAGGCAGAGCAGTTGTGAAAAGGTGTTCTTTTATAAGGAGAATAATCAATACTAAGCCTATGACAGCTTTGTTATTTTACAATGCAAACATAAAAGAGACTGCTGAAGTCACTCTCCGCCCACTCTGCCAAGCGCCAGGCTATTTGCTGAAGAAATGCATCATTACGTGAAGACTGACCCGTTACTCCCCATTACTTTACGGCTTAAGCTTGTTTGCCACTAAATGATGCATTTAAAAGGTTGATAGAATTAGACAGTTTAAACATTTATTTACTCTGATGCCAATATGACCAGCTCTGCGGTCACATAGTCCTTTCCCCCTGCTATAGTCATGCCAAGAGGTGCTGATTCTTCTCTATGAAAGGGATACATCCCCACTGAGGAATGTGCAGACTACACTAATAACATTTCCTACTGAATGGGCTCTTACCACCAACAAACCCCTCTTACTTACATGTGTTACACCACACTTTGAATAAAAAACGTGACCTTTTTAATCGAGAAAACTCAACTATTAACATCATGGACAAACAAGACTATACTGCATTTATGCCACCTGGGGAGATCGTCTTTTATGTCAATAACTTCCAGAAATCTGAATCTAATTTTTTCAGTATTCTCTACCCATTGAATCTTTTAAAATATACTTTGAAAAGCTGACAGCATATAGGCATCAGAGAGAGCCATGAAAAGCCTGACCAATTCCACTGAAACAACAGCAGTTTAATACTGTGCTCCTCTTCTTCTCTCACAAAGTCATTCTTTGATCAAATATGTTTGAACAAGAATGGACTATCACTGGCAACACCAGAGACATAAGTCTGGTAGGACACAAGCAGTCTATTCCAGCAACCAGACTGTGGATACACAAGAATCACCTTGGTATCCTCTTTCCTCCTTTTCAAGTGCACCTCAAGTGTACTATGTAAAACCCAAAGACAGCAGTATCATAGGCCAATAACAGGGGTTTCCAGCATCAGGCAGTGAATACACATGAATTGTCTGAGCATCCTCTTCCTTTCCTTTCAAATGTGCCTCAAGAGTTATCTGTAAAATCCAGAGACAAAAGTATGGCAGGACAAAATCAGGGTTTGACAGCAAACAGACAGTGATATACAAGAATTGTCTTAACACCCTGTTTCTTTGCTTTCAAGCACATCTCAAGTGTTATATGCAAAGCCAGCAGACCTGTCAAGCAGGATGTATCACTCAAGCAGCATTTGACCCTGTAATTTCAAAAAGGATGCTTACGGCCCCCACCCTTCCTCTGAGCTCAAAGTAGTAATACCTTCCTGTTCAGGTCAATATGTCAATCACAGTGACCTATTGTGTAAGTCCAGGGAGGCACTTTCCATCTTTTTCACACCTATTCACACCTAATCTCTGGCTAGGAGAAGTTGGAGCGCAAATGCAAATAAGCCTCCAGGAGGTGCAGTAAGGGAAAAGGTAGCTTTCTAAAAGTTACCTTTCCTTAATATTTCCTAAAACTCCAACTTGATCATCAAACTTGATTAAAACACGATTTTATTGTTGTTAACTGTGTACATATACAGTTAGCTAGTGATAGTTCACAGCAAGTGCTTACAAATACTGTCACTAAACCATTTTCCATGTTTAATATAAGAGAAACTGTAAAAGGAACAAAGGCAACAGGACTAAAACTCACCCTCCCACAGGTGTCAACTTATACCAGGTAATGATGGATCAGTGCAAATAGAGTCACTCCCATCTGTATCCCCAGACAGTCAGTGGAAAATGTTCAATGTTCTCATCAGTGGTGGGCATACCGTGCTCAGAAGGCTCTTTGAGAGCTAGTTGATCATTAAAGCCCAGCAAGCCGCAAGTCGAAAGTGTTAATTTTTAATGTCGCTAATTTGGCATTCCAGTGCTGCTATGTCACAGAGCCTCCCATAACTTGACAAATTGACAAGGGATCTGATATTTTTTCAACCATAGGGTTATGGCTAATGTTGCTACTCCTATCCAGCTCCAGAGAATCACTTTTTCATTGAGTGTTATGCATTTAAGCTCTGGGGGGTATCAGCTCCAGCAGAGATAAGACTGGTATGCCTGGTAATCGGAAGCCTATGATCTCCTGCAAGGCTATGGATAAGTCTCAGCAAAAAGGTTTATATGTTTGCAGTGGCACCAGATATGTTAAAAAAGTGTCTGACCACACTTCCTACAGCACATGGAACGAGACCTTGGAAACATTTTGTGGAGTTTCAAGAGGTAGATGTGCCAATTGTAGAGCAATGTGTATCGTATCTTTTTAGTTTTAATGGAGATCCAACATTTTTGGAGGTCTGTCCAATTCCTTATCCATAATTGTTCTATTTAGTAGCCTTTTCCACTAACCCTGATAAGCCCACTTATGCTCAGGGGTGCTATCCCTCAGTGTATTATATAGTTTAGATGGGGTGTTAGAAATGGGGTCTTTGGTTGACAGTCAGGTTACCCCCTGATCAAGCAAGGACCCTCACTCTAATCAGGGTAAAATATAATCACCCTCAGCTAATCCCTGCTTACCCCCTGGTAGCTTGGCAAAGCAGTAGGCTTAACATCGGAGTGCTAAGTGTAAAGTAACACTACAAAATGACACAACAGCAGTTTAGAAAAATAGGAAATATTTATCTAAATAAAACAAGACTAAAACGACAAAAATCCACAATACACAAGTCAAATTATTAATACAAATGCAAAAAGTCTTTAAGTAGTTTTAAACACACACTAACGCTGTCAGTGTGAAAAAGTACCTTAGGCGCATCAAAAATAACCCAGAACGGGCGAGTGTGCGTCAAAAAGGGCTTGCGATGCGTTGATTCCACTCACGAGCACGACTGTGGGTCGTTTCTCCTTTCACCAGGT
Source organism: Pleurodeles waltl (assembly GCF_031143425.1). Taxonomy (NCBI): domain Eukaryota; kingdom Metazoa; phylum Chordata; class Amphibia; order Caudata; family Salamandridae; genus Pleurodeles; species Pleurodeles waltl. Next base: position 731,556,478 of record NC_090436.1, read on the forward strand.
CGGGGCACGTTGTTTCTTCTCTCTGCAGGAGACTGATGCATCGATCCGGTCAGCACTCTTGGGTCCGGCCAGGCCTTGCGTTGTTTTTCCATGCACAGCGGTAGTTGAGTCGGAAATCCAGGTGCACGAGGATCCGAAAACCCCACAGCGCGGGTTGTGATTTCCCAGCCTCTGCCAGCAATGCTGCGCGTCGTTTCTCCTACTCCGTGTGTAGATTCTTTGGTTGCGTTTCCTGCGAGCGTCATTTCTCAGCTGCGGAGCCGGCGGCGCATTGTTTCTTCAGCCGCAGATCGGAGTTGCGTTGATCTTTTCCCTACACAGCGCTCTGTGCGTGGATTTCTTCCTCTTAGGCTGCCAGCTTCTCCTTTCAGGGTCCCATGACTGGATGGGCACCACAGGGCAGAGTAGGAGTCTCTCCAGAGACTCCAGGTGCTGGCAGAGAGAAGTCTTTGCTGTCCCTGAGACTTCAAACAACAGGAGGCAAGCTCTAAATCAAGCCCTTGGAGATTTCTTCTCAAGATGGAAGGCACCCAAAGTCCAGTCTTTGCCCTCTTACTCTGGCAGAAGCAGCAACTGCAGGATAGCTCCACCAAGCATAGTCACAGGCAGGGTAGCTCTTCTTCCTCAGTTCTTCAGCTCTTCTCCAGGCAGAGGTTCCTCTTGTTTCCAGAACAGTTTCTAAAGTCTGTGGGTTTGGGTGCCCTTCTTATACCCAATTTCTCCTTTGAAGTAGGCCTACTTCAAAGTAAAGTTTCTTTTGAATGTGAAATCCTGCCTTGCCCAGGCCAGGCCCCAGACACTCACCAGGGGGTTGGAGACTGCATTGTGTTAGGGCAGGCACAACCCTTTCAGGTGTGAATGACCACTCCTCCGCTCCCTCCTAGCACAGATGGCTCATCAGGATATGCAGGCTACACCCCAGCTCCCTTTGTGTCACTGTCTAGTGCGAGGTGCAACCAGCCCAACTGTCAAACTGACCCAGACAGGAAATCCACAAACAGACAGAGTCCCAGAAATGGTATAAGCAAGAAAATGCCCACTTTCTAAAAGTGGCATTTTCAAACACACAAATCTCAAAATCAACTTTATTAAAAGATGTATTTTTAAAATGTGAGCTCAGAGACCCCAAACTCCACATGTCCTTCCACTCCCAAAGGGAATCTACACTTTAATCAGATTTAAAGGTAGCCCCCATGTTAACCTATGAGAGGGACAGGCCTTGCAATAATGAAACACAAATTTAGCAATATTTCTCTTTCAGGACATATAAAACACATTACTATATGTCCTACCTTAACCATACACTGCACCATGCCCTTGGGGCTACCTAGGGCCTTCCTTAGGAGTGTCTGACATGTAAGAAAAGGGAAGGTTTAGGCCTGGCAAGTGGGTACACTTGCCAAGTCGAATTTACAGTTAAAACCGCACACACAGACACTGCAATGGAAGGTCTGAGACATGATTACAGAGCTACTTATGTGGATGGCACAATCAGTGCTGCAGGCCCACTAGTAGCATTTGATTTACAGGCCCTGGGCACCTCTAGTGCACTGTACTAGGGATTTACTAATATATCAAATATGCCAATCATGGATAAGCCAATTACATACACCTTTTGTAAAGGAGCACTTGCACTTTACCACTGGTTAGCAAAGGTAAAGTGCCCAGAGTAACAAAAGCAGTAAAATCAGAGTCCAGCACACATCAACAACCTGGGGAACTGAGGCAAAAAGTTAACGGACACTATACCAAGGATGAAAAGTCTAACATGGGGCCTCTAGTTGGCAGTTGTTTGCACCCTGTCTAAGTAGGGATCTTCATTCTAGTCAGGGGAAGGGAGTCACACAGCTAAGATAACCCCTGCTCACCCCCTTGGTAGCTTGGGACGAGCAGTCAGGCTTATCTCAGAGGCAATATGTAAATTATTTGTACATACCCACAGTAGCACAGTGAAAACACCACAAAGGTACACCACACCAGTTTAGAATAATAGCCAATATTTATCTGAGTAAAACAAGACCAAAACAACAAGCATTCAACATACACAAACAAAGATACGATTTGTTAAAGATTAAATCTTAGTAAAGTGCTTAGAAACACCATAGCAGCACCAAACTACTTGGATGGTAACTGTCAAAATGCAAGTTAGTATACACTAAATCTACGGCAAAGAACACTATCTTGTATTTTGACAGTTACCATCCAAGCAGTCAAAAACAAGGTGTTCCCTTCAGTCAATTCCTTCGGATCCGTAGAAATTGTACGGAACTTAGAGAATATAATATACATGCAGATGTACTTCTGAAAAAACCTTTGCTGAGGGGTTACCCTAAGAGACTGATTAGAGAATCGTACAAACGAGCAAAGTACTATAACAGAGAAAGCATGTTCCAACAACATACGAAAGAATCTAAACCACAATTAGTTTGCGTTATTCAACATTCCAACATGAATGATAAAATCAGGAAAATAATTAACAACAATTGGCAAATCCTGAATTGCGATCAAACTGCGGCACCCTTAGAAAGACCCCTTTTGGCGTTTAAGAAGAATCAGAATATTTGCAACAAACTGGTGAAGGCAGCCTTACCACGAGATAAGGATTTTTGTCAAAAGTCCATCACTGGACTAACTCCAGTTAAAGGAAATCACCAATGTGGGACCTGCAAAGCATGTCCGAAAGCAATTGTAAGTGACTCACTGGTTTGGAATCGAAGAAAATATCAATTGTCTGACATGACCAACTGTAAAACATCAAATTGTATATATTTGATTACCTGTCCCTGCCCGGCTGGGTATGTGGGAGAGACTGGTCGTGAGATTAGAGTTCGAATTTCAGAACATCTATCCAATATTCGCAACAAGAGGGAGGGAGCTCCCTTAGTACAACATTGGTTGAAAGAAAAACATTGCTTGGATGATCTGGCTTGGATGATTCTGGAAAAAATCAAGGATGAACCAGGCAAAGAAAAAGAAAATACAAGAAAGAAACGGGAGGTCTTCTGGATTTTTTCCTTGGAGACACAATGTAATGGCTTAAATGAGTATATTCCTTGGGAAAATGCTTTAATTTGAATGTTGCTTTGATGCTTAGTTTTATTTTTTGGAATTTAGCATACTTCCCTTTAAAATTTAGAGAGTTGGTCATTTTTATGCACCATATTTTTTTTCCCCTTGTCCCCCCTTGTGTCATATGCATAGGGAATTGGGAGTACCTACTCCTGTAGTGTTTAGACTAAAATGAGTTGATAGGCCCCCACTGGGAGCCCCAGGGATAGTATGAGGGATAGCTTAGCCTGGTTTCAATCCTTAGTTGTGGCAACATCTTGTTTGGGGAAACTATATCCTGTGATTTTCTTTCCCTTCCTGGTATCTAATGATCTAGTTGAGATTTTTTGACCATTCTAATATGGCCGACAGTTAGCTTTGTCGCCCCTTAGTTCGGGTTTTTGTGGCCATTACAAGATGTGTTGTGGTCTTTTGACCGAGAATCAGAGCTAGATGCCTGGCTTCTTAGATGAAGAGTTCCCTATTTAATGTCTGATCTGTTGGATTAGCAAAATATCCTTTTGGCTTTCTTTTTCTTTTACTTACAATTATTGTTTTCTACTTATAACTATCGACCATCTCAAGATGGCCGCCATTGTTTGTTGTATTTTCCTGGGGCCGGGATCCCGCGTTCACACGAGATGTCTCGTGGTCTTTTGACCGAGATTTCGAGCGAGATGCCTGATCTTAAAATGGAGAGCTCTCCATCTAACAATCTTTGGTTTGGCATCCGCATTTTGCGTATTGAAGAGATCGGTTAACTATAAGGTACGTCCTTTAAGAAAAACTGATGTTTCTTGAAATAAAACAGGGGCTGTTAGTTTTTGCTGCCAAGAACTTAGTTTCCCTTATGTATATGAAATGCCTTGAAAACGCAAAGGCAGAAATCAGAGAATATATCCTGATAGGATGTAATATTGTATTGGTACAAACTGTCAGTAGGAAACATTATCATTGTTGAAATCTGTAATAGTGGGGGACAATTTCTTCCTTTTTTGATGGAATGGTTTATCTTACAACAGTAGGGCTAATCTCTCTAGTTGGTGAACAATGGGGCTCCTTAGTTTTTGAGGGAAGTTTTTTGCGTTAATTGTGCAGATTTACCAATTGAAAAGAATGTGGAATAATTGATAGTCTGTTAAAAGAATATTGGCAATTAGTTACCGTAAATGATTCTTGGGTTTGCGTTTTTTCCTCTTTCCTCTTCAGATGGAGGGGCTATGAGATATGAAAGTTATGTGAAGGATGCCCTGAGATATTCTTATCATAGAGACTATGTTGGTAAGTGAAGCAGAAAGTTTCTGTGCCTATTGATAGAAGAGTGTGTCTCCACATCTTCTTGTTTATCTAGGGTTTGTCTGTTGAAAACATGGTTAGGTAATTCTTGATATTTGGTTGTGTATTCGCATAAGGAGTCGTCTGTGAATTGCCGTTGAAATCAGAGAACTGAGTTCTTCTCTCATCGTGGTTTTGGAAATTCATCCACACCTGCGTATGGTATTTATTCATTTTTAGCATAGTGAATGTTGGTATTGGGTATTTTTACACTCACTGGTGGTTTGCACGTATGCATGTATCGTTTTAGGTCACTTTTTTGTTTTTTTGTGTTTCAACTTTTTTATAATTTTTCGATTGGCATTCTTTTATTATTTTCACCACACCTTTTTCCTTCTTTTTTGTTTTTGTTTTTATTTTTATCTTTACTTTTATTTTTATTTTCATTATTATCTTTTTATTTTTGGCTTTGGACTCGTATTGGTGATGGTCACTGGTGGTTCACTGTATCTCAAGAATTTGGATCAAATTAATTATCTTTTTTGTATTTTGCTCGTATTAGGATGTATATCAACGGGAACAACAATAGGATTGATGAAATCTGTGGCATTATATATATCAAATATTGAAAAGGAACTGCCCTGATGAAGGCGGCCTCATAAATTAGAAGGTCACCGCCGAAACGCGCGTAGGCTTGGTTCCTACTGTTGTTTAGATGGATTATGAATTTATGGTGCCAAAACTTCCTCTTTTTTGGATTAAGTAAGATGGAGACATAATCAGGATTTGAATATTAGGATCATATCATTGTGACCATCAATAAGGCTCCAAAAAAAGAGAATTTGCACTCAGATGTACTTATGAAATTTAGAGTTATATTTTTGTTAATTGTTATGGTTCTATTACTCTCACTGTCTTGTCTCGTGTGGCACTTTGTTTTTGTCAATCAATTTTTGTATGTGTGTATGTATTTATAGTCTCTGGATTAGTATTTGTTCGCTTTCCCGTGTAAATATTTGTATATTTGTATACCTTAGATATTTGTGTTTGCTTTTGGATGTACATACATATGTAAAAAATATCATTAGTTGAATTTATGTTATTGTTTCTTTGTTTTGATTATTGTTTTTGATAGTATTTAATATTGGCTGTAGCCCATTTTCCTTTTCCTTGTACTCAAGTATTTCTCCCTGGATGGTCTACTTATCATACCAGGGACCCTCGATAGTTCATTTCCTATGTGATAGGTCTAATGTAGTTAGCATGACCAGCAATTTTTCGAAAGCCATTTTGTCTCGTGTTGCTGTGCGTTTATTAGTCATGTGCATTATCCACATATATCTTCATATTCCCAATTTGGTCAGCTGAAAGTCTGGTTTTACATTGTGAAAAGGATTTTTTTCGGCCTTGGTGGAAAAGGTCCAAAATGGATCTATAACCTCATAGGTGTCATCGTACGAATGGCAATCTTATACGTAGATGGATATGTTGTTACAGTTTCTTGTTTATTAACAACGTTGAAGATCCGAAGGGTCGTGCCCTTTGGTGTGTTTAATTATGCATTGCAAGGTCTGTGGGGTTTACGGAGCCAGATCACTTGCTGTAGTGGGAGTGGCATGACTGCTCTTTCCATATGTTCATCTCTGTTTCTGATCATTCCACTGTGGTCCAGAGCTGCACTGCATAATAGTATGATTTCAAATTTGGTAAAGCTAGTTCCTGCACTGCTTGCTTTATTGCAGCAATTTTAGAGGGAGCTGTGGTTTTGAGTTCCTCCCTTTGAACCTATTTATGGCAGTAGGCAGTAGGGAGGTGAAGAAGGAGTCCTCAACCCCGATCGGGAGATCCTGGAATAAATACAGGACTTGGTGCAAAATATTCATTTGATGACATTATTCTGCCCATCCAGGATGGACGCAGGAGTGTCTATTTACGTAAATCTTGTTTAATTTTGTCGAGCAGTAGGGTTAAATGGCCCTATACAAATCCTGGATTCTGGGCTTCAGATGAATTCCTAGGGATCTGATCTGAGAGGAGGTCCATTTTAGTGGAAATTTTGCTTTTAACTCTGCTTCTAATTCTTTGGGAAGGATGATATTAAGCACTTTGGATTTGTATACATTTGTTTTCTATCTTCAAAGAGTCTCATAGTTTCGAAGATGGTGGAGTGGAATTTTTAGGGAGCTAGAAGGGTCTGTTAAGGTGAGTCATATGCAAGCAGGGCTATTTTCTATTCATGTTCTCTGAATGGTATCCCTTTAATGCCTTTAGTTGTTCTGAAGTGGGTTGCCAATAGCTGTATAGTGAGCGAAAAAGAGAAGTGACAGGGGGCAGCCCTGCTCGTTCGTCTCATCAACGGAGCGCAGGCCAGATACGCCGACCAGGTTCGTCATGGTCAAAGATTTTACGTTCTGACTGAGTTCTCTAAGTCCCAATCCACAACAGGAGTATACATTAAAAGGTCTTCAGAACCTCAGAGGAGGCACTTAGATACTCACAGGGTATCACTTATGCCCAGCACAAGCTAGTAGGTGGAAATGACTACTGGGCATGCTCTTACTAATGGGGTAAAACTTCCCAGGGTCAGCCGACCCACTTTGGGCATTTTCAAGATGTGAAAGACTTTGGCAACACTAAATTATAGAGATAAGTTTCCCCTTCAGAGTGGCCTCAAAGACAGAATCGTCGGGAACACCACTGCGTTGTAGTTGGTCAAAAAGTATTCATCAATGGATTACCCTGGATCACGCAGAAGGGATGTGTGCAGGTGCCATCGCCTCACAAATTGGATCTTAGGGCCCATGCATATGTGGCGAGTGAGGGGAGAGAGTTCTCAAATCAAAATATGTCCAATATAGCAAACCATCATCAGTGGAAGCAGGGCGTTACTTAACATTATACAGTCTATACAGGAGTGTGTGTGGTGTATGTGGGAGAAAAATGGATAGTCATTTTCGCATATGTGTCTTTCACACCATGCATCTTAAAGACCTATACAGTGTAGATTGATCTTGAAGTGCTTTGAAAAAGCACCCCGCATTACTTTGATTGGCCCTATATCTATATTTCATGCTGTCCCACACAATGGTGAAGTCCCCCATGACAATTATCTCGCCTGTGTCAAAACTCACCTAACACATGAAAAATGTAATCAGGAATTATCCTGATTTTTACTGGAGGCATAGATTGTCACGTCCATATCTGAGGTATCCCATTTGCCTTTGAGCATAATATAACGTCCGTCTTTGTCTTTTATGGAGTCAGCTACCTGAAATTGTCACTTTTAAGTAAAAGGAGGGCTAGTCCGTTATGTTTTGTAGTGGATGCACAGCAATATATGATGAGGTAGAGTTTGTGTCTCAGTTTATGTTGGCCTACTCTTGATAATTGTACTTCTTGCAGGCAGATAATAGAGGGAGTGGTTTGCAGCAATCGTTTCCATCTGGCCATTCCTTTATTTGGGCTTTGAAGCCCTTCAATATTTTGTGATATTATCGTAACCATTGTGGAGGAAAAAGAATGTGTGTCATTACAGCATTGTGGTCTAGAGATGGCTTGTATTGGTCAGCGATAGAGGTTATAGAGATTGTTGACCTTCCACTGAATCTGCCTGCACAGCGGTGTGTGAATTGGAGTGCGGTGTCTGGACAGGCAGGAGCAACAACATGAAAGGGTTTCAACTTTAACCATAAAAAGGCGTTAAACAACTTGACAAATATTGTATGATCTCATCTGACACCACATAGGTGTGGTAACTATAAAACAGCGGTGGAACCCCCACCTCAAATGGGATGGTAAGTGTGATTACCCCACTCGTTGAGTCACCCAGGGCAGGAAAGTCATGAAACCTTCAGCCGCCCCACTCACGGATCGCCACCTTATTGCAAAATTCTTATCCGCATCCGGGGCTTCCCCTGGGACACTCGGACCCTGTTCAGCAATGTGAAGTTAATATGTGGCGTCATACTTCAGCAGGAGAAGTAAAGCACGTGAAGGGCGTGACAGAGCCTTCTGCCGGCTGACCGCATTGCAGTGTGTGACACACGTGGTTTCCAGCGTTTGGTTGCTCCACGTGCAAGCCGTTTTTAGCCAGGTTCAGTCCACATGTTAATCAACAGTTGGACTGTTTGGTATTGTTATTTTTGGTTCTTACCACTGCCACTAGAGGAAAAGGCAATGCAAATGCATTTATCACAAAAATGGCTCCGCCCACTGCCACCAGAGAAATATGCCAAAGATTTACATGCTATTTGACAATAGCGAAAATGCACAGTAAACAAGTATATGTTTAACCCCTTCCTCGCCATGGACGTAATGGTTACATCCATGGCAGCGCCCGTGTGGCGCCATGGACGTAACCATTAAGTCCTGGGACTGGCCGTCGGGGGAAGCGCTAGCGCTCCCCCCGAGGGCCGCAACCCCCCACCCCCCCAGGCCAGGGCTCAAAGGGGAATCCCTTCCCCTTTCACCCCCCCACCCCCCCCATGACGTCAGCGCGCGATCGCGCGCTGATATCATGAAAGGGGGAAAGACGCGCTGGAAGCCATTTGCTTCCAGCGCATCTAAGGAGAAGGTGAGATTTTCACCTTTATGCGGGGGGGATGCCTGTGAAAGAGGCATCGAGGGAAAGGAAAGGGTTTTCCTTTCCCTCGATGTCTCTTTGAGCATTCCTGCCGCCCGATCACGATGCGATCGGGCAGCAGGAATGCCCACTAGACACCAGGGATTTCTGTATGTATGTGTGTGTGTTTTTAGTGTGGGGGAGCGACCCCTTGGGCAAGGGTCGCTCCCCTTTGGGGGCCAATGTATTTATCGCCATTTCTGCCCCCCTTGGGGGCAGATTGGCCTTATTTTTAGGCCGATCTGCCCCCAAGGGGGTCAGAAAGCCACTAGACACCAGGGATTTTATTGTTGTTTTTTGTGTTGGGGCGCGGCCACTTGGGCAATGGTCGCCCCCAGGGGCCCATATGTATTATTGGGCAGTTCTGCCCCCCCATGGGGGCAGATAGGCCTATTTCTTTTAGGCCTTTCTGCCCCCAAGGGGGGCAGAATCCCAATAGCACCAGGGATATTATTATGTGTATATGTGTGCTTTGTGTGGGGGGGGGGCCCTTGGTCAAGGGTCGCTCCCCCTGGGGGGCCAATGTATTTATCGCCGTTTCTGAGTTGGCCTTATTTTTAGGCCGATCTGCCCCCAATGGGGGCAGACAGCCACTAGACACCAGGGATTTTATTGTTGTTTTTTTTTGTGTTGGGGTGGCCCCTTGGGCAAGGGTCGCCCCCCTGGGGCCCGTATGTATTATTGGGTAGTTCTGCCCCCCCTGGGGGGCAGAATCCCCATAGCGCCACGAATACTATATGTGTGTGTGTGGTTTGAGTGGGGGGGTGGCCCCTTGGGCAAGGGTCGCTCCCCCTCGGGGCCAATGTATTTATCGCCGTTTCTGCCCCCCTTGGGGACAGATTGGCCTTATTTTTAGGCCGGACAGAAAGCCACTAGACACCAGGGATTTTATTGTTGTTTTTTTTTGTGTTGGGGGGTGGCCCCTTGGGCAAGGGTCGCCCCCCTGGGGCCCGTATGTATTATTGGGTAGTTCTGCCCCCCCTTGGGGGCAGATAGGCCTATTTCTTCTAGGTCTTTCTGCCCCCAAGGGGGGCAGAATCCCCATAGCGCCAGGGATACTATATGTGTGTGTGCTTTGTGTGGGGGTGTGGCCCCTTGGGCAAGGGTCGCTCCCCTTGGGGGGCCAATGTATTTATCGTTGTTTCTGCCCCCCTTGGGGCAGATTGGCCTTATTTTTAGGCCAATGTGCCCCCAAGGGGGGCAGAAAGCCACTAGACACCAGGGATTTTATTGTTGTTTTTTTTTTGTGTTGGGGGGCGGCCCTTGGGCAAGGGTCGGCTCCATGGGCACAAATGCATTATTGGGCAGTTCTGCACCCCTTGGGGGCAGATAGGCCAATTTATTTTAGGCCTCTCTGCCCCCAAGGGGGGCAGAATACCCATAGCACCAGGGATAATGTATGTGTGTGTGTGTGCTTTGTGTGGGGGGTGGCCCCTTGGGCAAGGGACGACCCCCAAAGGGGGCAATGTAATCTGAGTGATTTCTGCCCCCCCCCCTTGGGGGCAGATTGGCCTATTTTTTGTAGGCCCTTCTGTTCCTGCGGGGCGGTGGGGGGGCAGAAACCATGAAGATGCCAGGGATTTTTTTTTTCTTTCTTTTGTTTTTTTTTGTGTGGGGGGGTTGGCCCTTGGGCAAGGGTCACCCCCAAAGGGGGCAATATATTCTATGGCATTTCTACCCCCCTTGGGGGCAGATTGGCCTATTTTGTTTAGGCCCATCTTCCCCCAAGCAGAGAACACTAGACACAAGGGAAAATGTTAAAATGGTTGGTAGCGGGGTGTTTGTCAACTGGCAAAGTATTTGCTTTTATGATAATAACAGTTTTTCTCCTTTTTGTTCTAGTTCAAAGCTTTTGCTGACTTTTCTGTTGCTTGTTGCAGTTTTGGCAGTAGTTGTCCTGCAGTTTGCGTAGTTGCATGTTTTAGGTAAGTAAATAAATTTACTACAAGTGAGTATTGTTGCCATGCATGAATGACATGTTTGTAGGTGGTGTACCTAATGCAGGATTGTGTGTGAAATTGTCCTTAGATTTGTGCACAATGATTATTGTGTTGTCTTATGTCTAATTTGCTTTTTTATCTCTTTTTAGTGGGATATCATTGGTGATTGCTGTGGCTGTGCAGAGTAGTTGCTGGTGAGTCAAGCTTTTTCAGGCAAGTGAGCAGTATAGTTTTTGAGTTTATAACTCTTAGTGATAAAGCTACACTTTGTTACTTATCTCACACAGTGCTGGTTGTTGGTGGTGTATTTGTCCAGTTAATTTTTGTAGGAAGGATCATGGCTAGCCGTAGGATGACCGCTCAGCAGGTTGTTAGTGTGCTTTTTGAGTCATCTTCTGACCATGATTATGAGACTGACTCTGCATCTGAGGCAGAGGAGGATGTGCAGGATTCTGGAAGTAAATTTTCTGTCAGAGATGAATCATCCTATGATGAAGCCACTTTCAGTGCTGATGAAGGGCCTGTTTTAGAGGAGGACAGTGATGTGCCGATGGTGCAGGAGCCAGCGGCTGAAAGGCTTCCCATTGGAAGACCTGACACGTGGGTTGCACCAAACATGGAGCAGCCACAGTTGCCTGCGTTTACTGGTTTTCCAGGGTGTCGAGTTAATACGGAAAACTTTTTGCCCGTCAACTTTTTTGAGTTGTTTATGGACGATATATTTTTGGAAGAGATGGTTGAGCAGAGCAGTTTTTGAGGGACAACGCTGCCAGACTTAGGCCACACTTTAGAGCTAGCCGGTGGATTCCCACAAATCTGGAAGAGTTGAAAAAGTTCTTGGGTTTAACTTTTTTGATGGGGCTGATAAGGAAGCCATTGCTGTCTTCATATTGGTCTCCCAGTCCCTTGATGGCAACTGCTATATTTCCTGCCATCATGAGTCGTAACCTGAATGAGCTTCTTCGGATGTTGCATTTTGTAGATAATGCTTTAGTCTTGCCACGAGATCATCCTGATTCTGACCGTCTTTTTAAGATTAGACCTGTCCTTGATCATTTGGTAGATCGGTTTTCAGAGATCTATGTTCCAGGCAAAGAAATATCTGTAGATGAGTCTTTGGTCCTGTTCAAGGGTCGTTTGGTTTTTAGGCAGTTCATTCCTAGCAAGAGGGCACGGTATGGAATTAAATTGTATATGCTGTCTGAAAGTAGTACAGGATATGTTTATAATTTCCAGGTCTACACTGGTAGGGATTCCAATATTGACCCCCCTGGTTGTCCACCCACTTTTGGAGTTAGTGAGAAAATTGTGTGGGAACTTGGTAGACGACTGTTTAACAAAGGTCACCATTTATATGTAGATAACTTCTACACTGGAGTTCAGTTGTTCAAGGAGTTGTTCAGAGTGGACACTGTTGCTTGTGGCACAATCTGCTCTAATCGGAAGGGCTATCCAAGAGAGCATGTCTGTAAAAAACTTGAGAAGGGACAGTGCAGTGCCTTGCGGAATGATGAGCTGCTAGCTCTGAAATTTGTAGACAAGAGGGATGTATACATCCTAAGTACCATCCATGATGAGAGTACTTCACCTGTGGCTGTTTGGGGTCAGGTTGCCGAAGTGCGCAAACCTGTGTGCATCTTAAGACTATAATGAGCACATGGGTGGTGTTGATAGAGTAGATCAGAGGTTGGAACCTTACACTGCTGCTCGTAAGTCTTATGTTTGGTATAAGAAATTAGCGGTTCACTTGTTCTACTTGGCAACTTTTAAGGCTTTTGTTGTGTTCAAAGATAGTTCTCCAGAGTCAAGGATGACATTTGTGAAATTTCAGAAGTCTATCATAGCTAGCCTTGTTGTGCTGGAACAGGCAAGAGTTCCTAGAGAAGCAGTGGTGGAGGATTGAAAGATCGTCACTTTACTGAGCACATTCCTCCCACGGCCCAAAAAAACTTTCCTGCTAAGAGATGTAGAGTCTGTGCTCGAAGAGGTATCAGGAAGGAGACTAGGATGTACTGCCCTGATTGTCCTTCAAAGCCTGGGCTGTGTGTGGGTGGCTGTTTCAGGAGCTACCACACACAGAAGAATTATTGGGAAATTCCGTGAGCGTAAACTGCTGTTTTATATTTGTATATGTTCAGTTTCACGGTTGGCATTAGTCATGTATTCAGTTAGAGCTTTTGTGTTTGTAGTTTTGTACTTATTTATGATTAGTGGTTTCTTTGTTGTTAAAAAAAGAAAAAAAAAAAGGGATGGTATGTGTGGGGTGGCGCTTGGCTGGCGTTGTGCATAGGGTTGCGCATTGCTGTCGGTGTGTGTGGGGTGGCGCTTGGCTGCGTTGTGCGTGGGGTGGCACTTGGCTGGCGGTGTGCGTGGGGTGTTGCTTGGCTGGCGGTGTGCGCGGGGTGGCGCTTGGTTGGCGGTGTGTGTGGGGTGGCGCTTGGCTGGCGGTGCACGTGGGGTGGCGCTTGGCTGGCGGTGTGCGTGCGGTGGCGCTTGGCTGGCGGTGTGCGTGGGGTGGCGCTTGGCTGGCGGTGTGTGTGGGGTGGCGCTTGGCTGGCGGTGCCAGCCAAACGCCAGTCCACACACATCAGTTGGTGTGATTGCTGTATCAGGCATGTGGGCGTATCAAAGTGATGGGCCCTTGAGTGGCGCTGTCTGTCGATGCGAGTGCTGTAATGTGCTGGGCCCGTGGCTGGCGGCGTGAATGGTCTTGTGCATATCATGTATGAAAGGTGTGTGAATGGACTGTAAAGCGGTTGGTGCCTTGCCGTGGCTTTACAGCTCACAAGCTGTGAGTCATTGGTTCAGTTTTTTGGCCTTTCAGTTATTAACAGTGCATTTCACTTTTGTGAAATCTCTTGTTAATAAAATATGATCTGCTGAACCATCACTCACCCTCGTGCCAAATCCAACCAGTATGTGTGGTTAAAAATGACAAAACCTGCTCTGCTGTAATCAGGCGTTGCAGAACACTTGTGACATGCTAGGTGTCTCAGGTGGGACCCCAATGATGAAGCATTCCACCAACTTGATTGGTGGGTGAGGGGTCTTTTTCACATAACCTAAGTGCATTTCTTTTCACAATTTTAGTGTTTGGCACATCACAGACTTATGTGGACACATCAAAATTATATATTACAAAACTACCTGTGTTTGGGGGGGAGGGGCACCTATGTTTTTGGTCTTTGGTGCGGCCTTCATCTAGGGAACCCTACCAAACCCAGACATTTTTTTAAACTAAACACACCAAGGAGTCCAGGGAGGTGTGGCTTGTGTGGATCCCCCAACATTTCTTAACCAGACTCCTCTGCAAACCTCAAAATGTGCTTAAAAAAGCATATTTTCCTGACTTTTCTTTGTCCGATCACTGCTCCAGCACAAAATTCCTACTCCCCAGCATTCACCTCAGTCTCCCAAGTAAAATGACACCTCACTTGTGTGGGTCCCCAAAGCAGAGTCAGCCTAAAGATGTATAAAAGAAGAATATGTGCTTATCAACTCGCTGTGCTAGCCCCTCAATCTCTACAAGTTTTTGCCCTTTTTCTGTTGCAGGCACCTGGCCCACCTACACAAGGGAGGTATAATTTTTATCAGGAGACTTGAGGAACCCTGGGTGGAAGGAAATTTGTGGCTCCTCTCAGATTCCTGAACTTTTTTTGGCCAAATATTGAGGTTTGCAAAGGATTCTGGGTAACAAAACCTAGTCTGAGCCCTACAAGTCACCCCATCTTGGATTCCCCTAGGTGTCTAGTTTTAAAAAATGCGCAGGTTTGCTAGGTTTCTCCAGGTGCCGGCTGAGCTAGAGGCCAAAATCCACAGCTAGGCACTTTGTAAAAAACAGCTCTGTTTTCTTTCTGAAAATGTGATGTGTCCTCGTCGTGTTTTGGGGCATATCCTGTCGCGGGCGCTAGGCCTACCCACACAAGTGAGGTACCATTTTTATCGGGAGACTTGGAGGAACGCTGGGTGGAAGGAAATTTGTGGCTCCTCTCATATTCCAGAACTTTCTGTCACCGAAATGACAGGAAAAAGTGTTTTTTTTGGCCAAATTTTGAGGTTTGCAAAGGATTCTGTGTAACATAACCTGGTCGGAGCCCCACAAGTCACCCCATCATGGATTCCCCTAGGTGTCTAGTTTTCAAAAATGCACAGTCTTGCTAGGTTTCCCCAGGTAACGGCTGAGCAAGAGGCCAAAATCCACAGCTAGGCACTTTGTAAAAAAAACAGCTGTTTTCTTTCTGAAAATGTGATGTGTCCATGTTGTGTTTTGGTGCATATCCTGTCGCGGGCGCTAGGACTACCCACGCAAATGAGGTACCATTTTTATCGGGAGACTTGGGGGAACACAGCACAGCAAAACAAGTGTTATTGTCCCTTGTCTTTCTCTACATTTTTTCCTTCCAAATGTAAGACAGTGTGTAAAAAATACGTCTATTTGAGAAATGCCCTGTAATTCACATGCTAGTATGGGGACCCCAGAATTCAGAGATGTGCAAATAACCACTGCTTCTCAACACCTTATCTTGTGGCCTTTTTGGAAATACAAAAGTTTTCTTGATACCTATTTTTCACTTTTTATATTTCAGCAAATGAATTGCTGTATACCCGGTATAGAATGAAAACCCATTGCAAGGTGCAGCTCATTTATTGGCTCTGGGTACCTAGGGTTCTTGATTAACCTACAAGCCCTATATATCCCCGCAACCAGAAGAGTCCAGCTGACGTAACAGTATATTGCTTTAAAACATCTGACATCGCAGGTAAAAGTTACAGAGTAAAACGTGGAGAAAAATGGCTGTTTTTTTCACCTCAATTTCAAGATTTTGTTATTTCAGCTGTTGTTTTCTGTAGGAAACCCTTGTAGGATCTACACAAATGACCCCTTGCTGAATTCAGAATTTTGTCTACTTTTCAGAAATGTTTAGCTTTCTGGGATCCAGCAATGGTTTCACTTCAATTTCTGTCACTAACTGGAAGGAGGCTGAAAGCGCAAAAAATAGTAAAAATGGGGTATGTCCCAGTAAAATGCCAAAATTGTGTTGAAAAATGTGTTTTTCTGATTCAAGTCTGCTTGTTCCTGAAAGCTGGGAAGATGGTGATTTTAGCACCGCAAACCCTTTGTTGATGCCATTTTCAGGGGAAAAACCACAAGCCTTCTTCTGCAGCCCTTTTTTCCCATTTTTTTTAAAAAAACGAAATTTTCACTGTATTTTGTCTAATTTCTTGGTCTCCTTCAGGGGAACCCACAAAGTCTGGGTACCCCTATAATCCCTAGGATGTTGGAAAAATAGGACGCAAATTTGCCGTGGGTAGCTTATGTGGACAAAAAGTTATGAGGGCCTAAGCGCAAACTGCCCCAAATAGCCAAAAAAAGACTTGGCACCTGAGGGGGAAAAGGCCTGGCAGCGAAGGGGTTAAGCAGCACAATTTAAGCAGAACACATTATTATCGGGGATTGTGGCCACCAACTTGAATGCCAAAACATGCGCGTGCTGTGTTGGGGCAGGGCCTTGATACAGAGAACATACTAATTCATATTACACGTCCTCTTGAAGAGGATGATCAGATTTTCATGTTATCTCATTGCCTGGACTCACGGCACATCGGTGCCTTAGTTCCACTGTGGGTTTGCTACATTTCGAGGGGGGGGCCACTGGCGATCAGGTCACCCCCAATGGCACCGCAGCCTGGGTTTTCTCGTGTGAAATCAAAGGCACCAGCCGCATCCTTTCTGTTAGTGTAATTGTCGGATTTTCCTTCTTCTTTGAAGTGCAAGCTAAACAGAAAGGTCCATCTGTACTTGATGTTGTATGCTTTGAGTGTGTCAGAGATTGGCTGGAATGACTGCCGAGTTTGTAGAGTTTCAGCAGAGATATTGCGAAGTAGTTGGTCTTCATAATCCTGAATGGTAACTCCCCGCTTGTTGCGGACTTTGCACAATATTTCTTCCTTCAATGGACATTGGTGAGTTTTGAAGGACCTCTCTGGGTTTTCAATCTGAAGCCAGTCGTCCCGGGCCCACTCTGTAAACCCTATCAGTTTTGGACGAGGGTATATGCCCACTACAAAGGCCTCCAGGTCTGGGCCTTCCTTATCTTACAGCAGGCACCGTGTGCATATGTGAACTCGACGTGAGCAATTTTCCAATTCTTAATATTTAGTCAGGGCTAGTGTTGCCACATGCGAAAGACATTCCAGGATATCTGTAAGTTCCTGGGTGCTAGTGTTTTGGGCTTCTAGTTTAGATTCTAGCCTCACTGATTTAGTCCCTAGGAAATGTAGGTCAGTCCGCAATGTGTCCAGCTTCAGAACCAGTTTATTGTATAGTGTTTGAGACCCTAGTCCAGCTCAGCTCACAAGTTTGTGTTCAGATATCTCTGTAATCTCACCAGGCTGTCCAAGAAATCTCCTTTACTTAGGGCTGTTATGTCTAGCTGGGGAGAGTCAGTTGGGCCTGGGGAGGTTGCTCTGGGAATTGCAGGCACCAAAACGGTTCTCAGATCTCTGTGAATGGCTCTTTTAGTAGGCAGCTGTGCATCTAGGCCTGTGACATTACAATGGTGGGTGACGCTGAGGCTGCACAAGGTTTTGATCCACCCAAGTATGTTGGAAGAGGGACTTATCCTGCCTGGTCACTCGTTGACCCCCGGGGGGTGCTTCTCAGCATGAGATGCTGCAAGCCGTATCATTCCAGCCTGAAGGCCAGGTGACCTGCCCTCAAACTGCACCAAGGCAAAAGAAGTTACGGGGAAACTTAACAGCCTCTCCAATGTTACTTCGGGAGTCTACTTCCAGTCCAGTGCTCAACGAGCACTCGTTTGTATGCAGAAGATACAGGGCCAGAAGATACAAGGCCTCCTGCCGCGCATCCCTCAGTGATGCTGCTTTCAGGTGTGGGAAGCCCTTCCAACATTCCAAGGTGCCCAGATTCTCAAAGTACCTCTCCCACACCATGCTTTTTGCCTGCCTCTGGACTCATACCTTGAATCAAGGACCACAGCAGGGGTGTCTGCCTTGTGCAACAGTCTTTCACATTCCCAGGTTGTCTCTGCCTCAATATTGTGGGCCGCTGGCAATGAGGATGTTGGTCCTGGGTTTGAGCTGCATGCGGTCGCTATGGGGGATAATACCAACCCTGGCGGTCGGTGTTAAAGCCAACAGGCTGGCGGTTAAAAAAATTGAATTCTGACCCTGGCGGAAACTGCCAACAGAGACCGCCACATTAACACTCCGACCGCCACAGCGGGACAAACAAACAGCGCGGCGGTCACCGCCAACAGACAGGCGGGAGTCAATGTACCGCCCACCCTATCACAACCCACTAATCCGCCACCTTTTCCGGGGCGGTAGCCCCGCCGATAAAAACACGGCGGAAACAGACATTTCAAACGGAAAACGCTCACCTCCATACACCCCACGAGGAATCTGGACAGCATGGAACCCGAACTACACATCCTACCAGCTATTGTATTCCTGCTCCTCTACCAGGAGCACGAACGCCGGCGCAGAAGACTTCGGTGAGTACTGCACCTACGACACAGGGGAGGGGGGAGGAGAAAATATTACTGGCACACATACGCTACACACCCACCCCCACCCTCACCCACTACAACACACACATCAATGCATAGCAATACATCACTGTTACAACCTCCAAACCCCCCGGAAGAATGCAAAGACAAAATGAAATGATCATAAACAGTCGAATATATTGTATTATTGGCATATAAAAATATCACACATTTAAAACTAATATATACATAAATATTAAAAGTCCGATACTTTTAGCAGTCATTGTCCGTGGACCACTGGGCCCAAATCACATGGGCAAGGCCCACACAGGATACCTGACACCAACGGAGAGAACACTGCAGGGGCATCAGATAGAAAAACTACAGGCACCTCATGGGGAAGGGAAGGGGGGGCACCTCAGCCACATGAGTACACGACGCCAGATCCACGAGGGGCCTCCTGCCCACTGTCCCATCCTGGGGAGTGCAAAGCCACAGTCTCTCAAGTCCATACAGTGGGTGGCTTGCCCACTGTACCATCCTGGGGAGTGCAAAGCCACAGTCTCTCAAGTGGATGACAGTGTCCACTGGTTCTGGAGGGGGACTGGTGCCCAGAGTGCTTCGTGCAGCCCTGCCCGACACAGATGCGGCACTGCCCCTTCCGCCAATGGGCCAGCGGTGCTTGAGATGAAGGGCCCAGTTCAGCGGTGCGTGAGACGGCGGTGCCCTGTTCAGCGGTGCTTGAGACGGCGGTGCCCTGTTCAGCGGTGCTTGAGATGAAGGGCCCAGTGCAGCGGTGCTTGAGACGGCGGTGGCCAGCGGAGCGGTGCTTGAGATGAAGGGCCCAGTGCAGCGGTGCTTGAGATGAAGGGCCCAGTGCAGCGGTGCTTGAGATGAAGGGCCCAGTGCAGCGGTGCTTGAGATGATGGGCCCAGTGCAGCGGTGCTTGAGACGGCGGTGCCCTGTTCAGCGGTGCTTGAGATGAATGGCCCAGTGCAGCGGTGCTTGAGACGGCGGTGCCCAGCGGAGCGGTGCTTGAGATGAAGGGCCCAGCGGAGCGGTGCTTGAGACGGCGGTGCCCAGCGGAGCCGTGCTTGAGATGAAGGGCCCAGTGCAGCAGTGCTTGAGATGAAGGGCCCAGTGCAGCGGTGCTTGAGATGAAGGGCCCAGTGCAGCGGTGCTTGAGATGAAGGGCCCAGTGCAGCGGTGTTTGAGACGGCGGTGCCCTGTTCAGCGGTGCTTGAGACAGCGGTGCCCTGTTCAGCGGTGCTTGAGATGAAGGGCCCAGTTCAGCGGTGCTTGAGACGGCGGTGCCCAGCGGAGCGGTGCTTGAGATGAAGGGCCCAGTGCAGCGGTGCTTGAGACGGCAGTGCCCAGCGGAGCAGTGCTTGAGATGAAGGGCCCAGCGGAGCGGTGCTTGAGACGGCGGTGCCCAGCGGAGCGGTGCTTGAGATGAAGGGCCCAGTGCAGCGGTGCTTGAGATGAAGGGCCCAGTGCAGCGGTGCTTGAGATGAAGGGCCCAGTGCAGCGGTGCTTGAGACGGCGGTGCCCAGCGGAGCGGTGCTTGAGACGGCGGTGACCTGTTCAGCGGTGCTTGAGATGAAGGGCCCAGTTCAGCGGTGCTTGAGACGGCGGTGCCCAGCGGAGCGGTGCTTGAGATGAAGGGCCCAGTGCAGCGGTGCTTGAGATGAAGGGCCCAGTGCAGCGGTGCTTGAGATGAAGGGCCCAGTGCAGCGGTGCTTGAGACGGCGGTGCCCAGCAGAGCGGTGCTTGAGACGGCGGTGCCCTGTTCAGCGGTGCTTGAGATGAAGGGCCCAGTTCAGCGGTGCTTGAGATGGCGGTGCCCAGCGGAGCGGTGCTTGAGATGAAGGGCCCAGTGCAGCGGTGCTTGAGATGAAGGGCCCAGTGCAGCGGTGCTTGAGATGAAGGGCCCAGTGCAGCGGTGCTTGAGACGGTGGTGCCCTGTTCAGCAGTGCTTGAGACGGCGGTGCCCTGTTCAGCGGTGCTTGAGATGAAGGGCCCAGTTCAGCGGTGCTTGAGACGGCGGTGCCCAGCGGAGCGGTGCTTGAGATGAAGGGCCCAGTGCAGCAGTGCTTGAGACGGCGGTGCACAGCGGAGCGGTGCTTGAGATGAAGGGCCCAGCGGAGCGGTGCTTGAGACGGCAGTGCCCAGCGGAGCGGTGCTTGAGATGAAGGGCCCAGTGCAGCGGTGCTTGAGATGAAGGGCCCAGTGCAGCGGTGCTTGAGACGGCGGTGCCCAGCGGAGCGGTGATTGAGTGAAAGGGCCCAGTTCAGCGGTGCTTGAGATGAGTGTCCAGTGCAGCGGTTCCGGCCCAGGCATGGATGTCACTCGCCACCTGACATGTGGCTGGCGGGGCCTTTCTGCCCATCTGTCTGTTGGCTTGCGGGGCCCTCCTGGCCTGCCGTACCGGGCCTCTGGGTGTCCTCCTGCACACCTGGGATGGGGCTGGTGGGGCCCTCCTGGGCAGCTGGCCTGCTGACGGACTTGTCGGGCGTGCTGCCCTTCCCACCCTTCCCTGGTCGCCTGTGGCCCTTTCCCACCTTTGGCGGTGTGCCAGGTGGCACCCCACTTCCAGCCGGAGCCAGGGTAGGGATTTTGGTCCCTGGTGTCCTTGGCCTCTCGCGCCGGGCACTGGTAATCTTTGGGTGTTTTTCCGGGGGTGGGCTGGCCGTGCCTTGGCTCCTAGCAGAACTAGTTGCCCTTGAGGGTGGGGGACTCCACAGTCCTTGGACAACAGTCTTGATAGGTCCTGGTTTGGTGGTGGCTGAGGTGCTGATTGCAGTCTTATTCGATGGACGGGGTGGGGGAGTTGTTGGAAAGAGGTCAAGTTTGGAAAGGAAAATCAATTTGGAAAGAGAGGGACGGCTAGGTGTAGTGGGTATGGGAGTGGAGGAAGAGGATGTGGTTGTAGGAGTGTGAAGTCTGGTGTCTTTGGGTGCAGGTGCTTGGGCTGGAGGCTGTCGTGAGGTGGATGGCTGTTGGGTGGGTGGCTGCCTGCGTTTGTGTGGTTTGGAAGAGGGGGTGACAGACACACTGGGAGAGGACACAGGGGACGTGTAAATGGTAGTGGGGGTGGTGACTGCACGTGTGCGGAGTGTTCTGGTGGGTGTGCTGGTGATGGACGTAGTGGCTGAAGATGTTGTGCATGCAAGTGTGAGTGGAGACGTCACAGGGAGGGAGGAGGGAGACGAGGTGGAGGGGGACACAGTGGAGGCAGTGGGTGTTGGTGTGTCTGCATGTGGATGTTGCTTGTGTGAATGCTTGTGTGATGTGTGGTGCTTATGTCTGGATGAGCTTCCCTTGGGTGTTGAGGTGTGTGCAGGCTGGTCTGTAGGTGTGTCTGGGATAGGCAGAGGTACAGGGGATTGGGTCTGGGTGGAGGAAGTTGGAGGGGGGAGGCTAGAGACAGGGACAATTGCTGCCGTCAGTGCTGAGGCCAGAGCGTTGAACGATCGCTGATGGGCAGCCTGACCCGAATGAATGCCTTCCAGGTATGCATTACTCCGGTGCACCTCCCTTTCTACACCCTGGATGGCATTCAAAAGGGTAGACTGACCAATAATGATGGTCCTCAGGAGGTCAATTACCTCCTCACTGAGGGCAGCAGGGGTGACAGGGGCAGGGCCTGAGGTGCCTGGGGCGAAGGAGATGCCCCCCTTCCTGGGTGAGCGGGCACGGGGCAAACGCTGAGGGGCTGCTGGGAGTGCGGTGCTGTTGCGCTGGGTGGCGCCTGTACCTGTTGTTGCGGGGGCACGGATGTTGCCGCCACCACAAGGGAGCTCCCTTCAGAGGACGAGTCGCTGCCACTGACATCTGCACGAGTCCCCGCTGTGGAGCTCCCCTCGCCCTCTGTCCCACTGGTGTACTCAGAGTCCGTTGCATGGCCCTCCAGGGCCATGTGGGATGCAGCTCCCTCGTGCTCCGATGCCACTTCTCCTCCGCCTGATGATGCTAATGCACACATGAACAGAAAGACCACAAAAAGGGGGGGGGGGGAGAAAGAAAGACATGTTTAGTGCATGCATAGGCGACACCGTTGGCGGAGAGGACAGACACAGAAGCCCCTGGCACTACGCTGCGCACTTGGGGTCCACTACTCAATCAGTGGGACATGGCCTACAAGCCTATGGACGACAACCTCACACATAGATGACACAGGGCCATGAATAGCTGTACTTGGCACCCTACAGAGGTGGGGGGCGGGGGCACAGGGCCATGCCTTACGGAAGGGCCTAGCCTACAGAAATCGCCCTGGCCTAGGGATACCCACAGCCCACCTCCCCCACCCAGACACCTCCACTGCGTGCACAGTCCCCAGCATGAGAGTGTACTAACCCCCTTGTGTCTGCTGTGATGTCCTCACGCGCCCATCCAAATCGGGGTAGGCCACCGCCAGGATCCGGGACATCAGGGTGGTCAAAGTACGACTGGCACCCCTCCTACGTTGGGAGGCCATCCCCAGCTGAGCCTCCGACGTCTTCCTGCTCCAGCGTCGGATGTCCTCCCACCTCTTCCGGAGGTGGGTACCCCGTCTGTTGTGGACCCCCAGGGTCCGGACGTCCTTGGCGATGGCACGCCAAATAGCGACTTTCTGGTGAGCGCTGACCTATGTGACATGTACAGGGGGAGAAAAAAAATCATCACCTTCTGCATGCTTGATGTGAGTGGCCCCCCAGCCCCACCCTTGCCATGTGGCCAATGCTCTCATCTGTCGTCTGATGCATGCCTCAATCGCTCCCCTCCCCACCATCTTTCATCCACCCGACTCAACCCAGGCATTGCCCACAAAGCATGGTCCCAGTGTACTTACCTGTTGGTCTGGAGGACCGTAGAGTAGCGCATACTGGGGGCGGACCCCATCCACGTGTTTCTCCAATTCTTCAGAAGTGAAGGCAGGGGCCCATTCCCCAGTCGCAGCAGCCATTGTCTCTTCCAGACCGAGGTCACAGCAGCACTTGCAGTGTAGGTTCTCTCCTGTGGAAGATCAGGTATCGAGTGATTAAGTAGATAGAAAATGGCGGTCACGCCCACGGCGGTGCGTACTGCGACCGCCGGCGCACATCGTCATTGGCTCCTGAAACCCATAGGGTTCAATGTTAACCAATGCGGCTTTGCACCGCGGTCTTTGACCGCCTACCGCCATAGTGTGCCACGCCAGCGCATTGACCTCACATCCCATTGTCACACTTCACAGGTTAGGCAGCCGCCATTTCAAGGGCCCACATGGCTTAATTTCTACTGCGTCACACATACCTAGGCCTTTCCTCAACACTCATACAAACCATTCAATGCATAGTGAATCGTGTTGTGTGCAAGCTGTCGGAACGTACCTGTGGGTTGATTGACTCTGTGCTCGCTGTTGTCCTTCCTAGGCACCGTCCGCTGGGCAATGCGAGGAGATGGAGGAATCTTCCCGTGTACAGACCGCTGGTGGACCTGTCGACAATGGAGGAACGACATGTCATTCTGACATACAGGCTTGACCGAGCCACTATACATGAACTGTGTGCCCAGCTGGAGGCAGACCTGATGTCACCCATCTGCCAACCCACAGGGATCCCCCCTCTAGTGCAGGTGCTGTCAGTACTCCATTTCTTAGCAAGTGGGTCATTTCAAACAACAGTGGCAATATCATCAGGGATGTCTCAACCTATGTTTTCCAAGGTGTTGTCCAGAGTGTTGTCTGCCCTGCTCAAACACATGCGGAGCTACATCGTTTTCCCTCAGGTGGCGGAATTGCCTACAGTGAAGGGTGATTTCTATGCCCTTGGACATATCCCCAACATCATAGGTGCCATTGATGGGACACATGTGGCTTTGGTACCCCCCAGCAGGAGTGAACAGGTGTACAGGAACAGGAAAAGTTATCATTCGATGAATGTACAGATGGTCTGTTTGGCAGACCAGTACATCTCCCATGTTAATGCCAAGTTCCCTGGCTCAGTGCATGACGCCTACATCCTGCGGAATAGCAGCATCCTGTATGTGATGGGTCAACTCCAGAGGCACCGGGTGTGGCTATTACGGGACTCTGGTTACCCCAACCTGTCCTGGCTGACCCCAGTGAGGAATCCCAGGACCAGGGCAGAGGAACACTACAATGAGGCCCATGGGCGGACTAGGAGGGTGATCGAACGCACCTTTGGCCTCCTGAAGGCCAGGTTCAGGTGCCTCCATATGACAGGTGGATCCCTAATGTACTCACCAAAGAAGGTGTGCCAGATCATCGTGGCCTGCTGTATGCTTCACAACCTGGCTTTGCGCCGCCAGGTGCCTTTTCTGCAGGAGGATGGTCCAGATGGTGGTGTTGTAGCAGCTGTGGAGCCTGTGGAGAGTGAAGAAGAGGAAGCCGTAGAGGACGACATAGACAACAGGAACACAGTAATAGAGCAATATTTTCAGTGACACACAGGTAAGAGTACACACCGGCATATTACATTTACTTAAAGACTCCTACCTCTCTACTGTCTGACTTTTTCCCCCAGTGTATGGTAACTGTGTTGTGACTTTCCCTTCCGTTTTCAGAGCTGTGGGCCCCACTGCGTGACATCTGCTTTGTTTCCCCATGGACTACAGCTGTGTGACAGCGGTTTGTTGGCATCACAATGTGAATAAAAATTTTGGCACTGTCATGTCTAATACATTTGTTAAAATCACAGACAGACTCCAGATTGTTTATGTGCAATAAGTGTGTTTATTCAAGTGCTCTAATTTGGATGGTTGGTTGCAAATCGGTGAGGGGTGATGGTGGAGATTTGTCCATGGCAGAGTCCAGACTATCAGGTTCACAGGTGCATTGTCCAAATACCTGTGGGAAGTGGAGCAGGGGCAGTTTAAGGTTGGACAGGGTGACAATGTGGGACAGTGGGATGACAATCAGGGCGGTATCCTTTGCTGGCGGGGGTCTTGACATGTTACTTTGTCTTCTTCCTGGATCTCAGGGCCCGCTTGCGGTGTGGTTTTCCTTCTGCAGGGGGTGGGGTTCTGGTGGCCTGTTGGTCTTGTGTCGGGGCCTCCTGTCCACTAGCGCCGGCGGAGGTGGTAACCAGTTCTTGGTCCATGCTAGTGACAGGGGCCCTTTGAGTTGCCACAGTGTTCCGCAATGTGGTGATTAACTCATTCAGGGCCACAACGATGATACCCATGGCGGAACTGATGTTTCTTAGTTCCTCCCTGAACCCCATATACTGTTGCTCCTGCAGAAGCTGGATTTCCTGAAACCTGGCCAGGACCGTCGCCATCGTCTCCTGGGAGCGGTGGTATGCTCCCATGATGGAGGAGAGGGCCTCGTGGAGAGTGGGTTCCCTTGGCCTGTCCCCCCCCTGTCGCACAGCAGCCCTCCCAGTTCCCCTGTGTTCCTGGGCCTCCGTCCCCTGGACCGTGTGCCCACTGCCACTGCCCCCAGGTCCCTGTTGTTGTTGGGGTGGTGGGTTAACCTGGGTTCCCTGTAGTGGTGGACACACCGCTGATTGACGTGTCCTGGGGACAGAGGTATGGACCCACTGGGTGGGTGCTGTGCTGGTGTTCCCAGAGGGGGGAAGGTCTGCTGTGGCCTGTGACTGTCTGAGGGGAACCGACTGTCCCGAGGTCCCCGATGGACCGGGCTGGTCATCTAGATCCAGGGAGACAGAGCTGCTGTCATCACTGTGGGCCTCTTCTGGGGGTGGAGTGGACATTTGTGGACCCTCCTGTGCGGTGACCTGGCGTTCGGGTCCTGCAGGGGTATAAAAGTATGGTTATTGCTTCTGTGTGTGCCAATGGCGTGCAATGGGTGGGTGCCCGTGTACCCCAGTGCTGGCATTCCTTTTTGGGGGCTGTTGTGATGGTGTTTTGGGGGGGGGGGTGATGGGTATGTGCATTGGGCATGCTTTGGTGATGGGTGTCCATGCTTTGGGGCCGCATGCAGGGCTAAGTTTTGGGATGGGTGGGTTGTGATGGTGAGACATTTGCAAGGGGTAGTTGTGATGGGGGTGGGGGTGAGGGTGGGGGTATGAGTTGGCATGCAGGTGGGGTGGGGGGGATGAAGTAGTGAAGATGAGACTTACCAGAGTCCATTCCTCCAGATACTCCTGCGAGGCCCTCAGGATGCAGGATGTTCAAGACTTGCTCCTCCCATGTTGTAAATTCTGGGGGAGGAGGTGGGGGTCCGCCGCCAGTCCGCTGTACCGCAATGTTGTGCCTTGATACCATGGAACGCACCTTCCCCCATAGGTCGTTCCACCTCTTCCTGATGTCATCCCTATTTCTTGGGTGCTGTCCCACAGCGTTGACCCTGTCGACTATTCTGCTCCATAGATCCATCTTCCTGGCAATGGTGGTGTGCTGCACCTGTGCCCGAACAGCTGGGGCTCTACTCGTACGATTTCCTCCACCATGACCCTGAGTTCATCATCTGAGAACCTGGGGTGTCTTTGAGGTGCCATGGGGTGGTGTGGATGATGTGTGGGGTGGAGTGTGTAGTGATAGGTGGGGTGCTATTTAGTGGTGTGTTGTGTGAGGTGCGTGGAAGTTCTGTGGGTATTGGTATTGTGTGCCTGTGGATGCTTGGTAGTTGACTGTGGTGTCTCTCTCTGGTCTTCGTTCGGGATTTTTGGTCGTAGGGGTTTGTGGGTGATGTGGGTGTGTGTTTTATATTGTATTGGGTGTGTGGGAGTGGTGTGTGTATGTGTATCAGGTGTGTGTATTTCGAATTGGCCAATGTGGTAGTGTTTTGTACGAGTATGTGTATTTCGACCGCGGCGGTGTGTACCGCCAATAGAATACCGCGGTTGAAAGACCGCTGCGTGGATTCGTGGGTCGTAATGGCATGGGTGTATTTCTGTTGGCGTGACGGTGGAGGTTTGGTCATCGCCAGTTTATCGCTGACCTTTGGTGTGGCGGACTTTTGTGGATGTCGGTATTTTGGCGGTTTGCCTGTTGTGGGTCAGAATGACCGTGGAGGTTTACCGGGACCGCGGCGGTGTTATGGCGGTCTTCTGTCTGGCGGTAAGCGCCTTTTACCGCTGAGGTCGTAATGACCCCCTATGTCTCTGTGGTCCACAGCTGCCATGAAGTCGAAGCTTCTCTCTGCAGTGCTACCTTCATCATGTTTCGACCAGGCAGTTGTCTCAGTAGCCTTCTCTCCCCACCTCCAGGTCCGAAATAGGCATACTGGAGCCCAGAGGGAGCTCAATATTGGGCAGTGAGTGTGGAGCGACCTGGGTTAGGGCCGACTCTGGCCGCCATCTTGATTCCACCCTCGACTTTGATTTTTGATATCTATGACTATTGCTTGTTTAATTATTTTTCTAGCTAGTCCCATTCCCGCAATACAGTATTAGGATTTTAATCTGTACTCTGGTTCTCTACAGAGAAAAATAGCTTTTGAGCACTAGTGCTAGACAATATTTGTTTGAACAGTTCCCAATTTTAAATACCATGCACCCTGCCTTGTGCACTACAAGGCCTAGATAGTGGCGACTTATTAATATTTAAAAGGGAGGTTTTGACATGGCAAAAAAAAAAAAATTAAATTCGAATTGCAGTGTTTACACTGCTGTAGTCAGGCTACACTGGTATGCCTGAAGTGATTGTTTACACTGTTACTGTAGTGGATGGCACAATAGGTGCTGCAGTCCACTAGTGACAATTATCTTACAGGCCCTGGGTACACTTTGTACCATAAACAAGGGATTCATATGTAAGCTAAACATGACAATTAAGAGTATTCCAATTTCATCATGTTGAAAGGAGGAGCACAACCATTTTACCACTGGTTAGCAGGTTAAAGTGCACAGAGTTGTACATCCATCAAAAACAGTTAAGGCAAAAATCTGGGGGTACAGCACACAAACAATTGTCATTTCCAACACACAGGATATGTGCTGTCAAGGAAATCAGCCCATCTATTACTTTGTATCTGAGCAGCCACAGTAATGCCTCTTTATCTCAAGCAATAGGCTACAGTTGTTTAAAAAGTGCACAAGGTCTCACCCCATTGACCTGAATAACTTTTGCCTGGCCTTAAATCTTCCTTACACAGCAAAAGTCCTAGAGATCCAGCGTAAACACTTTGTAGAGGGAAAAGACCAGCTAAATTCAAGCTCTTTGCGGGAGAAGCTTTTAAGCTATAGCTTAGTGTTGTTTACATAGAAATGATCTGAAGTACTACAGTGACAAAGAGTTGAGGTTGGAATACTAATATAAAGATTTAAGAGGGTGGGAGAGAGAATAGGACCTAGGGGTATTCCTCAGTGGATTATTGCAAAATTACAGAAGTTGACAATTTATATGTTTTGACACCGCTTAGGCAGGTATAATGCAAACAAACTGATCACAGTGCCATTAATTCCCATTCAATCCTTAAACATTTTCAGGAGAGTGTTATGGTTCAATGTGTCTAAGGCTGCTGATATGTGAACAATGCAGAAGTAGGAGCCACCATTATCTAGTATGCAGAGATCTATTAATACATGAACAGTGTTCATGAGGACGTTCAAACTTGGTTGTCACCTAAAGCCTAAATTGCTTAAAAGACTATTGCTATCCTTTCCTGTTATACCTGCCAGCTTTAGGGTGTTCTTCCCCCAAACTCTTTGCCTTCCTCCTCTTTTTTTGCTGATCTCTTTTTGGCTGGCCATAGGACTCTGCACAGTTCACCACAGCTAAGCAGTACTAAAGTGCATGTGCTCACTACTTGAAACATAATAACATTGTCTTACCCCCAATTGTAATTCTTTTATTTAATTGTAAGAACCTACTAAAGTGGTACAACATGCAGCCAGGCCATGTACATTAAATGTTACTAGTGGGCCTGCAGCACTGACTGCGCAACCCACTTAAGTAACACTGTAAACATGTGTCAGGCCTGCCTTTGCAGCCTGTGTGTGTGTACAGTTTTAAACTGCCATTTCGATCAGGTAAAATAAACCTTTTGCCATGCTCAAACCTTCATTTTTAATACATATAAGTCTTCATTTTTAATACAAATAAGTGTCTTTGGAAATGTAATGAAAAAATCCTCTCTAGCTGTGAAGTCAGATTATATATTACAATTTTGAAAACGTCACTTTTATAAAGTTGGTGTTATCTTGCGTTAGCCATTTAGCTGTTTCTGGGTCACATGATTTGGAGTAGCTGACAGTTGGGTTTTGTGCATTCCTCCTAGACTGCTGCCCTGCTGTGCTGACCTGCTGCCCTCTTACCTGGGTGAGAAAGACTGGACCCAGGATGCTAGAGTGACTCAAAGGGCTAGTTGGCTGGCCTCTGACTAGAACCTCAGGGACAGAAGGCTCCAACAACTTTGAACTGAGCACCTGGCCTCTGCCATCTGTGAGTCTTACACTGGCAAGTGGTGCCACACCAGTCCTGGACCCTTGAAGGTGGGTCTGAAGGTGCCCTGCCAGCCCTTCTGTGGATCCATTCGAACCAAAGCATCTCCTTGCAGTGCAACCCTGAGCAGAACCAATGCATCACCTCGGCTGCAGGGGTTAACCTGACGCAAGGACTCTGCATTGACCTCGCAACCCACATAGGAACTGCCATCTTTGCAAAGCTTTCACAATGCAGCCGATCGCATCACCTTGTGATTTTGTCCCGGTGCAACCAGATAACCACAGCTAGCGCATTGTGGTTTTTAGTGCTATTTTTACTGAAATATTTGAGTTTAATTATCGCTGGTTCTACTAATTGGATTTTTGTCATTTTGATCTTAGTTTATTTATTAAAAATGCTGTAGTTTTATAAACTAGTGTGGGATCTTTTTGTTGTGTGTTTTCTTGATGTTACTGTTTCAAGTGTTGCACAAATACTTTTCACGTTGCCTCTAAGGTAAGGCTGACTGCTCTGTGCTAAGCTACCACACTGTTGAGCACAGGTTAATGCAGTGTTTGATTTTGGCTTTACCTTTACAAGGATTGCAGTTTGAGCTTCGGTAGGGTTTTACCCCATCAACCAGCAACCCAATTTCCTACCCTTCCTAACTACTCAGCTCCAAAAGAAGCATGGCTTAACTCATGATGTTAAGCTGTAATCCTTCAATCACAGAGTCCAGCAAAGCCCTGGCCTAAAACATTAACCTGTATGCATGCATCAATGCAACAGCAATGTGGCCAAAATTCCAGTGTAGACTCCTATATGGAATCAAAAAGTGTATCTTGAATCAAATTCTCAAATCCCTTATTTTGTTGTGGCCAGACTATGGCAACTCCCTACTCAACTGTGTCCCCAAACTCTTCGTAGTTGTCCTCAAAGCAGTACTCCATGTCACTGCCAGGCTACAGAAATAAAAAGTTC
Source organism: Pleurodeles waltl (assembly GCF_031143425.1). NCBI lineage: Eukaryota > Metazoa > Chordata > Amphibia > Caudata > Salamandridae > Pleurodeles > Pleurodeles waltl. The sequence goes on from NC_090436.1 coordinate 731,587,167, forward strand.
AACCAATCTAAACAAATTACAACTTTAAAGCAATCTTAGCAAGATTCTGGCAAGACTGACCGGACCTTCCATCCTTCTGAGGTCAGTAAATTTAGAACCATTAAGGTGGACAATACTAACATCTGTTATTAAAGCATTTAGAAACTGCAGAAGTGCAGTATGAAATGCTATGTAATAAAGAAGCCACGTATGAAGGGTTAGATTCTCACTTCAAATGTAGCATTGGCCTTGGCATGAGTGAGTCTGTTGTGGAGTGTCTGCAAACGGTAATCTGTAGTGCACGGTGCCACATGCACAAAGGTAGGGATTTCTAAACTAGCATGCTTCCTTCTGAGTGTAATGTGTTTAACTCAGGTTGGTGTACCTTGCTCCTTCGTGCACAGAAGTAAGTGCATTAGCCAAGGATGATTTCCGCTGGATGGGAGTCTGCCTGGTGTGAACTGTGTTTAAAACTGTACCAGGAAGGGTGCGGTTCCTTCTGACTCTATTGATTGAGGGATTTGTCCTAGCTTAATTTGCTGTTTTCTTTCTTATTTAGTTTGAGAAAACAAGAGTTTATTTTGAGTAAATTTATTTAGAAAAGTTTCCCATTAATGGAGAAGTTGTGATGTGATTGGTTAGTTAGCAAGGGAGTCGAGCTGGAATTGGTGAGACGTCACCATAAAGCTGTTCTGTCAGTGGTTGGTTAAAGACAGAGCAGCGCTGTGACAGGCTCATTTTGACAGAGATTAGCCATTGTTTGCTAGTTGTTTCGTATGATTTTTTAGATCGATTTGAGTTAAAATAATGGTTGCTGGATTGAAAATAGGCTAAAGTTTCTGTTGAACCTTCTTTTAGTATCTGGATTTCTGAATGGCATGATTATACTGCTTGTTATAAAAACGTACAGTTTGCTTTAGAAGGTACGTTTAACATTAGAAAGCTAGCTTTCCTGAGACAAACAATTAATGAAAGATTGCCATTGCCCAGGCCCACTCAGTTTGAGGCATTACATAAATGGAAGCAAATGACTACAGAGAAGGAAAGAAAGCAAATGTCAAAGGAAGTAGGGGATTGTTTAGACGGTGTGCTGGGGGTGTTGACGACGAGGGTGCGATAAATCTGGGAAATGCCTCCCTTGCCCAGTGTGCCCATAAGGAGTTCAGCTTCCAGTGGGCTGAATCCAGGGAGAGGGCTGTCTTGTGGTATGTGGGTGTGGATCGCATGCCATAGCTGTAGGTACTTGTAAAACTGTGAGGAGGAGAGTGTACTGGTATCTTGGAGCTCCTGAAATGAGCACATGTATGCCCCAGACCACACATCACCCAATTGCATTATACCAATGATGTCCCATCCCATAATGCCCTCCAGTGCCACCTCCTCATGAAGCCATGTGCAGTGCCATAGGGGTGTCTGTAGCGTAGGTTTGGCATCCCATTTAGTGTGGGAGAGCACATCTCTCCAGGCAAGGAAAACCACCAGGGTCACCTCAGGAAAAGTGAAAGAGATTGGGGTGCTGTATAACATGACCATAATCCAGTGTAACCCCGGGAGGCCAGCTCCTTTTGGTAGGCAGGGTCAGACCATCTGTCATGTAGCTGAGTGTGATGCAAAACAAGAAACAAGAAAGAAACGGAAACCTAATTATAATAGTGATAAAACCCTTACTCCCCAACAACCTCCTGACCCCATAACTTCAACCATGGAAGCATCTGTCATCCACAAACTTGTAACGAAAGCAAAAACCAAGTTGTAGCAGGCTATGGAGTGGTGCATCCCTCCTCAGTATAGGATCAGATATGAATATCAGGGAATATAACACTTAGGGGGTCAATACAACATTGGCGGTAAAAGGCGCTTACCGCCGTGCAGAAGACCGCCAATACTCCGCCGCGGTAGACCGCCACAGCTATTATGACACACATCTCGAAATCTGCCGAAATTCAGACACCCACACAAGTCCGCCACAACAAAGGTCAGTGATAAACTGGCGGAAACAAATCCTCCACGCCAACAGAAACACACCCATGCTATTACGACCCACGAATCCACGCGGCGGTCTTTCAACCATGGTATTCCATTGGTGGTACACACCGCCGCACTCAAAATACACACACATCTACAAAACACCACCACATTGGACAATTACAAATACACACACCTGATACACATACACACACCACTCCCACACACCCAACACAATATAAAATACACACCCACATCACACACAAACCCCTACGACCAGAAATTCTGAAAGAAGGCCAGAGAGACAGCCCAGCAATTGACAGCCCAATCACACAGAGGCACACAACACCATCACCCACACAACATCCACGCACAAAACACCACAAACCACTACACTCACCACACTCATCACCACATACACCACACCTCACCCACACCACCCTATGGCACGCCAAAGACACCCCCGCTTCTCCGAGGAGGAGCTCAGGGTCATGGTGGAGGAAATCGTCCGGGTAGAGCCACAGCTATTCGGATCACAGGTATAGCACACATCAATAGCCAGGAAGATGGAGTTATGGCGCAGAATAGTGGACAGGGTGAAGGCCGTGGGACAGCACCCAAGAAATAGGGAGGACATCAGAAAGAGGTGGAACGACCTACGGGGGAAGGTGCGTTCCACGGTCTCCAGGCACAACATTGCGGTGCAGCGGACTGGCGGCGGACCCCCATCTCCTCCCCCACAACTAACAACATGGGAGGACAAGTCTTGACCATCTTGCATCCTGAGGGCCTCGGAGGAGTCGGTGGAGGATGGGACACTGGTAAGTCAAATCTCAACTATCATATCCCCCACCCTACCTGCATGCTATCACACACCCTCACCCTCACCCCCACCCCTATCACTCAAAATCCTCACTAATCTACCCATAACACTAACCACCCATTCCAACACCAAGCCCTGCATGACACAACTAAGCATAGACACCCATCACTAAAGCATGCTCACTGCACATACCCAGAACAACCCCCCAACCATCATCACACAAGCCCCCACACACGAATGCTTGCACTGGGGTACACGCACACCCACACATTGCACACCATTACACACACACATGCAATAATCATGCTCTTATACCCCTGCAGGAACCCGAAGGACCGTTACCACACCAGAGGGTCCAGACAACACCACTCCACCCCCAGAAGAGGCCCACAATGATGAGAGCAGCTCTGCCCTACTGGATCTTGATGACCAGCCCGGACCATCGTGGGCCTCAGGACAGTCGGTTCCCCTTGCACAGGCACAGCCCAACACCGACCTTCCACCCTCTGGTAACACCAGCACAGCACCCACCCTTCGGGCCCAAACCTCCCTACCCAGGACAGGTCAATCAGCGGTGTGTCCACCACTACAGGGCACCCAGGGTAACCCACCACCCCAACAACAACAGGGACCTGGGGGCAGTGGTAGTGGGCACACGGTCCAGGGGACGGAGGCACAGGAACATAGGGGAACTGGGAGGGCTGCTGTGCGACAGGGGGCGGATAGGCCAAGGGAACCCACTCTCCACGAGGCCCTATCCTCCATCATGGGAGCCTACCACCACTCCCAGGAGACGATGGCAACGGTCCTGGACAAGTTGCAGGAGACCCTGCGCCTGCAGGAGGAGCAGTATATGGGGTTCAGGGAGGAGCTCAGGACCATCGGCTCTGCCCTGGGCACCATCGTAGGGGTGCTGAAGGATATACAGCAGACCTTGAGGGACACCGTGGCACTCCAAGGGGCCCCTGACACTAGCCACGACGATGAACTGCCCACCACCTCCGCCGGCGCTAGTGGACAGGACGCCCCACCACAGGACCACCACACCAGCACCCCATCCCCTGCAGACGGACAACCACCACGCAAGCGGTCCCTCAGATCCAGGAACAGGACAGAGCAAGATGGCAAGACCCCCACCAGGAAATAAGACCACCATGATTGTCCTCCCACTGTCCCACTTTGTTACCCTGTCCACAGTCGAACTGCCCCAGCTCCACTTCCAATGCCCAGATGGGTAGTGCACCTGTGAGACTAATAGACTGGACTCTGCCATGGACATTCCTCCGCCCTCCCCATCACCATTTTACAATACCCCTTCATTGTTTTGAGCACTTAAATAAACACCCTTGAAACACAAAACAATCTGGAGTCAGTCTATGATTTGGTACTTTGTATTATCAATGACAGTGTCATAATGGCTGTACCATTGTAAGGCTAACATACCTATGTCACACATCACAAGCCCATGAAGGATGCAAACAGTTGACACGTAGGTTACCACACCTGTGAAACTGAAATGGAAGGGTACAACTCAGTTAACAAATAGTGATTGAAATGGAGGGACAGGATAGAGGTAGACGTGTGAAAGTTAATGTAATGTTAAACCTGAAAATGTTCTCACCTGTGTGTCACTGGAAATATTGCTGTATGACTGACTCCCTGTTGTCGTTTTCTTCTTCCTCAGCTTCATCCTCATCACTGTCCACAGGCTCCACAGGCTCCACAGCTGCTACAACACCGTCATCTGGATCATCCTCCTGCAGAAAAGGCACCTGGCGTCGCAAAGCCAAATTATGGAGCATGGAGCAGGCGATGATGATGTCGCACACCTTCTTCGGTGAGTAGAATATGGATCCACCTGTCATATGGAGGCACCTGAACCTGGCCTTCAGGAGGCCGAAGGTGCGTTCGATCACCCTCCTAGTCCGCCCATGGGCCTCATTGTACCGTTCCTCTGCCCTGGTCCTGGGATTCCTCACTGGGGTCAATAGCCACGAAAGGTTGGGGTAACCAGAGTCCCCCAATAGCCATACACGGTGCCTCTGGAGTTGACCCATCATATCAAGGATGCTGCTATTCCGCAGGATGTAGGCGTCATGCACTGAGCCAGGGAACATAGCATTTACCTGCGAGATGTACTGGTCTGCCAAACAGACCATCTGGACATTCATCGAATGATAATTCTTCCTGTTCCTGTACACCAGTTCACTCCTGTGGGGGGGGGACCAGAGCTACATGGGTACCATCAATAGCACCTATGACGTTGGGGATTTGTCCAAGGGCATAGAAGTCAGCTTTCACTGTAGCCAAATCCTCCACCTCAGGGAAAATGATGTATGTCCTTACGTGTTTCAGCATGGCAGACAACACTCTGGACAACACGTTGGAAAACATAGGCTGGGACATCCCTGATACCATGGCCACAGTAGTCTGAAATGACCCACTTGCAAGGAAATGGAGCACTGGCAGCACCTGCACATCAGGGGGGATTCCAGTCGGATGGCAGATTGGTGACATCAGGTCTGGCTCCAACTGGGTACACAGTTCCTGGATAGTGGCACGGTCAAACCGGTAGGTGACGATGACATGTCTTTCTTCCATTGTCAACAGGTCCACCAGCGGTCGGTACACCATCTTCTTATATGTCCCAGCTGACGGTGCCTACGAAGGACAACAGCGAAGAACCAGTCACTATTCCTCCTGCTATGTACCCACAGTTACACACAAGACTACACCAGACACAAAACCCTTCCTGTATGTGTGTTGAGTGTAGGCCTAGCTATGTGTGACGCAGAAGTTAATGGAGCCATGTGGGCCCCTGAAATGGCGACTGCCTGACCTCTAAAGTGGGACAATGAGATTGTGGGGTAACTGCGCTGGTGTTACACACCCTTGCGGTAGGTGGTCGTAGACCACGGCGCAATGCTGCATTGGTTAGCATTGGACCCTATGGGTCCCAGGAGCCAATGAACAGGTGCGCTGGCGGTGATGATGCGCACCGCCGCGGACGTCACAGCCATTTTCTATCTGTTCAATCACTAGATACCTGACCTTCGACAGGAGAGGACCTACACTGCTAGTGCTGCTGTGACCTCGGTCTGGAAGCGATGATGGCTGCTGCGTCTGGGGAAAGGGCCCCTGCCTTCACTGCACAGGAGTTGGAGAAACTTGTGGATGGGGTCCTCCCCCAGTACACGCTACTCTACGGTCCTCCAGACCAACAGGTCAGTACACAGCGAGCACGCTGTATGGGCTAGGCCTGGGTGGAGAGGGCTGAGTGGAAGAGGGAAGGGGGCAGAGTTCATAGACAATTAATGCATGGGAATGAATGGGCCACATGGCCGGAGTAGGGAGGGGGCCACTCACATTGACAGTGCAGTTGGTAATGACTGTTCCTCTTCTCTTGTGCATGTCATGTAGGTCAGCGCCCACCAGAAGAGGGACATTTGGCGTGCCATCTCCAAGGAAGTCCGGACCCTGGGGGCCCACCAGAGACGGGGCACCCACTGCCGGAAGAGATGGGAGGACATTTGCCGCTGCAGCAAGAAGACGGCGGAGGCTCAGCTGGGGATAGCCTCCCAACGTGGGAGGGGTGCCCGTCGCACCATTACCCCCCTGATGTTCCGGATCCTGGCGGTGGCCTACCCGGAGTTGGATGGGCGCTTGAGGACATCACAGCAGACACAAGGGGGTGAGTACAACCTCATTCTGCTGACTTTGCGTGCAGTGAAGGTGTCTGGGTGGGGGAGGTGGGCTGTGGGTGTCCCGAGGCCAGGGCAAGTTAGGTAGTCAAGGCCCCTCCGTAATGTAGGCCATGTGGCACTCAACCCCACCTCAGCAGAGTGCCAAGTCGAGGTATAGTTGCCCCTGTGGCATCCATGTGTGCAGATGTCCACCATTGCCATGTAGGCCATAACCCAGAAATTGCATGTGCAGAGGGCAGGCGCACGGCGTTATACAGGGGGCTGCTGCGTCTGTCTTGTCCGCCGACGGTAGCGGAATGCCATGCACTAAAACTCTCTTTCTTCTGTCTCCCCCCCACTTTCCTGCTCTCCCTGTCCTTTTGTACATCAGCATCAACAGGCGGAGGTACAGTGGCACCGGAGCACGAGGGAGCTGCATCCCACATGGCCATGGAGGGCCACACCACGGGCTCAGAATGCACCAGTGGGACGGAGGGCGAGGGGAGCTTCACGTCGGCCACCGGATCACCAACCAGCGACACGGACTCGTCCGCCGATGGGAGCTCCCCTGGGGTGGTGGCACCATCTGTGCCCCCCACTTCAACAGGTACAGCCGCCACCTCCCCTACCAGCACCGCCCTCCCAGCAGCCCCTCAGAGTTCGCCCGTGCCCGCTCACCCAGGAGGGTGGGCATCACCTTCGCCCCAGGCACCTCAGGCCCTACCCCAGTCACCCCTGCTGCCCTCAGTGAGGAGGCCATTGACCTCCTCAGGTCACTCACTGTTGGGCAGTCTACCATTGTGAATGCCATCCAGGGTGTAGAACGAGAGTTGCTACACAGTAATGCATTCCTGGAAGGCATTCATTCTGCTCAGGCTGTCCTTCAGCGAACCCTGCAATCTCTGGCCTCAGCACTGATGGCAGCCATTGTCCCTGTGTCTAGCCTCCCTCCTCAAACTACCTCCACCCAGACCCAATCCCCTGTACCCCAGCCCATCCCAAGCACACCTACAGACCAGCATGCACACAAGTCAACACACAAAAGTAGCTCAAGCAAACATAGGCACCACACATCCCACAGGCACTCACACAAGCATCACACCCATACAGACACAGCAACATCCACTGCCTCCACCGTGTCCCCCTCCTCCTCTTCTCCCTCCTCCATCCCAGTCTCGTCTACACACACACCTGCATGCACCACATCTACAGGCACCATGAGTCGCACAAGGAGACCCAGCACCCCAAGCCGCTCACCTGCACTCACCACCTCCACTGCCATTTACACGTCCCCTGTGTCCTCTCCCAGTGTGTCTGTGACGCCCCCTCCCAAAGTACACAAACGCCGGCAATCAACATCCATCCACCTCACGACAGCCTCCAGTACCCGCGCCTGCACCCAAAACAGCTAAAGTGACACCTCCGACAACCACCTCCTCTTCCTCCACTCCCAGACCCCCTCCAGCTACCCATCCCAGTGTTCGTCAGAAACTGTCCCTCTGAAAAATTTACCTTTTTGTCCCCCCCCCTCCAATTCATCAGTCCCGTCGTAGTGCCTCAGCCAAAAAGCCTCCAATACCAGTGGTGCGTGTTCAAGGCTTGTGGAGTGCACCGGCCACTAGGGCAGGCAGTAGGACCCGGAACCAAGGCACTGGCAGCCCACCCACTGTAAAGGCTCTCAAATTGGAGAGTGGGCGACGGGACCGTGTTAAGACTCCTGGTGGGACAACAACTGACATGGGTTCGAAGGGGATTGGTGAGTCAGATGTGACTCCAACAAAGGTGGGGAAGGTCCAGAGGAAGTCTACCCAGCCTCTTGTGAGTGTAACGGCGGAGAAGTGCGCCATCATTTCCGGCGGACCAGACACAACCGCCAGCACCGTCGTCACTGCTCCAGAGACCACCGCCAGAGTCACAGCCCAGGAGGGCCCAAGTATCGTCACTGGTCCAGAGACCACCGCCAGAGTCAGTGCCCCGGAGGGCCCAAGTATCGTCACTGGTCAGGAGACCACCGCCGGAGTCACAGCCCAGGAGGGCCCCACTACCGTCACTGGTCAGGAGACCACCGCCATAGTCACTGCCCAGGAGGGCCCGAGTATCGTCACTGGTCAGGAGACCACCGCCAGAGTCACAGCCCAGGAGGGCCCCACTATCGTCACTGGTCAGGAGACCACCGCCAGAGTCACTGCCCAGGAGGGCCCGAGTATCGTCACTGGTCAGGAGACCACCGCCACCGCCGGAGTCAGTGCCCAGGAGGGCCCCACTATCGTCACTGGTCAGGAGACCACCGCCACCGCCGGAGTCAGTGCCCAGGAGGGCCCCACTATCGTCACTGGTCCAGAGACCACCGCCAGAATCACAGCCCCGGAGGGCCTAAGTATCGTCACTGGTCCAGAGACCACCACCGGAATCACAGCCCAGGAGGGCCCCGGCTGCCACAGTCCCGCTGGGCAATGAATGAACGTCATACCACACACCAATGCCCAGTGTAGAGAACATCATGCCACACACCAATGTCCGTATCAGAACCGCCATGTCAAAACACCGCTGAACAGGGCAAAGACCGCCATGTCAGAGCACCGCTGAACAGGGCAAAGACCGCCATGGTGAAGACCGCTGAACAGGGCAAAGACCGTGTAGGAATAAAAAGGCTGCAACATCAGGCATCCTTATCCCATGTGCAGCTGGGACAGTGACAGGACATGAACTTTCACGGGGAGACTCATCCAGTCTGGGCACCAGTCCCACACAGTACCAGTAGAGAACTGCATCTACTTGAGAGACTGTGGCTTTGCACTCCCCTGGATGGCACAGTGGGCAAGCCACCCACTGTAGAGACTTGTGAGAATGTGGCTTTGCACTCCCCAGGATGGCACAGTGGGCAACCCACCCACTGTATAGACTTGTGAGACTGTGGCTTTGCACTCCCCAGGATGGCACAGTGGGCAACCCACCCACTGTATAGACTTGTGAGACTGTGGCTTTGCACTCCCCAGGATGGCACAGTGGGCAACCCACCCACTGTATAGACTTGTGAGACTGTGACTTTGCATTCCCCAGGATGGCACAGTGGGCAACCCACCCACTGTATAGACTTGTGAGACTGTGGCTTTGCACTCCCCAGGATGGCACAGTGGGCAAGCCACCCACTGTATAGACTTGTGAGACTGTGGCTTTGCACTCCCCAGGATACATCAATGGGCATGGAGCCCAGTCGTGGATCTGGCTTCGCATTCATCTGGTTGAGGTGTCCCCCCTTCCCTTCCCCCTGAGGTGCCTGTAGTATTTCGATCTGATGCCCCGGCAGTGTTCTCTCCGATAGTGGTCAGGTATCGTTTGTGGGCCTCACCCATGCATTTTTGGACTGTTGGTGCACGGACATTGTTGTGTACATATCTGCACTACTTCTCAGATTGTATCTATAATTATGAGTGAATTTGAAATATATATCTGTATATTTTTGTATGACATGTATATTGGCACATTACATTGTTTGACCGAATTTCGCATTGTCTATTCATTCTTCCGGGGGGATTGTGGGTTATTACTGTGATTTATTGTGAATGCATTGGTGTGTATGTTGTAATATGCGAGGGTTGGGGTGGGGGTGTTTGGTGGGTGTCCCCCTAACTTTTGCCTCCCCGTGTCGTAGGTGCAGTACTCATCTGTGTCTTCGGTGCCTACGTAGCTGTTGGTCGTAGAGGAGCAGAAAGACAAGGGCAGGGAATATTTGTAATTCCGGCTCCACGGAGTCGTCGTTCCTCATGGGATGTGTTCAGGTGAGCGTTTTCCCACAGCAAAAGCTGTTTCCGCCGTGTTTTTATCCACGGTGATTCCTCCCCAGAAAGGTGGCGGATTGGTAGGTTGTAACAGTGTGGGCGGTACATTGTCTCTCGCCTGTCTGTTGGCGGTGACCGCCGCGGCGGGCGGTGTGTTAAAGTGTCTGTCTTTGTTGGCGGTTTCCGCCAGGGTCATAATTCCCTTTTTTTGTCCGCCGGCCTGTTTGCTGTATTACCGCACCTTTAACACCGTCCGCCAGGGTTGTAATGACCCCCATAGTGAACAGAAACGTGTAATGCCTGCACATCACAGGAGTAGAGGAATATATTGACAGTTGGCGTGGTGCTCTGGGACAAGTCAGAGCCAACCATGAGCTTAGGTGGAGGAGGAAGATTCAGTGTGTTCTCCCCATTCTGGCTTGGCAAGGCATCCACAGTGTTGTTAGGCAAGGATGAGTTTGAGTCGGGTGGCAGTGGTTTTCACACAGGATGATGTGGAGAGGGTGAATCCACACTTGTGGTACCATGCCCTAGGATAATTTTATTAATGATCTTTTGAATTCTAGACCTCCTACATATACTGATAGTACACAAAAAAACTGATGCCAGTCCTAGCAGGGTCCCCAATATGGGTGCAGCAGGGGAAAGCACAGCTTAGCCAACACAGATGTCATCCACAGAAGTGGTTGATGGTTCAACAGTGAGTGCCCCACCTCAGATTGAAATGGCAGTGATGTTGAGTTCAAGCAGAGGTGCAGCTGCTCTTTCTAAATCTCAGGATGCAGTTGTGATAGAAAAGACCACCAAAGAGAGAACTATGAATGTTTGTATTTTAAAAATTGTATTTGGGGAAATGTTACAAGGGGCAACTGATTTAAATAGACCATTGACATATCATGCTGATGAAATTAGGTATTTGATCAAAGAAGCAGCCAGATGTGGAAACAAAGCACATGATAAATTAGAGTAATTAGATGATGAGTGTGAAGATGATATCAGTAAAATGAAGAAGGTGAGGAAACATTACAAAATTGATTTAGAGCATGATGAAATAAAAGATTTGAGACAAATGACTTTAAGAGCTCAACTTAAGTATTTAATTGAAAAGTCAGAGGAATAGAATGATTTGAAGAAATTCAGGGAAAGAATGAAGAGAGGGACGGCAAGTAAAAAGAAGGCCAAAGAATCAGAGAGACAGGTGTAGGGATCGGCCTAGAGAATCGGAAGTCAGTTGAGGAACATGGTTGGTGTTTCCATTAGGAGAAATACATGGGAGAAATACAGTACATGTGCTATGGGCGAGAGCTGATCTTAATGCTACAAATTCTCCAGAAATGAGAGAGCAGCCTGATAGATAGTACAAGGTGGTACATATATTGACAACCATTTCACAGACGTAATGGACTTATTTTAATTCATTTTTTGAGATTGTGACCCCTAGTGATTTGTAGTTTGTATAAAAGGTAGCTGTTGTGTGGCCAACTGAAGAACCAGCTGGAGTTGCTATTAATAATGCTCTTTCTGAGGATGTAACTAACAAACACAGGCAGGCAGTTGAACATTAGAAAGAGAAGGTGCCAGAAAAAGATATTAATTGAGCGAAGATGCTGAGAACTTTACAGGAGTCAGAAGAGTCAGTGGATGCTTACTTTGAGAGGCTCATGTAAATTTTTAAAAACACAAAGCCGAGTTAGTTCTCTGAGAAAGATGGTGTCAGTGGTTTCTTCTCTGCTTTTGTTATGGGGTTGCATCCGGAATTAAGTATTCATATACAAGTGAAATATGTTGGCTGAGAATGAGTATGTGAGGGGGGTAGAGAAGACCGAAGGAATGAAAATCTCCTGAACAACAACTCTCTAACAACGATTACGTTTCCAATGAAAGCGTAACCACTCTTGCTGGAACAGCGAATAGCTTTTTCTATGCCTTAAACACAGATGTGCAGAACCACGAGTGGCTCGGGAGAGGACATGGTCAGGTAAGTGGGGTGAGGGTGGTAGTTTTTAGGGGTGGGGTGGATAAAGGGCTTGGGGTGGAGGTGGGGGTGTTGGGCTATTTTGTTTTAAGGGTGGGGAGAGGGGGTGTGTTTGGGATTTTTTTTAAGGGTAGGGCTTGGGGGGTCACGCAGGGTTGGGGTAGCTTTTAGGGGTAGGGATAAAAGGCTTGGGTGGATGTGGGGGGTTGGGCTATTATTATTTAGGGGTGGGGGTGGTTTTTTTTAGGGTGGATCAGGAGAGGGTGTGGGCCTGGGGCAGGGTTGGGGGTAGCTTTTAGGGGTGAGGTGGATTAAAGGTTTGGGGTGGGGTTGGGCTATTTGTTTTAGGGGCAGGGTGGGGGCTCAGAGGGTCAGGAAAGTTTTGTTTTTAGGGGTGGGGGTAGGGGCGTTGGGGTAGTTTGTTTTTTAGGGCGGGGTCAGTTGGTTTTGTTTTTAGGGGCAGGGTGGGGGATCGGTTGTTTTTAGGGTGGGTGGGGGTGTCTGCGAAAGTTTTAGGGCTCAGGGTGGGTGGAGGGTAGCAGGGTTGTTTTGTTTTTAGGGGTAGGGTGGGGCGGTAGGGGTAGTTTGGTTTTTAGGGGTGGGGGATCGGGATAGTCTTGTTTTTAGGGTTGGGGGATGGTTGTTTTTAGGGCAGGTGGGGGGTCAGGGAAGGTTTTAGGGCTCAGGGTGAGTGGGGGTGTCGGGGTAGTTTAGGTTATAAGAGGGTGTGGGAGGTCGGGTAATTTGGCGGGGAATGGGTGTGTCGGGGTAGTTTGGTTCTTAGGGGAGGGGGTTCAGAGTTGTTTTGTTTTTAGGGGTGGGGGTTAGGGGGTCGGTCGTTTTGAGGGTGGGTGGGGGTTGGGGAAGGTTTTAGGGCTTATGGTGGGTGGGTGGGAGTGTTGGAGTCATTTTGTTTTTAGGCATGGGGTCGGGATACTTTTAATTTTAGAGGTGGGCAGGGGGTCGGGTTAGTTTTGTTTTTGAAGTGGGGGATCGGGGTAGTTGTGGGCCTTAGGGCGGGTGGGGGGATGGCACGCTACGCTTGCCGTTCCCACACATGCCTTTAGTAGGCATGCTTTTACAACAAAAGTTTGTTGTAAAGGTATGCGTGGTAAAGGCATTCATGGTAACACCGCAGTCGTTGTTCCAACCACATTGTTCAGACATGCGTGGTTCTCACATGGGTTGTTCCATCAGACAATCCTGAAGCAAACATATCTGCAGTAGGATACTGCAATCCCACAATGCCAATGCCGACACGCCACCTAAAGAAAATAAATTAATGGACATTCAGGAAGAAAGAGAAGTTGGGGATGCAAGGAGAGGCAAAAGAGAGAAAGGACTCCGAGATACATAGAACACTAGGGCAGAAATAAGAGGAAACATAGAAAGTAATGACAGAGTCCTTTATCCAGGGGGCAGAGCGAAGAGAGGAAAATGGTCAGAGCATATAGAACAGAGGAAACCAGGAGAGTGGAAACGAGGACATTACATTTGGAGGCCCGACAAAACACCTATAGAGGGGTGAGATGAAAAACGTCCTTGTCCAACCTCCCAATATATTATTCACTATCACTAACGGATAAGAAAAACCAGTGCATCCACATCCCCAAGGGGTGGGTGACCACCACTGTGAAAAACTCCCCTCACCCACTTAGTGTGGCATGCTTCATCATTGGGCTGCTACTAACACACTGCTACGTAAACCCACGTAGGAGTGCAGCAGTAACGGTGGGGAACAAAAAATGACTTTGCAGCTCGAATTTCACGTGAGTAAACAAACTATGACAAGTCTACTGTTCCTTTCCTGCCCTGAGCAAGACCATTGTTATAATAATGCAGATCTCAGCAGTCAATAACTTGCTCCTTAAAATGGCATTTTCAATTACCTGTCTATTCACACAGTTTCTAGTATATGAGCTGACACAGGTCTTGCAGCCTGCCAATATGGCGCCCCATGCTTCTGGGTAAAATAAGGGTCCAGTGGATGATGAACTATACTAACAAATGTCACTAGTATTTGATGTGTATTTTATTAACTATTTATGAGATTCTAAATGTTGTGGTTGGAACATAATTGGTTACTGTTTGAGATTGAAGTTATATCTGTTGTTCTTGTATTGATAATTAAGCATCCACATAGCAAAAGTTTTGATTTTAAAAATATGTCCAGGGAAAAAAACTAGTGTATTGGTTTGAATGCAATTATAACATTTGGGTATCAGCCTATTCTTCTCACTGCATTTGAAAGGGTGTATTCGGGCTCAAGAGTGGTGGCATAGGGACAAGATTGACTTTGCTTGTTACCTACTCTAGTGGGGCGAAAAAGAAAGGAGAGTAGATAATAAATGCACCTTGATGCAGCAGCCTAAGAAGGTGCTCATATGGCACTAAAGGGTAAAAGTACTCAGACATACTAAGAGAACATGCTTGGGTTACTTGGGGTGTATGCTCACAACCTCCCTATAGACCACATGCTCACAAGAGGGTGAATGGGTTATAAGACAATAGAAATAGTGACCAAGTCTAGTGCTATAACAGAAAATAAGGAAAGAGAGAAAAGGAAAATTGTGTTCCCTAATTATACTTACCTAGGTGTTCTGGTTTTCTCCTGAGGGTGTTGGTGGCATCAGTTCAACAAACCTAGGAGAAAGAAGAACACCATTCGCACTCGTAGGAAGGATGGTCCATCTGCTGAGGCATCATTGGGGTATTCTCTAAGGAGAGTGACTTTCCTCAATTGACTATTATTATTTGGGTAGCTTTCCTTACAAGGCATTTACATTAAAAGGTAACCATTCAAACATCCAAAAAGACTAAGAAGCTGTATTTCCGACCATCCCTCCAAAAAGTGGTGGCAAAAGTGGGATGCGAGGAAATTGAGGCTTTTGTCGCAAAACTTGCTTATGGCCCAAAACAGTTAGAGAGGACCCTTGAACAATGTATGGTTACTGCAACAGATGATAGAGACATTCCAAAAAGTATTACAAACCCAAGTTGAGCACATAGGCAAAGTGGCGCAGAGTGAAGACATGGCCATAGAAACATTAGATAATATATTGGGACAACAACAGGGCCTTACTGCCTTACCCTCTGTCATTCTGCAGAGGATGGGAAGAGCCTGATTTGTTTTTTTTAAAGAATTGCCCAGTCTGCAGCATAGGCAGGGGAGCTCTTGGGACAATATTTAGGGCCTCTGTTAACAGAGGAACTCCAAACATCTTATCAAGCAGTTAATCCCCACGGAACAAGCATCTATACTGTCATTAAAGAGAGTGTGTTGGAAAGATTATGCGTAGAAGAAGAAATGTACAGGATCAGTTTGTGCCAAATAAAATGAGGCCATATGAAATGGCTTGGGCTTTGTTTTTCATATTTAAAGTCTTAATAGATAGATTGTTGAAACCTGAGATAACTACAAAAGTGGAACTGTTGGAAAAATATATCTGGAGCAATTTCTGAACTCTCTCCATCCCCCTAGCCAATGTTAGGTGAAACAACATGGTAACCTTACTCCAGAAACTGTTATTGACATAGCAGGAGCATCTAATAGGGTCTAGGAAACTAAGAGTATGCGAGAGGACAGCAATCCCAAGGGCAGCAGGTCAATGACTGAAGGGGGGGGCGATAGACAAAAAGAAGGGAAAAGGATTACCCTCCAGTGGCAGAAGTATCACTCCTGTCATCCCAGGGCTGCAATGTTACCAATGTGGAGAATATGGTCACATATGGTCACATATGGTCACATAGCCGACTTTTGTCCCAAGAAACCCAAATCCATGAAGATAGGGGTTTCCAAACCAGTCACGTTTGGAAAACAAAAGCACAGTAGTCCATATCTCTGTTCTGTGAAGGCCAATTCTAATCTGTAAATGCCCTCCTAGAACCAAGATGCAGACAGACTGTCATGAGACCTCATACCTTGAAAGGGGGATACCCCCAACTTTGCGGGCTACAGTGACTACACTGTGTGTTCATGGGTATCAAAAGGGATACCCTGTAGTTTAGGGGGAAGTAGAAAGAAACAGAGGACCTCATATTCTGATTACTGTAGGACCTAACTTACCAGAAACCCTAAGTGTTGATACAATTATCTACAATAAGAGTCCTTGGTATAGGATACCTTGAGAAAAAAAGGAATTATAGTGTAAAAAGCCTCATTATATGGCCCATTCCTAAAGAAACAAAGCATAGGAAGCAAATACAAGAAGGAAAGAAGAGGGGTATACAAGGTACTGTTGGAATCAAATACCAACTTCAAGGCAACCCAGAGAAAGAACCCTCTTTTCTAAGAAGCTTGGGCTAAAGCAACAGAAGAGGAAAACACAGAGGAGGTAGGACCACAATTTTTCAAAGGAAAGATTCCCTTATAGAAAGGGAGGAAAGAACCAACCTATCTAGATATTATTTCCAGAACCATTTTGACAGACAGTGCTACATCTGTCCCATAGTCATCTGTTGGGAGGGAACATTGATTAGGAAAAAAACTAAAAAGACAATTTTAGAATATTTTATTGGCCAGGAATATACAGCCATATGAAAAATACTGCAGAGAATGAGGCATCAGTGAAAAGACAAGTCAATACCAACCTCCACTAGCCCCTTTATTTCCTTCACCCATTTTAGAAGAACCTTCTCAAGAGTGGGAATAAATATCAGAGGCCCTCTTTTGCCATCCCGAAGTGGTCATCAATACATTTTAGTTACGGTAGATTTTTCCAGAATATATACTGAAGCAATCCCTTTAATTGAGCCTCATACCACTTGAATAGCCAAAGCAGTGGTTGAGATATTTTCTATAGTAGGCTTACCAAATTAGATCTTAACCAGCTAGGAGAGTCCTTTTACTTCCAAAGTAATGGCCTAAATATGTCAACAGTTAAATATGTATATTATTAGGACTGCAGTGTGTCATGCCCAAATGGATGGCCTGGTAGAAAGATACAATGCTACACTAACATTTGTTTTAAAGAAAGATTTAGAAGGAATTAGAAAATAGGAAATGGGATTTGATTCTATTAGGAGCAGTGCTTGCCATAGAATGCAAAGAACAAAGAAGTATGGGATTTACCCATTTAAATTACTGTCCGGAAGCAAACCTTGAACTTTGCTCGATATGGCCAATGAAGCATGAAAATGAAAAAGATGATTCCAAAAATATTTTAGATTTTGTAAGCGAGTGAAAAAACCAAGAGTTTAGATAGATGAGCAAAATAGTCAGAAACAACTTGTAAAGAGTCAGCAACAACAAAGCAAAACTCAGACAGTTTTCTCCAGGAGATTATGTACTACTCTTACTACTACTCTTACTACCAACTACAGAGAACACAATGTTAAGTTAGTGGTAAGGACCTATGAAAGTACTGGGGAAGGTAACTCCAATCACATATAAACTGGAGAGCTACCAAATGAGGAAGGACACTCAAATATATCACGTAAAACTCCTTAAACGGAAGGAGGGCCCTGTTCCCACCCTACATGCACCAATCATAAAAGAAGAAACACAATGCATTGACTCAGACCTCATTCAGAATAAAAGAAAAGATCTCCCGAATTGGCTCACATCTTGTCCTGAAATATTTTCTTTGACTCCAGGCTGAACCCATGTTATTCAACTTCAATCACAAGAGAGCCAGGGAAAATAGTATGCCTAAAACCCCACAGAATTCCAGAAATTAGGCAAGTAGTGATAGAGAAAGCCTAAAATATTCTACGCATGGGGTGACAGAATCTTCAGTAAGTGAGTGGAATTCCTCCATGCTATTAGTTCCAAAGCCTGATGGGTAAATATGATTCTCTATAGATTTTAGAGAAGTTAACAAAATATCAAAATTTTATACAAATACCAGCCTTGTGTAGACAAAATTATTAAAAGGTCAGGACAAGCCAATCTGTAAGATTCTTGGACCAGTGTAAAGAGTACTGGCAAATCCCCTTAAATCCTAAATACAACGAAAAATGGCCTTTTCCACTCCAGGTGGTCCACATCAATTTAAGGTACTTACTTTTGGATTGCATGGAGCTCCAGCCAAATTCCAAAGAATGATGAATAATCTGCTTAGAAAACAAGAGAGGTATGCAGCAGCATACATTGGCGACATCATAATTTATAGCATGATCTGGGGAAAGCATTTAAATCATTTGAGAGCAGAATTGCAAACTGTGGGAGTGGCAGGATTCCAAGTCAAACCAAAGAAAAGTTGTTTAGACGTAAAGCAGGTGAGATACCTAAGGTCCTTGTTAGGCAGAGGAGCCATTCAGCCTCAAAAAGAGAAAGTAATGCCAATGTAAGAGATTCCCTTTCCAAAGATGAAAAGAGAAAGCCTTTTAGGTTTAATAGGAAGCTACAGATGTTTATTCCCCACTTCTCCTATTGGGCCACTCTCTTAACAGACCTGTTAACAAAGAACCTCAAGGTTGACAGGTAACTAAGACACTCGTCTCTTTATAACAGTAAAAGCTTTTGAAAAACTAAAGGAGATAATGTCCTCTGATCCAGTCCTAAAATCCCCTTATTTTTCAAAAAGATTTATCCTACTAACTGACTCCTCTGGGGTGGGTTTAGGAGCAAGTGGGCAGTGAAGGAAATGAAAAGCCCATCCTATACATCAGTCGCAAGCTATTTCCCAGAGAACCTAAAGAAGGCTGAGCCATAAAAAGAGCAATTGAAAGTCTTAGGTATTATCTAGAGGGAAGGGAGTTCAATCTATATACTGATCATGCACTACTGGAATGGATGACCAAAAATAAAAGAAACAACTCAAGAGTACTATTATGGTTCCTGTAGCCCTTCAGGTTCATTATTCTCCACAGGAAAGGAAAGCAACAGACAAATGAAGACTATCTTCCTAGATACCCCAAGAAATATTTATTTCTATGAAGAAAGTAAGGGAGAGGAGATGTGAGGGGGTAGACAGGACTGAAGGAAATTAACTGCAGTAGGATTCCGTATTCCCATGACTCCACTGGTGATATGCCACCTACAGAAAATAAAACAATGTACAGTCCAGAAGGAGGAGTAAGGGAGGCAAGGAGAGGCTAAAGAGAGAAAGAATACAGAGATATAGAGAGCAGTAGGGTGGAAACCGGAGGAAACACACAAATAATAACAGACTTTTTTATGCACAGGGTGGAGCCAAGAGAGGCAAAAGGTCAGAGAATGTCAAACAGAGGGGGCCGGAAGAGGGGAATCAAGGACATTATGCCTTGAGGCCTGACCTGGAGAAGGAGGTGCAGCCAAGGAGGAGGACTAGCAAGGAGGGTGGCAAACCAGGAGTAAACAGAGAAAGATATGGAACGTACATAAGTCAAGGAGGACGCCGAACTCGAAGGCGACGAGGAGGACAAATGATGTGAATATTAGTGGATGCCACCAGCAGTTGCAGAAGAGCCTGACACAACTCAGGAGAGTTGTGGCACACTGGGTGAGTGAACAGGAAAACAGTGGTAGGGTGAGGGGAGGATAATAGTGGATTGTTTTTTTAATTTTTCATTATCTTGCATTCTTCTAACTGCCTTCAAAAGAGGGTATCCAGGCCAAGAAATTGTGGAATAGGGACAAGAGAGGCTTTGGTTTTTATCTATTTCAGTGGGGGGAAAAAGAAAGGAGGGTTGGTAACTGATGTACCTGGATATGCAGCCTAAGAGGGCTTTTAAAGAGTAAAAGTACCCAGACCTAATAAAAAAGCAAACCTTGGGGTGCATGGGGTATATACTCACAATCTCCATATAGACTGCATGCTCACATGAGAAAGAATGGATGGTAAGGCAATAGAAATAATGACAACATGTCTAGTGCTGTAACAGAAAATAAGGAAAGAGAGAAAAGGAAAATTGTATTGCTTAACTATACAGTACTTACCTAGGTGTTCTGGTGTTCTCCCAACGGTGCTAGTGTCATTGGTTATACAAACCTGGAGAAAGAAGAACTCCATTAGCACTTGTAGGAAGCACGGACCATCTGCTGAGGCATCATTGGAGTATTCTCTAAGAACAGTGACTTTCCTCAATTGACTATAATTTTGTATGACTTTCCTTACAATGCACTTACATTAAAAAGTGACCACTCAAAAATTTAACATGACTCTGAACTTATCTGCAACTATCCGCCCACAGAGTATAGAGGAGATTTTGAAGGCGACAAAATACAGTAGTGATTCGCTTAATGTGAAGCAGAAGAAGTTTTAGGAGAAGATGTCTGCTCAAACAAAGTAATTTAAGAGAAATGTCTGGAATCAGCTGATGGGTTCAGACATGGGATATGTTGAATTTGGAAATTCTGGAGTGAATGAAAGGACTTAGGTGCAGGGCATGAGAACAGGAAAAGGGCAAATGCAAGTGAAAGGTGATGGGAAGAGGAATGATGGTGAATAATTCTGGAATGAATGCAAATGTTCAACTGTTGAAACGCAACACTGGCTGCCACTTCTGTGGTAAAACTGGGCCCAAGAACCAGGAATGCAGACAAAATCAAGATAGAATCCAGAATTAATTTGCTCCCCTTTTGTTGAAAAATACCTTAACAATGGTGTCAGCTCAAAAGCATTCTATGTCAGGTGTGCATGATCAGAAAATCGTTTTGAAATATAAAGCCTTCAGCCCCAATACTGCAGAAAAATATTAAGAGCAAAATACCATTTAGTGCAGAGTACCAGCAGAATCCATTGATTTTGAACAAAGATTCTACACAGTTTTCTTCAGGGAATAATTAACAATGATGGTGTCTGAAAGGGGAGAAAGACTGCTTACTTGGAGCAGCCCTAGAGGTAGACCAGAGTGGCCCATACATTGACAGTAAAGTCAGTGTCCACCTCTTTCCATATGTAATTGATACAGGGACTACCCATTCTACAGTTTGCTCTGCGGATGTCCTAAAACTTCTCCTCTAGGGAAGAGAAGTCCAAGTTGTAGGGATCTGTAATAAACAAATTGTCAATCAGGACACAGCAGATATCTCAGTCAAATAGGGCAAATGAAGAATAAGCATCAGTTCATTTTGTGTGATTCAAGTCCTGTGAATTTACTGGGCAAAGACTTGCTTTGAAAAATGAATTGTGTGATTTACTGCACAGCGGATGGTGTTGCATTTGCATAAGGATGAAGATTCATAGTTCAAATCCAAATCACAACGTTCAAGGGTCCCACTGTTTCTAGCTTTAACAACAGATGATGTACCTTTGGATTTAAGATATGCTGTCAAAGAAGAGGTGTGGGATTTCTCTGGAAAAGAGATAGGAATGATAAAAAAAGCACAAATTAAAATAAAACCTTACGTCATTTTCCCAAGAATTAAGCAATACACAATTTAAGAGAAGCAGAGGAGGGTAGGAAGCCTGTTACTGAGAAACTGATTGAGCATAGAATTCTTCAGGAGGTGCCTGGTAGCCCTTGTGATTCTCCGGTCATTGGGATAAATACACCTAGTGGGAAATGGAGCATTGTGCAGAATCTTCAAAAAAATGAATATAATTGTTATCCCATGTTATTCAGGGGTACCACATCAGCAGTGATTTTGTTCCAAATTCCTGCAGATGCAGAATAGTACACAGTTGTTGACTTATTCCAAGCTTTATTCTCAAATCCCCTACATGAGGACAGCCAGTTCTCTATGTTTCAATTTCAAAATAAAGTTCTTGTGTGATGTAGAATCCCAAAAGTCACATTCTGACGAAACTTCTAGAAACTTGAAATTGGCATGTAACTCCGTCCCGGTCTAGTATATCAAGAAATGTAGGTCACATCCATGAAGAACGAGTATTGCAAACTTGGCACAATTGTTTTGCTGAATCATTTCACCAACAGTGGTCATAAAGCTTTGCCAACAAAGATTGCAGTGATTTAAAAAATAAGTAAAGGTGCTAGAAAAGTCTTGAAATAATGTGTTTCTGCAATTCTGAAAATAAATCCTCTTACCACCAAGAGGAAACTAAGGATGTTTCTGGGAATTGTTGGCTACTGTTGTCAGTGGATCCCAAACTTTTCCTTGATTGTGAAACCTCTAGTTAGGTTGAATAACAGTGACATAAGAGATCTGGTACCATCTGACAAAGATTTTTCTGACGCATTACATATAAGTAATGATATCTGTATTTAACTACTGCTCCATCTTGACCACTGACTCCATTTTGTGCTTAACTTAGCTTCACACACCATCACATTGGCGCCAAGTACAGACTCCATTTTGTGCTTAACTTAGCTTTAGCCACTGTCACGTTAGAGGTGCGGGTACTTTTCCACGCACAAGTTATGCAATGTGCTTTTTTGGTCTTGGAAGAGCACCTTGGGATGTGGCCAATTCACAATGTGCCCTTTTCAAAACCATCAAAACCATCATTGCAAAGTGCCTTGATAAATGTGCTTCTTGGACTGAAAGGATTGCATACCACAAATTCCTTTCAGTATTTGTGTATTTCTTCTTAGTCTGTAGTAAAGCAAAACAATATATTAAGAAAGAGTTTATGAAATGCACCCGTCCTTGGAATGTCGGACTATAATTTGACTTTCTTTCTGTACTGTCATGAGAAGAATGGACAAGCATTGTCATTTCTTACACTGATACATGGTCTGATGATGCGATCAATGGGCTACCTTTCAGCTGTATTGGATGCGGTAGATGTAAGTCTTCCTGGCTGTTTAAAATCAGTTGCAGAGGTTTGCACTGCCACTGAACAAAGTGAAGGAATAGTGATAGCCCATACTTTAACTGCATATGTCCGACATTCTGTTGAGATCCTTTTAACAGGAACAAGGACTCAGCACCTGACAAACAGTAGACTAATCAGATATCTGTCTCTCACCAGGTGAATGTGGCAATAGAATCAATGAAAGAGATATTGTGCCATGGACGGAACCCCGGATAATGGTCCACAAACACGTCAGAAAAAGCTGTCTTGATGAGCACTAGTGTGGACCGTAGCAAATGATCTTGACAAAGAACATTGCAGTTAAGTGTTCAGGAATGCCAAAGTGAATCCAAGCTGCTCATACGAAAAGAGTGAAGGCACCAGATGAAGAGGTGGTCAAAACAACCACTGGTTCACAGAATCAAGCTAAAGTTTGCAGTGTGGGTCCAAAGAGGGATGACATTTTTTAAACTGGTGAAAATTAATTCATAAAAGTCCAGATGAACGAAAGTGAGAGTTCTGGTGAAGAACATGTGTAACAAAGGAAGCCAGTGTAACAGAGGAAGCCTGCATACATGAGGAATTTAAGGTTTCTTCATTTATTTATGATAAAAACAGAAAGTTTTGAAAGAAGATTAAGCGCGTGGTTGCTGCACTTGACAGCGTCTTCCTGAGTGAATGCGTTGCCAGGAAACCACAACGTCAACAGCGTCTTCCTGATTGAATGTGTTGCCAGGAGACCACAACATCAACCAGCCAAAAGGAAAAACAAGATGACGCGTTCCCAAAACGTGAAGCCGTAAATAAAACAAAGTTGTCTTCCTGAGAAAATACTTTGCTAGGAGAACGCAACGTCAGTTGGCCGAAAGCAATAAACAATATAAACGCATTGACAGGTTGCCACAACATGAAGCTGTAGACAAAGCAAGCACGTTCAAATTGAAAACACAAATTCTCAAGAATCATTCACGAAGTAGTAGGAATTACCGTTGGAGTTGGGATACTTCCTTTCTTCCCCACACAGCGTAGGTTCAATCCGCTCGTCACCAGTGTAACGAAGGAAGCCGGTGTAACAGAGGAACCCTGCATACACAAGGAATTTAAGGTTTTTTCATTTATTTATGATAAAAACAGAAAGTTATCCAGGGAGGAACATCCCAACCTCCGTCGCCTTTGTCTGTCCCCAATACTCTCTCTGGAATCCCTAGATGAAGGTTCCATTTAACTGCTATGCAAAGATTCCAATTAACAACTACTGACAGATATAGCAACCTGGTACATCTACCAGTGGAGATATAAGCCAGTTTCAAAGCAGGGGTCACAATGAAAAACTGTTGCAATGTCAAAGTCAAGGGCATGAGTGGCAGCAAGAAGAAGAAGTAGTCTCAGATCCAAACAACAAAAAATTGCAATTGAAAATGTGAGTCACATGAATCCTCAGAAGAAGACGAAAGATTACATTGAGTCATGGAGTTGAGACTGATCAAGGTTCATGTCCATCAGTAGGTGAAAGAGAAAAATCAAAGAAAAGAAATCACTGAAAAGAACCTGCAAAACCTGAAAATGAAAACTGTCAACCAGAGAAACCAGACAATAAGGTCAGTCAATGAAAGTCCTGAAGTAATTGAACTAGACTCAGAAAACTGTAGACGTGAACCACCTGTTGCTAAATGACCTGTGAGAAAGAGAATACCAAATAAAAAGTATGCATCACCTGCATAAGTATATTTAGCTACAATGTCAGAAGAATAACCAGTCATAAATATACAGGCCAGTAAATTTTTGCCAATACAGTTTTGAAATAAGTTTTAAAGTGAATCAGAAGACTGCCTTGAAGGTTTTAAAGACTGTTACATTTTACTTTTTGCCAAAATAAATCAAATGAAAAACTTGCCGGGAGCATGAACTTAAAGACTTTTGATTTTTTTGTTTTGCTTATTGTTTTGAAGAACGTTTTTGATAAAATTTGAGTTTCTGAGCCTCACAACCAAATTGTGTCTTAGTAGAAAATAGAGTACAGCAAATGCTGTAATATAATTTGTTTTATAGTGTTATAATCAGCAGAACTGATCTTAGTTTATTATTGTGCATACTATCTCCGTTGGGCCATACCTCCACAAGAATCAAATGAACTACAGTACATAATGAAATTAAAAATAATATAATTGAATAAAGGGAAAGTTTGGCTGTGGATTTCAAGATAACATAAAAAATTGTACGAGTATCTGACTTAATGAAGAATAGGAATTGTTTAATCTCCCACCTACACACAGCTTCTAATTTCACATGGTTTATCCTGCAGAGTTTTTTTCAATAATAATGAATTTCTGTTGCAATATTGGTCGGATTTCAATGCGTCACTGGAAGATTTGTATATCTAAGGAAATGAGGAGCCTGGCAATGGAACTACATATGGTACATTTTTTAGAATGACTGCACAAGTTAAGCATAAAACTAAAACTATTAAATTTGGATATGTGTGTAGTTTGAGTAAAGAACATGAACTTATTAGGGAATACTATGAAAGAAGAGTGAAGATTGTGAGTGACTGGAGTGATGAAAAAGCTACAAGAGAGTAAATTAAGGAAGAGGAAGAATTTAGATGATCAAATCGACATCCTCGGTTGAGTATGGAACAAGAAAGGAGAGGTGAAATGTGTATTGTACACTGTGAACTTCGTAAGGGTAGCAAGGCTGAATATGTCACGACCTGAATGCTTCTTACCACTGTAATCTGCCAGTCACTGGGCACCACCAGGTTTCTTGCATGTTCTGAATTGACCAAGGTAGCAGCGACCCTTTCCAGTAGCCACGGTGCTGCATGTAATAGAATACCAAGCAGGCTGTAACCTCCAGAAGGAGTCCCAGATATCAAGGAACTCCTGAAAAAGATAAAAAGAAAAGAAAAGTAAGGCACAAAAAAGTCTGGAACAAAAACTGTAGACAGGGAATAGCAGGTGAGGTCCAAAATCACAGGATACAGGGGCAAGGAGCACAACCAGAACAGAAGAGTTTGCAACGCAAGGAAGAGAAGACCAATTGTGCTTATATACTGACAAACAGGAATTGACATGCAGGAAGTAATGAAGACACCATCTTGGATTGTGAAAAGCCACATTAAAGTAAATGGAAAAATAGCCGTAGTATAAAAAGTAGGGAGCAAGGCATGCAGGGAAGGAAACACAGACTCCTGGGAAAGAGAAAATATGGCCAAGAAGAAACAAAAGAGAAAAAAGAAAAGAAGAAAAACAGTAAAAAAAAACAGGTAAGAAAAACTAAGAAGGTAAAAGGTGAGTGCAGCGTGAAACAGAGCCCAAAGGGAAAGTTTCAGGTCGTGCTGCGGCCCAAAAAACAGGTTGCGATCCGAAAAGCGGCCTGCGGCAGAAACGGCCGTCTGAGACACATACCACCGATCTGACTGCTGCCTGCAAGTGGGACACCGCCGATCTTCGTGGCCCCACAGTAGGTCCCTTCCCCAAAGCCCCAGGCTTGCCTGGAAAATGCTGAAAAAACATGCGGACCAAGCGAGGAGCATGGACTGAGCAAGCATCCTCCCACGAACAATCACTAATGGGGTATCCTTTCCAGCGAATCAAAAATTGGATACGATTCCGAAAAATGCCAGAATCACATATCTCTTGAACTTCATAGTCAGGATGGCAATCAACCAAAAGAGGCGGAGGACAATGGGCATTTCTCTTGTAGGAATCAGGAACAAAAGGTTTGAGTTGAGATACATGAAAAACAGGATGAACCTTCCAAGACAATGGAAGACAAAGTCAAACTGAGACTGGGTTTAATACTTGCAGGATTCTAAAAGGGCCGTAGTAACGGGGTTTGAACTTATTCTGGGACAGGAGAAAAGGCAAAAACGTAGAAGAAAGCTAGACCTTGTTCCCAGGCTGGCAAGATGGTGCAGGACTATGCTGAGTATTAGCTACCTTCTTCATGTAACGTTTTGTAGCTAAGAGATTGGTACGTAGCAGGTCCTGAACCTGATGGAGATGTCAAACAACTGAGGTAACTGCAGGAACATGGGAATCCTTATTAGTGGTGGTAGGAAAAGCAGTAGGGTAGAAACCATAAGTAAAAAAAAAAAGTCTGGACTTTGTTGCACTATGGACTGCATTATTATAGGAAAATTCAGCCAATGGTAGATATGAAGACCAATTACTTTGAGTTGCATTACAAAAGCAGCGTAGATATTGTTGTAATCCTTGATTTAGGCGTTCTGTTTGACCATTAGTCTGAGAATGGAACCTGGACGATAGAGCCACCTTAATACGGAAAAACGTACAAAATGTTCTCCAAAAACGGGACACATATTGAGGCCCTCGATCGGAAATGATTATTTGAGGGTGGCCATGCAATCAAAATATATCTCGTAGAAAGACTTGACTCATTTCCTTAGCAGTGGGTAATTTCTTTAGGGCAGAAAAAAGAGCCATCTTAGTAAAAGAATCAACCGTTACCATTACGACCTGATAACCCATGAAGGATGGCAATGAACATATAAAATCTGTGGACAACGTATGCCATGGAACGGATGGGCCAGGCAAGGGCATCAATAAACCTACTGACTTAATCCAAGGTGTCTTAGTTTGAGCACATATTGGGCAAGATCTTACATATGTTTCAGCATCAGATTTCAACGTGGGCCACCAAAAGGAGCAAAGGAGCAGTTCCTGTGTGTTCCTAATTCCACCATGTCCAGCAATAGAGGAGTAGTGACACATTTGCATGGCTTCAGTTTGCACCTTGTTAGTAGCCCCCCAAAAATTGTTTTTATGATAGTAATACTCCTGATGCTTCTTTAAGTGGGAACTTAAAGCATTCCATTCTTCCATGGGTAAGTTTTGATACTCTGCTTTCACACGGTTGAGAAAGGATTGAATGACTCCCACTATTCGACATGGCGCTATGATGTGTGGATAAGTAGTATTTGGTCTCTTCGGATATCGGCGGGACAAAGCTTCGGCTACAACATTTTTGGATCCAGGTATGTATGTTACTGCAAAATCGTACTGTCTAAAAAAGAAAGCCCATCTGGCTTGCCAACTATTCCGGCGTTGAAAACTGCAGGGGCATTGTAGATTGCGATAATTTATTCTAACTTCAAACGTTTCCTGTGAACCCATTAGAAAATGTCTCCATTCATTGCAGGCAGCTTTTAATGCTAGTAATTCCCTCTCCAACACGAAATAGTTTCGTTCTGCATCTGACAACACATTGGATAAGTAAAAGACAGGATGTTCGAGGCCATCATCATCTTGTCTTTGTAGTAACACACCTCCAATAGCTCTATTGGATGCATCAGTGACCACTATAAATGTCTTTGTAGTGTCAGGATGACATAATATTGGAGCTTGTGTAAAGGCACGTTTTAGACTCTGAAAGGCTGTTTCTGTTTCTTCTGTCCAAATGAAACCCCTCTTTAGACTTTTTTTTTTGATGGTCTGGGTTATTTGACCTTGTTGTTGGGCAAAGTCCTTTATAAATTGTCTGTAGAAATTGGATAACCCTAGAAAGCACTGTGTCTCCTTAACAGAAACAGGAGAAGGCCAATCTAATATAGCTTGTACCTTTTTGAGGACCATGGCGATGCTAACTTGGTTGATACGGAAACCAAGATATTGAACCTCAGTTTTGTTGAACTCACACTTTTCAGGCTTACAGTACAGATTGTTTTGTCTGAGTCTTTCCAGTACATGAAGAACATGCTCAGTGTGGTGTTCAGGACAACGAGAATATACCAGAATGTCATCTAGATAGATGACAACACTTTGGTTCAAAAGATCAGTGAACACTGAATTCATAAATCTTTGAAATATGGAAGGTGCATTAGTCAGACCAAAAGGCATGACGCAGTATTTAAAATGGCCTAATGGAGTACAAAAAGCGGTCTTCCATCCATCATCTTCCTTAATCTGTAAAAGATGATAAGCACCCTGCAGATCTAACTTGGGGAATATCTTGACTCTTTGGACTGCTTCCAAAATATCCTTAATAAGAGGTAGGGGATACCGCCCCCCTTGATGGTAATTGTATTCAACTCTTGAAAGTCAAAACAGAGGTGGAGATCTTTAGTCTTCTTTGGTACAAAGACAAGAGGAGCCCTGGCAGGTGATGAAGAGGGAACAATCAATCCGCTTTGCGTGTTTTCATCTATGTATTCCTTAAGTACTTTTCTTTCCTGCTCTGATAAGGAATACATTCTTCTGAATGGAACTACTTCCCCAGGTATCAAAGGAATAGCACAGTCATAATCCCGATGAGGAGGCAAAATGGGTTTTTGAGGTTTCTGGAACATGTTGGAGTATCCTTGATAGCATCTGGGTATTCCTTGAATCATATTAATGGTACTGCTTGCTTCATCGGAAGAGAAAATTGACCCTTTCGGAGACCAACAGGAATCTGTTGAATAGCAATGTAATTGACAAAAGTGGGATGAGAGTGAAATAGTCTGTGTTTCCCAATTTATATATGGATTATTTCATGTTAGCCAAGGAATACCCAGAATCATAGTATGGTTAGGAGAAGATATCAAGCTAAAGGCAACGTATTCCTTATGTCTTCCAAATTGCAAGCAACGGGTAGGAGTAGTATCCACCACTGGTCCTGAAGTTAAAGGAGAGCCATCTACTGTTTAAACATGTTCGGGGATCTCTTTAGGAACGCAAGGTATTCCTTTTTCCTTAGCCCATTTCTCATCTAGGAACATCCCACTGACTCCACATTCCAATAATGCGAATACTTGTTCCTCCTGGTTAGGGCACTGTAGAATTACCAAAAATACAAAAAGAGCTCTGGTATCTTCTCTGGAGGAGCAGATAGAAGGTATCTCAATGCCTCCAGTCCCCTTCCTTCTCACAGGGGATTGGAATAGGCATTTCCCGACAGTCTGGTGGGACGGATTGGACACATTCAAATTAGATGACCCGCACTGCCACAATAGAGACATAGCCTTTGCATCGTCTGTTTTCTCGTTCTGCCTCAGATAACGGTCCACAAGCAACATCAATGTGCATGGGTTCTTTTTCTGTGGAGGCTGGTTTCTCTGGTTGGTTTTCTTTGGGGTGGCATGCAGAAGAGCGCATTGCTACTGATTGGGACTGAAACCTGGACCTTAATTTCTCCAATCTACGTTCTTGTAAACGTACTCAATATTAAGAGCCCGGTCAATCAATTCTTTCAATGATTCTACCTGGGTGGAATGCACCACTTCATCCTTTATTTCATCTCGTAACTCTTGACGGAAGAGTGTCACAAAAGTACGTTCACCCATGTGGTTTCAGCCGCTAGTTGTTTGAAATGGGTTATGTAGGCCAGGACATCCTGATTCCCTTATTGTATCTCACATAACGCAACCGCAGCGGCTTCCAGTCCAGTTCGTTCGAACATCTGTTTAAAGGTTTGGAGAAAATCTGAACAGTTGGATGGTAAAAATTCATTGGCAGCTACCAAGGGGGTTGCCCAGGCTAAGGCTGGGCCAGACAGGGAACTTATCGAATATCCAACCTTGGTCTTATCCTGGGTAAATTCAGAGGGTCGAAATGCAAAATACACCATTAAAGAGTCCAGAAATTACTTTAACTTGTTAGGATCTCCAGAATAACGTGGTGTTGAGGCGAAGATGGTAGGTACATCAATGGATCGAGATGCCACAGCTTGTCTCAGAGCAGTATTTTTGGCACGCAGTTGTTGTCATTTGTGTGCCTGTGCTGTACGGAATTAAACATAGACTGCAGTTTCCACGACATCTTCAGGTGGTCCTTCCATGGTTCCAGAGCCATGTGGAAGTGTTTGGCGCTGCAATCTGTCACGACCTGAACGCTTCTTAACGCTGTTATCTGCCAGTCTCTGGGTGCCACCAGTTTTCTTGCTTGTTCTGGATCGAACAAGGTAGGGACAACCCTTTCCAGTAGCCACAGTGCTGCTGATAATAGAACACCAAGCAGGCGGTAACCTCCAGGAGTCCCAGAGGAAAAAACCCAAACTTTGGAAAAACCTCAGATCAAGGAACTCCTGAAAAAGATAAAAAGAAAAGAAAAAGTAAGTCACTAGGGGCCACATGTACGAAAATCCGGTATTGCGAGTCGCAAACTGCGAGTCTTAGCGTCTCGCGA
The DNA here is from genome assembly GCF_031143425.1 of Pleurodeles waltl. NCBI lineage: Eukaryota > Metazoa > Chordata > Amphibia > Caudata > Salamandridae > Pleurodeles > Pleurodeles waltl. The sequence continues at coordinate 731,618,119 of NC_090436.1, forward strand.
TTTGCGACTCGCAAAACCGGATGTACAACAGTGTACTTTGCGCTGTTTGCGATTCCCAATGGGACCGCAAATGACCTACCTCATGAGTATTCATGAGGTAGGTCGCAATTTGCGACCCCATTGGGAATGGCGGCCCTCATAGGGATGGTGGCCTGCTGGAGACAGCAGACCACCATGTCTGTGACTGCTTTTAAATAAAGCAGTTTTTTGTTTTTTTTAAATGCAGCCCGTTTTCCTTAAAGGAAAACGAGATGCATTTCAAAATCAAAAATGAAAAGTTTTCTTTTCTTTTTTTCGCTGCCATTCACAAAGGGAAAGGGGTCCCATGGGGACCCCTTCCCGTTTGCGAATGGGTTAGCACCAGTTTGAAACTGGTGCTAACTGCAATTGTTTTGTGACCGCATTCACGGTCACAAAACAATCCTACATTGCAGTGCGACTCGCAATTAGGAAGGGAACGCCTCTTCCTAATTGCGACTCGCAATCCCATTTTGCGATTTGGTAAATAGATTACCGAATCGCAAAATAGGCTCTGTACATACCAAAATGTTTTTTTCCTGTCGCAATCGGTCCGATTCTACGAATCGGGACGTTTGCGACTGGAAAAATGGTACGTACATGTGCCCCAAAAGTCTGAAACAAAAACTGCAGACAGGGAAGAGCAAGTGAAGTCCAAAATCACAGGATACAGGAGCGAGGAGCACAACCAGAACGGAAGTGTTTGCAACGCAAGGAACAGAAGACCAACTGTGCTTATAAACTGACAAACAGGAAGTGACATGCAGGAAGTAAAGCAGACACCATCTTGGATTGGGAAAGCCACATTAAAGTAAACGGAAAAATAGCCGTAGTATAAAAAGTAGGGAGCAAGGCATGCAGGAAAGGAAACACAGACTCCTGGGAAAGAGAAAATATGGCCAAGAAAAAACAAAAAAGAAGAAAGACAGTAAAAAACAGGTAAGAAAAAGTAGGGGGGGGTAAAAGGTGGGTGCAGCATGAAACAGAGCCCAAAAGGAGAGTTTCAGGTCACGCTGCGGCCCAAAGAACAGGCCGCGACCCGAAAAGCAGCCCATGGCAGAAACGGCCATCCATGCGATACGCATACTACCGATCTGACCATGGCCGGCAAGTGGGACGCCGCCGATCTTCGCGGCATCACAGAATATGTGGGAGAGAGTGTGTGTAAAAGGAGCTATGTTATAGGTAGTGATTATTTGATTGGTGGTGAGCTCATTCTGAGAGGGATTTCTTATATGTATGGTAAGACTGTTAATTTTAATTTGCCGCAGAATTGAGTTGGATTTTGTTATCTTACTGGGGTGTTTCCTTAAGTTTGTGAGTGAAATGAATGATGCAATTGTTTTAAAGAGAGTGAAGCGAGGTTTTGGACAACTAATTTAAGATATATTAATTGGTATTATTGCTGCTATAAATGTAGCTGTGAGTGGTGGAAAAATGTGATGTTTATCTACATTGGTGGATAGACATACTACGAGTACAGCAGGAGCGCTAACTCGAATAAATTCTGAACTAATGTCTATTTAGGCTATGGTTATGCAGACCGATTTACCATTAGATATCCTTCTTGTGAAGGAAGGTGGGTTTGCAAAGTACTAAAGGTTTAAAAGTGCTGTACTTCCATTTTTGATAAGCCCTGCCATTAACTCTTATATAATTAATCTAATGTATCTTGTGAGATTCAGTCTTTTGAAGAGCATGGTTTATGGAAAGCTGTAGGATCATGGGTGAGATAAGAAAGGGTTTTAATAAGGTTAGTGAATGGATAGATAGTTTTCTGGGGTGACTCTACCCCTAATACTAACACTAATAATAATTATAATGATTTGTGCACTTATTGTGTTTCTGTTTTTCTGGATGTGTAAATAAAAGTTGCAAGTAGAAAGGTGAAGAGAGATTATTACAGAGAAAATTGTCTGAAACCTACAAGATGGGGGGATAGCAAGGATTGTGTCTAAAATCAGGAAGCGAATTTCAGATAGAAGCAAACAGTGATGCAGACAGAATTAGTTCCTGATGAATAAAGTTATATTAATTATTTTGGTGGTTATAGAATAATCAGAGGAGGGATTTATTGGATTGTTTTTTCAGGATTTATATTCTGTGCATTAGTAAAGCACTTAAGAGTCCCACTGTGTTTTTAAGCTCTGAAAATAAATTCCCACACAGTATTGTAGACTTACATCATCAGTGCAGTCATAATTCTAAGAGGGAACATATACATTGTGAAAAGAACCAGAATATATGTTAAAGGGCAATTTTGAACCACTTGGCCTTCAGACTTTGTATTGTTTGGATTTCCAGGTACTGAGGATTATTGCGTAGGTGTCCTTTGGACCAGCCTAGCCACCCTCTCATTTTTCACTCAACCAAAGAGGACACCTGCCAGCCTTTTCATACATGTCAACATTTTAGGACCGTGGAAGATTCCGAAAAGAAAATTGGGGGAATATATTTTCTCCACTGACTTCTATTGAAGAAGAGGCCATTTCAGGCAGGTGATAACTAAAATAAAGCCATTTTGGGCTTCAGAAATCGTGAGTTTCCTGCTTGAATTGGTTCTGTTGGTATATATGTCTTTACGAAAATGTTTTGCGAGCGTGCACAGTAGGGGCTATACAAATTCAGCACTGCACCTGTCGATAACAGGAACGTTATTACACATATCAGAATTTGGAGTTTTGTTCGGACTGTACTGCGTGTGGGAATTATCAAATTTTAAAATTCGCACTCAAAACTGTCTCGAGGTAAAGTTCACTGCGTCTAAGCTGCTGAGTAAAAACGCGCAGACTACCAGTACATGTGGATTTTGGAGCAGAAAACATGTATTTCCCGGTCTGAGTGGGTAACTTTTATTAAGTGTATTTAAAGAGTTTTGGACACTGACGAGCCTTTTCCAAGTACCCCAGCAGAGGTGCGACATTTAGAACACCTGCTAAAGTCTGATAATCCGCTATTTGGAATCTAGGTGCAGTGAATTCATGCCGCACAGGTCGCGTGCAACGCTGGAAAGGTGTCTCTTCTTTTGCCCTCTAGGGTAAGCGCTGACGTAAGGTGAAAGTCACGTGGTGTGCACTCAGCAGCAATTCAGAACTGCAGCGCCTTTTCTGCATCACCCAACATGGCTGCTCTGACTCGTCTCCTGCAGGCATTGCACTGCAATGTTATTAGGTTCTCAGCTGGGGCGCCTCTAATACGATGTCTACCAACCGGAGTCACGCAGACTCGCCCCATTCCTCCCCCTTTCGCAGACTGTTGTTTGACATCCAGCGTATTGACAACATCTTTGCTTGGCAAGCGCTTCTACAGCTCGGAAGCGAAAGGTGACGAAGAGCTACGCGTCCGCTACCTGGAGGGGGAGGACCAAGGTAACCACATGCATCCCAACCTCACCCTTTCAGTAGCACACTAACTCTCAACCTGAGGTCATTGCGCTCCCCCAGGCAGGGTTGCAGTCTCCGCCTGGCATTACGTCATAGGGAAAGGTCAATTGAGGAAGTGTCACTACCCCGCTTTATGGGAGTTGTAGTCTTTTGGCAAGAGTAGCGTCCTGTAAAGAGATATTAGTTGGTCTTCACGTGCTTTCTCAAAGCGCTTGGAACAGTGTATACAAATAGGTTAAACTTGAAGCATGTTGCAAGTTGTTTCAGAAACTTTTTTCTGCAGGTATTTCTAATTTCCTGGACTTCCTGCACTTTTTAACTGTTGCTCTTTCAAAGTAGTTGCAAGCTTGTTTTCGACCGGCTCTGCAATTAAATCATGGTTTAAAAATCTGTGACAGTTTGTGATACGGGATGGCAGTCTAACTCAAGTTCTTCCCAAAACTCTTGACATTTTTTGTTAAGGAACTGAGATTAAGGTTAACGGGTCTAAAAATTTAATATTTGAACCAAAAGTAAATGCGTTGACAGAACGTAACTGTGTGTGGTGTGAGACACAAGATATCGAGGTTTCATTACTATGAAAACTGTTTGCGACCGGAAAAAATGTATTTCTAATGTACAAAATACAATTCAGTGACTTGTTACCGAATCGCATTTTGCATTTGCCATTCAGGTTGTTTAGGACGTCCCTTCCAAATACTGAATCAGTATAGTGTGTATTACTTACTGTTTTGCGACCGAATTCCGGTTGCAAAACAGTAACACTTTACAACCAGTTTAAAACTAGTGGTAACCCATTCGCAAAGGGGACGCATGGGGGCCCCTTCCCATTTGAGAATGTTGAAAAAATATTTTTAAAGAGCAGTCAGTGGGACAACGGAGCACTCTCAAAAAATAAAACTGCAAAGTTTAATTTTTTGTTTTAAAGTGCATCCCGTTTTAGTTTAGAGTAAATAGCTGCATAAAATAAATAGCTTTATTAACAAGCATTTGCAATGCAACGGGTCTCGTGTTTGCTCATGTTAGAGCTGATAGCGTTGTAAAATCCTAACCCGACTTTTCACCTATCACCAAAAGTGCATTTATGTACATAACCAGAAAAAGTGCAATTAACTATGTAAAGCGCTCGACTCCTGCCAATCGAAATTGCGCTAGTAAATTAGAGAAAAATTAGTCCACGAGCCGGACAGAAAACAGTGAGCCTCGCATGTTTTCTGTACTTGGTCGATGCGCTCGAGGAGGGCTAACCACCGGAAAAGGCATGATGTATGCATGCCTTCGACTAATGAAAGCAAGCAGATTTTATTAGCAAGCCCACGAACCAATGAAAAAGACTGACGTGACGTCGACAGGGCTCCGAGCCCTTTTCTAAACCCTAAAGCGTCTCGCTGCGATATGCATGCGCGAGCGCATGCAACGCAGGCTAGACCCTAAAAAGCACCCGCAGACGTGGTGGACTGCTGGCCTCAGCAGGCCACTTCCTGTGATGGCTGCGATTCCCAAAGGTACGCAAATGGTGACCTACCCCTAGGCAGGGCCGATCTCATCTTGGCTTAGAGTTTTCTGCATTATTAGGAGTTCTACCTCTCCTAGGACCACTACAGTGCTTCTCAGTGCACCAGTTCTCAAGTTAATCAAATAGCTTTTTGGATTAGTATAAATCATTAAAACAGTTATGTGGAAGTCCATCGACATAACCATGTTCACCATAATAAATAATCTTTTTCTCCCACCTTTAGTAAAGCCTTGCTATGCCTCCTTAGCTAAAGCAAAAATAGTTCTTCTTTAACTAAATATCCGATTAGCCGTTATAACTCTATGAACTCCAGTGAATTAACAAACAAGGAGTTACCACAGGATTACTGTGCGACAAAGTCATGGGTATGAAGCTCAATATAAATGACACGCTATGATATAATAAATCCTATTTCTCACTGTGTGAAAGGAAGGCACACGAGGGCTGGTACAAAATTGATAACTAACTTTTTTTTGTTTGAATCTGTTTTTATTGCATGTTGTATAAATAAATTTTGTTACATTATAGTGTTTACATTTTTACAATTGGGTTGTAAACATGTAGTGAAGCTTGCATTACTGGGTATATCATTGTATGCAGTGTTTACGTTAAAGTCCTTTTCAGTGTATCATACTATCATAGGCCACGAGGATCTAAATGAACAGCATTTATAACCGGTATCACGAATCACAGGATTCCAGAGTAGGTGGTTACTGGACAAGCATCTAGGCATGTATGGTCACACGATCAGCATTAAAGTTATTGTACTATGACGGAGACATTTCAAACATTTTGTAATGAAATTGTCAGAACAGATAATGAAACCGGGAATGGTAGAACCAAAGAAAGAAAAAAAGGGGGGAAAGGAGCCAAGACAAAGCCGGAACCATAGGCAGGTGGACCACATAGTCAGTGTTATACATGCGAGGATCAGATTAGTGATTACTCATCAATGGGAACAGCAAGAGCATCAACAAATGTGTCTCTGGTGGCATATCTGTAGTGTGATGTGGCATGCAGGGAGGGGAGAGAGAGTGTGTGTGTGTGTTGTGCCCGGCGGTATGCGTATTGGTAATGACCCCATCATGTCCACAGTGCTTCTTGGTGGCAGCGTATCAGGTATGGGTATGTGTAGGTCTGCCAGTATTGTGTCCCTGTTTATGGCCATTGGATATTTGCAGAGTCTGAGATTATCTTCTCGATGGACAGCAATGCTTTCAGCTTTCACCCAGACCACATAGATTGTAGCCATGCATCATAGCATTGCCACCTACAGGTAATGAGTCTCTTCATTTATGTAAGTCCCAGGTCTAGGAACCGGGATGTAACTGTGTTTTTTGCCTCTGGGGAAGAGTCCCAGTATGCAGGACTCCAAGGTGTGTGGTATGGTCTGGTTTACACAATGAGATAGTCAGCGCATCACTGCGCTCCAATAGTGATGTAAACGTGGGCATGTCCATAACGTGTAGGAGGTCTTCATTTGTAAAATAGCATCATGGGCACTCAGCGACCGTACAGTTGTAATACCTATTCATTTTGGCAAGTGCAAGGTAGGCCCTTTGAGTGATGTAGAATTGTATCAGTCGAAACCTTGTGTTGCGTGGTACACATACTGGGCTTTCTAACAGGATAGACCACTCCTTAACTGTATACGGCATTCCTCTGTCTACCTCCCAAAGGTCCCGTATAGGTGTATGCTGTAGAGAGGAATGATGCCATAATGAGTCCACCAAACAACCTTCTACGACCTCCACACACATGTAAATATTGCAAAATAAGGTGTGTGGAAGGTTCCTGGGTTAGGTCTCCCTATGCCCCCTTCAACATACCAACGAGAGAACTAAACATCAGGAAGCCTCCGGGGAGTAAGCCGGCATCCTCCATGAGGGTTTCATATCGGAGGTGTGTGCCATTGTCATAGAGATCGCCCAGGGTGTGGATCCCCGTGGTGTGCTGAGGTAGCAGTTTCGTTAGTGTGGTAGTACTGGGACCCCCTGGTGTCCCCAGGAGTGTGATGGCCGGATCGTAGGAAATCGTTGCTCTAGTGCGATGTAAGCATCTGCAAAAGCAGCAATGCGCTATCTGTAATAATAGAGGATGGGGCGCAGAGGTACCTCTGCAATGATTCACAGCCTTGCTGGTCCATTCTTCTTTTGGTGGACACCCCACAGCATCAATTGAGAGTGGGCATCTGCCCAGTATATATAACTCTTATAGACCATGTTAACCCTGGTCTAGTCGCTGGCATCATGGGACTCCAGGCACAGAGGGATGTTCGACATAGAAGAATACCAATGATATGAGGGTGGTGCAGTTAGTGCGGCCTGCATGAGTTTGTTGGGATGAGGAGTGATGCCCGGGAGCTGCAGGCAGGGACCAGGTTAGATGGTGCCCTCCACTGTCTGTGGAGTGATGTCTGGTGGGGCATTTAGTCCTTCCCAGAAGACCAGGTGGTGACAGAGTTCTCCCCATCAGATAAATGGGATTATACAGCTTCAGTTCTAAAGCTGTGCAGAGAATCTTTGATGGCAGCAGCTTGCTTCAATGTTTTGTGGCACTCTGCAATTATCTGTCTGCTACAGGTCAGGGGCAGCTTAAAAGGCCCTCAGAGGCTGCAACTGTTTCCCACAGCATTGTTGCTAACTGTTCGAGGACAGATTACGACTTCTTTCATCTCAACCCTGTAGGTTGTTTGCCTGGAGTCCATTCTTCTCCAACCAGTTCCAGTCATCTTCGAGGGTGACTAAGAAGTGTGTGGTACCTTCTGCAATGATTCGCAGGCTTGCTGGTAAAAGGAGTGAGTATTATATGTCCAGTTCCCATAGGAACATATAGTCCATATATATATATATATATATATATATATATATATATATATATATATATATATATATATATATATATACATGTAGTCCAGGAAAAACATGATTTGTGCATCGTCTACTTTAGCCTCAGGTAGCTGGCATGTTTCCCTCCACACTGAGGGCATCATTACGAATTCAGCGGCCGATTTACGTCGTCCTCCGAACCTCTGACGGGGATGTTGCCACCATAGTTGTTACCTCCCCATCAGGCCCATTAAGAGTTTCCCTCAAGGTCAGCGGGCGGAAGCACCCTACAGCATTGTCTCTGGCTCGTAATCGAGCTGGCGGCAGTGCTGTAGGATTTAGGGTGCACCTGCACCCTTGCAAAGTTCACTGTCTGCAAAGCAGGCAGTGAACATTGCGATGGTGATGGCCAGGGGGACCCCTGCACTGCCCATGCCAAGTGCCTGGGCAGTGCATGGCCCCCCTTGAGGCCCCTGCACCCGTTCTCCGCCAGCTTTTTCATGGCTGTTACTGCCATGAAGTCACTGGTTGAGAACAAGGTCGTAATCCCAGGGCAGCGTTGTTTGCAGCACTGCAGTGGTGGATTAGGACCACCGCGACCCCCAGACTGCCAGGATCTCTGTTCCTGGCAGTCCGACCGCAGCACGACCGCTGTAGTCCTAATGTGGCGCTCTGACTGCCGCACACAGGCCTTCGCCTGGCTCCAATCCTCACCCAAAGGTAATTTGGTTTTAGCATTACTGAGGTAGAGACTCAGGGGGTCAGTACGAGTCTGGCGGTCCGACGGCCACCGCAAGTCTGACTTTTGATGACGCCCAGAGTCTCTACCTCAGTAATGCTAAAACCGAATTACCATTGGGTGAGTATTGGAGCCAGGCGGAGACCTGTGTATAGGAACCCACCTCTCACTTGAGAAGATTTGTGAGAAAGCAATCGTTGGACGAATGTCTCATAGCCAGGTTTCCAAGTACTGTAGTAGATCTCAACATTCCGCACCCTCAGTCAGGCCCATCAACCAAACATTGTTTCTGTGGGATTTCCCCTCTGCGTCTTTGGTGCGCTACTCCAGTACCTGTACTCGCTGTGATTGGGTTTGTAGGGAGGACTTCATGCTTAGAGTTTTTGGTTGCAGCGTTCCAGTGATTTCAGGGATGTGGAATTCTATCGCCCGACGTCCAGGACATATTGTTTTTGGTCAAGGGCAACAAGTTTTAATGTTTATTTTGTCCTTGGGAGAAGTAGGCCTAACCCCCTGCAGTACAAACCCTTTGTTTGCCAGTTTACAGAGAAGGGAACTGTCTGCAGTTGAGCTAATATGTGTGTCCATATGTTAATGCTGTTCAAACTTGTATTTGTGGTTCATTAATGAAAAGCCTTTAAGGTGAGCGCTGTAAATAAACGTTTTAAGGTTACACTACACTACTGACAATGGTTTTAGTAAGAATAAAAGTTTACAAACATGTTTGAAAAGTTTAACAAAATGAGGCTAAGTATAATGCTCCCAGAATGCTCTCTGATTAGATGGAAAATTTGCTGAAGCTTCTAAGCAAGATTGATGATTCTTTGCTTTAACAAAAAAAAAAAAAATGTTCAGAAAAAAATGCAAGTAGGAAAAAAAAAAGTTTGACTATGAAATTTTAGGTACTATTTCTTTGAAGCGTCATTTAGTGATGTTGATGCATGTCAGTATTTCCAAAAAATATTCCTAATGGAAAATCAGTGTAATCATTTTCAACGTGATTATGGGAAGCATGAAAATAAACAAGCATTGGCAAAGCCAACCGATCCGACATTTTTTGTGAGTCTTTTGGTTCTGTCAATGCACATCTTGTTTTGACATGGCTTTTGTAACACTTTATTGTTGTGGAAGTTGCCAGGCCTTCACAATTGTAACAAACACTGTCAGCACCTGCTCTGAGTGAGTCTGGGGGAGGTGCTCCATGTTCTTTGCAGGGGGCCACCTCCAGTTTCGTTACGGCACTGATTGCCATAATAGTTCCTGGCACTGAACAAAACTACTTTATGTTCCAATATGATCCTTGTGGAAGAGTAGAATGTGATCACTCACAGTAAAGCCAGCCGATAGTTAGAGAGAGAAATAGAAGTTTAATAAAAACAAAATGTCTTTTGTTAACGCCAGACCTGTTTAAAGAAAGTCAAAAAAGTGCACCCATGGTATGTGGCTTTGAATTAGTGGCTCTCATGAATTCACAAGAGCTTACAGAAGTAGACCTGGAAATTGTACTTCTAGAAAATATGTGTGAACTGTATTTTAGCATGATCAAATATGCATGTGTAGTGGTTGCAAGTTCACTTTCCCTCTAACTGCTTTTTTTCCCATCCCTGGAAGCTGCCATTGTCAGTATATTTCCAACCTTTCTCATTATGGGAAGAGATTAGAGAAGAACTGGTGGAAATCCTTAAAACATGCAAGTCAATAGGTTTGCAGACTCAAAGGCATTCCAGCCCTGGAACTATTGCTTACTTCTTCCTCCAACCCCAGTATGTAGATCTGTGGAAAGGTGGCAAAATAAGGAAATTGCTACAGTAGGGATTGAAATTTCAAGTTTTTAAGCCCTACTATAGTAGTAGCCCTGGCATAATCAGAGAGGCTATTATCAGAGCTCTTACATAATGAGATTGCTGCCATAATTTGTCACCGCACTACATGGCACCAAAGGGAGTAGTCGATTTTTTTACAGGACAGGTAGATTTAAGAAGCAACCTGTCCCATGGGCAAGTAGATATTTTAATAAATTCCACACCCCTGGATTTGTTCCGTTGCTGCCACTTTGTCAGTGAGTTTCCAATGAGCTGTGTGTAGGAGGATGAGGTTCATTGCCACTGAACCTTTCTTGGCTTCTAGTGAGGACCTAGTGCTTTCAATTGCTACAAGTACCACATAAAACTTTTCTCCTAGTGGGGTGGAGCAGTCGGTACGTTCCTGCTTATCTGATGATGATGCCATCATTGTAGATGATGATCGGGACTTCAAAGTGGCCCACTGTTGTGCGCAAACGTCCCATCACAGCGCCGCTGGAGTCTTGATCCTCTGGGGTAGGTGTAGGCAGTCTGGCCCACTTGCTACTGGCTCAGGGTATTGAGCACACAGCAGCACGAGCAGCCAGGTCTGCGCCCCCATAGACAGGTTTATGGTTTTGGTGGTGGGTGTAGTTGCAGGACCCGGGCAGTAGTGGCGGTGGTCATATAGGTGTCCCCTGGATGGGTAAAAGGTCCCCTTGCACCCACAGATGTCAGGACCTCCCCCACTGTGTTGTGAGTGCAAGGTTTGTATCTCCAGACCGACCAAAGAGGGCTAGTATTCTTGCCTATCAGACAAGTAATGAGCTCCCACGAGAGACCGTGCAGCCACTGAGCAGTTATTGTGTATATTGTGGGACTCGGTGCCAGTACGGTTACACTTCGTCATTCACAGCTGGCACCAGTTGGTCCGCCAGCTCTAGTGTCACAGCTCAGCAAGACAGCTTCTAGCCAGCAGGGCATTTACATAGGCTCCACATTAATCTTCCTTCACATAGATTCCACCTCTAGCCTCAATAGCTGCGTGGGGAAAAAGGAGTCAACAAAGTCACAGGAGTTATCGCTGGTCACCTCACAGATTGGGCATCCAGTGTCAGAGGAGCTTGTGGGGTAAGTCAGACGGCGCTACAACATACCCTTTTGGCACAGTAGACACGAAATGTGCAGTAAAATAGCTGGACTGGACCGCAGTGTCTGTAGTTAGGTTGCTCTGACAATATAACTGCATCTATGTACCAGGCTTATCTTAGTTCCCAGGACTCGTCCAGCAATGTGGTAGTCAAAGGTTTAACCCGCCATTGTGGCATTGTATGGTGGTCTGTGGTGGTATTGACTACTAGTTGCACCTCCAGGTGTGCCAGGTCAGCTTTCTTGCACAGGCGGGATGCCCACAGAGCTGCTGCTGATGGCGTGTTGCACGTGAGGGCCTGGGCCCAATCTCGGCACTTGTGCCTCAATGTGCGGCATTCACTTACCGAGGGTGCTGCCTTCAAGCAACACTACCCTGTCCTCATCAGCAATCTGGCTCCAGTGGCTGCTGGGCAGATCTGCCTCTCTTGCGGCCCTCGGAGGTCGCAGTCCGCCGCTCAAGTGACTTCACATTCATGCACCGCACCGTCAAAGCACTCCCCGCCTCTGCATCCACAACCCAGGATAACGCTATTGGCAGAGGTGGGTGCACTCCAGGCAGTGTCTGTTAGTATTTTTAATACACCTCCACCAGCGCTTATCTTGTCAGCCGAACCAGCAGCACTGCCATGTAGGTCTGCGCTAAGCATCTGCTCCTGGCCTCCCCAGGCTCTTCAGGATTCCTCAAATCATTCCGCACGATAGCTCCCACCATGAGTTTTGCGGGGATGTGGCTTCAGTAGCTGGATGGCAGAGAGAGCCCATTATTGTGGCAGATAAGGGGTTATGTTGTGGACCCCCTTTAGAGCGCTTCTGTCATGTTGACCACGCTAGCCACACCCCTCACGAATTTGATCACTAATGGTGTAATAAATTCATGAGCATGGAGCCAGATTGGATTATCAAGGAGAATATCTAGAAAAAGAATGTTCCATTTGCACATTTCTCTGTGGTGTAGTTTTAATTAATGCATTTGGAAATTAGACTGTATGTTAGGTGAGAGAAGCTTTAGCAAGATCCTCATGTCATTAATTCTTCAAAAGAGTAAAAATCTAGTGAAAGAGTGGGCTGTGGGTCATTCCTCTTGTGCCACTGGTTTTCTCGTTTTTTTAACGTTTTACTACTGCAGTTCACAGATTTTTGCATTGTTCAATGTGTGTTTTCATACTGGGGCATCACACAGTCCTTTGTTAGACTAGCACCACTGGGTGGTCTTGGGTTTATTGCCTTTAATTGTGCAAGATTTTAGTTGCTGGCCTATGGATTTTTTGTTTTAGGGAAATGCAAGTTGCTTGGATGCTTTAGCCTGCCAAAAATAAAAAAGTGCTAGTCACTAAGGGTGTTTGCATGTATTGTTTTAATTTGCTGTCATGATAACAAGCAGGGGTGTGGAATTCCTATAGCCCGACGTCTAGAACATATTGTTTGTGGTCAAGGGCAACAAGTTTTCATGTTTATTTTGACCTTAGGACAAGTAGGCCCAACCACCTGCAGCATAAATCATTTGGCTGCCACATTACAGTACCACATTAAGGAGCATGGAAGGTAATTGTCTGGAGTTGAGGTAATATTTAGGTCCATGTGTCAATACTGTTCAAACTTGTATTAATGGTTCTTTAAAGCAAAGCCTTTACTATTAGGGTGACCTGTCTAACTAAAGGTTGTAAGCTTGGACTGCTCTACTGACTGTGGTACCAGTAATAAAATGTGTACACATTTGCAAATTTTAACAATATGAGGCTACGTATAATGGTCCCATAATTGTTTCTGATTATATGTAATTATTTGCTGAAGCTTGAAAGCAAGAGTGATGATCCTTTGCTTTCAAAATATAGGGGGTCATTACGACTGCGGCGGTCGGTGATAATATGGCGGTAAGTACTGCCAACAGGCAGGCGGTACTTACCGCCATCTTATGACATTGGTGGGTTGGCTGAAGCCAACCCGCCAATGTACCACTCCGACCGTTACGGCGGTAACAACCCGGCGGCCGTCACTGTTCCACCTGCGGGATTGTAACCCCGCCTATCGCCATGGTTTTGTGGCTTTCGTACCTCCACGAAAACCATGGCGGTAGGCACTATCAGTGACAGGGAATTCCCCACCCCTCCAGTTATCCCCCGCCCCTACCTCTCCAAAGCCCCCCACCCCCTCTACATTCACCCCCCCCTTCACACACACACATGCATGCACACTACCATTCTCACAGGCACCCACGCATGCATACATCCATTCACACACACATCCACACACACTTTCATACTTACACGCAGACACACATTCACATAACACAACATACGCACACTCACATTTCCATACATGCACACACACATTCAACACGCAACACACACCAGCATCCACGCACACACAAACATTCACACACACACACACACACCCAAACACACACACAACACCCCCCTCCCCTTGTAGACCCGACTTACCTGTGTTCAGGGGGTCCTCCGGCAGGGGATGGCACAGGGCACTGCTGTCACCAGCAGCACCCACCAGCAAAACACCGCCAGGCCGTATTATGGGTCATAATATTGCTGGAGGCGGTCTACAGGCATGGCGCTGCTGGTGGCAGCAGTGCCCTGTGCCATCTCTGTGCCAGCGCCACCTTACCACCATCCACCGGCATGGCCACAGCTGGATTTCTGCCATTTTTCTGGCGGAAATCCAGCTGTGGTCATAATACGGCAGACCGCTGCTAGTCGCAGCTACGGTCTTTTGGCGGCAGTAGGCGGTTTTTACCCCGAGTGTCGAATTGAGGGCCATAATGTTCACAAAAAATGCAACTTGGGAAAAAAAAATTGTTAAATGACTGTGAAATTTTAGGTACCTTTTCTTTGAAGAATCAATTAGTAAAAATGTGTTAATCCAGGTTAGTGTTTCCAAAAAATATTCATAATGAAAAGTCGGTGTAACCAGTTTCAACAATATTATGGTAAACACAAAAAAATGGCAAGTCCAGTAGGTCCAACCTTGGAGGGCAGCCTTTTGGTTTTGTCTTGTTTTGACATGACTTTTGTAGCACTTTATTGTTATGGGCTCTGCCAGGCCCTCGCCATTGTAACAAACATTGATAAAAGGCAAAAATATTTATTGGTCTCAAAAAACACACATTGCTACAGTAGTTCTTAGAACAGAGTGAAATTACTTTATGCAAATATGCTGCTTGTGAAAGAGTCAATCGTTATCACTCACTGTGAAGACAGTCAAAAGATGTACACAGAGAGACATATAAACTTATAAAAAAAAGGTCTTGTGTAACTCCAGACCTAATAAGGGGCCCAATTCTTAAAGTCACAAAAGAGGACCCATGGTATGTGTCTTTGTATTAGTGCAGATTTATGTTTTCCGTGAATTCACAAGAATTTACAGAAGTAGACCAGGAAACCCCACACCTAGAAAATACTTGTGAGCTATATTTTAGCACAAGCAAGGACGCATGTGTAAATTTGCTCATGCGAATATTTGTTAAGAGTTGACAAATTCACTTTTCCCGCCAATCACTTTTTCCGTTATCTCTGGAAGAAGTAAATTTCCAACTTTTCGCAGTATCAGAAAAGATTAGAGAAGAGCTAGCTGAAACCCTTAAAACATGTAACTTAGTAGGTTGCACAAACCCAAAAGGGCATTCCAACCCTGGAACTATTGCTTACGACTACCTCCAGCTCCAGTATGTAGAGCTGCAGAAAGGTGACAAAATAAGGAAATTGCTAGTATTCAAACCCTTCTATAGTATTAGCCCTAGCATAATCAGAGAGGCTGTGATCAGAGCTTTTATATAGTGAAATTACTGCAATAATTGCCCTCTGCAATACATGACAGCAAAAGGACAAGTAGATTTCTTTATAGGACAAGTAGACTTATGAAGCAAACTGTCCCACGGACAAGCAGATATTTCATTGAATTGCACACCCCTGAACATGTTGGATTTTTAGTTTCTTTTGTTCACAAATTAAAGACTTGTTTTAACAGTTTTTTTTTTTTTTTAGAGGTGTAAGGTAAATGGTGTCAAAAATAACAAAGGGATCTTACGTATACTTTTTTAGCTTCACCACTTACAGCATCAACAGCCATAAAACTCTTCTGTGAGGGTAATGGTTTACTATGCAAAAAAAGCAAAGTGGGCTTGTACTAGCTTCCATTAAGTTGAATTACAAGATGTTGCTACATTATGGGATTTTCTTTCTAGGACAGCTGTGGGCAACCCACTCAAAGTTGTCCAGCTATTACTAAAAACTCCTCGAATAAAAGCCAGAAATGTTGACTTTGCCATTGTTTGACTTCCTTGTGGTTCTCACTGTGTGGTATTTACATGTGTAATATTTTTGTAGGAAGTTTCTAATTTTTCTTGTACCTTTCTTAAATGTGTTCTTCTCTTTATTTTAAATTGTCTTATGCATTTATTGCCAAAACCACTCTTCAAGCTAGAGGTGAATTCGTGAGCGTAACAGTCATGTTATTTGTTTCATGAGGGTGCCCCTTGGGGCATTCCTCAACACTCATGTTGCCAGATCTGTATTATAATATTCTCATTCTGCTCTTGGCAGTTAGTCTCCATGTAGTTGGGTCATTACCTTTGTTACAAGGCTATCAGAGTGGCAATCTCTAAGCTAAAATTAGGAAGGTTTCCTACACTTTTGCAACAGTATGGTGGTTTTTACATGTCAGTGCTAATAAGTGATTCTTGGAGTACCAGTAGCGAAAGGGTAGTTTTCTGTCTCTCATTAAAAGGCAAGCTGGTTTCATTATGGGAGAGCTTTGTAGGCAGTCCTCTGGTGCTTGATACACATGATGTCCTTCTCATCATACCAGATTTGATTGGGTCAGTCTCATTGTGTCAGTTACATGTCAGATGGTTCTCATGACAGTGCTACTTAAGCGATTCTCACTAAAGGATAGTTCTCAGTGTACCAGTTTCAGTTGTGTGGCTCTTACCATTCTAGAGCCATGCCATTGCCACTAGGTTGTTGGTGCTTTCTTTGCCCCTTCTCCTTCCTTTTTCATTGGCGCTTCGTACAAACTAAGGGCCATATGTACGAACACATTTCCCCATAGACACAGAATGGGTAAAACCCTTTACTACATCTGGCCCTAAGAGTTTTCAATTGCCTAGTGGTGTTTTGGAGCCATACAAATTTGAATGGAGGGTTGAAAAGTATATGTGCGGGGTTGCCAAATCTGACAGTTGCTCTATAAGGAGCTCCACCGTCCTGCGTTTGTAATCCGCTGTAGCCGCTGCCCTCTGGGGTAATCCAGTCCATGTTGAGCTGAAATTGACTGTAGCCATCAGGCCCTTCAGCGGTACTGACCACTGGTGCACGGCAGAGAGGGAGAACACTGCAACAGCATCCTAGGCCTTCACCAAAAAACGCACCTCTGGGTCCTAGTGTGCTCACTATTGCATAGTTACCATATTACCTCTGTAGTCCGTCTTGTCATCCCTACGCCATTGTGTACTCATTTTACGCATATTCCCTGTCCCTCTACTAGGGTGATTCCTGTCCTGGTGTTCATGGATTAATTGACCACACATGGATTTCACCCTATGCCTTTGTCTCTGTATTGCCTTTACCCTTGTCACTATATTACCTCCCTTAGTGTTTGTGTATTCACTGCTAAGTATGCCCAATATTACACTGTACACTGTTGCTCGTGTGGAACCCTTTGTAACACCAGATATCATACCTCAGCAGGAGCATTTTATACAACATTTTTTAAATGAGTATGCTAGTACCTTACAACGTATTAATTTGTATCTGTGTGTTCTATGACTATTTATGATAACCATTGTTGTAGTTACTTTTGTGCAATGTTATCATCAACCTAAACACACAAAAAGATTACAGTGGAAACTCATTATATGTATTGTTGTCCGTGCGTGTTTCTTTGCTGAAAGACTCTTGTGCTTGTATGACTAGGGAGATAGTATTTGCTGCTCCAGCTTCATGTTATAAGCATCATTGTGGCACTATGTTGGAGTACGGCAACATTTTATCATTTGATATGCAATTAGGGTTTCTAAAAAAGCAGATTGCAAGCAAAATAAGATAGATGGTATCATTGAAAGATAGTGAACTGCTTATTGGTAGACCAGCAAAAAAAAGCTTCTTAAACATATGATACAGAAATGGTTAAGAGCATCAAAATTAGTTTTTTTCCAATTTACTGGCAAGTTCCAAGACAGCAATCATATAAATCTTGAAGCACTCACCTCTTCAAATAAGCTATCTTTTAGACCTGACAGTCTTAGAGTGGTCTTCCCCCCCAACTTTTTGCCTGCCTCCTTCCATTTTCCGACCTTGTGTTTGCTGGTTCTAGGGCTCTGTGACCTTTACCACTGCTAACCAGTGCTAAGGTGCTTGTGTTCTTTTTCCTAAATCATGGTAACATTGGCTTAACCCCAATTCGCATATTTAATTTACTTATAAGTCCTTAGTAAAAGTGCACTACATGTGCCCAGGGTCTGTAAATTAAATGCTACTAGTAGGTTTGCAACAGTCATTGTGCCACCCACTCCAGTAGCACCGTAACCATGGATCAGGCCTTTCACTGCAGAGCCTGTGGGTGCAGTTTTACTACCACTTCAACTTGGCATTTAATATCCTTTCCCAAGCCTTAAACTTCCCATTTTATTACACATAACACAAGGTAGGCCTTAGGTAGCCCACATGGCAGGGTGCTGTGTCAATAAAAAAGTAGGGCATGTCCTGGTATGTTTTGCATACCCTGGAATTGAAAAACACCTAAGTTCGGTTTCACTATTGTGAGGCCTACTCCTCTCATAGGCTACCCATAAAAATTCCTTAATACACTTTTTTGGCTGTAATTCCTGATTAGAAAGGAATAGCTGTGTCATGTTTCATATATTTGGAATGGTAATGATAAATTCTCTTTACTGGTAAAGTCGGATTTAACACTTTTGGAATGGGGACATTTCTCTTACAGCTCTGTTTCCAATACACATCTGAGGTGGGTGACAGCTACACTTTGTACATCCCTTGAGACTTCTAGAAAAACAAGAAGACTTAGGTGTGTCTGAGCACTCATCTGCATTCTGATGGCCCTTTCTGGGCAGGAATGAAGGAGACAACTGACGCTTACACCTGAATATGCAGTGCCTTTCCCCTTACACATGGCTGATTACCCCCTGCTGATAGTCTAGAGCCATGGCTGGGAAGAAATGACTTCTGTGCACCCCAAAGACCCTTTTTTGAAGTATCACTGACTTCAAAGTTACTATGGGTATAAGTACTGGACCCATGACACCAGAACCTCCATACACTTCTGGACTTGTGAAGACTCTGCCAGGAAGAAGGACTGCTGTGTTGCTACCTTGGTGAGCTGCCCTGCTGCCTTCTGTTCCCCTGCCTGGGTGAGAAGGACTGAACCTGCATGACTTCAAACCAGAGTGACTCCAAGGGCTTGCTGACTGGCCTCCTTTTCTTCTGAAGGCTCAGGGATACAAAAGACTTCCAACAATCCTGCTACAGCCTGTGTACTCTGCCAACTGTGAGTCTCGCCCTGCCAAGTGGTGCCAACTCTTTCCTGAGCCCTCAGAAGTGGCTATTTCTGGCTGCTTATGCAAAGAAACCACTCATCAACCTCATTGCTCCAATCGGAACCAAGGTTCAGTACTGCTTCGAATGGAGCACGGCATTGCACTCTATGCAGCACATTGCTGCTTCTGGATGGCCTGAAATAGATGCATCGCCTTCATCCTTCAAATCAACACCGATGCATCGCTTCACTGCTTTCTTTAGCGCAGACTCAGTACAGATGCATTAACATTGCTGCTCTGATCGGAAGAAATGCATCTCAAGGCCCCAGGTACTTTTGCTTTGCTGTCCCTGTGTGAGTCTTATAGCGGGCCTGTGTTCCATCATAATTGGCCTGAAATGTTGACTTTGACCTGGTCTAGTGCGACCAGATAGCTCCAGTAGGCGCCTTCTGCTTCAAAGCAGTACAGTTTAATTTATTCTTTAAAAATTCATGTCTCAACTTCTGCTTACTGGATGTTTGTCATTTTGGTCTTGTTTTGTTCATTAAATTAAGCTCTATTTTCTAACATCATGTGGATTATTTTTGTGTGATGTTTTCACTGCTGTACTGTTTGAAGTGCTGCACAAATACTTTACACACTGCCTCTTAAGTTAAGCCTGACTACTTTCTGCCAAACTACCAGAGGGTGAGCACATGTTAACTTCTAGTGTTTATCTGGCTTACCCTTACTGGGATTGTGGTTTCTTTTTGGACAGGGTGTATACATCTGACAACCAGAAACCCAATTTCTCACACCATCTCTATTCTCAGTTTTAGGGGCTAACTGTTAACTTGGTCCTGGGTCTTCTCTGCACCTGCAATGGTATATAAATCCATTAGTCAGTCTTGTGCAAGGTCATTTTATAGAGTTTGTCACAGAAACAAGCACGGAGTCAAATACTTTCAAAATAGACATTGCAGAGCAAATGTGTTGTTAAAAAAACAAAACACATAAATGTATTTCTGCCAAGGTTAGTATCAATTTACCATCTTAACAATAAAAACCTATTTTGAAATAATTAAACTTAGTAAGGATGGGCTAGCTTTCAGTATGCTATGTTTGTTTTGTTGTGGTGTGGTCAGGGCCACATTTTTGATTAAAAATAAAATAGTCCAGTGGCCCAAAGGTGCCATAACTCTTGAATGCTGAGATTTCTGTATACCAAACCTGCCTAGCTTTGTTTGCCCGTCACGCCTCTTTTTTCCAATACATTACTTTTTCTGTGTCTCCTCGCAGCTCCTGGATTTCCTTGTCATCCCTGCTTTCACCCTTTATTGTTTTTTTCGTTAATTTCATCTTCTTCCTTTCCTTCACATGCTCTGGTTTAAACATCTGGTGATGGAAAACTAAGTCCCAGTACCCAAAAAGGGGTAGTGTTGTCCACTACCTACCTTCAACCATTTGCTTAAGTTAAAGAACTGAGTATGGTTTCAAAGAAAAGAACAGTGAAACAAGGGCAAAATAAAGAGAAAAAAGTGAGAATTCAGAAAGGCACAGAAGATTGTACATTAGAAAATGAAAATGGGAGAATGCAAAGGACTTAAAGAAGAGGGTTCAACCAAGGATGTATTTAGGAGGGCACTCAAGTATCGGAGAGAGTAGCAAAACATTGCAAGCTACCACGGTGATAAGACAGTAGGTTAGTCTAAACCAGTATCCTTCACAAGATCTGTAGTTATAGGAGATCAAAGGGGCAAGAAAAAGTAATTGGGCCGATGCATATGGGATTACCAGAGAAAAATAAGTTAGGTTATTCTAAATGTGCCTTTGTTTAAATGAAGGGAGCAGAAGTTGTAAACTGATTAAAGTAATAAAGGCTCAATAATACTGGAATTACAGAGGCATTGGCCGATCACATTTATAGCTCAAATTACAGCACATAAAACTGACCTCCTGTTCCCCACATCAAATTTCCAAGAGTAGAACCTTACATTTTGAGAATGTCTTCACTGTGGAGGAGTAGGTTTCTCTGTGGGTGTAAATTCTGCATTAAAAACACATTTATTGCTCAAGGGTTAAAATTAGTATTTTTGCTAATAGAAATATGATTTTTCAAGCTGATAATGGAAAATTGAAAGAGAGTGGCTGTTCATTTCAGGACCCCAAAAAAACTAATAAAAAAGCAGTGACTCAGTCTCATACGTTTTAGATGCACAGCTACTTAGAAATGTCAAGTCAAGCTGACTTTTCTGTTGCCACAACGACAAAATAAAAATTTAAAATCCGTAAAAGGTGGGTCACCAGCAATGAAAATATCCAGTTCAATGAAACCTGGAATGAAGCATCACCAGATGTGACTCATAAAACAAGCCTGCAAATGGTCAATCCAACTATACAAAAAGAAATCTACTGGGCATGAGGATTGTCTGACCACAACTCTCCAAATCGAATTCCAATTCCCACGCCCTGCACAACTCATATATACAAAAGTCAATAAAGTACATGAGGTAAACTGGTGTCTGAGAACACGTCATGAAAGCAGTGACAGGCCAAAACCATGGTCAAGCAATGAGGTACCATTTGTGCCACAGATAGTGAGCCAAAAAAGTTGTATTCAGACCATCCACTAATTTATATGTGGGTGAACCCTGTTAACTGCATTGAGAAATTTGAGAGATCATGGAGCCTGACCCTTGCTTTCCATTCTTATCAGCTGTATGTTCAGACTACATAGATGCTTGTTGATGCCTGCTGTTCTGACACATTGTGACCATAAAGTCTGTCTGATGCACAGCATAACCCTGCAACTGTCTGCTGTGACTAGCATTAGTAATGCAAACCTTTAAATTCTTTTACAGCAGAAGCTTGCAAAAGGAATTCAGTGTTTGTGGTGAAGATTAATTCTTATCATGATCATTGATCAACCAGTACAACACATCTACTACCCCATTCCTAATGATACCCTTTCCATCCTAAGTAGCAATAGAATATTGTTACTATTGAGTATTAAAAACATGCAAGGAGCCAGAATATCATTAAACTACTGCCTGTATCTGAATTGCCCTCTTTGAAGGATACCAATATCTAAAGGACACCAAAGAGGCACTAAATCTGTTGAAACGAACATTTTTTGACTCAACCAGATACCTTTTCTATCACCTTTGTTGTTAAATCTTTATCTTTGTACATTCCGCATGATGAGACATTATATAATGTTGAACCCCTGCCACAGAACACATTTCACATACCAAGTACACCCATCCCATTCATCGTTACCTGTGCTACACTAGCAATGAAATAAAACTTATTTCATTTTTGAGGATCAGTTGTTCCTATAAGTGACGGGAACTTTTATGGACAGTATATTCACCCCAGATTGGCGATTCTTTATGTGCACCACTGGAGAGAGATTGGTGTCATCGTTACACAGGAAGCCTACCATCATAAATTCACTCTTCCAGTACAACAGCTTCCATCTACAAGCATTAAAGAATAACGTGCCTGTTGGTCAACTCCTGCACCTCAGGAGAAACTGCACTCCCATAGACGCTTTCAATATTGAAGCAACCCAGCTAAGTGATCAGCTATTACAAAGAGCTTATCCATGTAGATTAGTTTAGAAAGCCCCCCAAAAATGGCAAGAGAAGGGCTTTGTCTAAGGTGTGTGGGCAGTTTGTTCCAGCTCATGGCTGCGAGGTATGCGAAAGATCTTCCTCCAGTGGTGGTTTTCCGCATGCGTGGGACAGTAGCTAGCACCTGCTGGGCAGAGCAGAGGGGTCTGGCAAGGTTATGGAAGGAGATACGATAGTTTAGGTAGGCTGGTCCGATGTGGGCAAGTAATTTGAAGTTGATTAGCTTCTCTACTGGGAGCCAATGAAGGGTCCTCAGGTTTTGGGAGATGTGTTCTTGTTGGGGGAGGTTCAGGATGAATCTTGCTGCAGCGTTTTGGATGAGTTGTAGTTTCCTGATGTTCTTTGTTGTGGTGCCGGTGTAGAGTGCATTGCCGTAGTCCAGCTTGCTGGTGACTAGAGCGTGGGTGATTGTTTTGCGGCAATCAACCGGGATCCATTTGAAGATTTTGCAGATTTGACGGAGGGTGTGCCTGCAGGAAGAGGTGACTGCATTTACCTGTCGGGTCATTGATAGGGAGGAGTCGAGGATGATTCCTAGGTTGCAGGCGTGGTCAGTCGGAGTAGGTGGTGCGATGAGCAATGTGGCCCTCCCAGGAGTCATCCCAGGCTGAGGTGGAGTTTCTGAAGATGATGAGCTCATCCAAGTCTTTTTCCGGGTTGAGCTTGAGGCAGCTCTCCTTCATCCAGGCAGCGACAGCTTTCATCCTGGTGTAAAAGTTCCTCTTGGCTTTGTCTGGGTCTTCTGTGAGGGATATGATAAGTTGTGTGTCATCGGCATATGACACAATGTACTCTCCAAGGCGCACACTCAAAGACTTCATCACTTTAATTGGTGTGCCTTAACACTTTTTCAATTTATGTTAACAACATCAAGATAATGAATCTAATGGCATATTTTAGGGTGGGGGACTGACACCTGACTGATCCCTGTTTGCGTTCAAATGCAGAAAGAATCTCAAAGACTTACTAGTACACAAAGGACCCAACAGATGCAATGTCACAGATATACCCCCACCGTTCACCCAAGGGCACAGGCCATCTTTTGTGGTTCATGTGGTATCTGTAAATTTACCAATCATCTAAGAAAGCTCTCAAACTGCAACAGTGAAGAAGTGGTATACTTCATCTCCTGAGCTTGTGGGCTTTGCTATGTGGCCATGACCTTCAAAAATGAATTGAACACCACAGTAACATCAGGTGTAGATGAGCCAATAAGAAACTGGCTAGTCATTGTTTGGAAAAACACATCATCAAATTAATATTAATTGGACAATCATATAAAACCCCTTTGAGACTGCCCTGTCTTAAATAAAACTAGATAAAAGCCAGCACAATGCTGGAGGTTCAAGTTGGGGACACACATATGGGGAGCCAATGAGATTCCCTGGACCCTGCTTTCTGATGTATGATTACCAAGATTTGTCCACGTACACCTGAAGTCACATAAAAACAAACACTGAGGAAGCTTTCTGGATGTAACGGCGGGGTGGGGAATTTAATAAAATATCTGCTTGTCCATGGGACAGTTTGCTTCATAAAGCTACTTGTCATGTAAAAAAAATCTATTTGTCCCTTTGCTGCCATGTAGTGCAGAGACAAACTATGGCAGCAATCTCATCATATAAGAGCTCTTATCACAACCTCTCTGATTATGCTAGGGCTAATACAATTGTAGGGCTTGAATACTAGCAATTTACTTATTTTGCCTCCTTTCTGCATATCTACGTAGTTGGACTGGAGGTAGTGGTAAGCAATAGTTCCAGGGTTGGAATGCCCTTTTGAGTCTATGCAAACCTATTAATGTGCATGTTATAAGGGTTTCCTCCAGCTCTTCTCTAATCTTTTCCCATACTGAGAAAGGTTGGAAATTTGCTTCTGCTAGGTGTAGGGATAAAATGGTTAGAAGGAAAAGTAAACATGTAAACGCTCAACAGATTTTTGCATGGGCAAATCTACACAGGCATAATTGCTTGTGCTAAAATACAGCTCTCAAATATTTTTTAGGACTATGATTTCCTGGTCTACTTCTGTAAATTCTTGTGAATTCATGAAAAATGTAAATCTGCACTAATTCAAAGACAAATACCATGGGTCCTCTTTTGTGACTTTAAGAACTGGGCCCCTATTATTTTGAAGGCAAAGGATTATCACTATTGCTTTCAAGCTTCTGCAAATATGTTCATTGTTAGACTTTCCATCCTTGGTGTGTTCTCCCCTAACCGTTTGCCTCTGTTTCCCAGGTTGTTGATGTGTGCTGTTTTGTTACTCTGGACACTTTAACACTGCTATCTAGTGCTAAAGTGAAAGTGCCCTTCTATAAAATGTGTATGACATTGGCTTTCCATGATTGGCATATTTGATTTACTGGTAAGTCCCTAGTACGGTGCACTAGAGGTGCCCAGGGCCTGTAAATCGAATGCTACTTGTGTGCCTGCAGCACTGGTTGTGCCACCCACAATAATAGCTCTGTAAACATGGCTCAGACCTGCCACTGCAATGTCTGTGTGTGCAGTTTTAAACTGCCAATTCGACTTGCCAAGTGTACCCACTTGCCAGGCCTAAACCTTTCCTTTCCTTTTCTTACATGTAGGACACCCCTAAAGTAGGCCCTAGGTAGTCCCATGGGCAGGGTGCAGTGTATGTTTAAGGCAGGACATATACTAATGTGTTTTATTGGTCCTGACAGTGAAATACTGCCTAATTCGTTTTTCACTGTTGCAAGGCCTATCTTTCTCATAGGTTAACATGGGGGCTACCTTTAAATTTGATTAAAGTGTAGATTCCCTTTGGGAGCAGATAGACATATGGCGTTTGGGGTCTCTGAGCTCACAATTTAAATATCCATCTTTTAGTAAAGTTGGTTTTGAGATTGTGTGTTTGAAAATGCCACTTTTAGAAAGTGTGCATTTTCTTGCTTAAACCATTCTGTGACTCTGCCTATTTGTGGATTGCCTGTCTAGGTCAGTTTGACAGTTGGGCTGTTTGCACCTCTCTCTAGACAGCGACACAAAGGGAGCTGGGGTGTAGCCTGCATATCCTGACGAGCCATCTGTGCTAGGAGGGAGGGGAGGAGTGGTCACTTACACCTGAAAAGGCTGTGCCTGCCCTCACACAATGTAGTTTCCAACTCACTGGTGTGTGTCTGGGGCCTGGCCTGGGCAATGCAGGATTTCACAAACAAGAGAGACTTTCCTTTGAAGTAAGCCTGCTTCAAAGACCAAAATGGTTATAAGAAGGGCACCCAAAACCACAGACTTTACATCACTTCTGGACATCAAGAGGAACCTCTGCCTGGAGAAGAGCTGAAGAGCTGAGGAGAAATGCTGCCCTGCCTGAGACTGTGCTTTGTGGAGCTATCCTGCAGTTGCTGCTTCTGCCTGTGCCAGTGGACAAAGACTGGACTTTGTATGCCTTCCTGCTTGTGAAGAAATCTCCAAGGGCCAGTCCTGAGCTTGCCTCCTGTTGTTGAAGTCTCAGGGCCATCAAAGACTTCTCCTGCCAGCACCTGGTCTCTCTGCTGAGACTCCTGCCAAGTGGTGCCCTATTCAGTTCCTGGGGCCTTGGAAGGTGAAACTGGCATACCAAGACTGAAAATCCACACACAGACCGCCGTGTGGGGAAAAATTAGCCGCACCTTCTGAGACACGGCTGAAAAACGACGCGCCGCTGGCTTCCGGCAGAAATAGAAGTTCCACCGGCATCGTGGCTGGAAAATCGATGCATGGAGCTGGAAGAACGGCGTGCAACACCTGCTGATGGAGGCTCTTAATGTTGCAACCCACATTGCGCGGTCTTGCTGATATCGTGCGTCAGGATTTTCAACACAAACTTTGCTGGGTGCGTAAAAATTATGCAACGCCTGCCCGGACCCAAGTGCTGCCCGGATCGACGCATCACTTCCCCGCAGGGAGGAAAAATGACGCACGCCGACCCCACTAGAGAAGGAGAAACGACGCACAGTCTTGCTTGCGGGCGAGAAATCAACGCACTGCTTACCTTTTTACGACGCACACTCACGTGTGTGTTATTTTCATGCTACCCAGGTACTTTTCAATGCTAACAGTGTTTTACCTGTTTTCTCAAGGATTTAAGACTCTTTTTTGCTTTTTAATTAATAACTTGACTTGGGAATGTTGGAGTTTTGTCGTTTTGGTCTTGTTTTGTTTGGATACATATTTTATATTTTTCTAAACCTGTGTTGTGTCATTTTGTAGTGTTTTCATTAAGTTACTGTGTGTGTTGATACAAATACTTTAAAACTAGCACTCTGAAGTTAAGCCTGCCTGCTTGTGCCAAGCTACCAAGGGGGTGAGCAGGGGTTAGCTGAGGTTGATTCTCCTTTACCCTGACTATAGTGAGTGTCCTTGCTTGGACCAGGGGTAACCTGACTGACAACCAAAGTCCCATTTCTAACATTCATATAATCAGAGAGTATTCTGGGGCCATTATACACTGCCTCATATTGTTAAACCTTGCATTTTATTACTGGAACCACTGTCAGTAGAGCAGTCCGAGCTTACAACATTTATTTAGACAGGTCACCCTAATAATAAAGACTTTGCATTAAGGAACCATTAATACAAGTTCAAACAGCTTTGACACATGGACACAAATATTACCTCAACTGCAGACAATTGCCTTCCATACTCCCTCAACTGAAGACAATTGCCTTCCATACTCCCTCAACTGAAGACAATTGCCTTCCATACTCCATAAGGTGATACTGTAGTGTGGCAGCCAAAGGATTTATGCTGCAGGTGGTTGGGCCTACTTTTTCCAAGGACAAAATAAACATGAAAACCTGTTGTCCTTGACCCCAAACAATATGTCCTGGACGTCGGGTTATTGGAATTCCACACCCCTGAATGTAGTCGCTGTCCGTACATTATCATGCTGTTGTGTGGGTGCATTTAGCAACATGACCATGCATAGATTGTACCCTCTATAATAATTTTAAAAAACTCAGTTTTAATCTCTTTTACCTAATTCTTCACCCTTACTTTCAGTTTGGAAGCAGCTGTCTAACATAATATAGGCATTTTTCTAAAATTGCTTATTATCTTTTTTTTTTCTTTTCAATCGTGCTGCTTTTTCCTATCTATACGTAGCCTAATATCAGTGGCAGTTGGTGACAATAATGTTTGAGATCCTGGTGCTTCATGATAAGTTATGTTTTCTACAACAGAAACATTAGTTGTTAGCATACATCTCTGGAATAAATAAATAAATATCCTAGCAAGCAATTCAATGACGTCACAACTTGTGCTCACACAGCACAGTCTTCCATTTCTGGAATGGGCCAATGAAAAATATGAACTGCTGGCTATACTGTGTCCTTGTCTTGTGCTATGTGCAGATAGACCCCTGCCATCCCTATGGTTTGTAATCACCTTGAACTAACCTCTGCCTGGCCTAATTGATGCTTGACTCTCATTGGACTCACAGTGAATCTCATATTTTTCCTTGAGCTCCCCAAACTACCTCCATTGCTCCCCTACTGCTGTTTGTGTACCTTGATATATTTTGTAAGTCCAACTGTAGCATTCATTATGTCCTCTTGAAATGTGTATTTTTTGCACCCTTGCAGAAATACTGCAATTTATACTACTTATGTGCACATGTATTGGTTTGATGTTATTCTACATGATTGAGCTGTTGTAACGTGTTAAACCTAATAAAAAGATATGGAAAAATTAATTCTGTATCCTTGTCCATCATGGACAGGAGAACGGGCTCGCATGTATGTAAGATGTGGTTATACTCCACATAGTGTGGACTGTTTCCTCTCCATATTAAGAACAGGGCCACGGTTGACAGGATCCTTTTTGACCAAGAAAGCTTTTCTTCCTAACCTCAGCTTTGGGATTTACACAACTTTGGATATATGATCTTCATTGTGCATTATCAGATTAAATGAGAGGTTTTTAATTGTCTTGTTTTGTTTTTACAATATTCAACTTGCATTGACTTCATTGTATGATGTTAAACATTTAGTTATTCCCATGGAGGATGAAATGCGACCATAACATGATCTCATGCAGGTTATGTCTGAGTTCTACTTGATAGAAATTATACGTGCAGTGCAAAATTGCAAGAAACAGATATGTTGATCATTGACCACTGTACATTTGTTACATACTGTTTAAATAACTGCCATATATCCTATATTTGTAATATTTGTGCAGAGAAATCCTGTGGAATCTCATCAAGACAAGCCGTGTTGTGTCATGAAAACTACCTTTATTATTTATATATCATGCAAGTTAGCAGAGAGGGAATAGTACTGATAAAAGTCATTGCTTCTACTTTTGACAGCACAGTTCAGGCAGAAACATGTTAACCACTATCTTTGAGTTACTCCCTGTCACCTTTGAACCTTACCCTATGGGGTCAACAATAAATTTTTATACCAACAAGAGGTAGTTTTAATCTCACCTCCTTTCCTTTCTCATATATCTCTCCTCAACACTTTTGTTATACCTCACCAATCCACTTTAATAGTAATCCCTTTATTTGACATTCTCTTAGTTCCTCTATGAACAGAGTAGTAGCCCATGGTGACATTTTTCCCCGATACCAGCATAAGGAGGACCTGACGATGAAGCATGCCACCTCTTGTTGGGTAGGGTTTCCTTCAAAATGAAAAAGGACCTCCAACTTCACTGATGTAGCCATACACACAGCCCCAGCACACTTAGGCCAAAAGTATTTATGTGGCAATACATTGTGTTATTTTTTGCCAAGTTCATTACTTTTTAACTGCACAGAAATATAATTGTTCCCTCAAGGCTAGATCTAACCAAAATTGTCTAGCGTGCAGCACAAGAACTCTGCCACATTGTTATTTCATCGCTATGTTTTATATCAACTATCAGAGCAGGGACTTATGGTCTACTGCGGTGCTCATCTTTTTATGCTGCAATCAAAACACTGCTATAATATAGCAGCTATGACCAGTTTATATGAGCCCTGCTCAGCTACTCACCAGTCTTGTATGTGAATTCTGATTGTTTACACGTAGAGCCCAGGTAGTTATCAATACTGTTTTTTTGGGAGCCATCTGGGTTCTGCAAATCGGATGTGCTCAAAATATAAACCCAGCAGCTTGGCTCCAGTATTAGCAGCTATTGAACACCTCAGGGTCACAACGGAATCCAAATTTGGCACATTGATCAGTGAACTCAATGTTTCGCGTGATGAACACTTCAAACTTGTTGGCAAAGTTTCAGAAAGGAGGAAAGACTCTAGCTGCCATCCGAAGTCAAGTTTTGCAGGCAAGGATTAGGCATCTGGAGGACTGGATGGAGGATGTTGAACGACATTCCTGCAGAAGCAGTATTCGCAGTTGAGGTCTCCCAGAAGGCATTAAGGAACAAGATCCTCTTTCATATCTTGAAAACTGGTTTGTCTTTTATACTCTGGAGAGGGCCCCGCATGTCCTATGTTAGCCAAGTTATTGCACTTCAGGGACCGGGACATCACCCTGCGGGCAGCCAGGCAAGCTAGCCCACTGTGAGTTGAGGGCAAAACTGTCATGTTGTTCCCTGACTATATGCGAGCAGTGCAACAATACTGGACCTCTATGGTGGAAGTCGAGCAACACCTCTGTCAGATGGGGATCTAGTATTCCCTGTTTTTTCCAGCCCCTGTGATGATCATCTTCAATGGAGCCACCACTTTTTTTATAGACCCTAAAGACGCCTGGGACTGGGCAGACCAGCACACTGGAGACCCCCACCGCATTGTCCCAAATCCTCCCCGAACAGATCATGCCCATGATGACGCCATAAAGGTCAGGTCACTAATGCCCACTGAACCTAGTCCCTCCCTTTCTGCCTTCCCTGATCTTGAGCAGATCATTGCAGACCCAAAAAATCACTACAACCAGTGGCCAATCTAGGCATGAGTTTAATGTCTACAGACAATTAAACTGGCCCACACATCATTACTTCCGAAGACGACTTGCCTCTGAGGATGCTAACCAAGACTCCCAACCACTTCCCTTAGTTACCCCATAGGCTGCAGATAGTCTAATCTGATTACTCAGTGTTTCTCTAAACTTGGTTTATTAAATTGCCTTGATAGACATTCTATTTCTTGATATCTCTTTTTCTCTAACATACCTACCCTTGTACTACACTTATGACGCAATATACATTGCACCACAGGTAGCCTTGCCAAGGGTTTTGAAAATGTCTCCATCCTTGCATTTGACACGCTTCCTTACACTCTGTAGCACCAACATTGACAGGATCTACTGTACTGTACCCCAGGAACAATTGGGTGGACATGGGGACACTCTCTGCACTTCCCTTCTTTTGGTTTAGCCTGGGAAACTGCTTCTGCTCACACTTATCACTCATTTCATTACACAGGACATTCTAGATGCCCTTTTATTTCTTTCTGCAGCTCCACACCCCCACTTAAAACCTTAGTGTGATTTGTTTGGGCGTATTGCCGTTAGTGATAGGCTCTGCATGTTGTTTACCCCTGGTTGTGTTTAGAACGCTTTTGTTTCATCTCTCCCTTCCCATACACCTGTGGCAAAACTTATCACAACTGACATGATTGCCAAAACAGATATAAGATTCCTTACCCTCAATGTGGATCGGTTGCATATGGCTAGAAAACAATTTGTATTATACTCATACATTAAACACCAGCACGCACAAGTGATTCTCCTCCAGGAATCCCACACTACACTTGAAGAACTGACTAGGCTCAGTACACGGTGGCAGGCTATTATTCATACTACCACTTACTCTGCATATGCTTGGGGCTTCCTAATATGGGTGAGACCTGGAGTGCCCTTTCAAGAAACCAATGTGACTGTGGACAGGGAGGGCAGATATGTGCTACATGAAGGCCATCTGGATGGCTGCCCAGTACTCATTGGTAGTATATATGCATCCAACTCAGAGCAGGGGAATGTTTAGGACACCCTCTCCACAGCATTAACCCACAAAACCCAAGTACCTTGGATCCTCGAGGATGACTATAACTGTGTATTGGATCCCGCCTTGGACAGGTCCCACCACGATCCCCTCCTTGTTTGCAGACAATCTGATTCTGACACTAGACCTCCCATTGGTCCCCAGTGGACCTCTGGCACACTATGCACCCTACTGACGGACTGTATTCATGCCACTCAATCCCTCACAACTTGTATGTTCACTTAGATAGTTTCCACTGCTCTATTTCCATGTTACCCCTGATGAGACATTCAGACTATCTTGGACGTGTGGACTCTGACCACAATACTCATATATTAGGCAAGAGATGGTTTCTGCCCCACATCCCAACACCAGCTTCTTGCCTCCCTACAACTGCGAGGAAGACCCTGTCTTCTGAGCATCCCAAGAACAGCATATACTTAATTTCTTTGCAGAAAACCAAAACACGGCAACCACCAGAACTATTGGGTGGGATGCCTTTAAAGTAGTGGCCAGAGGTGCTTGTATACAATAAATAGTAGGAGTGTGCAGGACTCTAGAAAGTGAGATTGTGGATGAACTGGGGCGAAAGACTGACCATAACCATACACTTTTCAAAACCCACCAAGAGGCGAAGACCGTCTATGCCACTCTACTGGAGTGTCTCCGACGCCTTAACTTTACAGCTCATGCAGCCAAAGTACACAGAGAAAGGGACGAATCTGGGCGCTTACCTAGCTTATCAGACAGGACATCTCTATAGTCCATATCATGGAAATCCATCCACGCCAGGGGGTAACTGAGTATTCACAAGCCTGGATCCTATGAGAATTCCAGGATTACTACTCCTCCATCTACCAGGTACCCCCTCCGAATGCTACAGTGGTCATGCTGTGAGCCTTTCTTGTAGACCTGGCCCTTACGCTTATCCCCGCAGCCACAGGCATGACTTTAGACACCTTGATCATGACCACAGAGGTCACATAAGCTATTCGAGATCTGGAACATATTAAGGCCCCAGGTTTAGATGGGCTGCTTCTGGAATATCATGTTACTTTCTCCTATCGTCTTCTGCCTCAGCTCACAGAAATGTTCAACTCAGCCCTTCAATCAGGAGAACTCCCCCAGTTACTTCGTGAATTGCTCCTAGTTTCCATTCCAAAACCTGACAGAGACCCCACACTCCTGGGCTCCTATTGGCCCATAGCGATCCTGGGAGCGTACTATAAACTCTTAGGTAAAATCATGGCCACCAGATGGTCCCCCAGCTTATACACATTGACTTCGCAAAACATACGCTGCCTGTTTCATATCCAAGACCAGGTTCAGGGCGGCTTGCCAAATGAAAACATTCAATACCTAATCCTGGAATTACCTCTTTGCTGTGCTTGCCCAAATGGGTGTGGGCAAGTGTTTACTAGCATACAGTCGACTGCTGTACAGGAGCTTTACATTTCGGATATGGTTGGGCCCTTTTATCTCAGACTCATTCCCAGTGGGCTGAGGCATTGGTCAAGGGTGCCCACTCTCCACCCTGCTCTTTGTGCTAGCAATGGAGCCATTAGCTATACAGCTTTGCAGGGAGGGCCAAACATAGGGTGTTCTCCACAATGATTAGACACATACCATCTCACTTTACGTAGACAATTTGCTTATATATCTCTGAGCTGTAACATCAGACCATACCTCACTTCACAGGAAGTGGGGTTGGGAGCACACTGCCTCACATCCCAGCACAGTTTGCCCCTTTGCACCCTGGTAAATGCAGTTCACAGTTAGCGCTTACTTGAAAATGATCTGCAGTAGACGCGTTATGAGCTTGGTGCTCACTTCTTTGAGGCCTACTTTCTAGATGCAAAACTATAGTGGTTCTCACGCTGGACCGCAGGCCAAAACATGGGAGAAACTACCAATACCTGTGGAGTTATGTCAACTGCTATGGTGTGCAATTTCCTCCTCCCAGGAGGATGGTCCACCCCATCTCCTTGGCTCTTACAGGTGTCTGTGGCGCAAGCTTGTATGCTCCGAATCCACGGCCTGGCATGAGATAGACAGGCCTATACACCCAACCTTATCCTGGTTGGCCTTCCCGTATTTTCAAATCTTTTTTTCCATCATGATATGACCGCCTGAACAGAGCGCTTATTACTTACAGTCAGCGATCTTTTTAACCATGGCCAACTCCTCCCGTTTAAACAGTAATGACAGATCACAGAGTTCCTCCAGGTCAGTTCCTTACATACAGACAACTCAGTAACACTTGCCATACTCTCTGGGACACTTTGGACACAAAGCCAAACACCCATCTGATCCTATAGTCCATACTTACGATGGGTGCGGGCTGTCAACTCATCACCTGGCTTTACAAGGCGATCTGAGAACTTCTCAATATCCCTCTCACTGCACTAAGAAAAGTTGTGAGGAAGGCTTTCAGGAAGCCTTAAATGATAAGGAATGGGATCAGGCTCTGGAGCGCCCCCAGCAGGTATCATGAAACTCCTGCTTCAAAAATATCCAATTCTTCATACTGCATATGACACACCCACCCAGCTAAACTGCTACTACCCAGATGCACAGGCTAGCTGCCTCCGCTGTCATGACACAGATGCTGATCTAAGCTCTAGCGGTCCTCCTCGGGAAACGTGCACTCACACTTCACTGGTGCTCCCCAACACCCCCATCAGTGGAGGCCCTCCAGCATGAGGAGGTTGTGTTCCTACGCAGGCGTCCCATCTCCGCCCTGTGGGACACTCTCCTACTAGAATATCAACAGAAAGTGCGAAATGACGACCATCCTTCCTGAGATTCCCCCATCTACTACTTCACTTGTGATGTCCACACGGCTACCTCCCAGTACTTCATTTCCACCTTCCTGGGCCA
Organism: Pleurodeles waltl; assembly: GCF_031143425.1. Taxonomy (NCBI): domain Eukaryota; kingdom Metazoa; phylum Chordata; class Amphibia; order Caudata; family Salamandridae; genus Pleurodeles; species Pleurodeles waltl. The sequence continues at coordinate 731,652,467 of NC_090436.1, forward strand.
CAATCCCTTTTATTCCCCCCCTCCCTAATACACCATTCCCCTCAACCCTAGCCCTCAGGCACCCTGCCCGGCCTGTGGCTCCACCCTCATTGATGCAGTTACACACTGCCACATACTTCCGCAGTGCACTACCTTCATCTGTATCCTCTTAGTGATATACCCACACCCACCCTTGGTTGTACTACCTTCCACAGTTCGCTGCACAGTGGTTCGACACATCTCAAATCTCCTTGACTTCCCAAACAGTACTCTGCAGCCCTCCCCTTTACACTTCAACTACTTTTACTAGCCTTCCTTTGAGTTATGCTGTATAAATGCCGATTTTATTTGTATACTTTGGAATTGGAAGATGCATCCATTTTGTTTGTTATAAATTGCTCTGTCATCTTGCCGCTGTTGCATTTGTTATACGAAACACAAAAAATTGTGCTAAAAAATGCTAATGCCTTTTGTAATTCCATAATATTATAGGAGCCTGCCTTTGCTACTTTATGTAGAGCCTTACAAATATTATCTGAATCTATGTATGTTTGATCTTTTTCTTTCATGTTGTATGTTATATAAGGCATTGGTAGATATTGCTGTTTCATGGATACATACGGTGAGATTTCTCGTGGGATGTTGGAGCAGTTCGGTACTAAGTGACATTATCCTGTGGGACATATCTATTGTTGAAGCATTTGGACAATAGCCCTTTACACACTCCATTCTAGAGCATGTGAACTCATCTTAAATAAGGTGTTTGTGGATGTTGCTGTTTCATGGGCATGCATAGTGGGATTTCTCTTGGGATGTTAGAGCAGTTGGATATAAGTGACATCACCCTGTGGGAGGTATCTATTTTTGAAGCATTTTAACAATAGCCCTTTACACACTCCATTCTAGAGCATGAGAACTCCTCTTTAACTGACTTCATCAATTGACAATATCACCTATGTTTCTTGATATGAGAAACCTTTGCAGCAAACATGTTCAGATCTATGTGTTGTGTGACATTTTATTTTGGTGGGGCTATTATCTTTTGTTGTTTTTTCTGCTACTATGTTTTGTGCTGCATTATTGCAGTGTTATACTGTGTTGTAACATCGTTGTTCTGTTAGTTCTGAGTGATTTGCTGTGCCCTGTTATGTTTTCCCTGTTAGGTTTTAATATTTCTGTTATGTTGTTTTGTGTAATGGATTGTGTTATGTTTGGTTGTTTACTTTAGATATGTCAATAAAAGCAGATGGTGGTGTTAAACTTTCAGTGATGAGTAACCATTTACCTCTGTTTAAAGTATTAAAATAGTGCTTCTTCGGCTCTTCAGTGATTTGAAATACCTTTCAGCCCACAACTATAACTGTGTCTTAAATTAGCACTTGTAGTACTCACTTGAAATTGCATCCATCATGTGTTTTCAGACTTGGAGATGAAGTTATCAAGCTAACCACCTGTGTATTCAATCAATTATTGAGAAGCACCAAAAGCAGAGGAAAAGGCTGGGAACTGAGATGAAGAAATTGCAAAGTCCCTTGACAGAATTGTTCTATCCTACATAACTGCACATATGTGTTCTGTAATGTACGGTATGTCTACCACAACCTCTAGCACTGTATTGTCTCAACAGTATGCTTTAAAGAAAACAGCAAGTTATTGCCTAAACCTGAATCTGGTTGTGTCCCAGAGAGAAACACTTATTGCAGCGGTCCTTCACGTGCTGGAATTTTAGCCTCACATTTTATCCACAAAATGCCTAGCTTACCTTGAGGAAGAGCTGGGCAGATAAAGTTTAACCTGCAACAAACAGGCTCTATCTCAGTTAAATATTCTTGGAAACCTGCTCCTCCAAAATTATGGTAAAGCAGTCCTCTTCTGGGGAAAGGAAGGCCAACCTCCTAAACGCGATTCCAGTTATGGGATCACTTTTTGTGCACCTGTCCACTATCAGTTGAATGATGCAGTGGTTCAACCCTGCCCTTAAATGAGCCGTAGGAGGCTTGTTGGATTTTATTGGACTTGTCCCTTTCTGCAGGGTCATCCACACACTTTTTGCCTTCACCCTCTTGTTTTCAGAACCCACTTTTGTTGGCTTTTAGGGCTCTGCACACATTGCAACCGCCAACCAGTGCTAAAGTGCTGTGCTCTCATCTTTAAACATGATAGAATTGGCGTACACCCAATTGGCACATTTAATTTACTTACAAGTCCTAAGTAGAGTGGTACTACATGCACCCAGGGCCTGTAAATTAAATTCTGCCAGCGAGCCTGCAACACTTATTGTGGCCCTTTCTTTAGTCTTTTAAGCATGTCTCCAGCCTGCCATTGCAGCCTGTACGTGCAGTTGTAAATTGTCGTTCCAATGTGGCAAAATAAACCTTCTTACAGTCCTAAACCTTCTTTTTAAATACATATGATACCCCTAGGGTAGGCCCTACACAGCCCATAGTGCAGGGGCAGTGTGCTCACAACATTGGACATGTACTTTTACATGTTCAGACAGTGAAAACATCTTAAATTTGTTTTTCATTACTGCAAGGCCTAACTCTCCTGCAGGATAACATTAGGTTACCTTATTGCATTTAATACGTGCTAACTTTCAATTGGGAGCAGATAGGAACATCTAGCCTGGTGTCTAAAGAATTATAATTTAAAACCCTTTATAATGGTAAAGTTTGATTTTAGATCACAATTCTGAAAATGCCATTTTTAGAAGGTTGGCATTTTCTTGTACCAACCATTTGGTGCCAATATCCTTGGTCACACAACTGGGTCGAGCTGGCAGTTAGTCTTTGTGTATTGCTCTCAGACTGTGAGGCAAAGGGGGAATAGGAGTTGGCAGGATGGGTCATCTCTGACTTGATGATGGGGCAGAACAGTAACCTACCACACTTTTCCATCACAAAAGCTTTGCCCAGCACACTTACAAAAGGTTTTGACACTAGTCCTTTGTGACCTCAGACAAGCGGGATCCAGTGTAGGGATTCAGGACAATCCAAACACCTCTTGGGGGTGGAAACTTCTAGAATCTTCTCTTGCTTCAAAGTAGCCACCAGATTTATATAGTGGACCCTCTGACCAAACTCTAAAGTACACCTCTGGACCGGTGGAAAACTCTGCCGGTGTGCTGTACCTCTCTACAAGGAGGTCTGTTACTCTACTGTCCTTCTGCACTGCTGCCTGAGAGAGAGTGAGGGACTGGGCCTGCATCTTGAACTCAGGACCACCAGAGTGACTCCAAGGGCTAGTTGGCTGGCCTCCTGATCAGAGCCTCATGGACAGAAAAGCTTCCAACCATCCTGAGCACAGCACCTGGACTCTGCCTGCAGTGAGTTTTATTCCCCAAGTGATGCCATGTGAGTACTGGACCCTTGGAAGTGGACCTTAAGGTGTTCTGCCAATCTAGCTGTGGTCCTGTGAGCAGAACATTGCAGCATGACACATCTCCTTGAAGCCGATTTGCAACCGCTGCAGGGCAATGTATCCCTGACACATGACCTCTTTATTGCAGCCCACAGTTTCCTCAGAACCGCTGCTGTGTGACACATCCTTAATGTAGGCCTTCACACCGCAAGCACCTCGTACACGGTATCCTTGATGACAATGCAGGACTCCGCCATCACAGCCTCACAGCTTCTCAGAACTACTGCTACGCAGTACATCATTGGCGCGGGAGTTCGCTACGCTTCTCAACCAGGATTTAAGGTAATTTGTTCAATGGGCCTAACTTGGTCCCTTTGTCCGGCCCACGCTCGATTGCGGTTGGCCTAAACGTGTGACATTGATCTGGTCCAGCACAACCAGATAACCTCAGTTGGTGCTTTTTGCTTCTAGGCACTATTTTTAATTACAACTTTGAATAGTGCATATCTCCAGTTCCATTGATTACATTTTTGTTTTGTTGGTCTCAAATAATTTATTAAAGATTACTCTACTTTTCTAAATTGCTGTGGGAATTTTCTTGTGTTGCGTTTTCACTTTATTACTATTTGTCGCACTGAATATATACTTTACACATTGCCTCAAAGTTAAGTCTTACTGCTTGTGCCAAGCTACCTAAGGGTTAAGCACAGGTTAATTTGTGGTGTGGTTGTGACTTCACCCGGACTGAAATTGTGGTTGCTGTTTGGGTAGGGTTTCACCCCCCTCAATCAATAACCCAATTTCCCCTAGATCAAGGTACTGTTCATGCTGAAGGACAAGGTCATGCCAGGCTTCCTGTGTTAAAATATGTTAAGTTGTTAAGAAGATAGGTCCCACATTTGGAAGTTAAATATGACTGCATCCTTGTCAGATGTGGAAATGGAAACATTCCAGAAACTTTGTAGCTAGGCAGTTAATGAGATGATTAACGGACTGCAAAATCGTAATGGCTACTTTCCTATCTAACGCTCATACATTTAATTAAGTCTGTCTTGTCACACATCTGTTGTCTAAACTAGACTTCATGTTTACAGACTGTAAATTTATGCTAAGTGCGCTGCACAAAAGAGAATTTATTCACCTGGCTTTTTTTCTATTTTATAAAACAATGTGACTTTTCTGTTTTTCATTGTGACTAGTGTATGTTAGTTAAGTATAACTCCTTCTTTTGTAATTCACGCACAGAAGGCTTAAGATGCATACATGTGTTTTCATGAAATGGTTGAAACACCATTAAACCAGCAGGGCTTATTTGATCTTCATTTATTAATTTATATATTTAATGTTCTGATATAGGGCACCTAGACTATACGTTAAAGGGTGCTTCACATAAAAGTTGATAAAACCTACAATATCACTTGCATCATTTGTTACCAAGCAGTAACATATCCAGTGGAAAAAAGTAACCCTGCATCCTTGGAAGCACAGAGCTTAGCTCTGATGAGAATTAGAACCTAAATAAGAGCTTTGTGGAAAATTTAAGTTTTGACGTGCCATATGAATTTGGGAAAGGAGTGTTGTTTCTAAATTTCAGAAATGTTAGGGGCTAGAAAGTCACAGACTTTCATAGCAGCCCGTAAAAAGTATTGATTTAGGGCACATGATGTCCTGAATATGGGGGCCTTGAAAAATACCGCAGCAGGGGAACTCCCAACTAGATGTTTGCAAAAAGCTGCTATCATCACTAGAGAGCAGTGCGCAAGCACTTCTTTTATTATTACTAGACTTAAGTATGGCCTTTACCTCTATGAGACATTCTCTATTACTACTTTATTTAACAGAAAAGATGGGCATCTGAAATGTTTCTTAAAAATGGATGCTTTCTTTCCTATCAGATAGATCTTAACAATAGCAGATACTCCATTACCAAAATCACAAGCACTGTCACACACCCGTTCCCTAAATGTTCTTTAATACATACAATTCTCTGCTTGGTGGAAGTTATCCACTCCTGTGACTCCTCTTTAAACATGTGTACTTGTGATTCCCCACTCTGTCCCGTAATTAACAGCTCAGAAAACTGCTCAGCAAAAGTATGTTTGCTTGATTCACATACAGTCCTGGACAAACCTTAAGTCTCCAAACTCACAAGCACAAAAACTCAGATCCTTCCATTCACACTACAAGTAAATCATGAACCTTCATTTAACTGACGCCAACACTGGAATGCCACTTCATCCCATTCCGGAAGTCTTAAATCTTTGAGTTATTTATGTTAAATTATGGCATTTATCTACAAAGATGATCATGTCCTCAAAATCACCCGGTGCTAAGAAAAGCCAGAAGAGTCCAGCCAGAGGATCCCACATATTACGCTTAACATTAAAAATCAGATCTTTGATCATGGATGAAGTTCCAAACAATCAGCTGATGTACATCCATTTTCCTAATTCTTGAAGGCTATATACCAGAGGTTTAGGAGAGAGGTTCCACGAGTAGCAGAAACCGATAGTCATCCTCTGACAAGTGAAAGGTTGGTAAGGGATTAAGAAGTTAGAAAATAGAGGTGGCTAGCGGTTGGTAGCACCGATGTCCTGTAATGGAGGTAGGAGAAACATTGAATAAGAATTGGAGAAGTGGGATGCAGAACGGACAGTGGTCGTGTGCAGGTTAAGGAGACAGCAGAGATAAAGTGAGGAACCTCAGTCTTTGGGTTTTGATAACAGATATTTAAGTTGTTCTTCAGAAAAAGACTTGGTTTTCAAAGGCAGAAGAGTGAACTTTTATTAGCGTTCACCCACTATTTTTATAATTAGTAATTTTGGAGGTATGAATGATAGTAAATATAAGATTAATACAGACAATGAGAGAAAGCAAGAATCCTTTGGGGGTTTCTTCTAAAAAATGTTACGGACTCATTGTACAGTTGCTTAGCGAAGGGTAATGTGCTTTTGGTCCTGATAATTTTTGAGGCAATCGAAGTGCTAGCCTTGGGATGGCATTAGGAAATAGAACATTTGTATTCTATACAAGCTAGCTGTTGCAGCTTACCCACCAAACCTTTGGAATAGCGTTCAGGGTGTGTATGGAAGGAAATGTCATAGAAACATGCAAAGTAATGATGAGATCAAAGTTGCTCTTAGAACTTAGAGCACCCCTTAACAATCTTTTAATACTGGCACCATATTGCGCTGAAAGGCTGAGTGCTGCAAGCAAGCAATACCCTCTCTGGTGGGGGCTAAAGGGAAGACACATATGCTTTTTGAACAGTTGTTTAGTTAAACTATTGATTTTACAACACAATTTCCGAATTTATTGTCTTACAGACAGCTCTGAAATTGAATATATGCTGTATTCCAACATTTCAGATCCAGGTACTATTTCAGTACTGCGGGATCGACACAGTGCATGTAAAACGTACTTCCCTGTAACAGCAATTCACAGGTCTGCTTACAAGAAAACCTGTTTGATGCACCTTTGTAGAAGCTTTTGGGTCAGAATGGACTGGAGAACTCTCAGCCCATCTTCCTTCTCAAAGCCGCCAATATTGGGAAAAGGGACGGGGGCGGTGGAGGGTTACCTGTGCTCTGAGTGGGTACTGTAGCCCTGGAATGTAAGACCATGGTACGGTGATAATGTCTGATGTGGGCTTGGTGATAAAGGCCGAATGAAGTTGGTGCTTTCAAGACCAGTTAATCCTGCTGCTCCAACCAGAACTCGTCCTCTAATTTCATCTGTGTTGTTTGGAGGAAATAAAGCGGTGTTTATAATCATTTTACCTTGAAATTTGCTTTTCTGCAAGGGAAGATAGAAAATTGGACAGCTGGAGGGTAGTTAGGGTGCTGGGCAGTGAGTTCCTCAGAGAGGCGAGGAGACGAATCCAGAGCTCATGCCTATCATGTTCCAATCATTCAAATAGGTATTGTAATCTCACTGTAGTGTTTGTTTATTTTTTACAGGAATAGTTGTACTTGGATTAAACCGACCGCATTCCAAAAATGCAATCAGCAAAAGCCTTTTGAAAACTGTAAGTATGCATTTTAACACGCTGATTTGTTTCCTCTGAATGCTAAACTTGAGAAATGCATTTTAAAAAGTGGCTCATTTCTATTTTTTTTGTAGATGCTGAAAACTGTAGATTCGTTGAAATCTGATAAGAAAGTACGGACCGTCATTCTGAGAAGTGAAGTGCCTGGAATATTTTGTGCCGGTAGGGAAATTTATCTTGTGAAATATTGGCTAAGCTATGGCCTGTTCCAAATTTTCAGTGAATCAAGGTCTGACAGAAAAAAAGTTTATTAGTTTTTTAGGCATTTTGTGTAGACATTTCCTTTGCTAAATGCTTCAGAGCGTTGGCGTCTGGAGTTCTGCATAGGATATATCCGCGGTTGAACTTCCAGGAAATATGCTGCAAAGATATACGTAGAAATAAGAGCCTGTCCTATTCTGAACAACTTTCGTTGGAAAGCTTAAGGCTATTAAATCATTTTATGCACTGCTTAATTTGTAAATTAAGAGGTGCCGGTGCTCAAAGCCCTTCTCTTAAACACGAGGCTGCTGTAATTAAATCTGCCAGCACTGAATACTGAGGCAGCGTAATTCTGAAGCCATCTCGGGCCTCTTCAATCCATTTACGCCCACCCCTGCCCCTTCAGCTCATCCTGCAACTTTCTACTTTCTCCCTTTATGACGCTTTTTAGTTTTTCCTTCTTCCGTCTTTCACATATGTGTCTTTTGCTCGCAGCAAATGCTTGAGGCATAAGAATAAGCCCCGGCCCTCACAAATAAGTGCCGGTGCTCAGCACCGGAAACAACAAGCACAAATTAAGCACCGATTTTATGTCCCGAAATAGTGCAAAAAGCATCATTGGGTATTAGAACATTGGAATGTTGGTAGCTCCATTGAAAACAATGGAGTGCTGCGAGCTTTTACAGGCCGGTAAAAGCCCGCAGCGCCAACATTCCAATGTTTGCTTTGTTCACAGCAACAGCTGTGAACAAAGCCTCACGGAGCCCGAGGGGATTTTAATCCCCTCGGGCTCCGTGAACATTTTTTTTTTTAATAGAACATTCTGCCCTGTGTGGCAGAATGTTCTAATAGCCTTAGAACCTGCCGTAGCGGGCTCTACCGGCTATTAAAGTCCCTCTCCCTTGATAAATGCCCTCGCCTTCGGCTCGGGCATTTAACGCGGGGAGCGGGCCTTTAATAGCCGGTAGTGCCCGCTACGGCGGGTTCTAAGGCTATATAAAATGTCGTTTCAATGAAGCCATATAAAAGGGCAACATATTCAGTAGAGCGTTTTTTTGTTTGTTTTGGCAGGATCTGTCCGATGCATGTAATTATCTCATTAATGTAATAAAGTAACTATGCAAGCCGTGCTTTATTTTAAAACAATAAGTGTCAGGGTCCAACGTTTTGCTCAGAAGGTCTTGGCGGACACTATTGAATGCTGACGTGCCAAATACCAAGGCTGCATAGTCTTGATTCCTCTCCAGAGCCTCTGTAATTCACCACCACACACTCCCTGTCCCTTTATCTTACTCTTGCAGGTTCCTGGTTCTCCCTTTGTGTCATCTCTTTCTTGTTTCACCCTCTCTTTCTATGGGTCTAAGTCTGATGTGGAAAAGTGCCAGCTCCCAAACGAGTGCTGATGAGCCCCCATCTGCAACCACTGGCTGAAGTTGAGCACTGCACTCCAGAACAATAACTTCAAAGTGTATCAGTCCAGAAAGCTGGAAAAAATAAGGATCAGCCTACCACAGTAATAAATATTGTTGAGTGGAAACAAACAAAAAGTATTAGCGGAATTAGACTGGTGACCCAGCCCACACTGTAGTACATGACAACACAATTGAGTTCACGTTCCCATTGCATGAATGACTGCTGGACATGGTGGGCCATATGTACGAACACTTTTTCCCATAGACACAGAATGGGGAAAAACCTTTGCTACATCTGGCCCGGTGTTCAGTTTTACGTGAATACTACACAGTTTTTTGTATATCTGCAGTTGCCACTGATACCGCCTCAATTACTGTCTGTCTACAATAGATATAACATTGGCTTGACCATGAGTCACTTAAGTTTCAGTGCTGGGCAGAAAGATATTAGTTGCTGGTATAGATGCGTTGTCAGCTTGGGCTTTGCAGGTGCAGATGGATCAAGGCTCAGGACTGTCACAGACACTCCGCATCTCAATTATGGATGCTTTTCAGTACGCAGCAGAGGGTTCCACGGACCCATTCTCCATGCTTGCATTCGGGTCATGGCACCCTTTCTACAGCACTGGGCACACAGTCTGAAGCTGAGCAGACTGTGAGAAATGTAGGGGTCACTACTGACTGAACTGAAAGGTTTCTGTGATGGCTGACAATTTCCAGTGTTACCTGTTCTCTTTATCCAAGATTGGACTTTTTTAGGCTACCTCTTATCTTGATCTTCTGAATCACCCATTGTATTTTCTAGGTTACTGTACTGCATAGCTTAACGTTTCGTAACACGCTATTGATAAGGTGTGCTGCAAGCATTCTAAAATTGAGGTATTCAAATTATAACTCGATTTTATACTTTGAACATTTTTTAAAACTTTGTGGTGGCCTCAGTTGCATCCAAGTTAAGAATCTGATCAAGTTGAGAATACTATGTTTGATCCGTAGATCTATCCAGGGGCTTGTTTGATGGCTCCTGACTAAGCGTTTTCAGTTTGGCTCTAGACCACATGTGACCATAAGTTGATTACCCAAAATGATAGTGTGCCAAATGTGGGTGCTTAATGTTGCAGTGGCCAGGCTTTGGAACTGATTGCCCTTTCATATTTCACACCTTAATGTATTTGCAGATGCGATGTAATGCAATACTTGTTTCTCAGAATACCCGGCCAGTACGGGGAAAGGTTGTGCAAAGTGTACAGTAAGTGAGCCCTAGATTTCCCCAGGAAGGAGATCAGAGAGGCAGATTTTTTCAGTTTTCAGTTTATACTTTATACTTACATGGCTCTTTTTATAACAATTGTGTATTATTATATCATATTGTTGTATGTGGGCCTTGAACTTGACTGTTTCCGGCATTGCCTGCGTGTGACAAATGAAATAAATTCAAACAGAAAGGCAAAATGTAAACCATATTGGGATGACACATTATATCAGATTTACAGCAGCATTACATTGTATTTCACTTGCATTGGAAGGCATTGCCACTGCCAAGCAAACAGATGAAGCCAATCCACCCCTCACCACCACTAAAGCTGGTGCTGGAACTCCAGTTTAGAGGTGATTGAGGGGCCTGGCATGTAACATAAGCAAAAATAGAAGCTAATGTTGGAATGCTGAACAAATCAAACATTCAGACTTGGGTCCCTTGCTCACTGTGTCACTGGATTCAAGCTAGCCTGGCAGATTAGGGGCGATATCCTGAAACCGTTCCCATGATGCTTGTTTCTAGTCCAGGGAGGACCTGACTTGGCAGTTTGGGCTGGGCTGTTCCCATGGGGAGCAGGGTCAAGATTGATTTGCATATGGCTGGGTCCAATTTGGGGTGGCATGATGAGAAAAACACAATGGATTTAATCTGGATCTGTGACTGGGGGAGTATATTTGACAATGTACAGCGTTCGGTCCATCATCTTTTTGTGTTGATATAGTTGCCCTAAGTGGGAAGGGTTATGCCCAGATGTGGGTTCCACTGGATTCAAGCTAGCCTGGCTGATGGGGGGGGGGGTTGATACCCTAAAACCGGTCCCAGGGTGCTTATTTCCGGTTCAGGGAGGGCCTGGACAGTTCGGGCTGGACTGTTCCCTTGGGGAGCAGGGTCAAGACTGATTTGCATATGGCTGGGTGCAAACCAGGGAGGCTTGGTGTGCAAAAGAAGGATGGAGTTAGGCCCAGATCTGTGACTGAGGGTGAATGTTTGACAATGTTCAGCATTCTGTCCATCATCTTTTTGAACTGCTGACATGTTGTAAGGCAAGGTTTGCTGCAAAGGCACTGTCTGAGCCTTCTATTGCTATTAGTGAGACACCTAGAGTGAAGAGTTGGACATAAGAAATGGATGTTGTGCACTAAGCCAAGAGAGGTAAACAGGAGCATCCACCCCCACAAGGTAGCAGGCTGTCTAACAATAAGCAAATGTATCACCAGCTTGGTCAGTATCTCTATTATGGAGCAAGCACATTTGCATCAGGGGATTGCTTTAGACAGACAGATTGCCACCTTTAGGCTGGCAAACTAAAGGATTGTTTGCACTTGCTAGTCAGGGTCAAACCTAGATCTGATGGGAGCACTCCTCCAGCCAAGAACTTTAAATAGAAATAGAGGTATTATGCCCTAAGTACTAAATGCCAGCAGCATCATTACCTAACTTAAAGTCCTGCCACCAGAGGCAAATGACAGGCAAGTTTACACCTTGGTGGTGTTTGTGATGGGAATTTTCCAGGTCTGGACTGACTGAACAAGTCCACCAACCCCATCATTTGTTGGGTTGGGGAGCTTCAGCGGCATGAAAATGTCTACAGGTGGGCTAAACACAGCCTACACTTAAAGGCAAAGTTTCAGCCAGCAGGAGGCTATCTTCTTTCTACAGCAATTTCTGAATAGCTGAGAGACTTTGGCAGTCAAACACATTCTACTGAGGTCAAGACTGTGGTTTATTCTTCTTTTTGGGCTATCAGATGCTGTTGCTAAGAGTGTATTTTAGAGAAAAAATGCCTATGTTTGGAGGGCAAGCATGCCTAAGTTTGAGAAAACTGGCCTATAGAGACAGGTCTTTGCTTAAAAGGCATGTCTTGGATATGATTTGTAGGGATAGCCTTCAAAGATCTAAGTTCAACTGTTACTTCTGAATGATTGTTGCAAGATGATGCAAAGGACTCATATTTTATATCAAATATTTTCTTTCAATATATTACCTCTGTAGTCTGTTTTACTGAGCTGTTAATTTACAAGGTGGTTTTGTCACATATCAGGTATGTTTTCATATTAGGTGTTTGTGAAAAAGTGTGCAGCTTAAAGTCCTCTTGTTTTACTGTGAGAAGCTGTTGTTAAGAAATCACCTGCATCTGTTCATTGTTTGTTTTCTGAAGTAAATTTTGGGTTTCATGCCAAATGCATTCTGGGTGCTGGTGTACCCCATCGTATTACTTTTGGTTCCCATTAGCCATCTCTTCACTGTAAATCAATCTTATTCAACTATGCAGTGCACTGTTGTCCTTTTGGTGCTCAGGTCTTCCAAAGGCAGTGGGACAGTGTGCCTTTGAGTTCTTCATGTGCAACACAAACTCCAAGGACACCCTCGAGACCCAGCACATGAACCTAACTCTGATCAAGGACTGATGCTTGTGGAATTCCATTAAGTGTATATTTGTTATTGGTGCACATCCATGATACCATCACAGGAAAATATACTGTTTTTAGTACCTGTTCATGTATTGAATGAGGCCCGTTTTGTCTTTTCATGGGTCTGAATTGACTTCCTATAAAGTCTGTATGAAAATCTGATGAACGGTATTCTGCCTTCTACGACTTAGTTGTGTCTTAAGCTAAACACAGGAACACTACTACAACCACAATTGTTAGTGTTAAGTAAAACAAGGTAGAATATCCTTTTATTACCACTTGTCACTTTGGTTTGTGTTAGAAGGTCCTGAAGTGAGGACTGAAATTTATGTTGGGCATTTTGAGAGTCTTTGAAGTGACTGATAAAGTTAGTTAAATTACCCTTCAATTTCCAGATTGTTCCTAGTTCTTGTTCCAGACTGTACATGCTGAAGGAGCACCCACCCGAGATAGACACTATTGGTTTCTCACAGCTTCTTTACTAATACAACTTTCTGTTATTTGGCATCTAATGTAGCAGCGTACCGTCTCACAAACTGATTTTCTGTTTGTCTTGCAAGAACACACTATTAGATGCAGCTTTACTTTTTACAATAAGTACAGTTTTGTTGTTTCAGTTTATCTTGCCTGCCACAGAGCCTCGCTAAGCAGGGTAGGGCCTTGTTTTATTTTTTCATGAAGATGTGCTGGAGTGGATACACTGTTGTCTGCCTCTTCTTCTGTTGTATTAAATGCATTTGTATGTGAATGCAGGACTAGCAGCACAGTACACTGCCATAGTTCTCACAGGTTCCCTGCTCAATGGGGAGCCATCTTGCCAAGTAAATCATATTTTTTTTACTGTGTGGAAATAATTAAAGTAGGCATATTTGTGATTATTTTTTAAAGCCCTCTCCTGAAGCATGTGTATAACTTCTCCTGCCCTATAGTTATGGACCGCTAAGTGCCTTTGAGACCCACAGGTGCGGTAGGGGCCCCCTATCTGTTTGACAACCCAGTGCTCAACCTTCTTTGTTTTAAAAAACAGAAATGTGCGACAACCTGTATGGGAAAGTCCATGATATTGGTGGCTAACTTTTCACAATTTTAAGTTGTGTGTAGCCCCACAGATCCTCTTAACCTGCTGAGCTGATGCAGTGGATCCTCTGCTTTGGACTATAGAAAGCCATGCACAACTGAACACTGTATTTAAAATATTTATTTCCCTGTGTAAAAGCAGTAAAAGGTAAAACTGTCTGATGTCAGAGCAGTGAATAACTGATTATCTGATAGAGACTTCTAGCTTCTCTTCACCTTAGAATTCTACACAGGCATCCCAATTTTTGTGAGTACTACCCATGTGCACCAGTATGTGGCTTTGTTCGGCTCTGTGTAGCATCGTTTGCATCGTACACAGTAGATGTGACGTGCCCTGTGCCTATATATGCGCCACCCTAGCACCCTGGTGTCAATAATTTTCTTTCAGTGCCATTTAGCGCAGATCTGGAGTGAGCAAGCCCACCCACTTTTTGACTGTCTTTTTTTAAAATTACTTTTGTCAAAGTTTTTTTAGACTTATCTCCTGCTGTGCCAAGGATGTCAATGAGGACGGCTGGCTTCAATCCCTGTGGCACTTTGTCTGTCTCTGGTGTTTTGAGCATGAACACAACACCAAGACCGGTGTCAATTGTTGCACCATGTACTCCAAGCACTTGAGGAAGCAATCCCTCAAGCTCCTTGCCTCTCGATGTAGAACGCTCTGACGGTCTTTATCCCGGTCGAGAGGAAGGTCCTGGGATCAGTCGCGGAGATATTGGTTTTCATTGCAGTCGATGCCGTCCCACTCGGGTAACTCCCACAAGAAAAAGAACAAGTCAAAGTGGTCTTTGACTTCACCCCTTCTGTCAAAATCATCCGAAGAGACGAGGGAGCATCGCCACTTGTGGCCTGGCTGTGCAGTTGAGCCTGCACCTGGGCCATCTCCGCACCTCCCAAAGTTTCCGGGAGCCACAGCAACCCCCTCCAACTCTGAGACTTTTATGAGGCCATGCACCTCCTATTTAGGTGCCTGTCCTCACTGGAGTGCCTTTGAGACCAGAGGGCGCTGGAGGGGACCCCTATCTTCCCTAGGTGCCAGTCAGGCCCCTTGAATCCACAGATGGATCTGGACAAGCACCAGTCAAGCCACCTCGACCTTCCCCATTTCCGACCCCACTGTCTTCGCTCCCGGCACCGGCAGGGCTGTCCCTAATATTATCCTGGCTCTGACATGGAGCCAGAAGGGCATCGTCCAACTTCAGCGCTGCCTAGAGCCGTTCTTTCCTTACCCGAGCCTGAGCCCTTTTTCTATGGGCTAGGACATGAAAAAGATTGTGAGCGGCCACTGGACCCTGAAGAATACTAGCCCCTAGACCCTAATATGGACTAGTGTGAGGAATTGGCAGATGGCAGTAGACTGGACACCTACTCAGATAGTGGCTTTGTCCTTCTCTTTGGCTGCGTAGGAGGGAGACTCATTTGCTATGGTGGTGAGAAGGGAAGCTGAGGTCCTGGATCTTTAGTTGCCCTCTGTGACTGTCAAGACTAACGTCTTGTCTGAGGTGCTTCAGCTGTGAGTCACCTCTTTACAACTGCTTCTTCCATTTCATGAAGCCTTCATGGATGTCTTACTTGAGACCTGGTGTAAGCCTGCACAGAGGCTCTTGTGAATAGGACAACTGCCCACCACCATCGTCCTCCCCAGGAGCCCCCTATTTCCTTACCCAACACCCTGGAGACGTGGTGGTCCAAGGCTCTACTTCCCGAGTAAGCCTTGGTGCATTTGCTACCAATATGGAATCCAAAAAGGTTTGACACCTTGGGCAAGAAAATGTTTTCTTTTGCCAGTCTGCCATTGGTGGTCTGCGTACACTGCATGCCTTTTAGGCCATTACTCCTATTCCCTTTGGGATTTGGCTGCACAGGTGCTGGCTGTGGTGCTGAGGAGGGCCAGACTATACCCTCCCAAGCTATGGCTGATGGGAGAGATGCAGCTAAGTTCACAATACAATGTGGGACGGGCACAGTCGACTTGCTAGGCAGAGGAGTTTCTTCATTGGTAGCCTTATGGTGCCATGCCTGGCTGAGGACAACTGGCTTTTCAGGGAATGTCCAGACTTTTGCTTATGAACATGCCCTTTGATGGCTCCTGTCTCTTTGGAGACAAGGCAGACTCAGCGCTGGCGCACTTTAAGGACAGCAGAGCTACGGCCAGGTCCTTGGGTTTTTCCATGGCCCCCTATTAACTCCAGTCTGCCTTTTCTGCTTTTGTGACGGTGAAAGGGGCTTCTAGCTGTGGTGCTACCTGCTCAGCCACCACAGCACGAACCTTCCCAGTCCCTGTGTAGCAGAGGACGCGATACCCTCAGACCTTATGGGAGAGTCAGCCATACATTAGCCCAGTCCACCCAACCTGCCCCCCTAAACCCACCCCTGCTTCCACAGCCTCCAAGCCTCTTTTTGTTTGCCCTTTGACCATCATGGGCAATCAGTGGGATGCAGGATATGCCATCCCCTGCACTACTGGAGGTCAATAACATTAGACCGTTGAGTTCTCCAGATTGTATGAAGGGGTAACTCCCTCACTTCATGAACACTCCTCCACCCATGCCACCCACTTACGACAGCCTGACGAAGGACCATCTCTCCATTCTCCACCAGGAAGTGGTGGCTTTCTTAGCCAACGGAGCCATAGGAAGGGTTCTGCCATCAGAAATATGCCATTCTTGGTATTTCCACTACTTTCTGGTGCCCATGAAGAATGCAGGCCTATGTCGTACCCTAGGCTTGTGCCCTTCCTCCTCGAAGAGGTGACATTCATTGGACTTGCAGGACGCATACTTCCACATTCCCGTCCTGCCTGCCCTCAGACATTACCTGCAGTTCACAGTATGTCAGAAGCACTTTGTTTACTTTGCTCCCCTTTGGCCTTACCAACACCCCTTTGGTGTTCACCAAGGTGATGGCAGTGGTTTCTGCTCATCTGCGAAGATCTCAGGTGCCAGTCTTCCCGTTTCTCAGGGACTGGCTGTTTAAGGCAGGCACGTCCCAGGCAGTTATCTCCCACCGCCTCCTGCACTGACTGATATTCACTATCAGTGTGCTGAAGTCAACCTCAATCCTAGTCAGTGAGACTGAGGCTGCCGGGCTGCATGGCCTCCTTCATCCTGCCTGTTACACATGGCTGCTGGCATATGCAGTGAGACCTTATGGTCCCGTTAGGTGCAGCATCATGGGAATCTCTCCAACATGGTCCACCTCTCGGAGGGCACTGCAAAATATATGCAGTGGTGGTTAACAAACTGTGATTGGGTCTTCGGCAGATGCCTCACGCTTCCCCAACCAGATCTGACAGGAGTGACAGATGCGTCTGGGGCAGCCATCTGGGAGAGTTAGAAATCAGAATCCTCTCATCACATCAACCTGCAGGAGCTCCAAGCAATTCAACTGGCATTGAAAGCCTTTCAGACCTCCATCAAGGGAAGGCTAGAGTAAGTGTTCACGGATGGATAACACCACAGGCATGTGCAACAAACGAGGCAGGGTGGGGTTGTGAATCCTTTGTCAAGAGGCCCTGCATCTCTGGACATGACTGGAACATCAGGGCATTTACCTAGTGGTTCAAGACCTGGCAGGATCTCTAAATGCCGGAGCAGACGAACTCAGCCAAAGATGCCTAGCGGATCATGAATGGCATCTCCATCTGGAGGTGGTCTAAGGTCACATTTAGCAGTGAGGAGAACCTTGGTTCAATGTGTTTGCCACCACCTGGAATGAACAGTGTGAGTAGTTCTGCGCCCTAGAGATTCTAAGTTGGCTCGTTCTCAACGATGATTTTCATTTTCAGTGGAGTTCATGCCTTCTGTACACATTTCTGCCCATACCGCTCCTGCCAAGAGTTTTCAAGAAGATAAGGAACGAGCGGCCCTAAGTCATCCTTGTATCTAAAGACTGGGCTTGGTGAGTCTAGTAACCCAAGTTGCTGAACATGGCCATTGGTCCTTAGATCAGGTTGCCCCTTGGTAAGGCACTTCTGTCGGAGCAGCAGGGGAGGGTTCTCCACTAAAACCTGTCAACGCTCTGCCTTCACACATGGAGATTGACTGGTGACAGTTGGCAGCTTTCAACCTTCCGCCCAAAGTCTGTAATGTTATCTTGCCATCCAAGCGTCCCTCCGCCAAGATGGTATATGCCTGTCCTTGGGGGAAGATTGTAGCTTGGTGTACAGAAAAAACAGGTTGCTCCCCCTTTCTCAGATCCTTCTGTTTATTCTTTATCTTGCCCAGCAGGGCTCTCTATGGGCACCTTAAAAGGCAATCTTTCTGCCATCTCTGCATTTCTGTGGTTGCATGATCAGCAATCCCTTTTCAATTCCCCTATTGTACAGAGGTGTCTGACAGGTCTCCAACGCTTGTTCCCATCTTCACCCTCATTATGCTTCAGTGGGGCCTACATTTATTTCTGCATTTTCTTTTGTGTGCTCCTTTTGAGCTGCTACCACAGCTCTCCTCTAAGGCTTTTTATTATCAAGACAGCCCGGAGGGTCAGTCAGTGAGCTCCAGGCTTTGCTACCTAAGCCTCCGTATCTCAACACCTTCCCAAACAAGCTGGTTCAATCGATTGTGCTCTGTATCAGAATCTGCTAAGCATTGACAAAGAGGCAATCCCCTAAGGATTTGTGTTCTCATTCCACCAGAACCAAGGCTGCGACCACTGAGTTAGCACATGGATTTCAGGTCCTGGACATCTGCCAGGCTGCAATGTGGGCATCTCTGCACACGTTTACCAGGCACTACTGCCTGCACAGTCAGATCCATAGGGAAAGGCACTTTGTCCATTCAGTCCTGCAGGAGTTTTCAGTGTGAAATATTTTTGCAGACCCAGATCTGAGAAGGTATTGTCTTGTTATCTATTCTAAGGTAAGGAATCTGCAGATAGAAGTCTGTATCAGATGAACACATTACTTAGCTTAGGTAACGCCTAATCTGGTAGAGACTGTCTAGCTGCAGTTTTCGTACTGGCCCACCTATCCTCCCTGCTCAGCAAATGGATTTCTAGGTACAGGGCTCTTCCCCTTTCATGGCCCTACTTTTCCAGACCAGTGTTCTTTGTAGCTCTGTGCTCCTGGCATGGAAAGTTCCGAAAAGAAACTGATGTCAGTTCGCTGGGGAGGAGCTTGTATATGCACCGTACATGTCACTTCTGGCATGGCAGACAACGCCACACAGAGACGAGCGATGCCACCTATCAGCGCACAGGGGTACTGGTTATGAAAGATTTCCAGATCCAGTCTGATGCCTGGGGGATAAAAAAATAAAGAATTTATAGCTAGATAGAGTCTCTACCAGATAAGGCAGTACTAAAGGTAAGTAACTTGTTCTTCAAGTACACATTTTTTTATAACTATATGCAACACACAGAATCACAGATGGTAACAGTGAACAACTGAGATGTTTTTCCCCGATTGGGGCAGAGTGATATCAAATAGAGGGTTTGAGTTGTCTATAATGTATTTTGGAACATGTTCTATTATGATTGTGCAGCAGATATATGCATCTTGAATTGATGTGTTTTTTGTATCCTCTAACAAATGTCTTTTTTTGGATGTTTAATGGTGAAAAATACCAAGTTTATCGCTGATGATTTAAGGCCAAGCTTCAGTAAGGCATCTTCAGGGTGCAAAGTATGGAGTGAAGTAAAATTATGGTTGCAGGATTACTTATTTTCAGCATAGTTTTCTGTATTTCATTTCATACTTGAAACAAGGGAAGGTGAATGGATTATCCCCAAAATTGGTGGGAGAGTAGGAGAAGAGAAAATAGGAAAGAAAAAAAGGTGGTTTTGAGCATTTGGCTGTTTTGTGCAGAATTGTACTCTGCGTATACTTCATCACAGGGCAGATGGGCAGCCCGCAAAAAGTCACATGACAGGTGCAATAGGCCACCCAGTGGCGCCTGATGCCATTTGAAAATGGTGGGGCGTAAATGTTGTTGTTGAGAGTTATGTCGCGAGCGAGCTTGATTAAAAAAAAAAAGGGGATTTGGGAGACTTTGCCGCCCCATCTCCAAGAAATCTTTAAAAAAAAGAATAGTGAAAGACTTTTGCCCTTTTGCAGGGTCATCCCCAATCTTTTTGCCTTCTGCCGCCTATTTATTCTGACCTGCTGCTGTTGGCTTTTGAACTCTGAGCACTTTACCACTGCTAACCAGTATTAAAGTGCATATGCTCTCTGTGTAAATTGTACTGTAATTGGTTTCTACATGATTGGCATATTTGATTTATTAGTAAGTCCCTAGTACAGTGCACTAGAGGTGCCCAGGGCCTGTAAATCAAATGCTACTAGTGGGCCTGCAGCACTGGTTGTGCCACCCACATAAGTCGCTCTGTAATCATGTCTCAGACCTGCCACTGCAGTGTCTGTGTGTGCAGTGTTAAACTGTAAATTCGACTTGGCAAGTGTACCCACTTTCCAGGCCTAAACCTTCCCTGTTCTTACATATAAGGTAGGCCCTGAGTAGCCCCATGGGCAGGGTGCAGTGTATGGTTAAGGTAGGACATATAGTAATGTGTTTTATATGTCCTGACAGTGAAATATTGCTAAATTTGTTTTTCACTGTTGCAAGGCCTGTCCCTCTCATAGGTTAACATGGGGGCTACCTTTAAATATGATTAAAGTGTAGATTCCCTTTGGGGGCGGATGGACATGTGGAGTTTGGGGTCTCTGAGCTCACAATTTAAAAATACATCTTTTAGTAAAATTGATTTTAAGATTGTGTGTTTGAAAATGCCACTTTTAGAAAGTGAGCATTTTTTTGCTTATACCATTTCTTTGACTCTGCCTCAGACCCTGTCTGGGTCATTTGGACGGTTGAGCTGGTTGCACCTCTCACTAGACAGTGACACAAAGGGAGCTGGGGTGTAGTCTGCATTTCCTGATGAGACAGCTGTGCTAGGGGAGAGGGGAGAAGTGGTCACTCACACCTGAAAGGGCTGTGCCTGCCCTCACACAATGCAGTCTCCAACCTCCTGGTGAGTGTCTGGGGCCTGGCTTGGCAAGGCAGGATTTCACATTCAAGAGAGACTTTGCTTTGACGTAGGCCTACTTCAAAGGAGAAAATGGGTATAAGAAGGGCACCCAAAACCACAGATTTTAGAAACACTTCTGGAAACAAGAGGAACCTCTGCCTGAGAAGAGCTGAAGAGCCGAGGAAGAAGAGCTGACCTGCCTGTGACTGTGCTTTGTGGAGCTATCCTGTAGTTGCTGCTTCTGCCCGAGTAAGAGGGCAAAGAATGGACTTTGTGTGCCTTCCATTTTGTGAAGATCTCCAAGAGCGTGATTTAGAGCTTGCCTCCTGTTGTTTGGAGTCTCAGGGACAGCAAAGACTTCTTTCTGCCAGCACCTGGAGTCTCTGGAGAGACTCCTACTCTCCCAAGTGGTGCCCAACCAGTTCCTGGGACCCTGAAAGGAGAAGCTGGCAGCCTAAAAGGAAGAAATCCAAGCACAGAACGCCGTGCGGGGAAAAGATTGACGCAACTCTGACCTGCGGCTGTAAAATGAATGCGCTGCCGGCGTCGCAGCTGAAAATCGACGCTCGCCTGCAACACGACCGGAAGATCGATGCAAGGAGCTGGGGAAACGATGCGCAGCATCGCTGACGGAGGCTGGTGAGATTGCAACCCGCGCTGCGTGGTTTTCGGATACTCGTGCGGCTGGATTTCCAACGCAATTACCACTGGGTGTGTAAAAACAACGCAAAGCCTGCCTGGACCCGAGAGTGCTGACCGGATCGACGCATCGCTCTCCTGCGTAGAGAAGAACCGATGCACCCTGACCTGACGAAAGGAGAAACGAAGCAAGGTCTCACTCGTGAGTGAAATCGACATATCGCAAGCCCTTTTTGGCGCACACTTGCCCGGGCGTTTTTCTATTTGATACACCCAAGGTACATTTTCACGCTAACAGTGTTAGTGTGTGTTTGAAACTACATGAAGACTCTTTTTGCTTTTTAATTGATAACTTGACTTGTGTATTGTGGATTTTTGTTGTTTTGGTCAGATAAATATTTCCTATTTTCCTAAACCTGTGTTGTGTCTTTTATGTAGTGTTTTCATTAAGTTACTGTGTGTGTTGATACAAATACTTTACACCTAGCACTCTGAAGTTAAGCCTACTGCTTGTGCCAAGCTACCAAGGGGGTAAGCAGTGGTTAGCTGGGGGTTATTCTCTTTTACCCTGACTACAGTGAGGGTCCTTGCTTGGACAGGGAGTAACCTGACTGCCAACCAAAGACCCAATTTCTAACAAATAGCAAATGGTGAATTTTAGAGGACATTTGAGAAAGCAATAGGTTTATAAAGCATTTCTGAACGTGTAGCCTTGAAATATTTAGACACAGTTAAGACTGTCATATTTTACTGTTGTAAATATGTTCAACAATTCGTGTAGTGGATAAAACCAGGATTTAATTTTCACTGCTCTTCCACTCAATTCTGTCTGTATGCAAACAAAACAGTGTGCACATGCTGTAGAGTTGCGTTGTGTTTCAACGTTTTGCTAATTTGTGGTAGGTGCACTGTATGTATAGGGTCACCTACCCAACCACCTTTGCTGCAGCGCCACGGAATCCTAGCTGATACTTAAACCGTTAAGTGGATTCTGCCCAAGAGGTCAATGGATTGCAGCGAGATAGGTTTGAGGGGATGTCATCAATGTGGCATGCAATCATCAACTATAATCAACATAGTTAAGATTTTTTAACCTCAATCAATAACCAAACCGCTTTTTTAAGAATGATTATAAAATGTATTTCCCTAGATTAACAATACTAATGTCATGAAAATAACTCTCAGGCACAAATGATAAGCATATACAATTAATAATGGTTGATTAGAACGTCTACTATATCGAAGCTTAATCAAAACAATCAAACAAATAATCTCCAATACAACAACACTGATTAACAACACCAAAATCGGTAATATTGTCAATTTATGCATTAGTACGGCATTCAAATGTGTCAATATGAATCTTGAGCATTCAGTATTAATACCGTCTCTAATCACAAATTCACATCAACATGTTGGGCTTCATGTAAAAAGAATTTAGAAACATAAGTTTAGAAAAATCTCTTTAACTTGGGTTATTGGAAAAAAAAACATCATTAATATGCAGCAGTCAGATTGTGAGTTGCAGCTGGTACCTATAAAGCAAAATACACACATATAACATTACAATATCATACATTACCCTAATCGATAACAATATGTAGTCTACTTCAGCAAGGGGACACCATCAGTTTTTGTCTTCAGAAGAATCGGGCCTAACAACAGCTAAATCCACACTGCTAATACGACTCAAACCATCAGCAGGAACACTGGAATCTAACTTCCTCGATCTCTCTAACTAAACTCTGCCTAAAGAAAAAATCCTACTCTAGTTGTTATGCTAATTTAAAAAAAGCTTATGATTGGTCAGTTCATGGGGTGGTTAGGCTTCAGCCAATAGTAATTTTAATTGATAACCTAAAATACTACATCATTACATCAACCAGGATATGTTCTCAACAGTAACTTTTCCTCTTCTGTCTCGTCTGTATCTTCATTGTTCCATCTCGTCTAAACTTCTCCTCTCAGGAAGAAACTTTCTCACATGTAACTTTTTACTTCCAACCTCGAGGAAGAAACCACGTATTAGTAAAATTCTCAAACAATAGAACATTCAACTTATTCAAAGGTTCAGTTAAGCATGGCCTTGTAAGACATAGTGCAGCAATCCACTAGGGGTAGCTGTGGACACATCTATTAGAACATCGAATACACTTGTATGTAAGCATTGAATTATGGAAAATAACTACAGCATTGAATCAAAATTTTACTCAGGTAAGAACAGAAAATGAACTGTAGCGTCCATTTTCAAAAGTCACCTGTTCGCACATGTTAATTCAACGTATAATTAATATAATAAAATCATTAATAAACATGTTAGAAAATTCACACTCTCACACCTTTGGCTGCCACCAAGTTGCATTGAGTGCAACGTATTTGCTAAACCCAATCAGTGGTCACAAGAGCCGCCAGTGAGTGCATCTAAAGGATGATTTCTTCCCCGGAGTTTATAGCCCCAGCCCATGTGTGTCATCAACATTCATTTCCGCCAATGGGAACATCAAATGCGCCCATCTGTTGCCCGGCCTGTGTTGATGGTTCACTCCTGACAAATGGTTTGCATTGCACTGGCCCACTCTCTACTTCTCTTTTATGTGCAAAACATAAGAAAAACAAATTGCTTTGTCTTCAATTAAGTGGATTCTGCAAGTCCCTTGTTCTTGCTTCCACCTGAGGCATTAATTTCATTTATGTGGACCTGACCTGAAAGAAACCCCAAGTGACTATTTCACAGCTCATCAGCACTTCAGGATAGAACTGAATGCATGTTTTAACTTTTGTGTGCAAAATGAATCTTAAGACAACTTCAAATAAACTTGTTAGACAGCCATGTCAGAAAGAGTCCGTTTCCACACTACCTCCATGATAACTCCATCATTCTATTTTATATATATTGTTGCTAGTGTGATGCATTTAATTTTGAGCTTTAATCATTACGCACAATAACAAGTACTACTGCAGCACTCACGATTTCATGTTTCTGAATTGCCCAGGCAGTGATATATCTGCTGTCATAAATAACCCCTAACCCCCGAGAGGAGCATGGCGCACAGTCCAGAGAGCCGGACTGAGGCAGATCAAGGGGACGTTATCATCAATCAGTCTATCACGCAGCGCTGCACACATTCTGACGATGGGTATTTTCAATAAAGCATGAAGAACCCTGATGCATTAAAAAAGTTGGTAAAAGTACATAGAAGGAAAAGTGCATTTTTTAAGGAAACAACAAAAAAATAAAGGACATTGAAGCACTTTACATGAACACCAGTTACAATTACACAAGGCCAAGTTAATTTAGGCATGGAGAGATTAAGTGATTGGCCCAGAATCACAGGATATTGAGCCAACACCGGGACTCAGTGTTCTATGTAATGAGATTCGTAATTCCAGCACAGGCAATGTTCACAATTTTTTTTTAACAATCAGCACTTACTAAGTCACTTCATGGGTCACCTGGGACCAGGATCAGATGACATGGAGTGGAGAACTCTAATTATAAGTTACTCTCTCCGCAACAGCACCTCCTCCTCTTCTTTTCCACTCCCTGGGCTGGGCATGATGAAGTGGAAACAGTAGCGAGGGAGGAAAGGCAGGAAGGGATGGATCATTACCAATTGCTGCACGGCTTCATAATAAAGCCATGCTGTGATTGACCATGTCCTCTTTTGAAAAGCCAAACCTCCCACCATAATACTGCCTCCAAGACAAGGCCTACTCCCTCTCTTGTGCCAATCCAGATACTGCTCCCTTGCTGTTTATATCAGCCAACAGCATTAGAGCAGCGCCAGGATTGGCCGGAGCAGGTCAAGTCACTGCTCCAAAGGGGACCAGGGAGGTGTGCTGCAATTCCCAGCTCACTAACGTTGTGCTATTAGTAGAGACCTCAAGTGCGCATGATGGGTTGGTCGTAGGAAGACACCCGTCCAACCTGACATGTGCACTAACACTTAAGACCCAGCCTGTGGTGTCTATAATGATGCCCCACCTCTGCCCACCCATGAATTGTAATGTGCACTTGGCCCGGGGCTCAGATAAAAGCACCGCACTGCGGTCGGTAAT
The DNA here is from genome assembly GCF_031143425.1 of Pleurodeles waltl. Classification (NCBI taxonomy): domain Eukaryota; kingdom Metazoa; phylum Chordata; class Amphibia; order Caudata; family Salamandridae; genus Pleurodeles; species Pleurodeles waltl. The sequence continues at coordinate 731,677,877 of NC_090436.1, forward strand.
ATAAACATTTGAAATAACTTTATCGAATTGAACATTTTTAATACAGGGATGAGGGGGCAACAAATGCAGGGGGCAATGTCCTGGTGCCCCTATAGAGAAACCGCTGCTCCTTTGAAACCTGTGCTTGGCATGCCTTTCCAGATGTACATGTACCATTACATTTGTTTGTGAATATGATAAAAAGTGTAAAAGTATGTTCAGGCAGAGTCGTGGTATTCTGCCCGAAGTTTTCCACTCTTTTATTTCATGGCCACAAGTGCTCAAGGATCTATGATTTAGAAATAATATGTGAGCTCAACAAGTGGCAAGACATTTTTCAGTGCTTTTCATAGTTCATTTCAGCATGCAATTGAAACTTATACTATATTCCAGTATATTGCTGTACAATCGACATAGAAAGTTATTCACTGAAACCATTAAGTTCCAGAGTACTAAAAAGGTGCCCAGATGATAAATGTTTAGAACCCTTTCTGGAAAGACATTCTTGCGCATTTGCATAGTGAAACTTGTTCTCACCGATGTACACCTGCAGTTTTGGTGCCCACAGGTCCTGGTTGGTAATAGAAACTACGATTTGGACAGCTGACTCGATAAAAAAGGTTTCGTGAATTGTGCCCCATGTAACTGTATAACAAGTATCAAGCTGGAATGTGGTTAGGTGCTAAAATAATTTATTCTCACTGCAGTGGAACCAAATGGCTGTTTAGCATGTTGCATTAATTATGTGAAACAGAAAGGTCAACTCCCGTTTGTGTTTATTTTCAAAGAAGAGAATTATGTGGGAAACATGTATAAAATAAACTCTCTATTTGTGCCCCAGTGTTGAACCCCTACTCTTTAAATGAGCAAAATATCATCTTGAGTACTGTGAAAGAAATTAATAGACCCAGGGCCTAATTATGAGTTTGACGGTCCCACCGCAGGACCGCCAAACTCGTGGGGAGGATGCCAGCGCCATGGTGATTGCGTTCACCCTGAGCGTATTACAATGTTCCCGTCAGGCTGACCAGCGGGAACATTGTAATATGTATTCCCGCCGGGCTGATTGGCGGGAACAGTGCTTCGAAAATTGGCCGCTGCTCCTTAAAGGGAGTCAAGGCCAATATTGTGGCACACAGCACCCTCTGAATGCGCACTATCAGCAGAGCTCATTCTGACAGTGCTGGACAGATGTGCCCCTTACCCTTACCGCCAGCCTGTCCATGGCAGGGTGAACACCATGAAAAGGTTGGCAGTAAGGTGAGTTGTAATAAGCCAGGCGGTTCTGAGTTCAGCGCCGCCCTGGCTGAGTACAACTCAGACTGCCTCACCCTGTTGGGAACATTGTTCCCGCTGAGAACAGTGGTTTCCTGGCGGGTTCGCCCACCAGGGTCAGAATGTGGGGGTTGGACCACCACAGTTGCGGTGGTCCGACCGTCACAGCAAGACTGGAGGTCCTTGGACTGCCAGCCTCATTATGTGGCCCATAATACCAGACTGTTTAGTGGGGAAATACTACTGAAGCAATTCGAAACTTTAAAGACAACATTTTCTATACATTACGTTTTACTGAAATGAGAAAAAAGCGAATTGTGAAAGTAAATTCCAGAAACTGAGACATAGAATCACAATTGGCAGAAAACAAAATCTCGTAAATTGAATTCATGAATATTTATTTGCAGTTATATGTAGCGCGAACTTGGTCCACAATGGTAGCAGAGTACCTTTCATGCAGACTTGAGGTATACATCGGATACATCAGATGAACTATAGTGTCAGACATGCACATACTGAAAGTCAGTCCATAACTGAAAGCAGAATTATAATTAAGAAGAGGGATGTAGGCCATCATTTAGACTAGAGTTAAGTGATAAAGGTTGTGTGTAAAGAGAATAGTACATAACAGCCAAATTGATAAATGTCATGATAGCATTCATGGTGAATGAAATGTTCCCAGTCTGAAAGTTTTAAGATCGTCTTAGAGCTTGGTAGCCTTCAAAGGCAGTCTTCAGTCTAGTCAAATTTGTAGGCATTGCTCAATAAGCAGAATCATCAGCTCTTACTTAAAACTGATGTATGATGAATTTTCTCTTGGAGCCATAGGGCTGGAGTTTGGGGCATTTTCAGAGAAAGCTTGCTTCTGTGTTCTTGTATTTTAAAGAGGAGTGTTTCCAGGTGAAGCAAATCTCCGCTTCGGAGTGAACGAGAACCCACAGCTTCTGAGCAAACGAGAGCCCCCAGAGACTGTTGATTTCTGATTTAGGTAGTTAAATGATTTCAATGTAAGGACCTATGACCTATGCTAGGAGATTTCAAGAGGCACCTGGCTTCTTTATGAAGTCCTGTCAAGGCAATTAATATGGAAAAGTCACCAACATGATAGAATTTACATATTAATAAATTCAAGAACAAGAATGTTGATCTTCCTTAGAGCATGGATTGGTCCTGCAAAATTAAATTAAATCCAAATCTTGCAGGTAGGTTGGGTCAGGAAGGTGCTGGACATCCAGTTCTGGATGATGTGCAAGCAGTATTTGAGGTATTGGCTGTCTTGAGCAGAGAAGACTTTCAAGTAGAGTTGTGTATCATTGGCAGTTAATGACTTCTTGATGCTATTATCTGTGAGAAGAGCACCAAGTGCCTTCATGTAAATGTTGCAGATGAGAGTAGACAGTATGGAACCGTAAGGCACTCTTCAGGTGATAGGGATCTTCTGTCATCCGGAGGTGCCCATATGAACAAACTGGTGTCTACTAGAAAAGCCATTGAAAATTGGATTACTGAAGTTTCATCCTTGTGGAGGAAGAATATGACTTAAACATTTACTCCATCTGGTATGTTACTGAAGTTTTTGAGTTAGTGAAAGACTATAGAAGCTCAAGTGCTATGGTGTGAAAGCAACATCTAACAGATACAGCGCTAACTGCTCAGTTTCTCCATTTGATTGGCAGTGTACTGTCTCCGAGGTATGATTATTATTTTCATTTATTGTTGCCTTTGGGCATATATTAAAGGTGATTCAAGATTAATTAAATGATCCTACTGATGTAAACCTTTTAGAAATGTATAGCATATGCTTTTTAATCAAACTCTCAGAATTAACATTAAAGAGAATGTATTTATAATGCTGTGCCCCTAGAAGCAGAGGTTAAAATGTGTTTTAACAATATGAATATTGATCTCTGTAAAAAGTAACCCAGAAAGTAAATTGTGCATAATAATTGTGTATCACAAACAACATTGGTCTTCCTGCAATGGGTATAATCATAATGACTGTGGTGGTACTAAGAGAGAGAATGGAGGGATTTCTCTGGTCAGACTTATTTGTTCAGTCTTTCTCATTTTACATTTGCTCAGGCATCTGATACTTTCCTATGTTTGGTCAGCGACGCTCAGAGGGACCAGTTTTTTTAATCCTCTACAGAGAATGCCAGGTCATCACATCTCACTGTGGGATTCATTTATAATGTTGTGTGGAGATACATCACCATACAGAACACAATAGTAGTTCTCTTTCCTTTAGAGATATAATAGAAAGACCATTTAACCTGTAGCATTCACACTACAAACATAACAGCCTACATATATTGTTTTTGTGACCAGGTGACCAGTCAGATGTCTTGGTCCTCCTCTATTGTAGACATGACAAACCTACTTTGAGACATGCTGTAGTGTATTTATTTACAGCTTTAAATAGCATGAACCATATTCATCAGGGTAGAAGAGCATGTTACACAGTAGCATGTGTTTAGATATAATACATGTATAATGTAAACAGTGAATAAACTGTAGTGGATGAAAGTATGTAACATATATATATATATATATCTATATCTATATATATATATAGATATATATATATAAAACGCAAATGATTGATGTCAGTGGCCATCAAGGCTGTGTGAATATAAGAGGCTTGAGGAGATATTGTTTATAGATAATATGAGTCCACATTGACAGTAAAACAATTAGGATATCAGTGTATGACACCATATAAAAATTCATCTAACACACCCAAAAGTCTTGTTATCATTTTGAAATGATGACACTAAAAGACTAGACTATTTGTGACTAATTACATGCAAGGGTTTTTTTCTTAGAGATTGGAGTTTCACATTTTGTAGCCTGCCCTTGTAATGTTTGTTTCAAAGTCCTTGCTTACTTGAAACGTGGATTTTTGAGGCAGAGCGAGTCAGTGTTTTTGAAGTGAGCCTGAGCCACCTGAGATGACTATTTTGTGTGTTCATAGTCTACTGTATTCCATGCAAGGGAATATGGACTCTAAAGGTCATCTTGAATAAGCATCTACATCTACTTCTCAGTGATCCAGTTTAGAGTGATTAAGATAGGTGACCACCTGGAGCTGTATACTAGCTGAGCTGTGGCAGGAAGGGGTACTTCTAGAGGATCCTGTATTTGCCTCTCATTGGGTAGATGCCATTGCTAAGCTTTTAAAGAACTAGCAATTACACTACAGTTTTGAAGATGTTTTTGTTTCATGGACTTAACTTACATTTGGATTTTCCGGTAGCAGTGGAGCTTCTAAACTGTTTAGAGGGTTCTGTGCCATTCCCCAAAGGGCAAAAAATAGTACCCATTTTCTACCATTATCAGCCTGTCAGGTTTTGCCTCCCCTAAATGGTATTAAAAAAATAAAATCCACACTGCTATTCAGGGTCCTGACTTCACCCCAGGGTCACTAAAACTAAAAATATTCTGCAAAGGATCCCAAATCTCATTAGTTTTGTGGTAGTATTAATTACTGCAGTAGGAATTGCAAATATGTATTGGTTCGCAGAATTATTTTCCCAAGCTAACCTGTAAATATTTGTGTCCTTACCCAAAAGATAAAATTGGTCAGGGTTATTTTAAAAGCTTAGATGTGATGTTTAACACCAATGTAATTCTCAACATCAATTTATTAGAGTAAATTATTAATAATTTGACTAGACCGTCAAATATGATGATTGTTGGTGCTAGTGTCTCATACATTTGAAATGCTGTGTTTGAAAAACTTTAGAAGTGAGTTATTCTTTGCCCACTGTACATAATGTAAGGCATAACTTGAGCTCAATAACTTACTGGATGACCTGCAGTGGACCATAGTTTATGATATCAGGTTTAAAACATGAGGTTATATTGAAGATTTTTTTTCTTCATATGAGTGGATGGTTAGAGTGGCAGCCTAGGGTTCTTTCTGCTTTGCTACCATTTCCCTATTATGGAAGAGGTAATTGTGAATCTCCTCCTGACAGTGAAACCTCCAGCTTATAGTTGTGAGTACAAATGATTAAACATAACTAATAAAAAGACAGGCTCATAACATTTTAACATGACAACTCTAGACCTTTTGTGTGTCAAGGGAATAAGACCATTTCTAGTTCTGCTATTATTAGAGTTTTTTGCTATTGTATTAGTATTTTTAGAGGTTGGGTAGCTGTCAGACCATCTGCATTTTTCTCCTTCATAGAGCGATTTGTTTTGGTCTGAACATTTTAAATCGTACAACACATATATAGATGAATGATTAAATATACTTATGAAAAAGTTAGTGAGTAGCTTTCTTGAAGTCTTGATCAATTTTCCTTGACATTAAAACACTAAAATCTATCTCTCAATACATATATATATATATATATATATATATATATATATATATATATATATATATATATATATATAATATACACTCTGTAGCTGTAGTTTGGGTGACCAGAGATAGGGATTTGTTGTTTTCTGTCCCTTACTAACCTTGCACCCATTTGATGAATGTCCACAAAACTTTGGAGACCTACTGTACCTGTTTCATTCCAATGCATTTTTACATAGACTATTATGATTTGTGTAGTGCGAAACCCATCAGTCGGATTTTCACTAAATTTGTCAGGATCATATATTAGCGAGTGCAGATGATTCTTCCGGGTATTGCACATAAGGGGGGTAAATATTTTAGAACTTTTAACAGTTTCATTTAGCTCTGTGGTTGCAGAAGCACCGCGGTACTCCTGAGGTATATAGCGATGAAAAGTCATTAGCTGATTGGCTGATGACTGCCTTTACAAAAATGAAAGGCAGCCCTCTTATTTTCAGCTTGAGTTTTCCCTGTGTTCTGCATTATGTCATTCACTGTAGGTAAGTATTAAGTTTGGTATTTTTCCATACCTATTATCACTTTAGTAGTGTGGCAATAGAAGGGGAAAAATATTTATAACTTTTTTTTTTCAAGCAAGAGTACCACTGGAGTACTGCGGTACTGCACACCCCCCAAACAATAATTGACATACAATGAAAAACATTATATTTTATTAATATAGTGTTGTGAAGTGTTTTTCTTTTTTTTTTTTTAAAGCGCTTATCCGTACACTGGTATAGAAATGTTGAAAAAATGTATAACCACAGATGTTATCCTTGGAAAATATTTTTGGGGCAGCACAGTGCCTTGAGCTACTCTGTAGTTTTTGAAAAAAATATATAGACAGTTATAACTATTTTGAGCTACCTATTACCACTTCACTAAATTGGTAACAGTTAGGGCAAAAATACCACAGCTAATACTTACCTACAGTGAAAGGATTTACATGGGGAAAGTGTACCTAAAAACAACTTGCCTGCCTTCAAATTTTGTAAAGCCAATGATTACCTAATCAGTTAATGACTTGTCATAACTATTTACTTTGGGACTACCCCGAAATACTCCCACATTTCACAAAAATACAGCAATATTAGGTTTACTAATGTTCAGTACAATGAGACATAAAATAATTACATAACTTACCTACACTAGTCAAAAAATGTGCCCCCCATAATGTGTAATTCTGCCAAATGTAAACAAAATATGACTCCCGGGTTTTTGAGCAACACACATTTTAAAAGTATATATTAAATATATTGGATTTTTGCTGGTTTTTGGACACCCCTTTTTTTACACCCCCTTCAGCCAATCCTGAAAAACGTTTACCCCTTCCACAATTGAACTGGTAGAAGAAGTCTGCTAAAGTCTATGGACGATCCTCAAAAGGGTGAAATGTTATTAAGGTATAACATTTTTCAAAATCTATACGTTGAGAATATATAGAATAAAAAAAAAAAACCTTAACCTATTACTATTTCATAAAAATGCTAATAGGCTCTTAATAGTAATAAACTCAATAACTAACTATATGTAACACCCTAACCCAGAAGTCAGCGAAAGGCTAACCAGGCAAAATTGTCATACAATATACCTGGCTAATTTCTATCTTTGGTAAACACATCCATCAACCAGTGGCATCACCATTTCTAAGCCCCATGTACTGTTATACAGTGGACTTTGCACAGTGTACTATAGCACAATATATAACTATGATTTATACAACATATATGTTTACAATTACTTGCACTTTTTATAGATACAGCCAGAAATTTCACATTTAGATATTAAAGTCCATATCTTTCACATAGAACCTTCACACCTTTTCTCATAATTTTATTGTCCCTTTCATTTTAATTACACACTCCACTTTATGCCACAACAATGTGTGAGTTGATTTTACGCCACTGTACTCTACGCTATTTACAGTATGCCACTCCACTCTGACACTCCAGTATACAACATTAAAATCTATACTAATCCACTGTACGTTAATCAGCTCCACTCCACCCAGCATCACTGTACACCACTCCAGTCTACACCACTTTCATCTCCGCTATTATACTATTCACCACTGTATTCTATTATACTTTTATGTATGCCAGTTTACTGGTCAATCCTACACTGTACTGCTCATAACTGTATGCTATTCCACTGTACACATCTGCACTTTACACTATTCCACTATACTATGCCCCACTTTATAGTACACTTCTGGAGTGTACCCTATTCCAGCGTGTGCTTCTCCACTCAACGGCACTCAATTCTGCTATAATGTAGTATACACCACTACAGTGTACCTCAATGTTCTGTGTGCTATTTCACTTTACAAAACTACATGTTGCCCCACTCCACTGCAGAACACTTTAGTGTCCTTCACTAGGCTCTACATAATTAACCTTATTGAATTGTACGACACTCTACTGTATGCTACTCCACTATATACGACCCCAATAAACGTCTCAAGACTTAACACCTGTAAACCCTCTTATTACAGTAAACACTGTATGGTATTCCACTGTATGGCACTAAACCTCACGGCTCTATACCCTATTACACTGTACACCACTGTAGTGTTCACTATTCCGCTATGCACCACTGCACTACAATCCAGTATACAGCACTCTACTTTATGAAGTTGTACTTCACAACATTACACTGCATGACATTTGACTTTACGTAAGCCCACTGCACACCACTCAGCTGTTGGCACTCCTGTGTACCCTACTCCAGTGTACGCAATTCCTTTTACGCCACTCTACTATATGGCACTCCACTGTACACTATTTTAGTATCTGATATTCTAATATATGCCCCTACATTGCACTCTATATAAAAAAAACCCAAAGGTTAAAGATAAGTTATAGTTAGGAAAACTTTCTTTATGTTTACTATACAAACCCAATTTAAACAACAAAAACATTAGAATTTCTGCCTGCCTTTAACATCTGCTACCTTGCCCACACAATGTCCTCTCCTGCCTAAAGACTGGTAGTTTATTTCATAATGTCTTCATCAGTCTGTGAACTTAATAGAACCAGGGAGCCACCATCTCAAGCTGTGTGCAGAAAACATGCTTACTTCTGTTGTAATTTTCCTTCAGTCATTTGCTTTCACACATCGTGCAACAAACTCTAACATTACCTGTAAAGCTTTTTTATTGATTGCCTACTGTACAAAGGTGAACAGATCTAGAATTACCATATGTTAAACATGGAGATTGATGTGTTTTTAAAACATTTATGTTAACCCCCTGGGTGCCTCGGGCGAGGTGGCCTCACACCCACACCCACCGTCCGGGATGGAAGGGGAATCGCTTCCCCTTTCACCCCCCATGACGTCCGATGATGCGCGGATCGGAAACAGAAATGAAAGCATTTCTCTTTCCGATCAGGGACGGGAGAGGCATCAAAGGAAAGGAAAGGCCTTTCTGATCCTTTGATGTCTCTCTGAGCATTTTGTGATGCGATCAGGTTGCAGCAATGCCCACTAGACACCAGGGAGTTTTTTTGTTTAATATATTTGTGCATAAGAGGAGGGCCCCTTTGGCAAGGGCCGCTGCCCAGGGGGGTACATTATTTAAGGCCTTTTACGCCCTCCTGGGGGCAGATCAACCTCTAGGCACCAGGGATTGTTTCCTTTTTTTCTTTTTTTTCTTTTTACAGGAGTGGGGTGACCCCTTAGGCAAGGGTCGCTCCCCTGGGGGCAAATTATTTGTTGCCCATTTATGCCCCCTTGGGAACAGATTGGCCTATTTTTTTTGGGCCAATCTGCCCCAGGGGAGGTGGGGGGACAGAAACTACTAGACACCAGGCATTTATTTTTTTAGTCAGTTTCACGCAAGGGGAGCGACCCCTTAGGCAACGGTCGCTCCCCTGAGGAGGGGCAAATTTAATTTAGGCCATCGGCCTATTTTAATTAGGCCAATCTGCCCCCAAGGGGGGGGCAGAAACCACTAGGCACCAGGGATTTTTTTAAAAACATTTTTTACAGACAAGGGGAGACCCCTTAGGCAAGGGCCGCTCCCCTTGGGGGCAAATTAATTTTAAGGAATCACTACCCACCTCGGGGTCAGATCGGCCTATTTTAATTAGACCAATCTGCCCCCAAGGGGGGCAGAAACCACTAGGCAGCAGGGATTTTTTTTTTTGTTGCAGATGGGGAGTGAACCCTTTAGGAAAGGGTCGCTCCCCTGGGGGACAAATTTATTTTAGGCCATTTCTGCCCCCCTTAGAGGCAGACCGGCCATTTTAATTAGGCAGAAACCACTAGGCACCAGGGATTATTATTTATTTTTTACTAATGGGGAGCGATCCCTTAGGCAAGGGTCGCTCCCCTGGGGGCAATTTTATTTTAGGCCATTTCTACCCCCCTCATGGGGCAGATCTGCCTATTTCTATTAGGGCAAAAAGCACTTCTGCACCAGGGATTGGCGTGTGTGTGTTTTGTTTTGAGGGGCACATTACTGTTGCCCATTTCTGTCCCCGTTGGGGGCAGATTGGCCTATTTTTGTAAGGCAGAAAGCCCGTCAGAGACCAGGGAAGATTATTTTTCTTTTTTAAAGAGGGTGGGGTTATGGCCATGCCTCCACCCAAATAAATAGGGTGGGCAGATGGCTCAATTAACCCTGATCCAATCGCGGGGGAGGGAGGGGCAGAAAGCCTACTATATGCCAGGGAATTTTTTTTAAAAAGAGATGGTGGCTACCAACCCATATGGCCCCCAACTGAAGGGGGTAACAGTCTTTCAGCTCTCCACCAGCCACCTAAAACATCCTATCCCAGGGCAAGCAAGATGACATTTGATTATTTTAGGTTTTGGTTTTACATTTGGGCCATGAGAGCTTGGCTAACTCTCAAAATCGTCCCACTTGGAATGGTGAGGGCTGCACTTTTTGGACTTTGGGACGCTGCCATGTAGAAAAATCTACAAGACCTAAACACATCTGAAAACTAAACATCTGGGTGAGTCCAGGGTGGTGTGCTTCACATGCACCCTGCACCATTTTCTTACCCACAATGTCCTGCAAACCTTCAACTTTGTGTGAAATCAAAATTTTTCCCACATTTTTGTGATGGAACATTCCGGAATCTGCAGGAATCCACAAAATTCCTACCACCCAGCATTGTCACATCTATACCAAAAAGAATTCTGCCCCACTTGTCAGCTTAGAAATGTTTTTTTTCAAACTGTCCTTTTGGACCCGCTTTGGTTCCCGCTCATTTTTGACATGTTTTTGGCTCTTCCCTGTCACAGGCACTAGGACCACCTACACAAGTACGGTATAATTTTTACCGGGAGACTGAGAGGAATGTTGGGTGGTAGGAAATTTGTCCAGGTGTGGTGAGCCCACACAGAAATATGGGAAAAATTAGATTTTTTAGCTAAATTTGAGGTGTGCTGAGGATTCTGGGTGAGAAAACACTGGGGGATCCACACAAGTCACACTTCCCTGAACTCCCTTGGTTGTCTAGTTCTCAGAAATGTTTGGGTTTGGTAGGTTTCCCTAGATGGCTGCTGAGTCCAGGACCAAAAACGTAGGTGCCCCCGCAAAAAAGGGAGTTTTGTATTTGATAATTTTGATGTGTCCATATAGGTGGTCATTCTGACCCTGGCGGTCTTTGACCGCCAGGGCGGAGGACCGCGGGAGCACCGCCGACAGGCCGGCGGTGCTCCAATGGGGATTCCGACCGCGGCGGTAAAGCCGCGGTCGGACCGGCACCACTGGCGGGGTCCCGCCAGTGTACCGCCGCCCCATTGAATCCTCCGCGGCGGCGCAGCTTGCTGCACCGCCGCGGGGATTCCGACCCCCCCTACCGCCATCCAGATCCCGGCGGTCGGACCGCCGAGATCCGGATGGCGGTAGGGGGGGTCGCGGGGCCCCTGGGGGCCCCTGCAGTGCCCATGCCACTGGCATGGGCATTGCAGGGGCCCCCGTAAGAGGGCCCCTACATGTATTTCACTGTCTGCTGCGCAGACAGTGAAATACGCGACGGGTGCAACTGCACCCGTCGCACAGCTTCCACTCCGCCGGCTCGATTCCGAGCCGGCTTCATCGTGGAAGCCTCTTTCCCGCTGGGCTGGCTGGCGGTCTGAAGGCGACCGCCCGCCAGCCCAGCGGGAAAGTCAGAATTACCGCCGCGGTCTTTCGACCGCGGAACGGTAACCTGACGGCGGGACTTTGGCGGGCGGCCTCCGCTGCCCGCCAAGGTCAGAATGAGGGCCATAGTGTTTTGGGGCATTTCCTGTTGCGAGCACTAGTTCTACCCACACAAGTAAGGTACCAATTTTATCGGGAGACCTGGGGAAATGCTGGGTAGATGGAAGTTTGTGACTCCCCTCAGATTCCAGAACTTGCAGCACTGAATTTTGAGGAAAAAGTGTTTTTTTGCCACATTTTGAGGTTTGCTAAGGATTCTGGTGAGAGCACAACAAGTTACCCCATCCTGGGTTCACCTAGGTGTCTAGTTTTCAGAAATGTCCTGGTTTGCTAGGTTTTCCTAGGTGACAGCTGAGCTAGAGTTCGAAATCCACAGCTAGGCACTTTGAAAAAACAGGTCAGTTTTCCTTGTGAAAATGTGATGTGTCCACGTTGTGTTTTGGGGAATTTCTTGTCGCGGGCACTAGGCCGACCCACACTAGGGAGGTACCATTTTTATTGGGAGACTTGGGGGCAATACTGGGTGGAAGGAAATTTGTGGCTTCTCTCAGATTCCAGAACTTTCTGTCACCAAAATGTGAGGAAAAAGTGTTTTTTTGGCCAAATTTTGGGTTTCCAAAGGATTCTGGGTAACAGAACCTGGCGAGAGCCCCACAAGTCACCCCATCCTGAATTCCCCTAGGTGTCTAGTTTTCAGAAATGCACAGGTTTGGTAGGTTTCCCTAGGTGCCGGCTGAGCAAGATGCCAAAATCCACAGTTAGGCAGTTTGCACAAAACACGTCAGATTTCAATGTAAAAATGTGATGTGTCCATGTTACGTTTCCTGTCGTGGGCACTAGGCCTAACCACACAAGTGAGATACCATTTTTATCAGGAGACTTGAGGGGAACACAGAATAGCTGTATACCCGGTATACAATGAAAACCCATTATAAGGTGAAGCCTATTTATTGGCTCTTGGTACCTAGGGTTCTTGATGAACCTACAATCCTTATATATCCCTGCAACCAAAAGAGTTCAGCAGATGTAACAGTATATTACTTTAAAAAATCTGACATCGCAGGAAAAAGTTACAGAGTAAAACGTGGAGAAAAATGGCTGTTTTTTCACCTCAATTTCAATATTTTTTTATTGCAGCTGTTATTTTCTATAGGAAAACCTTGTAGGATCTACACAAATGACCCCTTGCTGAATTCAGAATTTTATCTACTTTTTTTTGGAAATGTTTAACTGTCGGGATCCAGCATTGGTGTCACACCCATTTCTGTCACCAACTGGAAAGAAGCTAAAAGCACAAACAATTTTAAAAATGGGGCATGTTCCAGTAAAATGCCAAAATTGTGTTGAAAAATTTGGTTTTCTAATTCATGTCTGCCTGTTCCTGAAAGCTGGGAAGCTGGTGATTTTAGCACTGCAAACCCTTTGTTGATGCCATTTTCAGGGAACAAATCACAAGCCTTCTTCTGCAGCCCTTTATCCCCATTTAAAAAAAAAATAAACGAAATGTTAGCTGTATTTTGGCTAATTTCTTGGTCTCCTCCAGGGGAACCCATAAACTCTGGGTCCCTCTAGAATCCCTAGGATGTTGGAAAAAAAGGATGCAAATTTGGCATGGGTAGCTTATGTGTACAAGAAATTATGAGGACCTAAGCTCGACCTATCCCAAATAGCCAAAAAGGTTCTAGGACCAGAGGGGGAAAAGGCCTTGCACCGAAGGGGTTAACAAATTAATTTTCTGACTAGTGGCATGACATTTTGGGTGATATTGTACTCACACGTAAATTGTGTTGCTTCGGAATCAATGCAATAAAAAGGTTGTGGTATATGGATTAAGTTTAATTAAAATATTATTCTTGAAGTTGTTGACCATCCCCAGTTTAATAATTCAGAGGCAGTGAATAATGGTGTGCACAATGTAATTCTCTTATAAATGACATATTGGTGATTTGCTAACTGCCTGAAAAAAAAAGACTTATCTATTTAATCAATTTTTTTATCATTTAATTCAATTTTATTCATTGGAGTTGTCATAGTTGGACTCTAGCTGTAGGCAAAACTGCTGGTTTAGGGATGACATCACTTTTGTTTGTAGGCGACTAGGCCAATCCTACAAGTCACAACTGCCGTCCCATCCCTTCCGGCTCACAAGAAGTACCTCACCAAAAACCCAAACAGTAAAAGGTGATTTCTGGCAGTCTTTACGCATGGACTCAAGAGTGTGACATCTCAGGAAAGTCGTGGTTATCCAAAGTTTACCCTTTTCTCACATGAGCAACAAGTCTCATTCACACACAGGTAATTAAAGAGATGCAGTAAAGTTTTCAATAGGTTTTATTAACAAGACTGCAATCTATTGTAAAATGCATGAGCGCAATGATTAGGATAATGAACAATGCAAGAATATGATTTGTAATAATGAGAGCCATAAATATAAAGACCTGCACCATCTTGCAATAACATGAAATGGAGAACCTAATCTCTAACCTAAAGAGAGCTATCCATAATAAACCTAATCTGCCAGTACTGTGTCCATGAGAAAAGCCCCCCAACTCTTGTTACCTTGGAAGGAGGTCTCTAGATCGGACTCCTTGGGGACACGAAGGCTGGGTCTGCATCAAGTTGACGTGAGGCATAAATAGCGTTGATGACATCTGGTAGGAATCCCTCCAAAAACCTTGTCTGTGTGAGATGTATTTATACAGATCTTGTAGGACCACTGAATTAGGTATGTTCCCAACCAAAAGATAAGAATTCATGCTTGGGGCGGCAGTTACATAAACATTCCTGTCCAAAGGCACATGATGTTCCTATCAGACGTAAATGGGAAAGGGAAAGGATGTGGACACCTACGTATATCATTTGTCTTTGATGCTGATAGTAATGCCTTCACAGATTGGAACTGATAATGTGAAATCAAAACATCTTCTTAACTATAAACATAGCAGCCATCTTGGAAGAAATATTTAAAGAAATGTTGTAAAACAAAACAGGCTAAGTAAGTTAAAAGTCACTAGATGATGGGGGCACAGGTCTACAAGCCAGAAGGCTAAGCAAACTTCTGATTCCCAATAAAACTAAATAGGATCCACTACAGAGTGAAGCTTGACTGCCAGTCACCTCACCTCAACGTTTTTTGATGCCATGGTGAATGTTAACTTTTGCCAAGTTGGCCAGCATACCACAAACATTAAATGTAGAATGATTAATTTAATTGTTCTTGGTCCCTTGCTCTATTCCGTGCCTCACATGACCGTAAATACATACAGGTAACTCTGTTTCCTTCCTTAATTGCTTGGGGAAATCTTTCTCTTCTGAACACCTCTCCCTCTTTTTTTCCCTATATTACGAGTACAAGCCAGTACATTTTTGCAACTGATCCTCTTAATCATATGCAGATGAATGAATACTGTTATTTCCTCAGTCACAGATGAGTTGGCCCGAGTTAAGATTTTTTTAACTATTGTTCATACATAATCATACATAAAGAGAGTTCAAATTTTGCGTATTGTTAGCCAAAGAGAAAGTAAATACCATTAATCTGAAAACTTTGAAATGTTAATATTTGAATTAGGCTAACAGTTCATTTTTTACACACATGTGTATATATATCACACAGTGCTGGGTAAATTATAGTTAAGTCATCATTTACATAGGAAATTCCTTTTTTGTTTTATAATAACTTTGGCCCATTTTGACGCATCTTCACAAAGCTGTGCATAAAAGTGCTATGTTTGGACTAGTTTGTGCCTGAAAAGTTTCGGGGTGATCCCTCAAGCGGAGGAGGACCCAAAATCCCCAGACATTTTCCATAGACTTTTGTGAGATGCATTTTCACAAACACTGTTGAACGAAATTGAGAAATGAAGCTCGAAAAATATTTGCATAGCTGGACAATAGTCCCTTGAACCCAGTTAAAAAAAAAAAAAAAGTGCATTCTGATTGGTCCAGGAACCGTTTTCCCTTTGGCTACTTTGCTCACTCAGACTGAGTGATTGACTGATTGACTGCCAGCAACATGGTAAAAATGTTGCTGGCAGCCATTACAGGACTCGGGGGAGGGGATGTATACTCTGTCCCCTGGGCCCTCGGGGGGGCCAGAGCAACCCCTGGGGATAAAATAAAAGAAATTTCTCTGTTTTTGCCGTGATCTCATGGAGTTCTGCAGGATTGTGGCAAAAAAATATAATTTTTTATATGGTCCTGACTATTGCCCCCCTTACCAAGCCCATATTGGGCCCCGGGGACCCATCCTCCTGGGCTGACAGGGTATATTATTAAAGGGGAGTGGACCATGGGGACCTCCTCTTCAAGCCATTTTTGGCCCCGGGGTCCTCATCCCCGTAGCCCAATCTATAAATTGGAGGGGGGGTGCCCTCCTCGAGCCTAAGCAGGCCCCCTGAATCCCATCATCCGGGGCTGAATTCCAACTGAAAGGGAAGGGGGGCACACGTTCTCCCTCCCTGAGCCTAAGGAAGCTCTAAGGACTGGGGATGTCATCCCCAGGACAGTATTAAAAAATAAAAGGGAGGGGCCACGCTGCCCCTTTCCCCAAGCCTTAAAAAGGCCCTGGGGACCCCATCCACTAGGGCCATTACTTTTATTAAGAGTGAGGGGAGCCTCCTCCCTGAGCCTTTAGTGGCACAGGGACCCCCTCCCCCTGGGGCCAGCTCACTTACTGTTTCCCTGAGAGCCAACCCCCCAGAACACAGTAGTTTCCCTGCCTGTACTTGTGCAGGCAGTGAAACATGTTTGAGCCCATCTGGTAGGGGAATTTTTTTAATCTCCCACCAAACGGGAGCAAACAGTAAATCTGTTCCCAGCCGGCGGGAGATTTAAAAATGCTTCTGCCGGCAGGGAGCACACTTGTGCTATGTTTCTGTGTCTACATCAGTAGAACAGAACACATAATGCTTTCGCCCAGAGGCAGCATGTAAATGGCAGCTGCTCCCTCTGGGCGGGAGCAATGTCAGCTCTGGCACCATGCAGGGAACTGGTGGGGGGCTGCAGGGGCCCTGTAGCTCCCCCAGCAGCCCCCAATGCGTGCTTGGTGGGCACCCTAGGTGGGCACCCAAATGTTTATAATGCTGGCCTTGGGAAATGTGGTCTCAAAACAGGCCCTCCCCCTAATTTAAAGAATGGCCGGCCCTAGGGGATGTGGTCCCCCGGGCTAGAGAATGCTCTTGGGAAAGTGGCTGACAGCCCCTCCCCTGTGTAAAAATGTCCAGCCCCCGGGGATGGGGCCCCCGGGGCCTAATAAGGCTTGGTGAGGGGGAATTTGCAGCCCCTTGTTTAAAATATATTTGGCCCTGGGGTTCGAGGAAAGGGACTATGAAAGGGACTATGACGATCCTTCCCTTTTTTATTGTATTTGTCCCTGAGGGGATGGGATCCCTGAGCTGACTAGGGCTCTGGAATGGGGGGGCTCCATGTCCCTGCCCCTTAGAGTTTGGCCCCTGGGATGGGGTCCCCAAGGTCCAACGTGGCTCGGGGAGAACTGTGCTACCCTTCTCCCCTGTCTAATTGTATTTGCCCCTTTGGGGATGGAGTCCCTGGGACCTGATAAGGCTTGGTGAGGGGGCCATGCAGCCCCCCGTTTTAATATACATTCGGCCCTGGGGTATGGGGTCCCTGGGGCCTATTGGGGCTTGAGGAGGGGCACTACGCAGTTCCCTTCCCTTTTTTATTGTATTTATCCCTGAGGGGATGGGATCCGTGAGATGACTTGGGCTCAGGGAGGGGTGTTTCATGTCCCTGCCCATTAGTGTTTGGCCCCGGGGATGGGTTACCCGGGGCCCAAGGCACGGGGAGGAGAACTGTGTCACCCCTCTCCCCTGTCTAATTGTATTTGGCCCAGGGGTTGGGGTCCCTAGGGCCTTTTAAAGCTGTGGGAGGGGGACTGCATGCCCACTTCCCCTTAATATATATTTTATGGCCTCAGGGGATGGCATCCCTGGTGCCCGAAGGCATTGAACACGCCAAAGGCTGTGCACGGAGTGGGGTTGGCAGCCGGCTGGGGGTTTGGCCACAGGACATGGCGGCAGGCCAAGCCCTGTTGTCTACCTCCCCCAAAGGCTGTGCGCAGCTTGAGATTGGCTGCCTAGAAGGGGGGTAGGTTGACTGTCTCTGGGTGGGTTGGCAACAGGGCTTGGCTGCAGGGCAGGCCCTCTTGTCAACCACCTGGTGTGAATGGCCGAAGATGGTGCGCAGTGTGGGGTTGGCTGCCTGCGGCCAACCCCCTGCCCCGCACTGGCAAACGCCAAACTCAACAGGGAGTTGGCTTTACAAATGGTAATAAAATATTACTTTTTTTAAAAGAAAAACATAGAAATTCACTGAAAAAAAACCAAAGGTTAAAATAATGTTATAGTTAGGTGTGATAAAAATCTCTGTTTTTTTATTTTAAAAAATGTATAAATTCACTGGGGAAAAAAACAAAGGTTAAAGTGACGTTATAGTTAGGTGACTATCTCAGTGACACAATTAATGTTTTGAACTAAAAAAAAAAAAAAACACAGAAATGCACCAATTATAGTTAGCAAAGCCAACTATATATAACATGTGCTCCCGTCATGCACTGCTTAAGACCTCACATAATACATCACTCATTTCATGTTCTATGACATTAATTATCACATCACTGGTGACGTCTCAAATTACATCAACCAAGCTTATTTTGCACACATTGCTTAATAAACAAATATGGAATGAAAGGTCTGAAAGTAAGTACAAAGTAAATAATAATAATATGAAGCATCATTAGATGCTATGCACAACCCCCTTAGGTGAACCAAGCTTGTGTTATGGGCACATTGACCTTAAACCATACGCTTCAAGGGTAGCCAAGTTCATGTTGACTATCAGCTACATATAGAGTGATAACTCCTACTGCACATAGTGTTCAATCTGTATACAGGTGTTCAGAGAAAACCAATTACCTTTAGATAATCAACTTTTGTTGCATAACTTAAGCACTACTACGGACAGTCTTTATCTGTATCAAACCCCTTACAGTTACCTAACCTTCATTGAGAAATGAAATTGATATGACTAGAAAAGTAGATACTATGAGCAGTGTTTACTCTATGGAGAAAGTTTACTCTGTACTACTGTTTGCAACTAGTGAAACTTATGAGAAATGCACCACTGATTATTCAAAGGTTTACACAAAGAACAATGCACACTTACTGCAAAACATGTCCAAAGAGTGACCATTCACTAAAACTAACCATGGTCTGAAGGCGCTAAAGATCATACTAAAGTCAACGTTCATACTGTGGTGAAAACTTTACAGATAGCCCATCTTCTGAAGCAAATCAAACATGAGTATGTAGGTTAGTACCTGGTACACACAATCTTCTATGTTATGTAGAAATTATCATGCTGAGACGATTCTGTCTAATAACTCAAGGCTTCTTACAATACTTAGTATATAGTACATAGAATGTTTGCCCTATTGGAAACTTTTTCTACAGAACAAAAAAAACGTGGGTGGAACATACTGGACACAAGTTGTCACCTGCACACAGAGTTGCTCTTCAATACAAAGATTTATTACATGTTTAGTACCACCACACACCTATGATGCTGCTAACGCATCATATGTGTTTTGTAAATACTTACACCCATTAGCTGGACACAGTCTGTACAAAATTAGGAAGAGTAGTAATATGGTAGTTATCCCCCACTATGTAAACTATAAACCAAACTAACACAGTCGTTGGATGATGCCATTATTGATGTAATCAGTGATGTCTTAAACAATGTCATAGAACATGTCATGAGTTATGTAATATGTGAGGTTATAAACCGTTCATGGCGGGGCACAAGTTATAGTTAGCTGTGGTGAATTTCCGTGGTTTTGTGATTTCAGAATAGTAATGTTGTCACTGAGATATTCACCTAACTATAACATCACTTTACCCTTTGTTTATTTTTTCAGTGAACATGCAAAATAGTGCCTGTGTAGGTTTGGTTAAGGCAGACTGAAATATGTGTGTTTTGCTGATACGTTTGGTGCTGGCTCAAAAAACTCCATTAAAAATTACATCCAATCTGGGGTCTTCATTTCCATATTTGTGCTGATCCATCGAATGGGGGCCAAAGGTATGAGTCCTCAAAAGTGACATTTTTCATTTTAACTTGCATAGGTTTCTTTGCTCCCTGATATAGAAAATGGCTTAATAATATTACATTAAAGTGCCATGAAAGTAGAACTTTATTAAAATAAATTCATTTACTTGGTTTGGTGTAAATCTGTTCAGTAGTTTTGAAGATGTGCATGTTTACAAATTATGCCGTCATGGCTGCGGTTTTGCAAATCTGCTGCACTTTAATTGGCACCGAACAATTTATGTTGTTTCTCTTGTTACCAAATATGGTGCACTGAGCATCCTCCTAGGGATATAAAAACACAAAGACTTAAAGGAACAGAGTGACCTGCCTTGACTCTGAAGCCCATGTAGACGGGCTCTGTAGGACTCCTTTCGACATAAAAGTTAATATTAAAAAAATCATTGTTATAGTGAGGTTTGGGATACCTATGCCTGATTCCCTAAGTTACTGAGCTTCCTTTGGTTTTAGGATTCATGAATCCAGCACAGAATTCACTAATTCTGATAAAGAGTTTGGTGCATAACAGCCGTGCATGCGCAGTCCCCGTTGTGTATGGTATTCGGTTGTCTGCACTGCCCAGTGCAGGTAAGCACATAGCCTGGTCTTCCTCTGTGGATGTCAAAGAGTGTGCACTATGGGGGTTAGGCACAAGAAACTGTTGTATGTGGTATATGATAAAAAAAACATGCATTCACTGGAAGAGCCAAAGGTTAATGTGAGGTTAAAGTAATCTTTGGCTATAACGCCTTGACATATGGTTAACAAAATCTAAAAAAATCATGTGAAAGTACAGTTATGGTTACAAATTAAGAGTTAGAAAACACTTAAATTTGCGAATTATGGTTAGGTCGACAATCTACAAGTGTAACAACAACCAAGTAAACCAGACTAAAAGTCTGGGAGCTTTGTGACATGAAAACTGGAAAACGTGGCAGTAAGAGGGAGGTATTGAAGGTGCAGGGTGACAGAGGAAGATACACTCTGAAAACTGGAGCAGATATAGAAGTGAGAAATTAGAGACAAAGAAAGTGAAGCTGAAGGGATAGAGATAATTAGTGGTTAAATGTAGAGATGAAGAATGTATGGTAGCTGAGAACATTCAGTACTTGCAGACCGAAAGAAAACGAGGATGTAGAGGAATCGTGCTAAAATGCAGGTTAGCATTAGACAGACAACTGAACTGTGAGAAAATGAGATTAATGATATTGCAGATAAGAGGCAAAATCTGGACCCAAATACGATTAAAAGATGGGTGTAAAGACACCCAGGAAAAAGAGGACAAAATAAAATTGTCAGAAACAGGTGAAAGAATAAGAAGTGGATGTGTTGGGAAAGATGTGAGGGATGGGACGAGAGAATAAGAAGAGACATTAAGTGGGAACATGAGATAGAGCTTTAGGAATGAGAGAGAGTTAAGAGATTAACTGGGAGAGAGGAATGAGCAGGACAGATTCACATAGACAAAGTGAAAGCTTGAGATGAGTATGACAGGAAAAGTTGGGGGTAAGCGTAAGACAGGGATGGAAGCAGATATGCAGGTGAGAGGGAAGCTAAAGCAGAGCTTTGTGAAGTAGAAAGGGTGAGAGAAAGAGGTGGATTAATTTGAGAAAGGTAGAAAGGATATATATGCATCTATATTTCATTAATCGTGCACAAATTGCATGGCTTTTAACTTCAGTGATGTACTTCTTATGATAGCACCAGTATCTACATATGAAATAACTTCTCAGGTAAGCATCAAAGACTGATGTCTCTTTCTGTGATATTATCAGGGTCAAATGGTGATTCATGTCACTACCATTAGCCCTGGCATTTTAGTGGATTGTCTTCCATGCATACATATGTTTGAGTTTGCAGTTAAGGCAGTATTTTGTGGTGTTCTTCAGGCCTCAGCCACTCTTCTTTTGATTTTTATTGTTTACTTAAAAAGAGGCCAAACTGCTACCTGGCTATAAATTGAATGTTTCATATATCGAGATTGATGGAGATTATACAGTGGTGATTTTGTGCCTGGAAAAGAAATACTGCTTTCTGTTCCCTTAAACAGAAAAATGTGACCCATCAAAAGCTGAAACTTTGTTCCCTAAAAATGAATCTTGTTCTGTCCATCATCAATAGGACAGGGAACTTTGGTGGTGAACAAATGTGGACATCTTGGTGGACTCTGACCTCATTCTAGCTGCTGAGATGACTGTTGTTTTTAACAGCTCTGTTTTCATCTTAGACAGCTCTGGCACAGATTGTCACAGCAGTCAATGTTTTTATTTCTGCTCACCGGATTTCTCACATTTGTATCTATGTTGGACTTTGTTGTGTGGAGACTCCGGTGCGTACAGGTTACTGTTGCTAAACCCTTGCAGAAGCTGAAGAAAACTGTTCCCATAAACTCAACTTTGATCCAATATCCACCTCCTGACCAGGATCAAATATAAATCTATTTCTGTAATTCATTTTTTTAACTTTGGCCCTATCTATTTTAAGGATAAATCTAAAAAATATTTGCCTTTAAGAAAGCAGACTTCTACGTCTCCTCTTCTGTTGAAAATCCCCCCCTGGCTTTGGGGCTGACCTGCTTGGGAATGCAGAGGACATGAAACCTGGGTGCGCTCCACTCCTTCCCTACTGAGTCTGTTGGCAGCCTTTTGCCACCTAGGCATACACCACATGGGATGTATCATATCTGGGAAACAGGCTACTGGCTGCCACTCCCTAAGCACTCACAGAAGGGGCATGCAGAGAGGCTGTGACCACCATCTTGTAAAGGTCTAGAAATGGCGGTAATCCTTAAATCTGCAATATGTCAGACTGAAAATGGTGATTGGAAGCGCAGCGCAGAGTACGAAGAACTGCAGGTTCTGGAGTCTCAAAGCTATGCTGTGGGAGCCAGGAAGATACTTGCTAGAAAGCCAGAGTGACCAGTGACAGTGTGAGCCCAGTGGTCAGCATCTTATCTGGTGGGTGAGCTGCGGCCTTAGGTGACCGAGCCAGCCTAAGGCAGTGAGGCTGACAAGAGACACCCAGTGCTAAGTGTGTTGCTTTCCTACTACTTGGTCAGTTGGCATGCAGACCCACAGGTGCTTAGACCTCAGCTCTCCCAATGAGGTCAGAAAGCAGTGCCCTGACTATGATGGGCAGATTGGCAGGCGCTGAGACATACAAAGTCACAGGCCAGAACCTGCTTCACTTACCAGCCAGCACTTCTGAAGCTGAATAATCAGAGGACATCTGTAGCTGGGTAAGTGGATCTTGTTACGCACCCGACAGGCAAGAAAAGCAAGGGATCTTGGGGAAATTGGGAGGCCCCCCGGCAACCAACACAACAACGCCTGCTCGGAGAGACAAGTCATACCCAGTGAAAGGTGCACTTTGATGGCCCCCTGGACATCAAAAACTGGATAAGGACATAATCCAGCACAACCTCTGGTTTGCTTGCATGGGCTTAAATAGCAAGGAATTTTGGGTTTGACTGAAAAGACCCTGACCTCAAGCCTTCCTGTACTCGCAGTCTCAAACGGCCATGAAAGCCTGGATGGGATATAAAGGACTTGAGATACTAGCAGTGGGCCCATGCTGTGGCAAAGGCCACAACTATGACACTATCAGACCATTCAGGCTAGGGGAGGAGCATGACAACTCCAACCAGTACTTAAAGACTAAGAGGAAACCATATTTGTGGCAGAAATAGAGGACTTGATGGAGCTTGCAGGCTGCTCAATCTGTTCCACAATGCAACGGAAAAGTACCAGCTTGCCTGAGGAATGGCTTGCGGGGCACCTTGGGAGTTCTTGATGTAGATGTAATAGCACTAAGAGGTAAGTAAGGAACAGGACAACTAGAAGGGAACATGGAGAAACATTAATAAATTACATGCTAATGTCCCAAAGGAAAAAGAATAATAAAGCATAGGCCAGTGAACCTTACAACCATGGCATCCTTGATCTCAAGAATACCAACAACAGTTTTTGAGGAAAATAAAAGAAGTGAGAACCACTCTCTTGAGGTCATTGGGGCTTTCCATCAATGAGCCAAAGTCCCACATGAGCACTATGCACAGACTTTCATTCTTCGGTGATGTCCTGGATACGATACGGTAGTGCTGAAGGACTTTCCATCACTGTAGTAAGTCTGGGACATTCTGGATATTTCACAATACACAAAGAAAGACTACAACTCCAAGCTGCATTGAATTCGGGTTCAATAACCTCATACACTATAACATATTCATAATTCTTAAAGCTAAAAACAAATAAAACCATACAATATAATATACTACAAAATACTTAATTATTCTATATAAAGTTTGATATTATCCATACAAAAGATTTTTATACATAGAAAAATGAACTGTACACAGATAATAGAAACCAGTCACTTTACTAATCACAATAAATCATAATATCACTGTACATACAGTCTCAAACCCTCACTATACAAACCACAAAAACATATAGCTTACATAGTCAACTGCCTGAATATTTGGTAGCATAAGTACAAATGTATAAATTATGAATGCTCTTTCTCTTGTTGCCGGATCATGAAGGCAAGCTGTTCCAACAGTGATATAATTCCTTCTGGGTTACAAGCCCCAAATTGCTCTGGATTGTCTGTGGTAGCAGAGGGACCACCACCCTGATTTATGGCAGGACTCTCTCTCTCTTCAATTTTCAGTAAAAATATCATGGGGAAATAACTAGACTGAAAAAAGTCTACTGAAAGAAACTAAAATGAAAATAAGTTGCAGCTTCAAAAAAATCAAAACTAAGGGGGTGATTCCAACCATGGCGGCCGGTGATAAAGCGGCGGTCCAAAAAATGGAATTCTGACCCTGGCGGGAACCGCCAACACAGCCCGCCACCTTAACACGCCGACCGCCACGGCGGGACACACAAACAGCGCGGCGGTCACCGCCAACAGGCAGGCGGCAGACAATGTACCGCCCACACTATCACAACTCACCAATCCGCCACCTTTTCCGGGGCGGGAGCCCCGCCGATAAAAACACGGCGGAAACAGACTACGAACGGGAAAACGCTCACCTATACACACTCCACGAGGACGGAGAACAGCATGGAACCCGAATTAAACATCCTACCAGCTATTGTCTACCTGCTCATCTACCACGAGTACGAACGCCGGCGCAGACGACAACGGTGAGTACTGCACCTACGACACAGGGGAGGGGGGAGGAGGAAAGCTTACGGGCACACACATATGCGACCCCCCACACCCCCCCCCAACTATCTACACACCAATGCAGAGCACCAAGTCACAGTGACACCACCGAAACCCCCCGGAATAATGCAAAGACATAATTAAAGTGAGAAACAAAATTTATGTATAAAAGAGGTTCTTTGAAGTCATGGTAAAATAGCAATATGAATTGTAAAAAATCAAGTAAGAACATTGCGAAACCGATAAACATAGGCAATAAGTCCTGCACAGTCACTTAAATTTCCACTGTCCGTGGGCCAAAGTGTATCAACACATGGGCAAAGCCCACACAGGAGACCTGAGTCCGTTGGAGAGAACACTGCTGGGGCATCAGATGACAAAACTACAGGCACCTCAGGGGGAAGGGAAGGGGGGGCACCTCAGCCACATGAGTCCACGACGCCAGATCCACAAAGGGTCCACCATGCCCACTGTGCCATCCTGGGGAGTGCAAAGCCACAGTCTCACAAGTCTCTACAGTGGGTGGTCTGCCCACTGTGCTATCCTGGGGAGTGCAGAGACACAGGCCATCAGGTGGATTACAGACTCCACTGGTAATGGAGGAGGCAGGGTGCCCCGAGTGCAGCGTGAACACTAGCTCGACACAGAACCGGCACTGTCAATGGGCCAGTGGTGCTTGACAGGAAGGGCCCAGCGGAGCGGTGCTTGAGACTGCGGGGCCCAGCGGAGCGGTGCTTGACAGGAAGGGCCCAGCGGAGCGGTGTTTGAGACGGCGGGGCCCAGCGGAGCGGTGCCTGAGACGGCGGGGCCCAGCGGAGTGGTGCTTGACAGGAAGGGCCCAGCGGAGCGGTGCTTGAGACGGCGGGGCCCAGCGGAGCGGTGCCTTTCTGCACGGCGTGGCCCTCTTCAGCGGTGTCTTTCTGCACGGCGGGGCCCTCTTCAGGGGTGCCTTTCTGCACGGCGGGGCCCTCTTCAGCGGTGCCTTTCTGCACGGCGGGGCCCTCTTCAGCGGTGTCTTTCTGCACGGCGGGGCCCTCTTCAGCGGTGCCTTTCTGCACGGCAGGGCCCTCTTCAGCGGTGTCTTTCTGCACGGCGGGGCCCTCTTCAGCGGTGCCTTTCTGCACGGCGGGGCCCTCTTCAGCGGTGCCTTTCTGCACGGCGGGGCCCTCTTCAGCGGTGCCTTTCTGCACGGCGGGGCCCTCTTCAGCGGTGCCTTTCTGCACGGCGGGGCCCTCTTCAGCGGTGCCTTTCTGCACGGCGGGGCCCTCTTCAGCGGTGCCTTTCTGCACGGCGGGGCCCTCTTTAGCGGTGCCTTTCTGCACGGCGGGGCCCTCTTTAGCGGTGCCTTTCTGCACGGCGGGGCCCTCTTTAGCGGTGCCTTTCTGCACGGCGGGGCCCTCTTCAGCGGTGCCTTTCTGCACGGCGGGGCCCTCTTCAGCGGTGTCTTTCTGCACGGCGGGGCCCTCTTCAGCGGTGCTTGTCCAGTCATTCAAGGGAGCCAGACCTGGCCAGGACTCCCTGCTTAGTCGCCCTCCGACCGTGCAGTTGCTGGACCCTTCTGTGACAGAGTCCTGGGCCCGTGGGTGTCCTCCCTCACACCCGGGATGGGGCTTGTGGGGCCCTCCTGGTCCGCGCCCCTGCTGGCTGACTTCTCCGCCCTGCTGCCCTTGCCCTCCTTCAAAGAGGCTCTCTGGCCCTTGCCTCCCCTGGATGTTGTGGCAGGTGACGGCCCAGGACTTTGCTCCTTGGGGGCAGCCGTGTCAGTCTTCTCGCGGCGGCCCTTGATTTTACGGGTCCTCTTTCCAGGGGGGGGGGGCTGGCTGTCCCCTTGCTGCTGGCCGATGTATCAGTGCTGGGAAAGGGTGGACTCCAAAACCCGTGCACAATGGTGACACTTGAAGCAGGGCTGGTGGTGGCTGAGGTGCTCTTGGGACTCTTAGCAGATGGAGGGGGTGGGTCAGGTGGGGCAAAGAGGTTAAGTTTGGAGAGGTAAAGTTTTTTAGGACCAATGTAAAGGGTAGGTGTAGTGGGTATGGGAGTGGAGGAAGAGGATGTGGTTGTAGGAGAGTCAGGTGTGCTGTCTTTGGGTGCAGGTGCTTGTGACGTAGGCTGTCGTGAGGTGGTTGGCTGTTGGGTGGGTGGCTGCCTGCGTTTGTGTGTCTTGGAAGAGGGGGTGACAGACACAGTGGGAGAGGACACAGGGGACGTGTAAATGGCAGTGGGGGTGGTGACTGCACGTGTGCGGACTGTACTGGAGGGTGTGCTGGTGATGGAAGTACTGGCTGATGGTGGTGTGCATGCAGGTGTGAGTGGAGACGTCACAGGGAGGGAGGAGGGAGACGAGGAGGAGGGGGACACAGAGGTGGTAGTGACTGTTGGCATGTCTGCATCTGGGTGTTGCTTGGGTGAATGCTTGTGTGATCTGTGGTGCTTATGTCTGGATGAGCTGCCCTTGGGTGTTGAGGTGTGTGCAGGCTGGTCTGATGGTGTGGATGGGATAGGCTGAGGAACAGGAGACAGAGACAGGGTGGAGGCAGTTAGAAGAGGGAGGCTGGAAACAGGGACAATGGCTGCCGTCAGTGCTGAGGCCAGAGCATTGAACGATCGTTGATGGGCAGCCTGACATGAATGAATGCCCTCCAGGTATGCATTGCTCCGATGCACCTCCCTCTCTACCCCCTGGATGGCATTCAAAAGGGTAGACTGCCCAACAATGATGGTCTGTAGGAGGTCAATGACCTCCTCACTGAGGGCAGCAGGGGTAACAGGGGCAGGGCCTGAGGTGCCTGGGGCGAAGGAGATGCCCGCCTTCTTGGGCGAGCGGGCACGGAGCGAAGGCTGAGGGGCTGCTGGGAGGGCGGAGCTGGTGCGCTGGTTGGCGGCTGTACCTGTAGAGGCGGGGGGCCCGGATGTTGCCGCCGCCACCGCTAGGGAACTCCCTTCCGAGGACGTGTCGGTGTCGCTGGTGTCACCACGGGTCCCCGTTGTGGTGCTCCCCTCGCCCTCCGTATCACTGGTGGCCTCGGTGTCTGTACCATGGCCCACCGGGGCCTTGTGAGTTGCAGCTCCCTCGTGCTCCGATGCCAATTCTCCTCCGCCTGATGATGCTAATGCACACATGCACAAGAAGATAAAGAAAAAGGGTGGGGGAAGAAATAAAAACAGGTTGAGTGCATGCATTGTCAACACCGTTGGCGGAGAGGACAGACACAGGAGCCTCATGCACTACGCCGCGCAATCGGGGTACACTACTCAGTACTTGTGACTAGGCCAACAGGTCTATGGACAACAAATGCGCACATGGGTGATGCTGACCATGGATTGCTGTACTTGGCACCCTACAGAGGTGGGGGGCGGGGGCACAGGGCCATGCCTAAAGGAGGGGACTACACTACAGAAAGCGCCCTGGCCTAATGTCACCCACAGCCCTCCTCCCCCACCCAGGCACCTCCACTGCGCGTAAAGATAGCAGAATGTGCTGGTACTCACCCCCTTGTGTCTGCTGTGATGTCCTCACGTGCCCATCCAAATCGGGGTAGGCCACCGCCAGGATCCGGGACATCAGGGGGGTCAAGGTACGACTGGCACCCCTCCTACGTTGGGAGGCCATCCCCAGCAGTGACTCGGCGGTCTTCCTGGTCCCGCGGCGGATGTCCTCCCACCTCTTTCGGCAGTGGGTGCCCCGTCTGTTGTGGAACCCCAGGTCCCGGACTTCCTTGGCGATGGCACGCCAAATGTCGACTTTCTGATGGGCGCTGACCTATTTGACATGTACAGGGTGGGAAAGGAAATTTCCACATTTTTCTGCATGTTAGATGTGATTGCCCCCCCCCCCCCCCCCCCTCCCCAACCCTGCCATGTGGCACATGCACTCATCTGTCGTGCCTTGCACTCCTCATTCGCTCCCCACCCCACCATCTTACATCCACCATACACAACCCAGGCATAGCCCATTCAACGTGCACCCAGTGTACTTACCTGTTGGTCTGGAGGACCGTAGAGTAGCGCATACTGGGGCAGGACCCCATCCACAAGTTTCTCCAACTCTTCTGAAGTGAAGGCAGGGGCCCTTTCTCCAGTCGCAGCAACCATTGTCTCTTCCAGACCGAGGTCACAGCAGCACTTGCAGTATAGGTCCTCTCCTGTGGATGCTCAGGTCTCGAGTGGTTAGGCAGATAGAAAATGGCGGTCATGCCCGTGGCGGTGCGTACCGCCGCGGTGCGTACCGCGACCGCCGGCGCACATCGTCATTGGCTCCTGAGACCCATAGGGTTAACCAATGCGCCATCGCACAGCGGTCTTCGACCGCCTACCGCCACGGTGTGCCACGCCAGCTCGTTGACCTCACATCCCACTGTCACACTTCTCAGGTCAGGCAGCCGCCATTACAAGGGCCCACATGGCTTAATTGCTACTGCGTCACACAGGCCTAGGCCTTGCATTGCCACTCATACAAGCCTTTCAATGCATAGCGATTTGTGTACTGTGCAAGCTGTGTGAACGAACCTGTGGGTTGCTTGACTCTGTGCTCCATGTTGTCCTTCCTAGGCACCGTCCGCTGGGACTTGCGAGGAGAAGGATGAATCCTCCTGGGTACCGACCGCTGGTGGACCTGTCGACAATGGAAGAACAACATATTATACTTCGATACCGACTTGACAGAGCCACTATACATGAACTGTGTGCCCAGCTGGAGCCAGACCTGATGTCCCCCATCCGCCAACCCACAGGGATTCCCCCCTCTGGTGCAGGTTCTGTCAGTACTCCATTTTTTGGCAAGTGGGTCTTTTCAGACAACAGTGGCCATGTCAGCCGGGATGTCTCAGCCTATGTTTTCTAAGGTTTTGTCCAGAGTGTTGTTTGCCCTGATGAAATACATGCGGAGATACATTGTTTTCCCTGAGGAGGGTGATTTGGCCACTGTGAAGGGTGATTTCTATGCCCTTGGACATATCCCCAACATCATTGGTGCCATTGATGGGACCCATGTGGCTTTAGTACCCCCAAAAGACAATGAGCAGGTGTACAGAAATAGAAAAAATTACCATTCGATGAATGTCCAGGTGGTCTGTTTGGCTGACCAGTACATCTCCCATGTAAATGCCAAGTTCCCGGGGTCAGTGCATGACGCGTATGTCATGCGAAATAGCAGCATCCCTTATGTGATGGAACAGCTACAGAGACACCGTGTGTGGCTAATAGGTGACTCTGGTTACCCCAACCTGCCTTGGCTATTGACCCCAGTGAGGAATCCCCGGACCAGGGCAGAGGAACGGTACAATGAGGCACATGGGCGAACTAGGAGGATTATACTGTAGAACGGACCTTCGGGGTCCTGAAGGCCAGGTTTAGGTGCCTGCATATGACAGGTGGATCCCTAATGTACTCACCAAAGAAGGTGTGTCATATCATCGTGGCCTGCTGTATGCTTCACAATCTTGCATTGCGACGCCAGGTGCCTTTCCTGCAGGAGGATGGTCCAGATGGTGGTGTTGTAGCAGCTGTGGAGCCTGTGGAGAGTGAAGAGGAGGAAGACGACTGGGACGACACGGACAACAGGGACACAGTTATACAACAGTATTTTCAGTAGCACACAGGTAAGAATCACCCACGCCATTTTACATTTACTTCTGGCCTCCTGCATCTCTACTTTCTGTGTTTCCCCCCAGTTCCTTTTAACTGATTTTTGACTTTCCCTTCCCTTTTCAGAGCTGTATGACCCACAGCGTGACTTCTGCTTTGTTTGCCCATGGACTAATGCTTATTGACACTGGTATGTTGTCATCACAATGTAAATGAACATTATTGCACTGTTATGTGTAATACATTTGTAAAGAATACAAGCAGACTCCTGACATTTGAAGTGCAATTGGTTATTTATTTTAAGTGCTGCGTATAGGTCCATGATAGTAAAACGGTGATGGGTGGGGGTGGAGTAATGTCCATGGCAGAGTCCAGTTCTCAGTAGCACAGGTGCATTGTCCATATGCCTGTGGAAGGATGGAGCAGGGGCAGTTCAAGGTTGGACAGGGTGACAATGTGGGACAGTGGGATGACATCAGGGGGCATCGTTTGCTGGCGGGGGTCTTGGCATCCTACTCTGTCTTCTTGTGTGATCTCAGGTTCCGCTTGCGGGGTGGTTGATCTTCAGCAGGAGGTGGGGTTCTGGTGGCCTGTCGTTGTGTGGGGGCCTCCTGTCCACTAGCGCCGGCGGAGGTGGTAGGCTGTTCGTCGTCCGGGCTGGTGACAGGGGCCCTTTGGGGTGCCACATGGTCCCGCAATGTGGTGACTATCTGGTTGAGGGCCAGGACGATGGTCCCCATTGCGGTACCGATGTTCCTGAGTTCGTCTCTGAACCCCATGTACCGTTCCTCCTGCTGTGCCTGGATCTCCTGGAACCTGCCCAGTACCGTCGCCATCGTCTCCTGGGAGTGGTGGTATGCTCCCATGATGGTGGTGAGGGCCTCTTGGAGAGTGGGTTCCCTGGGCCGGTCAACCCCCTCTCGCACAGCAGCCCTCCCAGTTCCCCTGTTTCCCCGGGCCTCTGTCCCCTGGACGGTGTGCCCACTACCACTGCCCCCAGGTCCCTGTTGTTGTTGGGGTGGTGGGTCAGCCTGTGTGCCCTGTAGTGGCGGACACACCGCTGATTGACGCGTCCTGGAGACAGAGGCATGGGCCCGCTGGGTGGGAGCTGTGCTGGTATTCCCAGAGGGGGTTGGGTCTGCTGTGGCCTGTGTCTGTGTGTGGGGAACCGACTGTCCAGCGGTCCCCGATGGTCCGGGCTGGTCATTAGGTTCTAGGTCGACAGAGCTGCTGTCATCACTGGGGGCCTGTTCTGGGGGCGGGATGGACAAATCTGGACCCTCCTGGCCGGTGTGTTGGCGTTCGGGCCCTGCAGGGGTAAAAGAGTATGGTTATTGCTTCTGTGTGTGCCATGGCGTGCGATTTGTGGGTGCCCTTGTCCCCCAGTGCTGGCATTCCCTTGTGGGAGGAGTTGTGAGGGTGGTTTGTGGGGGGGATGGGTATGTGCAGTGGTCATGCTTGGGTGATGGGTGTCCATGGTTTGTGTTGGCATTCAGGGATTGGTGTTGTGTTGAGTGGGTTGTGCTGGTGATACATTGGCAGGGAGGATGTGTGCTGGGGGTTTGGGGGTGAGGGTGGGGGTGTGGGTTGGCATGCTGGTGGTTGGGGGGGTGAAGTAGTTGGGATTAGACTTACCAGAGTCCATTCCTCCGCCTACTCCAGCGAGGCCCTCAGGATGCAGGATGTTCAAGACCTCTTGCTCCCATGCTGTGAATTCGGGTGGAGTGGGTGGGGGTCCGCCGCCAGTCTTCTGCACAGCGATGTTGTGTCTTGACACCATCGACCGCACCTTCCCCCGTAGGTCGTTCCAGCGCTTTCGGATGTCTTCCCGGTTTCTGGGATGCTGTCCCACAGCGTTGACCCTGTCGACGATCCTTTGCCATAGCTCCGCCTTCCTGGCTATTGTGGTGTTCTGCACCTGTGTGCCGAATAGCTGGGGCTCTACCCTAATTATTTCCTCCACCATGACCCTGAGTTCTTGGTCCGAGAACCTGGGGTGTCTTTGGGGTGCCATGGGGTGGTGTGGGGTGGTGTTTGTGGTGATGAGTGTGGTGTGTGTGGTGGTGTGTGGTGTTTTGTGCGTGGATGTAGTGTGGGTGATGATGTTGTGTTCCTCTGTGTGTTGGGGTTTTCAATAGCTGTGCTCTCTCTCTCTCTCTCTCGCCTTCTCTCCGAATTTCTAGTAGTGGGGGTTTGTGGGTGATGTGGGTGTGTGTTTTATAGTTGATTGTATGTGTGGGTGTGGTGTGTGTATGTGTATCAGGTGTGTGTATTTTGAATTGTCCAATGTGGCTGTGTTTTGTAAAGGTGTGTGTATTTTGACCGCGGCGGGGTGTACCGCCAATGGAATACCGCGGTTGAAAGACCGCCGCGTGGATTCGTGGGTCGTAATGGCATGGGCGTGTTTGTGTTGGCGTGACGGTGGAGGTTTGGTCATCTCCAGTTTATCGCTGACCGCTGATGAGGCAGCCTTCCGTGGATGTCGGGTTTTTGGCGGTTTGGCAGTTGTGGGTCAGAATGACCGTGGCGGTTTACCGCGGCCGCGGCGGTAGAATGGCGGACTTCTGACCGGCGGTAAGAGCCTTTTACCGCCGAGGTCAGAATGACCCCCTAAGTGTGCCTTATAGAGCAAATGTAAGTGTAGTGGCAGCAGAAGCAAGGGGGGCATTGTCCTGCTAAAGTAGAGAGGAACAGTTACAGTGTGGTTGGGAAGAGGAGGAGACTAATAAGTGATCTTTATGATTCAGGGGAGGGTATTGTTAAGGGCTAGTAAGGATTGTTTTAGTGTGGAGGAAAGGATAGCATTAATTGGGGTTCAGAAGTTTTATGTTTCGCACAGGCTTTGGTGAAATTTTAATTATGCTGAAGTCTTTGGATTAATTTCAGAAATTTTATTTTATGCTTGTGATGCAAAATTACAGAACATTTGCCTAACTTTGTGTACTTGCATCCAAAAATGACTTGCCATGGGCACAG
Organism: Pleurodeles waltl; assembly: GCF_031143425.1. Classification (NCBI taxonomy): domain Eukaryota; kingdom Metazoa; phylum Chordata; class Amphibia; order Caudata; family Salamandridae; genus Pleurodeles; species Pleurodeles waltl. Next base: position 731,711,488 of record NC_090436.1, read on the forward strand.
AAATAGAGCACGGGTGACTGCTGCTATCTGTTATCATTTTCTTAGCACAACATGCACCCTTGTGTCCAAAAGAGGATGTAATTTGTGCTAACAAAATAGCACTGAACGCAGATTTATGCTACTCGTGTAATTCCGGATAATCTTGCCTAGTATTGCTATAATTTTGCATAATTACGCTGCATAAAATTAGAGAAGTTATGACCACCCCTTTTTTCGGGAATGGGTAGCTTAAAAGGGTAATAAGTGTAGCAAGGATACTAAAGGATTTTTAGGGTTCAGGGAAATGTAACATTAAGGGTGGTTCAAGACTTATAGGGTTTAGAGCGAGGTAGCATAGATGGTAGGGAGGTTTTTAGGATTCAGGGAATAGTAGCATTAGGGAGTTTTTAGAGTTCACAAAAAATAGTGTTGAGTGGTAGTAAGGGATTTACAGTTTATGAATTGGTAGGATTAAAGGATAGTTAGGGACTTTTAGGGTTCTGGAAAGGGTAGCGTTAATGGATAGCAATTTTTTTTTTACAGTTCAGGGAAGCCTGTTATTAAGGGGTAATTTGAGGTTTGAAGGGTTCAGGGATGGATTAGTACAGTTAGTTAAATTAAAGGATACAAGAAATAAAACCCAATTTTACAAAATTTACATTTTTGGAATTGTCATTGGCATTAATGAAGGACGTGACAGGTATCACCTTAACAGTTTCAACTTGACTTTAATGTAGTCTACATTTCAAAAATTCTACTTTATTGCATACAACCCTTCCTTTCCCACCTAGACTTCATGGTTGTGACTGACGTGTCAGTGCTCTTGCTGGGGGTTATCTAGGAGAGATGGAGACAAGACGCTTGTGACTCACAATGGAGCACCTCCTCCATATCAGTCCTTAGGAGTTTTGGCAGTGTGGCTGGATTTGAGAGCCTTCCTGCTAACCATTGGGTGAGGCTTGTATAGGTCCTCAAGGACACCACAACTGCTGTGTGGTACTACAACAAGCAGTGCAAAGTAGGGTCCTGGATCCTGTGCCAGGAGGCTTTGCACCTTTGGAGACAACAGAATCAGCAGCAGATGTCAAAGGACCAGTGCTCAGGTGCCAGAAATATGGAAGCAGGCTATAGTAAAGCCATTGTTGAACTCTTCTGCTGATCCTAGGAACGTACCTTATTTTAGACCCCATTCTCCTGGGAAATGTACAGCTGATGGGTTATCTGGATCAGTTCAATCTTCTTCACACCACCCAGCCTGGCTTCAAACCTAAGCACTGCACTGAGTCAGCCCTTGAAGTCTCACAATCTATCAAAATAATGTTAGACTTGGGTTTGAATGCCATCCTGATCTTGCTGGATCTGTCGGTGCCGTCCAACATGATGTCACATGTGCTGCTTTTCCAGCACCTGACCGAGCTGGGAATATGTGGCCACATGCTACAAATGCTTCCACTCTTTTTTCTCTAATAGGAATCAGGCAGTCATGCTTGGACACTTCATTTTAATTACAGAATGCAGAGCAGTGCTCTTCTTTAAGCGTGACTTTGTTCAATGTCTTTGTATTCATGTTGGTCTCTTTCATTGAATCTTCCAGGATCACAGTTGTCAGAAATTGTGTTTCTGGCTGACAAAGGTCTGCACTCTGATCACACAGGATCCACAATCCTAGTCAGTTAAGTCACAAACACACCCTAAATTAATGTGTGCTCACCCTCTGGTAGCTATGCACAGAGCAGTTAGGTTTAACATAAGAGGCAACGTGTAAAGTATTGGAAAAAAAATATATATAATAGAACATAATTTAATAAGTAAAACAAGCCCAAAATGACAAAAATCCAATAAATAGAACTTGAGTTATGAATTTTTTAAAGATTAAATTGTAAAATAGCGATTAGAAGCAATAACGCCAATCGGGGACATCTGGTTATGCCAAATTGGAACAAAGTCAAAAGTTCAGGCCGACGGCAGTGGAGCATGGGCTGGATACAAGAACCCTGTGAGGCCCACTGAACAAAAGTAGCTTCATCCTGGTTGCGTCGACGTCGAAGATGCAACACAAGCAATGCGCCGGTCTCGATCCCTACAGCAAAGGAGACGTGTTGATTTTCTGTACGCAGCGGCAGTGATGCTTCAGTTTTGAGATCCGGAGGGGATGAACCAGGTACGTCCCTGTAACAGCAGTGATGTGCCAGTTCTGATCCACGCTACAGGAGCGATGCACCTGTTCCTATTCCTGCAACAGAAGCGATGAACCTGTTCCTATCACCGCAACAGGAGCAGTGTGCCAGTTCTGATCATTGCAGCAACAGCGATGCGTCAGGTTGACAGCGAATGAATCAGTTCGGCTGGAGCATCACTTCCAAGGGTTCAGGACTGGCGTGGCACCACTTGGCAGGGCAGACTCACAGATGGCAGAGTCCTGGTGCGGAAGTAGGATGGTTGGAAGTGTTTTATATCCCTGAGACTTCGGAACAGGAGGGTAGCTGGCCAATCTGGGTTCTGGGCTTAAGAGATGCAGGTCCAGCCATTCTCACTCTCAGGCAAGAGGGCAGAAGGCACAGGTCAACAAAGCAGGAGTCCAGCAGAGTGGCAGGTCTTCAGCAGCATCACATTCCTTCTTCTGGCAGAGTACCCACAGGTCCAGAAGTGTACTGAAGCGGGGTGTCAAAGGTCAAGTACTTATTCCGAGTTGGCCCTTTGAAGTGGGGGAGACTTCAAGGACCTGCCTTTGAAGTGCGCAGAGTTCCTGCCCTTCGTGCCCTGACTCCAGACTCTCTACAGGGGGTTATGCAGCCCTTTGTGTGTGGACAGGATACAGACTATTCAGGTGCAAGTGAGACTGTGCCCAGCTCCTCCTGCCCAGGATGACCCATCAAGGTCAATCAAGTCACACCTAAGCTCCCATTTTGTGTGGCTGTCTAGGGGGAATACACAAAGCCCAGTTGTCACCCTACCCCAGATATGTGGTCAAAGACAGGCAGCAGGCACCAAAGGCTAAAGTAAGAAAATGCCAACTTTCTAAAAGTGCCATTTTCAATTACAGTTTAAAATCTGTTCACCATAAGTTGTGATTTTGAAATTGTGATTCCAGAGACACCAAACTCGAAAGACGTATCTCTTCCAGATTGTGGATTACACCATTAAAATGTAATAAGGCAATCCCAATTTTGGTTTATTGGAGAGATGGGCCTTGCAGTAGTGAAAAATTACTTTGGGAGTTTTTGACTACCAGGACATGTAAAACGTAAAAGTACATGTCCAACTTTTTAAATACACTTCACCCTGCCCTTGGGGCTGTCTAGGGCCTACTTTAGGGGTCACTTATATGTATTGAACAGGAAAGTTTGGGTCTGGCAGAATGGTGACTTTGGTAGGTCGACATGGCAGTTTAAAGCTGCACACACAGGCTTTGCAATGGCAGTCCTGAGACTTGTTTACAGGGCTACTTGAGTGGGTGACACAATCAGTGATGCAGACCCACTAGTAGCATTTAATTTAAAGGCCCTGGCTACATGTAGTGCATATCACTAGGTTATTATAAGTAAATTAAAAATGTCAATTGAGGGTAAGCCAGTGCTACCGCATTTTAGGGAAAGAGTGCAAGCACTTTAGCACTGGTTAGTAGTGGTAAAGTGCGCAGAATCCTAAGGCCAGCAAAAATGAATTCAGCAAAAGCAGGAGATCTGAAGGCGTAAAGTTAGATGAAACAAAACCAAGGATGCCAGGGGTAACTACAGTAATTTCTTATGTGGATGTCACCCACTTATTATTATCCTTAGATAAAAATTCTCTAGTTTAATTTCAAAATTGAATATTACATCATGTCTCATCCTAGTCATTGCCTGGTTGAAAAGCACCCACATCAAATGCAATATTGACAAAACAGAAATTCTTCTGTTTGATAGAAACATATTTTCTGCCACATACTGGTAGCCTGATGGACTTGCTAAACCCCTCCCACCTACATCAGTGGCAAGGAATTTGTCTGTCAAGTTCAACTCAGACCTTTCCTTCTGTCCTCAAACCTTGGCAGTGGCAGGACCTGTTACTCCCTCATAAAATCATTGAACACATTTTTGATTTTTTTCCCTCTTCAGGCTCGGAAGACAGAGGCCAATGCTCTGGTCACGGCTAGGCTGGACTGTTGCAACAGTCGCTATCTAGATTATCAAAATACTTTAGAAAAAACTGCAGGTAGTTTAAAATGCGACAGTAAGACTGGTGCTCAAGACAGGGACTGGGCTCTGTCTCTGGCCGCCTGAGAAAACTGCACTGGTTGACTGTACAGAAACATATTTTGTTGAAATCTTTGGTGTCCGCTGTAAAGGGCTGTCCTGGCTTATAGTGGGTACCTGATGGTACTTACACCTTGTGCCAGGTCCAGTTATCCATTATTAGTAGATCAGTAGTGTTCTAGCAGCTTTAGGCTGATAGAAGTAGCTACAGCAGAGCAGCTTAGGTTGAACTATGAGACGGGCAAAGCTCCTACTATACCACTTATGTCAAATAGCACTAGATCATAAGAATCACAGTACTCAAAGTTACTAAAAATAAAGGTACTTTATTTTAGTGACAATGTGCCAAAAATATCTCAGAGGATATACTCCCTTAGGAGGTAAGTAAAATACACAAAATATACACACAAACCAAAAATGAGGTAAGTAAACAGTTAGAAAAGTAGTGCAAATACTGTAGAATACAATAGGATGCAATAGGCCTAGGGTCAACTCAAACCATATACTAAGAAAGTGGAATTCGAACCACTTAGGGACCCCAGGCCTAGTGTAGTGTGTAGAGGGTCACTGGGAGTGTAAGAAAACACTAAGGGGGTTATTCTAACTTTGGAGGAGTGTTAATCCGTCCCAAAAGTGACGGTAAAATGACGGATATACCACCAGCCGTATTACGAGTTCCATAGGATATAATGGACTCGTAATACGGCTGGTGGTAAATCCGTCACTTTCCCGTCACTTTTGGGACGGATTAACACCTCCTCCAAAGTTAGAATAACCCCCTAAGGGTGTCCAAGATACCCCACCCCAAGACCCTGAAAAGTAGGAGTAAAGTTACCCTACTTCCCCAGAAACACACTAAAGTCGTGAAGGAGATTCTGCAAAGACCACAACAGACTGCAAAGCACTGAAGATGGATTCCTGGACCTGATGACCTGCAAAGGAAGGGGACCAAGTCCAGGAGTCACGAAAGTGTCCAGGGGGGGCAGGAGCCCACTAAACCCCGCACGAAGGTGCAAAAGGGCTGCCTCCCGGTGGAAGAAGCTGAAGATTCTGCAACAACGGAAGATGCCAGGAACTTCTCCTTTGCACAGAAGATGTCCCACGGTGTGCTGGAGGATGCAGAGTTTTTGTCCATGCAGAAAGACCGCAAACAAGCCTTGCTAGCTGCAAAGATCGCAGCTGAAGAAAATGGGTGCTGCCCGGGCCCAGGAAGTTACCAGGAGGTCGCCCCTTAGAGGAGGAGACAGAGAGGGTGCTCAGCAACACAGAGAGCCCACGCAGAAGCAGGCAGCACCTGCAGAAGTACTTGAACACAGGTTCAAGAAAACTGAGCACAGCGGTCGTCTCAACACTACAAAGGAGGGTCCCACAAAGCCAGTGGTCAACTCAGCGAGTTGAGCAATGCAGGACAGAGTGCTGGGGACCTGGGCTGTGCTGTACACGAATAATTTTTTGCAAAAGTGCACAGAAGCCCTAGCTGCTGCAGTTCGCACAATACACAGGGTTACTGTCTGGCGAGGGGAGGCAAGTACTTTGTCTCCACCAAATTTGGAAAGATGGACCACTGGACTGTCGGGGTCACTTGTATCCAGCGCCTGAGTTCCAGAGACAACGCTGGTCAAGATGAGGAGGGACCCAGAGGACCGGTAATGCAGAAGTTTGGTGCCTGCGTTAGCAGGGGGAAGATTCCGTCGACCCACAGGAGATTTCCAGTGCAGGTTGAAGGCCAACAGCCCCCAGAGCATGCACCACCAGGAAACAGTTGAGAAGGCCGGCAGGATTAGGTGCTACAATGCGCTGGTAGTCTTCTTGCTACTTGGTTGCAGTTTTGCAAGCATCCTGGAGCAGTCAGCGGTCGATCCTTGGCAGAAGTCGCAGAAGGAGATGCAGAGGAACTCTGGTGAGCTCTTACATTTGTTATCTGAAGGGAAACCCACAGGAGAGACCCTAAATAGCCCTCAGAGGAGGATTGGCCACCTAGTCAAGTAAGCACATATCAGGAGGGGTCTCTGACGTCACCTGCTGGCACTGGCCACTCAGAGGCCTCCATTGTGCCTTCACACCTCTACATTCAAGACGGCAGAGGTCTGAGACACACTGGAGGAGCATTGGGCACCACCCCTGGGGTGGTGATGGACAGGGGAGTGGTCACTCCCTTTTCCTTTGTCCAGTTTCACACCAGAGCAGGGGCTGGGGGGTCCCTGAACTGGTGTAGACTGGTTTATGCAAGGAGGGCACCATCTGTGCCCTTCAAAGCATTCCCAGAGGCCAGGAGAGGCTACTCCTCTCAGGCCCTTTACACCTATTTCCAAAGGGTGAGGGTGTAACACCCTCTCTCAGAGGAAATCCTTTGTTCTGCCTTCCTGGGACTGGGCTGCCCAGACCCCATGAGGGCAGAAGCCTGTCTGTGGGTTGGCAGCAGCAGTAGCTGCAGTGAAAACCCCAGAGAGCTGGTTTGGCAGTACCCGGGGTCCATGCTGGAGTCCCGGGGATGCATGGGATTGGCACCCCAATACCAGATTTGGCCTGGGGGGACAACTCCATGATCTTAGACATGTTACATGGCCATATTCAGAGTTACCATTGTGAAGCTACATATAGGTATTGACCTATATGTAGTGCACGCGTGTAATGGTGTTCCCACACTCACAAAGAGTGGGGAAATTGCCATGAATTATGTGGAGGCACCTTGGCTAGTGCCAGGGTGCCCTCACACTTTGTAACTTTGCACCTAACCTTCACTAAGTGAGGGTTAGACATATAGGTGACTTATAAGTTACTTAAGTGCAGTGTAAAATGGCTGTGAAATAATGTGGACGTCATTTCACTCAGGCTGCAGTGGCAGTCCTGTGTAAGAAATGTCTGAGCTCCCTATGGGTGGCAAAAGAAATGCTGCAGCCCATAGGGATCTCCTGGAACCCCAATACCCTGGGTACCTAAGTACCACATACCAGGGAATTATAAGGGTCTTCCAGTGTGCCAATTTAGAATTTGAGAAAATGGTCACTAGCCTGCAGTGACAATTTTAAAGGCAGAGAGAGCATAAGCACTGAGGTTCTGATTAGGAGAGCCTCAGTGACACAGTTAGGCACTACACAAGGAACACATTCAGTCCACAAACTATGAGCACTATGGTCCTGGCTAGCAGGATCCCAGTGAGAGAGGCAAAAACAAACTGACACACAAGTAAAAATGGGGGTAACATGCCAGGCAAGATGGTACTTTCCTACATCTGCTTTTAGATCCTTCCATTATTTCCTGAAGTATCTTTCGAACAGTTACCCACTGTAACTCTCAGAGAACACTGAGATCTAGTAGCGTGAACTTGCTCAAGTTCCTAAATTTAGAGTCACTACTAGAATAGGCAAATCCTTCTCTTTCTTAACTATTAGAGCGTGGAACCAGTGTCTGCTCTTATTTAGACTAAAAGGAATTTGCTTGTAGGAAGCTCCTTAAGACGTCTGTTCCCATCAAGAAAACATTTCCCCTTCTATTCCCTTTCCATCTGGTGCGTTAAGACTGAATAAGGTTTTTTGTGCAGTCTACTTTTTTGGCTTTAGGCCTGTGCTAGGATGCCCTCCGGGGCAGCAGGGCACTTTATAAAACCTATATCATTCATTCATTCATTGATGTTTCAGGTGGCCAACCACTTGGCACGGTGCCTGAATGCCAGAGCGAACAAGCTGGTTCCTGTCTGAAGGGGCATGGTGAGCAAAAAAAAACAATGGACGAGAATGTGGTCCAGAGTAATTACCACTGGCTGAGATTACTTCAAGGATTCCACCCAACACTTTTGTGTGTACCTCAGTGTGACACTGGCTGATGAGTCTGACCAGACGTGGATCCCATACTCACTGTTCAAAGGTCTCATGCCACATCTGAAGGAAGAGGCCAAAATAGGCTAAAACAGGTCTTCAGTTGCTTATTTTCCCATTCGGAAGGAATCTAGTCTGGCACTTTGGGCTGACTGTCCTACTGAAGCAGACTCCAGACTGATTTCCATATATCTGTTTCCTGTCTAAAGTGGCATGGTTGGTTAAAACACAATGGACAGGAATACAGCACAGAGTAATTACCAGTGGCTAAAATTAATTCAGGAGTTCCACCAGTCACTTTCTCGTGTACCTTGAGCAGATGAGCTGAGCAGATGTTTGCTGGCCACCCAAGATTGGAGCCTCCATCTGGAGTTGACACTAGGCATCTACAAATAGTGGGACCTGTGTCTACATCTATTTAGTCCTGCTTAAAATGTGCAGTGTCAAAACGTTTTCCCACTAGAGCTACTTCCAGGAAAGTCAGAGAGATACATTCCATCTGCAGTGGTACAGGGCCTTCCTGTCTGCATTTCTTCCATTACCTCTCATGCCTCGATTTCTGAAGAAAATCAGGACAGATCAGGCCAAAGCCATTTTGATTCCTCTGGAGTGGGTCACAAGCATGTGATACCAATATATTGTGCCTGATTATTTGATATCCGATCCTTCTACCTTATTGGGAAGACCTGTCTCGGCAACAGGGAAGGGTCTTGCACCTGAATCTCTGCTAGCTACACCGCCATGCATTCAGATTGAACGACAGCTGAGTTCTTTTGAATAGCTGTCTGAGGTTGTGAATGCCATCCTTGCAGCAAGACGTCTGTAATGAAACTCAGTAATTGAGGAAGCTCGGAGATGTTTGTGGTCTGGTGTGGGATATGTCATTGTGATCTCTGCAGGCTAAAGTTTCTGATGTATGGTTGTTTTTTGTTGGTTAAGCAAGGGCTTGAGAAGGGTGCAGTTAAATGTTGCATGTCTTCCATTTCAGCTTTTCTATGTTTGCCAGATCAGATCAGTATTGGTTGTGATGTGCTTTTAGAAATGTTTGAATCACGTTTCCTCTGAAATCTCTTTTTATTCCACTATGGGACCTCTATTGAGTCCCTACATTCCTCATGAGTGCACTATTTGAGCTGATGCAAAATTGTTCCCTCTATCATCTGACAATAAACACTGGCTTTCTCATTGTGTTATCTTCTGTGCAGCACATGAGTGAACTACAGGCATTTGTTGACGTAGCCGCCCTACACCAGTTTCTTTCTGACAAATTGGTGCTGAGGACTCGGACTACGGTTCTGCTGACGCGGTGTCACCCTTCCATATTGGGTAGTTGATTAAATTACCAGCACTATGCAGTCAGTCACACGAGGAGGAAAGATTTAATCAGCATGACCCTAAAAGAGTCCCTGAACTTTTACATTGACTATACAGGGGTCCACTGTGTGGATGACTAGCTCTCTGTTGATTTTGCTAGGACCAAGAAATGCAGAGCGGTGCAAAAGAATGCTCTGACAAAGCAGATTGTTCTTTGTATCAGATGTGTTAGCCATTGGCCATTAAATGAGCCTTGTGAAAGCCTCTGGTCCTATTACACCAGGGTCAAAACTGCATCAGTTGTGCTGCTAAAAGGAGTGCCTGTCCTAGACATCTGCCGGGCTGTAAAGTGGACAGAGTGCAGACATTCATGAAACAACGCTGTCTTTACAGCCAGGTCTGCAGAGAGTGCCATTCTGCCTGTTTGGTTCCGCAAGACTTCCTGATTTGATTCAAGTCCTCAGACATTCCACCTTTGGGAGGTACTGGTTTGGTATCTATTTGAAAGGTAACACATCTTCAGTTATAAGTATCCATCAGGACAATGAGTTACATATCTTTGGTAACACTCTTTTTCTAGTGCACACTCCATCTAACTATAGAGTGCTCAGTGCCTTCCCTCCTCCATTTTCTGTAGAGTGAATATTTGTATAGCACAATAAGGTCCCACGTTAGATTTCAACACATTGTCATCTGTAATTTGTTTACAATGATCCATGGCTAAGTCTAAGGGTGCAGAAGGAAAAAGATTAAGCAACAGTTTGCAATAATGAAGCCTGTATGTGGCCATGATCCGTCACTTGTGAGGCAATACAAGATCACCACTGAGGCATACGTTACCACCAGTCAGCTCACAGGATTCATTGCTGGGATATTTTTCCAGATCCAGTCTGATGTCTGGGATATTTCAAAGGTGAGGAATCTTCTGTTAGAGTACCCAGAAATATAATTACCGAAAGTAAGTAAATTGTTCTTTCAGTGATCCGTAACAATTACACAGTACAGTAGTAATAATGTTTTTATGTATATCATCATGCTACATTTATGCAATCATAAGTGGTGTGTTACACCATTTGTTGGCCCTCCATACCGATCTCAAGATGATGGCAGGATCACTCACTGTTGATGGAATTCAAAGCTTTAATCTAAAGATCAACTAATGTTTCAATGGTAAACGTTCAACTCACTGAGCCTTCCTGCCAGTGATGGGCGTTCAAAACAGCAATTAATAGAACAAAAGAGCCACATGCCTATGCTTGAGTAGCATCCAAAGTCAGGGAAAAAAATACATCTGCTGGTTTTTCCCTCCCACAATGCAAACAGAGAGACAAGACATCAACGCAAGTGGCAATTTAAACATGCGTCCAAAGCTTAGAGGCATCCATTTTATAACTATCACCTAATTTCCTTTTTCACCATATATAATCATTAAATATGAAAAACCACAAATGCACCTAAATTACATTTTTGCAAAACTCTGGGCTTTTTAGAGTTTGGCAGGTGACCATTGGCCCAACAGTTGTGTTGAGTAATGTCCTCTCCCCTACTGATGTAACAGCGTCCACTATAATGTAAGATCCTTGAGACAGATGGAGACCTCTGGCCTTAGAAGAGGCACCTCTGTTATGGCTCAGCTGAAAGCAATGAAGCATTGCCAAGCAGTCCAGTGGCGGCCTGTAATTTTAGGAGGGAGGGGGGCGGGCGGGCAGGAAGCACACTCACACTCATTCATTCACATACGCACGCACATCCATTCACAACACTCATCAACATTCAAACATACATGCATGCACCAAACATTAATTGAAAAAACACCCACACACACACCTTCAGCTCGGAGGCCCCAGGAGGGTTGGCACTGCTGCCTTCCCTATCTGGCTGAGAGAGGAAAGGCAGCAGTCCCAACTTCGACACAGAGTAGGATGGGGTCAGTGAGACTTCTGACCCCACCTAACTCGGTGATGAGGTGTCACTGATTGACAGTCACCCTGGGTGCCTCAGGGCTTAAACCTGAAGCGCTCAGGTCGGAGTCAATGGGTGGCGCTTCCCCTCATCAACGAGGGGGATGGCCTTGAGGTACCTTTGCTGAGCCGAGGAGGTCACGCCCATAGGAGCTGTGACCTCTTCAGCCCAGCAAAGTTCAGCTCAGGCAGCCAGGAGTCTGCGCAAATCACACATGTCTCGTTCCTGGCTGCCTGCACTGAACATGAAGAGTGTCTGTCAGGCTGACCTTTGCTCAGCCTGACAGGCACTCTTCATGAGGGGCAAAAGGAGGGGGGGCATGGCCCTTCCGCCCTAAAGGACGGGACGCGGCTGAAGCAGTCACCTTGTTTAACACGTCCACTCTGCACATATTCTTGGTTTTCAAAGATAAACTTCCAAAGTGGGATTTTGTTATTGAAAAACAAAAAATGAATAGCCATGATGCACTGAGAGTTTCTTCGACTTCCTGCTCCGGACTTCAGGATTTCCCATTAACATGAAAAATGCACGTCGGAATTTCCACCCTATGTAGCCTGGGTTGTGTGATGTATGTTGGTTGACGGTGCAAGGGCAGCTAGGCCATTGGTCAAAAGTTTCTTTCTACCAGTGACTCTAACTGGAATGGAAGAACAACAATTTTGGCAGACAGGACATCTCCCGCATTTTGTAGGATACTCACATGCTGACAAACTCTAAATTAACCTCTAATTAAATATTTATTTTAAGCATTTGTTTGCGTAAATACCCAGTCAACGCGAGTTCAATCTTTGAAAAGGATATCTGTCCTTCCACAGCTGTTTGTTAACTCCCACCAAAGCAGTTTGAGAAAGGGCTGCATGTAGCGAGGAACTCCCAAGAAATAATTTGAAATTCCAAGCTAAAGCAAAAATAAAACGCTGATAGTGTATGAGTTTGCTGAACCAGAAACAAACAGAACAGAGACATTTATCATGAAGCAGAAAGTTCTTAAGAAGCAAAAATATTTATCCCTTCTAATCACTGCAGTTTGAGCAAGACCTTTAAAAAGTGTCAGCCAGTATCAGTTTTTCCTCTTTCCTTGATGTTTTTCTTTACCTCTTAAATCTGCAGTCCTCATCCAAGGAACAATCTGCGCATTAGATCTCTTCCTATGATTTAAACTCATTCGCTATTTTTTCCTGCCAAGAGCAGATCTGACGCAAAGCACAATAGCCGATTTAATCTGTACCTAAAAGACTGTCTCAGCAGTAAAGTTACATTATTCTGTTTCCTGCACTACAGCATTTGAATGGCTTGAAAATGATTGATGATGTGGAAGCGGCCTTTCCTTGAGACCAGTAAAGCAAATCATGGTTATTATTCTAATCGTAAATGTGATCACAGCAAACAAACCTGGGGTTTTTTATGACCCCCTGAGATTGCAAACCTTCAAGCCTTAGCCAGTTGATCGTTGATCTAGATAATATGTGCATGGCTCATGGCCATTTATACCGGAATATGAGCATAAGGCCGTATAAAAACAAAGTTTGTATTTCAAAATTCAGGTAGTCTGGAGGAGAACAGTTTGAGTGGCTCATGGGAATGAATTACATTTATAAGTAGTCATAAACGGGCACTCGTTCAGACTTTCTTTGTTTAATGAAGCCTAAAAGTATGGTGGTGTCATGTATACTCTACCTTTCTTTCTAAGCAAACAAAGTAGATTCCATTTCAGAATGGTGCACCATGGGCCCTGCTCTCAAAACGATTGTGAATTGACAATTACTCAAAATTCACTACAATTAACTTGGAAACTGTCTAGTAAAACATCATTAAACATCTTAAATCAAAATGCACACTTCCACTGCAGTTGGACGAGTGCCAACCAATGAAATTACCTCACAACTGAGAGCCTGATTTAGAGTTTGCGAGAATGTACTCCGTTTCAAAAGTGACTGTGTATCCTCTCCTCCAAATTGCAGGGTCCGCCTACCTCATTTAAAGTCAGGCAGACCTTCAGTATGTTGACGTTGGAGTCTACTCCATCATTGCTGCTGACATACACCTCGAACAAAGTAAGTGCCGTCGGAGGTTTTATCATTTGTCTGCGCATTCTATTTAGAGTGGGTGAATAATTGGTAAGTTTTCCCTGTCTGTCCCCGCCAGGTAAAAACTGAAGGTAAGGGGCAATAAAAACTCCAAAATGACTACCTTTCCACCATGGGAGAGTGCTCCCATAGCGAACGGGTAATTGTTTTTTTTATTTTCAAAAGCAAATTCCTGCTTTGGGATTTTGTTTTTGAAAATAAAAAAAGTAAAAGTTTCCCATACGGCTTCATCAAATTTACAATGCATTGTCAGGAACTGCTGTGATAGAGGTTTCTGCCAGTGCAACAGACGTCCACTTGCAGGGTACTCCCTCTGGAAGATGGAGTAGAGTACTACGTCACTCTGAGCGAGTAAATCCCGTCCACTGAACTCTAAATTAGGCCCAAATGTATTTAAATAACTTTGGGGGAACAGTGGGCTTGCATATTATTTTCCTTACTAGAAGTCATCTTTCTTAGAAACATCTTGTGTCATCCACAGGGCACCGTATGATCACTCTACTATTGTTCATGCAGAAGCATATTAAGCAATAACAACCTTCAAATGCCTTACACTCTTCCTCAGCTAATCTCTTGATTATACCTAACTTTGACAAAATGAACTAGGACAGCCTTAGCTTCTGCCAAAACAGTATTTCTCTTCCAGTGAACATTTTCGATCTTTTTGCATTGTTTAAGAAAATTCATGAGACTGAGGCTGCTTTGCCCGGTGCTCCTGTTTTCTTTCTTTCTTTCTTTCTTTCTTTCTTTCTTTACTATATGTTGTAATGGCTGTGTGTTTTAAGTCATGTTAGAAATGGGGTCTCTAGTTGGCACTGGTTTCCACCCTGTCCACATTGCGACCCTCACACTAGTGAGGGAGCGTAAGGAAGTCACGCAGCTAAGATAGCCCCTGCTCACCCCCTTGGTAGCTTGGCTCAAGGAGTTAGGCTTATTTCAGAGGCAGTGTGTAAAGTATTTGTCCCCACACACACAGTAACAGTGAAAATACTACAAAAGGACTCTACACCAGTTTAGAAAATTAGACAATATTTAGCTAAGTAAAACAAGGCCAAAACAACAAAAATCCAATACCCAATTAAAGATACAATTTTTCAACGATTAAATGTAGTATGGCGCTAAGAAACACAATAGCTCCAACTGAGGCTATCAAAATGGCTTGAGGGAGTCGTTTCCAACAGTCCAGCATCAACCACTAGGGAGTGTGGCCAGTCACAGTCGTTTAGACCCCAGTTACAGTACCTTTGAAAACGATGAAGAAACAAGGACATTGCAGGAAATCTAGGAGGTAAGACGGTGTGACGTTGGTTCCTTGCTGCTACTGGGGAGATGCGATGTTGGTTTCTTACTGCTAGGCAGGGGAGGTGAGGGGCCAGCTCCTTACGGTTTCAGAGGAGGTGATGCTGCATTGGCAACGAGACCTCGGTTCCTTACGGCCATGCGGGGTTGATGGATCCAGCAGGTCAAGATTCGAGACGTCAACTTTGGGGTGTCATAAACATACTGCGGGGCCACAGGTGCTGCAAAGAAGTCGGGTGCCACGGACATCGGTGACATGGCACTCTGGACTGGTGCAGTGCCAGGACTTCGGAGGCGCTGTAGTGGCATCCGACCTCCATTGTAGGTCATGGTTGTTACACTCAGCAGGTACCATGGCTCCGGTGCAGGCAGCAGCGTGGGGTCAGAAAGCCGGGCCAGTTCCGAAGTCGTTCTGGACGTCGATTCTCTTGGCACCACTTGGCAAGTCAGGTCTCTCAGCAAGAGAGTCCGGGTGCTGGCAGGTGAAGTCTTTGATGTCCCTGAGACTTCTTAACAGGAGACAAGCTCAGTCCAAGCCCTTGGAGAACCTTTGGAAGCAGGATGTAGAAAGCCAAGTCCAGTCCTTTCACTCCAGGGCAGGAGCAGCAGGCCAGCACAACAAAGCAACAGGGAGACTGGCAGTCCCTCCGAGAGTAATCAGCTCTTCTTCCTGGCAGAAATTCCTCAGACCAGAAGGATTCTAGCCATGTGGTGTCAGAAGTCCATTACTTATACCCATTTCTGTCTTTGAAGTGGGCAAACTTAAGAGAGAAGTCTTTGTAGTGCACAAGACTGTACCTTTCCCTGCCTTGGACCCAGACACACTCCAGGGGGTTGGAGACTACTTTGTGTGAGGACAGACACAACCCCATTCAGGTGCAAGTATCAGCTTCTCCCACCACTCTAGCTCAGGAAGACCCATCAGCCTAGCGATGGGTCATCTGGATATGCAGGACACACCTCAGCTCCATTTGTGTGACTATCTAGAGTGAATGCACAAACAGCCCAACTGTCATCCTGATCAAGACGTGTATACAGCAGACAGAAAGACGCACAGAATAGTTAAGCAAGAAAATGCCCACATTCTAAAAGTGGCATTTTCAAACTCACAATTTGAAAACCAAATTCACCAAAAGATGTATTTTTAAATTGTGAGTTCAGAGACCCCCAACTCCACATCTCTATCTGCTCCCAATGGGAAATTACACTTAAAAGATATTTAAAGGCAATCCCCATGTTACCCCATGGGAGACATAGGTCTTGCAATAGTGAAATCCGAATTCAGCAGTATTTCACTATCAGGGCATGTAAAACATGCCAGTGCATGTCCTACCTTTTAACTACACTGCACCCTGCCCATGGGGCTGCTGTAGGGGTGACTCACATGTAGTAAAAGGGAAGGTTTGGGCCTGACAAATGGGTGCACTTACTAGGTCAAAATGGCAGTTTAAAACTGCACACACAGACACTGCAGTGGCAGGTCTGAGGCATTTGCAGGGCTACTCATTTGGGTGGCCCAATCTATGCTTACAGGCCCTAGAGACCCATAGTGCACTTTACTAGGGGCTCACTTGTAAGTCAACTATGCCAATCATGAATAAACTAATCCTCAATACTATTTAGACAGGGAGCAATTGCACTTTAACACTGGTCAGCAGTGGTATGGTGCCCAGAGTCCTAAAGCCAGCATAAACAAAATGCAACACACAGTCAAAGACAGGATGTAAGAAGGAACATGTTTAAGGCTAACCAGCAAAAAGGGCCATTTCCAACAGCCCATTATAAATTTCTAAATGCCAGCAAACCCAGAGGGAGCAAAGGCTTCAGATGTGTTTTATCATAGCAGGTAAGGAGCCGGGGAAGGGACAACTGATGCAGTGCTTCCTTGGGGAAAATGTGGCTGAACACAACACAAAGAATGAACTGAGATGCAGAGAGTAGGTGGCTAGTAATATTGTGGCAGTGTAGCACACAATCAGAGGGACTTTGCAGACAAATTCCTCCCAGTCAACGGCAGCTTACCATGAGGCTCTTGCACAACCAGTTAGTGTGTAACTGAAAATAGAAGCAGTTTCCTGTACTTCCCTCCTCCTTCAAAGAGACATCTAGTCTTACTCCTTGGTTGTTGGAGATGTTGATGGTGCCAAGTGAATTTGATTGCTGTAACCAACATGTATCAATGATCTTTGATGTGATCTCTGGGCATTGCCTCTCAGTATACACTGAAAGCATTGTGAGTCATAGTCATGCTGGTGTGCGGGATCCGCACTACATTTCTAAAGCATCTATGATGCAAGCATACCTTTTGAACTTTTCCACTTTCAGAGTCTGGACTCTGAAGAGTCATATTTAGTTTAAAGATTGTATTGATATTTTAAACATAATAGGAAACAAGTAATATAGCATGGTAGTAGAAATGATCAAAACCAATAATGTGAATGTAAAAAAGGGTGAAGAGGGGTGGACGAAAACGAATGAAGGCAATATGTCAAAAATCATTATAAATGAAAGATTTCATATGTTTCAAACACAGTCTAAAGAGGAAGGAGTATAAAAATGCTATAAAGAAAAGAAAACAGAACTTAAAAAACGAGGCATGGCAATCCCTCCTCTATGCGAGTCTCCGGAACGATAATGTTAAATTACTGGAACATCGTGAACTCGCCGCTCCTATGCGACAAAGAAATACCAAAAATTGAAATTGCCATCACTGAAGACGAGTGGATTGCCTTCTTTTCTGCCATATACTCCTTAGAAAATTTAGCACTGGAAATTAATCTCCCTAAACTAGACTCTCATGAACCCATCTCACCATTTACTCAAAACGAGGTTATTGACGCTATCAATGCAACCAAAAGTGGAAAAGCCCCGGGGCCAGAGGGAGTTCCGGCTGACATCTACAAATCGAACGTCCCTCTTTGGGGGCCATTATTGACGCAAGTGTTACACGCCTGCTGTTCAACTACCTTTATCCCGACCTGGTCTGAATCCATAATCATTCCAATATACAAAAAGGGAGATCGCCATAATCCCGCATGTTACCGTCCCATCTCATTGCTCGACACACTTGCAAAGATTGCGGGACGTATTATCCTAAATAGATTACAAGATTGGATAGAGGAAAATAACATCCTCTCTGACCTACAATATGGGTTTAGGGCCGGAATAGGGACAACGGAACAGGCCCTCAACCTAGAGATTATACTTGGCAAATACACAAGGGCCAAGCCTGGAGCACTATACCTTGCATTTGTTGATTTATCCTCTGCATTCGATTGTGTGGTGCATTCAAAACTGTGGCCCATTCTGTTGGACATGGGGGTTGATACTACCATAGTCCACTTTATTAGGGATTTGTACGCTGGTGCAAACGCCAAGGTCCGCTACGGGCGTCAAGGTGAATGCACTTCATCTTTTCCCATTGAAAGAGGGGTGCGTCAAGGTTGTGTGCTAGCTCCCCTATTGTTCGCCTTGTATATCAATAGTCTAGAGGGGACTCTTTCCAATGCCTGTGGTTATCTTCCACAAGTAGGCCCCCGGAAGATTCCGGCCCTCTTGTATGCGGATGACGCCGTCTTGATGGCCCGCACTCCAGTTGCTCTGCAATGACTAGTAACAACGTTTGATAATAGCATGGATGCCTTGGGCCTTAAAATTAACCACACTAAAACTTTTTCCATGACATTTTCCAGATGCCGCACAAAGAACTGCCACATAAACTTAAAAGGTGTGAAGCTAGCCGACACTGGCTTATTTTCATATTTAGGCATTGTGTTTGATGACAGAGGCACATGGGCACCAGCTATAAAAGCGAGGAATTTGTTATTTACAAAAACCGTCATAGCAATAAAAAAAAAATCTAAAAGGGTGGGGAGAGCAACCCCCAAAGACATGATGACTCTTTACAATGCGAAATGCGTTTCAGTAGCATTGTATGGGGCTGGACTCTGGGGACACCGAGACTGCACTACCCTAAAGGTGACTGAAAACGCTCTCCTGAAAACAGTCCTAAGTGTCCCGCAATCAACGTCAATAGCAGTATGCCATTCAGAAATGGGAGTAACATATCTCACAGATCTCATTCGTGTCCAACCAATTCTACTCTGGCATAAGGTATGGACTTCGGATCCTGCAAGGTTGAACAGGGTCATCATAGCTGATGCGCTAGCACTAACCTACTCGTCCAAAATCCCATGGCTAAACTATATAAAGCACTTTCTCATTAAACTAGGCCACCCGAGCTGTTTTCCACTCCAGATAAATTGAAAACAATTTCCAGGAAAGACCTGAAAAATATCTGCCTTAGCTATCTGGTCGAGCTGAGATGGGATGTGGAGGTAAAGAAACATAGGGGGTTATTACAACTTTGGAGGAGGTGTTAATCCGTCCCAAAAGTGACGGTAAAGTGACGGATATACCAATAGCCGTATTACGAGTTCCATAGGATATAATGGACTCGTAATACGGCTGGTGGTATATCCGTCATTTTACCGTCACTTTTGGGACGGATTAACACCTCCTCCAAAGTTGTAATAACCCCCATAGTGTCAGGAGAAACTACATGATACAGCAAACGAATGGTATGGAACCATACTTATGTAAAGTCACGAACCCAAGACGTCGGTTTGTCCTTACGCGCTTGAGACTTGAGTCTTTACATCGCCTCGTTAGTTTTCCCCTGATTAATGACTGGTCCCTACAGCTGCAAAAATGCCCCTGCGATAATGTTTCTGATCAAAACACATTGCACACACTTTTTTTCTGTAAATTTTATTTACTTCCTAGGAAAATGTTTGTAATACCATTTTTAAAACTAATGCATTTTAAACAATGTCGTCCAGCTTTCTTGTATCTTTTATCTCTTCCCTCTGTTATGGTTTGTAATGGACTAGCCTTGTTCCTCTGCTCAGTGATTAAGGCCAGACAACGCCTTGAGGCAAATGGGTGAGATCTGTAAGAGAATATTTTATTTGTTTTAATTGAATTATTTATTAACTTTTAGCATCCCTCTTAAATTTTTAGCTGTTGCAGTTATATTCATATTTATGTGTATTTTATTTTCTCTATCCTTTTATTTCCCTTGACCGAAAACCGTTTTCTCTTTTCTTTTATGTGCAATGACTTTTATGATTAAAAAACAATCGAATAAAGTCCTTTTGATGATGATGATGATGATGAACACAGTCAGTAATCTTTCAGAAACATAGATATACTTAATAAATGCAAATATGCAATAGAAATCTATGAAGACAAATCAAGGTGGCTTTGGCACTTCATCAACATATTTAAAGTGCACTGCAGAGTCTTTTGAGAACTTGGATGTAAAATAAGTTGCAGGTGACCATACCACTTCTCAGTTGATTAGTAAAGTCAAAAGCTTGATACATGTTCAGTCCAATCCATGATTGTAGTATATTCCATGCCACCAGGCTAAAAAAAATAACTTTAGAATTTTCCTTCCTGTGTTTAATAATGTGTTGAAATGCAGCAGCAATCAAAAGATCAACTCTACAAGCATTAAATGAACAGGTTTGAAATTGTTCTGATAAACTCAAGATAACCATAATCGTAAACAATATAATGACTTAAAAGATGGAAGATAACAATCTTTTAATTAAAAATATGAGATGTTTGTACAATAGAACAACGTGTAATAAATATACATGAGGAGCATTGTGGTATGTTGATTTTTATGAAGAGTCTGGTGTGATTAATAATTGTTATAAATAAATGGATTGTTCTCCAAATCTGAGTCCATAATGAAGAGAGCCATGAAACATTTAAATAATTCTCCCAGAGAAGATCAGTATTATATTTTGAAGGTTCATAACAAAAGGTGGCTCTTTATGATTTATAAATGCTGGACTCTTTTGGTTTAGTGGAAAGTATTCGTAGTAGATAAGTGTTACATCCCTTGAGGTGGGAGTAGGAACACATTGATCGAGAATATCAGGTAATAATTTTGTTAAAATATTATATTTATGTTTGTATGAGGCAGGAATATTAAAGAGGCTTTACCAAGTGAGAAAGAAATAGGTGTATTCTGAAACAAAACCTGAGGTACCCATGTAATCCCTTTACGTTTCCAAGAAGGTCAGTAAATAAATATATATTTCTTCATATTAATTTTATCGTACCATACTGGCACTTTAAGAACAGTAAGTTTATCCAGTTGATCGGATATAAGAAGCAGTTGAAATAATGCATGTGTTTGTTTAAATATAGGGGCAGAGAACTGAGGGTTTTGTTGAGGTGCAAAATGTATTTAAAAGAAAAGGAATGTATGAGGGATTTTTCCATGTATATCTATAAAGGGGAGAAGGCATTATCAGATTCTGCTCATACATATCGTTTTAATTGATTTTGTCAGTAGAGCAAGCCTTGAAGCTGTCCAGTTTGACTTATTTTTAGTAGGATTGGTTCAAGTGCCAATATGAATAGAATTGGGGATAGTGGGTGTCCTTGCCCACACTTCTTTGTGAACGAAAAACTGTAGAAAGTTTACCATTAACAAGAATGACAGCTTTTGGTGGCAAGTATAATAGAGATATTAAGTGAATGATTATAGGACCAAAAGTAAACTATATAAGGTAATGAAGTACAAATTCCCAATTAATTATATTGAGAGCTTTTTTGCATCAAGAGTAATAACTGCTATGGGGTTTTTAAAAGAAGAAGATTTGGTCAATACATTAAAGAATATTCTAGTATTGTCAGAGGAAAAATGATCTTTAACAAATCCAGATTGCTGTCGTCAAGTGAAAGTAGGAAGGGAGGATTCTAATTGAAGGGCTGTGATTTTGACAAAAATGTTATAATCTCTATTAACTAAGGAGATAGGATGATAATTTGTACAAAATTTAAGTTCTCAGTCTTTGGGGATCAAACTAATTAAGGTGTCTTGAAATGTGCCCTGGGCTTTTGTAGTATTCATAAAATGAGTCAAAAGAGTTAGAAGTTTTGGAATTAAAAAATGTGAAAAATGGATAAAAAATCTAATTGAAAAGCTGTCCGAACCAGATTCTTTAACAAATCAATTGCTGATTTAATTTTATGTGAGGAGTTATTCAATTGAGGTATATCAATGTCAGAGGATTATAATTTAGTAATGAAGGAAAGATATTTAGAAATTTGTCAGATGGGGTCGGGTGTTCAGGACTATAAAGTGCTTGGTAATATTTTACAGATGTTTGTGAAATTGTCTTGGTATATTAATACATTATTTTTAGTGTATGCACTTTCAGTCACTGTGTTTTGATTTTTAAATAATTGGCTAGGAGTGTCCCCGTTTTGTTGTGGCCTTCATAGTATTGTGCACTGGATTTGAATAAAATATTGGATGCGTTTTCAGAGGAATTTTTTATTGAATTGCAATTTAGCACTTACTAGTGTATTCAGGGCTAAATTTACAAGACATTTTTCCAGTCGCGAACAGCCTGATTTGCAGAATAGGGCTGTTTGCCACCGGAAAAATGTTTTTTCTAATGTGCAAAATGTGATTTGGTAACTTGTTATAGAGTTGCATTTTGCATTTACGATTCGTTATTTGGAAGAGGCATGTTTAGAGCATCCCTTCCAAATACCGAACCGGTATGATATGTATTACTGTTTGACGACCGAATTCCAGTTGCAAAACAGTAATACTCTACCGCCAGTTTAAAACTGCTGGTAACCTATTTGTAAAGGGGAGGGGCCCCCTGGAGATGCCTTCCCCTTTGAGAATGTTAAAAAATTATTTTTTAAGAGCCGGTAGTGGTCCCACAGACCACTGCCTAGTCTTAAAAAATTTAATTGCAAAGTTTATTTATTTCTATCTTTTTAAATGAATCCAGTTTTCCTGTAAGGGAAGCTGGCTGCATAAAAAAATATTGCTTTATTAAAAAGCAATCACAGACATGATGGTCTGCTTATCTCAGCAGGCCATCATCCCAGTTATGACTGTGATTCTGGCCCTAGGTGTTGAGAAGGTTTAGACGTATGATATAAGTGTTCAAGACTATTGATGGAAGACAATATCTCTTTCAGTTTTGTTGTGTTTGCTCTTTTTTTGTTAGCAACTAATCAGGTATTAAAGTCTCTACCTGCTGCTTTAAAAGAGACCCAAACTGTGTGGAAAGGCATGTATGGGGTAGGAGTAAAAAAGTCTTCTGCAAAAGATTGAAAACTTGTGTATTGATAATCCTCCATCTGTGTGAACCTTGCGAGGGTGGAACAGAATCTCTGTCAACTATTACTAGTGTGTGATCTGAAATAAAACATTTGGTCAGCATGTATTATTTGTCAAGTTAAGGATTTACTGAGAAGTACATAAGGCCTGATTACGATCTTAGCGGATTGGCTACTCGGTCACAAATGTGACGGATATCTCGCCCGCTGTATTACAAGTTCCATTATACCCTATGGAACTTGTAAGACGATAGACAGGATATCCATCATGTTTATGATGGAGTATCACATCCGCCTAGATCATAATCAGGCCAATAGTCTATTCTAGTTTGGGAACGATGGCCTGGTGAGTAAAAAGTATCTTCCTTTCCTGTATTTCAGTGTTTGCAAGCCTCCAACCACATTCAAGGAGAATTGTGTGATAGCTTTGAAAAATAGTTTTTGTACAGCTCTGGGAATATATTCAATTTAAGAGTGTCCATCAACAAATGGGTTTAATAATTTGTTGCAATCTCCAGAAGAAATAAGGTGTTTGTCATCATATTCCGTTAGTTTAGAGGATTTACAATTGCAGAAAGTGTGATCAGCTTGAGGTGGACCATATATGTTAACTAATGTGACAGGAATCTTATCAATGGTCAACCTTACAAATATTCATCTTCCTTCTGTATCAATTTCTTGGGATATATGAACACTTTTTAAGGTTTTTTTAAACAGATAAAAGCAACAGCGTTTTTTTCTTGTTGTATGGTGAGAAGAAATCATTACCCACCCAAAGAATTTTAAGTTTAGCAGATTCATTAGTATTTATATTGGTTTCTTGCAACAACAAAAAATCAACGTGAAGTTTACCCTTTGTCTCTAGATAGTTGAGCCACACCCTTTGACATTCCAAGAGACTATCATAAGTAACTTATAAATTGAGTATCTTTTAATAAATGAAGACAAAGTTATACCACAAATAATACTCAAAATGGGCAGGAACGTATGTCGATAACATTAAAGAAAAAGAAAGAAAAGAAGATCCTTGCAGAATAACTAAAATGTGAAGGTGAGGACAAAGAAAGGAAAAGAGAAGGAGAGAAGAGGAAGTAAAGAGAGAATGTGAAAAATGGAATAAGTTAACAATAAGAAATAAATAAGGAGATAGAAAACAGCACACCTACAAGGTACCCGAACAGTCAGGAGTGGTAAAACCACAACCTGGAGATGGCACGTCTTCACTCCAGGAGGTCAGGAAAACAAATATGATAAGGTTGTTCTTGAACATGCAGACAAGCAGATACATAAAACATATACCTGAAATAAAAAGAATGTGTGTTAAGAAATGAGTCAAGATGAACATGAAAAATGACAATATCCTAAAAAGTATTAATCAACAAAATAAAATGTCCAAATAAAGACAATAAGAAGCTCATAGCATTGTGTCTGTAGTTGTTAAGAAATTGCTGTAATTTCAGAGGATCTTCATAGTTGTAGTCTTATTATTGTAGGTGACCTTGAAAAGATATGGATGAAACAATCCATATCTTGCTGCAAGAGCACAAAGGGCAGGTCTCATGTCAAAAAGCATCTTACGACAGACCGCAGTCGGTTTAGAAATGTCTTGAGAAATATAAAGTTTATGGCCAGACCAAGTTATGTGTTGTTTTTTGTTTTTGACAACAAGGATAACTTTAAGTAGATCAGTGTATTCTAGAAAGAGAAGCATAACTCCTGAAGATTTAGCAGGTAGCTCAGTGGTGTTGGGTCTGCAACCCAAATTGTGCACTCTTTGGATATTTAGGAGAGGCGAATGAGGCTGATTTAGGACTTTTGGAATAAAAGATTGAAATATGGGGTTAGGAAAACTACCCTCCATATCTTCAGGCAGACCGTGAATTCAGAGGATATTCTTTCTATTTCTATTTTTTAAATCCTCTGTCTGTTTCATAAAAGTAGTAATTTTTTGTTGCAGAGAGTCTGTGTTAAGTCTTGGAAATCACTGACTCCTTGTTCAACTTCTGTAACTCGATGATCCATATGAGACACTTATCATCCTATATCTATAGTTGTTTATTTGACTTTGTTAAGTGTCAAGGCTCTAATTTCTTCTAACTGTATATCCATTGACACTCTGAAGTAGACGGAATTGATTAAAGAGGATCTTTCTTTGGTCTTTTAGAAGTGTTTTTCACAGATGGCACTCTGTTTGTTTGGAAAGTTGGACTTAGTATTGCCAAAAGTGGTAGTTTCCAATTTTGCACTACTGCGATACTCAATTTTCCTTGAGTCTGAGTGACAAAAGTTCTCTAAATTGTGAGGAGGATTTCTGCGTGTGCTGATAAATGACACAGATACCTTAAGGTTCCTTGTTTTGCCCATAAGAGGAGTCAAGAACT
Organism: Pleurodeles waltl; assembly: GCF_031143425.1. Classification (NCBI taxonomy): domain Eukaryota; kingdom Metazoa; phylum Chordata; class Amphibia; order Caudata; family Salamandridae; genus Pleurodeles; species Pleurodeles waltl. Next base: position 731,736,726 of record NC_090436.1, read on the forward strand.
TGCACAATTTTAAAGATATTATACTATCAGTATGTCTAGTATTGAGACAAATACTGAGAAAGCCATCATGCAATGAGGTACAATATTATTGTGAGTAACTGCAGCCACAGATGTAAATTGGATAATATGTAGCAATAAGCTGTGGTGTAGCTGAGAAAAAACATTGCAGTAGAATTCACAAAATGGCGGCCAAAATGATGAAGGCAACAACAGATGGAGAAACAATGACGAAATTAACACACACTCAAAAGCATCTAGTAGTCATTCAAAGATGTCTTGAAGGCGTTTACAGTATGGTATTGGTCTGGGGAGTAGCTTACGTTGGATGAATTGTGCCAGCGACACAGCACAAAATGGCAGCCATCCTGAAGAGGAATATGCAAGGTAAAAAAAGTAGCACTAGCAGTTAGTAAAAGCAATCCCCAAGGCACCCCCCATTACATTTGAGGATTTGGAAGGCTGCTGCTGGAATTTAGTACTTTAATGGTGCTCCATGCATCTGCTATGAGGAGTTTTGTTCCGGCCTGAAGAGTCTGATTCATATGTCTTTGCTTCAAGCTGGCTTGATTGTACATAACAACTGCACCAGGCACTTTAACATTTACAGCTTAGATTCCATGCCTCCATGTTACTCCGATGCCCATACCGAGGCCTGCAGATATCACTGGGGCTGGGGCACACCCAGAAGAAGATAGTATCCTCATTTATCACACTCTTATCACATAAAACAAGCACCCAGAGCTGCAGTGGTCTTCTCTCACTGGTGCCTAGTCTCCCAACACTCACTTAGGAAGCACAAGCTACAATCTGAAGTTTTAGTTGTCCTGCCATTGAGTGGCTTGGCCTCCAGTCTAACTCAACTTTGTTGTTGTCTCTGGCTTTGTTGGCCACAGAGGCCTGCTATTTTGGCTCTTAGTTCACTGATAGCAGAGCCACTATCAGCTACTATACTTATTCATACCCTGATGTCCTGCAGCCTAGCAATTCTGATGCAGCAGTTCTGGTGGAGAGGGATTTGAGGAGCCACTCGGTAGCAGAGTGGACTGCTTTGGCTGCCGTTTAATTGCAACTTTATCAATACCGTTTAATCTTTTGATACTAGGACCACTAAAAAGAGTGTTGTCAGACCAGCTCTGGTGTCTTCAACCAAACTTGTGCAGGCTGGAATCACTAATAAAAGTAGAGTTAATGTGCATTTCAGTATTCACCAATTTGAGTTTTGTAGTTTGTAATCAAAACCTTGAACACTTTCGTCATACATCTAGATCTTCTTAACTCTTAGATATACTAGTAAATACTAAATTCCAATGCAACAAATATTCCTTTGAAAATGCATCATATTTTTTAACATATGTTAAAAAAACAGACATTCACCTAAAATCATTTTTTAACTAGCTATTGTTCCGAATTAAAACTGAAAAAACATTACAATTTGCAAGTTATGGTTAGGATCCCAGTCCACATCAGCCATGCAAACCATAGCCTGCACACCAAATGCAGTTGTCATGACCTCACCCTTAATGAAACAGATGCAATTACGAATGTTGGCAGTAGTCTTACTGATTACCTAACCACACTGTCAGAGGTACCTAGGAATGTACTTTCATTAATTGGTTTGGGTATCTGTTGTCCTTGAATTACATTTTGTCTTTAGGTTTTATTTGGCATTGGTATAAGTATTGTGAGGGCATAAGCATTGCATTTGGTGTGTGAGTTATGGTTTGCATGGCTGGTGCATGAATGATGCATTGGGGTTCTAACAATAACTTGCTTATTTTAATAGCTTTTTGTTTTTAATTCATAAACATGCCTGGACTTTAACAGCTTTTAGTTGAATTTACGATTTGTTTTAAACATACTTTAATGTGTCATAACAAAAGCAACCATAACTTCAATTTAGCTTTTCTATCAATGAATATTTGGGATTTTGTTTATCGTGTACTGTTTCCAAGTGTTCCCTGTGCCACATCCTTCCACAGAACCTTATCAACGCTGGTGGGTAGGTAAAGGCAGCGTTTGGTCTATGGCTAGACGATTCCTCCTTTTTATAATTTATTTTTTGACCCATGGATCCTCAAACTTGAGGAGGATCCATAGAGCCTCCACAGATTCAAGAATCCAAGGAGGATTCACAGAACAACCCCCCCCTTACCCATGGGAGACCCTCTCCTATATCTGCAGATTCAGGTGCTGGAATTGTTAATACCTATATACAAATATTTTTAAAACATTTTTTAAACTCTTGAATATTGAGTCTCAACCACCTGGACCTAGGAGTCTGAGTGTGTTCACAGTGCCTCCTTATGTGCCATTTTATTTTTATTTCAGGACTCTGGGATGAGTCCCAGAGTACTGAATTTGCTAGACCTAAATATCCCTTAGTGTTTCTGAGCTTTACGACTTCATGCATGTAAGAAATTGGGTTAGTGATTGAGGGGTGTTACATCCTAAATCAACCTGTACTCAGCCCTCTGGTAGCTTGGCACAGAGCAGTGTGACTTAAGTTAGTGGCAATGTGTAAAGTATTTATGCAGCACTTCAAACTGTAATCCAGTGAAACACCACACAAGAAAAATCCCACACCAATTTAGAAGAATAGAGTAACATTTAATAAATAATTGAAGACAAAATGGCAAAAATCGAATCTTTAGAACCAAAGATATGCAGTTGTAAAGTTTTAAGTTAAAATAGCGCCACAAAGCGCAAGCTGTGTTAATCTGGTCGTGCCAGGCCCAATCAAAGTCCGAAGGTCAGGCCGAACGTGATGGAGCCCAGGCCGGCTACAAGGACCCAGTTAGGCCTGCTGAACCAAAGTACCTAAAATCCTAGTTGCGGAGCGATGCAGAGTCAGGCATCAGGATGCGTCACTTAGTGGCTTTTCTGGCAATTCCTGGGAGCTGCAAAGTTGTGATGCAAGGTCCTTCGTCGTCACCAAGGATGCCGTCGTCATGCCCCGGCTGGTTCCGAACAAGTGATGAGGCTGCAATACAGAGTCCTGCGTGGTTACTGAGGATGCCATTGACAAGGGGCTTGTGATGCAAAGAGCTTTATTGAGAATGCATTGTGCAGTGGTGGTTCCTGTAGAGACAGCAGGCCGCAGTGTGAAGTCCTGCACCAGGGACAGGTCATGAAGTGGTTCCGATGCAGAGTTTTGTTGAAGTGATGCGTCACACAGCCAATCCAATGTTTCGGTTCTGCTGTTACCTCTTTTGTGCTGGCAGAGCACCTTTATGCCCACTTAGAAGTGTTTAGGACTAGGGTGGGACCCACAGTGTGGTAGTTGACAGCTCCTCCCCATTGCTAATCCGAAGTAGCCCATCATGCCAAGACAGTGCTTCTCTTTGTCTCAATGTCTGGGAGCAATACACAAAAACCAACTGCCAACAGCACCCAGTCATGTGATCCAGGATACAGGCAGCGTACCTCAAATGGTTGGGACAGGAAAATGCCAACTTTCTAAAAGTCGCTGATCAACAGTACCCTGCTTGTGGAGCAATGCGTAGTCCTGTGTTGAGGACGCAGTGTACAGTGAAGATTCTTAGGAGCTGCAAATCTGCATTGCGAGGTACTGCATCGCAGTTGAAATGGCAGTCAACGTAGGGCTCATGATGCGAAGTCCTGCATCAAGTTGCGTCATGCATCGTCTGGTTCTGAAGAAGCTGCTTGATTTACGATGCAGGGTCCTGCATTGTTGATCAGGATGCCTCTCGAAGCAGCAGTTTCTGGAGGACTGTGGATGGCGTTGCTCTGTCCTGTGCTGGGGTTAGATCACATAGCGGGTCCAATGTGGAGTTTTGGTAAGGTGATGTTGGGTAGATGCTCCAAAGCATTGGTTCTGCTGGTACCAAAGATGGGCTGGCAGAGCACCACCAGGCCCACTTCCAAGGGTCCAGGACTGGGGTGGCACCGCTTGGGAGGATAGGACCCACAGCTGGCTGAGGCCAGGTGCTGGGTTAAAAATGGAAGAACCCTGTTCTGTCCCAGAAGCTTCTGATCAAGAGGGATTTATTAATATGCAGTTGTGCGTTTTGGAATAAAAAAATGAAGTTCGGGAAGAGGGTCTTCTTGACAAAATGAATACAATAGACAATTTGTATTTTTATGTGTTGTACAGTTGGTTAACAAAGTTCACCGAGGTGGTGGGGGAAAGGCGTAAGGGTGGAGGCCATAAAAGTAATACTTAGATACTAGATTCTTCCCCTGATAAAAGCAGTATAACTCATTCAAATCCCTTTCAGAATTTCTGTTTTGCTCGGATTTATCCTGAAATCCTCCCAAATTTTATAGCTGGGTCGAAAATCTTCTGCCCTGATAGTTCTAGACAGGAAGTAACTATAAGCAAACTATAGGCCTTTACTAATCTACTATTCAAAACAGTAAATAATTATGATTTCTGTTTTTTTTTAGTTCGGAGCAATTAGCTACATACTGCACTGAGTATTGGGAACAGTGGGTACCACTTCCTAGTACGTCTGCTGCTTATAGATCAGTATTTGTGGTTGCCTGGACACTCTGGATAAACCCGATACCCAGACATTTTTCTAATTACATCTTTCACGGGTACTGCCAATCCACCTTGTTAAAAGCTTTTTTGACATTGACTAAAATTACTTCAGTGATTTGTCAGGAAGTACTCTTTCTCATTTTCAGTTGTAGCTGCTATTTCAAATGTTTGATGGCAAATTAGATATCCAGGGATGCTTCTCTATTAATTAGAGACCCTATAACATTGCATAAGTGTCAGGAGTATCTAAGGGACCTTGGTAACTTCAGAAGTGAACCCGAAAACAATGCCTCCTTTTTCCTGTGAGGACCAGTCCACTACATCAGAGTAACACTCAGGCCTAAGGAAATCACAATAAAATGATAAGGAAGCAGTCAATAGTGATGTCTGGAATCCGAATTGACCCAATTTTCCAACCCTTCTTATGTGAGAAGTTGACTGGGCCTTCCCAACCATTACTCCTTAGGCACAGACACTGACTGACAGGTGGTTGTTAGACCTGGCATATTTTGACATGGTTTCTCCCAATGTTTTGCTTTTTGACCTCCTGCTTTGACTGTGTGCGGTGTGGTTTGACCCGTGTGATTAACTTCCCTTTTTGCTGGCTTTAGGACTCTGTGCACTTTAGCACTGCTTTGCAGTGCAAAAGTGCATGTACTCTAAAACATGGTAACATTGGCATATGGCATATTTAAATTACTAGTACGTCCCTAGTAAAGTGCACTGTGTGTGCCCAGGGCCTATAAGTCAAATACTACTAGTAGGGCTGTTCCACCCTCAAAGGTACCCTTTCAAGTGTTTCCTCTTGCCAAGCCCAAACCTTCATTTTTATTACATGTAAGTCACCTCTAAGGTAGGCCCTGGTAAGCCCATAGGGCAGGGTGCAGCGTATTAAAAAAGTTGGACATGTACTTTTACGTAACATGTCCAGGTAGGGCAAAATTATATTTGTATTTTTCACTATTGCAAGGACTATCTCTCCCATAGGGTAACTTTGGGGTTACCTTGGAACAATTCTGAAGTGTAATTTCCAGTGGGGGGAAACATAGTAAAATGGAGTTTGGTGTCTCTGGACTCACTATTTAAAAATACATCTGTTGGTAGAGTTTTTTCTTTTTTTAAATTACAGGTCTGAAAAGGCCACTTTTAAAAGATGGCATTTTCTTACTTTAACCATTCGGTGCCTTAGCCTGTCTCTGAATACATTTCTGGGTTTAGGTGACAGCTACATTTGTGCATTCTCTCCTTACAGTCTCAAACAGGAAGTGCTGGCTGTGACACCTCCGCATACTAATAGTCATATTGAGCAGGGAGAGGGAGGGGCAGTTCACACATCTTAATAAACTGTGTCTTGCCCTGACACAGAGGGCTGATTACCCCCTACTGGTAGTCTGGAACTAGGGCTGGGTTGAAAGTGAATCTTGTGCAATTCAGATAATTTTTTGGAAGCTACCCCTAAAGCAAAGAACATTTTAAGTGTAAATACTGAGCCTCTGATGCCATATACTCAGAACACTTCTGGACTGAGGACAGGAAGAAGGACCGCTGTGCTACCAGGAGGTACTGCCACTTTGCTGTTTGCTCTCCTGTGCTGGCCGACTGCCTGTTACTTCTTGCGTGGGAGTGAGAGGACTGGATCTAACCCTCTACAACCAGCAGCCTAAAATTTCTCCAAGGGCCTGACTGAGCTTGCCTCATGTTTCTGAAGTCCCAGTCTCTGCTGTGAATCCTGCTCTGCCAAGTGGTGCCATATCCAGTCCTGAGCCCCCTGGAGTATGATGTTGCAACACAAGAACTGACGTAACAACACTGGCATTTCACTTGGAACCGCATCCCGCTGCAGAAATGCTGCTTTGCTGCTGCCTGCACCAAAGCCGCAGACACTGCTCGCCGACTGCATGATGCAACAACTCAAAATTACAAAGCAGCCCTGGCTTTGCCGATACAGAACCTATGCACCGCAACCAGTACTCATTGCTTCTGGACATCAATGCATCCCCTCCTCTGGATCAACACGTTGTCACTGAGCAGCGACACAACAAAGGTACTGTGGGCGGGTCTGCATAACTCCTGTACCCGGCCCGCACTCCATCTTGGTTGGACTGCACTTTCGCATTTGCCCCATTCCAGAGTGACCAGATAGCGCCAGTTGGTGCTATTGTCTTCTAAGCACTGCATTTTAGTCTTTGAAATTTCATAACTTGATATGTTGGACTAAAGTTGTTTTGGTCTTTTTTGACTCAGATGAATATTGGCTGTTCTTTTAAACTGGTGTAGAGTCCTGTTGTGGTGTTAATGTTTGTGTGTGCACAAATACTTTACACGTTGCCTCTTTAGTTTAGCCTGACTACTCTGTGCCAAGCTACTAGAGGGTGAGCACAAGTAAACTTTTGGTATGTATCTTACTTGTCCTGACTAGGATTGTGGTCTCTACTTGGACAGAGTGCAGACCTCTACCAACTATAGACCTGATTTCTATCATTGTTTATCAGCCGTGAGGATAGGACTTGTAGTTGTGCATTTCATAGAGTGAATGGTGTATGCTACTTCCATGTCCCACACCATTACTTACCAATAAACGTTATTTTTCTATTTGGCAATTTATTTGAGTTTTTGCAACAGCCATATCTCAATCTGGAGAGCCAAACGTTTGAGTGGGAGAAAATGGAAACCCAGACCCAGCTCAAAAGTTTATGCAAAGATTTCAAGTTCTTTTTTGAAAGCCTTACTGAAAAGGAGGTGCTGCAGAAGGCACTGATGACCTGGTTGGAAACCAGAGAAGCAGCTTCATGTTTAGAGGAGGACCGTGTTATGGATGCTAAGGAGGTTATGCATCTGGAGACTGTGGGATGAGGGGACAGCGTCAATGGGGAGAGTGCCTCCTCTAAAGCAGGCAGCAGTGCTTGGTCCAGAGGTCTCTCCCCAGACCGGCTGGAGGACAGGCGGGAAGACAGGATGCTCACGTTGTAGCTGGGAAAGCTCAAACGGAGAATGACCCAGTGAAAGCTGTGGAGGAAATGAGACTGTCCATTGAGGAAAGGAAAATTATTTTGACTCATGAGCTAAGCATGAAGGAGCTAGACCTGAAAACCCAGAAGACTGAGTCCAGTGCAGACGGTGGCAGCATATCTTCAGTGTCCTCTGACAGGAGAGTACATATACCCAAGAGTCTGATAGCTTTATAAATGCAGAGGATCCCTAAGGAGGATTGGGAGCCAGTTGGTGTAAACAGTTTCCAATGGAGGGGAGGGACACTTTACTAACCCTACGGGGGGAGATAAGATGAAGTATTCCACCCTGACAGAGGCCCTTACCAGGAAATATGGGTTGAACCCGGAGATGTATAGGCAGAAGTTTAGGGAGAGTGCAAAGCTACTTCCTCAGACCTGTGTAGATTGTGTAAACTCTTTCTGCAAGGCACTGGATAGTTGGGTGAAGGGCAGTAATGTGAACAACTATTAGGGGCTGTACAGTTTGATTGCAGAGGAGCACAGGTTTAGACTTTGTTTCACAGAGCTGTGCTACGACTTGATTGATGGTAAGCTCTCTGACTCCAAGGAGCTTGCTTAGGAGGCGGACCGCTGGGTCAGCACCAGAGTCCACAAGAAAGTTTGTGCAGGAGATTCAGGCAAGGGTGGGCAGGGTTCCCAGCAGAAGAAAGAGAGGGGGTTAGCAAAACAAGAGCAAGGAGTCAAAAGGGCCCCAAACTATTTCTCAGGATCAAGGTTCCCAACCCCCTACTGAGAAGAAGAAATTCTTGTCAGGTAAAACTGCAGGGAAGGGAACCCAGAAGTCCTTTGACTTTGGTCCAGAAGGGCACTTCAGAGGGGCTTCCGCATGTCCTGAGCGGACATCCCCCACTGGTGAGGGGTCACCGGAAAGGGCAAGTGTAGCGTTTGTGTAGGAGTTAACCCCAGATAGTGGTGCGGCGACAGCTGAGATTAACCTAGTGCCCATAGGTGCAGTAAAATGGCACAGAGAACTCTCATGCCTAAGAAGTACAGGCAGTGGGTTACCAATAATGGGGGAAAGGGTGGAGGGTCTGAGAGGCACAGGAGCCATCATGACCACCGTCCAGTGTCATCTGGTGTCTTCAGAGCAGCTATTCCCTAATGTGGTCCACCAACTTGTTGCTGTAGACAACTGAGAGAGCCAATGTTTGGTGGCTCAGGTTCCCTTTGAAATGGGAGGGCGGTGTCTCAGGTTGCTTGCGGGTAGCTTTGAGTCCGTCCATTCCTGTGGATTGTCTGCTGGTCAATGACCTGGAGCATACCTCCTGAAAAGGAGGTGGAGCTCAGGTCACACTTGGAGATGTTGGGGTTGTCTGAATGGGTGTATGTCACCACACTGTCCATGGCAGCACGCAATGGTGGTCAGAAGGACCTGGAGCCTGAAAGAGTGACCCTGAGGAGGAAGGCCAAGGGGCGTGTGAAACCCGCTCCTGAAATTCCCACTGTCTGGGAGGATGCTGACCTTGATGGGGACACCTTGGAACCTACAGGGGAAGATGTGGCCGCAGTGGGGAACCTGCCAGGCGCTGACCAATTGACAGATGGAAAGAGGTCCCTTAAGGGAGGAGTTCTGCACGACGCAGAAGGAGTGCTATACGATGGTGGGCATTTGGCAGCAGGCCAAGGCCCAGTCACCTAGTGACCCCTCTGGCAAGCACCCGATTTATTGGGAGAATGATCTCCTGTATAGTGCGCCTAAGGCTCCTTACCTGGGACAGCCAATGTGTTGGTGGTTCCCCAGTGCTTCACAGTCTTCCTAATGGGCAAGGCTTATGTTGTTCCACTGGCAGGTCTTTTGGGGCAGGACAAGATCTTTGACAGGCTTGTCACCCACTTTAATTGGCCTCAAATGAGAAAGATCTCAGATGCATTCTGCAGGTCTTTTCTTACCTGCCAAGCGAGTGGCAGATTAGGGGAAGGGGAGAGGGGAATGCAGGGCTCCCCTACAACCCTTTTCTGTCGTAAGCACCCCTTTTGAGCGTGTGGGTATTTACATTTTTGGGCCTCTGGGTCCCAAGAAACCCATGGGTAACAGGTTCATCCTGACCTTGGTGGACCATGCCACCCTGTACTGGGAGACTATCGCTCTGAGAACAGTGACTGCTTCTGCCATGGCCAGAGCACTAATGGGGATCTTCACCTGAGTGGGTTTCCCCAAAGAGATGGTTTCTGACCGTGGTACCAACTTCATGTCCTTGTACATGAATACCATGTGGAAGGCCTGTAGGGCACCTTACAAGTTCTCCATGGTTTACCACCCTCAACTTATTTGGTTGGTTGAGAGATTCAACCATAGCCTGTAAGGCATGATAATGGGTCTACCTGAACCCATGAGACATATATGGGACATCCTCCTATTATGTCTACTGTTTGCTTACAGGGAGGTACTGCAAAAGGGGATTGGCGTCAGCCCTTTTAAGCTTCTGTATGGGCACCCTGGGAAAGGACATCTCAGTTTGGAGAAAGAGGCCTGGAAACAAGCTCCCAGGAACCCACCCCAGGATGTATTTAGCTGCATGCTGGCCTCCCGCAACCAGGCAGCCTGCTTCTGGGAGCTTGCACAGGAGAACTGGAAGATGGCTGGATAAGGCAGTTACTCATTGCCTGCAATTGGGGCGCTTCCCCTCCACTGGATTAATGCATCGTCACTGAGCATCAATGCAACAAAGGTACTGCACCCGGCCCACACTCCATCACAATCGGACTGTACTTTAGAATTTGCCCTGGTCTAGCGTGACCAGATAGCCCTGATTGGAGCTGTTGTCTTCTAAGCACTACATTTTGATTTAATCTTTGAAAGTGTACAACTTGACTTGTGTATTGTGTATTTTAGTCATTTTGTTTTTGTTTGGCTCAGAAAAATATTGGCTATTTTTCTAATCTGGCGTGGAGTTTGTGGTGTTTTCACTGTGTTACTGTGTCTTTACTCAAATACTTTACACATTGCCTTTCTAGTTTAGTCTTACTGCTCTGTGCAAAGCTACCAGAGAGTGAGCACAGGTAAACTTTTATTGTGTATCGTACTTGCCCTGACAAGGATTGTGGCCCCTACTTGTCAGAGTGCAAACATCTGCCAACTGGAGACCAGAGTTCCAACTTTAGTCATTATTGCTTGGATTCTATATCTCAAGATGCAACTTTCAGGAACCGGAAAGCAATGATGTCATCACAAAAAAGTATACGTAGGAAAAGGCGTTTGGTCCATTGCTACATGTAACTAAGGTCAGGAATGTAAGGAGCCACAGCAAAACAAAAGGTACATGAGGAGTGGAAAGAGCTTACTAAATTCCAATAGTAATAGTTCAGAGTGAGCTTGGATCTGTAGACATCAGCAGTATAGATGGCACCCTTTTGGGTGCCCGAGATCTTACAATGGCACCTTCTTTCTCTTCTCTAACCTCTTTTATACCCCATTCCCTTTCTGCTAGACATGCCACTTATAGCCTGCATCTTTGACCTTATCTGTCTGTGGGGAGAGTGGAATTAATAAGGACATCACTCTTATCAAGGGTATAGGGCTTGTCTTTTGTAAACTGTGAGCACTGTACTGCTTCTGTGTGTCCCAGCCTCATCCCACCTGCTATTTTCATTCTTTGAACTTCTGGAAAACACCCTGTGGACTGACTACAGAGGCAAAAGCCTACCAGTGCCTGTCTCCCACCGGATATGCACAGCATACCCCACTATCCCAGCGGAGTCACGTGGGCACAGCACCTTAACAATGGTGGGTGCTGGTATGGTTGGCATCAAAGGCTTCAGAGTCCTAACAATCAATTTGGCTGTATCTTTAAATACATTTTGTTATGTATATTTCTCTGTTTGTGACCCATATTGGTTGGTATCTATTTATCTTTTTTGAGAACATCCAGAATGATAGTTTTACACAAGGTGTCTGGGCTTCCTCCAGAACCTGAAAATCCATGACGTTCTGTGTCATAGTCACAAGAATGACTGGTTTCAGAACGATTTATAATTTCAGTGGGAGGCTGTAGGGCTCGCCACATTCGCTATTGGGAAGTATGTTTTCACTCACTTCTTCCTCTGTATTTGTCAGGGAGAGATGTCCTTCTTTCTGGTAAAGAACTGATGGCATTTATGCTTTATTTAAGTACAAACAAACGTAAGTGAAAGTGACCAGACTAAACAAAGGAACTCATTCATGGGAAATACCCCTTTGTTAGAAGTCCATTGTTTCATATCATGTGCCTTCACGTGTTTGACCAAGGGACTGACAAAAAATTAACACGTGTGGCCTCAAACACCCTCCTTGTTGTCATGCTTTATCATTGACCACTCTTTATTCGCCAGAGAAACGTTTAGTAGTAAATGGTCTTCTTGCTATTATCAGGAGCACCTTTTAAGGTGGCGTGTAAGTGTGGAGTCAGGATCTAGAAAGTCTAAATATCACTGTACCCTAACCCTTTTAATGAGGGTAGATCTAAAGGATGATTAAAATCTGTGGTGATGCACAAGACTATCTGTTATCGCTGCACCTGAATGGGTCACCATGTTTCAGCATGTATAATGGCTTTTAGAGTGTCCTAGGCATTCATCAGGACCCAGATCCTTATTTTCATAACTTCTCTACTACAAACACAACCATACATGAATCAACAGGCACACTATATCTATTAGTATAGTCCTGTTGGTAACATTCAGGGAACATAACAAGCATTTAAAGTGTTCTTGAGGGAAAATACCCTTGAAGAATGTGTGACTACATAGATTTTCCCTGTGAAGCTCTCCCTCAGTGGGTTATGCTAGGGACCAATACAGCTTACTTCTACAGCCAACCCTGTCCTACAGGACTATACTAATAGACGCAGACAGATAGTATGCCTGCTGCAAAGAACATGTACCATGCAAATCACTGAACTGTATTTTATGTCAAGAGCTCTGTGGTTCCACCTTTTGATACTTGCAGTTCTTAAGTTTCAATCCTAATATAGCACAGTGACCTGTGAACTGCCATTAAAGAGTTGCATGCACACTACATGGTGTCCCTTACAACATTATGTTTTCCCCCACTCTTTAATAATTCTAATGTTGTTAAAAATGGTTTGTGTTGGTAGAAACCCATTCTTATTAGTAAAGCCAACCACAAAAACCTGTGATCTTTTTTAATACTTGAGTTTGTGCTTCTCAAGACCAAATCTCTTAAATATACTTGCTACTAGTATGGATAACATGCAGTTGCTGCACCTTTTGATCCTTGCTGTGTAACAAATCCTATAGACTGATTTATACATGCAGGTTTTATTGTCTCTGTATAATGTGTGTGTAATGTAAAGTGCTCTGACACGCTACACTGGTATGAGTAGTGCTATAAAACAAATTATATGCATGTGACAAAGGGGCTACAGAGAGATCAGGGGTACTGTTGTGAGGTGGTTGTGATGAAGTCCATGATGAAGTAAGCCATGGGGGGGGAGGCTGGCACCCAGAAAGACTGTCAAATTTGGTGTCATCAGCACTAAAGCTGGCCATTGTCATGAAAAAAGGGTCTTCTGAAGGTCGCTTCAGTGTATTAAGAGTATGTGGAAATAAGAGAAATTGGGGAATCTTCACTTGCGTCCACCAGAAAATTCACCATGTCCGTGCCTGAGATATTTAAGAGCTATTTGTTTTTGTAATTAGCCTGACCAGATTGAATAATGAAAGAAACAGAATGAAAAGTTAAAAGCACTGAATATAGACACTCTCCCTCAGTATTCATCTTTTTAAATGGCAGTTTAGTTCTAAATGCAGAGTGTTCTGCATGTCAAGTAGCATTTACGTGTGCCAAAAACTGGTTTGTATGCGTCAGTCCCTCGATTCACAGAATTAGGATTGGTGGACGATTCTGCTTGCAGATCAAAATTACCAATTTAGACACTCTGCTAGTTCTCTAGGGAAGAGTTATGACAGTGGATGTTGAAAGACCAAGCCATGCACATTGTAATGTATTGTATGTTGGTGGAATAAAAAAGTTATGAGACAACCAGTGTTCAATCTTCTTTAATCTTAAAATAATAACTTACTAAAAAGCCATACGTTAGTGGGTAGTCACAATTTACATGTTGTTTCCCAAACTCACTCTAATTTGCTGTCAGTAAATTCCTTTTGTGGTGGTGTCAGAGAAAATGTTTCTTCTCCAAGGGAAAATGTAATTTCCCTATGTAGAAAACTGATAAAAATGAACATTTGTGCATTTCTGTCGGTTTTCTTTAGTGGCTAGTCCACTATACATGGCGATTAGGATCAAGCATCAAAATAAATGATTTTCATATATTTATATGCTTAATCCATTGGGGATTTATGAATCTGAGAACCTGAATGTATAGATTTAGGCATATACATTTTGTAAATTAGATCTTTAGATATTCCTACTTACAATTTACATAGTATTCGGTTCGTGCAACATAATTATTATCATGGATATTGTGGCTACATATTTCCTTTGACTGGTTACTGAATCAAGTGTATCTATTTCGGGATTGTAGGAATATGTTTCTTCGTGTAGCTCCTTTCCTTCTAATTGAACGCCATTGACGAGGCATTTTTAAGGTCTCCGTGCAGGATAGTGAATGTGCAGTTCCGGCAGATGTCAATTTCCTTTTCCTTTGAGTAGTTTAACGGAGACAGTGTGTAAACTCATTCCATGTTGCTGGAGCCCATGGTGCAGTGAGTAATGCAACATTTCCAATCCCAAGATTTCAATCACTGTAAATTGCATGTCAGCTCTTTGGATTCCAATATAGAAAAAACAGTGTTCAGTGCTGCTTGCCAAACAAGTGCATTCACTCATAGTAATTCTGAATGCCAAATTCTCTGTCAAAGTATACCCCATAACAGAAGATGTATTCTACTGTAAATGGTTTTCGACAGCCCGGGCTATAGAGATTCTTGCCGAGCTGCTGCAGTGTGTCTGCAAACCCCGTTTAGATTTTTATTTTCTGATCTGTGTACAGAACACAACTCTGCCATAAAAAAAAAAAAACAAAAAAAAACATGTCTTTGCTCGAGGAAAATGCACTTACACTGTTTGTCATTTCCCTGTTGCATCCATACTATCTTTTATTAGGCGTTCTTTTGTACAACCTACCTAATTCTGTCAGTCTGCTGTGGAATATTTGCTTGCTTGACAATATTATTAGTCCTGGCCTCTTGCTATACCGCAGTAAAAAAAATTGTCCAGAGAGTTCCATTTTTGATGTGTATTTCGTAGCATTAGAGAAGTAATTTAGCTTTGGTAGACATTGCTAATCCGGGTCGATTTGTTTTTTTTGTTTTTTTCTGCTCGACATTTTTAAAAATGGCGGATGTGTTGCAGTGATGCTGTATAACATACTCCAAAGAAGGGTGCTCGATTTAGCACAAGTGGTCAGGGAGGGGAACGGAGTAGGTTCTAAATCGAGCGCCCTTCTTTGGAGTATGTGTGACTATGAGGGCACACTCCCCTTCCAATAGACCTGGGGCTAATTGCCCAACAGGATTAAGGCCCCCGTGGTTTAGCTTTCCACAGGTAGGCCCTCTCTTTATCACAAGCTCCTCCTACTGAGGTAGCCTTTCTTTCTGCATCTGTAGTGTATGATATTTAGGGATCCTAGGCCCTGAAGAATGCCGCTAGACCTCCTTTGGCTCTTAGTAGTGGGTAGAAACATGTGGGCCATTAATTAATAGATAGGTGACCCTTTGAGCCATTATTCTAAAATAGGTGTCCCATTACTTGTTTTTAGTCTCACCAGCAGTCATCACGAATAAAGGTGTACTATTACACAGGTGCCTGACTAGGTGTTTTTATATGTCCGGTAGCACAACTGAATCCCACATCTATCCAGATATTTTTAATTTCTGCACTGCCTCTGAGTTCTTTTAACGGTGACGTTGAGTCCGTCCAGGTGGCATTGTCCTACCCGGATGGAGCTAGGTGGTCATATGAGGAAGCACAACATTACATAGTGTGTGAGACCACCTAGTCCATTAAGGACATTTTCCCCTACCACATAGCTTTTTGCAGCACACAAAAAAGTCTCAAAGTTAGAGATAAAAGGGTCCAAGGTAAACTCATTCCCAGTGGTTCCCACACCAATACCCCACACTTCCTGTGTATATGGTTTTGCTTCTGGGGAGACAATATGGGGTTTGGTTCTTCTCCTCTCCCCAACTCTGTGTTTGTGTTAAGGTAATATTTCAGGAACCATGAGACCTATATACTTCATTTTGGTGTCAAAACATAGGTTTTGGGGGTCAAGTAGTCTTATAGAGACAGAAAATAACTCTTAAGAGCAACCCTTCTGCCATTTTTCAAAAAGGCGGCTCTTTAATGATGTGTTTTAGCCATCATATTGGTAATTTATTTTAATATTGTTTTGTTTCAGGTTTTCCGTTGATGTAAATTTGTTAGCATGAGTGAATCAGGTAGTAGCAGAGGATATTTACTTCCTGACAGAGTGTTGCTAACTACAAAATCTGCCAACTCCTTCAACAAGGAAAAATGTGTCATATGCTAAACTAATCTGAAAGAAAAGCTTATGTCAACTGCGGCTGGACAGAAGACAGTTTGAGATGTTGCAGAAATGCGGCAAGATGAATTTCACAAAAGATTGAAACTGATGGGTGAAGAGGATCAAATATTTTATCATTGTAACAACAAGTGCTACATGTCATATACAATGGAAAAAATCCTGGAAAACATCTGTAAAAAAAAAAGCAGAAACCAGTGAATCACAAGTCTTCTGAAAAAGCGACGACAACCAAACCCAATGCCCATCCACTTAGAAGATCGATGGCTACCCCTCGTCCTCCTCCAGCAACTGATCAGAAAGCAGAGGATCTTCAGTGTGTTAGCCAGGACAAGGGCCAAAGGGATTGACGCAAAAACAAACTACAAACGAGTCTCAAAGGGCAAACATGTTTTTATCTGAAGCTAGTGCCTTCCAAGAGGAAGTTTTCAGTCAAGTAGCTGATATAAACAGCGAGCTGAATGTATTTGCAGCAGATTTGTATACCCACGCAACCTGCAAGCCTGCATACATTTGAAAATATGAATGCACAGTGTGCTCCCAGTAGCAGCATAACCATCAGCCTTCAGTTAAGTTTGCACTCTGAAAAAGCAAATTAAGTTTTAAAGCCATTTGAGGGCTGGTTACAGGTTCACTCTCATTGAGATCAGAGAAATAATGGTCAACATTGTTGAAACTATATTGATCCATAATAATGAAATTAAGATTTTAATGGTGAGAATGTGCAATGACAGAATTTGTTTTTGTCAGTCTAACAAAAGGAATGAGCCACTTATGGTGTTCTCAGTTGATTTGACTCATGAAGCTCCTGCTGCAAAAATAAGATCACAAGGTGTAGTAAAATCAGCAGAAACCATTTTAAGAAATGTCCTGAAAGATTTAGATTTTGGACTTAATGACAAATTATGTGATACCCAGGAGCTCTGCAAAGCATGAGAGTCAACAAGAATGCCTGATGTTGTCTTAACATTTTTTACATCATTGCTTAACATCATCAAAGCAAAACTGTTACAAACTGAAGTTCTTGAGTTGGGAGCAGAAACCGACAACACTGATGATGGCTTTGAAGATATAAGCAAAGAAGTGGAAGACAATCCCATGACACAACAGGCTTATGCTGTGCAAATGTTCTGTCTTTTCCAAATCATGTTTCATGAATCACATCACGTCAAAAAGACACCTTCGCTATACATGATGACTGCCCATGCAATCTATGACAAGTGCAAAAGTAGAGAGCTAATCACTTCAATGAATAGGATTGGTGTAACAACAAGTTATAATGACATAGTACGGAACAAGAACTTAATAGCAGCTTATCCGACAGTACATCTCTTCCAGGTCACTTTACCAGGAAATGGTTTACAGTTGCTGCTCTTGGTAATTTTGATTTTGAAGACAACTCTTCTTTGTCTGGAACATCCAGCACACATGATGCTTCTGTGGTGCTTGTTCAAGGCTGTACCAGTGAAGTAGCTGTTGGAAAACAAGCTGTGCTAGCTGTAGACATAAACAAACAAAGCTGCAAACTTATAAACCAGCTGCCTTGCCAATGTGTGCAAAATCACTACAAGCCATCAACAAGTCCCAGTTTACCAGAAAGTTTGAAAGTGGCTGAGGATATGGATCTTCTACCTGATGCTTCAGTCCGCAAAGCTGATTTAACCTGAAGGTATCATGTTGCCTATTTGGTGCGGACTGAAGGATGAAGAAAAGCCAGTTTTTCTGTGGGCTGGAATTCATGCTCTAATCTCCCAGAATACCGGCCAAATGAATAATGTTGGGTTTTTACCAGTAATACCATCTCCAGTCACAAACTATGCATCAGTATACACAGCTCTAAAGAATTTCCAAAATGTGTGCGCTCCCCTTGAAGACCAGCCTATCCTGCCAATTTTCTGGGTTGAAGGTGTTTCCCGTATTGTAGCTGACATATTTATGAGCAATCCAGCAGAATTTTATGATCTTTATCCAATGATGGACGTTTGCCACATGGCCAAATATGTATTGCGGTGTGCAGGAAGTTATCGCAGTGGATGTGGAATAGACTATGCACTTACTGAGGCTTTAATCTTTTGAAGCAAAACTGTCCAGCCACTGTTGAGCGGAACTCATTGTGTTAGTTTGTTACAAGGTATGCTCATCATATCTCAGGCTATAGAAACATTGTGATGGAATGCTTTCTGGAACAAGAATGACAAATTAGGTTTTGCTGATCTTATCTCATCTCAGAAGTGAACAAGGCACAGGGTGCACTTCATTCCAAAGACATAATGCAAAGCCAGGCTATGTTTAATACACTCCGTTAAATATCAAAAAACCTGAAAACCAACTTCCTAGAGTTTGTCAAAGAATGTGAAGAAAAATCAGAACTTTACAAGCACTAGGGAAATGTTTTACACATGATTGTTCCAGTGAAAAACTTGGTACATGCTGATCGGGAAGGTGATTGGGAGCTGCATGTGAAGGCTGTGGAGTCACTGATTACTGTGTTTCGCATTATTTAATGGAGATGCTGCAACTAAACCAGTGAAGCACAACCTCATACAAGAGCTTGAAAAAAGACTTTCACCTGAAGAATTTCAATTTGAAAAGGTGTTCTAATTGAAAACTACTGTTGTGGATTATATGTCATGCAAAACTTCGGAGAAGTCTTCAGACTGTTCTACAGATATCAAAGTCAGTGTGCACCATGCAAGAACTGCACATTGTCTTTGACAGTTATCTTGAGCTACCTGTCAAAGAATGTGAGAGAAACAGATGTCTACAAGTTCAACAATTGACCTTGTCTGTATCACAAATTCAGCACATATACCTGTACAACTTGATAAATTCTGGTCATCAACATCAAACAAGTTGAACTTGGAGATGTTAACTCGCCAAAACATTGCTGATGCTTCAGTGAACACTGAATTTCCAATTATTGCAAATGGAATGATTGTCAATGAGGAGTTGGTGCCTGCAGAGAGATATTCAAGAGGTATGGGCCATATTGTTTTAGAAGAGTCATTGTACTGTCAAATGACACAGATATTATTGTGCTGTTAGATTTCTTGCAGTGTTCATAAGTCAAGGATTTTCAGAGTTATGGATACGCTATGCAACAGGTGAGAAAAGACACTAAATCCCGCTTCATATTCTGTACAATAAACTTGAACCAGAGATGCCCAATGTTCTTATCAAGGCACATATTCTTTCGGGTGATGACATTATGAGCAAAATTGTAACAAAGCTTGGAGCTCTATCTGCTGAACCTCTGATGTTTCTAAAAGGATTTGCTGAGACAGAAGAAGAATGGGACTTTAAAGATGTAGAAAAATACCTGGTGCATGTGTGGAAAATTAGTTCTGACTGTCACACATTTGAAGATCTTCGATACAGTGAGTTCAAGGGATCAGTCCCACTAAGTGGCCTTTCACCAACATTGTATTCTGTGTGTGGACACATTTAAAGAGCATTCTATTTGATCAGAAGGTGTGTAAATGTTTTGGATCATGCATATGTAGAGAAAAATCCATGGTAATTTGGTTTGAAGATATTGATGGGGTGCTAAAAACTGCAAAATTTCTAAAACCTCTTCCCACAGAATTAACACGTACATGCAAAACTTGTGCTACAAAAATACGTCCCTGTGGATATGCTCTTCTCAAATGTTCAACATTATGCAAATATACCATGAGCGATTGCCAAAACAAATAAAGTGAACTAGGACAATGTGTCTAAAAATGGAGTGATAACATTATTTTTTTCATAAAAACAGATAAGACCACAGCACCCAAAACATATATGGTTGTTCACAAGTGTGAAGTCTGGTATAACAGGTCTGTTGATGAATAGTACACTACTCTTCTTTGTGTTCCAGAAAGATATTTATTTGGATCAATAGTTGGATTAATCATAGGCCATGTATAATGATGGCCTTGGAAAATTGTGTATATTCAAGCACAGCCAACACGTGTTTCGTCACACAGTAACTTCTTCAAGGCTGTAAGAAACATACATACATTTATACATAAGTTTTAACTTAGTGTCAGTACATAGAAATGGAACATGTAGAAATTTTATAAGATATGAAATGGCTCAGACATGACGAAGGTGACTGGTTGTGTAATAGTGGAACAATGTACATACAATACTGTGAATTACAACGTACGTTGGAAATGGTAGAGAAAGTAAGTAAACATCATATTCTATGGCATAACCCAAGTCACCAGCCCCCCTAGGCTGGGTGACAGGATTAAAGACCTGCGAAAATGTGAAGACAAATGGATATTCAAACTATGGGCTGTGGAAAAAAGCTTAAATGCCGATAGGGAACTCCATGTGTTCTTGACCTAGAAATGTTCCCAAGTACAACTATATAGGCATTATCTCTGTTACAACACATATATATTTTCATTATGTGGGATGCAAACATTAGCTTTCTGATAGCTGACTCTCCTTGATTGCCCTTGTGACTGTAACATAGCACTACAATGTAACTACTCATAATGCTGTAACTGAACACTTCTAGTATTGTACTTCTTGACAACAGTATGTTTCCTGGTCACTCCAGATTAAGAAACAGGGATATGGAATTCTAATTATGCTCAACGTGACATTTATGTTCTGCTGCAAATCTCCCTCAAACTGTTGCACTTAATGACATATAAATATTGCTACAGGACGTATGTCTGATTGGCTTTCTATGTATCTATTAACCTGCATCGTATGTTTGTACTTTATATGTGCTGAGGTTTTTCCAAATCACAGGCTGTTGGTCAAGTACACCACCTTTTTTACACCACTTCCTTGCTCGCCCAAATGGGATACTGGTACTTTCACTAGTAGCCTTCTACCTGTGTGTACCTTTTTCACTCATTTTATTTATAAAAAAATAATGAAATTTTGCATTTGGGTTTTCTTTCTCTCTGTTCCCGCTACAGCTTCCTCACACCTTATTTCTAGTCGGACATTTTGCTACTTCATCTGCAGTCTATGTAGGTTCCAAATATCGGATGTTTCTCTACCTCCACGCATGTCAGTTGTTTCTATACACTTGGCTCTTTAGTTATCTATATCCAACTTGTAGGAAAGTTGGATATGGCATGTTACCCCCATATTTCACTGTATATATGTTGTTTTAGTCTGTGTCACTGGGACACTGCCAGGCAGGGCCCCAGTGCTCATAAGTATGTGCCCTGTATGTGTTCCCTGTGTGATGTCTAACTGTCTCACTGAGGCTCTGCTAACCAGAACCTCAGTGGTTATGCTCTCTCTGCTTTCCAAATTTGTCACTAACAGGCTAGTGACTAAAGTTACCAATTCACATTGGCATACTGGTACACCCATATAATTCCCTAGTGTATGGTACTGAGGTACCCAGGGTATTGGGGTTCCAGGAGATCCCTATGGGCTGCAGCATTTCTTTTGCCACCCATAGGGAGCTCTGACAATTCTTACACAGGCCTGCCACTGCAGCCTGCGTGAGATAATGTCCATGTTATTTCACAGCCATTTACCACTGCACTTAAGTAACTTATAAGTTACCTATATGTCTAACCTTCACCTGGTGAATGTTGGGTGCAAAGTTACTTAGTGTGTGGGCACCCTGGCACTAGCCAAGGTGCCCCCACATCGTTCAGGGCAAATTCCCCCGACTGCGGGGACACCATTACACGCGTGCACTATACATAGGTCACTATTTATGTATAGCGTCACAATGGTAACTCCGAACATGGCCATGTAACATGTCTAAGATCATGCAATTGTCACCCCAATGCCATTCTGGCATTGGGGGGACAAATCCATGATACCCCGGGGTCTCTAGCATAGTACCCGGGTACTGCCAAACTGCCATTCCGGGGTCTCCACTGCAGCTGCTGCTGCTGCCAACCCCTCAGACAGGTTTCTGCCCTCCTGGGGTCCAGGCAGCCCTGGCCCAGGAAGGCAGAACAAAGGACTTCCTCTGAGAGAGGGTGTAACACCATCTCCCTTTGGAAATAGGTGTGAGGGCTGGGGAGGAGTGCCCATCTCTGCATAAGCCAGTCTACACCGGTTCAGGGATCCCCCGGCCCTGCTCTGGTGTGAAACTGGACAAAGGAAAGGGGAGTGACCACCCCCCTGACCTGCACCTCCCAGGGGAGGTGCCCAGAGCTCCTCTAGTGTGTCCCAGATCTCTGCCATCTTGGATTTAGAGGTGCTGGGGACACACTGGACTACTCTGAGTGGCCAGTGCCAACAGGTGACGTCAGAGACTCCTTCTGATAGACTCTTACCTCTCTTGGTAGCCAATCCTCCTTCCTTGGTAGCCAAGCCTCCTTTTCTGGCTATTTAGGGTCTCTGCTTTGGGGAGGTCTCCAGATAACAAATGCAAGAGCTCACCAGAGTTCCTCTGCATCTCCCTCTTCACCTTCTGCCAAAGATCGACCGCTGACTGCTCAGGACACCTGCAAAACCGCAACAAAGTAGCAAGATGACTACTAGCAACCTTGTATCGCCTCATCCTGCCGCTTTCTCGACTGTTTCCAGGTGGTGCATACTCTTGGGGTAGCCTGCCTCCTCCCTGCACCAGGAGCTCTGAAGAAATCTCCCGTGGGTCAACTGAATCTTCCCCCTGCTAACGCAGGCACCAAAAGACTGCATCGCTGGTCCTCTGGGTCCCCTCTCAGCCTGACGAGTGTGGTCCCTGGAACTCAGCAACTCTGTCCAAGTGACTCCCACAGTCCAGTGACTCTTCAGTCCAAGTTTGGTGGAGGTAAGTCCTTGCCTCCCCACGCTAGACTGCATTGCTGGGTACCGCACGATTTGCAGCTGCTCCGGCTCCTGTGCACTCTTCTAGGATTTTCTTTGTGCACTGCCAAGCCTGGGTCCCCGACACTCTATACTGCAGTGCACAACCTTCTGAGTTGTCCTCCGGCGTCGTGGGACTCCCTTTTGTGACTTTGCGTGGACTCCGGTTCACTTTCCTTCCAAGTGCCTGTTCAGGTACTTTTGCGTGTGCTTCTGTGAGGGCTCCCTGAGTTGCTGGGCGCCCCCTCTCTCTCCTCCTCCAAGTGGCGACATCCTGGTCCCTCCTGGGCCACAGCAGCACCCAAAAACCTCTACCGCGACCCTTGCAGCTAGCAAGGCTTGTTTGTGGTCTTTCTGCTTGGGAACGCCTCCGCAAGCTTCATCGCGACGTGGGACATCCGTCTTCCAAAGGAGAAGCCCCTAGCTCTCTTCTTTCTTGCAGAACTCCAAGCTTCTTCCATCCGGTGGCAGCTTCCTTGCACCCTCAGCTGGCATTTCCTGGGCTCCTGCCCACTCTCGACACTGTCTCGACTATTGGACCTGGTCTCCTTGTCTTACAGGTACTCTGGGCTGGAAATTCACTGTTGTTGCATTGCTGGTGTTTGTTCTTCCTGCAGAATCCCCTTATCATGACTTCTGTGCTCTCTGGGGGTAGTAGGTGCACTTTACACCTACCTTTCAGGGTCTTGGGGTGGGCTATTTTTCTAACCCTCACTGTTTTCTTACAGTCCCAGCGACCGTCTACAAGTTCACATAGATTTGGGGTCCATTTGTGGTTCACATTCCACTTTTGGAGTATATGGTTTGTGTTGCCCCTATACCTATGTGCTCCTATTGCAATCTATTGTAATTCTACACTGTTTGCATTACTTTTCTTGCTATTACTTACCTAATTTTGGTTTGTGTACATATATCTTGTGTATATAACTTATCCTCATACTGAGGGTGCTCAATGAGATACTTTTGGCATATTGTCATAAAAATAAAGTACCTTTATTTTTAGTAACTCTGTGTATTGTGTTTTCTTAAGCTATTGCGCATATGACACCAGTGGTATAGTAGGAGCTTTACATGTCTCCTGGTTCAGCCTAAGCTGCTTTGCCATAGCTACCTTCTATCAGCCTAAGCTGCTAGAAAAACCTCTTCTACACTAATAAGGGATAACTGGACATGGCACAAGGTGTAAGTACCTCTGCTACCCACTACAAGCCAGGCCAGCCTCCTACACAACTTACTGGGTGCTGCTCTCTCCAAACACCTTGGGTGTCTTTGGCTACACAACACTGACATTTGGATTTACCTCACTCTTACTTTCTCTACCATTTCCAACATACGTTATAATTCACAGTTTTGCATGTACATAGTTCCACTATTACACAACCAATCACCTCTGTCATGTCTGAGCCCTTTCATATCTTATCAAATTTCTACATGTTCCATCTCTATGTACTGACACTAAGTTAAAACTTGTGTATACAATGTTTCTTACAGCCTTGCAGAAGTCACTGAGTGATGAAACACATGTTGGCTGTTCGTGACTATATAAAGATTTCCAAGGCCATCATTATACATGGCCTATGATTAATCCAACTATTGATCCAAATAAATATCTTTCTGGAACACAAAGAAGAGTATTGTACTATTCATCAACGGACCTGTTATACCAGACTTCACACTTGTGTTTACAACCATATATGTTTTTCAGTGCTGTGGTCTTATCTGTTTTTCTGTACATTGTGTATAAATGTATACACTAAATCGTTTGCCTTAAGGTAGTAGGGCATCTGACCACTTACACCACTTTGAATTAATGTACTAACATACCAGATTGGACACCACAAGGAGGTGCAGATTTTTTGCCATTACTACCTTTTGACAATTGTATACATATTTAATTTTTCTCATATTCAGATCATAAACTGTGTTTGTATACATAAAGGATTAAAAACCATAATTATTTGTTTAATTTCTATATATGTTTCTTTTTCCTCCATTATAGCTGCCGTTTAGGAAAAGGGTAGAAGGGTTGCTCTGAGACGTTTTCTGTCTCTATAAGACTACTTGACCCCCAAAACCTATGTTTTGACACCAAAATGAAATATATAGGTCTCATTGTTCCTAAAATATTACATCATCACTGCAAAACAACCGCCATTTAAAAAAATGTTGTCCAGAAGAATTCGGCCTGGATCAGCAAAGTCTACCAAAGCTAAATTACTCCTCTAATGATCAAAAAAATCTCTAAACATTCTTTTTACTGAGATATATCAGTGAGCCAGGATTATAATTACCTAGGCAGAAGAAAGGTTTGGGTTAATAGGCTAAACAGGAGAATTACTGCACGTGGCTAAAAATCGTGTGAGCCTAGACAAACTATTCATTTGTAAAATGTAATCATGAAATAGATACAGTTACTTATAAAGTTTCCAGTTACCGGTCCCTTTCCTTTTACCCCTCAGATCTTGGTTTCTCTAAACCTGTTTCAAATTCCCCAAGTCCATACAATCAATACAAGGTTTTACATAATATGACATTTGTATAATGTATTTTATTATGAATTGTTGTATTCACTGCTTGAGAGACTTTGGTCTGAAATAAACACTTTTTGTAACTTTATTAAATTTAGAAAACAGTTTCTCTGTGAAGCACTGTACTGTTTCTTGTGTGCGCCGTACCCAACTTAAAATAAATATATTGATGGACTAATGTTTCTTCTAACAGTACTCACAAACTACCTCACTTTTATGTACCAGAATACGACTAAGCTCCTATGTGCAAACGTTTCAGCCTACTACCAAACTGATATACATACATCTTACAGACGTGGAGTTTTCCATCTCATGAATAAATGGCACATTGTGGGATAAGTGTTGCTTCATGTCTGGGGTTCATTACAACAAAAACCCTATTCTAGCTTTAGGTATTATTGTCCACCCTACAACTCTGAGCTTTCGTTCGTATGTCTTATTTAAGGTTGATACTTTACAGGTGTACTCCAGGCCAATCCATCTATTTCCAAAAATGACATTCTCGCTTTGTTTTGCGGTGTCCTTGAACTACCATGCACTGGCCATATTTGAAATATCATTAGATCGACACGTTAAAATGAATAGAGACACGCCTAATAATTTACGAGTCTGCAGGAAATCACATCTTTAATGAGGCATTTTCAGTTTAAAATCTAGCAACATCTAAGGGTATTTAGCATTGATGAAATCTGTGTAAATGAGGAAGTGTATTTGCCACGCCCATCCAATGCTCTTCCGCTGAAAGGGAAATTATTTGCTGGCCAGAAACAGGCGGAAGAGAGCTACTTTTCATGTATCATTTCTGGAATGGAAACTATCGTACAGTTTTTCTCGTTGTGTGGTTAGGCGCTGCGACTAAGAATGCTTTTAAAACAAGTACTTGGCAAAGGAGTCCTTGGCCGTATATATGAGGTTTTGTAAATGTAAATGAAACGTATTCTTATCAGTTTTAGTCATACATTTCCTAACCTTATTTATGAACATATTCTGCATCGTATAATGACCACATCAGGAAGGAGGAAATGTAAACAAATGTAATTTTCATTACTAGTTCCTATAATAAAACAATGCCCCCATGTACGGTATTGTTTCTTATTTGAAATGAGCTATACTCCTCTAATTTTCGACAGAACATTTAGTTTTAAGTTTTTTTTTTTCTTTTTTGTGGTATTACTCTGGACATGACTTCAAGGAGCAGCCAACCACTTTACAGAGATGGTTTATAGGTCTCGCCTACACATAACAGTTGCTATTTATTGAAGGCTTCATGTCTTCAATTCACAAATGTACATACATACATACAGTAAAAGAATAGCGGGCTTTTGGTCTGCCTCTTTTCACCACTGGCTAGTGTCATTTGGTAAGTTACTGTTGGCTAAGTTGGCTGCTTCTATGACATACATGGCATTTCATGCTTAAGTAACCTTCTCTGGCATTTCATGAAGGTTACATATAGGTCTTTAAGAATTTCCTTCTGTATCCTCTTCACTGACTTATGTATCCTCCGGTGGAATTTCATGGAAGGTTACAAAGGTCTTTAAATAATTCCTTGTATAAACTCTTCATTATTCTGCCACTCCTGTCTCTGTGCCCTTTTCCATGCCCCTCAACGTCCCCTATTTGATCCCCACTGGATATCTGAGTGGGCACACCTGTATAGTGGCTTTTTAATGCTTTTTGAATTGCTTCACAAGCACTGTCAAAGACAAACTTTAATAGCTTCCATGCATGTGCACATTTGGTGGCCATATTGTAATGGTATTTCAAAAAACAGTTAAAAATTCCATTAAAAGGTGACCTCTATACTTGCATGCACATGCCTCGCAGTCAACCTGAAATTGTGTTTCTTATATTTTTGTAAACTTTGTTAGAAGATAGCCACTGTATGTGCATTTGCATATTTGTCAGGCTGCCTGTTTATCCTAATACGTAACCACATTATACTGACATTGAAATATCTCCATTGGTTAAAGAAAGATAACGTTTCAAAACCCTTAGCTTGGCTGATAGCACTACACAAACCCTTGCTAGACTACTGTAAGGAATTGAAGTATTAGTTGAGGAGGTAAGTACCCACCTGAAATAACCCCAACCCTTTTCAGGGTGAACCCTTATGGTCACTAAATTAATCTAAACTCAATACCCGGTAGCTACGCAGTATCAAAACAGTAATAAAGTCAAATCCCATCACAAGAAAACTCCCAAATCAATCTAGAAAAACAGAGTACATTTTGATGAATAAAATGAAACCATAACTACAAAACTCCAACACAGCAAACCAGACTTAACATATTTTTAAAGTTTAAATATTAAAATAGATCCAAAAAGTGGTAATCACAAACCACTGTCATCTGGTTTCCTTTGACCAGGTACCTAGGTGCATCTGGTACAGAAACCAAGTTCGATACAGTCAGAAGTTTTACCTTTGGACTTAATCTGTAAAATTAATGACAAAAATCCTCAGCGAAGCCATAGACTTTTGGCAGGAAAGCTCATAGCAAGAGAAATTAAAAATTTGTGCCCAGAGAAGGTTCCTTGCTATTGGATCTTTTCATGCCTTCGCGTGGTTAAGATCTCTACCTTTGAAGTTTGTCACTTTTTTTTTAGCTCCAATTCTTCTCCAGTGGCCTAAGGCGGCAGGCAGTAGCCGAATAGGGCTGCCCAAGGATGAATACCTTCTCCATGGGGTCCGCTGGATCAGATTTCCTACTGTGGAAAAGCTTACAAAGGGAGCAACGTTAATCTTTGGCCCAGCAGCAACACACCTTCAGCAGATCTTTTAGTAGGAGTACACTTTGACAGCAGCCAAGTGTCGAGGACCTTGATTACAGCACTTGGGGGTCAAGACTCACTCCAGTAAAGGCCAGCAGCAGGGTCCAGGTCAGAGCCAGTTGGAACTGGTCAGCTGGGTAGTTTCCTAAAAGGACTCTTGTAGCTTGTCATGTCCCTGTAGTTTCAACAGGAGGTCAGCCTTATGACCCTTGGAGTCCACTTCTTTTTCCTGGGTACAGGAGAGTAGGTGCAGTCTTAGTCTTCTGGGATCTTCTCAGGTCACAGAGAGTAGGTCCAGTCCTCTTCTGCTCTTCCACAGGTCCAGAAAGTGTTCTGCGGAGGGTACTGCAGATGCCAGATTCATGCCTGGCACCAGCCTTTGGGTGGGGGAAACGCCTGGTCACTTCCTAACCCAGTGCTGTAAAAGTTCTCAGGGGTGACCCTACCCACCTTTGCAGAAATTCATGTATGGCCTACTGCAAACAATCCTACAGTGTTGATCTCTACATAAAACCAATATGGCAGAACCTTTTTTCCTCTAGGCAGATATCTTGTGCCCACCATAGAGGTGTGGCCAAGAAAATGAGCAACCCCTCCTTTGTGGTTACTCAGAACAGCTCCTCTTCCACTGGGATTGGTGGCTAACTGATTAGAAGTACTAAGGACGGGGTCGACCTAGGTATTAGGTACATCTGCCTGTGGTAAGGTAGACCTCTTTGAAGTTAATTAATTTCCTGGACAAAGTCCAGACGGGCACCCTATCTGAGGTAACATAACATCTCTCCACACCCAAAGCCTTTGTCTCAGCTCTGGGAACAAGTTGCCACCTCATCAGAGGAGCTATTCAACATCTGCATGGCAGTTAAAGCGCATGCAGTTGGACCTCAAGAGACTTTAGACAGGGAAATGATAACTTTTCCGAAATACTTATCACAGATCAAACTTGCACAGTGAACAGGGCTTGTAACAGTCCAAAAAATAAAGTTGTAGCTTTTTCCTGGCTGGAGATAACAATATTAAATGTAATATATACAAGTGTTTTCCTAAGGAACAGTAAACCCTGCAACAGTAAAAATAGCTTTTAGGGTTTTTTTTCACTGCAAGAACATGTCACACTTCTGAACATAAACCCTGCATTTTGGGCAGTAAGGCCTACACTGGGCTAACTTGTTGATATTTAAAATAAAGATTTTGGGCCTGTTAGAAGGGGTTATTTTGACAACTCAAATGTGTGGTGTAATCCTGCACATCAAGGCTACGCATGGCAGGCTAGCAGTCATGTTCACACTGTCAAAGTAGCGGATGGCACTACAGGTGCTGCACTTCATGTGTGACATTTAACTTACGGGCCCCGGGTACACTTTGTACCATTTACTAAAGATTTG
Organism: Pleurodeles waltl; assembly: GCF_031143425.1. Lineage (NCBI taxonomy): Eukaryota > Metazoa > Chordata > Amphibia > Caudata > Salamandridae > Pleurodeles > Pleurodeles waltl. The sequence goes on from NC_090436.1 coordinate 731,766,198, forward strand.
TAGGTAAACTAAATATGCAGTCTAGGGGTATGTCAGTTTGACATATTGAAAGGAGGAACACAGACGCTTTACTACTAGTTAGCATGGGTAACATGCTCAGAGTTCTACAGCCAGAACAAACAAGGCATTTCCAACAACTACCTTTAAAAATTGTTTGTCTCTTATGCTTTTATCAGCTACTCATCAGCTGCCACTCAAAACTCTTCTGTCTTTAAGCTGACACTCTATTACCATATTATACCATCTTTAAAATCTCTCCATTGCTTATTTGATAGCGAAGGAACAAGTATCAGAATGTTGTGTTTGGGCCATAAAGTGCTAGGTGTCTGCCCTCTGAGTACTTTTCCAAAATGTTTTCATGCTTGTGCTTTAACCAGAAGCCTGCAGTCTGCCAGTTAAAAGTCTTCTGTAATTTTTGGTGATAGACTACAAGAAAACTAGTGGAAGGCCCTTTCATGTGCATGGCTTCTCCCCGTAGTACTGATTTATCATCTCTTGTTGACAAATTGAATGAGGGATCATACCAACAGGCACCATTACATCTCTGTTTCATTGATAATTCTTTTACCATCAGGGCTTTTCTCCATCCTGCCTGCATCCATTCCCATTGTGATCTGTGACTACAGTGTGGTGTAATGCAGTGTCTTTCGCAGGACACCAATAAAATTAATAAAATAGCTCACAATTCCCACACAAATACCAATATTATGAGACTTTTGATGGCCTCCTACATTTCTGATGTTTTGGTACTGGTTAAACAAAAGATTTTCTCTTACCAACAACGTATTGCAGTTCAAGTAAGTCCCTAATCTTATAGATTATGTGCCAGTTTTCTTTCTTGTAAGCTGGTATCCTTCAGCATCTGAACTAGTGTGATGTGGGGCTGCTGAACAGCCTGCAAACAGAGAACTAGTTTCTGCAGGTACTTAGAGCTTTTTCACCTCTATGAATGGTGCCATATAACTTTAAACTTCATCTGGTTTCGACAAACTCAGAGTGGACAATGGAGTGCTTTATGGGTAGGTTTGATCTGACCCGTTACGTTTATTAAAGAAAAGTCTAGCTGTGTCCTGTCCTTTTTGAAATCTAACCATGATTTATTTTGTGAGAGGAAGCAGAGTATATGATATTGCAATGTTCAAGATGTGTTAAGTGTGGAGGGTTGGTAGGGCTATATGAAGGCAATAACTACATGTTCATGAATGTAAAAGAGGGCTTATCATTAAAGAGAATCCTCACATTCCTTAATTTCCTTTCATTTGTTGACATGAGGTGTATTTCCAAGGCTAGGGGGGCAAATGGCAGTGACTAAGACTCAATGGCACTGGTCACAAGAATCCCATTGTTGGCTCCATTCATGCAAAGATAACTAACCCCTATCCAGTAGACCACCAAAACACGGGATCATGTAAAATATTAATGTTTGGTTCATCTGTTTCACTGTCCAAAAGGAAGTAACATTTTGTGCTGTCCACATACATTTGGAAGTTCGCATGGTGCTCGCGATGAACTGAGCCAGAGGAAATATGGAAAGGATATAAATAAATATAAATAGGAACATTTTCGACAAAAGTCCAACAGGAAACATTATTTGACACTCAGTAGAAACCCCACTAAAGAAATCCAAGAGGAAATCCTAAACTGACTACTGATGCTAAGGAACTAGGCTATTTGAGTCAAAGGAAATTTCTGTTTCTAAACACAATAAATCCTAGGAAGCTTGTGTTATACACTCTCCTTAAATTCCACAGAAACTCCAAAGCACCACCGGATAGACCTATAGCCTCTCTCTGTAGATGGATACTAGAACGTATTGGTCAGTATGTCAACTTCTTTATTAAAAGCTTTGTCCCATCTACTATTTGCTACGCAAAAGACAGTATGGACTATATTTATAATATTAAAGACAAGCCCTTTCATTCATCCTCCTTCCTCTTGACTACCTTAGACATTGAATCAGTTATTACTAACTTACCTCACTTCGAAGGGTTCTCTGTAATTCAAGACCTCCTTGACACCAGACCCTATCCTCAACAGGTTCTCACACTTTTCATTGTTTCTGTCTTACTACTTCTTCACCATTTTGTCATTCTTTATATGGACAATGCTAAAAATACCATTATTGTGTCCCATTTCACTCCACTCAGACATCATATCCATCTCTGGAAGAAATGTATTGATGATATTTCCTTGATATGGCAAGGCACAAAATCACTACTAAGTCCTTTTATGACTTAGGGGGTCATTACGACCTCAGCGGTCTTTTAGCGGGACTGCCGTGCGGTAGACCGCCTGTGCAGGCGGTTTGCCGCTCGGCGTATTATGACTGTTGGCTGCTCTCTGTCGTCATTCCGACGGAGAGCCGCCAACAGCCATACTTGCGGGCGGCGGGGAAGTGGAGGTTGCACCACCTCCACAGCCACGCCAACAGAACACCGCCCAGCCAATCACGTCCTGTGATTCGCCGTGGCGGTGTTCTGTTGGCGTGGAGGTGTCGGCGGAGCTGCCCCCATGGCTCCCGTCCCCTCCCGGAGGATCGACAGACAAGGTAAGTCGATCGTCCATTAGGGGAGGGGGGTGGGGGAGGTGTTGTGTGTTGTGTGGGTGCATGGGGGTGTGCGTGTGTGTATGAAGAGGGGGTGTGTGAGTGCGTGTATGCTTGCTGGAGTGTTGTGTGTATGCGAATGAGTGCGTGTATGGCTGAGGGTATGTCTGGATGTGTGCTTGTATGTTTGAATGTGGGTGTGCGTGCCTGACTGTGTGTGTGGCTGTGGGCATGTATGTCGGGGTGTGTGCGTGTGTGTGTGTGTTGGTGGTGCCTGCATGCATGTCGGGTGTGTGTGAGTAATGTTATGTTGGGGGTCGGGGTGGGGAGGGGGGCCCTGCCACCTTTGGGGGGTGGCAGGGGTGTTGGGGGGTGTAGGGGAGGGAGTCAGGGTGGGGGAGACCCCTATCAGTGCCAGGGAAGGAATTCCCTGGCACTGATAGTGCTTACCGCCATGGATTTCATGGTGGTTCAAACCGCTGGAAATCCACGGCGGTAAGCCGGGTCCAAATACCGCCGGCGGTATACTGACGGCCGCGGGGCTGGAGACCCAGATCTCCAGCCCGGCGGTCGTTTCCGCCCTGGCAGGCGGGACGGGGAACCGGCGGATGACCATGGCGGTAACCGCCAAGGTCATAATTCACCAAGGTAAGACCGCCAGCCTGTTGGCGGTCCTACCACTGGTTCTCCGCCATCCACCAGGGTTGTAATGACCCCCTTAATCTCTCTTGCAAAGGGTTCAAAGTTTTGATGCACTCTGATAACTCAAAGATATTTTTTCTGATCCTAATGTTAACACTTGAGAATGAGCAACTCTTTATAACCTTATTTCAGAACCCACAGATTGGAATACCATTCTGCTGTACTCTTGCTATCACCCGAGATCACATAACAACTCACTTAGTATGGGTAATTCTTTGGGGAAAGATATAATAGCAAAAACAGATCAACATTTATTTTAATAGAAGTTGCTGTCATACGAGGCTACCTTAGATGTCTTGTCACTCAATCTATAAAGAGAGCTTGGTCCTGCCCAAGAGAGACTCTCTAGCACCTAAACAGAAAGCGTTGAATAGATTGGTCCTTGCCCCCACTTTCTCTCCTTTGGTCTGTGTCACCACTTTCTCTCCTGCATCAAACTTTGTCACACAAATTTATAAAAACACTGGTATATTTTGACAGCAGAGCTTGACCTGGCCGCTCCCATATTCGCATTCCAAGAAGGTAAACCTCTGAAAACTAATTTGTGACCAGGCCACCTTCCATTCCAAAAATCCTTTGCTCATGTTGATTGATCTATGATCTACAGAACACTACAAATGTAGCAATTGCAGTGTTTTCCAATTTACCATTGAAACTAATGAGTTTATGGCAACAGTGAATTTCCACTCAGACGCTTCTCCAATCAGAATACCAATAACCTTATCTGTGGTATATACTGTCCATGCAAACTCAGATATATTGGCCAAACTACCAAGAAATTCAGAGTGTGACTCTGCCATCGTAGGAGTAGGCTAACATGAAAGGTCTTCTCAGCTCCTCTGGTCGAGCATTTTATACAGAAAAAGCAGACAGAAGATGATCTAGTTTGGCTAGTGATTTCAGTGGTCTCCCCAGCTAGCGGAGGAGGCAGCATCTTCCAGTATCTGAATAAAGAAAAATTAAAATTGATTGGAAAATATGATGCATTGATCTCTGGGCTTAGCATGATGGAGGATTGGCATATACTTTATTGAGTTGATTACGAACTGGACATTTTTGCTTCTTCATTACTTCACATTCTTGTAATAATGCATTACTCTCCCTTTTCTTTTATTGTTAATAAGATGTGTTTATTATATATACTTTTTGGATTTTTTAATTGCCCTTTTTTTAGCCAGAATTTATACTTTTATTGATTTAGTTTCTCTTTTTCACCCCATCTCTCTATTTACATATAACTCTCTTTATAATTCATTCTTTTTTATTTTTTCCAAGTTAGCCACTGCCTTTACTCCACATTGATTTACCTATCTATCCCTTTGCAGTTTCTATTTTTCTCTGAGAAGGATTCCCTGCAAGATGGCCAACATCAACCCGTCCTTTCCTCATGGTTTAGAGGATGCCAGAATTTGGAGAGGACACTAGACATCCTGCCAGTCCTTCTGTTTCATTAAATTTAATTTGTTTCTTATTGTTTTGTTTTAATTATTATTTATTTACATAGCCTTCTGATGTTCTCCACTGTTCTATTTTGTTTTACTGTACTCTCACTTCAACCCTTTTGGAATTCTTCCTTGATGGATGCTGCCATTACTCCACACTGAATTACCTGTCTATCCCTTTTCTATTTCTGTTTCCCTCAAGATGGCTGACATAGACCATTCCTAGTTCTGTGACACCTTCCTCATGGTTCCGAGGATACTGGAGTACAAAGATGACACATGCCACTCCGCAATCGCTCTTTTTCAATTCAGTTTTCAATGAACTCCTTTCTGACTTGTTTCTCTTTACCTGGATAATATATTGCTTCCTAAGTACAGTTATATTTGTCTTTTTTGCACTCAAGAGGAGTTCTCACTTTAGACAGCCATGGTTGTTCTCCCTAAGCCTGCCCTAATCTTGGATGTTGAGTCAATCACAGTCACAGTTAGGTTTTATGGTTTACCAGATTTTTTTCTGATAGGGCTGCGGTGATACTAACCCAGTAAGGGGCTACATCCAGACAGGCCCACAACATGGCGTAGGTCAGCATCCAAGCTTTTACAATGGGGACAGGCGGATTCATTGGTGGATAACATTGTGTTGATCCTGTGCAGTGTGATATATGCTCTGTGTAATGTGGACAATTGGATATACTTGAATTTTGCATTATGTGATACTATTTTGGGGTATTCTATGATTTGGGTTCTGTCCTGATCTGAGAGTTTGAGATACCCTGATCCCATGATGTAACCAACGGACTGGTTGTGTGCCTTTGCCCATACTATGTAACGCTTTAAGAAGTTTGTGAGTATGTGGCTCTGACATTTCAGGTGCCCAGTGGCTCCGTAAATAACGTAAATTCTTGCATGTATCAGAAAGAGGGCTTCAGAAAGTCCATGCAGTTGTACAGAGTCGGCATCCAACATCAGAGCAATACCCTGGAACAAAAAGCCCATCTTCAACTTCTCCCTTGCTCATAGGGAGTCAGCTATCTCACCGTAAATGTGCCTGAGGCCATGGGGAGACTGCTCAATGGGATATTTAGTGCATAAGGAAGCATAGTGGTGGTGTATTTCCGTACCATCTTCCAGTACGTGAGGGCCACACTCAATAAAAGAGGAGTGAGCATTGGCCATACCTTGCCCCGACATATCAAACTATATAACTGGCCTTTGTTCAATTGTTTGGGCGAATATCCAGTCTCTAACAGGTTGTGCCTGGCCAGCCAAATAGACAGCCATTGCAACTGCCAGCAATTGAAATATCCAGTGGAGTATATGTAAAATAATACAGAAGTTTTGGCAACATGACCATCTTGGCAGTGGATAGGCGGACTGCCACAGAAAAAGACAAGGTGATCCAGAAAGTTATTTGAGCTTTAAGGGAGTTAAGCATTTGCATTTGAATACCCAAATAGCTAAATGTGTGAGGCGCTACCTGGAGGTCTGTGTGACCAAATCACAGTGAAGGGCCAATAGGGGTGGCTGAGAATAAAAATGTACAAGACTTATCGATATTGATGTGGAGGCTGGAAAGTCTTCCAAAAGTAGCCAATAATTGTGCAAAACCCTCCAATCCTATTCCAAGGTTTCTAAGATGCAGGACCATATCGTCTGTGGATAGTGATATGGAACCTATAGATATTCCCCACCCTGTGCATGATGGATTTAGTGTTCTATAGGTTCAATCACCCGCATGAACAGGAGTCGTGATAGGGGGCACCCCTGCCTTGTCCCACGCTACACTTTGTATGAATTGGAGATGAGGTGACCAGTTCTAGCTCTTGCTGTGGGCTATGTATAGAAAAGACTAACACATTGGATATAGGCCTGGGGTATGTCGTATCAGGCTAATACTGCTAACATAAAGTCCCACCCCAGGGTGTCAACGGCTTGCCAATCATCTAAAAGTATACAGCCCGCATGGGAGTATTTTTCCCATGCTGCGTTCATTATGCTGAAGAGGTGGTGTATATTCAGAGAGGTATGACATCAGGGGACAAAACTGCAATAATCTCTCTGCAACAGGCGAGGGTGCAAGAGGAATAGCCTATGGGCAAGAATCCTACTCAGGATTTTATATTCTGTATTTAAGATTGACAGTGGTCTATATGAGGTGAGCTCGGTGGGGAGCTTTCCGGGTTTCAACAGTGGTGTTACCACACTTCCCTAGTGGTGGGAAGCATTGTAGATTTTATTGAGTTTTGGGACTAGTCATGTTGAGTATGTGGAATAACACTCATTGGGAATTCCATCTGATCCTGGAGTTTTGTTCCGAGCCAGTTCTTTAATGGCCTGTGTATTTCGCATGCTGAGGTAGTATCCAAACATCCCTCTATCCCCTTCCGACACTCTGGGTAATGTTACCAGATCCAAAAATAGGGTGACGTCTGCAGGGCCCGAAGGAATCGGGGCTCTATATAGGTAGTATGAAAATCTTTGAAGGCCTTATTGATTCAGTTTTGTGTATCGATCACTCCCTGCGGCATTCTATTAATGGATGGGTTAGGAGTAGGTGAAGTATCTGGCTGAATCAGGTGTGCTAGTAATTTCCCTGATTTGTCCCCCTCTGTATGTGTTCTTTGGGTGTATGCTCGATAATCGATTACACGGAGACACTTAAGGAGCTCAGCATATGTAATCCAGGCTTCCTGTAAATCGTGCACAGCCTCCACATCCTCGATTGCAGCCTTTTCAAGTGTGCCCAGTTTAGCTCAACTTCCCATATGTCTCCCACCACTGCTGTGACAGATGAACCCCTAATTACCACCTTGAAATCCTCCCACTTCACTAGTGTAGAGGAGACAGTGCCTTCATTCTTGGAGAAATATGTATCTATTGTGTTAGCAAGTGTCTCTCTAAGGCCAGGTGGGAATCTGAGTCAGCATATGTCCCATTGTTAGAATGGGGTTTTGGTTGGCAGTCAGGTTATCCTCTGTCCAAGCAAGAACCCTCACTCTAGTCAGGGTAAGTCACACACAATCCAAAATTAGCCTGTGCCCACCCTCTGGTAGATTGGCACGAGCAGTCAGGCTTAACTTAGAAGGCAATGTGTAAAGTATTTGTGCAATAAATAATACAATACCACAATATAGCCCCACAAAAATACACCACACAGTGTTTAGAAAAATATATAATATTTATCAGGATAATTGTAGGTCAAAACGAATAAAGATGCAATATGAATTTGTAAAGATATCACTGAAAAGTGATATAAAGTGTCTTAAGCCTTTAAAAAGCAAACAAAGTCTCTTTCAAGCACAAAGTACCTGGATTGGAGTGGAAAATCTCCGCAAAGGGCCGCAGAAGAAGAGATACGTGGAAAAATGGTGTGTGCGTCGATTTCTCCCCAGCACACACGGACTTGCATTGTTATTTTTCACGCGGGGAAGTCGTGCGTCGTTTTCCGGCACGCGGACAGTCTCTTTCTGTGGGTCGCGGGGATTACCAGATGTCCCGGGTCTGTGCGTGGATTCTCCTGCTTGTTTTCCGGCTGCATGTCGTTCTGCAGGGCTGTGCATCGAAGTTTCGCTCTCATGGGATAAGTCTTTTTTGGTCCTGAGACTTCAGGGAACAGGAGGCAAAGTCTATCCAAGCCCATGGAGAGCACTTTTACAGCCAGACAAGAGTTCGGCAAGGCAGCAGGCCAACAGCAAGGTAGCAGTCCTTTGTAGAAAGCAGACAGGTGAGTCCTTTGAGCAGCCAGGCAGTTCTTCTTGGCAGGATGTAGTTTCTGGTTCAGGTTTCTTCTCCAGCAAGTGTCTGATGAGGTAGGGCAGGGGCCCTGTTTTATACCCAAATGTGCCTTTGAAGTGGGGGAGACTTCAAAGAGTGGCTAAGAAGTGCACCAGGTCCCCTTTCAGTTCAATCCTGTCTGCCAGGGTCCCAGTAGGGGGTGTGGCAGTCTTTTTTGTGAGAGCAGGCCCTCCACCCTCCCAGCCCAGGAAGACCCATTCAAAATGCAGATGTATGCAAGTGAGGCTGAGTACCCTGTGTTTGGGGTGTGTCTGAGTGAATACACAAGGAGCTGTCAACTAAGCCCAGCCAGACATGGATTGTAAGGCACAGAAAGATTTAAGTGCAAAGAAATGCCCACTTTCTAAAAGTGGCATTTCTAGAATAGTAATATTAAATCCAACTTCACCAGTCAGCAGGATTTGGTATTACCATTCTGGCCAAACTAAATACAGGTACATGTCCTACCTTTCACCCACACAGCACCCTGCTCTAGGGGCTACCTAGGGCACACATTAGAGGTGACTTATGTGTGGAGAAAATGAAGGTTTAGGCTTGGCAAGTTCTTTTAAATGCCAAGTCGAGGTGACAGTGAAACTGCACCCACAGGCCTTGGAAGGGCAGGCCTGAGATAAGGTAAAGGGGCAACTTAAGTGGGTGGCACAACCAATGCTGCAGGCCCACTAGTAGCATTTAATCTACAGGTCCTAGTGCACATTACTAGGGACTTATAGGTACATTAAATAGTCCAATCAGGTAGGATCCAAGGTTACCATGTTTAAAGGGAGAGAGCATATGCACTTTAGCACTGGTTAGCAGTGGTAAAGTGCGCAGAGTCTAAAAGCCAGCAAAAATTAGGTCAGAAAAAGAGAAGGAGGAAGGCAAAAAGTTTGGGGATGACCCTGTCAAAAAGCCAGGTCCAACACCCATGATAACATTATCTCCAGCTGGTTATTGTCGGAGACCGTCTTTGCCTGGTAAAGGTTTCCAGTTAATCTAGATTGGAGGTGTGCAAAACATACAATTCTGTTGAGGTGTGAGTGCAGTGCTTGTGTGGGGAGAGTGAAATGAGTATTCCCTTTTGCCTATATGTCTACTGCGCCAAACATCTGTAACACCCCAGTCTGCCATCCATTGTCTCAATGCCTTGGATTGTCACACCGAAACTGTGCAAAGCGGGGTGGATGGGATCGACTCAGGGTCGTATCAATGACATGGTTGAAATCACCGCCCAGTACCCAGGGGTGTACTGTCCAGTCCACCAATATAGAGGACAGTTTGGATAGGTAAGCATCCTGGTCTGAATTGGGTGCATAAATACACCCTAACACAATAGGTTTGCCATCTCCCTCAACAGGACTTAGGGGGTCATTCTGAAGCCGCTGGCCTGGCTGGAACCGCCAGAATACCACTGCGCGGTCAAAAGACCGCAGCGGGTATTCTGGGTTTCCCGCTGGGCTGGCGGGCGACCGCCAGAAGGCCGCCCGCCAGCCCAGCGGGAAACACCCTTCCATGAGGATGCCGGCTCCGAATGGAGCCGGCGGAGTGGAAGGGGTGCGACGGGTGCAGTTGCACCCGTCGCGATTTTCAGTGTCTGCATGGCAGACACTGAAAATCTTGGTGGGGCCCTGTTACAGGGGCCCCTGCAGTGCCCATGCCATTGGCATGGGCACTGCAGGGGCCCCCAGGGGCCCCACAACACCCCATACCGCCATCCTGTTCCTGGCGGCCAATACCGCCAGGAACAGGATGGCGGTATGGGGGTCGGGCTGCGCCGCCATGGAAGATTCCCCAGGGCAGCGGAAAACCGGCGGTACACCGCCGGTTTTCCGTTTCTGACCGCGGCTTTACCGCCGCGGTCAGAATGCCCAAGGGAGCACCGCCAGCCTGTTGGCGTGCTCCCGCGGTCGTTGGCCCTGGCGGATTTTACCGCCAGGGTCAGAATGACCCCCTTAGTGTCCCTGGATGTCTACCCTTGCTTCCAGCACAGTGAACAGGAAACCGGCCTGAAGCCAGATCTCAGCGCCACGTGAAAGGCGGAGTAGGAAGTCAGGAATAACTGACCTCATCATTTCCTGTGCAACTTCTGGGCCTTGTGTAGTGAGATGAATCTCGTGTAGGAACGCTACTCATGCACTGTGCCTATTCAATTGTGCCAGTGCCCTATGCTTCTTGTACACTGATCCCAATGCCACACATTCCATGTTATTATATCATATGCATATATCTTTCCCACCGTCTATCCCAGTGAGAGATCACCATCCTCCCTCCAACCAGCCACGCTCCCACGTCCTTTAGCAGTATGCCTCTGATTAAGATAGCAGGCGAAAATATCAAACTATGAATTCCCTTCCCAAAATACTCGGTCCAGTGGTACCAGTTGTAGGACCAAACTGTGTAAAAAACCAAAGCATATCAACCAATGGTAAAACCATTGCTTTTGCTATTGGGAGGTAGGTGTTGCTAAGACTCAGCTAGAGTCTTTTTTGCTAAGACTCAGCTAGAGTCTTCTCCGGCTATTGAGGCCTTGCTGCCCGGTACCCTGAATTATACATACCAAGTATACATAATCATTGAGAACTCATGTAGCGTATACAGGAGTGCGGATTAAGCTGCTTTCCAGTGCCATATGTTAATGATATAGTATGTACACAGGGTCTAGATTACCTAAACAGCAACCCAGCCCAGCACCCCTCCCCATGATCATGCTCCTTTTGTGTCAGGATCAACCACCTGCAGGGAAAAAACATGTTACTCATACAGTAATCACTTCCCTTAACCCAGTAGGTCATGTGTCATTTGTGGAGTGATCGAGGGGAATAAAGCCATACTGCTTGCTGAGTCTGAGATGCTTCCATGTGAGGTGATGGAGCTGATAGGATTCTTGGAGAATTGCAAGGAATTTGCCAAGCGGATCCCCTTCTGTTGCCCCTCCAGGGCTTGTTGTAGTGAGGGGGGTCATCTCTGTGCCTTTTCCACTGTGGGGAGCACCCCGTCTATGTTGCCGGGGAGCCTCCTGTGCTTTGGATGAATCAGTTCCTGGCGGCTTTGTCCCAGGGAGATTAGAAAGTGTTATCCCAGCCATTTCTATGCTCTGTCCGGGGAATCAAAGAAGAGAGTGCGCTGCTCATGGATTACTTTAAGTTTGGCTGAGAACAACAGCGCGTATTTTGGGCTGATTGTATGCAAGCGTTTTTTAATCTCTTGGAACGTAGAACACCTTCTCTGTACTGTGATTGTATAATCTGGGAATAGTGAGATCCTAGCATTTTCCAAGGGAATCAGTGCCTTTTCACGTGCCACATGTAGTAGTATATCTCAATCCCTGTAATTAAGGATTTTGGCAACTATCACTGGGCGGCGCTCTGGTTATTGGTTTTCTCATGGGTACTCTGTGTGCCCTCTCCACTACAATTGGGTTTGAGAGTTCTGATGGAGCCACCAAAGTTTGTAGGCAGTTCTCTATTAATTGGGTGGAGTGGGACCACTCTGTGCCTTCTGGAACTTCCACTATCCGGATATTATTCCTGTGAGATCTTCCTTCCGTGGAGTCCACGCGATCCTGTAGCTGTAGCTATGCAGTTGAGTAAGTTGTGCAGACTGTTCCACCTGGCCTGGAGCTAAAGTGGAGAGTGTCCGCTTATTTGTTTTGACTTTATCAGCTAATTTACATTGATCATCCTTGAGGAGGCTAAAGTCTGCCGTGACGGCTCCCAATCGTTGTTCAATCGCCACTCGGGAGTCATGGATATCCTGGAGTATAAGATCCTATTTGTCAATCTGGGGGATCTCATCTGTAGGGGGGGGACACAAACCTCTGGTGTATGGGTCGGCGATCTCTCCAACTGAATAGAGCTCAGTTGTCAGTGGTTCCGGTCCCCCACAGTCAGTCCCAAGCGGAGATAGCAGGGCTTAGTACCTCAGGCCAGGCGCCGCACCCAGGCAGAGCAGCCAGCTAAGGCCAGCAGTACGTACGAGCATCTGGTCCCCAGTTGGAATGGTGCAGAGCCGTGGGCTCCCCTGTATTTTACAAGGCACCTGTTTCCTTGGCTCCTTATTGCTGCAATGCACTCTTTGGCATCCACTTCCTACGTGGGCATTAACAATTGCTCAAGGAGCCGCAGCCCAATTGGCACTCCAACAGGCACTCTTTCTTTTGTTGGGGGACCCTTCCTATTGTCAGTGTCACTTGCAAGTAAGTTTAATTGTAGGAGGGGGGCTCCCCTCTGATCTCCCATCCTCCAGGGGAGCCACACATGAGCTCGTTGGGCTTTCGTTATGCCTCAGATATTTACCATTGGGACACGCTTCAGGCTGTCTGCCACTCACTTCTCCTCAGGAGCCTAGCGCGTTCCACTCACAGTCACTACAAAGCTGGCCATGCAGGCTTTACAGCAGTTTTCAAAGATGCCTCTCTGACCCAGGACCCAACACCCAGCCGGACTCTCCACCAGGACTCACCACGTTTTCACCCTGGACGCGGGGGGCACAGGCAGAAGATCAGTCCAAGGCCAGCTGGCGCTCACTCTGCCACTTAGGCTGATGTCTCCTCATGTTGGGTGGTGCCGGGAGCAACCAGCCCACTCAGTCTTCTCTCGGCCTCACACGGGACCGGTGTTGCAAGCGACTGGGTCGCCTCTCCACACCCCCAGCCCTCCAGGGATCAAAGGAGTTAGGGGCGCCTACTCCACCTCCTGTCTCAGTCCCACTGTCTGCCTGCCGAGATCTACATTGGGGCAGCCACCATTATTAATGCGGCGCCCGGAGCAATCATAGTCTCCCACTGCGGTCTTCTGTTTGTCTCAATTCCGTCACCAAGCGCAGATTGGGGCCAGCAATGCTGTGGCGTTTGGGGCTCAGTTTTCAGATTACAGGGCTCAGGTGGCTCTGAATTATACTGCTGCCATATTTAGTGGTCGACCGCTCCCCCGCCCAGCCACTATTCCCTTTTGATGTATCTTGGCAATCACTGCAGGAACCCTCAATTTGGATTTCCACCTCTTTCTCTTGGTGAATTTCATTCTGTTTTACTCACTCATGTGTACTACCTTCTCTGTTATCAGATTTTTATTTCTTCTTTTTCCCTTCCTTTCAAGTTAGTATACCCCTTTATACACATAAGTATACTTGATGTGCTTTCACCGCATGTGTGCTTTTCATGTCAACTAATGCTCTACATTGATCTCTTGTGTTTTTCCCCTCATCTGCTTAGCTTCTTCTGTGGCTCTTCGTATTTTTTGTATCCTGGTGATGATCCCTCAATTTATTGGGATCAAAACGTCTATGACTTTGTCGTTTACATAGCCTTATTGCCATGCTATAATTTATAGGGTCTTAACTAATGAATTTTTATAGATTCACATACTTGAATGATTCCCTGTCGTTGAGATGGGAGTCCCCGGAACCTTAAAATAGGAATTTAACGAAAGACTTAGACCATAAAGGCCCTAGACCTTTTAATTTAGTAACGTGTCATAGTTATTATCTAAAAAAGTACTAAATTTAAGTCTGAACTAATCAAATCGCACCATCCTGTGAGAAGCTCCTGTTCCTCATATTTTCTGCTGCATGTCGTACTAGGGAGTCTTCACTGAGCTCTGCTCAGACCTACCTGTTACAGACTGATTTCAAAGGATTTTCACTGATATCTCCACTCACAAAGCTTCATTAAAAAGCCCCACAGTGATTAATATTCAGATTGCTTTGTTTAATCTGTATGCAGATAATGCACACCATTTGGTCAGGATAGTTGAAAACGGTGCCCTGGATCAATTCTACTCCTCCCTTATGCTGGTGATAGAATGAATCTCCTCTTATACCCTAAAACTTTAGTCAAAAAAATTAGGGTCTTATTCTTGGATCCCCTTCACAGACCTAGAGAAAGGTTTGTAATCTTGGCGTTAGTTTTGACACTGCTCTGTCAACTCTGTTCTTTTTCCCTGCCCCCTTCTTTTGAAAGTGCTATGCAAAATCTTACCTTTTCTGAAAGTAGATCATTGCCTTGTCGTTCATGCAGTAATAGTACTCTACCTGTACTATAAGAATACTTTTGTGAAACACTAATACAAATTTTCCTTTGGAACTTAGAATGCAAGACACAGTTTCACCTCACCTTATGAAGCTCCTTTAGCTTTGAGTTGGAAAAACTATCCAATTAAAGGTCCTATGTATCGTCCATAGTGTCATTAACAACATGGGCCTCTGCTATCTTGGCGCATATTCAAAATCTACCTTAATTGCTGCTTCCTCAAATCCATGTACCTTAATATTTTCTGTATTCCTCATTTGCGTCCGGCTGTACTGGCTACTATGGTGGGCTGGATGCTAATTTTTAGGTCTTGCTAGGTCTTGTTTACTGATAGCTTAAACTGTGTGTTGGCAAGAGATCTACTGTATCTAGTATAGACTTAAAGTGGGTTTATTGCTCTCCTCTTGTTCATGAGAAAATCGCACTTATACCGCCTACTAAGAGCAGTGGACTCAGACTTCGGCATTGATGCTATGGGGAAATACAATGTGGTAAAAACACCTAGGTAAATACTGATATCACTTCTTGCATTTATTAATTTTGGAAGTCAAAATACATATGACATGCAGTGCTGGAGGTACCATATGCCGTTTATGCCATTTACCCTCTTTTCCCCTTGCACATTATGCCAAATTTACTTGGCCTGGGAAAAAATCTTGGAAGACCAAACTTAGCAGTGAACTTAGAATACAGGAATTGGATGCAAACAGTGCCTGTGCCAGATCAGGGTATTTCCTTACAACTTCTGGCCATAGCGGGTGAATGGTGTTATCATAGTAGCGACTTGACTTCACTGAAACCACCAAGATATATCACCTATTCAGCAGTCCTAAGACAAACGACGGAGGTTTCAGTTATTTTCTTTCCACTCCTTTGTGTCTACAGAAAAGTATATCAACATTTCATTATTTGTAAGTGAACTAAAGGTTAACACTTTCACATAAGCACCCTTGTGCTCCCCACAAACTCTTCGAGAAAGCGCGATTGCAAATCTTTTTACTTGATAATCGTGTTTCTGATAGTCCTCTAGCTTCTTATGTGAAGTTAAGCGGCTTTATTAGTTCAATACATTTTTATTCAAAGTAATATTTATAACTACTCATACCTTTAGGCCAGTGCTTAAACATCACATCATTAATAAGAGAACAT
Organism: Pleurodeles waltl; assembly: GCF_031143425.1. NCBI lineage: Eukaryota > Metazoa > Chordata > Amphibia > Caudata > Salamandridae > Pleurodeles > Pleurodeles waltl. Next base: position 731,781,838 of record NC_090436.1, read on the forward strand.
AGTGTACCTCATTACTTCTGTTTACATGAGCATTGCTTACCATTAACTCTCCACACTGTCCTTTATACTTAAAAAGAGATGCATGCCAAATAACACACCTTCGTGCATGTCACAGATAAAGAGAAGTATAAATGTTCCTCCATGTCATTCTTAGCAAGTTACATTTCCAAAGCATGCACTCCTTCATATTCAGTAGTGGTAGGAGTATTAACCCATTGGAGGTCTAAAATGTGTACCCAAACTTGTCGACTTTTCATCGTGCCCCGCATGGAAAAATTACATCCTAGTTGTTTTCTACTATTTGGCTGCCCTCCTCTCCATACAGTTGTTGACCTGGACACAGTTTCCACGTAAAACAATCAACTATGCCTTCTCTGGTTGATATGTTTTTTTCGGCGGAATTGACACACAGAGCCAGCCAAAAAACAAGGTGGTTTGTAGAGTTACTTCCTGATTGTAGCCTGAAGGCAGGTAACCAAGGTTATCTATGTGTATTCGTCCAAGGGAGACCATTAAGTTGTATTTTTGTTTTCTAATATCACAACAAATACATGCACCCAAATCGACTAAAAAAACAAATTAATGCATACACAAATCTGTACAATAAATAACCAATATTGCGAGGCTAATAAACTATATCAGATTATACAATCCAGAATATATCAAAATAGATGTTGGGCAGGTGAGAATCACTTTTTACCCGATTCGTTAAACATTTACATGAGGCTCTTAAACGTAGTTGGTTGGACTTCTGGTCCCTAAACAGTGCTTCTACTCCGAGATTATCTATCCCCAGTTGATAGGCTGCCACGTTGAAACACACTGTTTTTTTTACCTTTGCATGCTGAATAACAACGTATTGCTTTCAAGAGAAGGCATTTGGCCATAACGCACAGCACATTTATCAGGACCTAACTACCACTGACCAAACTAATTTCAAACCTTAGGTGGAATTGTGTTTTTTTACAGAGCAAACACCAATTAAATGCCTCTATTTTGGATATCCTGTCGCCTTTCCATGAAATACAGAGGGATGTTCAATCACACTATTGAGCAGTAAACAATCTTGGATAGTAGGACTGCCTAAACCAGTGTAATCTGATGGGTGACCCTCACAGGGGTGTGGAATTTATTAAAATATCTACTTGTCCAGGGGACAGGTTGCTTCTCAAATCTACTTGTCCTGTAAAAAGATCTACTTGTCCCTTTGGTGCCATGTAGTGTGGCGACAAATTATGGCAGCAATCTCATTATGTAAGAGCTCTGATAATAGCCTCTCTGATTATGCCAGGGCTACTACTATAATAGGGCTTGAATACTTGCAGTTTCAATCCCTACTGTAGCAATTTCCTTATTTTGCCACCTTTCTGCAGATCTGCATACTGGGGCTGGAGGAAGCAGTAAGCAATAGTTCCAGGGCTGGAATGCCTTTGAGTCTGCAAACCTACTAACCTGCATGTTTTAAAGATTTTCACCAGCTTCTCTCTAATATTTTCCCATAATAAGAAAGGTTGGACATTTACTCCGGACAATGGCAGAATTAGAACTTCTTCCTGGGTTGGGAAGAAAGTGGCCGGAGGGAAAATGAACTTGCAGATGCTCAATAGATTTTCACATGAGCAAATCTACACATGCGTATTTACCCATGCTAAAATACAGTTCACAAATATTTTATAGGGGTACGACATATACCATGGGTGCACTTTTGTGACTTTCTTTAAGAATTTGGGGCCACATGTAGGTAGGTTCAGATTTGCGACCCGCAAATTGCGAGTCGCAAATCCGAATGTAGGATGGTGTCCCTGACACCATCTGTGATTCGCAAGGGCTTCGCAAATCCCCACCTAGTGAATAATCATGAGGTGGGTCGCAATTTGCGACCCCCTTGCGAATAGCGGCCCTCACAGGGATGGTGGCCTGCTGGAGACAGCAGACCACCATGTCTGTGACTGCTTCCTTAAAGGAAAACGAGATGCATTACAAAAACGAAAAATGAAACGTTTTTGTTTCATTTTTTCAGAGCAGGCAGTGGTCCGCAGGACCACTGCCTGCTCTGAAAAAATGTTTACAGTGACATTCACAATGGGGAAGGGGTCCCATGGGGACCCCTTCCCTTTTGCGAAAGTGTTAGCACCCATTTGTAATGGGTGCAAACTGCGATTGGTTTGCGCGCGCGTTCGCGGTCACAAAACAATCCTACATTGCACTGCGAGTCGCAATTAGGAAGGGAACACCCCTTCCTAATTGCGACTCGCAAACCCGTTTTGCGATTCGGTAACCAGGTTACTGAACCGCAAAACTGGGTTTGTGCATCGCAATGTGCTTTTTGCACGTCGCAAACAGCGAAAGTCGCTGTTTGTGACATGCAAAAAGCTACCTACATGTGGGTCTTGGTCCCTAATTAGGTCTGGTGTTAACAAAGACATTTTGTTTAATAAAAACTTCTATTTCTCTCTCTTTTGGCTGGCTTTACTGTGAGTGATTGCATTCTGCTCTTCCACAAGGAGCATATTGGCACACAAAGTAGTTTTGTTCAGTGTCAGGAACTACAGTGGCAATCAGTGACGTAACGAAACTGGAGGTTGCCCCTTTGCAAAGAACATGGAGGAGCCCCCTCTCCAGACTCACTCAGGGCAGGTGCTGTGCTAAAGGGGCCCCCTGGAGGGTGGCTGCGGGGCCTTTGTTATGCCACTGGTGGCAACATGTGCTTTTAGACTTCAAAACATTTGGGGTTTTTTTTTGGCAGTGTTTGTTACAATGTTGAGGGCCTGGTAGCTCCCACAACAATAAAGTGTTACAAAAGCCATGTCAAAACAAGACACGCATTGATGAAACTAAAAGACTTATAAAAATATGTCAGATCAGTTGGCTTTGTCAGTGTTTGTTTATTTTCATGCTTCCCATATTCGTGTTGAAAATTGTTACACTGATTTTCCATTAGAAATATTTTTGGGAAATACTAGCATGCATCAACACATTTTACTAAATGACACTTCATTTGCATCTAATCAGAGAGCATTCTGGGAGCATTATACTTAGCCTCATAGCCTAAAGTTTTCGAACATGTGTATACACAGCTGTTTTATTTTGTACTGGAACCAACGTCAGTAGTGAAGTGTGACCTTAAAACATTTATTTACAGCACTCACCCTAATAATCAAGGCTTTCAAATAATGAACCATAAATACAAGTTCGAACAGCATTATCTTTTGGAAACACATTACCTCAACTGCAGAGAGTTCCACTCTCTGTAAACAGGCAGCCAAAGGGTTTGTGCTGCAGAGGGTTGGGCCTACTTGTCCCAAGGACAAAGTAAACATAAAAACTTGTTGCCCTTGACCCCAAACAAGATGTCCCGGGCGTCGGGCGATAGGAATTCCACATCCCTGCCCTCAGTAAGGGGCAGAGTTTAGAGAAAATAGAAAGATAAAAGTAAGCAAATTTACGTCCACCTAGTACATGGGGATGGAGGTGGAGTGGTTTGTGCAAAACACTCCAAATAAAAAAATTATCCCAAAATATTGTACCTTATTCAGTGGCTAAGATAGAGGTTCTAGATCAGATGGGCATTCACTTGAGATGTTTGAGGAGGGAGTAGGTTATAATGTTTGATGAACGGCAAACGGAGGTCTTTTCACATCCATGTGAAATATGTGCCATATCTGCAGAATCTTTATGTAAACCCAGAGGATCTGAATATCATCAGAGTACCTCTAATACAGTAAAGGCCAACGCACAATTCTGCTTCAGTGTCTGTAAATGAAATACAGGAGCCAAAAACATTAGTTTTCCTTAACATTTAACGATTTAAGTGGGCAAGTACATTTAGTGCCCCTGAAAGAATACCCGGCATTTATAGAAAACCACTGGTTGATCAACTCTTTTTTCAGCAAATAGTTTGTTTATTACTAGGGACTATTTGGTTGTGTGTAGGAAAGATTCAGGAAGAAGTTTACCTGGGATACATATTATGGGGGTCATTATGACCCTGGCGGAAGGCGGAGAAGCGGCGGTAAGACCGCCAACAGGCTGGCGGTCTTTTTTTTTTTGTATTATGACCATGGCGGTTACCACCATGGTCATCCGCCGGTTCTCCATTCCGCCGGCCAGGGCAGAGACGACCGCTGGGCTGAAGACCTGGGTCTCCAGCCCGGCGGCCGTCACTATACCGCCGGTGGTATTTTGACCCGGCTTACCGCCGTGGATTTCCTGCAGTTTGAGCCGCCATGAAATCCATGGCGGTAAGCACTATCAGTGCCAGGGAATTCCTTCCCTGGCACTGATAGGGGTCTCCCCCACCCCGACTCCCTCCCCTACACCCCCCACCACCCCTGCCACCCCGCAAAGGTGGCAGGGCCCCCCTCCCCGACCCCCAACATCACAGAACTCACACACACGACATGCACGCAGGCACCTCCTACACACATACACGCACACACGCCGACATACATACCGACATCCACACACACAGTCAAACACGCACACCCACATACAAACATACACGCACACATCCATACAGACATACCCACAGACATACACGCACTCATTCCCAAAACATGCAACACCCACGCAAGCATACACACACTCACACACCCCCTCTACATACACAGACGCACACCCCCATGCACCCACACAACACCCCCCACCCCCCTCCCCTAACAGACGATCGACTTACCTGTTCCGTCGATCCTCCGGAAGGGGGCGGGAACCATGGGGGCAGCTCCGCCAACACTACACCTCCAACAGAACACCGCCACGGCGACTCACAGGACATGATTCGCTGGTCGGTGTTCTGTTGGCGTAGCAGTGGAGGTGGAGCAACCTCAACTTCCCCGCCTCCTGCCAGAATGGCTGTTGGTGGCTCTCCGTCCATAAAAGGACGGAGAGCTGCCAACGGTCATAATAGGCCGAGCGGCAAACCACCACCACTGGCGGTCTTCCGCACGGCGGTCGCTCGGCATTCTTGGAAAAAGACCGCTGAGGTTGTAATGACAACCTATATTACATATGTATGTTCCCAAGGTCCTTAAGACATTCAGTAAGATAACCCTTCTGCCATGGTCAAAGTGTTGCAAAATATAAAGGCTCACTTTCAGCAATTCTGGCCCTTTGAGGTGCAAATATTTATGTCTTTGTATTTGAAGGGTAGGAGGAAAACATACATTAAAAGTTTTGGGCCACTTGATGTTCCAGTGCCTGACAACAAAGTCTATGCCAATCAGAATATTTCCCTGCCATGAACTGAATCTAGCTAGTGGATCCACATTGTCTTGAAGAATGAGGCTGTAATGACGCAGGCCAGTTCCTTCCATTGCAGTAACATGGCTCCTTCTGATTTTGGTAGTGGGGATAGGCAGGTCTGGCAGTACTGAATCAGCGTGGACTTGCGTGAACTCTTGCTGATCATGGAAACTCTTGCTGTAGGAGTTTTGGCCGAAGGGTTTTAGGGAAGAAGCTATACATGACAGACCCCCAATTTTACATGCAATTTAATCACCTGCTGAATCTCCACACCATTTCACTGACATGTGGAGGCGTGAACAATAATGAAACTGACCCTGACCATCTTAAAATAAATTCTTCAGTCACCAATGATACAGCACAGTCACTAGACAATGATTTTATTCTAGCCTATGAAAGAACGAAGATCAAATTTCCCACAGTTTTGTCTGAGGCTCTTGTCTCTACTGTGGGAATCCACATTTGCAAATCGGATGCTAGCTAACCTGTGCCCTGAAGACTTTGATAATTTTCCATGCAACAATGGCAATTGTTTCATTAGTATATTTAGCTTTTTCTCTGAATTATTATATGAAAGTGCACAAAATAATGAATAGTATAAATGCTAGTCAAAATGATGTGTGGGATTTCCAGCAGTAGCAATGTCATGCTCGCTTGGGATACCAAAGATTAGTGTGCTTGCTGTGTGACTTGATGCTGTTTTTCTTTGTGGACATAAATATTGACCTTAAAATCATAATATCAATTTTATAATACACTGTTATTCTTGGAAATAGGCTGTCTCCTCGTAATACTTATTTCTGAACTTAGTTGCTCTTCTTAATAACACTAATGAACAAAACTATTGTCTTCATTTGCCTTTTGAGTTGCTAATCTCAGTTTGATCAGATCTTCCTTCTGCTGTGTTTCCATTTCCCAAGTCCTCCTCTTGGACCTTTCTTAAGAAGTAAAGTGCACAGGGGCATAACCGAGGCCCCAGCAGCCCCGGTGGTGTGGAGTGGGGTAAAGGCTTACCCCTTCTGGAGGGGTCCCCCTTAGCCCCTACTGATGTGAGTGTAGGGGGGGGGGTTACTTGATGAGTTAACATTGAACACCTTGGAAGTGCCTCACTCAACTAGTTCTTCAGCCGGTCCTGTTTAGATTCTATATGGACTATGGAGGCAGAGATTGACATTGACATTACAACAGTAATACAGCATGGCAGAAATGTTTGAGTCTTCTTTTTCTGGGAAACTCTACCATGGACACATCATGGCCCCATTAGAGAAAATATTGTTTCAAGGCATTGTTCTATATTACATTTCAGACAGTGCTATTTTATTGCTGGAGGTAATGATTTTGTCATTTGACACAGCATGTTATTTTATCTAATGGTAGGTTTTGAAAACGCAGAGTAGGATGTCCCATGTTTGTGACCTAGATACTTTGTAAACTAGATCTTATACCAGCAGAATGCCCACAGTCATCTTGCCTCCCTCAGGTATACTCACTTTTCTTTCTTTCATATACTTGAGGATCTGGTTATTTTGTGGTAACTGTGAGAGGTGGATTATTGTATTTCCTTAATTGTTAACCATTCTTATTAATGTTTAAATGCTTTTTGCTGGACTCCTCCTTTTAGGATGAAAATCTACAAGGTGTTTGTGGCAATGGGATCTTTTTTTGATATTATGATGCCACTAGGAATGTTAAGTAAATGTTGATTTAGCCTTAACAGAATTATGCACTTTATCTTGTAGCATAAAAGTACTATACCTGGCCCGGCATTTGGAATAGCACAACAATGGGAGTTAACTTGGTTACAAGCACTGCTATACTTGACTACTGTTATACATTATTATAAAGTCCATAGAAATTCATGCGTACCAGAAAGCTTTTCTAGTTCCTTAGCCTCCCATTTATTCTAACAGTGGTCATGGATAATTGATCAGCCATTATATTGTATACCACAATTTTCACCGATGTAACATGAAACCAGGATTTTTAAGGTTTTGCATATATTTTGTTTTATCTGAAACAACTATAACTTGTTACTGTTATTGAGTCACATTACAGGAGTAGACCAGAATGTTAATAAACATAAACCACACATTGAATTATTCATATTTGAAGTATGGACTCACTTGAGGGGTATTACAAGGATTAACAAGCTTTAACCAGTATTTTTAATGATCACATTTATAAACAAAACTAGAGGTGACACAAGCAAGTGAAAGTTTGATAATACAATTTAAGTAGCCTTCAACATGTATCTTAGAGATTTTATTTTTTAATCCGCAGTATTTATATTTTTCCTTAAGGAGTATACCTTCCAGGCACTAACACTATGCAGTAATAATAGAGGCCACGAAAAATATCAATGTAGCTTCTTATGGATAGAATATAAGAAAATGATCAGTAAGTGAGACAGAGGATACAAATAAGGAGCCGTTTGGGCCATTTCTCTGACAGGCAAGTGTTGGTCCCGCCAAGTTATGACAGAAAGGGCTGAAACCTGCTAAAATATTTTATCTTTACTTTGCCACATTACGAAATTAATGTGTCACTTCAATACTGCTCAGTTTGGTCTTTTCACCATGTTTTATCCTCAACATTCACAGGTAAAGAAATTGTTTTTAGGGACTAGACGTTAAATGCCAGTTTGTTTTTAGGTTTAAAAAGTTAAAGGTGGCCCATTGCTTGAATTTTCACCACTTTGGATTTCATAATTCTAGTTCCCACATTTCTCACTATTGTTTTATCCTTCGAGGTATCTGAGACTCCAGAATTGATTTCACCGTCATATGGCCTGTGTACCGAAGAGGCCAGTCCTAATAGAAGCCCCTCCACAAGGAAGTAAAGGACACAGTGCATGTCTCTAATCAGTGGTCACAATTGTTTGGCAGTGCAAATGAATACTAGAGCTAACCAACAGCTCCATGAACAATGGGAAACTGGAGAATAAAGCTTACTACACTACCCCTCTACCATCACTTCACATCAGTTCCATTGCATTTTCCCCTTTTTGATCAGTGTGTTTCCAACTATACAATTTGCATGGAGATATGATCTGTTCTCAGGATGCAGAATTCCAGATGCTTGGTGCATCTCTCCTTAGGGAGGGTCAGTTGATTTTTGAGTGTTTTCTGGTGAGGTTGCCACAGTGTTCTTTTTCTGATGTACACTTCTCATTGCAGATTCCTCATCTTAGAACACTCCACAGAAGCAAGGTTGGAACTGGAAATTTTTTAATACTATTGCCACACCACCCCAAAAATGACAGCGTGGATCTGCATATAAACACCATCTCTGCACGCTGTTGCCAGTTCCTTTCTTTTTCTGCTTTCCAACACAGCCCCAGAGCTCTACTCCCATTTTTGTCCGTTTTCTGAAGACTTCTAACAATCTTTCAAAGCATAGTGTGCTAGGAAACCATGTTAGCACTGAAAATTACAGGTTTCAAGTCATGCTGTTTCTGCAGTAAGCAGATGTTGGTTACCGCCCCACACAAGGTGTGTCTTTAGTGCCCTGTTTCAGAATAAGACTCTTAACTCACTCTCATTCACCCAAAGGCAATCCGAGACTGAGAGGCAAAGTTATATGTTGAAGAGCACAAGAAATAGTCATGGCCTTCTCAAAAGCCCCACTCACCCTCCAAGTTCCGGACTCCATATTGGTCCTGATGCCACTTTTGTGACTGTTCAACTTCATGTTCAAAGTCCTCTGGTAAGTCCAAGAGCAAGCATAAAATGGAGGAGACAAAAGGTGTCACAATGTCAATCACACTCCTTTGAGGTCTCTGGCAACAGAACTGATTCCTCAGTTGGTCTTGACACACCTTGGATTTCCCAGGCCATTGTTGACCCCAAAGCAGATAAAGGGCTTCAAAAAGACCATGCTGCAATGAGTTTGCATCTCACATGGGCTTCCATGTTCCTCCAATCGGTTTGCCCTTAGTGATGCATGACCACTCAGGAAAAAAGGTGTGGGTTGTTCCTCTTGCTGTTTCCTTGTTCGAGGAAGATCAAGGGGGCTAAGGCCAAGTCTGAGCATTCAGATCCTGTCTGCTGTGGACCGAGGTGATTAGATGGAATCCTGGACCTGCAAGATGTGGTTTTTGTATTGTCCACCTGATTCCTTTGCCTGTTGATTCTGTTCATTAGGGCGATCCTGCTTACAGTAAAGTTAGATTAGATTACATTATGTTTGTAAAGTGAGACAAGTGCCCATAGGCATCTTGGCGCTGCCACCTAATTGGTGGGTAAGAAAACCGACTCAGTTCAGAGTTACAACAGGGAGAGTAAATAGCCAGGTTTTAAGATGTTTCCTAAAGATCCATATGTTGGGCTGGTTTCTCAGATGCCAGGGCATTTGATTCCAGAGCCACCAAGTGGTATAAGTGAAACCTCTGCCACACCGGGAAGCTTTAAACATTTTTTTATCATCATCTTCTTAGCTCTGGCTGAGCAAAGGTTTTATGTGGAGTATACCATGTAATTTTGTTTTTAAGAGGACCCAGACCAGAGCAGAAGAGAGCTTTGTGTGCACTGCAGAGAGCTTTAAAAGCTACTCTTGTTCATAGGGAGCCAGTGTAAAACTCCTCTCGCCTACAAAACTGATTCAAACTTCCTTATGTTCATAAGGAGCCAGACTGTGGCATTTTGGAGTCTTTGATTTTTTTTTTTAAATGCCTATTTGTGCCCCAGCATATAAGGCATTGCATTAGTCTGGCTTTGCGAGAACCAGGGATATTCTGACTGTTTTCTGTAAATCAACGGGTAGGTCAGGGGCATTTTTTTTCACTGTTCTTAGAGTGAAAAAACAGGATGACGTTAATTGATTTGTCTGTTCAGTTAAAGAGAGGAAGGGATAAACAATGGCACCCAGATTCCTCACTTTTGATACTGGAGTAGGAGGTGCACCAAGGCGTATTCCAAAAAGACGTATCCCACCCAAAAAGGAGCACCCTGGAGCACTCTCACAGTTCAGTTTTAAACAGTGGGAACTCATCCCTCAAGAAAAGAGCATAACAGGTTGAGGGCAGGGCCCGGAATGCCAATCTCGACCGACCGATGCTTCAGGACTGAGTGACCCACTGTGTTGAAGGCTGTGGATAAGTCTAATAGTACCACTACAGCCTTTTCGCCCTTGTCCAGAATATCCCTGGCCTCCTCAGTAACTGCTACCAAGGCAAGTTCCATACTGTGGGTTTTCCAAAAGCTAAACTGGGGAACATCCAGAATTTCATTATGGTCTGGGTATTCTAATAGGGAAATATTAAGATGTCTAGGATTTTTCCTGCTGGCAGAAGCTGGCAGATTGTCCAGTAATTTTTATCTTCAAGGGGTTTTAAAGTTGCCTTTTCAAGTAGGGGAAGAATGGAGGCTTTTTTCCAATAATATGGAAAAAAAATATTTCTAAAAATATTGTTACACGGCGAAACAAAGGGAGGGGCAATAACACTGGCTATATTTTGGAGCACCTTTGGGGAGCACAGATAGGTTGGAGATCTGGATTTAGTTAGACGCATACGCTCCACCACACATTCTATTGTGAGGGGTCGAAAGTCACTGAAAAATAGGGTAGCTGGGGTCTGATGGAACATGCAGTGCTGAAGGGAAATTAGCACAGCTGTTAACATTACACTTGCTGTACACTGCCTCGACTTTATTCCTAAAACATTCTGCTAAACCTTCACAACACTGTTGAGTGGAGGGTAGGGTTTGGGCAGCTGGAGGAGTGGAAAGTGTCCGAACTGTTTGAAACAAATATCTGGGCAAATTTGTAGTGGAATGGATCTTATCTGTGAAATGGCTTGTTTTTCTTCGATATTATCAACTTTTTATATTCCTGAATCATCAGTTTGTAAATATGTTTTTACTCTGGTGCATAACTATTCCTCCAGGACCTTTCCTGACGTTGACATCTCCTTTTCGTATCCCTGAGCCTGGAAGAGAACCAGGGGGTTGAGTGGGGAGGAGGGATCTATGATCATTAATCATTTTTTAATGGGGCCAGCTTATTCACTGCTTCGTTTATTCAGTTGAAGTAACTAGAAGTTACTGAATTTATATCCCCAGACAAGGACTGTTGAGAGGCCTTTAGAATTCCAGACAACTCAGTGCTATTTAATTTGTTTCAGAACCAGACCCATTTCGCCTGAGTAATTATGGGTGTGCAGGATTTACTTAGCATGGCTTGAAAACTGAAACACATGCCATGTGATCAGACCATGTGACCTGAACAATATCTTTCAGCTGGAGCCCTTGATAATTAGAGAAAATACTATCAAGTGTATGGCCAGCTAGATGGGTCGGTGCATTCACCAGTTGATTGAGGCCCAAGACCCTAAGATTATCCTTAACTGCTAGCTTGTCTTTAATATCTGAAGTTCAGGGCTTTCCCTCCAATGCAACAAGTCAAGGACATTTGAGCTATGATTCTGATGTTTCAGACTCAGTCATGGATCATAGTGAGAGCAGCTCTGAGGCTTCTTGGTCAGTTAGACTTGGACATCCTCCTCATCAACTTTGCTAAATGGCACTTGCATGCTCCACAATGGAACTTGAAGTTCCAATTGACCCAGCATCAGTGCAATCTGTCCAATGCCATCTATGTCTTGGAGGAGACGTCTCAAGATTTGCAATAATGGCTGCTCAAACATGATTGGTCCAGCAGCAGGCCAATCTAACTTTCCCACCTAGGGCTCTTCTGATGAGGGGCAAATTCCTGCTGATTGAGGAGGTCGTCTAGCAGAGGTGGACTTCAGGGGAGTCTGGTCTCCAGCAGAGGTCTAGCACCACATCAGTATACCAGAGTTGTAGGCCATTCATCTGTTTCTGAAGAACGTTTAGTGTCCATCAAGATAAGGCTAGTGGAATGTCTCACAGACAACTCCACTGACAAGTGATACTGCAACAAATAGTGTGGGGTAGTATTCTGGGACCTGTGTCAGGAGAGACTCTTCAACTGAAGGTGGATGAAGTTCCTGTGCATTTTATTGACCATGTACTACCTACTAGGGACCCAAAATGCCTGAGCTGATGAACTAAACAGTTGATGTGTGGCAGATCACAAGTGGAGTCTACATCCGGAAGTGGCACTGAGCCTATTCCAACAGTGGGGAGACACCTGGCTAGATGTTTTTGCCATAGGTCAAATTTGCAGTTTCAAAAGTTTTGTGTGTTGAAGTTTTCACAAGAACACTCTTTAGGAGAGGCATTCCTGCTGGATTGGACCATGGGACTCCTCTGTGCCTTGCACCCCTGCCTTTCCTGCCCGTGTTCTGAAAAAGATCTGGAATGACAGGACCTAAGTCATCCTAGTGGCTCCCGATTGGTCCAGGGGAGTGTAACTTCTGGACATGACCATCTGCCTCCTATCAGACCGTGACTTCACCAGGACCTCCTGTCTCAGGAATCAGGCAGAGGCCTTCACCCGAATCTATGCAATCTACACCTACATGTGCAGAGATTCACTAGTAGCAGTTGAGTGGAATTAATCACGGCCCAAAGTTGTGGATGCGATCATTGCCACCAGGTATCCTTTCATAAAATCCATTTATGCTGTAGACAGGGCCAAATTTGTGGCATGATGTGGTGTTCACAGTGCTAACCCATTATAAGCAAAACTGTTGATGTCCTCTTGTACGTTTTGTCTTTGACCCAGCAAGGTCTTGCATTGGGCACTATGAAAGGTTATTTGCCTGTGCTTTCGACCTTTCTACTTTTGCTAGACCAACCATCATTGTTTAAATCACCTGTTGTGATGAGGTTTGTTAAGGGTTTGACACACATGTTGCCTCCCAAACTATTTCTAATTTCACAAAGCACCTTAACTTGGTCTTGACCTTTCTCATGTGTATGCCTTTCAAGCCAATGCATAGCTGCTTGCAGCGTCCCCTTACATTAAAGACTTGAGCGGCCTTCATACTGAATGTTGTGACTCTCTTCCAAGTTGGGCAATCCATCATGATTCTAATGATTTTTGCTCCCCCCTCATTCTTTGACAGGTCAAACCAAGATCCATTGAGTGGATAATCAGCTTTTTGTGAGGTGCAAAGAAAGGGAGGTGCAGAAGAGTGTGTTTCTGAGATCTGGTATGTACTAGCCAAGAAGCAGCCCCTGGAAGGTCTGAGAGCCCATGCCAACATGGCTAACGCTGCTCCCACTGCGCTGATGCATGGAGTGCATGTCCATGACATCTGCTGGCTGCGAAGTGGGTGTCAATTCATATGATCACAAAGCATTACTGTGTTGACAGCTGGGTTCGGTGCCCGCTCTGTCCTGCAAGAACTTTTGGCCTGAGCCCATTCCATAGACCCTCCATCTGGGTGAGTATTGATTTGGTATCTATTCTAAGGTGAGGATTCTGCAGTTAGAAGTGTCCATCCAAGGAACTAATTACTTAACTTCAGTAGCGCTCTTTCCAGTGGATACTGCATCAAACCTCAGATTCCCCACCATCCTCCCACCTCCCAGTTCTGTGCATGGTCTCTTTTTATCATCTCTAACGGTTCTAAGTTAGTTTTCAGCACACTATTACTTATAGTTGTCCGTGCTCCAGTTCTGAGGGCGCAGAAAGGATAAATGAGAAGAAAATGTCTTCAGCACACAGCAGTGGTGCTTATATGCAGCTTCACTCTGGCACTTCTGGGGCTTTGTGTAGTTAGCATGGCATCGCAGAACGCCATCTAGAGGTTTGTCGAAGACATGCTATGAAAACATTTCTAGATTCAATCTAGCTCCTGGAGAGTATTTTAAGGTAAGGTAAGGTGTCTGTGGTTAGATAGCATATCCAACAGAAAGATTGTTACTGAACATAACTAATTTGTTTGTCTTTCCTTCAAGCATAGTATGTCCTCCTCCTCTCTAATACTTGTTCATGAACTCCTCTTTTTTTTCTCTTTGAGTTTCCAGCTGACAATCCTCTGTGTTCTCCTTCCTCTTTCTCCATATTCCCAAATCCTCCACATGCCCCATTTGTTTTCAGTCAGTTTCTATTTCAGGGGCCAATTCCTGGTATTGAGGGGGAAGGGACTTTGATGTTGTATCCACTTGACGTGGGCTTCCCTCACCTTCAGGGCCTTCCATCCTGTCTGTAACAAGAGAATGCTGACAGGAAGGGAATGCAGGCATCGAGTCAGTTCAGGGTTTTTGCAAAAAGCAAGTAAGAAACTCCATACAACCGCTAGCAAGTCCAGCTTTGCAAAGAATAGCATAATTTCTCTCACAAACCTATCAAAGCTTTGTGTATCCATTTTAAATTCGGAATGCATACCGCTGATTCACTCAGAGCCCTGCTCCTGATACCCAGACTCACTAAGAATTTTGTTCTTAAAGCCCAAACTCACCCAACGCTGTGACACTGTTAACAATGTTTCTCCATTTATATTACTCATAAGCTCATGATAATGCCTAAAAATGTTCTTGATAATGCTCAGGATTTACAAATTAAGCTCTTTATAGTACAAAAAACATGTTCCTGATAATATCCGAAATACTGATAGTGCTCTTCTAAAAATAACCCCTAGATTCTTTCACCATAATTATGCTCTTGATAAAGCATTACGTCACTTGGTCAGGCCTCTAAATGTAATAATATCCAAATTATGACCTCAGATTTCTGAAATAAATTCTTGGACTTTTTGGAGCATTCCCGGAAAACTGCAGGAGTCACGACATTCTATGACCAAATACAATCATAAATGCACGAGTGCACCAAAACAAATGTGACAGTTCCTACTAGAAGGTCATTGAAACTTGCTAACCTTTTTTACTATTCTGAAAAATAATTTTCCTAGTGGCGGAGCTTCTTCCTCTACATCCCCAACTCTTTTGGGGATGTACCATTCAATTTCTGCCCTTGGAATGGTTTTACTCCTACATTGTCCTGAGTAACTCTCTAACCACTACCATCATGATAAGTTAACACAAACATTTTCTGAAATGACCCTTCACTCCCCAAAACGCAGAAAAGCAGATTTACTCTCAGTGAGTATTATTCCGTACTGATGTCATGTTAAGTGTTAGTGAAAAGATGTGCACGTGCACAGTCGCGTGTTCTGAATACAAAATGAGAAAGTGCATTCATAAATCAAGACAGGGACAAATTTAAGCTTAATTTACATCCACAAAAAGCTTTGTGAATCCTGCACAAAATATTATTAATGCATCAGCACTGCTATGACACCACAATATACACCGATTTACGAAGTTGCAATGGTTTAGATTTCTACTGTTAAAGAAATATGCAAGAAAGAGCAGCAAAAATCTGCGTTTTTCCATCCTAGTTTGACACGTACTAAGTGCAACTGTGTATCTTGTGAATTTTGTTCAGTACTCAAATCTTCAGAATTAAAAGCTAACCTACTTCATTTGCATTTCCAGTAAGGATCAGTTTTCAAAATATTGTAAACTTAGGTGAGAAAAAGACAAAAACTTAGGTGAGAAAAAAACAACTGTTATTTTTCTCCTTTTTAATCTCTCCTGTGTCCCAGCCGGAGAGTCAGAAGACTCAAATTAAAAAATGCTCACGTTTTCATGTCAGAAAAGCAGAAAGATAGATCTGCATAATAAACAAAATTTCAATGTCTTCTTCTATTTCTCTTATCATCTGGGGATGCTGCAGCTCACACAACACCCCTATTTCCAGCTCCACTCGCCGTTATGTAAGCAAAGTGGTTTTCTTTATTTTTTTTTCTGACAGTTACAAGGATATTTCATAAGTAATCTTGAACAGTATCCCCTCCTCTGACTTGTCTCTAAGCTAGAAATCCTCACAGCTCCTGCTACACTAACCAGGGTTATCTATTAGATTACTTTTAACTAACCGTTATCTAACCATGTGCATGCTGCTTGCTATACCAGTTAAAGTTTGCTTATAGAGGAAAAAATGTTCACAAAACAGAACATTATTTCCTTTTCACTTACACCAATCTAATTCACAAACTAAAAGTATGTATGTAAGTTGATGAGCCCACCCAGTTAATGTTCCATTAAATTAAAATGTCTGATGTGAAAGACCTATTGTGGACACACCAAGCACTTACCATTGCTTACCATGTGTTGACTCTATCGCCACTCTTGTATCTCTCTCCATCACATGATTTTCTTCCTCCATTGCTTTCCATGTTGCTTTCCCCTTTGTGTACTGCTCTCTCTTGCATGCTTCTTCCTGCTCCCTCACTCTATATTGGGTTCTCCCTCATGTGCTTCTCCCCTCACCCACTGTTGCTCGTTCCCTCGTGTTTCTCCTCCTCTTTTTGTTTCATCCCCGAACTCGGTTCTCGCTTCTCCCTTCCCCACAGTCATTTAAAAAAAGTTGTTTTTTTTTTGGAGCCATAAAGAAAGATAGCTCGCACGTGTGCTTGTATGATTACTCACGTGCCACGCCTACAAAATGACACAGCAACTACTGGCTTTTTGCCAGTGCGGTACAGGGGTGCCTCATTCAGTTCCAGCCAGTCTCAATGTCAGGGACCAATCCCTGGTCTTGAGAGGCAGATACATTGATATTGTATCCAATTGATGTTGGCCTTCCTCACCAGCAGCGCCTTCCATCCTGTCTGTACCCAGAGAATCTTGAGAGGAAGAGCATGCAGAGATCGAGTCAGTTCATGGATGTGGCACAAAGCAAGTGAGCAACTTAACAATGACTCAGGCAAGTCCGGCTATCTTAGGAATAGCATCATTCTTCTCACAGACCTATCAAAGCTTTGTGTAGTTCATGGGCAATAGGTCCCAAAGAGGAGCCCCGTTGGCTTTGCCAGTTCTTGTTTATTCAGGAGCATTGGCTACCAAAATACAGGCAGCCTAAAGCTCCATCGTTAGTCGCAATACTAAGAGCAGTCGTCTACTTTAGCAGTATTCAGTGACCACTGGCCTAGTGCTTAGTACAGATTTACAAACAATTTACACATAGTTTTTTGCCTGAAAGGATTGCCAGATTGTAGCATTTATTGTGTATGGAACACAGAGCGTTTCATATTCTCTGTCATTTCAAAATGTTTCATAGCTAAACAGATGGAATATTCCTTTAAAATAAAAAAAATTCTAGTATTTCTGCGTTGCCTGTCTTTACCACCGAGGTGTTTGCTCCACTGTGCTTACAATACCATTTCGAGTGAATATCTTTTTGAGATGATGTTGCACCTAAGGTTGGTTAAATCTGTGTCAGCCTGACACTACAATGTCCATGTCTTCGGTTTCCTTTGGCTGCCTGCTGGGACTAGACTTAACTTTTAAATTTCAGCATTTACCTTAGCTGGCAGTTATTTTATTTTTTCAAGTGCTGACCAAAGAAATTTTAATCTACCTCTGAAATGAATATATAGAGTACCAATAATTCTTTAAGTCGTATGTTCCCATGTATTTTTCTTTTTTTAATTGTTTTCTCATCAGTGTGCATTTATAGTGAATTCAAGTGTATTCTTTATTTGCACGATTATTAAAAATCATTACAAGCGTCTAAAAAAGACATTGAAAAGTAACTTTACGTTGTTTACAGACACATTTTCGCAAAGGAGAGACAAAATAACAACAAAGCCAATTATATGTCTCTTAAGAACTACACGAAAAAACTGACATCGATAGACAAGACAGAACTTTCTACCACTACCTCGAGATTCTTTTTATACATATTGTTCAAATGTGTAGTGATACAAACTGATCATGATCCGATAAAAACAGAAATGTTAAAACATATGTCTGGACCGATGCCTCACTGAATGGGTGAGAGGATCCGCAAAGCGCATGAAGTGATTAGAGTGCTTTCGATGTTACTGCAGCTTCGGTCGGTGTGACAATACAAATTACGGTATTTTCCTACTACTCTTGCCTTTTAAATATAAATAACCTCTCAATTCAATTAAAGCAGACATGTTAATGATATTGGTTCCTTGAGCTAAGTGCTGCCTATCCAGACATGGGCCTCACGATCGCGAAGCCCCAAAAATGCATAAATGAATTAAGTGCTGTCTTGACCAATTAATTTACGGCAGCATTCTCGAGCCTCGCTAATGGGGTGTGGGGCCCCCAATTGGTGAAGGACTGTGTGACTGTTAGGTCTCGGAGTGAATATGCAGGGAATAAAGTGGCAGAAGTATCAAGCAGTTTTGCCTATTCTGTGTCTATGGGAAAATGTGTTAATACATATGGCCCAAAGTGCTGTACATGCTGTTGAGCTAATGACCAAGGACGTAATTTGTAACATGCTCAATTGGCACCCCAGAAAATGCACAAATAAAAATAAATAAATAAATACATAAAGGCCCTATCCAGATGACTACATTGCGAATCGCGGGCATATTTCACAAACCTCAGTAAAAATGGGTTGAACCCCCCCCCCAATGTGCATGCAGTAAAGAGGTCACTATTTTGGCTGCCGTTTTGTCGATCACAGACACAAGCCTCCTTAGAGAAGGTGAGTGCCTGGTGAACTTATTAGTCATGAGGAGTTATAATATTAAATGCCTCCTCAAACACCTGCATGAATTTTACAAATCTCCCCACCTGGATGGGATGTTTAGCAGAGAGTTAGGCGATTATGGCGGATCTGATGGTTCCCCGATTATCCATGATCACGCCCAAATACATGTGTTCCACAATGGTGCTGACAGCAAGACAGTTTAAGTACCATCTGCCTGATTTTTTTTTTCTTTCTGCCAATGATCATTATCATTATTTTATCAAGGTTGGTGGTAAGGCCATTTTGGTTCATATGAAGGGTGTCCAAAAGCCACTGTAGGCAGCATGTTGGTTTATCTCCCAATTTGGGGGAACCTGTGCATTCACTTCACCAAGGACTGTAGAAAGATCTGCCAATAATACATTAAATAGTAGAGGAACGAGGACACATCCCTGTTTGAGCCGTTGATGTCTGTATTTTTCAAGACAGGGATGTATCATCTCCTGGTTTTACTTGGAGCCAGGTGTTTGAATACAGGTAAATGATGCTCTTCTGTAGAAGAGGTTTTATGTTTCTTGCTTGAGCTTCTGCCATATTCTATTGCATGTAACTAAATCTAAAGCCCCTTTAAAGGCCACAAAACATGCATATAACAAGGATTTGTTCCTGATTGTTTTATCCACCAGGGATGTCAGTGCAAGAAGGCTTGAAGTGGTTCCCAGCCTGTTTCTAAGCCCTGTTTGTAGAGGGGGGTGAGGCTGATTTCATCCACCTATGACTCCAAGGGTCAGATGTACTAAAATGCAATTTTGCATTTCTTAAATAGCAACTTCATAGAAATCGCTATTTAAGAAATGCAAAATGCAATGTACAGAGATACTGATTTCCTAATAGCGATTCCTACAAAGTAGGAATCGCTATTAGTGAATTGCTATTCCGAAATCCCATTACATTTGAGTCAGTGGGCTGATTTTACATTTCCTAAATAGAGATTTCTTATTAGGAAATCACTATTTAGGAAATGCAAAACAAAGGGTGGCAATGGGCAAAAGGTCCCCCTTGGTGCACCACAAACATAGGAATGCACCCGTAGAGCACACATATGCCTAAGTGGTTTGTGTGTGCTTTATTGCAATTTAAAAAAGCACTTTGGGTTGCTTTTTTAAAATTTCACCAGGTTACCATCAACTTCAAGGCAATGGTAATTGCATCTCCTAAATGCCCAAGTTGCCTTTAGGAAATGCATGGTACATCAGAATAGGAATCGCAAATAGGAAATCCCTGTAGAAATCGCAATTTGTGATTTCTTAAAGGGCTTTGTACATACGAAAAACCCAGTTTGCATTTCTTAACATCCCAAAATAGCGATTCGGACCATTTAGAAATGCAAACAGGCTTCGTACATCTGGCCCCAAGTATCCTAGTAGGAGACCTACATAGTACTTGGCCTCATTGTCTAATAGGGAGATTTGTCCATAATTTGCCACATCAAAGGGATTCCCTTCTTTAAATATGGGGTGAATTATCACCATTTTCCATGACTCGGTAAGGGGTGAATTATCACCCCTCTCCATGACTCTTGAATTTGTTCTTTGGAAATACAGTGATTAAATAAAGGTGTTAATAAGGATGGCCAGTATTCTGGGTTGTCCTTGAAAGGTTGTTGTGGTAGGCCATTTGATACTGGGGCACCTTCGTGTTTGCCCCTGGTCATTACATCATTGATCTGCTTGTGGGAGTAGGCTACTGGTTCAGTGGATAGAGGGGTACAGAAAACTGTTCTCCACTGGTGATTTAGGTGTGCTGTTTCTGCGCCACATTCTGCCCTAGGATTTTCTTCTACTGTGAGCTCTATGCTTTGCATGGTTGGATGTACCATTTCTGTGCAAGTTTCAGTCTTGATAATTCCTCTTGCTGGAAGTCTTTTGTAAACCATTGCATTGAGTACCTTGGGCCTTGGTGATGCATTCTTCGAATTGTGTGCTGCTGTGTTTGCTGAGTTTGCCACCGGATGACCTTGTTGGCTATTGTTCACAATCTTTCGGAACTTTTTCACATTTCTGGATTTACTAGCAAGAAGGAGCGTCATCCGAAGTTATAATGAGCAGCGCATCTAATTGCCCATAATTCCTTTTTGTAAAGTATCCTGATGGCTGTGATTTTTGCTGCTCAGTCCATCTCAGTTGGGTTGCGTAGTTCATTTTTAAGGGCCCTTGCATGTGGTCATAGCCTATGCTAAAATGTATTGTTTTGTGTGTGAACCTGCTGTCACTGTGGCTGGGTGGTGGACTTCTCAATTCGATGTTTGGCTACCAATTCCCAGGCTGAACTCAGGCTCACGCCACTTGATACTAGATTTTCTATGGACTTTCAACAGTGCGCCTCAAAATCCTTTGCTGAGACACTTTCCATTTTAGTCTCTTTGTGCTGGTGGTTGGTGATACAGAGCCTGAGTCAAGTCTTTTGGACAGGAGCGGGCATTTATTACTTAAATGAGGACCTGTTGGTTATGGTCACTATCTGGGCGAACAATGATCCTAAAGTGCACTAGCTACCCAAAAAAGGGAGAGGCTCATAAAGATGTAGTCTGTAGTAGAACATGACCTCAAGGCAGTATAATTTGATGCCGGAGGCTGATCCTCTCTCGTTGTACCATTCAGTAGCCACTTTGCAAGCATCCACTCAGAATCTTTTCCTTGAAACCATCACTTCTCTTAGTGGATGGAATCCCTAGATAGGGGATGTGCCAAAGATCATGCTGTAGCAATATGCTGTAGCAATATGCTGTAGCAATATGATCTTGTCTTGTTGGCTATTAATAGTAGATTTGAGTTAAAATCCCCAGAGAGAATCATGTGGGCCCCACTGTGCTTTTGGCTTAAGTCTGTTTTAACTGTAGGTTGGTTATAATCTCCTGTTTTGAGTGAGGGTGTGGGTGAATGTAAATATTTATTGATATAAGGAGTGCCTTAAGGTCTCATGCCCAGTTGTGGACTAATACTGCCATGGACCAGGTCTTGTGAAGGGCGATTTCTTCAGTGCTGATGTCCAGGTCTGAGGCAATATAACTAGCTAGGCTGCCTTTTGATCTACATTTATCAACGTTTTGATTGCAGCTGAGTGAAACTGTAAGTACTCAATCAGGAGGATTGAGGTGATGATCCAAGTTTTCTGTAGCTTGATTACATCAAATTTTAGCCAGTACGTAACCACTTCTGCTTCATACGCTAATGTACTGATACCTTTTGCATTCTAGGAGTATATTTGTAACCAACATGTCAACAAGGGAGATGAGGCAAATGCAAGGTGGGAGGTCATTTCCCTGTTTGTTTAGTTAAGGTCAATGGCACACACAACCAGTGTGATTCTATGTTGCAAATGTGATGCTGCCTATGGTGCCTCCCTGGCATGCTTTCCAGCCTGATTGTTGATTCAATGGGCTGGCTGGCTGCTACCACTTGTTGCATTTCACCGAATGGGGATGGTTTCATTTGGACAGCCTCTGTTGTAATTGGCAGCCATAACAGGATTGCAGGACTGTACTGGATACGCTTCAATCCTGTATCTTGTCAGATTTAATCCCCAGTTCTAAAAGTAATCCCTTTCATGCCACATTTGAGTCACTTGTTCAGACGTGGACAGTGATATTAAAGATAGTTCCTTTGAGTGCTTGTCTCTTGGCGGTAGGAACGCTATTGATCGTACAGCCGTGCTGCCTAAAATGAGACAAGGGTGCATGTTTTCCCACTAGTTTTAAAATATTACCTATGTTTAGAATGTCTTTGGGCCTCTTGAAGTATATTCAGGATAGAAAAGGATCTTGTTGCTGGATTGATGTGATGGGCTTGCACATTAGATTCCCCTCCGGGGAGGAGGGATGCACTGCACTGCAAGGAGTTTGAAGACCACTGTCCAGGTTACAAGTCTAACAGCTTCATGGTGCTTTAGTGATTGTTTTCCGTTGAACTGAGGGAGAGCACCATTTTATTCAATTGGTCCACTGCAGATGTGAAGTTCATTAGTTTAAAGTAAGGGGTTTGTAGACGCTGTCTATTCATTTAATACAAGGGCATGTCAGTTTGTAATAAGTTTGTGTGTGCTGACACTCGAGTCTTCGAGGACTCGGGTGCTCGAGCACACGATGTTGCTGGGCAACCGGGGAACGCAAGGAGAAAACGGTCCTGGAACGTTGTGAACAGACGCGTTTCCTCTGGGGGTCTGCACTTGTATGCAAAGAACAATAAATACATTTAAACAGCGACGTTGTGAAGGTTATTACATACCTTCTTTTGACGACGAGGAGACCCTCGTAGATGAACCCATTCCAGACACTGCAGGCAGTCAGTTGAGGCTCGAGTTGGGGTTAATTAAGCAACGACGTGTGAAGCAGACTCGCAGCTACTGGTTCACGCCGCCACAAGTGTGAGCTAACTTGTAATTACAAATGGGCATATACAGCAGCCATTTTGGATGAGTATTTTAAAGACTGTGTTGTATTTTAAAGTTTTACTAAGTTACAAAGGACAAGGAAGTTTGTAAATATCATTCGAAGTTACTTCCTGTAGTAAACATACAAAAAATAGTTTTGTTTATTGCGTAGTCTTGGATTTGCCAGTTTATGCGCTATGCAGGCTGTTAATCCTCCACCCCCATTTTTGGAAAGCCCAGGTGAACCACAAATTGCCTGGAGGCATTGGTTTGATGCTTTTGAAACTTATTTGGGGGCAATAGGAGCGGCGGGATTTAGACCTGAGCGTAAAAAGTGCATACTGTTACATTCTATTGGGTTTGAAGGTCGAGCTATCTTCAAACATTTACCGGATATACCAAATCACGAAGAGGAGTTGGATGATTACGAATCTGCAGTGAAGAAAATGAGTAACAGGCTTGATTCTCCGCCAAGTTTAGTAGTGTCTAGACACAAGTTTTTCAAGAGGGTTCAGCAAAATGGTGAAGATGTGGATACGTACATTTCTGCGCTAAGGTTGTTGGCAGCTGACTGCCAGTGTGGTGTACTGAGTGATCAATTGATCAGGGATCAGTTCATTTGTCAAGGCTTGGACAGATCAATTAAGCAGAAATTGTTATCTTTGGACAATCCAACACTAACTGAATCTATCAAAATTGCCAAGAGCATCAAATAATCAATAAAATCGACTAAGGAAATAGAGAAATCTTTGGGTAGTCGGGAAAAAATTGGTGTGGTCCGAACTAAAATGGACAAAGGAAGATTGGACAAAACAATGAACTTTCAACCTTCTAACCAAGGATACAAGAATAGTAGAGACAACAATTCAAGTGTATTTGTTAGACAAAAAAAACATTTGTTTTAGGTGTGGATATGCCCTACATGTGAAAGGGACCAGAGCGTGTCCGGCTTTAAATGTTCAATGCAGGAACTGTGGAAAAACTGGCCATTTTGCGAAAGTGTGTCAGAGTGAACGTTCAAGAAATAACGCAGTAACATCAATGGTTGAGAATGAGGAAGGGTTGGTTGAAAATTTGATTGGAGAAGTTCAAGATATGGTGTTAGTGGTTGATGACAAGATGATGAAGAGTGATGATGCTGGGAGCTGCATTGATCCGTATGTCCTCATTAGAGTAGGGGATAAACATTTACGGCTGTTAGTGGAATCGGGTGCGAGAATTACAATGATAACACAAGAGTTTAGTCAGCATTGGAAAGATCGTATCTTGCTACCTCCAGATAGAGCTCCTCTTTCTTATGAAGGGAGGAGAATAGATCTCCAAGGATATTTTGAGGATAATATGGAGTTCAAGGGGAGAAAGATACAAGCAAAAATTTACGTTGCAGTGAAAGGTTTAAATATCTTGGGTTGGTTCCATCAAGGTCTTTTTTGCATGGTTTTGCGACCTGGTACCAAAGATCAGGTAACAGTGATTAGGGATGTTAATGATGTTGAAGAGACGTTAAATGAATATCCCAAGGTTTTTTCAGGAGACTTAGGAAAGATAAAAGGATTCAAGCACAAAATCAGGGTTAAGAGCAATGTCATACCAGTCAAACATAAACTTAGGAGTGTACCTTTTAGCATCAGAGAGGAACTGGAAAAAGAGCTTCTTGGTTTGCGTGACAAAGGGATTATTGAGCCAGTTGAGTCCTCGCTATGGACTTCCCCTTTAGTGGTTACGAAGAAAAAAAACAGAGATTTGAGAGTGTGTGTGGACTTGAGAGCATTGAACAAAGAGATTTGGGTCGACACGCATCCATTACCAAAAATAAGTGAATTGTTGTCTACGGTTAAGGATGCAAAGATATTTACTAAACTTGATCTTGCTAGTGCATATCATCAGGTTGAGTTAGATCCAGAATTAAGACATTTGACAGCATTTGTGTCGCCTATTGGGATGTTCCAGTACTGTCGCAAGCCGTTTGGGTTAGCCTTGGCAGCTTCAGTCTTTCAAAGAATTATGTGTTCGATATTGAAAGATGTACCGAATGTATTAGCGTTTCAGGATGATGTGCTGATTTATGCAGGTACTCAACGTGAACATAACCAAGTGTTGAGACAGGTGTTGGATAAGTTTTCATCTTGTGGAATTGTTCTAAAAAGAGAGAAGTGTTTGTTTATGAAACCACCAGCAGAATATTTAGGTCATGTCATTTCGGAGGAGGGAATCTTACCAAAACCTGGATTGATAGAAGCCATCAATAAGGCTCCACCCGAAGGACAAGGTGGGAGTGAAGTCATTTTTAGGAATGTGTGAATTTCTCTCTTGATTCGTCTCAAACTTTGCTAGCAAAGTTAGGCCGATATCCAATCTTTAGAAGAGTGGGGTATACTTTGCTTGGGACATTGAGTGTGATAGGGCGTTCAGAGAAATAAAGAAGATATTAGTTAGTGCTAAGGTACTGAAACCTTTTGATCAAGTGGTTCAATGTTGTTTAACTGTTGATGCAAGTAATGTAGGGGTTGGAGCGGTTTTGACGCAGTTGAAGAATGATGAAGAGAACACAATTGGATTTGCATCCAGAGCGTTAAGGGAACCGGAAACACATTTTTCTGTTATTGAAAAGGAATTGTTGGCTTGTGTGTGGGCGGTTGAGAAATTCAGAAACTATATTTGGGGCAGACATTTCATATTGAAGACGGATCATAAACCTCTTGTGTCGATCCTCAATGGCACAAATAATAAAACTGGTACACCCAGAATTGCGAGGTTTATGGCAAGATTGATGCAGTATGATTTCGAAGTCATCCATATCCAAGGAGGGAAGAATGTCAGAGCAGACTATCTATCACGGTTTCCAGCTCAAATTGTAGAAGGGGATGATGATAATTGGGCAGATGAGAGTTGCTTGATTGCTGCTGTGGAAATTGAACAAGTCTGTGTGTGTTAAGAAAATATATGAAAGGAGAAATTATATGCAGACAAAATTTTGTGTGAGGTAATCAAGAATGTCAAAGAAGGGTGGCCTCATGAAAGGGAATTGACGTATGGTGTTCAACCGTTTTGGAAAGTTGCTGACGAGTTGACTATTGAGGACAATATACTGCTGAGGAATGACAAATTAATTCCACCAGAAGATTTGAGATGCAGAATCAAGGAAAAAGCTCATGAGGGGCATTTAGGTGCAACAATGACCAAGAAAAGAGTGCGTGAACGTTTTTGGTGGCCATGTATGGATAGTGAAATTAACAGTTTGGTGAAGAATTGCACCATCTGCTATAATAGTGATAAATCATTTAGAACATGTACCCCTCCCATGATTCCAATTGATTGTCCATCTGGTCCTTGGAAGATGTTGGGAGTGGATTTGGTGGGACCATTTCATGCTTTGAATTGCAGTACCTGATATGCGTATGTAGTAGTTGACTATTACTTAAAATGGCCATACGTGAAGTTTGTTCAGGATCCTAATGCTAGATTGTTAGTTATATTTTTGGGAGAGGTTTTCATGAGTGAAGGTTTTTCCGAAGAAATAGTTATAGACAATGGTGTACAATTTTTGTCTGACGAATTCAAAGGGTTTTTGGATGAAGGATCAATTAAACATTTGAAGTGTTCACTTTATCAACCGCAAACAAATGGTTTGGTGGAACGTTTTAATCGTGTACTGGGTGACTGCATTAGGTGGTCACTGAGAAACAAATGTGTGGTGACTACATCTGTCCAGGCAATGCTATGGTTTTATAGAACAACACCACACTCCACCACTGGAGTGTCCCCTTTTGAAGCTTTAAGGGGAAGAAAGGCTTGTATGCAAGTATGTCCGGGGTGGATGTCTAGATTTTTCAAGAGTATGCGATTGGAAGAGTGTGCAAAAATTGTCCAACAGTATGTTAAAGAAAAACAGTTTGTACAAAAATGCATTTTGACAAACGGAAAGGTGTTAGGAGAATTGGTTTATCAATAGGAGATTGGGTGTCTATAAAGCTGCCTACTTTTGTCAAGAAAGTGGATCCAAAATTTTCGGACCCGGTAAGAGTGAAGTTGGTGAAAGGGAATGCAGTAAAAGTTGACGGAAACAAATGGTGGAACATGTCAAAGGTTGTTAAACTACAGAATGGGTTGGAAGAGTGCTGTGTTGACCATGGGTTAAGGACTAGTTCAAGGTCACAGGATTCTAATGCTCTCCAGCAACCGGTATTGCAGGTACCGTTAACGTGTAAGAGTCTACGTTTAAGGAGAGTACATTGGAAACTCAGAGTGTGATGCTACTGTGTGTGGAACGCGGCAAAAAAATAGATAGTTATCCATAAGATTGCTTTATGTGAAGAAAATGTTCAATGAAAATTATTTTTGTTGTATAAACATGTTAAGTTGGTTATAGTTGTTTGTGTAAGGAGTTATATTCATAATATGGTTTAAGTGAAAGATTGCTCAATGCAAATCTTTACAGTTGCATAAATATGTTGAGTTGTTTTTAGTTGCTTGTAAAAGGAATTATATAGTTACAAAAAAAACTCAATGTAATAAGTTTGTGTGTGCTGACACTCGAGTCTTCGAGGACCCGGCTGCTCGAGCACACGATGTTTCTGGGTAACCGGGGAACGCAAGGAGAAAACGGTCCTGGAGCGTTGTGAACAGACGCGTTTCCTCTGGGGGTCTGCACTTGTATGCAAAGAAGAATAAATACATTTAAACAGCAACGTTGTGAAGGTTATTACACAGTTGCCTTGGCATTTGGAGTTGTCTTTAATATCAGAAGGTGAAGCGTTATCCTTCCCTGCCATGGTAGTAACACTGATAACGACTGCCTCAGGCTTTTGGGGCTCGAAGGGTTACTAGTTTTCGAGGTCAAGGCAACTTTAGTTTGTAGGCTAACCATATATGTGGAAGCCTGTTCCTGAGCCTCCTCCAGTGAATCATTTCAGTGGCGGTGAAAGAAGTTTGGCTCTGAGGGAAGATTTCAGCTGTTGGAGCTGAGATGTGCCTTTAGGGGCATCACTCTTTGTCTCAAAGTTTTGGCAAGTTTTGTTAATGTTATTAATAAGTCTATGATCAGTGGCCATAGACTGCCTGATTGTTTGTTCCTAGCTTTCCGCAGTCTTCTGCGCTGTTGATTGTCAGAGGTTTCCATTGGACAAGAGTTGTTAACGCTGATGTTGGAAAACTTTCTCCAGATGGACTGAGTTGTGGCATGGCTGAACACTCACCACTTTGTCTGTGGTTTTTGGAGTACCCATTTCCACGGCTGCTCTTTTTGGTGATGGACTTGGTCTTGGGTTCTGTGTGTATCTCTGCTACACACATAATCTTGTGCGAGCCCCATGTTATATGCAACGATTGGGGAGGATTCTCTAGTTCAGAGCTCCGAGTGCCCGTTGAGGGAGTTAAAAACATTGAAGCTTTGTTTTTTGACAGTCTACATGGGAGCTTGTGATACAACGTGGGGAAGAGAAGATGCTTAGAACTGGTTTAGTAAGCTCTTCCGTAGACTTACTTCAGTTGCTACTACTGTGCACTGAAGGCATTGCTGTTTGTGGTGTTTGAGTCTTTAAATCTGTGATGATAGATGCAAGACCTCCCAGGAGAGTTGACGGTTTAATAAGAATTGGTGAGCACATGCCCTTTCCTGGCTCTGGAAGCACTTGCAAATTGAGGTTGTTGAGTTTGTCCAACTCGTCAGCTATCCCTGGCTCAAACACCACCAGGTGATTAAGAGATCAACTTGAATTTCTGATTTTTCAGATTAAAGCTTGAATGATTAAACAATAGAGTGGAGTGTTGATGACAATGCAGGCACCCATGCTAATGGAGTCTGCCAAACAGGGAGCATGCTTGTGCGCATAATTTGCTACATTGGTGGATTTGTTTCCCCTTAATGGGTGACCCAGTGAGCCTTGGAACTTACTGGCCATTTTGAGGGTTCTATGGGTGTTGTTGGCAGGTCACGAATAAAGAAAGACAGGATTCAGTTTGGCAAGTAATATGAGCATTTATGAATAACGGCCGGGAGGACAGCACAGCTCTAAGTCTGAAACTGCCCTCAAAATCATCAACTCAAGCAGCCCTTTTTATATACTTTTGCTACCTTGTATACATCTTATCACTTGTCATGCATTTTGATCTAAGCGCTCACGTGGTACATTGTGTCACTGCTTTCGTCAGCATGAAGCCGCATTTCTCATGAGAAAGCGTCTAATTACACATTTGCAGAAAAGCGAAGGTTACATATCTATCACGTGCACATTTAGTGAAAAACAGCAATACCTTTATCTCACGTTCTAAAGGCTGTCTGTAGCTCCTCCTTTCCTAACTCCAGGCTTGGAGCTCTCCCCGACTGTCTGACCTCCTCCACACAGCTGCTGACCTTCTACCATCAAAGCTCTTACATTCCTATCCAGTAACTCCCTTTCCTCATTAACGTGGATTTGAAATGCATGCCTTTCCTGTAACTATATCATTTGCAAGCTTCTAGGCCTTTCTACGTGTAGCTGCTTTGTGGATAACTATGCCTTTGTCTCTCTTCTCTGTCTCCTGCACTGGCCTTTTACTTGGATGCCATGAACACTCGGGGCCTGTATTTCTCTCTGAGCACATATGATTCTGCACATTTTCCTCCCAACTCTTGCTTTAGCAAAAATGGGCCCTCTCTTTCTATATTTTCAATAACATTCCCCCCTTTAGTTGAACTTTCAACTACTATTCCACCCTCTCTACTACTTTCATTCATTTGGATATATATGTGATCCTCATCCTCCTTTACGTCCCTGGCTGCCCTAATAGTGAACATCCCACCTATCTTCTGGCTAACTTTTTTGCAGCATCCTACCACTAACTGAAAGGTGCAGAGCATCAATAACATCACCACAAGTATCGGGAATAACCCCTTAATCAGTCCTGATAACCAGGATGGTATCCATGCAAACCATCCTGAAAACCATTCATTGGGGGCACCCCCTTCGTCTGCCATCTTCTTCCGCAAGTTATGTAGAGTCTGCATGGTCTCTGTGATTGTTCCATTGTCTGCATCGTTGGCATGTAAAACAGGCAGTTCCGATCTTGGCACAGACCCCACCCTCCATGGCCGTCATCAAGTCTAGCACATACCTATGTTGCATAAGCATCACTCTCACAGCCCGCATCTCTTCCTTGACTGCATTGAATCCATCTTCAGTTGCATTAATTGTCTTCATCAGTTCCCATCGTGTTATCTGCAGCCAGCGGGCCGTGGCCTTTGCTTGAACAAAGGGGAAGATGCTTCCAAAGAACATTTGGGCATCATTAAACAACCTGTGCTCTTGTGGAATGTCTTCCCAGGTTGTAGTACCCATATACTCTGCATACCTCTTTTTCCGATGACGCAATAAAGTTGTTGGACGGCTCATGAGGTGATCATATAACTTTGAGATGTCCACCCCCGGAATCACCAGGGAGGGGGTGTGCACAGTTACTAAGGAACAGAGACCTTTCCATCCGGAAGGAAGTCGTGAATATAGCCATTCTCCGCATTGCCAATAATAGTCCATCAGACTGGAGGTGCCCCATTGCATATCAGCATTGTACTCTGTGGTGATGCAATTGATGTTCCTCCCCACAGGGACTGTTCCATTCCCTCTGAAACATAAAAAGAAAACAATTGGTGTTCTGCCTGCTCAGAGAGTTGTTGGTGTTTCCACCCATGTTAATCTAGATATATTTTCATCCCATATAGCCTGGCACTTCTTCTGGGTGCTATTATCAGTCTGATTTCCCTTCCAGAGAGAGAGAGCTCTACATCCAAATGTTGCACCGTGGTACCACTGACCATGAACATACACTGATCCATTTACTCGAAAATATGGTCTTTCCTGACAATCTTGGGACATGGGTGAAGCTGAATAATTCTTACAGAAAAGTGTAGATCTTGGTATTCCCAGGAATCCCTGTTCTATTATTTTATTCTTCCAATTCCTACTTTTATATTTCATTATTCCCATCTCAGCCATCCTCCCTAATTTCACCACTAATTCCTTGCGATCTGTAAGGACATCTGTTATGTCGGCTAATTCCTCCTCATATTGTGTGGTGTTTACTAGAAATGCTCCCTGTCTTATCTGCAAGGGCTGCATTCGTGCTCTCATCCTGCAAAGGTACAAGTGCAATAAACATCGAGTAATATTTGGAAATACTTCTTTTGATGAATGTAGCCTATCTGTGTCACTAGCATGTGGAATCAAAGAACAAACAAAACATGATTCATTAGTAGTCTGCATGCCTATCTCTGTCATGTGCTGATACCATACATTGTCTAATAAGCTAGTATGAATATTGTGAGATATATTTTCATATTTATATACTTCTCTCTGTAAGCGCTTAGTATACTGACACATTGCCATGCGTGGACTAAGATACCATTGAAAGGTAATTGCTAACATAACAAAGCATGAACAGAAAAACAAAATCGAAATACATAACTGTCCACTAGTAGTGTCGAGTAGAAGTTCTGCTGGCCTCTTTAGGAAGGACGCTGTCCTTCGTCTTTGTCTTGCTGTAAATGTTCCTGTAAAGATGGTGATGTATAACATGAAGCCGGGGACAATCGAACGTCTGATAGGTGTATCCATGGCTTCCTGCCCTCCACCTTCACCGCTGTGGGGGTGCTCTGGGTCACTAAGTAAGGGCCCTCGAACTTGCTGTCTTTCCATCGTCGCACAAAATTGCGGATGTACACTTGCTGGCCCACGGATATTGGACTGGTCTGCTGGGCTGCGTTGGTGCACTTCTCTTGTCGTGCCACCTGTTTAGAGAAGAACTTGACAGACTTCAATAACTGGGATTGATAGCTACTCATTTCCTGTCCTAGGACCTCAGCTGTCTTTTGAGCATCTGTTCGGTGTCAAGCTATTGTTAAGGGAGTTGGCATATGCTGTCCTATTCGTAATCATTTCAGATAACTGCGTAATGAACCAGTCTGTCTGTAATGTGGCAAGAAGGTATTCTTTGGCAGTGTGTGCAGGGAGGTGTAGTTGTTCAAGGGCAACATACAGCAGGGCCTGAGGCATCACTGGCTTGCCTGTACTTTCTTGCCTATAGATAAAACCTGTTGGTGACTGTATACACCCTCGCTGCTCCCACAGCTCCCTTTCATAAGGTAGTGCTTGTTCTTGCAATTCGCGTAAATGCAATCGTGCCCCATAAAGGTTTTTTGTAATCAGGTGTGGCTAACACTGGAGCATTTGTAATTACTTCTTTTAGCTCCAGGAAGGCTGTTTCCCTGTCATCGGTCCAGTCTACTTTTTTTGCGTTTGCGGGGGACTCTTTTAAGGCAGTGAGAAGTGGTGCAATTAGGGTGGCATAATCAAATATCCACTGTCTCACATAATTGCAGAGTCCTAAAAACTTCTGCATCTGTTTAGTGGTTGTGGGCTTAGACATATTCCTAATACTCAGTACTCTGTCTGGTGTCAGTTCTGCCCTCTTTTTGACTGTTGACGGTCTTTTTGTGACTGAGACACCTCTGGCTGTCATTACTAATTCTCGTTTGAGGGCGCGGACGAAAATTATATAACCTTCTATTAACTCCTTGCTCATGTGCACCCCTATTAAACCCATTGTCCCATTCCTCATCCTCTTCTGCCCCCCCTATGCCTTGTGAGCCTTCTGGGGGCTCCTCATATGATGGCGTGTGTACACCTCCTCCCCGCTCCTCTTCTTCCTCCATCCAGTCCTCTGCTGCCTCTCTTAGTGTCTCTGCAGATGTGTCACCAAGCCTGAGAATAACATGCCCTGTAGTCCATTGTCCCCGAAGGGGTTGCTCTGCCTGTCTCAGTGTGTGTTGCAATTCACTTACTAGCCTGTCTCTCCCACTCAACTCTGGGTCAGCTCGAGGGGCTGAAGGGACAGGAGCAGGGGTTGCTTCAGTTCCTTGTGCCTCTAACCTCTCCTCCTTAGGCTCAACCCGGACGGGATCTTGATACCCTGCAGCTGGCAGGATAGGGTACAACCCATAAGGTGGGGGTTCCTGTAGCGAATTCCCTGGGGACTCTGTGTGAGTTTGTGCCCCTTCTTGTATGGGTGTCACTGCCTCTTCAGGTGTGGTAGACTTGTCTCTTTCTTTCTCATGACAGAATACTCGCCACAGTGATAGAATAGCTTCCCTCTTCTGCCTTTTCTTTTTCTTGTATGTTGAACAAATGTAAGTCAATGTGTGTTCAACTATATTGTGGTCAAATGTCCCATCTTTTGGCCATGGTTGAGCGTGGCCCTCAGTGCCTTTATGCCACTGTTTGCAATATTTTTGGATTCTTCCCTTGTCTGAAGGGAAAGTTTTCATCAAATGGTCCAAAGGGGTATCCATGATCCCCATAGGACGAATGTTTTCCTATGCATACCTCTAGCAGCGTAACTGATGCGCTCTTTTTTCCCTGTCTGTTATCTTGTGAGTATTTTAATTATGCCACTGTCACTAACTCACAACAGTATTGTGTAAAGTCAGTCCTACTCAGTATTACCAGACTTCACATATATTGTTGTAAGACCGTATCTGTGGACATCAGCCATGCTTATCGCTAGTCTGTGTAACACTTCTTCTATGGTGATGTCTGGGGCAGGTGAATTTATGGGTGGTCTAAGTGGATTAGTAGCAGAAGCAATGCGTGTTATCACGTTGTCATGTATGTAGATGAGTATTTGGGGTGCTCGGGGGTGCGTTGAGCCATTCATTATTTAAAGTAGTGAAGGCACGAATATCTGTGAGGAATGCATCAAGAAGAGCCTCTAATACAAGGGGTGATTGAGTTATTATTTCAAACCTCGGGGTGTTACATGGGCATGGGGTTGACCGTGAGCCCACTTAAATACTAATTTTAGCTCAAGTGTATCTGTTTCTTGCCACAGAGAATTATTAGCCTCACTCATAGGGATTTATTATCAACTTTTACTTGCTTTGGTGTTATTTATTCGGGCCTCCTGCGTTTTTATTTTCACTAATTACTGCCCCTTCACAGAACTCTTTAAGGGTGTCTGTTGGGATGTCAAAAATATGGCAGAGATCTCGCACCCTCTCTTCTTCACTTATATCTGACTGCGTGACAACTAGAGGGGACACCTGCCACTTCTCTATAACCTGACCTTTATGATTGTAAAACACAGTATTATTTGTATTCTCCTTTTCACTCATTACTCATAAAACGCATTCACTAGTCCCTATTGCGCTTTGCAGGTCTGCAACCAGGGGTCTGACTGTACTCAGACTCTCACTAATATTTCAGCCCTGGTCGCTTCCCCTCAAAGACGCCTTCCAGAGGTTAGTAAATCTGGGAATCTGGTGAACCGGGCGTGTGACTCAAAATTTGCACACTTGTTACTTGGTCCACTTCACTATTTCCTACTCTAACCCCTCTGTTCTAACCGGAATATCTGTTAGGCATTCCCAAATGAATGTCTCTTCCAGGGGCTGTCCCCTAGGTAATGCACTACTTTCATCCAGGGCTGCCCCCTGGGTAATACACTGTTGTCATCCAGGAGCTATCCCCCTGGGTAATACACTAAAGTCTTCCAGGGGCTACCCCCCTGGGTAATACTCTAATAGTCTTCCAGGGGCTACCCCCCTGGGTAATACTCTAAAAGTCTTCCAGGGGCTACCCCCCTAGGTAATACTCTAAAAGTATTCCAGGGGCTACCCCCCTGGGTAATACTCTAAATGTCTTCCAGGGGCTACCCCCCTGGGTAATACTCTAAATACTCTAAAAGTCTTCCAGGGGCTACCCCCCTGTGTAATACTCTAAAATACTCTAAAAGTCTTCCAGGGGCTACCCCCCTGGGTAATACTCTGAATACTCTAAGAGTCTTCCAGGGGCTACCCCCCTGGGTAATACTCTAAAAGTCTTCCAGGGGCTACCCCCCTGGGTAATACTCTAAAATACTCTAAAAGTCTTCCAGGGGCTACCCCCCTGGGTAATACTCTGAATACTCTAAGAGTCTTCCAGGGGCTACCCCCCTGGGTAATACTCTAAGTCTTCCAGGGGCTACCCCCCTGGGTAATACTCTGAATACTCTAAGAGTCTTCCAGGGGCTACCCCCCTGGGTAATACTCTAAAAGTCTTCCAGGGGCTACCCCCCTGGGTAATACTCTGAATACTCTGAGTCTTCCAGGGGCTACCCCCCTGGGTAATACTCTAAGTCTTCCAGGGGCTACCCCCCTGGGTAATACTCTAAATACTCTAAGAGTCTTCCAGGGGCTACCCCCCTGGGTAATACTCTAAAAGTCTTCCAGGGGCTACCCCCCTGGGTAATACTCTAAATACTCTAAGAGTCTTCCAGGGGCTACCCCCCTGGGTAATACTCTAAAATACTCTAAAAGTCTTCCAGGGGCTACCCCCCTGGGTAATACTCTAAAAGTCTTCCAGGGGCTACCCCCCGGGTAATACTCTAAATCTTCCAGGGGCTACCCCCCTGGGTAATACTCTAAGTCTTCCAGGGGCTACCCCCCTGGGTAATGCAGTACTATCTATTACACCAGCTAGTCTTCTGGTCTGACCAGGGAATCACAGTGTAGTAATAACATACCATCAAAACATTGCTTTAACACCCTAGCTAGTCTTCCGGTCTAACCGGGAAATCACAATTTATTTTTTAGCACACAGCATAATATTGCATTAAAACATTTAAACCCCACATAAATCATGCATGCATTTTGTCATATTATAGTTGCCAAAAAGAATCATGCAATTAAAAATAATAAGGTACAAGCCCGACCTCTCTTTACCCCTTTAGGACTGCAACATCTGGAATCCCCGACTGCCTGGTTGAATAGGCAGGTGTAATCTCACCTGTTTATGTTGCGCGCAGTGTTCTATTCAAGCAGTACAGACAGATTTTCCTTCAGCTGCGTGCGGAGAAGAGAAGGAGGGCTCCTGGCTGGCTCGCCAAATGTTGTTGGCAGGTCACGAATAAAGAAAGACAGGATTCAGTTTGGCAAGTAATATGAGCATTTATGAATAACGGCCGGGAGGACAGCACAGCTCTAAGTCTGAAACTGCCCTCAAAATCATCAACTCAAGCAGCCCTTTTTATATACTTTTGCTACCTTGTATACATCTTATCACTTGTCATGCATTTTGATCTAAGCGCTCACGTGGTACATTGTGTCACTGCTTTCGTCAGCATGAAGCCGCATTTCTCATGAGAAAGCGTCTAATTACACATTTGCAGAAAAGCGAAGGTTACATATCTATCATGTGCACATTTAGTGAAAAACAGCAATACCTTTATCTCACGTTCTAAAGGCTGTCTGTAGCTCCTCCTTTCCTAACTCCAGGCTTGGAGCTCTCCCCGACTGTCTGACCTCCTCCACACAGCTGCTGACCTTCTACCATCAAAGCTCTTACATTCCTATCCAGTAACTCCCTTTCCTCATTAACGTGGATTTGAAATGCGTGCCTTTCCTGTAACTATATCATTTGCAAGCTTCTAGGCCTTTCTACGTGTAGCTGCTTTGTGGATAAATATGCCTTTGTCTCTCTTCTCTGTCTCCTGCACTGGCCTTTTACTTGGATGCCATGAACACTCGGGCCTGTATTTCTCTCTGAGCACATATGATTCTGCACATTTTCCTCCCAACTCTTGCTTTAGCAAAAATGGGCCCTCTCTTTCTATATTTTCAATAACATGGGCTCCAGGTGTTCTATACACTACCCTTTTTGATATCTTTGCCAATTTCCGCATCTGATATCAAGTCTCCTATGGTAGTACCTTGAAAATGTAGCTAGCCATCTTGAAACTGCTGGCCATTTCCTTTTGGAATATCCTGTCCTTGTCCTTGTAAAACCCCAAGTTGTCATGTGGGCTGTCATTTTGACAGGGTTTGATGATGATGTGCTCCTTGAGCTCTTAAAGGCGTAGAACTTTACACTGTTGAAGGCCACCATGCCAGCCCTAAGGGTCTCTTGCCTTCGGTGCAGATAGGGCCTGGGGGGGAAGGTAGATGGCAGCAGATAGAAATACTTCAAGGCCACCCCGAGTAATGACGGGTTCCATTTAGCCACTAAACACTGCAGATAACATAAATGGCTGCCTGCTAATAAATGCTCGGCTAGGCTGATGCTGATGTAGACTGAAGTAGGCTGAGCCAAGTGGCTAGACGGGCAGACAAGAGGAGGATGAGGCAGCAGGGAGGGTAATGAAAGCAGAGAGTGCAGGGAAAGTTGCGGCGAGGTGCGTTATCACCGCAACAAGCATAAATTGCGCTAAACTAATGCCGGCTGCTTCCACGAAACATGTTGTGCCGCAGTCTTACTACCTCTCACCCATCACCTTTTGCCACTCACAGCTCCCTCTTCCCGCTGACAACTTTGCATCACACGGTGCTGCAGTGTTATTGCAGGTCACGCTCCCTCTCCTACTTCATACTTGTCAGAGGGGCTGAGGGGGGCACGACTGTTACTGCGCAGCTAGCCCCAACCCTCTCATCTTTGATGGGGCCGAGCAGCAGTCTTGCTCTCGAAGAAAGAGAGAGAGAGCAGAACCGAGCTGGAATGAGTCCAGGAAAGACAGCCCGCCCCTTGTATGTGCCTTTAATTGTCAGCAAAGTGAGTAGTGGTAGTCAGTATTCAGTAATAGATTTGCGAGAAACAGTCAAATTAATTTTTGCAGACTTATAAAGCTTTCTGATTAAAATGAAAGTATGTTGAGGATTTTTTTCAGGAGTCCTTTATCTTGTACAGTGGCATTTCTATTGCAAAGCACATCCTGAGTCACAGCTAAACAAGCTCATTTAAAATTGTTGTTGCTAATAATATTGCTATACAAGCAGCTGCTTATTTGTCAGCTCTCTGACCTAATGAATGTACGAAGTAGCAGTTTGCAAGTCGCTTTCCATCTTAAAATGCATTACTGCCAGTTAGTGTGCTACTGTACAAACACTCCGACCTCACTAATCACCAGTTGCTTGACAGCTTTAGCAGAGAGGAGCGCAGTCAAAAGAGAACACACTAGTGCACAGGCATAAAAACTATTGCTGAAATTGTTTTTAAATAAACATGACTAATGCTTCAATGTCTCATTTTGTAGGTGCAGACCTCAAAGAAAGAGCAAAAATGCATCCCAGTGACGTTGGTCCATTTGTTGCTAAAGCAAGAGCTCTAATGAATGACGTTGGTGAGTAAATATATTAAACCTATTGCCAAGCTCCTTCTCAGCAAGCAGACACCTGTGATCCAGTCAAATAAATGTTTACTATCAGAAAAGTAAGATACTTTCAAAACACATTTCATGAATACTATTTTATCATGTAGCATAATTTTAAAACATCAGGTAACATCATCTTTATTTCACAGTATGTTTATTCCATTGCACAAAATATCTGATAGAGACTTCTAGCTGCAGATTTCGTATCTTTGAATTTCGCCCAGGCGTCAGTCTGGATCAGGAGATTTTTCTCGAGCAGTAAACCTGCACACAGTGAGGTGGCGTCGGTCGACTCTGCGTCCGTCGTTGGCGTCTTGTTCACCAGATATGATGTCACGGTTCATACATAGGTGCCACCCCAGCGCACTTATATCAGTTCTTTTCTTTCCGCACCAGCCTATGCGCAGATCCGAAGAAGAGCTACCCAAGAGTCACTTTTTGACTGGCTTTTTCAACTTTTGTCTAAGCTTTTTTTTGCTTCCTGTTGTGTCAAGTATTTCATCCTGGTAGACCGGCTTCAACCCTGCGACTCTTGTCATCGGATGATGTCTGTGACGGATTGGCACATCATGTGTCTTTGGTGCCTGGAGCACGATCATGACCTAATGTCGTGCTCCGAGTGCCAGGCCATAAACCCAAAGGCTTTGAGTGTTAGGTCCCTAAAGCTCATGGCGGCCTGGCACTCGGCTCTGTGTCGCTCCTGATCTCGGTCGAGAGGAAGGTTGATGTGGGACCGATCGCGGAGCCCACACTTTTTGTCGTCCCATTCAAAATCTTTGGGATGCTCAAGTAAGCATAGGAAGAAGTCAAAGAATTCCAAACATTCTTTAACTTCACTCTGTCGGTCAGTTGACGCACCATGGGACAAGAAGCATCGTCGCTCTAGGCCTCTGTCCTCAGAGCCTACTTCTGGGTTGGTTACGCGCCTCCCGGAGTTTCCAGGAGCCGGAGCCACCCCTGCCCAACTCTGCAAGTTCTATTCAGCCATGCAACTCATATTTGGGCAGGCCAACCGTAGTGGAGCGCCTTAGGAGTTCCGTGGGTTAAGTAGGGGCCTTCTCGATTTCCACACCAGCGGCTTCGGCCTCCGTTCCAGAGGAAATCCAGGGATACATTTGCAGATCCCCACTGGCATCGCTCATGCCACTGCGACCTTCCCCAACAATAGTGCAGGCGATGATGCTCCTGACGCCACCTGGGCCCAGAGTCAGCATCGATCCCATACTTATTGATGACTCCGACATGGAGTCAGACCGGTGTCACTCGTCGTCAGTTCCGATTTCGACGGGGACCTTGCTCCCCAGGTTAGATCCTGACCGTTATTCTTATGGGTACGGATACGGTAAGAGTATGGAGGGGTTGCTGGACCCTTTAGAATCCCAGCTTGGAGACCCCATGGACAGGGCTCAGGAGTTGGGTGAAGCCAGTGGTCTTGATACCTCCCCTAATGCTGGCATGCTTTCCCCCTGCTACCATGGCTATGGAGGAGGGGGCGTCCTACTCAGTGGTGGTGAGGAGAGCGGCAGAGGTCCTGCCTTCTGTGGCTGTCAGGACTAACCTTCTGCCTGAGATGCTTTAGCCTGGGGCCTATTTATCAGAACCCCTTTTGCCCTTCAATGAGGCCCTCACTGATGTCCTGCGGGGGACTTGGTCCAACTCCAGCACAGAGTCTCCTGTAAACTGGACAATTGCCTGCCACCATAGGCCTGCACCTACTGACCCAAAATTCCTGACCCAACACCCCACCCCTAAGAGCTTGGTCATCCAGACCTCTTCATCCTCAGGCGCATTCCCTTCCACACAACCAGATAGGAAATCCAAAAGACTGGATCAGCTTAGTAGAAAATGATTTCTTTCACCAGTCTGGCACTGGAGTCTATGTACACCACATGCCTTTTGGACTGTTACTCCCATACTTTATGGGACACAGTTGTGCGGAGGAGGCTCGGGCCATTCTCTCCCATGCTGTTGCGATGGGAGAGAAGCAGCTACGTTCACAATCAGATGTGGGCTGAATACGACGACTCACTGGGCAGATGTGTTGCATTGATGGTGGCCTTGAGACTCCACGCTTGGTTGAGGATATCTGGCTTTTCGGGGGATCTCTAAGCAACGCTTATGTGCATGCCCTTCGATGGCAACCATCTCTTCGGAGACAAAGCAGACTCAACGCTCAAGGGTTTCAAGGAGTCCCGGGCTACGTCTCGATCCTTAGGTCTCGCAGCTGCCCGTTGCCACCCTCACACTGCTTTTTGCCCCTTCCATGGCTATGGAAGAGGTGCCCAACCATGTCCCTTTCCCGGACACCGTGGTGTGCATGCTGCCCAGCTTCTCAGTGGCCATGGAGGTCAGATCCATCATCCGTGTAGATCAGGGACCCAGCGCTCACCACCCCTCCCATGGCAGCTGCCAAACCTTCCTAGCTTGATGCTTTCCCATCAGGGACTAGTCAGAGACAGGAGTCGCCATCACCTGCCCCACTGGAAATGCTTCATGTCAGACAGGTGGGTTTTGCAAATAGTCTGAAGGGGCTACTCCCTCCCCTTCGAGACTGTCCCTCAATCTATGCCACCTTCCTACGAACAGATGACGAGGATCACCTGGCACTTCTCTGCAAGGAAGTTAAAGCTCTCTTGGCAAGGGAACCATAGAGAGGATCCCTTTGCCAGAAATAGGTTGTGGTTGTTATTCCCACTACTTTCTGGTGTCCAAAAAGGACAATGGTCTCTGCACTATCCTAGACATCCGGTCCCTAAATATCTTCCTCAAGAAGGAGAGGTTTAAAATGCTCACTCTGGTTTAGATCTTATCTGGCCTGGACCCAGTAGACTGGATGGTAGTGTTGGACTTGCAGGATGCATGTTTCCATATTCCCGTCCTACCAACCCACATACGTTACTTGCAGTTCATGGTAAGTCACAAGCATTTTCAATATACTGTGCTCCCCTTTGGCCTTGCCAGCGCCCCTCAGGTGTTCACTAAGGTGATGGCAGTGGCTGCAGCTTATCTGCGCAGGTTATGGGTCCGGGCTCCATATTAATCTCCTGGAGCTCGGGGTGATCAGACTAGCATTGAAAGCATTCCTTCCCTCTCTAAAAGGGAAAGTGGTGCAGGTGTCCACAGACAAATCCACAGCCATGCGGTAATGCCACAAGCAGGGTGGGGTAGGGTTGTGGA
This sequence comes from Pleurodeles waltl, assembly GCF_031143425.1. Taxonomy (NCBI): domain Eukaryota; kingdom Metazoa; phylum Chordata; class Amphibia; order Caudata; family Salamandridae; genus Pleurodeles; species Pleurodeles waltl. Next base: position 731,823,220 of record NC_090436.1, read on the forward strand.
TCCCTCATCAGGAGGCTCTACTCCTCTGGACTTGGCTGCAACATCAGGGCTTATCCCTGGTGGTTCAACATCTGAAGGGCTCTTTGAACACCAGAGCAGACAAACTCAGCCATCAATGATAAGTCGATAATAAATGGCGTCTCCATCCTAATGTTGCACAAGGTCTCCTACAGCAGTGGGATGAGGCTTAGTTGGGTCTGTTTGCCTCCCCGCAGAGAACACACAATGTCAGCTGTTTTGAGCGTTGGAGTTTCCAAGGTGGCACTCGCTCAACAACGCCTTTTGTCTTGAGTAGAGCTCAGGCCTCCTATACCCCTTTCTGCTAATACCACTTCTTCACAGCTCTCAAGAAGATCAAGAATGACAGGGCCCAAGTCATCTGGACTGGGCACGAAGTGTTTGGTATCCTGAGCTTTTGAGTATGGCCATCGATCCTCCACTCAGACTGCCTCTTTGGGAGGATTTTCTGTCGCAGCAGCTGGGGACGGACCTCCACCCAAACCTGTCCAGTATCTGCCTTTTTGTGTGGACATTGAGCCATGATAGTTGACGGCTTTTGACCTTCCGCCCGAAGTCTGCAATGTTATCTTGGCAGCCAGGTGTCCCTTAACCAAAATGGTACATGCCTGTCGATGGTACAAATATGTGGCATGGTGCACAGACAATTCAGTTGACCCCCTCTCTGCTCCTCTATCTGAGGTCCTTCTGCTTGTTCTTTCTTTAGCCTGCAGAGCTCTGCTTTGGGCACCTCAAGGGTTACTCATAAGACATTTTGTCTTTCCTCAGATTGTCTGATCAACCCTCTTTGTTTAAATCTCCTATTGTTGGTTGATTCCTGAAAGGTCTTACCCACATGCTTCTTCCTTCTCCGTTGAGAATGCCCCAATGGGATTTGAACTTGGTTCTTACCTTCCTGATGTGTGCCACCTCACAACTGTCCACTTTGTTTTCTTACTCTGAAGACAGCCTTTCTTGTATTCATCACTTCTGCCCGCAGAGTGAGTCAGCTGCAGGCTCTTTACTCAAAGCCACCTTTCACTTCCATCCATTCTGACAAGTTGGTGCTTCGTACCAGGGCTTGCTTCCTACCTAAAGAGGTCACAACCTTTCACGTAGATCAATCCCTCACCGTGCCTATTTTTCACGCGCTCCCACATCTTTCTAAGAAAGAGGAGATACTTCACCTCCTGGACCCAAAAATAGTGTTGCCATTCTATCTTGATCGAACCAAAGAGTTCCAGGTGAATGATCAACTCTATGTGGGTTATGTGGGTGTGAAGAAAGGTTGGGCAATTCAGAAGAGAACTGTCTCTAGATGGGTCATTCTCTGTATTAAAGTGTGCTATGCATTAGCTAAGAGGCAACCCCCAGAGGGCTTGCTTGCTCATGCCACTAGAGTAACAGCTGTAACGACTGCGTTAGCATCCGGAGTACCAGTTCTGGACATCCTGGATATCTGCCAGGCAGCAATGTGGGCGACCTTGCAAACGTTCCCTTAAAACTAGTGCCTGGACACTCGGGTCCGAAGGGACAGGTGCTTTGCCCATTCGATCCTGCAGGACTTTCTAGTATGATCTTGGTTCGCAGACCCTCCTCCGGGGATGGTATTGCTTGGGTGTCTATTCTAAGGTAAGGAATCTGCAACAAGAAGTCTCTATCAGATGAACAAGTTACATCTTTGGGAACAAATTATGTTGTAGAGGCCTAGACTAGTTGCAGATTCCTTACAAGCCCACCCATCCTCCCTGCTCTGTGAACTGATTTTGTAGGGACAGGGACTTCCCTTTAGGGCCATTGTTCTGACACAGAAGGGTCAGTGTTCTTCATGGCTCCACTCTGGCGTAGAAATTCGTGACAACAAACTGACGTCCGTGCGCAGGGGTGGCACTTAAATACGACCCGCGAGCCGGCGCAAACAACAGACGTGGAGTCGACTGATGCCACTTGACGCCACGCAGGGGTACTGCTCGTGAAAAATCTCCCAGTCCAGACTGACGCCTGGGGGAAATTCTAAGGTAACAAATCTGCAACTAGAATATGTCTCTACCAGATAATTTGTTACCGAAGGTAAGCAGCTTGTTCTTTCGCAGCAAAGGGTAGAAGTATTGTTTCCTAATGACTTTGTAGTATGTTTACTGGCTTTCAAGAGTTCTTCAACACAGTTCACTGTACACCTGTGTAATTGTGCAAAGCATTTTTCGTTTTTAGTAGTATGCTGTGGAATGAAATGGAATGGAACAGTATTTGTAAAGCTCACTAAACTCCAGGGTGTCAAATTGCTAGAGGTTGTAAGGAAAACATCTGCAGATACCAAGGAGTTGTAGTCAAGGAACGGAAAAAGCTAGGTTTTGAGTTGCTTATAGAATATTAAGAAGTCGAGACTTACAATGTGTACAGGGTTCCATTGCTGCCACTACCGAAAAGGAGTGGCCACCCCACCTGACTTTGTGGAATTTGGGGATAGTCACCTTCCTGAGAGTTGGAATAATGTTCTGAAAGGTCCAGTTTCCTGGTGGTGAACGCCCAAATAGACCATTCAGAGATCTTTATATTTCACCCGCTTTCTGACTGGCAAGCCAGTGAAGAGAGTGAATGCCTTCCCTCAACAAAAGATGTTCAGGCACATTCAGGACCAATCAGGCAGACACATTTTGAATGACCTGCAGTGTTTTAAGCGAGGACTTGTTGATGTTCAAGTATAAAGCATTACAGATTTCTTTCAACTCCCTTCTTGTGGCCAGAGGAGTATCACCCCTCTGCTGTCAGTGCAGGAAACATGAAATTTAAAATGGTAATAAACCAAATTTGTTATTATTTTATTTTTCATGTTGGCAGCAGCGGAGTCTGGTGTTGGGTCGAGCAGCAGGGAGGAACAGTGTGCACTTTAGTTTAACGTGTGCATGTCACTTTGGCTGACTGTCCTGCGATTACCAGCCTGACATGTGCACTTTGAACACTTCAACCCAGGCTGTTTTAGACTGCTGGATGGAATGCAAGCACAGGCCTCCAAGGCCTAAAGGAGGGTCGAACCAGCACACTCCAGCCAATCCTGGTGCTTCCTTCATTTAGCCTGTGCAGCAGGACAGCAGCACCCTGATTGGTAGAGGGGAGTTGGATGAGACTCTGGGAGCCTGTGCTTGAGTCACCAACTGCAGAGAGAAAGAAGAGGAGCACCCCAAATGAGGCAGTAGGAAGGTGAATCTTTTTTGTTGAGTTAATTTAACTCACTGATAGACTGTGAGAAACTGGCAGCGCCTTCACCCTCAACTCTAGAGCTCTCACTCGTGACCCGTTATAAACACTGTTTGAAATGGACCATGATTGAGGGCGTTGGCATTGAGCCTAAGGGCACTGCTTTTTTTTTCTTCAGTGCCTGTCAGTCAGCCCACCAGTTTCATTTGTCGCTGGTCGTCACTGGATTTCGATAATGCTGACCTGGGTATTATAAAAAATAACCCCCACGTTTTTAGCAGCTTCAGCCGACGATGGACCACAAGTCTCTGGCCTCCAAAGTTCAGACCACACCAAATGCTGTTCCCCAAAAACCAAGATCTCTGTCTTTTTAGCATTCAGTTTTAAGCACTTGTCCTTTTTGCAGGTACTAATACCATCCATGCATTGTTTGAACTTGTCTACTACCGTGGCATATTCTCTGATATCGAGACAATAATTTTAGTGTCATCCTCATAGGAGACATACAGATTGAATAGGGTGAGGCTAAGGGAGGATCCCTGCGGAACCCCACAAGGGAGCTCTGAATCCGTCAGTACATGTCATACTTCCTTCCTGGCTTTTTACCTAAATACTTTGAAATGTATTCCTGTCATAATCAGCAGAAAGGTAAAAATACTCAACAGTTGTACATGCAACCATCATCTTCTTCATATCTCAAATCTTTCCTGTTAATAAGGCTCTTGGAATAATGCTTCTTTACTTAGAAACTTGTGCATTGCTTATATTACTGCAACCATATGCTAAATAGTATCTGTTCTGCTCCATACATGCCTCTGTAACTGATCAATATATGGCTTGCATTATTTGTTAGGGAAATATAATAGGCCATAGCTTGCTGGTTTTTTACTGGTATTGTAACATGTGCTAGCACGCCTGGTCCTTAGTAAGTAAACTTACAAGGGGACGCGTATAGGCCGATGAACCTTTTGGATCGCATGGAAAATCCTAGACATGTAGTGACCAATGGTATCAATGGTTGCAGCGCAACCAATTTCTAATGTTAAAAGCAAAACAGTTATAACCATCAATTCATGAATAACCACAACTCCATAAAGCATTTTAACAATTTTTATTTCCCTATTAGTTACAATACTAAGTCATCAAGTTGAGCTTGAACTTTATTTACTCCACAAAGAATTAGTTCATTAATCGCCATTGATACCATAAAACTAATTGGAACTGAGAAAACACATGCTAGAATACTTCAACATAAGCCAATAAAAATGAATATGATGGCATTAATAGCAGAGTTCAGCAAGCAGTTCGTCAGTCATTTGTCACTGTCTACCTAACCCAGATTAGTATCAGTATGTTGGACTTCATACAAAATATTTTAGGAATCATGAATTTGGAAACATCTTGCTACAAGGAAAACTATAAAACAGCGCAGTTGGTACCTAGAAGGAAAGGCACAAGTTAGTCAGTCACATTATCATAGCTACCTATCCACGGAATGGATCAGCAAGAGTTAGTCTTCGTCTTCAGGTCATCAATAGATCGGCAACGCATCAGACTCTCAGAGTATGAGCCCAATGACAGAATCTCAAACCGCGTCTCCGGATGTCATAAAGGTCTCACTCCTATTCTCCCGCATCTGAAATCTTAGCCCCTTCTCATGACTTTTTATTAGGGCCTCCCAGTCCATCCCACCTAATTCCCAATTGGTCAGTCAGTCAGCAGATATGACTTTAACCTATAACATTAATTTACCAAATCTCTACATTTTAATATCAATCCTTTCACAGCACGCGGATTGGTTAACTATACGATGTCCTCATCATCCGGCTCTTCAGGTATCAAAAATGTTGCATGTTCCTCTTCAGTCAGTGCTTCCATTGTTCAAGTCCTGGGAAAGTACATTTAGCCCACTCTACACATAATTGTATCAAATTGTCTTCATCATCTCCTATCCATTGGTACACTGCAGAAAATTCTAGCTAAGCAACTTTAACATCGGGTCGTTCAGGGTCAGATTATGCATCTGCTTCTTCCGCAGCGTGTTAGTAATTCAGCCCCTCCTGGAAAAGCTGTGCCTTAACCTCAGCTAAGTTAACTTCTATAAATTAATACAAACATAGGTTATACATTTTAATGTGACATATTACTACATTATTCTTTCACATTTTCATTACTTCACACATCTCTTAGTTGTTTTAGCATGACTTTGCATAAATGGCTGACAATCCCCATGGTGACAATTTCAAACATGCACTTTATTTTCTCAACAACTAATTTCTCTATGAACTTTCTTTAATCAAACTCATAATTATTGATTAATAATTTCTAATCAGCATATTTGCGCCAGCATATGTCAACAGAAGAATCTCACCTTGTAAAAGGCACACTAACTTCCGTCATCTGCCTGTTTTTGTCCACTTGGGGACAGGATTTGCTTTAAAAAAGTGAAAACCAACTACATTTAGGCTAACGTTGTCCTGTTTTGCCACACACATTGGTCCAGAGAGGTGTAGGCTATCCATGCCAATTCTGATTGGTTGATTGCTCCAAACATAGGAGGCTGCCCTGATTGGTTGAAAGCGGGTCTAATGAGATTGCTTTTGTTTCACCAACGTGATGGGCCTCCATGTCATAAAATATGGCTAGGGTCATATTTTAGGCAGATTTTGATTAGTTGATTGTACTTAATCAGAGTAGCCCTTTGCCGAAGTCTCTACACATTTATTGTGTGCTGGGCTTCTGACAGTTGTTCTTGAACTGCTGCATGATACAGTGTGCTGTTAACTATTTTTTTTCAATATGTGGTGCACAAAAGCATATCTCCTGAGAAAGGCAGACTCACACTTGAATGGCTCTTGCATACTGCAAATGGTAAAAACAAAATTTACCTTTTGTAAGAGAGACTAATATAAGGTGTGCTTATACAATCAGCAGTGGGTAGTTATACTGATAAGGAAGGAGAAGCAGCTACTTTTTGGAGATTCTCCATGTTCCGTGGCACTTCCTCAACAAATGGGGTCCCGCTGCTCTCCTCGTTTTGTTAGATGGCCTGTCCTTGGCAAAACATTTTTCTCAAGTCTAGTCTGCTGGACAGAGGTGCTATTCCTTCCAACAATAGGATGCTTGCAGTGTTCTATGAGGCTGGTCAAATTCCTCTGTAAAGTTGAGGAAACTATTGCCAAAAACATTTCCAGTAAGTCTAGTACCAATTAAGAGTTTTCTGTCGTGGAGGTTTACAGGCTTTTTATCAACTGCATTGTGGATCCTTGGCTTGACTTGGTACCTGTAGTCCCCAAACTTGCTCATGCTACTTCTTAATCCCACAGATGGTGTATGCCACTTTAAGATTACCTCAAACCTTGGAGCTGCGTGTTTCTCTCTGGTATCACCTTTAGTTTTGAGCCCTCTCTTTACTGTCACAAAACACAGAGCAGTATATCCCCTCCCTAGGCTTACTTTTAGTTCAAGGCTCCCCTATCAATGCATGGCAATGTTTAGTGTAGTTTGTATTTGGACACGAGGCATCCTTAGTTCCTCTTCACTGCCTCAGTTGTGCTAGCCTACAAAGGGCGATATATTTAGTTAAAGTATCAAGTGTCTAAAAATGTGAGTATGACTCGTTTCTGTCCTGTTCTTAATCCTGAGGCGGGGGGGGGGGCTGTAAGGTACCCAGAGCCTCTCTTCCCCCTCACACCAACGTGCTTACTCTGCCAATTGTACCCCACCATAATCCATGTTATTGACAGGAGTTTCAGAAGTTTGTTTACAATCAAAGACAAAAAGATGATTATTTGAAATCAATATGTTTTGCGGTCAGAGTGATATTATGACATGCTGAAAGTCAGTTTTGTGCTACTGATTTTTGAAAAATTGTGGTTTAGAGTCCCACTGTCTGTGTCCTTCACTTCACAGAAATGTAAATAAAAAATATCTTTAGGGCATTCACTTTATAAAGCATGTGCAGATGCAAATTTGATGCAATGATGAAGAAGTGAAGAGTAAAACGTCATCACTTTAACTAGGTATTCTTCAGTTTTTGGTTATCTTCAACTGGTGAAATGCAGTGGACAGCTTGTTTTTGAAGAAATGACTTCACCAGCGTATAAAACCTCATCTCAAATCTCTACTCTGGCTCTCAGTGAGCAGTCCATTTATACTTGGCTTTTCATGGTATGGGTCCCAGTAATCAGATTGAACATGTAAAACATTATCTTCCCATTAGGGATTTGAGATTGTCAAAATCACGACTGTTAACAATATCTATGTCCATTCAGATTACATGGTATGTTTTGCAGACATTTCACTGCTGGGCAGACAAACTCACTCTTGACAACAGTGTTTGACCCAAGTTGATTGCAGTTTTCTATTTTTTTTTAAATTTATTTATTTATTGTTACAGCTGGTGCCTTTCTGTTGGGATTGAAAAGTCCTCTGCATTGTAATGGACATGCACCCCTGCCCTGAGTGCCCAACTACACTTATGTCTGGATCCCCAAAGCTGATTTTTTGCTGTCATAGGGAAAAGACAGATCATGCATGTGCACCATGACACTGTCTCATGGAGAACCCTCGGTGGAGATTTTTACCTTCAGACTTAGTCCTTTTTTCGAGATGAAAATCCTTTGACCGGGGCAAACCTGAAACTTGATCCGACGTTCTTGGAGCCCTCTTCGGATGCACTGCTTGGGAGGTCCTGGTGAACTTCCTAATTTCGGACTTAGTCACTTTTTGGGGGATTTTCTTCACCGGGATGAACCTGCAAGTCAGGCCAGGTCGCGGTTGAGGCAAGCCGGCTAGAGTTGCTGCAGCGGGTTGGTCCCTCTATGGAGCTTTTTTCCAAAAGTTGTCCAAACTTCTCTAAACTTCTGGATCTTCTTCCAGATGTTCTTTTAAGGTTCTTTTGAGGTCCACAGTTCACCCCAAGGTTCCAGAAGCTCTGAGATGCTCCTTGAGGGTGCGGACTCCAACTCCCATAATGCATCAGGCGCAGACTCCTTTTTGGACACTGGACAGTGGTCAGCTGGTTGGTTTCTTCAGGAGTTGGTGCAGGGGACTCTGGTTAGCAAGTTGTCACCTGTAGCAAACAGGGAGTCTCTCCTTGAACCAGTTGAAGCTAGGCAAAGTCCTTCTTGTGGTGAAGTCCAAGTGTGCAGCTGGTGCAGTCCTCCAGAGTGCAGTGTCCAGGTGCAGGCCAGGGGTCCTGTAAGGCTGCCCTTATTCTTCTGTAGTTCTTCCTTGTTGGAATCTGATAGGGATCTGAGGTGTGGGTGCAGGTCTGCCAGTTTTATCCTTGCTCTTGGGTGAAAAACAGCGGGTTCCTGGTTCTCCAATCAGGGGCAGGGTCCTCCCCCTGAGATGACCACTTCCTGGGAAGTGTGGCAAAAATCAATCCCAGGGAGCAACATTCCTCAAAAATCCATCATGGCAGAAAGTGATTTTTGGAGGTTACATCTGGCTGAGCTCACCCACTGGTGTGGCTAAAAATCCTAAACACACCCCTCTCCTGCCCTCTCCTAATCTAATCAAGGGGGCACCTAATTAGGTTTGCAGGATGTGAGGGTGTTGCTGGGTTGCTCCAAATGTCCTTCCCTGCCTTTGACGACCAATTTGGCAGCCCTCCCCCAGGAACATTTCTTTGTATTGAGCCAGGCCACTTCACACCTCATCAAGGCAGCCTGCAAGGCTGCCAAAGGCTGGCCAGTCAGAGCAAAGCAGCAAACACACTTGCAGGGCTGAAGTTGGCAACTTTTCAGGTAAAGTTTAAAACTCTTTAACTGAACAAGTTATATTAAGTCCAACAACTGGAAGTTGTGGGATTTATTATAACAAGTATTTGATACCAAACATGTGGTATCTGTAACTTAAGGGGCTTTTAAAAATTAAAATAAAGTCTTCCCATTCTAGCCTATGGAGGCCAATTTACTACAATGAGCGAAAAGCGAATTTGGCTGTCTTACCTCACCAGGGCTTAAAAAACTATTTTTATAAGGTCCCTGCTTATAGTTACATGGCACCCAGCCCTAGGGGCACACCTTAGGGGTGACTTATATGTACAAATAAGGTAGTTATTTATAAAAACTACTTTTAATTCCAAAGTCGAATTTGCATGTAACATTAATTCAAAAGCAGCCAGCAAGGGAGGCCTGCCTTTAAAATGACACTGGGCACCTCAGCAGTGCATCTATGGGGGCACTACCTATGCTGGGGTCCCTAAACCTCCATGCCCTACCATTTACTAGGGACTAACAGATAGGTTAATTTTGCCAATTATAATTAGCCTAATTTACATATCCACTTTACACAGAGCACTGGCCCTCGGACTGGTAAGCAGTACCCAGGGCACAGCCAGGAGTCAGTAACCACCAGTACCTGTCCAAAACATTTGGGGTTGACCAGGGCAATAAGGAGTATTTTCCTACAATAGTTTTTTGTGAATGCCATATTTTTCCTTTGTGTTGGTAGCAATAGAAATAAAATGCTTATTTTTTTTCTTAAAAGTGGGTATTTAGCTGGACAATTATTTATTGCTGCTACTGCTCACATTTTTGAGTTGTGAAACCTTGTTCACTACTCTGTATCCAGAACCCCTTCCCTCCCCCTGAGGGAACCTTTGATTGTTCAGACCAGAATCCATAGTAGATCAGGTTGAACACCCATAATTGGGCCCAGTAACCACTGCTTTCTGAAAGGGGTCCTCACACCACGTACCCTGCTCCACTTCCCTCCTTGACCACAACAGTTTGCCACCTACAACTGCCATGCTCTTTAATTGGGCTAGCATCAAAATGACCATCTGCAAGAATGAACACAGCACAAAGTCTGCATACCACATGCACCGATATTTGCTTAAAAAACATATGAAAACTTGGCTTTTTGCTATCTACGTAACCAAATCTCACATACTCTCATTGTGCAAAGTCTAGTGGACAACCAGCAAACTCTAAATAAGAGCAAGAGCCTTCCTTATTCATGTATGCAGTGCCCTTTACATGCTACTCAAGTTCCAGAAGTAAAGTATATCCAGTTACCTACCACTCATACCACTGCTTAAGAAACATGGACCACTTGAAATGAGAAATGACTTAGGGCCATATGTACCAACACCTTTTCCCCATAGACACAGAATGGGTAAAAACCTTTGCTACATCTGGCCCTTAGTCTTTAAGTAGTCCTTAAGAACTGGACATACAATTCTGGCCCTTCTTGTACTGTGAGATCCTAGCAAGTTAATGCATCTTCTGAGTTCTTGGTTCCTCAGTGTTTCAAAACTAGGACCACCAACAGGTGATTCCATTTGCATTTGAGGCAGAAATACTACATTGAGTCTGCTAAAAATACTCTTTACAAATGATTTAGGGAAGTGTGTAGGTACTTATTCACCAACAAAAATAATTTTTATGTGGGTGTGAGAAAGTGCCTCTTTTTGACATGGTTAGCCTCCCACTTTCTGCCTGGAACATCATGTGATTTCTAACTGTAAGTGTCGTGGGCCCCTGCTAAACAGGTTCCCAGAGCCAGATCTCTCCCCCAAAACCGTACTGTTATTGGCAACTTCAGCCACCCTTGCAAGCTCCTAGTAAATGGTTCCCCTGGTACCTTGAGCATGGGTACTCAAAAGGACTCCCTAAAGTTGCAGCATCATGTACTACTGTTAGAGGCCCCACTCCAGCCTTACGCAGACTGCCCTTGCAGGCTGCATGACAAGGTGTCTCCAAAATTAGAAACGGCATGGCACACAGCCTGTGTGACATGTCCCCTAACATTGCATGCAATATATGTAAGTCACCCCTCTAGAAGGCCTTACAGCTCTAAGGCATTATTCATGAGCAGATATGCCCCTGCTTTGTCTTTGTCGATTCTTAGACATAGAAAGTGTACAGGAAAACTATTTTAAATGCATGTGCTGGACACTTGTCACTACGAGTTCCCCAGCTACATGATGGCCTCTCTTAACTCTGGGTTGTTTAGTATCAAACAACTCAGCATAATAAATCCTCACTGGTGCCAGTGTTGGATTTGTTAAGTGTTACCTGAAAACCTAACAGCCCTGGCATGGCTGCTGACTGGTCTTAGCCAGCTTGCCACCACCAGACATGATTCTGGACCTCTGAGTTGAGAGCCTGTCCTCTCGGCGGCCGGAAGACAAAGGCTTTCATGGGCGGAGATGACACACCTCCGGTGGGAAGCTTCAAAGGCTATACCGCCTTTGAAATGTGACCCCAGCTTCTGCTGCCAGCAGCAGAAGACAACCCCCTGGTTCTGCCACAACCTTAGGTGGGAAAACCAGCAGTAAAACTAGATAGAAAAGGAAGAATGGCCACCCTCAACCAGCACCACCCCTCAAGTGTAGCCGGCGAGATGACCCCTCCATTTTAGTTTCCTCCATCTTCCATGGAAGGAAAAATAGCCAATTAGGGTCAGGGGTGTGTCCCTCTCCTAAAGGAGGTGGTCACATAGTGGGTGTAGCCATCCTAAGGTAGATATTCCATTACCAGGTACTCTCCTAACACCCCCTAAATCCAGTATTTACGTGGCATCCCCTGACCAGAACTTTAGATTCCTGATGACCTTAGAAGTGCCAGACACCACAGAAGTTGCACCAGCAGAGAAGACTGGAGACACAAACTGACTTGGTCCCAGCGCTTCTGGCCTGTCTGCAGCTCTCAAAGAACTTTCACCAAAAGACAACTTGTCCTGCAGCCCAGCAAACTCTAAAGCCCTGAGAGGACTGCCTGTCATCGATAAAGACTAAAATCTTCTATGGACAGTGGACCTGCCCAAAATAAATCAACTTTAAAGAAGAAGTTGTCTGCCTGAGGAACTGCAAAACCGCCCCTGGATCCACCTCTGCACCTGACGCCCACAGCCCGAGTCCAAGTAGCCCACCAGTCCTGTGAAGGTTCCTCAGCGCTTCTGAGCAAGAGTCCTCCATGAGCTGACCCCTGCTGCACTCCACAACAATGTCTGCAGCCTCAATCCGAAGCCTACCCCTGATCGCAACATGCCGGGTAACCTGCGCTGATGCCAAAAGACACCCCTGCACTCAGAGCCCCTGGGCCTTAGGGAGCTGAACTGTCAGTGTCCCTATGACCCCTGGCATCTCTACTTAACTGGGCAGCTGTGGGTTGTCTTCACCCAGCCTCCTGATTAGAGCATGCAGCTTGTTTTCTGAAACCCATCTCCTCCGTTGGTTAACATTGGGCGCCTGATGCTGTGTTGGCACTCTGCACCCAGCCTCCCCTGTGCCGCTGACGGGGTGCTGTCTTGTGGGCCCCCCTTGTACTTATCTCAACTCCTGGAGCTCGATCTCTGACCCCGCTCTACTCACCTGGGAGCAGCTCATCTTCGGTTACCCCCATCTCCTTTGGTTAACATTTGGTGCCCAATGCTGTATTGGCCCTCTCCATCTCTCCACCCCATGCTGAAGAGTAAATTTGGTGCTGCCTTGTGGCCCCCTGGCTGCTTACCTCGACCCCCAGAGACCAACCTCTGATGCCGCTTGTAGTCACCTGTAAGCAGTTCATCTTCATGCACCCCCAGTCTCCATTGGTTAACATTGGGCACCCAAATTCAACCTCTGCACCCAGCCTCCTCTGTGCCACTGTGGGTGCACTCTTGGTGCTGATTTGAACCTTGCCAGGTGTTGACCTCAAAACCCAAAGAATGGATTTGTAAGTCGTTTACTTACCTGCAAAACTGCATTCTTCTTTTCCTCCCGTAGGATAACATTGAAGATTCTGTAAACTGCTCTGTCAATTTTTGAAACTGAAAAGTATTTTTAATTTAAAAACTGCTTACCTTGTAACAAAGTTCTTGGTCTTAAAAATTATAGAAAGATCCATGTTATTTTTGTAAATTGGACGAGTTATTATTTTGAATGTGTCTTCATTTATTGATACTGTAAGTACAACAAATGCTTAGCCCGACTCTAGGTAAGCCTAACTGCTCGCCCACACTACCTCGAAAATAGAGCATTGGGTCGTCTTTTTTTGCCTCTGGGTACCAAGATGGGGTTGCCTGGACTTTCTGCACAGTGCAGGTCATTTAAGTTCACTATATAGAGAGCCACCCTCCTACAGTGTGGCTGAACATTTCTGTGTCTTTAAAGACATTTCTGAATGGGAATAGTTGAGTACATCAGAGTCTGCCTCCGTGCCCAGAAGTATTATTTATTTGAACAGGCTCTGCTGCATTACACACCTAAGTTCTAACCATATGAGCCCGTGATATTTCAGGATTGGTACTCCGAACTGCTTTCATGAACCTCATTCATGACCTGCAGTGCTTCACGTGGTTACAGTGTTAGTTTTCAAAAGATAACTTTGCCAAAGAACCTCAGTCCAAACAAGAAATGTGTTGTAAACACTGTGGTGGTCATTCTGACCCTGGCGGTCTTTGACCGCCAGGGCGGAGGACCGCGGGAGCACCGCTGACAGGCCGGCGGTGCTCCAATGGGGATTCCGACCGCGGCGGTAAAGCCGCGGTCGGACCGGCACCACTGGCGGGGTCCCGCCAGTGTACCGCGGCCCCATTGAATCCTCCGCGGCGGCGCAGCTTGCTGCACCGCCGCGGGGATTCCGACCCCCCCTACCGCCATCCAGATCCCGGCGGTCGGACCGCCGAGATCCGGATGGCGGTAGGGGGGGTCGCGGGGCCCCTGGGGGCCCCTGCAGTGCCCATGCCACTGGCATGGGCACTGCAGGGGCCCCCGTAAGAGGGCCCCTAAATGTATTTCACTGTCTGCTGCGCAGACAGTGAAATACGCGACGGGTGCAACTGCACCCGTCGCACAGCTTCCACTCCGCCGGCTCGATTCCGAGCCGGCTTCATCGTGGAAGCCTCTTTCCCGCTGGGCTGGCTGGCGGTCTGAAGGCGACCGCCCGCCAGCCCAGCGGGAAAGTCAGAATTACCGCCGCGGTCTTTCGACCGCGGAACGGTAACCTGACGGCGGGACTTTGGCGGTCGGCCTCCGCCGCCCGCCAAGGTCAGAATGAGGGCCACAATGTTTTTCAATAGTAAGAGCCGATAGAGAGATCTGTTACTCAGGTGGCTAAAGCAGTGACCAGCAGCATCTCTCCTTCTCCAGTGCTCGGTTCCACGTATGCCGTTGCCAATACACTTTGTTCCTGACTTGAGGTGCACTGCCGTTCCAATAATTAGTCTCCGAACCCAGCTCCAACAAGGCACTATGTAGATGAACTGCAGCATTCCACGGATGTGCAGAATAACAGGGCACCACAGACAAAGCCCCTCTACTAACCTGTGGCAACCCCTGGTAGTCTAACATTGGGACCAACATGGAGGTCCAACAATACATCTTATTCAAGACTTGAACCATTCTCTACTGTTGTTCCATTAGAACAGCTCAATGCTGGCCGTTCGCACTGTTTTTCCGGCACCAGTGCTCACACATAAAAATAAATAATTTTAATGACCTAGTACCTAACAGCATAAACATTTAGAAAAATTAAATGTCTTTGGTGGCCAGCCCCTCACATGCTTGAAACGCAACAATCAAACAAGGAAATAAAAAAGTATCTCTTCTGTTTTTAGGAGCAAAGTCCCTCTGCAGAGCCAGACAACAAGCTTTTGCAACTTCTGCTCATTGTGAGCCTACACACTTCTGTTCCTTCCCTCAGTCATTTTTTGTTGGAAAGATTAAGCTTTACCAATTTTTACCCAGATGTATCTGACCTTACATGAACCACTTTGGGCACTTCAGTGAATCTCAAATGAGTATAACGTTTATGTAGCGAGATATGTGGGAAGGTTTAAGAGACAAACCTGGGGTACAGGTTAGGTCCTCCTCACGAGAATTTTTTTTTTTTAAAGATTGGCAAATGGTTAGTGAAAAAGCAGGGTCTATAAAGCAGTGGGAATATATAGTCTTGAAATATTAAACACATTAAAAACTGCCACATATCCTACTGCATTAATATGTTCAACAGTTACTGCAATGTGCAAATTGTACAGCACAACAACTTCAGCCTTTTAAAGTGTGTGCTTGCTTAGTGTCTTGCACTGCATGTGACATTGACTTTGGAAGAAAATACTCTTACCAAGCTTCAGGAAGCAACCACAGCTGCTGGCTGCAATCAGTTATATGGAAACTTTTTTTAAGTAGGATGAAAAATGTGGGGGCTGTCTGAAAGAGAACATGTAAAATAAATTTCAGTGATTCTCATTGTGTGCCACCCCACTGGTATTTCGGTCTCTCTCTCTGAGATGAAATTGAATCCAGATATAAAACACAACTGACCTACACCTAAAACCAGTCAGTACGATTGGCTTTGTCAATGGTTGTTAGCTATTTAAGACAAATGAGTAACAACAATGATTTGTTATAAATAAATAACACTGGAAATGTTTCAATTCTGAAATTGTGAGTCTGTAAATGAAATAATATTGACGCCTGTGGAAGGTGTTTTGGCCTTCAGCATGTGCGCTTTATGTTAGAAATGTACGCCATTCTTCTCTGCATATCTTCAACTCCCTCTTTTTCTTCCCTTGCACCCTCTTTTCATTCTTTCTCGATTGCACTTCTTCACATTTCTTTCACTTCATCACGTACAGACATACACTGCACTCACTCACATTTAGGCACTTTGTTTCCTTTTGCTTTTGCCTTGTAAATATATTGAAGTCTGAGTACCCCCTTCACACACATTTCCACAGAATTTCAATTGCAACTGGAATACATGATGATAGTTCTGTATGCTGTGCAGAGGCCAACCCACTGACAAGCACTTTGCTTTGGCTTCAGCCTCAGCGTCAGAGCTCTCAGTCAAAGCCCCTAAAAAAACCTGCCATGACTCTAAGTATGCGCTATGCAAGAGTAATAAAATGCACAGAAAATAAAATCCAGAAACATAACATGATAAAATTGCTAGCACTCTTGAGAATGCATGATTACGTAAAACATGTGAAATAAGAGAGGTACTAAATCACTGACATAAATTATTGCCTTAACATTTTTGACATTCATTGTTCGTAAAGCGATCATTGTGTTTTGCATTAATGTTAAGGGCATGAAAATAGGGCCAGTTTTATAATCATACAGCAGATAATTGTCTTTACTAGAAGCACATATTTCTTTCTTTGCACTTGACTTGGATATTT
This sequence comes from Pleurodeles waltl, assembly GCF_031143425.1. Taxonomy (NCBI): domain Eukaryota; kingdom Metazoa; phylum Chordata; class Amphibia; order Caudata; family Salamandridae; genus Pleurodeles; species Pleurodeles waltl. The sequence goes on from NC_090436.1 coordinate 731,839,531, forward strand.
GGATCAACTTTACAAGGGAACAAAATGCTGTTAATCTTTTGGATCAATTTCACAGTATATTTATATGTTCGATGGCATGTGTAGCTGCAGATACACATGCTGTGCACATCCCGCCATCTGGTGTTGGGCTCGGAGTGTTACAAGTTGTTTTTCTTCGAAGAAGTCTTTTCGAGTCACAAGATCGAGGGACTCCTCCCATTTCGGCTCCATTGCGCATGGGCGTCGACTCCATCTTAGATTGGTTTTTTTCCCCCATCGGGTTCGGTCGTGTTCCTTTTCGTTCCGGGTTTCGGTTCGGAAAGTTAGTTAGAATCTCGGAAAAATCGTCTGTATTGTTTGCGTTCGGTATCGGGTTAGTTATAACAGATCGACACCGACTTTTGAAGAGCTCCGGTGGCCCTTCGGGGTTTTTTCGATCCCCCGTCGGGGCCTGGCCGGCCCGGCTATGTGTCTCTTCAAGGCTGATGGAACGGACCCCATTCCGCTTCTGCCCAAAATGCCATAACAAGTATCCATATACAGATCAGAATCTGGTCTGTAACTTGTGTTTGTCGCCAGAACACAAGGAAGATACTTGTGAAGCCTGTCGAGTGTTTCGGTCCAGGAAGACACTAAGAGACCGAAGAGCAAGAAGACTGCAAATGGCGTCTGCGCCGACAGGACAAGGGCGTTTCGAGGAGGAAGAAGAAACCTTCTCCATCCAGGAATCGGACTCGGATGAGATCGCTCCCGAAGAAACGGCGAAAACCGTGAGTAAGACGTCGAAACATAAAACTCACGAGAAGACCACAAAAGCCCAGGGGACGTGACCGCTAACAGGCCATGGCTTAACCTGAAAAATAGGTGACCGATCATCGGCACCGAAAAAGGGCACACTGGTGTCGAAGTCATCCGACTCCGGTCGAGATACCGCCACACAGCAATCTCGGGCCCGAGATAGTGGCTCCGAGCAAGTTCGGCACCGAGAAACAACAACGCCGGAAATAAAAAAGGTTTCGTCGGAACTGAAAAAGTAGCCGAAAAGGTTTCGATACCGAAACATCCGGCCTCGGATCCGAAATCAAGTTCCTACACAGAGGAACAAGGACTGTCCTCTCAAATGAAAATACATAGATTTGGACAGGAATTGGAGACAATGGAGCCAGGCTACACCAAAAGAAGGCTCCACATCCAAAAAGAAACGGGGAAGATCAGCACTCTCCCTCCTATTAGAATGAAACGCAAACTTGCCTTCCAGGAGAAAGACAAGCAGCCACAGGCAAAGGTGGCTAAACAAGTAAGCCCGCCACCGTCTCCACAACGCTCGCCGCAAACATCACCGGTAGCCACTCCACATATGATGCAATCCCCGACTCATACAGGGATGAGTCAAGATGACCCTGACGCGTGGGACCTTTATGATGCGCCAGTGTCAGATAATAGTCCTGACTGTTATCCAGCTAGACCGTCACCACCAGAAGATAGTACAGCCTACGCACAGGTGGTGTCGAGGGCAGCGGCATTTCATAATGTTAGCCTGCATGCAGAGCCCATTGAAGACGACTTTCTATTTAATACACTGTCGTCCACACACAGCCAGCACCAGAGTCTTCCCATGCTACCCAGAATGCTAAAACACTCCAAACAAGTGTTTGAGGAGCCTGTAAAAGAAAGGGCCATGTGATCGTGTCGGAGAGCCCCGACACGTCACTTCCGCGTTCAGCCGTTCCTGTGGAAACGGCCGCGGCATCCTTGGGGCGTTTCCCTGTTTCCAGGGAAACACATAAGCTCTTCCGGGACAAGATGGGGAAAAAAGGCGAGCGGACATGGGCAAAGGAGAACGGCGGCAAGGAGGAGAGGAGCCTGACAACGGAGGTACAGAGAAGGAAAACGAGTGACGGCAGCCAGGAGCGGACCACGCAGGGGCCAGAGAGCGGATCCGGAGACAACAGAGAGGAGAGGGAGAATTTCCCAAACGCAGCAGCAGAGACGAGGAGCTTACAATCCAGCCACTACCCCGGAGGGTCGTGGCTTGCCAAGGTACGGTTCCTTTTTGGAGGAACAGATAAGAAATGGGAAAACCCACAGGGGAAGGGAGTTGGGAGGGACGCGAGGGAGGAGGAGGGAAGGGAAAAAGAAGGGAAGGTCTCTATATAAGAAGGGAGCCTGACTGTCCCCTCAAAGCCTGGGAGCACTGTTTGATTGTAAAACAACAGCACATTGGTTTTTGCATGGTGCACGGGTGTCCTACACTCTCCTCCTCTTCACCCCACTTGCCTTCCCCTTTTTCCTACTTCATGATAAACCCCAGGAAATGACCTAAATACTTACCGTGGGGTATTTCTTCTGTTTTCTTGCCGGTATTCTCCCGGGGAGCCATCGCGTTTTCCAGAAGACGCTGACCTGAGGAAGGAACGGGGAAAGAACGACAAGATTTAAGAGAGAAGGATTACAAACCATAGACTTTGCAGATACTTACCATTTATGAATACCTATAGAAAGAAACTAAGAGTGAAGAGAAGACCTAATTAAAATAAAACTCTGTTTACTTACTATATTATGCCGTTTCCCGTCTGGTTTATACCGTATAGCCTGTCACAGGCCATTACTCCAAGAGTGGAGAAAAAATATAAACCGCCACCAACAGACCCCGTGTACATCACACAACAGCTAACACCGGACTCAGTTGTAGTAGGGGCAGCTCGCAAGAGAGCGAAATCACATACTTCAGGAGATGCACCACCTCCAGATAAAGAAAGTCGAAAATTTGACGCAGCAGGCAAAAGGGTGGCGGCACAGGCAGCAAACCAGTGGCGTATTGCAAACTCACAGGCTTTGTTGGCCAGATACGATAGGGCTCATTGGGACGAAATGCAACACTTTATAGAACATTTGCCCAAGGAGTTCCAGAAGAGAGCACAGCAAGTAGTAGAAGAAGGACAGAGTATCTCCAACAATCAGATACGGTCAGCAATGGATGCAGCAGACACAGCTTCTAGAACTGTCAACACAGCAGTGACAATAAGGAGACATGCATGGCTGCGTACATCAGGATTTAAACCAGAAATACAGCAAGCTGTGCTGAATATGCCATTTAACGGACAGCAGTTGTTTGGGCCGGAGGTGGACACTGCTATCGAAAAACTTAAGAAAGACACTGATACGGCCAAAGCCATGGGCGCACTCTACTCCCCACAGAGCAGAGGCACATTTCGAAAAACACAGTTTCGAGGGGGATTTCGAGGGCAAAGCACAGAACCCACGACCTCACAAACAAGGCCCACTTATCAGAGCCAATATCTGCGGGGAGGTTTTCGGGGACAATATAGAGGGGGACAGTTCCAAAAAAGTAGAGGGAAGTTCCAAAGCCCCAAAGCTCCTCAAAACAAACAGTGACTTCCAAGTCACACATCCCCAACACATAACACCTGTGGGGGGGAGACTAAGCAAATTTTACAAACATTGGGAGGAGATAACAACAGACACTTGGGTACTGGCAATTATCCAGAATGGTTATTGCATAGAATTTCTCAAATTCCCTCCAAACGTCCCACCGAAAACACACAATATGTCAAAACAACATATAGATCTTCTAGGACTAGAAGTTCAGGCATTGCTACAGAAAGAAGCAATAGAATTAGTACCAAACCAACAGAAAGGAACAGGAGTTTACTCTCTCTACTTTCTCATACCCAAAAAAGACAAGAGTCTGAGACCTATATTAGATCTCAGAACATTAAATACCTACATCAAATCAGATCACCTTCACATGGTGACATTACAGGACGTAATCCCACTGCTCAAACAACAAGACTACATGTCAACACTAGACCTAAAGGATGCATATTTCCATATACCAATACATCCTTCATACAGAAAGTATTTAAGGTTTGTATTCCAAGGGGTACATTACCAATTCAAGGTGTTGCCATTCGGAATAACAACTGCACCAAGAGTTTTTACAAAGTGCCTGGCAGTCGTAGCTGCACATATCAGAAGGCAGCAAATACATGTGTTCCCGTACCTAGACGATTGGTTAATCAAATCCAGCACGCTAGAACGGTGTTCACAACACACAAAGTATGTCATAGAAACCCTCCACAAACTAGGTTTCTCATTCAGCTACACTAAGTCACACCTTCTGCCGTGTCAAACACAGCAATACTTAGGGGCGACAATCAACACAGCAAAAGGGATTGCCACTCCAAGTCCACAAAGGGTTCAGGCATTTCACATTGTAATACAGGCCATGTATCCAAAACAAAAAATACAAGTCAAAATGGTGATGAAACTCCTAGGCATGATGTCCTCATGCATAGCCATTGTCCCAAACGCAAGGTTGCACATGCGGCCCTTACAACAGTGCCTAGCATCACAATGGTCACAGGCACAGGGTCAACTTCTAGATCTGGTGTTGGTAGACCGCCAAACATACACCTCGATTCAATGGTGGAACAGTATAAATGTAAACCAAGGGCGGCCTTTCCAAGACCCAGTGCCACAATATGTAATAACGACAGATGCCTCCATGATAGGGTGGGGAGCACACCTCAATCAACACAGTATCCAAGGACAATGGGACACTCAGCAAAAACAGTTTCACATAAATCACTTAGAACTATTGACAGTATTTCTAGCGCTGAAAGCATTTCAACCCATAATAAGCCACAAACACATTCTTGTCAAAACAGACAACATGACAACGATGTATTACCTAAACAAACAGGGAGGGACACATTCAACACAGTTGTGTCTCCTGGCACAGAGAATATGGCATTGGGCGATTCACAACCACATTCGCCTAATAGCACAATTTATTCCAGGAATTCAGAATCAGTTAGCAGACAATCTCTCTCGGGATCACCAACAGATCCACGAATGGGAGATTCACCCCCAAATACTGAACACTTACTTCCAGAGTTGGGGAACACCACAAATAGATCTATTTGCAACAAAGGAAAACGCAAAATGCCGAAACTTCGCATCCAGGTACCCACAAGATCAGTCTCAGGGCAATGCGTTATGGATGAGTTGGTCAGTGATATTTGCTTACGCTTTTCCCCCTCTCCCACTCCTTCCATATCTGGTAAACAAGTTGAGCCAAAACAAACTCTGACTCATACTAATAGCGCCAACATGGGCAAGACAACCTTGGTACACAACACTACTAGACCTCTCAGTAGTGCCTCATGTCAAACTACCAAACAGAACAGATCTGTTAACGCAACACAAACAATAGATCAGACACCCAAATCCAGCATCGCTGAATCTAGCAATTTGGCTCCTGAAGTCCTAGAGTTCGGACACTTAGACCTTACACAGGAATGTATGGAGGTCATAAAACAAGCTAGAAAACCTACCACTAGACATTGCTATGCAAATAAGTGGAAAAGATTTGTTTATTACTGCCATAATAATCAAATTCAACCCTTACACGCATCTGACAAAGACATCGTAAGATACTTACTACATTTGCAAAAGTCAAAGCTAGCTTTTTCTTCCATTAAGATACATCTTACCGCAATTTCAGCTTACCTGCAAATTACGCACTCAACTTCACTATTTAGGATACCAGTCATAAAAGCGTTTATGGAAGGCCTAAAGAGAATTATACCACCAAGAACACCACCAGTTCCTTCATGGAACCTCAACATTGTCTTAACACGACTCATGGGTCCACCTTTTGAGCCCATGCACTCTTGTGAAATGCAATACTTAACATGTAAAGTTGCATTTTTAATTGCCATCACATCTCTAAGAAGAGTAAGTGAGATTCAAGCATTTACCATACAAGAACCATTTATTCAAATACACAAGCATAAAATAGTTCTACGGACAAATCCTAAATTTTTACCAAAAGTCATATCACCGTTCCACTTGAATCAAACAGTAGAATTACCAGTGTTCTTCCCACAGCCAGATTCTGTAACTGAAAGAGCACTACATACATTAGACATCAAAAGAGCGTTAATGTACTACATTGACAGAACAAAACTAATTCGAAAAACAAAACAATTATTTATTGCTTTCCAAAAACCTCATACAGGAAATCCAATTTCTAAACAAGGCATTGCTAGATGGATAGTTAAGTGCATTCAAACCTGTTATCTTAAAGCAAAAGGAGAACTGCCTATTACACCAAAGGCACACTCAACTAGAAAGAAAGGTGCTACCATGGCCTTTCTAGGAAATATTCCAATGACCGAAATATGTAAGGCAGCTACATGGTCTATGCCTCATACATTTACCAAACACTACTGTGTAGATGTGTTAACAGCACAACAAGACACAGTAGGTCAAGCAGTACTACGAACATTGTTTCAAACAACTTCAACTCCTACAGGCTGAACCACTGCTTTTGGGGAGATAACTACCTACTAGTCTATGCATAGCATGTGTATCTGCAGCTACACATGCCATCGAACGGAAAATGTCACTTACCCAGTGTACATCTGTTCGTGGCATTAGTCGCTGTTTGGAGATATAATCATATCGCTAAATAAATCGATCTAATTAATATTTGTGCAGGAATGTGTAGAAAATTCAGTGAGGCACAGCCCCTGAGCCCTGGTGGAGAAACCACCCTTGCCTACCTCAACCCTAAAGTGTTCCATAAAATCCCAACTGGGAAAAAATAAGTAGAGCCAGTGGAAAAAAAGTAGAGTCTCTGAGGGAAAGAGTCAACTTGTATCAGACAGTACATGCAGCAGGTGTTTGGCCAGATCTCTGCCACCCCATCCATTAACCTCAAGAGTTTGGAATCCAGAAACTTAGCACTTTGTGATATGTGGGGGTGGAGGTCTCTGCAAGCTGGGTTTAAACATTTTTGTGTAAAATACAGGATCTTTCACTCTCAGCAACTATAGGTCTGCAAATGGCCCTGCATGGTTCACTCACTTGTTATGGCACCATGGACCACAAGAGCATGTCTACAGCATACATATATACGATGGTGTCTCAGCTTAGGGGTGGCTGAACTGCATACTTGCTCAAGAGTCAGGAACAGATGCTCAGTTGGACACCTAAAGGCCCCCATTGGCTGATCAGTTCTCAGCACAATACCAAATATTGGCCAATGCATGCCCAGTGACACTGTTATTTTCACACAGGGCCTGGATTGTTTAAATGTTTTCAGGGCTACAATACGGCAAGGCAGGTACAAGCGTATGCCATGAAAAAAGTTGTAGGATTCCATTATGAAATCTGTAGGCTGAAGTGGTGCTTCAAAGTGGTAGCTCACTTCCTAAAATCCACAGGGCTGGCAAAACGTTTGAGCCCAAGGGCTGTGTAATGCTTCTTTACGCAAAACATGGATACCTTCAGAAGCAAACCAACCATGCAGAAAACATATACCATACTGGGAGCTGCAGAGCAAACCTATCTACAAATGAAGCACCCCAAAGGCAGAATCTAGATGGAAAAAAGGGAAAAGTATGTGTAGCAGGCAAACAACCCTCTATAGTGTATGACATCTTCTGCCAATCCTGGTGTTCCATCCAGAAAATTTTGCAAGATGGGACTGTAATTCCATGTACATAATAATATAAATAAAAAAACATAGGTCATAGAATGCAAAGTCATGTTGGCTAAAAGGTAGGGATGGATTGAAGGCATCATATATATGATATGGGGGCACCTGACTGCTTTTTCTGTATTCACTAACACTATGAAAGTTGCCTGACAGCCTTCTTTAAAGTTCCAACAGAAAGAAGTTACTGCCACCAAGCATTTGTATTTTAATTTGCTAAAGAGAAAAAGAGAAAGTCCTTCTGTCAGCCACTGTTTCTATGCTCGTTCCAGCCCTGTCCAACATGTGGGAATTAATTCAGCTGCAGAGAAAGTGAAACCAGGTCTGCTGCTGCAAGAGAGCCTTAGACACATGCTTATGGGCTACTGGAACTCTACTGGAAGGACCCCCATTCTACAGGGTCTCACATTGGAGGGGCCAACACTGTCCACTCAGATTGATACCTCACCCTGAACGAGTCCAGTCAGGCTGCTTCCTTCAGTAGGAGCAGCTGGGCCCCCACAACTTTTTATGGTCAGACTTGATAGTGAAGCTTTTGTCATATATTTATGTGAGTATCACTAGAGAGGAGCTTTGTCTCCATCCACATGTTGGAAACCCGGAGTAGATGATTTGATTGGGCAGAAGCTGTGTGCTAACAGAAAAACGTGCTTTCCCTCCAAATAGTTGTGCTCATTTTGTTTATTTATGCAACTGCCTAAGCTTCAACTTTCAGGGGCACACACACAACATTGGAATGCTATTAAAGTGCCTTAGGTAACTAGATAATTTATATTGTTTTCTCTGACAGCAGCAGCAAAGATGGGAGGACGGCAATCATTAACCTGCATGGATTTTCAGGTCTGGCTTGACAGTGCAACTATCCGCATACCTTTTAACCCGCACCAATATTATTCTACAATTCTTTGCTACCAAATGGGGTTTCTGGTTGGCTAGGGTATGCACCCAAGCCAGGCAGAACCCACCCACTCTAGTCAGGGCGAGGGAGTTACACACTCAAAATAACTCCTGCTCGCCTCATTGGTAGCTTGGCACGAGCAGTCAGGCCTATCCCAAAGGCATTGTGTAAAGCGTTTGCACAACACATGTGGTGCATTATCCCCACCACAAAGGAAACACAACACCAAGTTATACAAAAATAAACTGTATTGTACACAACATCATTAGACCAAACACAACATGTCAATAATATCCTGCTACCCAAGCAGTTGTCAGAGCATTACACAGTACTGTTACTCTGCAGAAACCAGCAGTAGTCACATATAACACACAGGTTACTCATTATTCTGCAACATAAGCAGTAGTCAGGAAAAGTTTACTACAGGAATGCACATGCCATAAGATCCTCTTAATGCCCATACCAGGAACATTAGGAAATACATTGCAAATCATGAAAACAGGTTAGCATAAAATGTCCATAACAGGAACATTAGCAACCACATGGCAAGTCACAGAAAACACCACATTAAGAATGCCCATGAAAAAAACATCAGATAATACATGGCAAGTCATGCACGCCTTTCCCCATGAAACCCCTCTACCAACTATGCTATTGCCCTAGTGCACATATCAAAAAGAAATGCCAGGACATCAGGGTGAATGCATTCTTACCAGCACAACCAAGGGGCAATGAAATCCTAGCCCCCATGCGGGTCATTCTGGAGCTTATGTGCTCCTATGGCTAGAGATCCGGTCATGCCACGGGACGTGGTAAACTTGGAGCAGGCCGGAGACCTCTGTTGAGGGTCACCATCCCATCCTGTAAGTTACCACTAAATACGGTATCCTGCAGGATTCCGGGGCGCACCCTGCCCCATGCACTAGGGGAGCACACACGTCTCCTTCTACAGAGTAGCACTCCCCCCCCTTTTAGAGGGCCCTCCAGGTGCCCAGCCCCTTCTCCTTGGCAGGGGTCCCCGCATGCAACCACACCTGCTGCCTGCAGCCGCCCGGATCCTTGGGTCAGCTGACAGAGGAAAGAGAGGCAAACACCTCCCTCCGCAGTCCGCGCTGCACCTGGAGACAGCGGCTGGGGCTTCACCGGGCCTCCAGCAGCCTCGGAATGGCCTGCTCTTCTTCCCTGCCCGAACAGCAGATGATCTGGTTGTTTTCCTGGGTTGTGGCACTGAATCTCAAGAAAAGGAAGGGAACGTTGGTGCCCTTGGGGCACTCTACTCGGCACGCTTTACCCCAGGGGAACTACTAAGAGCGTGCTCGCTCTGGGCCTTGCTTTCCATTGCCCCAGGGGCACCACACACAGTGAATTTCCTACACGCTTTGTGAAGACCAGCTGCCCGGCTGTGGCGATGATTCTCTCCACAGCAGACATGCCGAAAAATCTTTCTTCAGGCACTTTTGTGAATATAAATACAAGACACTCTCAATGCGCTAGGTAAAGCACAGACCAGCGCTCAGCTCCACACAGGGTCTTCTAAATATAACGCCGTCCTCACGCTAGAAATCCAGCAGATGCAGGTGACAGGGGCCACAGCACCCAGCCCTTGGGGGACACAAATGAAGCACAGGATGACAGGGCCCAGCATCAGTCCAACACAAAGGAGATGCAGTCAGTGGCAGTTCCTCCTAGTGACCCAGCAGGTCACAGGTCAGCACAGCAGCAGCAGTCCAAGGCAGTTCCTGGTGAGTCCCTGCAGCAGTGTTCCGTGTCCAGTTCAAAGTATGTTTCTTGTGCGTTTTTATGAGGAAAAATCCCCTGTACTTGTACTCAGTTTTGCAAACCATTTTCCATGAGGAGTGGAGGAGGGTCGAACCAGTTACAACTGGTTCTCGGAGTGTCCCCTCTCTCCTCCAGCAGAGGCTTCACCAATAGGCTGTTTGTCACTACCAGGACAGGCCACGCTACTAGGCACATGTCCTGCCTTATACATACTTAGCACCCTGCCCATAGGGCTGACTAGGGCCTACCTTAGGGGTGACTTACATGTAGTAAAAGGGGTGTTCTGGGCCTGGCAAGTAAATGTAGATGCCAGGTCTCTGTTGCAGTAAACTGCGCACACAGGCCCTGCACTAGCAGGCCTGAGACAGGTTTGAAAGGCTATTTCTGTTAGTGGCGCAAGCTGCACTGCAGGCCCACTAGTAGCATTTAATTTACAGGCCCTGGTTGTAGAGATACCACTGTACAAGGGACTTACAGGTAAATTAAATGTGCCAATCAGATATAAGCCAATCATACCATTTTTACATGGGAGAACACATGCACTTTAGCACTGATTAGCAGTAATAAAAGGACCAGAGTCATAACATCAGCCAAAAAGGGTCAGAAAAATTAGGAGGAGAAAGCAAAATGTTTGCGGAATAACCCTGTAGAAAGGGACAGGTCCAACAAGACAATTATCAGACTGGTCCTTAACAGCAAAGCTGAGATAATGTGCATACCCGTTCCAGTACTCACTTAAACATCACTCTTGCACAGGTGACGGTACTGTTTTGATATTAAGGAGCCTAGTTTTCTTGGGGATGTCTTCCTTAAATCACTCAATATCCAGAACCCTAGTTCTTCTTTTTAACTTATTGTACCCTCCTATGACTATACGGGTGGCTTCCACTAATGCTTTCCCAATTTCTACTTCAAACAAGTTCACTCCTTTAAACTCTCTAGACAACAATAATTGATTGGCTCATGCTACTTCAGATGTGTGTACCAGTGAATCTGTTTGTACTGTAGCACACCAGATACTGATGGTCATACTGACCCTGAGGAAGGTTTAGGCACAGAAATCGTAATAGAAATCGTACTAGGAAAATTAAGAATCTGCCTTGGAATATTACAGGGCTTCCTGTCAAAGTGGCAAATAATGAATGTCTCTCCTTTGTTAAATAGTTGTATGTCATCTTATTACAGAAGACTTGAGCAGCAGCTAATTTTATTTGGTTGGTTTTAACTCTTTTGCAGTTTGTGGAACTCTTTTTTCTTCAGAGAGGGCCAAATGGGATCTGATGGCGTTGGCTGCAGTTCTTTTTTTGTGTCGCAATTTTTTTATTGGTTAAGAATGTTAATACGAGTATATCGTTACACAACCATAGTAAACAAAAATAAAAAAGGGCAATAAATCACAGGTTCCCCACATTGTTAACCATAGGACGTAAAACCCAGAGGATTCGACTAAAGGCAGTCCGGATAGACAAAAACATAATCATGCAAAACAGTACGTGTGAACGGTAACATAGCAGACATGGGGAAAGGATGGCGAAGGTGAGAGCAGGGATAAATAGTAGCAACAATAACGATGATGAAATCAACACGGTAGAGGGGTGGGGAAAGGGTAGAGAGGGAGGGCAGGTTTTAGGCCAGTTTGTTGCTAGGAGGTATATCAGCCATAGGAATCTACATGGGTAAAGGCTCTGCAGAACTTTCACAAGTGTGAACCGTTCCATGTCGGAACCTGCCGTGTAAGATATTTTCAAGGGCAAGGGAAGACAGCAATCTGGCTCTCGGCTACCCCTTGAGAGGAATCTGCGGAGGCCTTTGAAGGGAGAAGTGATATATCTCCCGGTTGTGCAAGGGTTGGGGGAAGTGGGAAAAAAGGGGGGGACTAGAGACGAGTGAAAGGAACAGGAAGAAAAGGGGGGGCAGGGGGAAAAGGGGTGGGGCCTGGCATCGTAGAAATAGAGGAGGGTATGGATAAAATATGGGGGGGAGGAGTGAGGGAAAGGGAGGGGAGGGGCGGAGGGAGAGAAGGTCAGGTGAGCAATGACAGCGGCTCCAGAATGGGGGAGAGGGGGAAAAAAGGAGAAGAAGGGGAGGGGGTGTGAAAGAGGGAAAGAAAAGAAGAAAGTCGGAATGGGGGGGTGAGTGGGATGTACGGGAAGTTAGCTGGGGGTCAGTGATGACAGCGGTGTGTCTGGGATGTTTGAGAGAAAGGGGACCCACACCTTAGTAAAGATGGCGGCCTGGTCTTGAAGATTATAAATGCTTCTTTCGTGTAGAGCTATAGTAGTCATCGCCACCATCCATTCTTCAGTTGTGGGGGAGGTGACAGATCTCCAGTGCCGTAGGATACATATTTTTGCTGTTGCTAGGGCTGTATGTAATAGTCTTTTTTGCAGATGTGTTAGGCTCGGAGGGAGTTCATGTCATGTAGCATGATAAGAGAGGGGGATAAGGGAGTTGGGAGCGACATCTATTCTGTCAGGGTGCGTTCTACAACTGTCCACATAGGTCGGACCGATGGACAGCCGCTGAGGACATGAAGCAGATCACAGTGTGTTTCTGTGCAACGCCAGCATGTTGAATGTGGGAGGAGGCCGGTCTTGTGTAGTTTTGCCAGGGTCCAGTACCAATTGTGTAGAACCTTGAAAAGACAGAATTTTAAGCAGGCCTCACGCGTGTCTCTGTCCAGCGCATCCACTGTATCCGCCCAGTCCTCCACATCAAAAACCCGCTGAAGGCGGGTTTTCCATTGGAAGCGCAAGGTGTCCAGTGTAGGGTGTGAGTATAGGTGACTTGTGATGACCTTGTAAAGACCAGCCATTACTCCTTTGTGTTTCCCCCAGGCCTTCAGGTAAGCTACTATGGGTGAGGACTGCAGCGTGCTATTAACTTGGCTGGTGCCAGTCGTGGGCACATAGAGCCCCACGCAAAGGATCTGATTGCCACGTCAATTGATCTCAACATGGTGAGAGATATCTGAAGGGGTAGAAGACCCAGAACATAGGTGAATCGCGGCACTGTGACCATCCGTACCGCCTGCAACCTGCCCCATATGGAGAGGTCCATTTGTTGAAGTCCAGACGCATACGTATAATGAGGGGGTCCAGGTTATCTGCCACCATATGCTCTAGGCCTCGATTGACTAGGACTCCTAGGTATTTGAGGTACTTCGGTTTACAACGGAACAGGAATCACAAGAGTGCTGCTTTCATCGTCAACCGCAAAAGGGGGAGGGCTTCGCGTTTGTCCCAATTCACCCGGTAGCCAGAGAGGGGTGCAAAGCCATCTATAATCCCCATCAGGGCTGGTAAGAAGTGTTCAAGGTTGGTTAGTGTCAGCAGGACATCATCCGCATACAGATAGAGCTTGGAAGTGCCCCTCGACAGAGGGAGACCTGCTATCAGTTTGGAGGCACGAATTGCAGCCGCTAGCGGCTCCTTCGCTAAGAGGAACAAAAGGGGGCATAGTGGACAACCCTGCCGGGTTCCTCTGTGGATGGGGAAGGGATCTGAAAGAAAACCCCTGCAGTTGACCTACGCCGTAGGGTGCTCATAGAGCAGTCGGACTTTGGATATAAATTAGTCACCTAACCCGAATTACTTCAAAGTTGCAAACAGATACGGCCATTCTATGCAATCGAACGCCTTTTCCCAGTCTAAGGGCAATGCTAGCACAGCCTCTGGCATGGCTTGGGCCCTCCAGAGAGTATGGCAGAGGGTACAGAGATGATTACATGAGGTTCGGCCTGGTATGAACCCCACCTGCGTCTGGTGTATAAGAGATGGTATGACTTTACGCAGGCAGGTCGCAGAATACTGGCCAGAATCTTGATGTCTCCGTTCAGGAGAGATATGGGTTGGTAGCTACCACAGAGCAACGGGTCTCGGCCAGGTTTGGGTATAACCACGATGATGGCGGTATTGGAGATCACATCTAAGTTGGATGCAGTTTTATTGGGCTCTGCTATTTGATTGCCATTGACATTTGCAGGCTTTGCTTGTTACCTTGAGAAATGCATTAAAATACTTTGAATTAATTTTATAATGAAAATGGTATCCCTGGAAATTTTTATAATTTGAACATGGTGCTGAACTTTAGTTATGATTTTAAAAGCAGTTTACACCAAGTATTTTGCTTTGTTTTGACTGGTGATTTTAAAGTACATTTGAGTGTACCTCTTTTGTCTACTGGGGCTTTGATTTCCAGAAGTTAGTTCTGTTTCAGAGTAAACATGATCATCAGGGGCAGGCATAGTTTGATCAGATGAATGTGTAATCTGGCCCCATATCCTGTTTTCCATAACACTACCACCTATACTGGGAGAGGGTGTTTTAGTGCCATTATGAATATTTCAGGTTCCTGCCAGTTAGTTGACAATGATTTTAGTGACCATAATCCTCTGCTGAGGAGCATCCTATGAGTATTCCTAGGGTTGAGACTGTTAGGGACAACTACTCAGACTTAAATGAGAATTTATAGATCCTATTACCATTCATTCCAATTTGATATAATCTTGTTTTTATAATGCTTTTGTTGCCTTTATGAAAATGCTCATTCTGCTGCTTCTATTGATTCTTTTATTAATATTTGTTAAAAGATTAATTTTGGGAAATTAACTTTCCTAAAATATCTTTACAGGTCATTTGTCATGGAAGCCATAGCTATCCTCATAGTTGGTTTGATTCATCTTGTTCTATTTGTTGTAATCTTCTTGGTCCACCACAGAGATGGCTTCATGATACAACTGAGGTTTTCAGTTGTAGAGCCATGTATAAAAAACGAGGAAAGCAACAGTGTTGGAAGAAGCTTGGGAAGTCCTCTAGAAATCAGTGCTGTAAAGGACAACAATGTTTTCTGGAAAGAGATGAATTCTTCTTTTTTAGCTATACCCCAGGGCTTTCTTCAATGTTCATATAAACCCCATTTATGGGTTTCCCATTTCATAAATGTTCACTATGACCCTACATCAGTGTCAGGTTCCTCAAACAAAGGTGCTGTACCAGAGCCTATGTTCTAAGAATCCTCAATAAATGAAGTACTTCATGCAATTAATTATAGTCAAGACATGCTTTAGATAGGATCTTGACTTAGACTGTTTGGGAGATGCAATAAAACTACCCTCTTTGGTGCTAAGGATTTCAGTTTGGGCGAACCTGGTGGCTAATGTTAATAAAAAGATAGTCTCCTACTGATGATTGTCTGAAATCATATGGTTCAATTATATTTGTATCATGAACTAGGAAAGCTTGATTTGTTTTTCAAATCATTATCATAGTCATTAAAGATAATTTTTTGGCCAAAAGTGATTTTGACCTGTCGATGTGCTCACAGAAGGAGAGAAATGATCATTTATACTCTCCATAATGTATTTTATTGTCATTAGGACCAAACCCTGTTTATCCTGGGTGATGAATCCCCAGGAGAGCTTTTTTATTAACACAGAGGAGGTTGGGAACTGCTCACCATCATTTGTGTTTTCCTAAGGGCTGGGCACCCACTGCATCAGTGCTCCCTTGTCCCTGCAATCAGACTTCTGAACAGTCTTCTATGCACATTCGTTGTTTATGTTTTGTGTTATTAATATTGTCTCTCAATGCTTCTCAAGACTTTCTCTTCACAGTGTAGGCCAGCATATTTCTATCTACATATGGTTTTCTCTGCTGTGGCTAGCGCTTTTGGGTTTCACTGTTAAAAATAGGAACCATTTTATTAAATTAGTATGTGTTTTAGATACTGATGATTTGATTTGTATGGTATTAATTAAGCAAATAAAGATCTTTGACTGAAAGACTGGCTGCTAAATGGCTTACTGAGATTAGAAATAATGGGATCAAAGTTACCCACTTTAGGTCATAATATGTGGCCAATATAGGTGACATGTATTTTCCCATGCATACATGATTCTAAGTGATAGTGTTCAGTTCCATCAAATATTCACTACCCTAGTTAGACTGTTTGGTCCATTAAAAGCTGTGTCTGCTGTACAAACGGACTCACTGTAGTTTACAAAACATGAATGCGGTTCAGCTTTAGTGGCCAGGGCCTTGTTTTGCCAGTTTGGACATGGCATGATATTGAATGTAGATCAACCTGCCCTGGAATTCCAGATGAAACCATTACAAAATCCATTTTGAAAGGACAATAAAGATTTTGAATGTGCATTTACAAGGCATCTAAAGAAAGCCTACATGTTGCACAACATATCCATTTCCTAGACCACTCTGATATGGAAAACATTTTGATACCTTAGCCTCCCTAGTGAAAGAATTTAAAATTTGTTTCCTAGGTTCCAAATAATGAAACAACCAGATTAATAGATCTGATTATTGTCAATGTAAAATTGCCATGTTGTCCCCTTAAGCCAGCTATTCAACATCTGCCACACCCAAATGTACCAGGATCTTTTTTAGACTAATTCATGTTCAGGCTTCTCTTGATATGTTTGCTTCAAAATCAGATAATTCACTTAGATGAGCGTAGGGCTAAATGTTTGTCACAACTGTCAGGTAATAAATGCTACTGATGCCTGAGACCACTACCAATGACCCGCATTAATTAAATTGACTCAAAAGTAGTGCCACTGTAGAATCCAGCATATGACCCACCCTTCTACAAACACTATTAGGAGTTGAAAGATCTACACTGCCAAGCTTAGTTATTCAGTTATATCAATCTGCCAGAATGCTCAATTACCATTTTCCCTCACGATTCAAAGCTAAGGGCTCTGCAGTGCTGACCGGAGGCCCTTTATGTTGGGTAAGATGTACATGTGTTTTGAATTGTTAGTAGATATGCTGAGCTAGGCGCAGGGTTGTGCTTGCATTATCTTTCCTAATGCGATATTTGGTCCTTGAACGCCAGTTAAATAGCCTACCTAAAGCCCAAAACAGAGATATACATATTTCCTATAAGTCTGAGTATCTTTTTACCACCTCCTGGTAAGCTTGAAAGAGATGATGGCTCCTTGAGTACTGTGACTCTCAATTCAGCATAGATGTACACTCACCAGTTGGTAATACAGAAGGAGTATAACAATTTAACGATGCGCTCTTCTCAGAAGCCCTTCTGTTAAGATAGACAACCAAACATTCTCATTACCCAATCCTCTGATTTTCCAATTTAGAGACCACTTCCTACAGGACCTTCCTATTCAAGTTCAATTAACACTTTCGACCTTACAATCTTTTGTGAGTGGAAAAAGAAAGAAAACATATTACAATGTGAAATAAAATGAGTAACAATTTAAAAACTGCAGAAGAAAATCAAGAAGAAAAGGTAAATAAAATGTCTAATAAGATAGATGCTATGCAATTAAGGAAGCAAAATTATTTAAAGTGGTCTACGGATGATTGATTGCTTGAACCAGCGTTTTTTAACATTCCCAAAATTTGTGATCAACAAGGAAGAGGGATAAAATAACTTTTAACCTTATTTTAGTGACCAAATGAGAGAGAAAAATACATTGAACAAAAAACTGTAATGGGGTTTGGGTGGAGTTAGAGTAGGTACACAAAAAGGTTCAAGAGTCCTAACAGTAGTCTCATCTCATCAAAAATTAGAAGGCCTCTGATACTATTTCATGAAATTTGGTTAGTTACTGTTCCCATATCCCCTGATGATGCAATATGCTAACTATTCCCAATCCTTGATACATATACTGATCACAAATGTCATACCATGGCACCACACATACTCATGGCCAACTTTGTCCTTTGACCATGCCAAATACTTCTTTCTAAGAGTGCCAGAAGGTTCCGGTTTCATTATTTTGGGCACTTTTGAGAAGACAATGCTCCTTGAATTACAAACCAAGGACAGGGTTTCTTTCTCATTAATTGGTGGCATGGATGTTTTTAGGCTCAACAGAGGACATTAGGAGGAGGGACGAGCTTTTATATTGACCTTCAGATTTAATATTACTTTTCTTTTAGGGGGTCCTCCACCCAAACGGAAACTTTAATCCAAGGTTAAAAGTTGTGGCTGGAACTACCTCCACATCTTTGTCTCCTCATGAGATAAACAGGCTTCACAGTGGTAGTTTGTGATTTAGTAGAAGAAGTAGGAGAAAGAAAGGATCTTGTGTCCATCATTCATGGTTGAATGGAGAAAAGGAATGTTTGCTCTTTCTTTGAAAGGAGAATCTGGTGAGGCTTGTGACTTTTTCATTATTATTTGCAATTAATAATTCACCACTTCATCCTGTGTATCTCCTCCAACTAGTAGTTCTCCTTAACGTACTTACATTTTCTTCAAAAGGACCCTTTACAGGATCTTGTTTTTTGTTGGTTTCCCTTTTCTAAGAGTACTAGCAGGAGTTGGTGGCCCAATGTTCACTTAATAAAAATGGAAGATTCCCCATTCTTTTTTCGATTTTACTTTGGTCTCTTATATGCAGCTGGTATCCTGTGATGGTGATCATAGAGGAAATAACTTTGTTTTCCCTTCTCCTAAGCTTTTGATCAGTCTTTCTTTTTATATTCCTCTCCTCTTCTAGCCACCTCCTTGGCCTGGAAGTTCTCTTGATGATATCTGAATTCATGACCCAAACTGAAAACCACACTAGATGGGTTTTATCAAAATGTCTTGGACCATTTGGAAGCTGGTGTCCTGTCTCCATCTGGAATGAAGAATATTTTAAAGTAGCTTCTATTGACCCTTTCATACCTCACTACTATATTGCTATGGCTTTCTAATACTCTGCTCAAACAAGAGTCAGGGAAAATAAGTATAGAACATAATTTGGGAACATTGCACAGTCCATCAGCCAGAAAGTACTGTTGAAACACTTGGAGCATTAGACCGCAATACCAAATAGGTGGCACTTTTTTCTCATGAAGGAATCAGAGGACCATCATGGACACCAAATTGATAAACTTTAGATATGAGTGGAAGGGATGTGACAGCAAAATATGCACATACATAATGAACATGGAAGCTTTTCCTTAGTGCAGACACCCTTTTTTATTGCATATGTGTCGCAGGAATCCTCTGTGGAGATTTTTACCTTCGGGCTTAGTCTTTTTTTCTAGGTGAAAATCCTTCGACCGGGGTAAACCTGGATCTTGATCCGACGTCCTTGGAGCCCTCCTCGGATACGCTGGCTGGGAGGTCCCGGTCAACTTTTTACCTTCGGACTTAGTCTATTTTTTGGAGATTTTCTTCACCGAGACGAACCAGCAAATCAGACCGGGTCACGGTTGAGGCAAGCTGGCTAGAGTTGCCACGGCGGGTCGGTCCCTCTATGGAGCTTTTTTCAAAAGTTCTCCAAACTTCTGGGGCTTCTCCCAGATGCTCTTTGAAGGTTCTTTTGGGGTCCACGGCTCACCCCAAGGGTCCAGAAGCTCTGAGATGATCCTTGGGGTGCGGACTACAATTCCCATAATCCACCTGGCACAAACTCCTTTTCGGCCACTGGGCAGTGTTCAGCTGGTTGATTTCTTCAGGAGTTGGTGCAGGGGACTCTGGTTAGCAATTTTTCTCCTGTAGCAAACAGGGAGTCCCTCTTAGAACCAGTTGAAGCCAGGCAAAGTCCTTCTTGTGGTGAAGCCCAAGTGTGCAGCTGGTGCAGTCCTTATGAGTGCAGGTTCCAGGTGCAGGCCAGGGGTCCAGCAGGGCAGTCCTTCTTCTTCTGTAGTTCTTCCTGGTAGGGATGTGGTAGGGAACTGAGGTGTGGGTGCAGTTCTGCCAGTTTTATCCTTGCTCCTGGGTGAAAAACAGGGGGGTCCTGATTCTCTAATCAGGTGCAGGGTCCTTCCCCCTATGATGACCACTTCCTGGGAAGTGTGGCAAAAATCAATCCCAGGAGGCAACATTCCTCAAAAATCCATCATGGCTGAAAGTGATTTTTGGAGGTTACATCTGGCTGAGCCCACCCACTGGTGTGGCTAAAAATCATAAACACACCCCTCTCCTGCCCTCTCCTAATCTAATCAAGGGGGGGCCTAGGTTTCTGGGGTTGCAGGATGTGGGGGTGTTGCTGGGCTGCTCCATATGTCCTTCTCTGCCTTTGAAGACCAGTTTGGCAGCCCTCCCCCTTCTTGCCTCACCATCTGCTGAGGGGAAATTCCCTCCCACAGGCACATCTCTTTGTGTGAAGCCAGGCCACTCCACACCTCATCAAGGCAGCCTGGTCAGGCTGCCAGAGGCTGGCCAATCAGAGCACATTAGCAAAAACAATGCAGGGCTGAAATTGGCAACTTTTCAGGTAAAGTTTAAAACTCTTTACCTGAACAAGTTATATTAAATCCAACAACTGGAAGTTGTGGGATTTATAATAACAATTAATTTGATACCAAACTCTTGGTATCCATTACTTAAGGGGACTATAAAAATTAAACTAAAGTCTCCCCATTCTAGCCTATGAAGGCCATTCACTAAAATGAAGGAAAAACGAATTTGGCTGTTTTTACCTCACCAGGGCTTATAAAACTGCTTTTATAAGGTCCCTGCTTATAGTTACATGGCACCCAGCCCTAGGGGCACATAGGGCACACATTAGGGGTGACTTATATGTAAAAATAAGGTAGTTTAAGACTTTAGAACTACTTTTAAAATGACACTGGGCACCTCAGCAGTGCACCTATGGGTGGACTACCTATGCTGTGGTCCCTACACCTACATGCCCTACCATATACTAGGGACTTATAGGTAGGTTGACTTAGCCAATTATAATTAGCCTAA
This sequence comes from Pleurodeles waltl, assembly GCF_031143425.1. NCBI lineage: Eukaryota > Metazoa > Chordata > Amphibia > Caudata > Salamandridae > Pleurodeles > Pleurodeles waltl. The sequence goes on from NC_090436.1 coordinate 731,860,389, forward strand.
TTTGCATATTGATTTTACACAGAGCACAGGCCCTGGGACTGGTTAGCAGTACCCAGGGAACCATCAGAGTCAGGAAAACACCAGCAAAAAGTGGAAAATGGGGGCAAAAAGTTAGGGGGCCTCTGCAATCAGATCTGTTTTCTCACAATCACAGTGCAGCTTTACACCATCCAACCAATGCCAGCGTGGCAAAGAATAATGCAACAACTCCCTCTTTGCAGCGGTTCACCCTCATTTACAATTTTCTTCTCTTATGAAACAAAAGACAAATCTAATAACTAAGCAACATAAAATGACATCACTTATTGTCTACTTCTTCTAAAAAAAAACTGATAGCGTAAATCAACAATCAGAATATGTTTTACACTTTCTGATTCTCAAACAAAGCAAACTTCTCATTCACAGTGATGAGTTCTCGACCTGCAGGAAATCACCTAATCAGTGTTGTGTCACCTTTGCACATCAAGCTTCACAAGCACTAATCAAAATTAGTACACTCACAACAGATTATTACATCCCTATCCATGTGAAAAGTCGATGTCTTGCTACTTACACTTCTCCTAGCAGACAAGAAAACATTATTTGCTCTATATTTCTTTATCTCTGTCCCGGGATCTTAGACTACGTTTTAGCATGATAACCTCTTTATCTCTTTAACAAAGCACATAAAATATAAACCATACTGATTTCTAATTTTAAAACATCGTAAAACAATTTCAATGCAAAACACAAATCACAATGTGCACAATTTGACGCATCAACCCTCTTGATACTAGCATCTGTTAATTTCACCAGTCCTTCAACCACAATCTGCTGCCGCTTCCAAAACTGCACCTCATCAGCCCTCGTGGTTGGATTCTGGGCACTCAATTTTTATCTAACTTAGGGCACTTTTTAATTATTGCAGCTTGTTTCCCTAATCACACTAACGTTATCTCTGCTACCAACTTTTTGGGAGAGTGGAGAATCCTAAATTTATTAAGTACTCTGCACCTCTTAGGGCCAAAGAGGAGGATCTTGGGTATGAGTGTTGTTGCACGTTTCAATTCTTAATACAAATGCGTTATTGCATCATAAGTTTATAGTTCCTCTTTATTTTATTTTTTATATATCTAGTTTATTATTTCCAGCACATATTGTCAGTTACAAATTCAAATACCAAATACTGGGTCAATGAATACCATATTCTATAGGTTAACAGAGCATCTGTTTACTAATTCATAGTACAGATTTATCAAAGGACAACAAGCAATATAATAAGGGGATAGCTGCATGGTACTCCTCTTTATTAGTTAATTAAAGTATATAGAACATTGCATCAAGCATGTCCCGAAATCTGTCCCTATTCTGTTATTCAAAATCAGTAAAATAAACATTTTAGTCATTGAATAGTGAAAAAGAACAATTCTAGTAGCAGTCTTGTCTACTAAGCTAACAGCACACATAAAGAATTCTGTTACAGACTTCTAAATAGAGAATAGTCTAGGCAGGAAACAAATCTGTTGTTGTCAAGAACTCAGAGAGAGGGATAGCTTGGGTCTGGTCACTACAAATCTCTTCTAATTTACAGCTGCTCTCCTGCTTAGTGGCTCACTTACTTGCTTGGCATACTGCTCTTTCCTCGCGAACACATTTATACACATAACGTGAAAGAAATACATTTCAACATGGTTGCAGCATTTATTAATTTTGACTTTCAAACAGATGCCTTGATTTCTTGAAAATGGAGCACTTTCTGTTGATTTGAGTTTTAAGAACAAAGAGTATTCTTAAACATGCAACACATCTTGTTTCTTTTGATATTACTCTGGAAAAATAAGCTTTCTTTCCCATGCTCTCCACTCTCTGGAAAACAAGACACTTACATGAGTTTTGAATTCATTCTTATTTCATTACTTCCATTTGCATGCCTCTTCATACCATAAGCTTATTGATAAAGAAGCAAGTTTCAGATTAGTTTAGCAAGTTTTGAAATGTCAACATAGGTCAGTCAAATAGAAAGAATAAAACAGTATAGCTTTCTTTGTTATAGCAGTAAGTTTGTGTCATGCATAGGCCATGCAAATGTTATGATTGAAACATTACTGCTAAACTAACATATGGTAGAATTTGTCAACATTAACAAATCAAGCAGTCAAACAAACACAGGTCATGCAAAGTTTAGAAGGGAAAGTGCACATTTTATGTGTGGTTTCTGGTTAGGCCTAGTTTCACTCATACACTTTATTTAATTAATGGATTTCATTTTCTAATAAAAGCTGTAGCAGCAGCATCTTACCTTTAACAGTTCTTTTAGAAGTTTGCAGACAGGAATGTTTTTACACTTCATAAAAATACACTCAAAATTGGGGTCTGAATCTAACAGTCCTCATGTGGACTTCAAGTGCTGATATACTTTCTTTAATTTAGTGCATGATTAGACATCAAGCACAACATAATAGGTCCAAGGCGGACTTCCTCATTCACGAGCAAGGCTCCATAAAACCTCAACCTGTCTGTCCTTTATAGTCTTAGACTGGTCTACCAAATCTGATGTATTGAACCTTGCTCTGGAAAAAGTAAGAAATCCTGCTGTAAGCCAGTGCTTTCTTTGTTTTTTATTGCTGTGAATTGAAAGACAGGCTTCATATTGGGTGTGATTACGCCTATATTAGGCAGTCAACGTCAGGACATTTCTGCATTTCATCAATAGACATTCCTGAATGGAGACACACTTTTATTCCAGAAATCCACCTCTTTCATACGTTTTACCTCTGTACTCCACTAGAGGCTTTATTATAATTTGACTTAATAACAACAGAAAAACAAGAAGGGGTCATACATTCTACATCACACTGGAAGATACCAGGGAGATTGATCTTTCTATTAGAATGTGTTTGCCAATTAGATTGTTAACACACTTGAAAGGCAAATTCCCATATAATTTCTCCAGTCACTGACACCCTGATCCTGAATACACCAGCATAGGGCTTAATATTTGCTAGGTGCAGCAAATACCTCCTATTCCCAGTTTTGGATGGGAAGAGGGAATATTTTTCTGCTGATTGGTCACACATCTCTGAATTCTGATCCTAAAGCATCATGATTTATCTCCTAACCTATATTTAGGGCCTGAAGCACTTTCTTTAGTCTCTCTGTGTTGTCCCTTCTTGAAAATCTCATTCCACCATTGATAAGGCAACATTGGCAGCACAGCCACACATTATGTTGTTCCACATGCATTCTTTGAGCACCTGCTGTCTGACATCCCTTAATATTGTCGGTCTGAACACACAGAGCCTGAAAATCTCCCTGAAGTAAAAAACTCTACTCAAATGGCTTCACTACAAAGCCACCTCATTCGTGTTTTTGCAGGAAACATATTTGCTGACTCTGGATGTTCATAGATTATAATTGCCAATGTTTCTTTCAGAATACCACTCCCCAGGACAGCCATGAGCAAATTGAGTCGCTTTTTTATTTAGTAAGGGACTGCGCTTTCAAAAGAAAGCCACGTACAAAGACTTTATGGGTCACCTGCTCATGGTATAGGGGAAGCCTGAGGGCTCACTGGTCACCTTGGTTTGGCTCTACGCCCCATCTACAGGTCAGCTCAACTTCTTCCAAGATCTAATGGAAAACACAGCGCATTTACTTGAGGGGACATTGATCATGGAGGGTGACCTTAAAACTACCATAAACCCTACCCTGAATACAAAGGGCAGGTGAGAGGGAGATTATCAAACAACCTAGAATATTAGTGGAGGTTGTTATCGACCTTGGGCTTGTAGTTATCTGGCAAGAATGACACAGAACCGAGACACTTTGGGCCTGAATTAGAGCTTGGCAGATGAGATTACTCTGTCACATATTTGAAGGATCTCCATTTTATGAGTGCATTATATCCTATGGACATCGTAATAAGGCAGAGTGGATATCCGTCACGTTTGTGACGGAAGTAACCCGTCTGCCAAACTCTTAATCAGGCCCTTCATTTTTTACTCTCATATTCATAGGATTTTCAAAAACCTGGGCATGTTTTTTTTTTTTTTTTTTTACACAAAAACACTTGATATCCCAGTTTCCAGACAGCATCATAGACACCCAGATGCTATCTGATCATGCCCCTGATCTTGTTCAGTATAAGGGTTCATCATCTTGACCCCCTGGCTAGCTACTGGTGCAAGAATGAAATAGCATTCCGAGCAGTGGCAGCTGGTGACATTCGAAAGTGGTGGGGCATAAAAGATGTTATAACTTTTATGTAGCGAGCGATGCGAGCAAGCTTAATAGACAAATCTATTTCCATTCTGTGGTCACTTAGTCTGCATTTATTGTGTGTTTGCCTGAAGTTTGTGGATATTCAGCAAGCGTTGTCTTGTTATGCAAATTTCCAGCTTGTTGAATTGTCTTAGATTGTATAACACCATTCTAAACTTAAGATTTATGATTTGGCACATTTTTTATATTGGTTTCTCACTGTATTGACGAGTTGCAAGTTCTATACTAATCTTTTACGCGTCTGAGAATTTCACTCCACAGTCACCTTTTTAACTTTGTGATGTCGCTGAGGGAGGGGACAACTCTGATTATATCCAATGGTAAGGTACAGTCTTGCCATTTTTAAAGTGTTCTAATACTAGTTGTTGTGGCTGCATTGAGCATGTGAAAGCACATAGTTCCCTATTTATCAGGATTAATGCATAGCCATGTGGTGGGTGCATCAGAAGTGCACCAAAGACAAGCCCACCTGTGCCTGACAGTACATGTCCATGCCGCATTTGCATGTCTGGCGTGGAAGGCTCTACGGTTTAGCACAGGACAGGAAACTGTAGGCTCTAACATAAGTACAAAAAGGTTTTGAGGTAAGCCATGCTACTTGTGTCAGCAATATTAATAATATATCTGATTTAAAAACAAAAAAAAAGCTTATCGAGTTAAGTGTTCAATGAGTGTCACCCGCAATAGAGTCCTCTCCTTTACTACCTAACATTACTTGTGATAGGATGTTAGCTTTTTGGCAAGTAAATGGTGACTTGTTAATAATAGGTCTCAATTTGATTTCCCTCCCTGCTTACGCTTCTCAAATCTTAAATTTGTTACTAGATAAAAAATGAGAATTATTTTTCTTAATTGGAACTTTGTTGAGTAAAGTTTCAAAACCTCACCTTGCAAATTCCATCCCAGAAAGTTGTACAGATTTGCACATTGATCATTCTAAAAGCAAGGGTTGAAGAGTAACGTTTACAATTTACACTGCTATGCTCTGTTGTGCAGCAGAGTGTAGAGTTGTTACTGTGTAGCTTTTCACTATCGTTAGCAATATGTGTTCTGTTATTCTGTTGGGCACTCAAAGTCAATACCAAGTCAATAGAATACCTTTTTGATATTGTTGGCCAGTCCATCCTACGCTAGAAAAACATAATAATTCTTGGGCATTTAAGTATACACATTGATGATAAACAGGACAAATCAACTTGCATATATGCTAAGCTCTATGGGCTAACCCAGTTGGTGGATGTACACACACATGAACTTAAGTTATATATTATATGTAATCATGATGGGAACTTGAAAACCATGAATTCACAGTGATGTAGCAGAAATTTTAGTATTGTCCCTCATGTCACAGTAATCATCTGTGTGTGACATTTTATGCGTTATTTAAACAAAGTACTAATAGCTTAGTTGTAAAGTAATGCACTGAGAGGTTATAATAGTGTGCCTACCCTCTGATCTAACTAATGAAACCCACGTGGTATAGCTTCTAAATTCTATGTTTGAAGAATTAATTTGTCACCATGTTATATTTTAGAGTGAAAGCTTACAGTCTGCATTAAAACAATATTAGAGTTCTTGTGGGAAATGTTTTACATTTGTATGCAAAGGTAGAGAAATGCAGTTCTGCACCATATTAATAGAAATGCATTAAAAAAATATTTAATTTAAAGTTACTGTAACATGAATGCTAATGAAAGTTTATTAATAGTAAATGTATAATTTGGATATTATATGTGCTTTATTCGTATGGTTTAATGTGCTGTTTTAATTCATTTGCATTAGCCTAAGTGAGGCCTGTTAGGCACTGTATTCGTGACTGTGCAGAAAATGTTTAACATGGACCTTTCTTCCAGATTTTGTTCTCATGAGAATGCTAGCTTGGTGATAGATGTCTATTGTTCTACACTTAGTGAGCATGAGAAGTTGTCCTTGAGTACAGTACATTCAGGATTGTGGACTGCCAATGTACACAATAGTTACAATCTCACATGGAAGAGTACAGATGTACACCATTCTAATGAAAGCCTTTAGAATCCTCACCTATGTTGCAGTCTGAATCGCATGATCGCTTTCTGTTGGATGTTACGCTTTCAGCGTCATGTGGAATGATAGATGGACAAATCATCTTGCCTCATAAACTTTAATATATTGATCCCCCAACTGGACTCAGATTTTGAATCCTTTTTCACATTCTTTGCTGCAGGCTAAACCCCTTGGGCTCTTAGAGGTATAATCCTCTTTTCCCTTGCCCCTTTGAAATCCTTTGCTGAGACTTGAAGATTTTTCACCTAACCCAGAGAAGAAGACACTTGACCAAGCTTCTGAAATGCAGACGCTTTCCCTTTTTCCTTACTTATTGCCCCCTTTAGTTAGTGATTTGTTGCCCAAGATTTCCTTTTTTTTAAATTCTTTTTGCCCTTTTTGTCTTGTATCTGCTTGTGTTCCACCCAGCACATGTTAATCCCTGATTGGCTAATCTGTAGGGTTTCCTTTGCCCAAACTAGGTAGAAGTTAAATGCTTTAAATAGCCTGAGCAATGCTTGTTTTTCTGTACATCAGGTTATTTTTCTGGTGTTCTGTATTGTATTTGTTGAATGTTTAGTTCATTTAATGTTAGTTTGTTTGAACTTATTTTGTCACCTTAGGCAACCCTTGGTGCTTTTGTATCTTCATAACTTTGTCTTGAGAGTTGTCTAGATGACTTTGAGGCTGAGCTTGCTATAAAACCCCTTAACTTTATTTCCGACTGGAGTTGTCTCTGTTTGGCTACATTGGTCATAATGTATAGTTAAATTGGTTTGTATGGAAAGTTAATGAGTCTTTCTCCACATCCTTATGCTGGATCGAAAGTTTCATTGACTTCGCCAGGCATTGATTCCTGCAAAGGAAGAAATGTGTCAACAGCCTCTTTCTTGGACTGACCATTATTAATGACATTTTCAGTAGGTTGCGTAACCAAGAAATCTTGGACTAAGCATCAGTTTGAGACTTTCTAACACAACATAGGAATCAACTCTGGCCTTGCGAAGCTAATCAGTCATCTGAGAGAATATTGTTTGCGTAGCTAATTGGAGTCCTTCAGACGATTTACTTAAAGAGACTGAACTCAGCTCGTGCAGAAAAGACCGAAGTCACCTATGTACTTAAGAACAATAGAATGCAGCTTTTTGACAGTGTAATCCAAAACTTTGTTGACAAACACATTAACACCTCAATGGTGCTGCAACTATATCCCTGACAATAGTAATGAGTTGAGAAATTACAGATGGGCCAATTGGATATGTGAATAGTTTTGGGGCTTGTTCTTGTGCATTTTCAAACTTCCAAACATGCCCCTTATAAAACAGAAGAAATCTTTTGCTTTATGATTTCTACTGTATTAGTCACCAGGTTTATACAAAACGTTTCATATGCTCTTAACTTATCCATCCTCTGCCGTCACTTTATAAAATCATATTGTCTCCTGCAGTAATATAGATTAGTGATACTTTTAATGGAGGTTTCATGACACACTAGCTGGTTCATAAAATCTTACTCTAAGGGTCATGAGTTTGTGCTTCAAAAGGGAGAGGTTGTATTTTTAAAAGGGGTATAGTAAATAAATGGTACTCTAACTGCAGAATCCATAACACAAACTATAACTAAGACCTGTTCCCTTCCCCAGAACAGCTAATTGGTCCCAATATAAAATAATTTTTGCATAGCTATCTAGGGTCTTTGAGGAGGCTAGTTCACATCATGTTTTCACTGCTGCTTGAGCTCTGCTTGTGCAGCACAGGCTGAGATTGCTCAGCTTCTTCACATTTGTGGAGTTCAACTGACTCTTTCTCTGTCTAAATGCACCGCTGGGCTAAGTAAGAACACTGAGGAAGAAGGAAGAGCTCTTTCGTGCAAAATGCCAAGCTTCCTTGCAAGTGAAAATGCCATCTGATCCTTGTATTGGTCCAAATGGGAGAGACGCGCTGGTTCCCCTCCGTTTGGCCCCTGTTGCTTTGTTCCCAGTATGACATCAGTGTAGTTATAAAACAAATGAGGCACGCCTGCGTATGGGCAGCAAGTAAACATAAACCAACCTGTGTTTTTGTCTGATGCTGTCACTGCAAGGGTTTTGCATGGCATCTCTGGCATACCATAGTACCTCTCACTGCTGTCTGTTCTGCCTGGCCACTGCAGACTGAAGAGCTGCATGTACCAAGGAAACAGTGCTACAGAAGCCACTAGAGGCTCCACCATTCACCAGTGGATGTTTGATACAGATCTGGTGAAGGTGTTGGGTTCTTCTCGCACTGAAAGCCCATCACACCACAATGCTAGCTGCCCCCTAAAGAGTACTATCACAATTTAAAAGTGCAGAGAAACAGCTGAATAAAGTACAAAGGTATAGCTACAAACTATCAAGACATCACATGGGGGGAAACGTCCTGTAAACAAGTGCAAGTGCATTAGGGTAACTACTGAACTCATCCTAACATTTTTCTCATGGTTATGCCCCTCACCACACTACACCAGCAGGCCCAGTTACACAGAGCCTGCTCCCCAACACTGACTGTGCTGCAAAGCACTGCACACATCATTCATCTCTAAGATATATTATCAGCTCTATCATTAGTGGCAGCCAGATAGAAGGTGTAGATCAGGCAGTTCAACAATACAGTAGCATCAACAAAGGAATCTGATCCTGCCACGAAAAGATCCATTCTATTGCATATAGTAGATGGGGAAATACACAAAATGTTTCTCACCCCTGCAAACAATGGTTAGGTCTGTGACTATACAGTGACAGTGACTGAATCTACAATTTAGAACTCAAGCAAACCCTAACTATGAATGCTTTACCATAAAGCTATCAAACAAGGACCAGATTAGTCCATTGATATAGCTTGCCTGCATTGGCTGGCTATTACATGTGAACTCAATGGCGATGAAGAACTGCAAGCCCAAATAATACAAGGCTGTCACGCCTCTGAGTTATGGAAGGAGATACTAAGGATGTTACAAATTCCCCTTACCTCCATGCTCGCCATCTGGATGGAGCACGAACTCGCCAATGCCAGAACTGCACACATTGAGGTATTATTAAAACTTAGCCAACAGGAGTACAGATGGGAAGCTCCTGCTAGCTCAAAGAAGCCCCATGATAGGAAGTCTGACAAAGCATGCAGGTTCTGTAGTAACCGGCAGCGCATGGGATTACAGCACCCGGCGAATGACAAGACTTGTTCAGCCTGTGGCAAAGCCACTCACTTTGCAGAAGTACGCCGATCTGTAAAGTCCATGCCACCAACCCATGAAAACCATCCAAAGAGAGTGAAGTCCAAAGTGTGATATCTTATTATGAGGGACTCAAGAATGCTACCCCCCACTCACCCATCCCAGAAGATTCTGTTGAAGTGACATCCATCGATCCAGAACAGTTTGACCTGATATCTGCCATTCATAGTCTCACACGCCTCAGGAAGAGGACACAACTGGTGTGTGAACTATTGGTCCATGGGAACCCCATAACCAGCGACTCACAGGCACTGAAACCATGTAGCAGGAGACTCAGCCACAAATATCTGCTTAAAGCAGCTAGTAACCGTCATCTAGCTTGAATATTCACTTGAAAAGTAAGGCATTTTCAAAGTCCATTGCTGCTTTCTTCTTCGTAATCAAATCAAGAGGAACCAGTGATCAGTTGCAAGGCAGCATAATTGCTCAAAATATTTGCTTTGCTCTGATGCTTGAAGGCTTGAAAGTCATATTCCAAGTTACTAGTTACCTGAAATGTAAATCATTGAAACCACACAACAACCCTTCAAACCAGCTAGTCTCTCTCTCCATTGCAGATGCATTCCATTTCATGTGTGCACGCAAGTGAATCAATATTTAGAGAAACTAGAAGCTGCCGGCATCATCAAAAAAGGTAGTGACCTACCCCAATGGTATCTCTGATTGTGGTGGCAAGAAAAGTATTTGAAGACACGAAAGTAACATTAGCAGCAGACACCACGATGAAAGACTACAACCCAGAAAAGTAAACAACTGGTGGTAGATGCTATCACCCCTGGGCTGGGGGCAGTTGTAATGCAAAAACAAAAGAAGGATGTGTGGACACCAGTAGCCTATGCCTACTGCGCCCTCACTGAGAAGGAACAGAGATACAAATAGAATGGGAGGCCATTGTAGTGCTATTGGGCTGTGTTAGAAATGGAGTTTCTGGTTGGCTGGGGTATGCACCTAAGCCAGGCAGAACCCACCCACTCTAGTCAGGGCAAGGGAGTTACACATTCAGATAACCTCTGCTCACCCCCTTGGTAGCTTGGCACGAGCAGTCAGGCCTATTGTACACAATGCAATTATTAGACCAAACATCACATATCACTAGTATCCTGCTACCTTAGCAGTTGTCAGAATGTTACACATTAGTTACTCTGCAAAACTAGCAGTAGTAACATATAACACACAGGTTATTCAGTATTCTGCTACATAAGCAGTAGTCAGAAAACACGTTATTACACTAAAGCACTTGTCCTAAGAATATCATGAACGCCTATGTTAGGAACATTATAAAAAGTCTAGCAAGTCAGAAAAACATATTAGCATGTTATGCCCATAAAAGGAACATTTGCATACATACCTATATGAAAACATCATGAAATAGGTAGGCAACATATAGGTCAATAAAGTCTCTAACAAGAGCTTATGCCATGTGTAGTCTTTTAGCAGTACCTGGTTTGAGATGAAGGCACCTCCAGTGCCCAAATAAAGGGCAATCGCGCTCCTCTGCGCAAAGCGGGGTCCTCTTGAGCGTTCTGCGGTAGAGGGGGGCGGCATGCACCCCTTCTGCATAAATGACAGGCCTCTCCTGGGGCCTGTGATCGCTGAGGGCACCAATGGGCCTCCACCGGCCCTCACGAGGGGGGCCAAGGTCAGCAATTAATTTACAAATCGAGGGGGGCTCCAGGCACCCCCTCCGCTTAAAGGACAAGCCCCTCCTGGGGCTCACAATCTCTGAGGCCCTCTGAATGGGGTGGCGAAGCACACCCAAAACACTTATGGCCCAAACAGTAGTGGCCCCCACCTGGCTCTGGTGGGGGGCCCAAACAGCCAGTGCAGGAACGCGTGGTGCGGGGACCCCACCTGCATCTTGTGAATGGCAAAGTGGGGCTCTGCTGGGGCTGGTAGGAGCCTCCGATGAGGCTTCCTTCCCCCCGCCCAACCAACACGGAACAAAGGGGCCTGGTGGGGCATGGGAGCCTCCGATGAGGCCTCATTTACCCGCCCAGCTCAGAATGGATGTGGCAGCACGTCTGGGCCATAACGAGTGGCAGGCACCAAACTAGGTGCACACTTGCCCTTTCCTTAACCTTAATCATACCCCGGGGGCACCTCCAAGAGCGTGCTTTCAAAGCACTCTATTGTTGAACACGCCTGGGTCGCGCCGGTGATCACCGGTGGGGACAACGCGATTTTCCAAGCGCGCCATTAAGTGCGGCTACAGCGCGTCCCAGCGCCAAAACATGAAAGCGCTCTCCAGGCGCTTGATGCGAAGCACAGCAGAGCGCTCCTCCCAGCACTCTCACAAATTTCAGTGGAGTGCTTTCCTGGCGCTAGGAGGTGGAATGAAGCACTCCTTGTGCTTTAGATCGTTGCAGGGGTCAGGGGCCACAGCACCCTGCCCCTGGGGGACAAGAGTCCGAGGAAAAGGCCCATGGGTGGAGGGGCCCAGCAACAGGCCAGCACAAAGAGGACCCATGCAAGTGGCAAGTCCTTACAGTGTCCAAGCAGGTCACAGGTCAGCACAGCAGCAGCAGTCCATGGCGGTCCCTGGTGAGTCCTTCCAGCATTTCTATGTCCAGTTCCAAGATGTCTGAAAGAGTCTCCAAATTGTGGGGAAAACTCCCCTGTACTTATACTCAGTCTTTACAGTGTTTTACAATGGTAGGGGAGAGGAGGTTCCAACCAGCTACAACTGGTTCTGAGAGTGTTCTCTCTCTCCTCCAGCACAGGCTCCAAACATCAGTTGGGGGTAAACAAACCTATTGTGTGAGGCCAGGGCACAGTCTTTACAAATGCAGGTGTGCCCTGCCTCTCCCTTCTCTCAGCCCAGGAAGACTATTCAGCATGACGATGCACCTCTGTGACACCACCACCCTCCCAGTGTACAGGCTGTCTGAAAAGTATGCACAAATCCCCAACTGTCACTCTACCCAGACGTGGATTGGAGTCAAGCTGCAAAACACCAAAGTCATAAGCACAGAGAAATGCACACTTTCTAGAAGTGGCATTTCTGTAATAGTAATAAAACATACACCTACACCAGTAAGTAGCATTTATTATCACCTTTACAACCATACCAAACATGCTTATGCTACCCCTCATGAATCAGACAATACCCCTTACACATAAGGGAGGGCATTTCTAATGCAATCCTAGGAGAAGGCAGCACTCACAGCAGTGAGACACCAAGTTAGGCTGTTTGTCACTGCCAGGACAGGCCACGCAACCTGGCACATGTCCTGTCTTCTACATACATGGCACCCTGCCCATAGGGCTAGCTAAGGCCTAACTTAGGGGTGACTTACATGTGGTATAAGGGGAGTTCCGGGCCTGTCAAGTAAATTTAGATGCCAGGTCCCTGTGGCAGAAAACTGCACACACAGGCCCTGCGCTAGCCGACCTGAGACAGGTTTGAAAGGCTACTTCAGTGGATGGCGCAAGCAGCTCTGCAGGCCCACTATCAGCATTTAATTTACAGGTGCTGGGTATAGAGATACCACTGTACAAGGGATTATAGGTAAATTAAATATGCCAATTAGGTATAAGCCAATCATACCAACTTTAGATGGGAGAGCACCTGCACTTTAGCACTGGTCAGCAGTGGTAAAGTGCTCAGAGTCCTAGAGCAAACAGCGAGACGTTAGAAAAAATAGGAGGAATTAGGCAAAAGGTCAGGGGGTGAACCTGCCACAAGGGCCAGGTCCAACAGGCTGTCTACACTTTCATGTGTACTTGTACGGCGATGCATTCTGTGTATGCACTGATCATAAGCCTCTTGTTCCTTTTTTCCAAGGCTCAAAGTTCAAGGTATTTCCACAAATTGAGAAGTGTATGGTCCAACTGCAGGAGTACTCGTTTGAAATAATGTACGGACCTAGCCATGACAATCCTGCAGACTTTCTATTTCATTACTGACAAGCTGCCATGGAGGTGTTAGAGGAACCGGAGAAAGAAACTGAACAATGTGTCCAGCTAGTAATTGATGACTCTTGAGCAAAACTGATCACAGTGGTTCAAATCTGTCGAACAGCTGAAGGCAACAAATGCTTCCATTATGTCAAAGAAGCCATTGCAACCACCACTTGGTGTCCCAGCATGAAACAGCATCCCCAGCAAACTCCCTGGGCTTGTATGCAAAGAGGGCTGTGTATCAGGTTTGCCACAAGCTGTCAGTCACTGATGATGATCTACGCCAGTCGCTGACTATGGTTTACGCCTGAGGGGAAACAGACTGGTAATTTCTCAGTGACAAATTTATCACCTACTGCAAATGGCCCATCTGATGTACCATAGAATCATAAAGAATAAAATGAGACAGGTAAAAGGAATGATTCCCTGATCTGGACAACCAGGTTGAAGCAATGGTTGCCAGCTGTATCCTATGCCAAGTAGAAGGGACTGTCCACAGCACCTGCCCCAATTATATTGGAAGACACTCCCACCACTCTGTGGACCAGGTTCAGCACTGGTTTTGTGACTCAGATCAAAGGATGCCACCTGTTGGTCGTAGTTGATGATTAAAGTGAGTGCCAGAAGGAAGAGTTGGTGTCGTCTACATCTGCTGAAGAAGTGGTACCAAAATTCAAAAAGGCGTTTGCTACCTATAGACTACTACAGGAAATAAAAATCATGGACCCCCATTTCCAAGGTCGTGAACAAGCAGACCACTTTCTGTCAATAAACATCAGACATCGGAAGACAACACATAAGGGGCTCCATGCCAACAGAGATGCCAAAAGATCCCTGAGGATCCTCACCGAAGTTCAACTTATTGCTGAACTTCACAACGTCCATATAGAATGGGCAATTTACAAGTTCCTTAGAGATTCTGAATGCCTCACATGACCTCATTGGGTGGATGTCCTGCCAAAGAAATGTTCTTAAACTATTCCTCATGCATTCCAGTGGCAGAGATTGAGGAGTTATTATAGGCATGACGACAGATAGCAATGAGAAAACTAGTCGCCACAGACATGCCAAGAGGGAGGCCAATGGCAAAGTCCTGGCATTATCCTTGTATGGAGGATGTAAGTTTACATGGTTTGAACAAGCACCATGTTGAGTATCCATAATCAAGGAAATGTGTCACTCAGGATGTTTTGTACTTCATACAAATCTTGGAGCTAGCAGCACGTGTTGGTGCCCAGCACCCTGACCCCAACCAAAACCAACTCCTACCACAAATGCTCTTGTGACCAAATCACCTGCTCAGCCAGAGTGACACAACTTTACACTATCTTCCATAGAAGCTCCCAAACCTTGGGTGGGAAGGTTTTCACTGGTACTCCCTAAGACCTCACCCTCGGGGTTTGAGACATTACAGAGACTGTGTGCGGATGTTAAAAGACTATGAGATGCACTGAGTTAGAAGGCAAAATCCCTCAGGACTAAACTAGGCTGGTTCGATCTACATAATGTTTCATGTTTACCATTGTTATATGTTTTGATTTTATCCAGCGTTTCAGAGAACTGTTGTATTGGTCCAATTAGGAGTGAACCACTGGTTTCCCTCTGATTGTCCCCCTTTGGTTTGTTCCCAACATGACGACAAGGCAACTATAAATAAATTAGGCTTATCTGTGGGTGGGCAGTGCTAACCGGATACCAATGTGTGCATTTGCTGATGTCACTGCAAAGCCTATGCAAGGCCTACCATGCCCAAGACACAACAATCCTGAGGACTGAGCTTCCTAGTTTCTTTGAACGACAAACAAAGAGTAGAAGTACTTTTGATCTCCCACCCTTCATGGACAGGGACAGTGTAAGCAGCGATGAAGGACTGCATGTAATGCTTCTAAGCCATAGGAACTACAGTTGCAGTTGCTTTTTGTGAGAAATTGGGCTGTTGATTGAGTGGCGTGTGAGCCCTGGTTAAGCAACAGCTATAGTCCGTTGCAGGGTGGACCACAAACAGTTACTAAATTAACCTGGGCTTGTCCCTGGGTAGCTTGGCACAAAAAGCAGTCAGGCTTAACTTAGAGGCAGTGTGTAAAGTATTTATGCAGCACACAAATAGTAATATAGTGAAAACACAACACAAAAAAAATTCCAAACCAATTTAGAACAATAGAGTAATATTTTATAAATAGCTTGACACCAAAATGACAAAAATCCAATCAATAGAACCTAAGATATCAATGTTTAATGTTTTTAGTGAAAACTAGCTCCTAAAAGATTAAAACACCAACTGTGAACATCTAATCATGTAAGACTGGGTCAAAGTCGAAAAATATGGCCAAGCGCGAGAAGCGCGGTTCAGATACAAAGAGTGGATTTGGCTCAGACAGCGCTTACCTTCGGACTTAGAAAAACTGTCTGAGAAAAATGTTCTGAGAAGGTAATGTTCAGCAGGGGAAGGCTACAGTAGGTGTCTGAGGCAGAAGTGTCATCCTCAGATGGTCCTGGTTCGAAGCCACAGTGAAGATTTCAACGTTCTGACCTAGGGCCTGATTATGAGTTCGGCAGACGGTTTACACTGTCCGCCAAACTTCCGATGGAGGAGTTGCCACCACACTGGCTACCTCCCTGCTGGTCCCTTTAAGAGTTTCCCGCTAAGTCAGCAGGCAGATACCTGAGTTTCCACCCACTGGCATAGCGGGAAACAGCCTACAGCATTGTCTCTGGCTCGTAATTGAGCCGACGGCAATGATGTGGGATGCAGGGTGCACCAGGGGGGCACAGTAAAAGTGCTGATATGGATATGAGTAAGTTAAGGGCGTGCTATTGGTGCGTTCTCAAAACGTCACAGAATAGTCATGTAGATGGCAGAATTCTTGACTCATACCTTGAACTGTATTATATAACACATAAGATTAAATATATAATATTTTCCAACTTTCCATCCTCCGCGGTCACCTTCTTCACATTAAATCAGTTGGTCTTCAGTACCATCCGTCCTTTGGTATTCTAGTGCTGGACGCCACACACAGCACTGCAACGTATCCAATTTCTTATCAGCAGTAGTTCTTTGTAGTTCAGTACCGAGACCCACAGTGGTATTATTCTGCATCTACTGCCACTCACAGCTTTGCAGTTTTAAACGCAAGGTACTCTGAAATCCAATGTTTATTTAATTTTACATTGAGCACAGCATGTTTCCTTGCGCTCTTCCCTCATTGTTCCTGGGTCCACTTGCGTTTTCTCTTTTTCCTGCCCTCCCCACTACCCAAAGTTTTGCGTCCTGCTCACGGTTTTAAATATATATTTTTAACACTTGTTTATATTTTTACGAGGGCTTACGTGCTGCAATGTGCAGCTTGGCCGCTCGGTTCATTTTTCACTTGTTTCACTTTTAACATTTTGAACTGTCCCTTCGCTATTTTAAAATGATACATTAAAAATAGCTGCCTTGTATTATGACGCATATCCATCAAATCATCACGACTCATGCATATATGTGTGACAACACAGGCACCATGATACACGTATGTGCACACGCAGCCGTCTTTCTTTAATAGAAACCTATTGCAAGGTCATACCATACGTCTACGTGCGTCCGCATGCCAATATCAGTAACACATCGTTGCAAAGCAAATAACTTCCAACCAAACCTAGTGGCGTGGGGAATGCTTGTATGTTTTATCAATCATTGTATGTTCCTGGCTAATAAAGAAATTGAACATACACAGAATATATGCCAACTCATGACAATGAAAGACTTCATATACGTGGTATACAGCCACATTTTTGTAAGCAGAAACATGGCTTTAATCACTTTAAGTAGGCTAGTGTTATGAATAAATACTGGGAATGCTAGAAATAGAGTGAGATGAATAAATACATCAACTAGCAAACAATGGAAATTAGCAATAAAAACCAGGTTATTAGTTTACGATTATCCACAGTAAACATGTAAACATAAAACAATATATTGAATTAGTAGCCGTGCTAGGGTCAAGATTCTTCATGATAAGAACGGTGAAATGCAATCATCCCCTGCTGTGCTTTTCCTGAAAATGTTCATCTCCTATTAAGAAAATAAAACCTTCATCCTTACCCTCTGCTTCCCTGTTGCTGATAAAAGTGATTATTTTTTACATGCCATGTTATGTTCCCGAATTCGAGTCTGCAGTTTTGTGTAATGAAGCGTGGAAGTGCTGAGCTTCCTGACCTGGTTTGATGGCTTCTTTGAACAGTCAGTTATTCTCTGAAATGCTGTTGTCTGTGATGTGTAACTTTTTCGCTCCCTGTGGGTGCAGGTCTGGCTCTGACCCTTTGAAATCAGTCTGAGGTCTTCTTCTGATCGAGTAACTCCCCCTCTTGTATCCTTCTCAAGTTGCTGCTGCGATACGGGTATTTAAACTGGCATTTCATTCTTTTTGAGGATGTTGTATTTGCTGGTTGTGTGTTACTTTATTGCCCACCGCTATATTGACTTAGGCCCTCTTTATGAGTACAACCACAAGGCCGCCATACTATGACTGCTATTGGCTCTCCTCCATAAATTGGGTAAAGAGCCACCAGCAGCCATACTGGCGGTTGGCGGGCAGTGGAGGTTGCTCCGCTGGCACTGCCATGTCAACACAACACCGCCACGGCTATTATGACTTAGTAATAGGTGTGGCGGTGTTGTGGTGAGGGGCGCTGGCGGCGAAGTAAGTGCTATGGACCCCATTCTCTCCCGGATGACCACCGCGAGCACAAGGTAAGGTGACTGACGGGGGGTGTTGAGTGTTGTGTGCGTGAATGGGGGTGTGTGTGTGTGAATTGAGGGGGGTGGTGGGTGTTCTGTGTGTGTGCGTGTGTATGCAAATGTATGTGTGCTTGTGTGAATGCGTGTATGCGGGGGGTCGTGGCCGTGTTTGCATGTGTGTGTGAATGAGTGTTCGTGCCTGTGCTTGTATGTATGTGTGTGTGATGTGTGCCTGCGTGGATATACGGTGGCGGGGGTGTTTGGAATGGTAATGGGGGCAGGGGGTGTCACTGCTTGGAGGGTTGGGGGATTCTGATGGGGTGGGTCCTACATGGAGGGGGTGGTGGGGAGTCCTGCAGTAGCGACAGGAATGAGTATTCCTGTTGTCTTTATTGTTACCGACAGGGATTCCGTGGCGGGGCTGCTGCCACTGAATCCCTAGTGTTAAGGATGCTCAAAATACTGCGGGCGGTCCTACCCCCGTGGCGGTACAGGGTGTGAACTGGCTTCAATATAGCCAGTTTACATTCGTTGTCATAATTTGGCGGACTTGCACTGCCACGCTGTGCATGGTCTGGCCGCCGGTGTGGTGGAGCAGGACCGCAAGGGTCATAATGACCCCATTAATGTTACATTAAGATCACTACAGCCTCTACCTTTACATCAACAAGGTACGTTTTAACAGTTATTCTACCAGTAGCCTGCTCACTATATCTACCCTGCATCTTTTACTACTCTCTTACATTCACACTTTTATTTTCTTACCTAATTTTTTTTTACTTACTGTAATTTTAGACTTGTATATTTTAATGTATATTTAGTTACGCTAACCTTACCTAAAACTTAAATACTGTAATTATAATTAAATTAATCTTGCCAGTTGTAAACCTAATGCTAACCCATCCCTTTCAATAGTTTTATTATAATTTACTTAATGTAGATTAGTCACGTATCCTTAATTTATTGCTTAACCCCGCTTTAATTCTCATTGACAGACCACGTTCGAACAGTCGTAGGGCAAACAGGGGCTTTTGGGCCCAAGCATGGTGGCTTATGACTTTTGCCACTGGTGTCCCGAGGGTCTGAAACTGGTCCAAGTGCATGCTTTCCACACTTGACTTCCTGGATAGCAAGGGCGGAAATTGAAAGCTTTTACGTGGCACTGAACCTATTCCTAGTTATCCATGCTATCCTTTCTGCAGGACAGTTGGTAGCCATTTCAGAGAAAAGCCCAGTGACATCTGCCTGTGCC
Organism: Pleurodeles waltl; assembly: GCF_031143425.1. Lineage (NCBI taxonomy): Eukaryota > Metazoa > Chordata > Amphibia > Caudata > Salamandridae > Pleurodeles > Pleurodeles waltl. The sequence goes on from NC_090436.1 coordinate 731,879,795, forward strand.
CTCATGTTTATAGCGGTAACGGATGTGCACTGTCCTAGAGTGATGCTGTGAAATTAGAATCTTTACAGACCACACAAATAGTCCTCCAGAGTATGAGACCTCCAAGCTCTAGTGTTGAGGCTATTGCAACGGTTAGGATTCACCCTACAGCAATATGGGAACAGCAGTTTTCATGTGAGCTGCAGTCCCTTCTCCATAGCTGCCAAGTTTTCTATTTGGTTTTGTGCGTTAATTCCATGTTTTCATTGGGCTTATGTGTGACATGTTTGTGCCTTATGTGTGACACAGTGAGTGACACTTTATCATGAAGGGAACAAAGCAGTTATGTGCATGTAATGGAAGTGTAATGAAAGACATTTCAGAAATTACCCCTTTTGGGATTGTAGGGTCAAACAAATAAAGCTGCAAACCAGCTGCAACACTCATGATTTTTTATAGGAGGTAATTTAAACAACATTTTCTTTTGTGACAGGAAAGTCTTGAAAATATTTTTGCCATCAAAATAATTTACATGCAAGCAATTGTTGACGCAGATATGTTAATTAAAAATATTAATGAGTGTTTATGCATTTTGATTAACAAGAAAATGATAGAAAAAGTAAACACAGAAAAATTAATGTGTATTTTTGAAAATGTGCTCACGGAGACTGGTCAGCAGGATTCACGAATTGTACTAAAAATGACTAAAATTATGTGAAAGGTTGAAAATGCATAATAATAATGTAGTAATATGTAATAATGAAATGTAGAACATATGTTTTCCATTATATTGTAGAGCTAACTTAGCCGAAGTTGTGGCCTAGTTTTGCCGGGCCTCATGCAGAAGCAGAATAATCATGCAATGTAGAGAAGTTAACGTGCTGAACTGACACTGAACTACTCGTGTTAATAAAGTCTGTTTAGCTAGAATTTTCTGCAATGTACAGATGAACAGGAGATGAGGGAATCAAATTTGCAACATAGGCTGTGTAGAGCAGAAGAGATGTACTTTCCCAGGACTCAAACAATAGAAACACTGACTGGAGAAGAAGATGCAACATTTTCGATACCTGATGGGCCGGATGATGAGGACATCAGACCATGAACCGATCGACAACCTGAGAATGGCGTAATATTAGGATTCATAGATTTGTAGAATAAAAATTATTGGATAGAGTCATAACAGATGATTAATTGACCAATTAGAAATTAGGGGGTGGTCTGGGCAACTTTGATATAATGTCATGACAAGAGAGAAAACTTCAGATGGGAGAGAACTATTGAGGAGACGTTAGAGGCAGATGATCAAAGAGATACCTATGCCGAAATTGATGCAAGACTTTGTCATTGGGTTCATGCTCCTGAGAGCCTGATGCGTTGCTGATCGATTGATGACTTGAAGACGAAGACTGACTTTGTAGCTAATCCATTCCGTGGATAGGTAACTATGACAATGTGACTAAATTACCTTGTGCCTTTTCTTTCTAGGTACCAACTGTGCTGTCTAAATAGTTTTTCTCCTTAGCTAGATGTTTTTCCAAATTCATGTTCTAAGCTGTTTTCGCATGAAGTCCCACATGCTAATGCTAATCTGGGTTAGATAGGGTTCCTATTCTAAGACATTGACATGTACAGTGACGAATGGTTGACAGACTGTTTTGATGAACTCTGCTACTGATGTTGATTTATTCATCTTTGTTGGTAAAAATGTATGTTTTCTCAAGTTCTGATTAGATTGTTATTGGTGGTCACTAATTAATTAATCTTGAGTTGATTAAATAAAGTTTGCATAAACCTCATAGATTAGTTTTGTAACTAATAGGGAAATAACATTTCTAAACTTATATTGAGTTGTGGTTATTCCTGAAATGTTGACACTATTAACTGCTGATTAATGATTTGCTCAATTGATTATTGATTTATGAATTGATTATTGATGGACATTGGTTCCTACACAGCTAGGATACTCCATGCAAATCAAAAGGTTCATCGACCTATACGCGTCCCCTTGTAAGTTTAGTTACTAAGGACCAGGCGCGATAGCAGTTTTTGTTAGCAGCTTGATGGTTAGTTTTCTTGGAGAACTAGTTATGTGGTGCCTAATGGTTATGGTGGTAGTTTGAGTTAGGGTTAGTTGTTCATTATTATTGTGATTTGGATTTTGTTTTTCGTAATGGCAAATGTAGCAAAAAAAGATGTTCCCTTAAGCCCAGAAATGACTTTCCTAGATCCTGGATCCCGCTAGAAAAATTGGATATGGTCTCAGCATCCTAGTGATAGTGTGAAGGTGGTAGGTCGCGCTTGCAAAGGCTTATGCAAATCGCAGGTGAATTGTGATGTATGTGAGGAAAGTAGAGAGTCTGCATACTCCATGTGAGGTTTAGTAGGAGTGTGCGTACTCCGCAGTATGAGAGTAGAGAAGTCGTCGAACTTCATATGTGTGTGGTGCCTTGGCTAAAAAACTGTCCATGTGGTTGTTGGTGATGTTCGGACCCTGCGTAGTCTAAGACTCCGGAGTATATTGACAAGTGTAGGAGACACTTGGTTATATTTTGTTATCTGTCTGGTTTAGTAGGTTGATCGGGGCGTGGTAAACAAGTCGGTGTGTGTGTTAAGTGGGTGAAAGAACATTTTTCGACTGAGATTTGGCAAGTTCTATGTGCACCAGGACAGACCCATTGATCAGTTGAGAGTGAAATTTGCGGGTCGAATTTTGCTTGCGAATGTGGGAGACTGAGAAAGAGGACTAGCTGCAAGTGCCATCTGTGAAAATCCGTAATGTCTCTCATGCGATTGTGTACCTTCCTGTAGTAAACCAGCTGATTTGTTTTGTTTATTGGTATTTGGTTAGTGCTCACAATAAATTGCATTAGTTTTGTGTGAATTGAAGACTAGGAGGGCAAGCCGCAAGACTTTGTCAGCCGCAGTGTGTGAGTGTGACATCAGAGTGACCTGCGCTGGGATAGGTTGGTTAGTAAGAAGAGTTGCGAGCAGATTGGCAGCCGTCCGTTAGAGGCAATTGGTTGAGAAAGCGGGTGAAGGAAATCTTGGGAGTAAGTCATTTCCTTATTGAATCGAATAAATACAACAGAATAAAGATGACATTTTTCAAAGCGTTTAGGAGTGCTATGAAGGGTAATACATACATTAAGGCGACAGTGGGGGAGCCTACCCCACTGGAAAATTCTCTGGCATTTATTGTGAAGGAGGAGCAAAGTGTCGCGCCTTGTCTTTGGTTGAAGCAGTCGGGCAAATTGACAGAGAAACAGGGAGCTTTAGTGTTTCCAGAGCATGGAACGTTTAATTTGAGAGTTTTGGATCAGTTGTGAATGACACTGTATGAGACAAAGCCACTTCCGAGACCGGCACAGTTTGAGTCATCAGCAATTTGGGAGCTCATAGTAAGACAGCAGCAAGAAATGAAATTCCAGAGGAGAATAAGGAAGGTAGAGAAGTCCTTAGCAGAGGCAAGATGGGATTGGGAACAGAAGAAGTGGAGAGTGGCGACATTGCAGGGTGTTAAGTTGTTACCTGCTATCACAGAGGAAGATGAATCAGAAGGTAAAGAGAGACTAGCAAAAGTGATAAAAGTTTGTAAGGGAGTAAAAAGGAGAAAAAGTTTTATATAGCAGAAGAAGACACAGATGTTGAGGGACTGCCCTCCACCATATGCGGTGCATGAAGGAGATCCAAGTACTAGTTCTGCTCCAACTGCCCAAGCTCAAGTGATGAGAATAGTGGGACCAGTGCAAGCAGATAATAGACAGGTACAGGGGGTGGTGCAGAGTACTCGTAATGCAGTAACTACTTTGGTGGTCCAAGCGCAAATGCACCCACCACCGATACAGCAAATGTATCCAGAGATACCAATTCTTGAGACAACCTTGAACTTAGTGGTTCCTACAGAGCAAGTGGTTCCGAGGCCGATGCTAGTTCAGACTGAGCCGACTCCAATGATGTTGCCTCAGGCACAGCCTCAGGGTTTGCCGAAGTTCACACCAATGACAGGGACACAGTCAGATGTGACACCAGTGATGAATCCGAGTATGGAAGTAGGCCTTCCACAAAATACGGGTGTCAGAGCAGCACCAGATGCAATATCGTTGCCAATTACTGTTGGTCCAGCGGTACCATTGTTTGCACAGAAAAAGCTGATTGTAGGAAAACAGGGTGAAATTTCACAAAGCCTCCTGAGGCGGGGGGTTAGAGAGCATGTGCAGGTGGTTTCATCTATGGGTCAGACCTTTGATGGATCTAGGCCATTAATGGACCTTAGTCTCCTTGTTGCGCTTCCAGATGCCGTAAATGACCTGAGCGTAAGTCAGAGCTTGAAGCTTTTGACACCACAAACTCCAGTTTCAGTGGTACAACAGGTGCCATTGCCGAATGCAAACAATATTTCGTTGCAAGGATTGACAGCACAGCAGTTAAATGAGTGGTTAGACAGTCTAAATACTTCTCGAAATGCATCCAAGGGTGAAGAGCAGATTGATCGTGTAAGGCTGGCTACAGAAATAACTGATATAGTCGAGGGATCAATGAGAGTGAATAGGTTAGAATCCTATACTGAAGAAGAGCTGAAATACATGTGTCCGAGAATTACAAGAGAAGTGGGCAAGATACATCAGAAATTGGCAGATCTGGCAGATAAACATGACATAGAAATTGAGCAAACAAAGCATTTGAAAAGGAGTTAGAAATTAGATTTTTAGGCAAAGGATTTTGAACACATGAGATCATCAGGGATGAAAGCACATCTCAAAGAATTATTGCAGAGTGCTCAGGTTTGGGGAGCATTAGAAAAGTGGAAAGGCAGATGGGCAAAGAAGAAGGATAAACGAAAACGAGATTCACAAGAATGGTCTGAAAGTGTGCAGAAAGATAAGGAACCAGTAAAAATGTTACCAATGAGGGAAATTCCAGGAGGACAGTTCGCTCATGTTCCTTGGCACAGGAGTGATATTTTGTCATTCACAAATGATTATCCAAAACTGACAGAGAAACTGATTGAGTGGTACCAGCAGACAGATAGATTTGTAAAGCTTTCGAAATGTCGGTGGGAAGACTTGAATACTCTGTTGGAGATAGTGGTTCCAGCTGATTTGTGGGTTGTGTGCAGGAGAGCAGTGGATTGGCCAACGAGTGAACCAGAAAGGGATAGAGTTAGAGGTGCACCATCACCTGAAGTGAAGAAACATTATTATAAAGTGATTGAGTTCCTGAAGACAAGAATTCCGCCTAAAAATAATGATTGGCAAAGGATTGACAGGACAGTGCAGGAAGTAAAAGAGTCGATACATACCTACTAAGAGAGATTGCTGAAAGCGTTCAAGGAGTACAGTGGTAAAGAAGCGATCGAGCCGAAAGACATGTTGCACTTTGTGTTCAGGTTTGTGGAAGGATTGAGACCTGAAGTAGGTCAGATGATTAAGAGTCATTTGATTTGCTGGCAAGAAAAACTGATTGATGAGGTGTTGCAGTATGTGAAATACTGTAGTGACGAGATTGAGTTAAAGCAGAAGAACTTGAAGGAAAAAGCGATGGTGATTCAGATTAAGGCAGCTCAAACAGGAGTGCCGGGAGCTTTAGTGCAGCAGATATTGCCACAGCAGGGAACTATTATGTTCCAACCTCAGGTGAGAGGTAGGGGTCGTGGAGCCAATATGAATCGCAGACCGGATTTGAGTACTGTAGTGGTTCAGAATGATGTGCAAGGGATGAAAAAGAAGTTACCGTGTCCTCTTCGCGGAAACGTGGGACACTGGAAGCAGGACTGTCCGATGATGGTGCAGGATGATGTAGTTCAGTAAAGTGGTGATGTCAATGTAAAAGTTCCAAGAATGAGAGGACTTAATCCGAATTTCCAGAGTAACATGAATCGAGTGCAGAATTTTCAACCCATGCAGCAGATGCAAATACCTCGTACATAAATGACACAGTTTCAGCCAATGCAGCAGCAGGTTCCTATGGTACCTAGGCAGCAAATGCAGATATCTCAAGCCCAGATGGAACAGCAATGGATGATGCTTACTCAACAGGTCACAATTGAGAGGCAAGACAGAAGTAGTGACACAGTGCACCAATTCCTATTACATAGTGAGAATTAAATAAACGATGAATGGATGTGTAATAGTTCGGATGAGGAGCCATGTATGCTTGCAGCTTCTCATTTTGTGAGAGGAAAGGTAATGGGACATAGGGTCTCATTCCTAGTGGACACAGGAGCTACACGCTCAACAGTGAGAAGTGCAGAAGTTCCAAACTTACCTCTTTTAGGCAGAACAGTTCAGGTCATGGGGGTAGCAAATAGACAGTTAATAAATCCGATCACAGATTACATAAATTTGTAGTCTGTGACTTGAGTCCAGTATCCCTACTGGGAAAGGACTTATTGTGCAAGACCAGATATTCGATTAATTGTTCAACTGCTGGAATAGCAGTTCAGACAACTAGTGATGATGAGGAAGAACAAACTCCTGAAGTTGAGAATGAATCCATTAATGAAGAGTACCCGTTAATTGAGTTTTTCCCGATGTTCACTGTGAAAGAATTGCATGCAAATTTGCAGGGAACGGTACTTGAGAGTGTGTGGGACCTGAAAGGTAAAGAAGTGGGTTTGATTAAGGGAGTGGAATCGATTAAGATCCCTTTGAAGCCGAATGTAGTGTTCCCACAGTTACCACAGTATAACATGGCACAGGATTTTGTGATGAAAGTGATGCAGATAATTGGAGATTTTCTGAAACAAGGGCTCTTGAAAGAAGTGTTGAGCAGTCCATGTAATTCACTGATAATGGGCTTGAAGAAGCCTTGTGGGAAAGTATGAATTGTGCAATATTTGCAAAAAGTGAATGACATGGTAGTCAAGTGTTGTCCCGTAGTGCAGAACCCAGCAGTAATATTGTTTCAGATTCCATGTGATGCAGAGTGGTTCACAGTGGTTGATTTGTCACAAGCTTTCTTTTCTGTGTCCCTTCATGAGGATAGTCAGTTTCTCTTTAGTTTCCAAACCCTAGACAGAGTCTACACCTGGTGCAGGCTTCCTCAAGGGTACTCGGAGTCACTGTCTCTGTTCAATCAGGTCTTGAAAAAGAATCTGGAGTTGTTGGAACTACCGTATCAATCGACTCTGGTGCAGTACATTGATGATTTACTGATAGCATCCAAAACAAGGGACAAGTGTAAGTATGACTCGATTGCCCTGTTGAATCATTTGGAAAAATTAGGAAATAAAGTGTCACCTTTGAAATTGCAGTATTGTCAGAAATCAGTGAAATATTTATGACACCAAATTGAGAAAAGGTCAAGGAGGATCACCAGAGAAAGGATTCCAATGATACTGCAGAGAAGTCCCCCAACTTCGCAGAGATGTCAGAATGTTTCTGGGAATGGTAGGTTATTGTCATCAGTGGATTCCAAATTTTGCTGAGATTGCCAAACCATTGCAGCATCTGAAACATAAGGATGTTACAGATCCCAATACACTAGATCAGGATCAGATGAAACCATTTACTGAGTTGAGAGAGAGTTTATGCACAGCTCCAACGTTGAGAATGCCAGATTACATGAAGCCATTCATATTGTTTTGTCATTAACGTGATGCTTCTTCTTTGTCTGTCTTGACACAGGTCCATGGATGTGCTTATCGCCCAGTAGCCTATTTTTTAGCTACCTTGGACCTAGTCGCAGCAGCCTTAGCAGGTTGTTTGTGTGCAGTTGCCGCAGTTGGTCAAAGCATTTCTGAATGTGAGGGAGTAGTTATGGGATACCCTCTAACGGTAATGGTTCCGCAATCTGTTGAGATCTTACAGACAAGGACGAAAATACAGTATTTGTCTGGTGCCAGACTGACATGGTATGAGACGAGCATTCTAGGTGCTCCAAATGTAACATTGAAAAGATGTACAGTGCTGAACCCGGCAACATTACGTCCAAGTGATACCGTTGAAATTGAAAAAGAAGAAGACATTGAGCATGATTGTCTCGAGGTAACTGAGTTGTGCACATAACCAAGACCTGATAGAGATGCACGATTAGAAGAAAATGACCAAATTGTCTTTGTCGATGGCTCATGTCTCAGAGATGGTACAGGGACATTGAGAGTAGGATATGCTGTGTGCACGATTACAGGTACATTAGAAGCTTCTTGGCTTCGAGGTGTATATTCTGCACAAGTAGCAGAATTGATATCTCTTACTAGAGCATGCCATGTATCTTGTAGATTGAGAGTCACTATCTATACGGATAGCCAATATGGATTTGGAATTGCTCATGATTTTGGTCAGTTATGGTCGCAAAGAGGTTTTCTGACCTCTACTGGTTCACCAGTAAGAAATGGCGACAGAATAAAAGAAATGCTATACGCAATACAGTTCCCTGAAGAAATTGCCATGGTGAAATGCAGTGCACATCAAAAGACATAGGACTATATCTCACTAGGAAATGGATATGCAGATCAAGTTACAAGGTTTTGCGCATTGAACTGTATATCATTCAAAGACAAGTAGGAATTGATGTCAGAAAAAGATAATACATGTACAAGTTTTGCATTGAAGGTGATTGATACTTAAGAAGAGTTGAAAACATTGCAGTGAAACAACTTTGGTCCAAATTAAAATGTGTTCAAAGACCTGATAAGATTTGGGTTTCTGAGGAGGGTCAGATGCTCCTGCCAAATAGTTTATTGTCACAAATGGCCAGATATTATCATGGCCAGGCACACATTGGGAGGGATGCCATGGTTTGTTTGTTAAAGATTGACTGGTTCAATCCCAAGTTTAGGCAGGCTTCAGAGGCAGTATGTAATCGTTGTATAATTTGTCAGCACCAAATGTGGGAAAAGGAACAGTGGTGAATTTGAGCCACATTGGAAGAGCAGGAGGTCCATTCAGCAGAATGCAATTGCATTTCATTGAGATGGCTGCATGTGGAGGTTTGAAGTACGTGTTGGTGATTGTGTGCATTTTTAGTCATTGGATTGAAGCATACCCCACAAGAAGGAATGACAGTCTCACAGTAGCAAAGTTGTTACTTAGGGAATTAATACCACGTTTCGGGTTTCCGATCTCTTTAAAATCAGATAGGGAACTCACTTCAACAACGAGGTGATTAAACTCTTGTGTGCAGCACTAAACATTGAACAGAAGTTGCATTGTAGCTATCGCCCTGAAGCATCAGGACTAGTGGAACAGATGAATGGTGCCTTGAAATCAAGAATTGCAAAGATGTGTGCAGCTAAGAATCTGAAATGGCCAGATGCAGTGCCTTTGGTTTTGATGTCAATGAGAAATACACCTGACAGAAAGACAGGGCTGTCACCCCATGAGATCCTCATGGGCAGAGCAATGAGTTAACCAGCAGTTCCAGCCACCACCCTGCCACCCATCCACAATCCAGGGCACAATTTGAGGGCCTGTGATTAGGTCGTTGTCTGAAAACATGTTCGCAAGGCATGTTTAGAGCCACTCTGGAGAGGGACTTACCAGGTGGTCCTAAATACTACGACAGCTGTAAAGTGTGCAGGACTCCCGAAGTGGATACAAGCCAGTCATGCGAAGAAAGTGGTATGTCCATAGAATCATGAAGAAGTGTTGTTGAGAGCACCAACAACAGCGAAACAGGTTGCTGCATGTGAACCAGAAAAAGAACTAAGAGAGCCTGAAATCGATGAAGAGTTTGTGGAAGATGGGTCTATTACCCCTGTAAGAGACGAAAGTGAAGAATTTAAGGAGGGTGCAGAAGAATTAATCTCAAGAGATCCAGTAAGAGAGCCTAGCTCAGTAGGGGTTCTCCCAGAAGCAGACAGTACTGAAAAGCAAACAGAGCAAGTGTCAGACCAAGAGGGTATTTGAGTAGAGTAGCTAAGGATCATGACATAGTATTAGTTAGAGGATTCTTTGAGTCTACACTAACGTTTGGAACCGCATATGCACACATAAATATACTCACTTGCTTGCTTACACCTTTAGAAAAGAGCTTTATAGGGCATACTGATGAGAGGAGAAAAGCATTAAAAGAAAAACTAGAAAAAGGTGTAGAGAAAAGGACTTGTAAGAATTATTATGCTTACACTGCAATTAAAACACAAGGGAAATTAGCTTTAGATGCACTACATGTACATATAGGCCAAAATCACACACTGACACTTTATTTGTGGGAACGAGAGAATGTAGGCATGTGTTTTTGTTTCAGAGTAGTTTGACCTTTATGTTTAATGGTCAGGACCCTGCGATTCCTGGAATCTATTATATTTGTGGACTTATTCCTTATTATCGTCTTCCAAGAGGATGGTATGGAACATGTTATTTGGGGATAGTTTTCACAAAAATTTATCAGATAGATGACTTAAAGAAGGTACCGAAATTTACTGAATTACATCATAAGGGACAGAGGAGGGAAACCTCTTCTGCAGTTGTGGGAGAGATCTTTGGTGCGGTGATTCCTTCACAGGAAGTCATCCTGAATTCCATCAAGATACGAAAGTTGTTTACTATTGTGGATAACATGCTGACAAATTTTACAGGACAATACTCCTGATAGATACTGAATTAGCAGCAGATGGAGCTATGACGCTTCAAAATCGCCTTGCTTTAGGCATCCTTTTAGCAAAGGACGGCGGAGTCTGTAAAATGATTAACTCTAGGCGTTGCTACTCATATATCCCTAATAATAGTAAGGAGATAAGAGACTTACTCACTAACCTGACTAACATAAGTAAGGATTTAAAGGAGTTGAAGGAACCAGGGGTTTGGGAAAAGGTTGGAAAAGGATTTGCTTCAGTGGGTAATTGGCTTAGTAACATTTGGAATGGGGTATTATTAAAAGTCATACAGGGAATATTAATTGTGATTGCTTGCATATTAGGATTATGGGATTTATGTAAATTGTGTCAAAAGATTAAATTGAAAAGGTCTAAAAATAATCAAAAGAGGGAAGAACGAAACAGGGAAATAATCCATAGAGAAGATTTGAGAAGGAGACAAAATACTAAGGAGATTGAATTATGAAAAACGATGATGGTAAGGGTAGTGTGATGACATATTTAGTCATCAGAGGAGGGATTGCTGACGCAGATATGTTAATTAACAATATTAATGAGTGTTTATGCATTTTGATTAACAAGAAAATGATAGGAAAAGTAAACATAGGAAAATTAATGTGCATGTTTTGAAAATGTGCCCACTGAGAGTGGCCACTAGGTTCACGAATTGTACTAAAAATGACTAAAATTATGTGAAAGGTTGAAAATGTGTTATAATAATGTAGTAATAAGTCATAATTAAATGTATAAGGTATGTTTTGCATTATATTGTAGAGCTAACTTAGCCGAAGCTGAGAATGGCGTAATATTAGGATTCATAGATTTGTAGAATAAAAATTATTGGGTCGAGTCATAACGGATGGTTAATTGACCAATTAGGAATTAGGGGATGATCTGGGCAACTTTGATATAATGTCATGACAAAGGGGAAAACTTCAGATGGGAGAGAACTATTGAGGAGACGTTAGAGGCAGATGATCAAAGAGAGACCTATGCCAAAATTGAGACTTTGTCATTGGGCTCATGCTCCTGAGAGCCTGATGCGTTGCTGATTGATTGATGACATGAAGACTAAGACTGACTTTGTTGCTAATCCATTCCGTGGATAGGTAGCTATGACAATGTGACTAAATTACCTCGTGCCTTTTCTTTCTAGGTACCAACTGCGCTGTCTAAATAGCTTTTCTCCTAAGCTAGGTGTTTTTCCAAATTCATGTACTAAACTGTTTTCGCATGAAGTCCCACATGCTAGTGCTAATGTGGGTTACATAGGGTTCCTATTCTGAGACGTTGACATATACAGTGACGAATTGTTGACAGACTGTTTTGCTGAACTCTGCTACTGATGTTGACTTATTCATCTTTGTTGGTAAAAATGTATGTTTTCTCAAGTTCTGATAAGATTAGATTATCCGTGGTCACTAATGAATTACTCTTGAGTTGATTAAATAAAGTTTGCATTAACCTCATAGATTAGTATTGTAACTAATAGGGAAATAAAATTACTAAACGTATATTGAGTTGTGGTTATTCATGAAATGTTGACACTATTAACTGCTGATTAATGATTTGCTCAATTGATTATTGATTTGTGGATTGATTATTGATGGACATTGGTTACTACATAGCTAGGATACTCCATGCAAATCAAAAGGTTCATCGACCTATACGCGTCCCCTTGTAAGTTTACTTACTAAGGACCAGGCGCGCTAGCACAATCTAACTTGAATAATTACATGTAATCTGCTGTCATTCATATTTGACTTTTTGAACTAAATTGCAAAAAGTGAGATTTCCCTTTTCCTTAAAAACATTATAAAATAATGACTATCTTGCTGACGCAGAACACAAACTCATGCGTTCTAGACAGCAGGGCCTTAATGCATTTCCTTATAAAGTTGCTATCACGCTATACCTAATTCTGGCCAACGTTACCGGAGTAATGTGCTTTAACATGCAGTATTTCCTTCAGAATTTTGCAAAACCTTTTGGGGAGAAGGCTTCTGCTGGAATCCCCCCATTTAAATGGTATTTATTCTGTACATTGTTCAGTTTTGACCTCGGTTGCTAGATCTTGGTACCCGGATCACTCACAATTTGCAAATATCCACCAAATTTGGTCTTGAAATGTTGGCAGGTATACAATTTCATGAATTTCATGTCAATAGTTAACAAATTAAGTTAGGAGATTTAGACTAAACAAGTGAATTATTAAAGATAGAAACTTTTTGCCCTTTATTATGTCTTTAACTAGGCCTTCATACTACATTGCAGTCATTTTAAAAGCTGTAAATAACAGATGTTCCTACTGACCAGTTTAATAGTTCTCTGTTTATTGACCTGGGAAGGATGAAATGCTGAGACAGCTGTAGAGGGGTGCTAACCAGCGACCCCGGGTGCCCCAATGACCCTCTATGTGCAGCACACGCGCTACAATAACTCTGATACAGTATCGTTGGCTAATCTGGCGTAAAAGACCACGAAGGTCCCGCCCTACTTAATTATATAGCCCTCACTCAAGGACACCGTACACATCACGGAGCAGGGCAACAAACGAAGGACAGCCCGAGTTGCTCTCTACACCCCCACTCAGGTTTTAGTATACCATTACAAACATCCGAAAAGGCGAAACCCACTAGCGGAAACAAAGAAAAGAGAGAGAAAGAGAGAGAGAGAGATCCAATCCACACATCAGTTCCTTTTAGCACAGGAAGTCCTTCAGCCTTTGGCTGGGGTTAGGGTTGGGCCATAGGTGGTACCGGGTATGCCGGCCTTGCAGTTCGGACCCACTCAATGGCCTCAGGTTTGGGGAACTGGCCCCCTCCAGTCCCGGTTGTACCCAACACCGTCGCTTTGTGATCCTTCATTCGGCGAGCCTGGTTGCGAGGCACCACCCATCTCGAACTCTCCACCTTCCTCGTCCGCACTTCCCGCATCGGCGCCACCCTCACTTTGCACAGCCTTCTGGAACCACAACATGTTCTGCGTCACCCGCCGTTCCCTTCTCATGGTGGTCACCATGTTCCCTTCAACTTTCTCCACTCTCCACCTGGTTCAAAGAGGGTGCGGAACTTCCAGCCTGGGTGGCGATCCTTCAGGATGACTGCCTCTCCCACATGCAGATCAGGAGGTTTTGCTCTCCTCCTCTCGCTGGCCTTAGCATTGGCCAGTGCTCTCTTTTCTTGCATCTTGGACACATCTATGTCATCAGGTTGCCAGCAGTAGTCTGCCGGAATACAGTCTCTGGGTGGAGAGCTGAACATTAACACTGCTTGGGAGCATCCAGTAGTGGTATGTGGAGTCTACCGGTAAGCCCTTAAGAAAGTGTGGAGGCAGGGTTCAGCATCCTCTTGCTGACTCACCCCAATGCGCAGGTCGCAATTCATCGTCCTCATGAATCGTTCAACGTCCCTGTTTGCCTGGTGCCATTGAGGGGTGATCCTCCGATGTGTTATGGCTAGCGAGTGTAAGTAGTCGTGCAACACCTGGCCGTGGAATGGGGGGCCATTGTCGGTCCGTATCTCATCTGGCAGACCCAGAAGAGCGAACGTCTTCTCAAAAACTGGACGGACATGCTCAAAAGCCGTGGACACCAGCAGTTCCACCACTGGAAACCGAGTGCATGAATCAACCATGACGGCCGTCAGCCAGCCGTCCGGAAAACTGCAGAAGTCCAAACTGATCCGAGACCAAGGTCGAGTGCTGGGTGACTCTGTTACGACCAGAGCAGGGACAGGATTCTGAGCGGTGATGGCGCATGGATGGCATCTGCGCATCAGGTCGTCCATGATGGTGTCCATCCCCGGAACCATACCTTGCCTGTTACGCGCGCCTTTGTCTTCGCAGTTCCTTGATGACCTTGGTGCACCAGCTCCACCACTCTGCTCTGCAGGTTCCGGGGTATCACCAAACGTTGTCCTCTTAGAAGGAGGCTCTCAGGACTCACTGAGAGCTCCAACCTCACCTTCCATATCTGCTGCATTGCTCGACGTTCCTCAGAGTCAAACACGGATGTTTTGTCGAGAAAGCTTTTTCAGGAGCGGTGGTGTAGCGCCTCCTTCGCTGGGCCTATGAGGGCGTTTTGACCTGAAGCCTCAGCGATCTCGGCCACCGTGAGAGTCGTGGGGCACAGCATGCTCACAATCATGCTTACAAAACTATCCATTCGTCCATCCTCCTCTTCTGCTTCTTCTTCAGAGCGTGGCGGCAGAGGATGGCATGACAGATAATCTGCTGGATTATTGACCCCTGGACGGTAGACGACTTGAAACCGAAATGGCTGAAGAAGTACAGCCCACCTTTCAAACCTTGGAGGGACAAGCCTGGCAGAGCCCGCAAAGAGGTACACCAGTGGTTTGTGATCTGTGACCATCGAGAAATTGTTTCCACATAGATATAAGTGGAAGTGCTGTCAAGCCCACCTAATGGCTAGCGCCTCCCTCTCAATTTGTGCGTATCGGGCCCCAGTTACTGAGAGGCTCGGTTGGCGTAGGCCACTGCTGGTGATTTTGCTCTTGCAGTAGCACCGCTCCTAGCCCTACGGGGCTGGCGTCCACCACCACCTCAGTTCTCTTATGTGGGTGGAAATAAGCCATGACTGCTGTGTCCAACAGGGCTATTTTCACGGCCCGAAATGCTTTGTCCTCCTTCGCGCCCCACTCCAATGGGGTACTGGCTTTTGTGAGCCGCCTGAGGGGATCAGCGAGTGTGGGTAGATTGGGGATGAACCTTCCGGAATACGTCACCATCCCGTGGAAACTCCTGACCTCAGTGGCACTGCGAGGTATTGACGCCCCCTTGATGGCTTCCACTTTCTTGCGGTCAACTTTCAGTCCTTCCCTTGAAAAGATGTAGCCAAAGAACTCAATAGAGTTGCAGTAGAACACACACTTCTTTCAGTGTAGCATTAGTCCAGCCTCTGACAGCCGCTGTAGGGTGTCCCGCTGGTGCTTATGATGTTCTTCCAGAGTGCTGGAAAAAATCTAAATGTCATCACTTAGATAAATGATGCCAGCCAAACCTGATAGTGTCTCTCGTATTGCGTTCTGGAAAATGTCCGCCTCCGAGGAGACCATAAAGCTTAATCATCTGTACTGACGCAGCCCCACGTGTGTCGAAAAGGTGGTGACGTTGCAGCTCTCGGGGGTTAGCTCCAGTTGGTGGTACCCCGAGTTCAAGTCTAGCTTGGAGAACCATTGAGCCCCGTTTAGGTCTGCGATAATATTGTCAATAGTGGGTGTGATGTGGTGCTCCTGTTTGATGGCACTGTTGGGGACGTGCATATCCACACAGAGGCAAATGGCTCTTGACTGTTTGGGCTTTGGGGCGATGACAAGAGGCGAAACCCAAGGTGTCGGTCCAGTCACTTTCTCTATTACCCCCGCTCATCAAGAGTCCATAGTTCTTGTTCCACCAGAGGCCTCAGTTGGAACGGCACCCTCTGATGTCTCAACACAGTAGGTCGACATGTAGGTGAAACTGCTTGCCCTTTAGCTTCCCCAGTCCGCGGAAGAGCTCCGGGATCTCCTCCAGCACCGCTTCGGCATGGGAATCGTGCACCTGTCAGGCAAAAAACACCAGTTCCAGGTCTTCAGCTGTGTGACACCCTAGGAGCGTTCCTTTCTTCCCTTCCGCCATGTGGAATTTTGGGTGTGTAGAGTGCCGGTCGCTGCTAACTGTAACCTCTGTTGCCCCTCTGAGGGGAAGCGGTTCTATGCCACCATACACATATATCTTGGTGGGGCATGGCTTGAGCTCTGGTGGGGGAGATAGCTCGTACTGATCAACGTCCATAACGTTGACCGATGCCCCCGTGTCAATGAGAGCCGATACTGGCATGTCGTTGATTGTTATGGTGCATATGGGAGTAGGCCACCGCCTCTGATCTAGCCTGTCAGCAAAAGGAAACAACAATTATTTCTTCCTTTTCGTCGTATGGGGTGGCACCTGGACGCTGGCCTACTGCGGCTGCCCCTGCTTCCTCATCTAGCTTCATCTGTTTCACCACTGCTCTTTGTGCCAAAGTTGTTCCGGTTTGAGGCCGCCCTCCTCAGCAGACCCTGGCAAAGTGGTTGGGCTTGCCACATCTGGGGCAGTTCTTGCCTTTTGTCGGGCATGCGCCAGGTGGGCGGTGTTCACTGCCGCAGTTTACACACTCCTTTTCCTCCACTCTGGCGGGCTGAGCCATTTGGGACGTCCTGACTGCGGTAGATGGCGTCGACTTGTTCTTCTTTATAGGGCTCAGTTTTGTTGGTCCTGGCGCAGTGGATGACTGTGCAAGGGTGGCAGCCATGTCCTTGGTGTGGCTGTTGGACAGTTCATACAATCCCGCTAGGATGAGTATGTTATCAAGCGGAATGCCTGGTTGCCGTAGAATCAGTTTTCGCAGCACTGTAGGGCGGCATCCCTGCATTATTTGCGCCCTGATTTCATCTTGGTGATTGATGCCTGTGGAGGTGCTTGCTAGCTTGCGCAGACGCAGGTAAAACATGTCTACTGACTCGGTGTCGGTTTGCTGGGCCTGTCGCAGTTTGAACATTTCGTAATCAGGGTTGAGCTGTGGGTCAATATACCTGTTGAGGGCTTCCACTGCAGCGTCCAAGTCGTTATCATTGCCCGTGTTCGGCAGCGTCTCGAACAAGTCGTAGAGCTCGTCACCCCGAAATGTAGCATTAATGACCTTTACACCACACTGTCTGTCTCTAGTGTGGCTCGGAAGTAGTGTCTTAGCTGTCCGAGCCTGTGGCGCCATCGCGGCGTAGCCGTAGCAGAATCCGCCAACTGCTGAACGGGGGTAGCATGGTGACAGACTAATGTGATCCATGATGGTGGGTTGGGCGTTGGGGGGCGGCGTCCAGCGAAGAGCTCATTGTCCCACCTGGGACCTGCCTTCCTCCCCTCTTTGTAAATTGCTGCTTCCAGGTGCCACAGATGGGTATCCGGTTTACTGGGTGCTTGAGGGCAAAACTCACGTCCGTGCTCTAATGCTGGGAGCGTTGGGTGTGGCAGGTGGTGCAGTCACACCAAAGGACTGAGTGAGTGCAGCTGGCTGTGGAGGGGATGGGGCTCCTCTCTCTATCCCCCTTGTAACCAGGCTTTAGTGGGGGAGTAAAACTTCCACTGGGGGCACCAGACCTTGTTCCTAGGCACTGGCCCCACAGGGACCCACCTGACAGGGCCTCGTCAGCTAAACACTCCGGCCTCCTGAACAGCCGAGGCCACGCTTCCTCACTGGCAATGGAGAGGGCAGCCTCAGGGGTCCTCACGCTTCAAAGCGCGTAGATAAGAGACCCATTTCTCTGAGAGGTGCCGATGCGGGCAGGCCGGCAACAGGGTAGGGCACCTCCCCCTTCCTTCTGGAGGCACGCCCGAGTTGGGAGGCAGGGTCGCGCCGAAGCAGCATGAAGACGCTGACCTCGCAGAAAATTGGAGGCCCGCTGAGTGGAGAAGGAGCCGTGTGCTGATGGCGAGGAGCGGCTGCAGGAGTGCCCCAGGTAGAGCCGGCGTGGTTGGCAGCGTGTGGGCACCACCTCGTCGCCAAAATGTAGAGGGGTGCTAACCAGCGATCCCGGGTGCCGCAATGACCGGCTTTGGGTGACACGTGCGCTACAGTAACTCCGACACAGTATCACTGGCTACACGGGCATAAAAGGCCACAAGGGTTCCACCCTACCTTTTTATATAGCCCTCACTCGAGACACCGTACCACGTCATGGAGCAGGGCAACAATCAGGGAACAGCACGAGTGGCTCTCTGCAACAGCCATGCTGACATTTGAACCTGTAACCTTGAAATCACTGCATATCTCATCAGTGACCATTTAAGGCCAACCAGAGGAAGGTTTTCTTTCCACAGAGCTACCATTTTAAAGGGAAAATTTCAAATACTCGGGATTAGTAAGGTATTCATGCAAAAACGTGTGACGTTTGCCACCAGCTTGCAGTGTGCTAGTTATAAAACCAGAAACTTCTTAATCGTTTGACTTCTGTGAACCCCCATTGATTCATTACTGGAATCTGGGGACCTCTCCCCCCCCCCTTGAAACTCAAAACAAACCACAATATACTGAAAGAAGTATATAGTGCACAAATGCCCAAATATTGAAATAGTTTGATCAATTCACAGGCAAATACTTAAAGTTAAAGTTTTCTAATTTTTATTTTAGCTTTTTTATTTATATATACTTTTTACAAAATTAACTATTACATTTTATATGGTTGGAAAACGTCTAACTGGAGATGCGTGGCGCCTGGTAGCACTAGGTCTACCTGATATGTATGTCCTTTTCTTGCTAGTTATTCGTGTTCATTTTGGGATCCTCGCTTATGATGGGTTTTCTGGGATCAGGGATTTTAGGCTGCATAATATTGCACGTGTAGAGAATTTGCCACTCACTGTGTTCTGTGAATCAACATAGCTACATGTCTTTGTGCTGCCTTCACTTGAAAAATATAAAATGAACCGTGTGAAATAGTCCTGCCACAGATGCTTTTAATTTTATACCAGGAGTAAGGTAACTGTATGTAGTAAGCATACTGTTGAAACATGTTTTTAATTCGTTGGTTTGTAGTGGTTTGTAATTCCCTTGGCTGTGAAGTAAATAAACACGACTTTGGTTTTGTGTTCTGCGCGGCGTTATGACGTCTCTTAGGTGTGGAAATACAGCTGATACATGCTGACACATTCTGATTTGACTAACACTGTCATGACAATTATGTAATGGAATGTGGGGATTTTTACAGTTTTGACACGGAAAGTTACTTCTATTTGTGGTTTCCTGGCACATTTTTATGCAGAAATGTTGGTTTCCCTTTCAGGTTTGAAACTGACACAATGTTGCAGTTGCTTTCGAACCAGTATGTATTCATGTCCTGATCCAATAACTAAACAGGTGTTTACATTTTTCATTAGCAGTAAGTGTGTTGAATGGATAGTGTAACTGCATATTGGAGGTCTCCTAAGGAACCCTGTGGCATTCATTGGTATTTGTGTGTCTTCGTTTAACCGTATATGACAATGACTTGGAAATGTAAGACATCATGGGCATTTTTGGCAGTCACTGGCATATGGTAGTGAGGCACCTGGGGTTCACTATGGCATTGACTAGCTTACATCAAGCATATAAGGATATTCAATAAATGTATGTACTTGGGTTACTGGTTGAGGGGGGTGAAACCCGACTCAAGCAGCAACTACAATCTCTGTCACGGTGAAACACAAACAACAGATTAACCTGTACTTAACCCTCTGGTTGCTTGGCACAAAGCAGCCAGGCTTAACTTAGTAGCAATGTCTAAAGAATTTATGCTGTGGTTCAAACAGTAATAAACCGGAAAACAACACAAAAAAACTCCACCCCAATTTAGAGAAATAGATTCAACTTTAATAAATTATTTGCGATCAAATCAACAAAAAATCAAAGTTTTAAGTAAAAATGGTGCCCAGGAGCACAAAGTGCCAACTGCGATTATCTGGTCACACCGCCCGGGACAAAGTCTTAAGTTCAGGCCAACCACGATGGAAGGTGGGCCAGATATAGGGACCAAGTTACGCCCTCTGAACAAAGAACCTTAAATACTGGTTGCAGAGCATTGAGAAATTCTTGCGTTGAAGATGCATTACGCACCAGAATTTCTGAAGAAGCTGTGGGGCTGCAATTTGGAGTCCTGCATCGATGTTGAGGAGGCTATCAAAGAGGGGGCTTGCAATGTGAAGGTTCGTGTCAAGGATGTGTCGCAAGCAACAGATCCGAGGAGCATATGGGCTGCTATGCAAGATCTGGCTGTGGTGATGTCATGCTTCAGTGATTCCAAAGTGCCGCTGCGAGTAGATAACATCACACTGCATCGGTATTGTCCACAGGACTGGCAGACCACCTTTAGGCCCACTTCCAAGGGCCCAGGACTGGGGTGGCACCACCTGGGGGGCAAGACTCACAGCAGGCAGAGTCTAGGTGTTGGTTTAGATGTGGCTGGTGCCTTTTCTGCCCCTAAATCTCTGATCAGGAGGTAAGCCAACTAGCTCTTGAAGTCACCCTGGTGGTCCTGGGATTAATATGCAGGACCAGTCCTTTGCACTCGGCAGCAGGGCAACAGATTAGCAGTCTTTTTTGCAGAGCAGTACAGCAGTCCTTCTGTGTCTTCCACAGGTCTAGAGTTGTACTGAAGAGTTTGTTCTGAAGGTCCAATATTTATATTTGGTGCCCAATTTGAAGTAGGAAATTGTTCTGGAAGTTTCTACCCCAAAGGTGTTTGGAATTTCCTGTCTCCCTGCCCTGGTCCTGCTTGTCTGGGGTCACAAAAGAATAGTGCCAAACCCTTTTTTGAGTGTACTGGGAAAGAGGCTTTGTGACGTGTAAGTGTGGTAGGTGACAGCTTCTCCTCCTATCAGGTCATAGATGGACCATCCTGCCAACACTCAACACCTATTCCTCCTTTGTCTCACTGTCTAGGAGAAACACACAAAGACCAGCTGCAAGCTACACCTAGTCATGTGACTCAGGATACATGCTGCAGGCACCAAATGGTAGGTCAAGAAAATGTAAAATTTCTAAAAGTGGCATTTTCTGAATTGTCAGGAATAGAACCATGCGAGGTCCAGGTCCCGCCCGAAACTCTGCTGTGCGGCTCTGCAGCGCTTTCTGTGCACCACTTGTCATCCCCTCTTGCTCCAAAGGTGGCTATCAAAGTTGTCTGCCCTGTGGCAAAGCTCATGGAGCTGCAGGTTCAGGTGGACAAGATGCACTTATCAGTGCTGTTCCATGAAGGGACTACAATTCCCATGTTTTTAGAGGCAGCAGCTATCTTGGGGTGTGGAAGGCCTATGAAGCCCAGCCATAGCCAAGCACGTTGCTCACTATTTTGAAGACTTCGATGCAGCCAGACCTCATGGGAATTTCTCTGGAGAAGAGCAGAGTTCCTGAATGGCAGAGTGTCATCCAACCGAAGTATCCTTGTTTCCATGGTGCATTCAAAAACGGGTAGGTCGTACTCGTAGCGGTAAGGCCTTGCTGAATCCAAGTTTGAAGGAAGTTGTTAATTCCAAAAGGTAAAGCGCCCCTTAGCATAACGAGCAAAGGCTTTCAGGCCACACTGGTAAAGCGCCCAGGGCATGACATTTAAAGCGCTTCAGTTCACAGGAGTAAATTGCAATTGGCATGGTATTCAAAACGCTTCAGTTCACAGGAGTAAAGTGCACTTGGCATGGTATTCAAAACACTTTAGTTCACAGGAGTAAAGCGGTCTTGGCACAACAATCGAAGCGCTTCAGTTCACAGGAATAAAGCGCCCTTGGCACAGCATTCAAAGCGCTTCAGTTCACAGGAGTAAAGCGCCCTTGGCACGACATTTAAAGCACTTCAGTTCACAGGAGTAAAGCACACTAGGCATAGTATTCAAAGCGCTTCAGTTCACAGGAGTAAAGCACACTTGGCACGACATTCAAAGAACTTCAGTTCATTGGAAGTAAAGCACCCTTCACACAGCAATCAAAGCGCTTCAGTTCACAGGAATAAAGCGCCCTTGGCACAGCATTCAAAGCACTTCAGTTCACAGGAGTAAAGCGCCCTTGGCACAACATTTAAAGCACTTCAGTTAACAGGAATAAAGCGCACTTAACATGGTATTCAAAGCGTTTCAGTTCACAGGAGTAAAGCACACTAGGCATGGTATTCAAAGTGCTTCAGTTCACAGGAGTAAAGCGCACTTGGCACGACATTCAAAGCGCTTCAGTTCATTGGAAGTAAAGCGCCCTTCGCACAGCAATCAAGCGCTTCAGTTCATATGGGTAAAGTGCCCTTGGTCCAATAATCAAGGCGCTTCAGTTTACATGAGTAAAACTTTCAGGCTTAGGTGGCAAGTGTGAACACATCTCAAAGATAAGCAAATCATAGTTTCATTGTTTTTGGAATCATAATATGTGAGAGACATATTTAAGTCTTTGATGATATGTGAGATACATATTTAAGTCTTTGCGAATTTCTAGACTGAGTCAGACCAAACGTTTTATATTTATGAATGCATAGTAGTTGCATGATTGATGTTCAGAGTATGTCCAAGGTTCAAGATCTTGCCTTCTCAAGGTTCAGAGGTCTCAGTCCGTTCTTGTTCCATGATTCAGAGAAGGGCCACGCCCAGTTTTGTTTAATGCTCACGACATCCTGAAGTATCATGATTTTACTAATTGTTCTTGTTCCATGATTCAGAGAAGGACCACGCCCAGTTTTGTTTAATGCTCATGACATCCTGAAGTATCATGATTTTACTAATTGTTCTTGTTCCATGAGTCACAGAAGGGCCACGCCCAGTTTTGTTTAATGCTCACGACATCCTGAAGTATCGTGATTCTACCAATTGTTTTTGTTCCATGATTCAGAGAAGGGCCACGCCCAGTTTTGTCTAATGCTCATGACATCCTAAAGTATCATGATTCTACCAACTCTTGCACCCACAGAGACACCTTTGTTTATTCCATAAGGGTCTCAACTCTTGCATCCACGGAGACGCCTTTGTCTATTCCATAAGGGTCTCAACACTTGCATTCAACTGAGACGTCTTTGTCTATTCCATAAGGGTCTCAACACTTGCATTCACGGAAGCGCCTTTGTCTATTCCATAAGGGTCTCAACTCTTGCATTCACGGAGACGCCTTTGTTTATTCCATAAGGGTCTCAACTCTTGCACACACGGAGGCGCCTTTGTCTATTCCATAAGGGTCTCAACACTTGCATTCAACTGAGACTTCTTTGTCTATTCCATAAGGGTCTCAACACTTGCATTCACGGAAGCGCCTTTGTCTATTCCATAAGGGTCTCAACTCTTGCATTCACGGAGACGCCTTTTTTTATTCCATAAGGGTCTCAACACTTGCACACACGGAGACGCCTTTGTCTATTCCATAAGGGTCTCAACTCTTGCATTCATGGAGATGCCTTTGTCTATTCCATAAGGGCCTCAACTCTTGCATTCACAGAGACGCCTTTGTTTATTCCATAAGGGTCTCAACTCTTGCTCACACGGAGACGCCTTTGTCTATTCCATAAGGGTCTCAACACTTGCATCCAAGGAGATGCCTTTGTCTATTCCATAAGGGTCTCAACTCCTGCATTCTCGGAGACGCCTTTGTTTATTCCATAAGGGTCTCAACACTTGCATCCACGGAGACGCCTTTGTCTATTCCATAAGGGTCTCAACTCTTGCATTCACGGAGACGCCTTTGTTTATTCCATAAGGGGCTCAACTCTTGCATACACGGAGACACCTTTGTTTATTCCATAAGGGTCTCAACACTTGCACCCACGGAGACGCCTTTGTCTATTCCATAAGGGTCTCAACTCCTGCACACACGGAGACGCCTTTTTTTATTCCATAAGGGTCTCAACTCTTGCATCCACTAAGACACTTTTGTTTATTCCATAAGGGTCTCAACACTTGCATTCACGGAGACGCCTTTGTCTAAATGTATAATTGAATGTTAATGCTGTTATGAACAAGTATATACATACATGCTTAACCATTTTTCCTTTTCAGATCTCTCTCCCTGCTGTTCCGTACCCTAATTCCCTTCCCCCCGACTGGCTTCACCATAACTCTGTGCTATAATAGCTTTCTGAGTTGGTGACGCCGGAAGGTGTGCCTGTTGTTTGGCGGCATGAGGATCCCGAGGAAAGGACACTGTGACAGAATTGTGACTAAAAATCCAACTGCACAATTAAAGAGGGTTTTAAATTACAATTCTTTAGATATCAAACATCCTACTTGCTCCTGTTGGACCTGGCCCTTTTGGCAGGGTTATCTCCAAACGTTTTGCCTTCTTACTATTTTGTTCTTCTCTATTTTTGCTGGTGTTAGGACTCTGGGCACTTTACCACTGCTGACCAGTGCTAGAGTGCAAGTGCTCCCTGTCTAAATTGCATTGGTGATTGTTTTTTCCATGATTGGCATATTTAATTTACTAGTGCATCCCTGCTATAGTTCACCAAGTGTGCCCAGGGCCTGTAAATCAAATGTTCCTATTGGGCCTGCAGCATGGATTGTGCCATCCATATTAGTAGCCCTGTAAATATGGCTCGGGCCTGCCATTGCAGCGACTGTGAGTGCAATTTTAAACTACCATTTCCACCTGGCAAGTGCAATTACTTGCCAGGTCCAAACCTTCCCTTTTATTACCTGTAATTCACCCCTAAGGTAGGCCTAAGGCACACCGTGGGCAGGGTGCAGTATATTTAAAAGATAAGGCATGTACTGGTGTGTTTTACATGTCCTGATAGTGAAATACTGCTAATTTTGTTTTTCACTATTGCAAGGCCTACCTCTTCCATAGGGTAACATGGGTATTGACCTGAAATGTTTGAGAAGTCACTCTAGACAGTCACACAAAGGCAACTGAGGTGTGCCCTGCATAGCCTAATGACCCTTTACCAGGCTGATGAGTCTTCCTGAGCTAGAGTGGTGGGAGAAGCTGACATTTGCACCTCAATAGTACTGTGTCTGTCTGTCTTCACACAAAGCAGTCGCCAATGCCCTGGAGTGTCTCTGAGGCCAGGGCAGGGAAAGTCAGGGTCTTGTGCTCTACAAAGACTTGTCTTTGAAGTTTGCCTACTTCAAAGGCAGAAATGGGTATAAGTACTGGACCTCTGACACCACATAGTTATAACACTTCTGGACTGAAGACATTCTGCCAGGAAGAAGAGCTGGATGCTCTATGAGGGACTACCACTCTGCCTGTTGCTTTGTTTTGCTGGACTTCTGCGTGCTGCTTCTGTACTGGGAGTAAAAGTACTGGACTTTGCTTTCTATATTCTGCTTTCCAAGGTTCTCCAAGGGCTTGAACTGAGCTTGCCTCCTGTTAAGAAGTCTCTGGGCCATCAAAGACTTCATTTGCCAGCACTTGGGCTCTCGTGCTGGGAGTCCTGACTTGCCAAGGGGTGCCAAATCCAGTTCCTGGGCCCCTGGGGATTAGTTCCGGTGCAACAAGGAAGAAACTAGTATATCGACTTCCAGAACTACTGTGGGCCTGGTGCCTCTTTCTGACTCAGGTTTGCTACCTGCACCGGAGCCGTGGTCCCTGGTGAGGCGCAGACCCTGATGTCACCACAGCACCTTTGAAGTCCCACCTCAGTGTGAGTCCAAAGTACCGCGTCATGGACATCTGTGATACCTAACTCTGACTCCACCGCAGTCCCTGTGACACCATGATGTAACTGCAACACTGTGAAGTCAGTGCTCTGCATCTTGACCTGCTGGATTTATCAACCCCACCTTGTTGTAAGGGACTGGCACCTTGCCGCCAGATCAGCATCACCTCCCCTGCAACCATATGGGACCGACACCTCACTTCCCTGGTGGCAGTAAGGAACCAACACTGCACCGGCATCAGTGATGCCTTACCTCCCCAACACCGTGCAACATCTTTGTCTCCTCATCATTTTCTGAGGTACTGTAACCCAGGTCTATACGACTCCATAGCTGGCCCTTGCTCCCTTGCAGTTTGCACCTCACTGTTGACTCAGTGACTCCGATAAGCTGTTTTGATAGCACCAGTGGGAACTATTATGTTTCTGAGCTCTATACTACATATAACCCTTGAACATTTGTATCTTTACTTGTGTAAGTTGGATTTTTTTCATTTTGGTCTTGTTTAATCTGATAAATATTGGCTATTTTTAAAACTGGTGTGGAATACTTTGTAGTGTTTTCACTGTGTTACTGTGTGTGTGTTTACAAATACTTTACACATTGCCTCTGAGATAAGCCGGACTGCTCATGCCAAGCTTCCAAGGGGGATGAGCAGCGGTTATTTTAGGTGTGTGACTCTCTTACCCTGACTTGAGTGAGGATCCCTACTTGGACAGGATGTGAACCACTCCCAACTAGAGACCCTATTTCTAACAGCTCACAATTGAAAGTTAGTGCTTATTAAATGTAATAGGGTAAGCCATTGTTATCATATGGGAGAGGTAGGCCTTGTGCTACTCAAAAACAAATTTAAGAGTTTTTCACTACAGTGACATGTAAAACTTAAAGGTACATGTTCATCTTTTAAATGTTTTTAATACACTGCACTCTGCCCTATAGGCTGTACAGGGCCTACCATATGGGTGACTTAAGTGTATTAAAAAGCAAGATTTGGTCCTGACAAAAGGTTTATTTTTTCAGGCTGAAGTAGAAGATTAAACTGCACCCACAGGCTGTAATGGCAGGCCTGCGACACTGATAAAGGGGTACGTAAGTGGGTGGCACAGTTGGTGCTGCAAACCAACTAGCAGCTTTTAATTTACAGGCCCCTAGTACAAGTAGTGTCACTTTACAAGGGACCTACTTGTAAATGTAATGTTCCAGTTGGGTTGAGCCAATGTTACCATGTTTTAAGGAGTGAGGACATGCACTTTAGCACTGGTTAGCATTGGTAAAGTGCTCAGAGCCCGAAGGCCAACAAAAAAAAGATCAGCAAAAATGGAAAAGTAAGGCATAAAGGTTGGGGGGAAGACCACCCTAAGACTGACTGGTCTAACAGTAATGTGCTGGGTGTGCCTTGGACATGTAAAGCCACACTAAGCCTATGAGAGGTATGGCTGGGGCAGACTGTGGCATAGTCTGTCATTTTCCCATTCATATACAAATACATTAAACATTTAACAATTTAAACTTTTGTAATCCAGAAGCATGGCACCTCTGAGTATGCCTTTTAATGACTTGATGGCTTCCATAACTTATTCTGTGTCTTTATTTGAAGCAGCCAGACCCAGGATTACATGTTTGCAGATCTCTTCTTGTCTCAACTATCCTCCTTGGAATAAACCTCACATCAGTGTCATCTCCTGGCAAGTCTCTGGCGTCCCGCTTCTCTTGTTGACTTGATGTTCTGTATTTGTCTCAACACAGTTCCAAAATATTCGAAAATGAGCCCTGCTGGCCATAGGAAAATAAGAAATCTCTGAGAGGCAGCACTCATCTAACACCTGCCTGTTCTTCATTGTGCCCAACGGCATGAAGTCATTGTCTTGTATCTAGCTTCTTAGGCAGCCTGTATTTACGGTTTTGGTTACGAAATGGCTTCATAGCCTAACTATGAAGTGGATCAGGTTGTTCTTAGTCTTCTTTCACCAGTATTCGGTAGGGGATTACCAAGCTGCCCCAAGAGCCCCCACTTATAAATGTATCAATGAAGGCCAGAGATAGTACCAAGGAGATGTCTTCCAAAAGACATAAGGATATTTTTGAGAGTTCTAAGCCCAAGTTTAGAGTTACCTTGGTCTTCTCAGTGTTGGTAGTTTATGGGATGTAGCTAGCTCATCCTCTATCAATCCAGGTGTCATTTAAGAGTCTCTAATCATTAATGTTGACATAAATACAAGTCCAACTCTCCTAATGTGCATGTGCTGTGTCATTCCACCCACCAGTCCTGTGATACCCATCCTCAGATTTGTAGTAGGCATACCAGTTGTCTGCCCAATCACAAAGAATATGATGCAAATCAAGCCATCAGTGTTCAAGTAGATTTTTCACTCCTTTTTATGAGGGTTGACTCCATGGGTAGGAAATAGATGCTGACTACGGTAAGGAGTTCAAGCTTGTATGTCTGGTACCTCAAGGCACATACACTGTCAGACAATATTCAGAGCAAGAATCGCTCTTTGAGATGCTTTTGGCATTGAATCCGTCTAAAGGCCCAGACTGGGTTCCCATGTACTTGCACCTTGTTGGAGAACCCCCATCCATAGCCCACTGATCCGGCTTGTTTTGCATGAGCCCATAGACAATCCCAAGCCGTTACTTGCCAATGACTTCTGTGGCCCCATGGTTCCACAGTGTTTCTACCTCACCTTTTGCAAAGCACTTTTTCCTAGTCGACCCAAATGCCCTATTGATGCAGAGCAGCAATAGATTTTATGGTGATGTTTTAGCTTTTTGTACTGAGTTCACCAAAGGGGATTGTGCGCATGTCTTCTAGACATCTTGTAAGTCATAGATATCACAGCAAGTTTTTAAGGTGTTTTGTTATTGCAGAATAAACCAGTGAACCCTTGGCCTTTAATCTCCAGAGACTTGATTTATAGGAAATGACTCCACCAGGTGTTTAGATTCAGAGATTGAAAGACATTTTGTTTATTTAATGGTGTAAGGTCAGACTAATTGAGCTATTGACAAAGGCTAGAACTTGTTTCCAGTGATGAGTTGTCTTGAGAGGAGATTTATGACACAAGTTGTCTACAATTTAGCTTTGGCTAGCCATGTTCATATGGGTAGTCCACTGGGACAGAAAAGGCCAAATAAAGGATAGAAGTGTATATATGCAATTGGCTGCCCAATATTCTGAGCAATGTTAGGTAGGCCACCATTAATTTGCTAGTGTGCCTCTCAGTTAAATGGTGTTCTTGGCAAAAGGAAGGATAGCTGGGATCAAATTAGTCAGATTTGCTGTTGGGAGAAATTGATATTGTTTGAAAGTTCATCACTTTTTGCACACCGCTGAAGTTAACAAGCCCATTACTGTAAGAATATTAATTCAATGCTAGAGTATATAATCATATATAAGTTATCAGACATCCTGGAGATGGCAGGATAAGAATGCAGTACATTAATAGTCATTACTGTTTTGGAAACGGCTTTAGTTGTTTCTGAACTTTAACATTCTTGAATTGCAGAAATATTCAAATTATTTTCTCTGCTGTTAGTTCTGATTTTCTCAGTTGTTCTTCAATATCCTTTTTAGGTCGATCGTGCAACTGCTTTGACCTGTTGTATGTATTGTGGGCTTTAAATCACGCCCATCACGTTCACTCGTTTGTGGGCTTGCCTTTCAAAAATCCTTTGATGTCATTATTAATTGCTTTACGTTTGCCCTGCCTGGGGTGGTTTTGTTACCACCTTTCAGACTAACCCTGTTACATGGATGATTGGAGGATTTCAGTCTGGGTGAACTATTGTTTTCTTCATTGGCGGTATTGGAGCACTAGTCACATTGTTCACGCTGTTACCTAGTCAGTCATTTCTTTTGGCTCGCCCCTTCACGCTCAATGGATTTCCCAAAAACATTAATAATTGACACATGTGTTATATAGAAAAAACAGAAATCTGCACAGCGGGATAGCCAATACTACAATATTCACTACATTAGAAAAGTCACCCCATTATGCTTTGCAATCATTTTGTTTCAAAATCATTTTTGCCCATAGCTCAGCCTGTGGTGGTCCTAGGACAATGGGACCACCACCAAAACGTTCAGCATGATACACTCTTTCAGGTCATCAATGGGTCTCCACTTTAAGCTAGTGGGGACCCCAAAATAATAACCCTTCCCACAATTCAGTACCGTTTTAAGCTCTCTTATGGCTGGAACTTTTGTTTTACACCTTGGAGTAGTCTGTGTTCTAAGGGCTTAAGTATTGCTGTAGGCCTGTTAGGCTTCAAAATGTGTAAGGCTCTACGCTTTCTCGGGCTAAATATATGATTGCACTACATTATTTTCTGCCATTTTATTTTCATGTGGTTAAGCCCTCTCAGGGCTAAATATATGATTACATGACCATGTTTCTTGCAAACTATATTTGTATTGTGGAGTCCTCTCTGGGCTATTCTGGGCATTACAGTCAACATACTACAATATTTGCTGCTCTCATTCATACCATAACGCTTTTCAAGGCATTCTTTTACAAAACATTTTTGCTCATAACTCAACCTGTGGTGGCCTTAGGACAATGGGACCACCTTCAAAATACTCACCACAACCTGCTGTTTCTGTCTAGATGACCCCTGGGTCCCCACATTGTTAGTGGGGACCCCATAGGAATTGCCCCCCACCCCTCCATTTGTGTTTCTTAAATCTCTGCCATGGCTGGAACATTTGTTTTTACAGCTGAGAGTAGTTTGTGTTTTAAGGGTCTTGTTTGTAATATCGTTGCAGTAGGCTTGCTAGCCCTTAAAATTAATAATGCACTATGCCCTATGGGGCTAAATATATGGTTACTCTGCAGTACTTTCTATAATTTTCTTTTAATGTGGTTACGCCATCTCTTAGACCCTCTAGGGGTTAGCTATAGTGTACAATCACCATGTTTATTACAAATGCTATTTTCATTGTGGTGTTCTCTGGGGGCTGTCCTGAGCATTACAGTCTAATGCAAATGTTTATTTCTGATAAAGGTTTTTATTGGGCTTATATGATAATTGTGTATGTTTTTATTAATCTCTCCTTATTGCAATTATGACCATGATTCAGGCCAATTTAACATTCTTACTACACAATGACTGTTTGAACACTCTTGATATGTTTGGGTGACTCCTCTAGTTTATTTCTCTTGTTACTCCTCTGTGGCTGTCTTGTTTTGGGAATTGTAGTACCCAGCCGGCAACTCAGATGGTGGGGTGGTGAAAGTGGTATTGTATTGGAATTAGCATGGCAGTTTTAAATTAAGATGCTAAATTGCAACATTTTCATTTTTGGCTGCGGATAGAGGAAGAAAGTAAATGGAAGTGCTTTAGTTTGCAGGGCCACTGGAATTATGACTACTGCACTGTTGCATATTAAACAGGCTGCGTGAGGGATGTTTTCTGAATTTACTCAGCTCACTTAATTGGGGACATTGTTAAGTGAAATTGCAATGATATGCTTAAATATTTTACAAAAAAGGTATTTATGACATTAGTAAAAAAAGAAATCATCAAATGTAATTAAGTGTATTTTAGTATTCTAAGTAGGGCAGTGCTCATAAAAAGTATGACCCTTGCACATTTGTTATTTCTAATTCAAAATCCATCCATGGCTCGTACAGCTGAATATCCTCAACAAATGCAATTTGCTCTTTACTATTATTGGGACTTATAAAGTGCCCTAATTATTTGCAGTGAAGTTTATCCCTTCTGAAGCAAAGTGAAGTTTGGGTGTCAGATCTTCAATTTAAAACTCTAGCAGAGTTTCCCTTAGTTCATTATTTATCCAGGGAGTGATAATTGGAAACTTAGGGCTTCATTACAGGTCTGGCAGTCGGACAAGCTGGACGCCAGACTCGCGATGAGGAGACCGCTGCTGAGCTGGTGGTTTCCCCACAAGACCCATTACAAGGTTTCCACTGGGCTTACCTGAGCCCAGTGGAAGCTGTGAGGTGGTATTGGTCTCAGCTCCACATGGATGCCATCGCAAAAGGGGCACCAACTGCACCATCAGAATGCGCACTGTCTGCAAAGCAGGGGCCCCCCCAACACTGGCTTTCCACCAGGCTTTCCATTACTGGGTCCCTGCCATGGAAAGGCTGGTGGAAAGCTGAACTGTAATCAGCCTGGCGGCACTGAGTTTAGCACCGCCCTGGTTGAGTCCAACTCCGACAGCCGTCACCCTGTCGGGAACAATGTTCCTGGCAGGGACACAGTCCCTGCCATGTACCCCCACCAGAGTTGTAATGTGGTGGTCCACCTATCACTAGAAGGCTGGCGGTCCTTGGACCGAAAGCCTCGTAATGATGGCATTAATATGTCTGTTAAAGTATGTTAGATGCTACTGCTCTGGGACAGTTCCCTTTTAAGAGTGTTTTCCATACATGTTTTCACATGCTGCATTTACAGATGGACTTGGTTGGTTGCTTAGCTTTTTGGTAGTGTGCTCCTACTTTACTGGTGATGGTTTAGGTTGGCTTTCACCATTTTAGATTAATCTGTTTTGCCTCAGATAATTCCCCCCCTTTTATCATCAAATCCAATCTTCTTTGTGCAAGAGTTCTTTGAGTCTCTCTCTAGGCTTTTTTTTGTTCGCTAATATTTTAGTGTTCCCGATTCAATGAGGGATGCACTCTGTTGGCTATTTCCTTCTAAAATCATAATGGAGCCGGCGCCAATGTGGCGGTGCGCAGGGTGCAGCAGCACCCGTTGCGCATTTCATTGCCCGTAATACGCGCAGTAACATGCACGACGGGGCTGTGCATGGGGGCCAAGGGCATGGGCAGTGCAGGGGCCCGGAGTCACCCATTCATCCAGCCTTTCCCTGGCGGACACATAATCCCCAGGGTGGCACTGCATGAAGCCCACCCTGGAGGATTATAAATGCAGAGACTGCCAGGTTGCTGGCTGGCGGCAGCCTAGAGGTGGCGGCATTTAAAAAATGGTGACTCTGCCATGTTTCTAATATGGCGAGCAGACCCCCAAGACAACAACAGTCCGCCCGCCACAGTGAGTCTGGTCGTCTCAGGATTGCCAGACTCATAATGAGGGCCCAACTTCTCAGAGCAAAGTCTTTTGACTGCAAAGGCAACTAATGCGTGTTCTGAAAAGCTTTCCTCAGAGGTCGATGGGATCTTTGGACCCAGTGAGGAGCGTGGTTAACCGTATACAATAATTCCAATCTCAATCAATACAACAACAAAATTTCAACACCATGGCAAACGTGGCCATGGAAACCAAACTCCAATCTGTGAAAAGATTCAAAGCTTTATTATAGCAACAAAGCAAAGTAACGTAGATGGTGTGCAAGATCAGGTTACACAAATGAAGAAAAACCATAGGCTGACCAAATCCACTAACCAAATTTATCACAACAGAAACAGATTTAAAATCGTTTGTTGGTGATATTAGTCAAGCCAATTTCACACATCAATATATCAAATGAGATGGACAAGGTGTAGGGTCAACCTACTGCTATGACAAATTAGGACAAGCATGTGTGGGAATGGGCTACCACATTCGGACAAAAGCATAAAGAAAAATAAGGCAAAAATAATTTGGGAAAAGTCATCTATCCCGGGCTAAGTTAGTCGAACTATAAAAATAAAATAGGCAACTGTCAACATGCTAAATCTATTGAAAATTCAGGACAATAGGGGGACAATTAACAATTTAATTGAATATAACTTTCCTGGTATCAGCATACAAATCGGGTTGGTCACCAAAGCATTGAATCTTCATCAAAGTCCATTAGAAGCACCATTAGGTGAAAGTGCAGAACACGGGCTGCACATGGAAATCAAGAAAAGTCCAAGGGTACAATTACCAGTTCAAGAACAAAGTGGGGAATCACACTGAACAAGAATCAAGAGAGGACTTACTAAAACTTTTAATGTCTGTCCTTATTCTAAAATACACAAAATCATTTGATTGGTTAGTTCAATGAGTCCACATTGCACAAAAGGGACAATATCCAATCCAAAAACACAAGATGCATTTGCAACAATGATGAAGATTCCCAGGTCTGGGTGAAGTCACCACTCCTTCCATGTGAAACCAACATTAACTAACAACTCTGTACATTACTTAATACATTCCAACATCTTCCCATGGCTCATGAGAGTTGCAGTGGTTCTCATGAGACCCGATAATTAAAGAATAGGGTCTGTCTTGAATACAGGTCTTCAACTCTTGATGTACCATGTTCAAGGTCAGTGGGGAAAAAACATACACAAAATACAATAGAACTTTTTAATCTTCATATGAAACAACCTAATTTAAAAATTCATGTTACAAAAAAGATGACCCAACATTTCATGTTACTGCAATATAAGAACTTCAGGCACAAGACATTAAATGCATTAATATCAGCATTAATAAAACACACATAGTATGCTAACTTATGAATTCATGATTAATAATATATCATAAAATATACAAAAACATTTCCATATTAATTGCAGTCTTTGTTAATGCATTACATTAGATATGAGAGAGATGTGCATCTATTTTTCTGCACACATATAACTTTAAACTAATAAATCATAAGTCAACATCAATCATATTCATTTCTACTCATAATAATTAATTCTAATGATTATGAAATGAAAGAAAAAAAAACGTTTTACATGAGGCTATCACTGAAGTAAGCACTGAGGCTGCAGGTTTAATTTCTGAATTAAAATCCCCAAAGGATAAATGTACTGTGGTAGACCCTGGATTGTTCTTAGGCCCTTTATTACCTACAGATATAATAGAAGAAATCGGTTCTTCGAACAGTACAGATGACCAAATTCTTTCACCACCAAAGGAAAAAAGAAGTAGTCAGACTAATAAATTTAAGATTATGTTACCATCTTCACAGTTTCCTAAGGGCAGTAAAATAATAACTGAAATGCACAGGGGTCATGCATTAGCACTATCACCAGACAAATGATGGTCTTTTACAAAAACGCAGGCAAACTCTTTTTAAGAAACTGCATGGCAATTTAGATCATATAGAGTCAAAAGTATTGCTAGAACTCAAGGAGATAAAAGAACGTATAACTAAGATAGAAGTAAGTGTTAATTCAGTGACTAAAGTGAAAAATGTGTCCCATGGTTGTGACACTATATCAAATGAGAGCCAAGCGGCTGTAGACATAAGG
Source organism: Pleurodeles waltl (assembly GCF_031143425.1). Classification (NCBI taxonomy): domain Eukaryota; kingdom Metazoa; phylum Chordata; class Amphibia; order Caudata; family Salamandridae; genus Pleurodeles; species Pleurodeles waltl. The sequence continues at coordinate 731,914,609 of NC_090436.1, forward strand.
AATAGTGCAATGACAGGGGAAACAGATTCTAACAAAAGAAGTATAGAACACCGGCACCCCATACAGGAAGAAATCCCCCTGCCTAAGATACCCATGAACAATCATATTGAGCAATTAGACAGAAATTATAGATGCCAGTCCTCGATTAGAAATAGACCTGTGAAAGAGGTACTACAATTACCGCCAGATGCTACGCCATATACAATCATTCTTAAAAATGTTCCCAAATTGGGACCAAACATCGTTGAGACCTGGGCAGATTTACGTAACAAAGTAGTACATTGGATGGCAAGGGATATATGTATACCAGATATACTATTTTGCGAAATCTTATATGCAAGGAGAGTTGATTGGGTGGGATGTTTGGAGGAAGAAGAGGGAGATTGTATTGTGGTCAATTTTTGTAATCCTCGCTTTGTGGGCCAACTACTTGCGTACTTGGATATAAGACATCAAACTTGTAAAAACCTGAGAAGAGATTTTATATCCGTTGCTCTAGGATACTTTTATAGAATGATGAATATCTCAGGTAAAAGAGACATGGGGGCCACAGTGAATATACCTAGTAACTTGGATAGGTATAACAAACCAGAGTGTTCCAATCAATTCTCTCCCCTGACTAACATGGTGGATTTGGATTGACAGCAGGAGGACATGAGTAGGAAAGAGATCTTGCTACCTGACAAAAAACAATCCACCACTGTAGTGCCCAATCAAAACTTTTTAAGCTGTAATGGTGACGTTGAGTCAGATAGGAGGTCCCCAGCAGGAGATTTAATTATACTTGTATCGTGGAATATAGCTGGAGTAAAAACAAAAATGGTTGAGAAAGAATGGCAGACCATAATAAACTCATCACATATAATCTGCCTACAAGAGACATGGCACACGGGATCCTTTTTTATTGAAGGATATGCTATATTCTTCACCCCAGCTTCTGCCTCACCTAGTGGTAGGGCAAAGGGTGGATTAGCAATATTGATTTCAACACTGGTACCGTATATATTGGTGAAATCCTCCCTTGACTCCCCTTACTATCAGTTTTTAAATTTTTTCTGATAGATGGAATTTTAGGAATTGTTTTAATAAACTACTACAATAATACATTTGATGGCTCCAATAGAGTAGTGGCATCGACTCTTCAGGAAGACTTACAGACTTTTGTAAATGATATAACTTCAAGCTATATAATAATATGGGTTGGAGATTTTAATATCGGGACATGCCAGAATACTATAGCAAAGACACGTGGATTTGTCGACGATGGGGGGAATGCACAACTGCAATTTTTGCATAATAATTATGGAATTGTACTGAATTAAATATTATTTAGATATGATTTAGAATTGATGGAACAAGACGGGCTTAAAGGAACGAAGCTTCCATCGTCTATAGGAAGAGGACATTCATCATTAATTGACCACATATTAATGTCTAAGAGTAATATGGATATGGTTGAGTCCCTAAAGATTGAGCCAACCATCTATAGTGATCATCACCCCTTGTTACTAACTATGAGATTGGCTAAACCATTTAATATAGGTGAACTATTGGCAATGAATATAGGAATAAGAAGGGAAAATGGTATTGTATTCAAATGGACTGGGGTAAATGAAATAGATGTGATGAAAAAAGTTGTGACACGACACAGTCAAGAAATTCTTACATGCACAGAATATAACCAAAGCCCATATGAGATCCTAGGATCCTTTAACCAGCTTAGAAATTCCATCGCAGGAAGTCTAGTGAGAACATCAGGGAACAAAAAGAGTGAAAAAGTGGGGTGGTTTGATCATAATTGTTCATTAGCAAGCCAGCAATTAAAACAAGCCCTACAGGAAGAGGTAATTATCAAATGCTCTAACTATAAACATGCATTAATGACCAGGAAGGCACAATTGAGAGCTAGGGCATGGGCTAATCTGGAACAAGCAACGACACTAGGAGATAGTACTCTGTTCTGGAAAACAATTAACCAAGCATTCCTAAAAAATAATGATGTACCCAAAATAACAGCCATTCTGATGACGGAACGTGTACTTTCTCATTTTGGCTCAATTTTTAACCCAGATAATCTGATTATTCACACATCGAATATTGAGATAATTGAGATAAAGCCACCCTTTTTGAACCCAGTTAGCATGGAGGAAGTGAAATCTGCTATGGGAAGATGCTTGAAAGGGAAGGCGCCAGGCCCTGACGGGGTGCCAGTAGATGCCTATTTGACACACATCGAACCTATGGTGCCCTATTTTGACCCAAGTATTTCTGAGTGTGACAAAGGGATATATTTTAACATCATGGACTGAAAGCATAATTGTTCCTATTTTTAAAAAGGGAGATAGAGGTGACCCCAAATGCTATCGGCCAATTTCACTTCTAGATACCTCTGTCAAATTGCTGGGAAGAGTACTCCTAGAAAGACTAGAATTATGGGCAACGAAAAACCGTATACTCACACAGGCTCAATTGGGATTTAGGCCTGGGGTTGGTACTCTGGAACAATGTATAAACCTTAATTTAATAATAAGCCAATACACAATAGCAAGGAAGGGTCATATGTTCCTTTGTTTTGCAGATCTTAGCAGTGCTTTTGATTTGGTGAACCATGCTAAGCTGTGGAAAGTCTTAACAGATATGGGTGCGCCCTTAGACATAATGGCCCTCATTCTGACCTTGGCGGGCGGCGGAGGCCGCCCGCCAAAGTCCCGCCGTCAGGTTACCGTTCCGCGGTCGAAAGACCGCGGCGGTAATTCTGACTTTCCCGCTGGGCTGGCGGGCGGTCGCCTTCAGACCGCCAGCCAGCCCAGCGGGAAAGAGGCTTCCACGATGAAGCCGGCTCGGAATCGAGCCGGCGGAGTGGAAGCTGTGCGACGGGTGCAGTTGCACCCGTCGCGTATTTCACTGTCTGCGCAGCAGACAGTGAAATACATGTAGGGGCCCTCTTACGGGGGCCCCTGCAATGCCCATGCCAGTGGCATGGGCACTGCAGGGGCCCCCAGGGGCCCCGCGACCCCCCCTACCGCCATCCGGATCTCGGCGGTCCGACCGCCGGGATCTGGATGGCGGTAGGGGGGGTCGGAATCCCCGCGGCGGTGCAGCAAGCTGCGCCGCCGCGGAGGATTCAATGGGGCCGCGGTACACTGGCGGGACCCCGCCAGTGGTGCCGGTCCGACCGCGGCTTTACCGCTGCGGTCGGAATCCCCATTGGAGCACCGCCAGCCTGTCGGCGGTGCTCCCGCGGTCCTCCGCCCTGGCGGTCAAAGACCGCCAGGGTCAGAATGACCACCAATATGTTTCTTGGCACAATTATATAATTATTTAACAGCGCGGGTGAGATATGGAAGAAATGGCGAGTGTACCACAGGTCTTAGGATAGGGAGAGGAATACGTCAAGCCTGTGTTTTGGTACCTCTTCTATTCTTCCTTTACATAAATGGAGTAGATGCCTACTTAAAAAATATGGGAATTGATACTCCTAAAATAGGAGAACGCTCTATCCCAGTCCTTCTATATGCAGATGATGCAGTACTGCTGTCACGAACTGCAAATGGGCTACAGCGGTTAAATGAGGGCTTTGTGGAATTTATGGAGGAAAGAGATATGTTGTTGAATATGGGCAAAACTGTTGTAATGACTTGTGGACAAGGAAAGGTCAGGAAGAAAGCTTTTTTTTATTAAGGGCCATAAATGTGAAGAGGTGAATGGATTTACATACTTGGGTATGCAGTTTTCCAATATGGGTCACTGGAAACAACATCTAGAAATTATCAAGATGAAATATGTTAGGACAACTGAGGCTGTTTTTAGATTTTCAATTTTTTTTTGTAATAAACCCCTCAGGGAAATGCTTACAAAAGCAAATCAATTAACAGCATTACGTATGGATCTGCCATTTGGGGTTTGATGCCTGAGATCCATTCGTTACAAGTGCTAGAGAATAAAAAAAATTGTAGACTACTTGCAGTGCCACATACCACCTCCACATTTATGGTACACAAGGAGTTGGGTTGCCCTTATGTGGAAGATCTAATATATACTAATGCGATGTTGGCTTGGCATGGCATCTGGTCTAAAGAAGGGACGCACCTTACCCAAAAGATTATTAAAGATTGCCTTACACTAGAATATTTGGATAGAATCCCATGGTTCGTGCATTTAAAAGATTTGTTGAAAGGTATAAATTTAGCTCCAAATTTGGACAATCCAGGTATTATCCTCCAATTTAGTAAGAAAGAATTGAAAAATCAACTAATGGCATGGAGGGCTAGTGATAGAGAAAATAGAGAATGTAGGAAGATAACAGTTGCACTTTACATGACTGAAAATAACGAGGTAATGCCAAATTATTTGCTAACACTAGCAAACACTCAGGATAGATTTTATCTGACCCGAATGCGTTTTAGAATGTTGCACTTTCTGGTAGCTTTCCCAAAGGTGAGGATCTGGAGTAAAAGCTTACCGAAGTGCCCCTGTGTGGGACAATTTGCACAATCCACAATGTACTTTATTATATCTTGTAAATGATATCACGATATTAGGAAGCAATTTTTAAAACCTTTATTTGTTATTAACAAATTATTTCACTGTAGAGAAGCTTTTAATTACCTATGTAAACTGGATACCAATGAGAAATGTGATGCAGTGATAACATTTATCTTAAATGCCATAGAACAAAGGAAAAAGCTGTCATATTTAGAAAATCTCCGGTATGAGAATGAATAATTGTTCAACTGGTAGTAGCAAAGGCTTTTTATTTATCTATTTATTTATCAGTAATGTATTTTGAAGTATTTTATTGTATATTTTTTTACCATTTTTAAAGAGATTGTTTATCTTTTATGGAGTAAAATCTGAATAAAGATTGATTTGATTTGATGTGATTAATATATTTCAATATTGTTAATCAAGTTAACACTTTTGTCTGTTCTGGTAGGCACAATGTCTGCCGTGGTAGGCACAATATCCCCCACAAATTAAAATGTGTACACTTTTAAAATATATTATAGTGCAGCTGCCTAAGTTGAGCTTTTAAATGCAAATGTAAAAGTCACCTAATGCTGACTTCTGTGCCACTAAAACATGACTAAAATTTACACTCCAACAATCCCTCCTCTGACGGTAAATTATGGCATCACAAAAGGACATTCTAATTTACAATGAGACAACTCAAAACCCAGTTGTTTGAATAACGTAAGGGCCTTGATCTACTGACTATCTCAGTTCTGTTCAGATTCTTTTAATAACTGCTCCTCATTTTATCCATTTCAATCACTTACCTCCTCTGTTTATTCTTAGCTATTTGTTTCTTCCAGTAATTTTATAACATGTAAAATCCAAATGCAATTGTAACAGACACAGTTACAATCAGCAGAGGTCTCAGGATCATTCTCACAATTCCCTGTCCTAAATCTCCAAACCATGATACAATATACGAAAATCCTTTACATTATGTTTCCCAGACATTTGTCTCTTTCAAGTCCTTTAGGTCGTTTTTCAAGTTGTCATGTTCAATATAGATCTCCTTATCTCCTTACTGTTATCTGGAATGTACGTGCATCAAACTTGCACCTGTAAAACTTTGCAGACTCTGCCTTCTTTCACTAATATTATGTCTAAGGCAAGGCGATTTTGCAAAACCATTGATCCCATAGCAACCATTTCCGTATCCACTAAAAGTATGGTACCTGCATAATAAGTTAGAATCTTATCTACAATATTTGACAACTTTCTGATCTTGATGTCATTCAAGATCACACTAACTGACTGATAATGGCACCACAATTGACACCTGAAATATGTGCTGCATTAGTTTCTCTTCTTGTCCTGGAATTAGATTTCCCTTTCCAGACTAGATTCTCAAAATTGTCCACATAGTAGATTTTTAGAAGAACAACCCCTAAATAACATGTACCATGCAAACCTTTTGGCAGCTTGTAATAGGCATTTTTTCCACAAATAAAATGAACGCTTGGTATGGCAGGGTCCTGTCCATTTAACACTCTTAAACAAAAATACGCGTCTACATTCACTAGTTCCCACAAACATATTATCAGTCTTTGATTGTGGCGGGTATGTACATAGCTTCCTTACATGTTGCCAATCTAAAGCTAAGTGTCCTTGGGTATCACCACCTGCAAGATGTGTAGCATCTTTCTGCCAATCCTGTAAAACTATTCCCTTTTCTATTTTGGTTTTCATTGCCTTTCTGTTATCCTCTAGATTAATGAAATCTTTCTCTACTTGTGTGAGAATTCAGGTTAAATTATTCCTGTATGCATAAGCAGTGCCAAAGGTTAGTGTTGGTTCAAAGAAACCACCCACTATGTCAATGTTTTTAGCTTTAGCAAAGCTACTCAAATACTGGTTAATAGGCACAAAGGAAGAAGACAAGATCAAAGTTAGAATAAACATACTGATTATACTCTTGAATATATAGACATTTTATTAATAGACTGCTACTAATACCATAAGTCAAAGGCAGACTATGGTATGTAATTCCTTCCTGTGCAGATGAAGGAATCTGTGTACAGACACAACAATCACACACATCCATAGTTTCAATCTATTCATACAGTAATCTGTAGTATACATTAGTAGAAAAGTTTGAGCTGTCAAGATGAAGCAATCTCTCATCCTCATACAATTGATCTTGTTTTGTATGTGTCTCCTCATGCACTGGTGCAAATGTGCTCTCTAAATTGTCCTTCACGGGCACGCTCACTCCAGGAATCACCAGTATGCTCACAATCACACAACTATTGCTAAACCAATACACACATATTTATATTTACTCCTTTTACCTTGATCCGGATTCATGACTTGTCCAGAATCAGACCAAAAATGCCAAATTCAAAAATCAAAAGCAAAAACAAAGTCAAAAATGTAAAGCAGCTTTTAAATGTTTTTTTCTTAACGCGAGCACAGAAAAAACAAAATCAAAAATACTTTTCTGTCCTTTTGCACTTATTTGTAGGAGTTCTTGATCTTCTAGAAAGTTCATCACATTTTTACTAACAGGTTCTCCATGTTCAAAAGGAAAAAATCTTTACTAAATTACCATTTGGTAATCACAGATTAGCGCTTCCAGCATGTAGTGTCTCTGTTCATCAAGGAGCAAAGTTATTTCAAAGTTCAATTCAAGTGCAATTTCAAGTTCCAGAATATTCGGCTGAATCTGCATGGTCAAAACAAAAGGCTTAATTCCTTCTCCCATTCATTTTCAGTAAAGTAAATCCATTTGAGTGCAGAGTACTTGAGGCTTGGCACTCTTTTTCTGTTTGATCTCATTGCTATACTGTTTTCACCATCACTTTGATCAGACGCTTCAGCTACTTCAGCAATTGTTGGAAGCACATCTGCGACTGGGTCTGGACTTTTGGAGGGCCACTGGCTTCCTCTCACAGTTTGTGTTTCAGACACAACTGGTGTTGCAACGTTGGCGGAGCTTGCAAGAATCACCTGACTTTGACTTGACTCTCCTGCTCCTCCATCAGTCTTTGACGCACTCAGACTCTCACCAGTTTGTGCAGGCTCTGCTATAGCCACTTGTCCAGTCCCCACAGTTTGGCTAACCTGAACCCCTTCACTCACTGATTCCGACCCAAGAGGAACAATCACTGTATCTTCAAGAGGACTTAGAACTTAGCTTGTATGGCTTGTGTGAACCCAGTTTGGCACACCATCACTCTTCTCAGCTGATATCGGTACTAAAACAGTCTGATACGGCCCTTTCCGATGCGGCTCTAAACATATCTTTATAACATGCTTCTTCACCAGAGTGCACTCACCTGGAATCAAGTTGTGACACGGTTCCTGGGACGGTTAAGCTGTTGCTTCTTCGACCTGATGAGACAAAGAGTGAACCACACCAGATAATCCTTTGTAGTAATCCAGCACTAAGTCATCTGTAATGTTCACATGTGCATGTGGCAGTCTCATGGCGCGTCCCATGAGAATCTCGTCTGGGGACAGTCCTGTTTTCCTATCAGGAGTGCTACGCATGCTCATCAAAACAAGTGGCTATGCATCAGGCCATTTCAATGTTGTAGAATCACACACTTTTTCCAGTCAAGACTTTAAAGTTCCATTCATCTACTTGATCAATCCAGATGCCTCGGGTCTGTAACGGCAGTGCAATCTAGGCTCAATTTGTAATGCTGCACATAAAAATATTATGCTTTTATTTTTAAAATGAAGGCCTCGTCTAATTCAAAAGAAGTTGGAAATCCAAACCTTGGGATGAGTTCGCTTGAAAGCAGTTTTGCAACAGGGAGACTATCATTTCTGATGGCTGGATAAGCTTCCATCCAATGTGAAAAGTCTCACACTATCACCAACACATAGTTCAGCCCATTGCATTGAGACATCTCAATGAAATCTAGCTGCATTCGGTTGAAAGGACCTCCTGATCTGCCTGTGTGGCTCAGATTAACCACAGTGCATTTCTCAGCATTCATATGTTGACACGTTACACATCTGCGACACACTGCCTCTGCAACTAATCTGAATCTGGGGTTGCACTATGTCTGTTTAAATGTTCTGATCGTAGCGTCCCTGCCAAGGTGTACCTGACCACAGTAATACCTTGCCATTGATGGCAACAAACTGTTTGGCAACACTGCTTTTCCTTCAAACCCAAAAACCCAAACATCATCCTCATCTCTCTGAACAGAACATGCTCTACTCCAACCTCTGTGTTCCTCTTTAGAAACTCCTTCCCTTAATCTCTTAACCTTTTCTCAGGTATCAGTTGCTGTTATCAAGAAACTATGGCTTGCCTCATTGGTGCTGCTTCCATCACTCCATTTCTCATTAAAGGACGTGCAATGGAGCGCACACTATCCGGTCCCTTTCATCAGTATAGGCATTGCCCAACAAGATATAATCATTTGACTTTTGATGTGCTGCACATTTCACAACTGCAATTTTTTCTGGTAATTGCAGTGCTTTCACTAACTGATTGATTTTTTCACCATTTTGGATTGGTGATCCTGAAGAGGTCATGAAACCCCTCTGGAACCACAACTGTCCAAAGTCGTGAATCATACAAAACCTGTACTGACTATCAGTGAAAATGGTCACTTTGAGCTCTTCAGAGGCATATCATGCTCTAGTATGAGACGCCAATTCTGTTACTTGGGCTGACACGACTCCTTAAAGCCATGAAGCTTCCATCACTCCTGAGATTGTGCAAACTGCATAATCAGTTCATAGAGTTCCTTCATTGTCCCTCAAACAGTAACCATCAACGAACATGACATAGTCATTTTTGTCTAATGGGTTATCTTGAATATCGGGTCTAGGTTTGGTGCATTGTTCAGAACATTGAGACAGTCATGTTCCACTTCATCTTCATCATTAACATTTTCAACATTCACAGGCAAAAGCATTGCAGGATTCAGGGTAGTACATCTTTTGATATTCACATTTGGTGGACCAAGAATTGCTAATTCATAGCAGTTCAAACAAGCATTGGTCAAATACTGGGTTGTAGTTAGGGTCAAAAGGACCTCAATAGAGGGAGGCACATAGACTTTCAGGGGGTGACCCATGACTATGACTTTGCACTGTCTAATGCTAACACCTGCTGCAACCACAGCTTTTAAACAGACAGCCAAAGCAGTAGCTACGGGATCTATTGTGGCAGAAAAATAATCCACTGGTCTGTTGACCCATCCATGTAACTGCCTCAAAACAGAAAGTGCACAACCATCATGTTCATGGCAAAACAATGAAAAACATTTATTGTAATCAGGCATTCACAGAGCTGGGGCTCGGCACCGGCTTTCTCTCAGCTCAGAGAAGGCTTTCAAGCGAGTGTCATCAAATAGTACTGGATCAGACGTCTCCTTGTGTGTCAGTCATTACAAAGGCTTGGAAATCATTGAAAAATTCAAGATCCACTGGTGGCAGCAGCCGACCATTCCCAGGAATATTCTAACATCTCTCTTTGTCATGAGTGTATTCATTTGCATGATTGCTGTAATTCTCTCTTGGGACACCTTCCTTTCTCTATGTGATGACCCAAATATTTCACTTCTCTCTGACAATACTGTAGTTTTGTGGGGGAAACTTTATGGCCATTCTCACCAAGGTGATTCAACAAGGCAATGGTCTCTCTCCTACAGGCTTCACGTGTGTTTAATGCGACCATCAAATTGTCAATGTACTGGACTAGGACAGAATGAAATGGCATATTCTGGGATTCCAAATTCTTTTTCAAGATCTGGTTCAAAATGGATGGTGACTCTGTATACCCCTCGAGTACACCACCAGGAGTATATACAGCTTCCAAACTTAAATGAAAATAAGAACTGACTCTCTTCATGGAGCAGAACTAAAAACACTGCCTGGCACATGTCAGTGACAGAGAACCATCCTGCTTTACAAGGAATCTGAAGCAAGATCACAGCAGGATTCAGTACCACAGGACAACAATTTTGTTCATTTTTCTCAAGTCTTGGACTATACAGTGCTTGCCATTGGGCTTCCGAAGTCCCATAATGGGAGGTTGCATGGGCTTCCCGTTACTTCCCTCAGGACTTTGTGTTAATCAAACTTTTCAATCACAGGAATAATTCTTGCAATCACTTTTGGGGCCATGTTATACAGGGGGATTTTGGGAAACTACATTTGGATTTATTGTTATTTTGACTGGCTCAACACATCTGAGTCCAATATCCTTTCCTGAAAAATCCCAAACCTTCACCATCACTGTTCCCTCCAACTCCTTGGTCAAATGATTAACTGTTATCACTGGGAATTCTGAAATGAGAGGGTATATTTAATCATTTGTGCTGGATGTCTCTTCATCATAATTTGTCTGAATTGCTATTCCAATATGACTACAACTGATGGAACAATTTAATTTGCACAATAGGTCACGTCCTAATAAGCTCACAGGACTTGAATCACAAACCACAAATTGATATAAATCCTCCAAGGAACCTATTTTAACTGGGATATGCTCTGTAATTGGGATTGTTAAATGCTGATTTGTTACTCCTACCACCTGTACTTTCCTTCCTGACAAGTGCATGTTTGGCACTTCTGCAATTCTGAAAGTGAAACGTGTTGCACCAGTGTCAACCAGGAATAAAACGTTGGCATTTAAATAGAGACCACACTGATCTACCTCTAAGGATCCAGCCATTACACATTCTTCCTCATCTGAACTGTCACTGTTGTTATGTTTCTGGAATGTCATCATCACTGGGTATTGTGTGATTAACTGATTCACATTTGTTCTCTGATTCATATTTTGCTGAGGAAACATCACTTGTTGCTGTTGCCTTGGGGACTGATAAATTTGCATTTGGTGAGGGGCTTGAACCTTTTGGGGAACCTGCATCTGTTGTGGGACCTACATCAGTTGTAATCCAGTAGGAACAGTCACATTTGAATTCAGGGTCTTTGAATTCTCTGAATTTGAACTTGACTATTGTCCACAGTTTGAGCAACATCACCATTCTGCACCAAATTATTCACATTACTATATGGACACTCCTGTTTCCAATGCACAAAACTACTGCACGCATGACATGGGCTGAACTTCTTCATTGACTAGAGATCAGCCACACTACCACTCTGATCTATCCGAACACCACTTCCTCTACTTCTATACTGAAACATTTTATTACCCGGCTGTTGCATACCTTGCATCCGACTAGACTCCATTGCAGACTCTGCAGGCTCCATGTTCCTGCCTGGGCAGGTTTAATCTGCATCACCATCACTTTCTCCTTCATTTTGTTCTGCTTCAGTTCAATTTCATCACTACAGCACCTAGCATACTGCAGCACTTCATCAAACGGTTTATTCTGCCGTCTGGTATTTTCAAAGTTTCACAAACATCTCTGTTTGTTTGTACCACTCTACCGGTTTCTCCCTAAATCTCGGGTAATCATTTGTAAATGACAATATGTCACTTCTGCTCCACAGGACATGTACATAACCCTCACCTGGAATCTCTCTTATTAGCAGCATATTTTACATTCTCATCAGCTTCATTTGCTCCATTCGGAGAAAAATTCTGCTTTGCTTTTTTCTGATCTCTTTTCTTTGCCCAACTGCCTTCCCATTTGTCTAATCCTCCCCATGTCTGAATATTCAGAATTAATTCCTTAATGTGCATTCTCATGCCAGGTGACCTCATGTTTGAAATGCCTTTGGAACTAAATTATAATCTGTAACTTTTTCATAAGGGTTTTGATTTGTCTAAATCCACTTCATGTTTCTCAGCCAATTCTTCTAATTTTTCTTAAGTCAGTCCTGCACGATTTGTGCCACCCTTGCACATGAAGCACAATTCTTCATTGTACGTACCCAATGTTTCCAACTTGGGTGTTCCCTCACTTCATTTAATTCTAATTTTAATCTTGGCACATTTACTGTCCTGTCTCTTTCTGGGGTCTCTTCTGTCGCTATTGTTTACTGTACCTGGTGCTCCACTGAGGTTACCTAACCACTCAGGCAGTTGGGCTGAAATTCCCTGCAAACAAATGTTCCCTGCATCAGGTTCTATGGGGTATTACATGGGACCCCCATAATCTTTTCTGGTGAGGACATGTGTGTAACTGGAGTTCCTGGAGGACATCTCACTTCTATTATTGGACCTGTTCGATCTAACATCTGGTTGGGATCTGCAGTTCTCATAAGTGTCATAGCTGGAGTGGTTGAAGCTAAGCTTTCCATCTCTGAATTAGTTGAGTATGTTGAAACTACCGTAGACATGTAATTTTGGGTCTGGAGGCTAGTCTCAGCATTACCTAGAGCAAACAGTGGGAAACTGGACCTGTGGTTATTGGTTCTGTCAATGCTTCTGGTCCTGTAAGATTTGTCTGATTTTTCTGGCTCATCATCCCTGCACTTTGATCTGTTAGTACTGTAAGTCTGTCCTGATTGATTCAGCGCAATATTTGGCTTTGTCGATACTGAAGAATACATGGAGATTCTCTGTCTCTGATTAAAATGTTGCACAGATGCTGTCACATTAGGAGTTGATTCCATCTGAATCACTTTAGTACTTGGTATTACCTGATTCACAACTGAAATGTTACTTTGCTTTGCTGTACTATCAACTGGAAATGCTGGATAAATTGCAGACACTTGTGTCACTGAACTGACAGAGGTACTCAGGGCCACCTGAACCTTACTCTATGAAACTGGAGCTGTAGGCACACTTGGGGCTACGTTCTGAACTACTCTTTCAACTGTATGATATGGCAGGGCAGATTCATTAAAAGCTGATTTATAAACTTGTCTTCTGAGTTACTGTCATGTGCAGTCGTCCTTTTACTCTCATTTGCAGTTGACTCTGTCTTGTCTGTCTACTTCTTTTTTGTGTTCCTGTTTGTGCTACCATCCCCTTCTTCTGTTAAAGTTGGTTAAATTTTACTCCCTCAGGCATATCTGATCTCCAAATTTGCTTTTCCTCATCCCACCTAGATTTTACCAGTGTCTTTTCTGCCCTCCTCATTCTATTCTCAAATCTCAGTGTTTCTTTTTGGCTTGCAACTTGTTCACAAATAGCACGAGCTTCCAATTGTGTGGGTCTCAGAGAAGGCTTTAGATTGCAAAATAATCTTCACAATTTTTCTAAAATCCTCAAATTAAAGGTTCCAAAACATAGTAAAGCTAATGAACCCTCCTTTTCTGTAATTTTACACCATTGTTTGATCCATATACATGCCAAAACTCCCCTTGTTTCTTTGACTTCATATGTTGGTGTTCCCTCGGACAGTGTTGGCTCACCCACCCTAAGTGGAATAAACACATCTCCTCTCAGCGCACTTCTTAAATCTTTGAAAATGTTCATATTTGCACAGTTTCTATCCACAAAAACGAATTCTACAAAAACCAGGAAATAATTTCAGTCCCACAGTCCTTTTGGGAAGCTGTCCTCAACTAATAACAATGGAATACTGTCCACCAATATGTGCACTGCTTTCTCACTAACCAACCTATCACAGCTCGGATTAAATAACATCACACTCCCTTCACTCAGCAGCTGCAAGTCACTTTGCAACTGTTTGTGACACAACTCATGTGTATGCTAAATGAAAAATATTGCGAGCATTAGAAAAACCAAAACCTGTCTGCTCACTATGGGTAGGACTCAAACACCATGAAAGCTATATGGCTTACACATCCGATTGAGGCGTTTGCACTTACACAAGTGAAACTTGACCAGCAAATCTCACCCTGGTTGATGCGGATCCTCCACATGCACTTAGGATTCTCCTTATACTAACCAACAACTCACTCAAGAAAAACTACTGGTATTGTCAAATGCGCCTCATGATAATTACCTCACCGCAGACAATAAATAAACTAAGGCCCTCATTACAACCCTGGCGGTCGGTGATAAAGCAGCGCTAATACTGCCCACAGGCCGGTGAAAAAAAAAAAATGGAATCACGGCCATGGCTGAAATCGCCAACATAGACAGCCACTTTAACACTCCGACCGCCACAGCGGTAGAAACAAACACCGCGGCGGTAACCGCCAACAGACAGGCAAAACACAAGGTACCGCCCACTGTATTACAACATGCCTATCCGCCACCTTTTTCGGGGCGATACCAACGCTATCAAAAGCACGGCAGAAACAGGACTTGGAACGGAAACCACTCACCTTTCCACACTCTAGGAACAACCAGGATGCCATGGAGCCCGAACTACAGGTCCTGCCCATGCTGGTCTACCTCCTCTTGTATCAGGAGCAGGAAAGACGCCAGCGACGACCACAGTGAGTACTGCACCTAGCACACAGGGGAGGGGAAGAGGGAAAAGAGAGTGACACTCACACACAACACCCCCACCCCCACCCTCACCCACAACGCCATATACACAAATACATGCAGCAACATTACATATACACCCCGTCATCCCCTGGCAGAACGCAAGGACAAAAGGAAATGATTGTAACAAGTGTAATCATTGAAAAATCAGATAGGCAAAATTGGGGAGTGCAAAGCCACAGTCTCTCAAGTGGATAACAGTCTCCACTGGGTCTGGAGAGGGGCTTTGTGGCCAGACAGCTCCATCCTGACAATGACTGAGGTAGTGGTTGGGTATCTCCACTGGTTCTGGAGGGGGCTTTGTGCCCAGAGTGCTTCATCCTGCCAAGGACTGAGGTAGTGTATGTGAATCTCCACTGGTTCTGGATGGGGCTTGGTGCCCAGAGTGCTTCACATGCAGTGTGGCAGGTCCCATTCCCTCACCTGGATGTGTGTGCCACGAGATTGCCTGGGAACAGGTAGCATGATACTCGATGGAGGCAGAGACACACTCCACCCTGCTGCGACTTCGCCTGCCACCTGCAGGTACAAACAGTGCTGGGAGTCGTGCCTTATGTACGCTGGGCAGGGTCCAGTACGTCTCCTGCAGCCTCGGACGGCTGCCCACTGGGGATGATTGCCATGTCAGCTGTGGTGGCACTGGGTGAGCACGTCGCAGGCTGGTGGCGGTGCTTGCGGCGGTGTCTGTGGCGGAGGTGCTGGCGGTGGTGCATGTGTCTGCACCTGTTGAGGGACACAGCAGGACATCTCCTGCAGCCTCGGACGGCTGCCCATTGGGGAGGATGCTGGGGACTGTTGCTGAGGCAGCAGACGTGCAGGTGGCGGTTCAGGTGGCGGTGTAGGTGGCGGTGTCCACCGCCATACAGGTTGATGTTGTGGTTGACAGAAGGGTGACTCTGGTCCCTCATCTGGAGCCACCGTGCCCTGTCCTGACCTGCTCTTCAGCTTGTGTCCCTTCCCCACCTTTGATGTCGCTGCTGGTGCCCTGCCACTGTCCCCTTTTGGCTTGGAGGAACCCTTGCTTGCTGGTAGGTACGGCTTCTCCCTCCGGCATGTGGGCACCTTCTTCACCTTGGCAGGTGGTGGTATGGCCTGCTCCTTGGCCTCGCTAGGTGGCACACTGGCAACCCTGATAAGTGGCGCCCGCAATGAGACCGGAATTGCTGGGACCACTGTGAGGAAGATTTGGTGGCTGAGGTTCTGGGCTGGGACCTGGATAGGCTGGCCCTAGGGGAAGGACGGGGGGGGGAGTGTAAGGAAGAGTTCAAAGTTTGCGAAGGAAGAGTTTCTTAGAAACACTGGGATGGGAAAATGGAGGGGGTTTGGGAGTGGAGGAAGAGGTAGTGGTTGTAGGAGGTGTATGTTTGCTGAATTTTGTGAAGGTGCATGGGCCGGAGGCTGTTGTGAGGTGGATGGCTGTTGGGTGGGTGTGTGCCTGCATTTGTGTAGTTTGGGAGGAGGACTCACAGACACACTGGGAGAGGACACAGGGGATGTGTGAATGGTAGTGGGGATGGTGATTGCTTATGAGTGGTGTGTGGTGATGGGCATGCTGGTGATGGAGGTAGTGGATGAAAATGTAGTGCATGCAGGTGTGAGTGGAGATGAGACAGGGAGGGATGAGGAGGACGTGGAGGAGGGGGGCACAGTGGAGGCAGTGGATGTTGGTGTTTCTGCATGGGGATGGTGCTTGTGTGAGTGCCGGTGGGATGTGTGGTGCTTATGTTTGCCATGTCCACTCTTGTGTGTTGATGAGTGTGCATGCTGGTCTGATGGTGTGCTTGGGATAGGCTGAGGTACAGGGGACTGGGTCTGGGTGGAGGAAGTTGAAGGGTGGGAGGCTGGACACAGGGACAATGGCTGCCATCAGTGCTGAGGCCAGAGCCTGAAATGCTCCCTGGTGGGCCACCTGGCCAGAATGAATGCCCTCCAGGTATGCATTTGTTTGCTGCAAATGCCTCTCAACACCCTGGATGGCATTCAAAATGGTAGATTGCCCAACAGTGAGGGATCTCAGGAGGTCAATAGCCTCCTCACTGAGGGCAGCAGGGCTGACTGGGGCAGGGCCTGAGGTGCCTGGGGCAAAGGGCATGCTCACCCTCCTGGGTGAACGGGCACGGGAAACTCGATGAGGGGCTGCTGGGATGGGAGGGCTGGTGGGGGGGGTGGCGGCTGTACCTGTTGATGCGGTGGGCACAGAGGTGCCCGCCACCGCAAGGGAGCTCCCATCAGAGGAGGAGTTGCTGCCGCTGGTGTCTGCTCCTGTCCCCGTCGTGGAGCTCTCCTCACTCCGTCCCACTGGTGCCTTCTGACTCCATTAATGCTCCCTCCAGGGCCATGTGGGATGCAGCTCTCTCCTGCTCTGGTGCCACTGCTCCTCCGCCATATGATGCTAATGCACACAAGGACAGGGTGACAAAACAAAAGGGGGGTGAGGACAGAGGGGACACATGATCAATGCATGCAACACCACTACCGTTGGCGGACACAACACACTGGGAGCAGCCCTATGCACTAAGCCATGCACTGACAGGGCAGGGGAAAAGCACATGCCCAAGGGGGACTCTGTCTAGAGCCATTTCATGCACAGCAAGAACCCATGGGAGCCTGACTAGGTGTAGAGGGCAAATACCACCTTTGGAATTGGAGTGTGAATGAGCCTGCAAATCAATAGATCTACCTTTGCGCATCTGCCCTGGCCTAGGGGAACCCACAGACCACCTCCCCCACCCAGACACCTCGTCAAGTGCACAGAGTCAGCTGAATGAGAGTGTACTCACCCCCTTGTGGCTGCTGTGATGCCATCAAGCGCCCATCCAACTCAGGATATGCCACCGCCAGGATCCGGTACATCAGGGGGGTCATGGTGCGACGGGCACCCCTTCCACATTGGGAGGCCATCCCCTGCTGGGCCTCCGCCATCTTCTTGCTCCGGCAGCGCAGGTCCTCCCATCTTTTATGGCAGTGGGTGCTCCATCTATGGTAGACCCTCAGGATCTGCACTCCCTTGGCGATGGCATGCCAAATCCCCTTCTTCTGGTGGGCGCTGACCTAGAGGAAAAGTGAAGTTATAATGTATGTTACTCTCCCGTACAGTTCTTCTCACACGTTGCCCACAAACCTCCCACCATGGCCCAGACATACATACACACACCATCTTCACATGCTGGCCTGTCCCCCCCTTCCACCCACGACACTCCATACAATCATGTGCCATCCACCATGCACGCAGTTCACTCACCTGTTTGTCTGGAGGACCGTACAGTTGCGTGTACTGAGGGGGGACCCCATCCACCAGTTTCTCCAACTCCTCCGCTGTGAAGGCAGGGGCCCTTTCCCCAGACACTGTAGCCATTGTCGCTTCCAGACACAGGTCACAGCAGAACTCGCAGTGTAGGTCCTCTCCTGTAGAAGGTCAGGTATCAAGTGAGGGAACTGATAGAAAATGGCGGTCACATCCGCAGTGGTGCGTACCGTCACCGCCGGCGTACATCGTCATTGGCTCCTGGAACCCATAGGGCCCAATGATAACCAATGCTGAATTGCACTGCGGTCTTTGACCGCCTACCGCGACGGTGTACAACGCCGGGACAGTTACCTCATTTCCCCTTGTCCCACCTTACATGTCAGGCAGCCACCATTTCAGAGGGCCACACGGCAGTCCAAATAACTGCGTCACACCTATTTAGGCCAGGAATACAGACAGACAGAGGCACATATAGATAATTTATCGTTTGTGCTAAACAGCCTTGTGAAACCTAAGTGTTGTATGACCCTCTGCTCACCGTTCTCCTCCATAGGGCACGTCCGCTGGGGCAGGTGATGAGATGGCAGCCTCCTCCGGTGTACAGACCCCTGGTGGACCTGTCGAAAATGGAAGACAGACACATAATTATCACTTACAGACTTGATTGTGCAACTATCCAGGAACTGTGTGCCCAGTTGGAGCCTGACCTGATGTCAGCTATCCGCCATCCCACAGGAATACACCCTCTAGTGCAGGTCCTGTCTGTACTCCATTTCCTGGCCAGTGGGTCTTTTCAAACAACAGTAGCCATGGCATCAGGGATGTCCCAGCCAATGTTCTCTATCGTGTTGTGCAGAGTGTTATCTGAAACAAATGCGCAGCTACATAATTTTCCCTCAGGTAGAGGATTTGCCCACAGTGAAAGGTGACTTTTATGCCCTGGGACATATCCCCAACATCATTGTTGCCATTGATGGTACACATGTGGCATTTGTCCCCCCTCCCCCCGCAGGAATGAACAGGTGTACAGAAACCGGAAAAGCTACCATTCTATGAATGTGCAGATGGTGTGTTTGGCAGACCAGTACATCTCCCATGTGAATGCCAAGTATCCTGGTTCAGAGCATGACGCTTACATTTTGAGTAGCAGCATCTCTTATGTGATGGGCCAACTCCAGAGACACAGTGTGTGGCTAATAGGTGAGCCTGAAGTCCCCACACAGTTTCATTTTCTGTCTGGGTATAGGAGATTCCCTAATTTTTGGAGGATGTCTAACAGTTGTCCCTCGATATTTGCAGGTGACTCTGGTTACCCCAACCTGTCATGGCTACTGACCCCAGTGAGGAATCCCAGGACAAGGGCAGAGGAACGCTACAATGAGGCACATGGGCCAACTAGGAGGATAATAGAGCGCACCTTTGGCCTCCTGAAGGCCAGATTCTGGTGCCTCCATCTGACAGGTGGATCCCTATACTAGTCACCGAAGAAGGTGTGCCAGATCATCGTGGCCTGCTGTATGTTGCACAACCTGGCTTTGCACCGCCAGGTGCCTATTCTGCAGGAGGATGGGCCTGATTGTGGTCTTGTGGCAGATGTGGAGCCTGTGGACAGTGAAGAAGAGGAGGCAGAAGAAGAAGATGTAGACAACCGAAACAACGCCATCATGCAATACTTCCAGTGAGACACAGGTAAGAGGATGGAACTGCTTCCCACATCTCATACTATTGTAGGACCTAGCATAAGTCTGCCTTTTTACCTCTGTGTATGGACCCTGACTTGTCACTTTGACTTTCCATTTCACAGATCTGAGTCCCAATTTGTGCCCTCTGCTATGTTTACTCCTGGCCTACAGCTGTGTGACATTGGTATGTGAACAAGTACATTGACATTGACATTGCTATATTTCAGAGATTTTGCAATTACACATTTGTAAAAGCACAGACTGACTCCAGATTTTTGGTGATTCAAGGGTGTTTATTTCTGTGCTAATAAGTGGAGGGGTGTGTGCAATGGGCTGGGGATGATGGTGGTGGAATGTCCATGGCAGAGTCCAGTCTCTTGGTCTCACAGGTGCATTGTCCAATTGGGCATAGGAAGGGGAGCAATGGCATTTTAAGGTGGACAGGGTGACAAAGTGGGAGAGAAGGGTGACATTCAGGAGGGTCTTATTTCCAGGCAGGGGTCTTGGCAATATTCTCTGTCTTGTTCCGGGATCTCAGGGACCATTTGTGGGGTGGTTCTCCTTCTGCAGGGGGTAGGGTGCTGGTGGCCTGTTGGTCCTGTGGCGGTGCCTCCTGTCCACTAGCGCCGGCAGAGGTGGAGGGCTGTTCTTCGTCCAGGCTAGTGTCAGGGGCCCGTTTGTGTCCCACTGTGTCCCTCATGGTGTTGACACGGTCTGCCAGCACCCTTGCAATGGTGACCAGGATGGTGTTAATGGTCTTCAAGTCCTCCCTGATCCCAAGGTAGTGTTCCTCCTGCAGCAGCTGGGTCTCCTGAAACTTGGCCAGTACCATGCCCATGGTCTCCTGGGAATGTTGGTAAACTCCCATGATGTTGGAGAGTGCCTTGTGGAGTGTCGGTTCCCTGGGCCTGTCCTCCCCCTATCGCACAGAAGTCCTCCTAGCTTCCCTGTTATCCTGTGCCTCTGTCCCCTGAACCGTGTGCCCACTGCCACTGACCCCAGGTCCCTGATTTTCTTGGGTTGGTGGGTTTGCCTGGGTTCCCTGTAGTGGTGGACACACTGCTGATTGATGTGTCCTGGGACAGAGGGATAGGCCCGCTGGGTGGGTGCTGTGGTGGTATTTCCTGAGGGGGAGGCTCTGTGGTGGCTAGTGACAGTTGCTGGGGAACCGACTGTCCAGAGGTCCCTTATGGGCCGGGCTGGTTATCTTGATCCAGGCGTGCAGAACTGCTGTCATAACTGTGGGCCTCTTCTGTGGGGGGACTGGATATGTCTGGCACCTCCTGTCTGGTGACGTTGGGTGTGGGTCCTGTTGGGGTGTAAATGCATAGTTTTAGTATAGGTGTTGCATGCAGGGCCTTGGTATTGAGATGTGTGGGTTGTGATAGTGGGACATATGTGAGATGATGGAGTGATGGGAGTGAGGGTAAGGGTGGGGGTATGTGATGGCATGCAGGTGGGGTGTGGAGGATATGGTAGTAAAGATATAACTTACCAGAGTCCAGTCCTCCTGCTACTCCGGCGAGGCCCTCAGGATGCAGTATTGCCAAGACTTGCTCCTCCCATGTTGTTAGTTGTGGGGGAGGAGGTGGGGTTCCACCGCCAGTCCTCTGTACAGCAATCTGGTATCTTGAAACCACAGAGCGCACCTTTCCCCGTAGGTCGTTCCACCTCTTCCTGATGTCATCCCGTGTTCTTGGATGCTGTCCCACTGCGTTGACCCTGTCGACGATTCTACGCCATAGCTCCATCTTCCTCGCAATGGAGGTGTGCTGCAAACAGCTACCCGGATGATTTCCTCCACCATGACCCTGAGCTCCTCCTCAGAAAACCTGGGGTGTGTTTGATGTGCCATGATGTGCTGTGGATGATGTGTGAGATGCTGTCTGTTGTGATGTGTGGGGGGATGTGATGGTGTGTGTTGTTTGAGGTGCGTGGATGTTGTATGGGTGATGGTGTTGTGTGTCTGTGGATGCTGGTGTTGTGTTTGTTAATCTCTCTCTCTCTGGGCTTCTTCCAAAATTTTCGTTGTAAGGGTTTGTGGGTAATGTGGGTGTGTGTTTTATAGTGTTGTGGGTGTGGTGTGTGTATGTGTATCACGTGTGTGTATTTTGAATTGTCCAATGTGGTTGTGTTTTGTAAATATGTGTGTATTTTGAGCGCGGCGGTGTGTACCGCCAATGGATTACCACAGTTGAAAGACCGCCGCGTTGATTCGTGGGTCATGATAGTGTGGGTGTCTTCTTGTTGGCGTGACAGTATAGGTTTTGGTATCACCAGTTTATCACTGACCTTTGGTGTGGCGGACTTGTGTGGGTGTCTGTATTGTGGCGGATTCCGAGATGTGGGTCGTAATACCTGTAGTGGCATTCTGCCGCCGCAACTGTATGTTGGCAGTCTTCAGCAATGCGGAAAGCAGGATTTACCACCAGGGTTGTAATGAGGGCCTAAGTGTCTCCATACACTTGTGCCTTAACCCCGGGTTCTTAGGCCATGACCAACCTGTAAACAACAACAGCCATGGACAGTTTTGAGCACAAAGCACCACAATCA
The DNA here is from genome assembly GCF_031143425.1 of Pleurodeles waltl. Lineage (NCBI taxonomy): Eukaryota > Metazoa > Chordata > Amphibia > Caudata > Salamandridae > Pleurodeles > Pleurodeles waltl. The sequence continues at coordinate 731,936,894 of NC_090436.1, forward strand.
CTTCATGTACGATGACTCCACAACCACCTCACAACATCATACTTCACCGCAATTTTAGCAAGCGCAAAACCCTACTCATGCATATACCAAAATACTTGTAACACAACGCTGGAACTTCTTCAACCTCTCAACTAACCATAAAACAATCACAATGTGGGAAAAATCTTGAAAAAAAACCAGTCATCAATCCAATGACAGATTTGTTAATGCCATGGCTGAGCAAAATCCTCGTTACCCCTCCCAAGGGACATAATCGTCACTCTGGAACCAGAAGCTTGCTAAGGCGTTTTCTCCTCCCATTCAGAATTCAAAAACGCTTTCCTCCAAAGTTAATGGGGTATTTGGACACAGAGAGGAGTGTGGTTAACTGTATACAACCATTATATTCTCAATCAATACAACAGCAACATTTAAACACCATGGCCAATGTGGCCACGAAAACAAAACTCCAATCTGTGAAAAGTTTCAAAGCCTTATTATAACCAAAAAGCCAAAGTAATGTAAATTGTGTGTAAGAACAGATTATACAAATAAAGCAAAACCATAGGCTGACCAAATCTATGAAACACATTTATTCTGCTCAAAATCAGCACCATTAAGCATTATAAAACAATTACACATATAAGCAAAGAAACAATTTGTGCAACAGAAACCAATTTCAAATCATTTGTTGATGACATTAGTCATGCCAGTTTCACACATCAATACATGAAATTAGATGGACAAGGTGTAGGGACAACCTACTGCTTTCACAAATTAGGACAAGCATGTGTGGGAGTGGGCTAACACAAGTGGGCAAAAGCAAACAGGAGAAAAAAAAGACAAAAAAGAAATTGGAGAAAATCATCTAGCTTGGTTAATCTAACTATAAAAATAAAATAGGCAGGTGTCAAAATGTTAAATGAATTAAAAAATCAGTATGAGTAGGAACAATTAACATTTCAATTGAATATACCTTTGCCGGGATCAGCATATGATTCAGGTTTGTAGACAAAGCTGTGAATCTTAATCAAAGTCCATTAGAAGCAACTTCAAGGTGAAAGTGCAGAACATGGGATGCACACAGAAATAAACAAAATTCCACGGAATAATTAATAGTTCAAGAACAAGGTGAGAAATCACACTGACCAAGATTCATTCTAAAATATGCAAAATAATTTGATTGGTCAATTCTATCAGTCCACATTACGCAAAAAGGACAATATACAATGAAAATTAAAACACAAGATGAATTTGCAACAATGATGAAGATTCCCAGGGCTGGGTGAAGTCATCTCTCCTTCCATATGACACGAACAACCAGCAACACTGTACAGTATTTGATACATTCCATAATTTTCTCATGGTTCACAACAGTTCAAGTGGTTCTCATGAGACTAGATTATAAAACAATAGGGTCTGTCTTGAATGCAAATCTCCAGCTTCTCGATGCACCATGTTCAAGGTCAGTGGGGGAAAAACTTACACATAATTCAATAGGACTTTTTACTATTCATTTGATACAACCTAATGAAAGAATTCAAGTTAGAAAAAAGATGATGACTCGACATTTCATGTTACTGCAGTATAATAACGTCAGGCCTAGTTATGCTAACACAAAAACTTAAAATAAATTAACTGCATTAATATTGGCATTAATAAAACACACATAATATGAAAACATATACATTGATTATTAATAATGTATCATAAAATATGCACAAACATTTCAATATTAGTTGTAATTTTAACACTTTACACTAAATATGACAAAGATGTGCATTTATTTATCTGCACACAAATACATTTAATCTAATAAATCATAAGTCAACATAAATCATATTAATTTCTACTCACAATAATTAATTCTAATGATTAATATGTTTCAATATTGTTAATTGTCTTAACAATTTTGTTTTTTCTGGTACACACAACTTCTGTCATTGTTGGCACAATGTCCACCACAAATTAAAATGTGCACACTTTTAAAATACGTGTTAGGGCAGTTGTCTAAGTTGAGCTTTTAAATGCAAATATAAAAGTCCCCTGGTGCTGACTTCTATGCCACTAAAGCATTAATAAAATGTATGCTCCAACACTGATGACATTAAGATAACTCTGAAATCAGATGAATGACTGAATGTTGTTAGGAATTCCATTTTCAACATAAAAAATCAAGAACCTCATTAACCTTCAGGTTCTGATTAGTATTTAAAACTTTAATTAAAATTGCTTCCTATTGCTTTGGGATACCACCACTGTTAATTAACTGTGTAGGCAAGTTGTTCCATAACATTGGAGCTATAGCTTAAAAACACTGTTCTCCCTTCCTAGCCAGATTGATGTTAGGTACCACCACCAGATTTGCGTCATCAAATTAAAGAGATGCAGCGGGGTTGTAGGATTGAAGCAAGGATGACAAACTGTACACATCCTGCTTTTTTATAATCCGATGGGCTACTCACAGAGCCTTAAACTGAATGTATTTCTGTATGAGGAGCCAGTGTAGCTTAGAGACTGAGTAGAATTTTGGCAGGTGTGAAAGTCGTCTCACCACTGTGTTCTGAACCATTTGCAGCCTGTTTTTCACATGCCTGGTAGAAGCCAGATACAAAATGTTGCAATAATCAAGGCAAGAGGTCATTAACCCCTTAGCTGCTGGCCCTTTCCCCCCCCCCCCAGTGCTGAGCCCTTTTTTGGCTATTTGGGGTAGTTCGCGCTTAGGGCTTCATAACTTTTTGTCCACATAAGCTAACCACGCCAAATTTGCGTCCTTTTTTTCCAACATCCTAGGGATTCTAATGTTACCCAGAGTTGGTGGTTTCCCCTGGAGGAGACCAAGAAAATAGCCAAAATACAGTGAAAATTTTGTTTTTTCAAAAAAAATGGGAAAAAAGGGCTGCCGAAGAAGGCTTGTGGTTTTTTCCCTGAAAATGCCATCAACAAAGGGTTTCTGGTGCTGAAATCACTATCTTCCCACCTTTCAGGAACGGGCAGACTTGAATCAGAAAACCAAATTTTTCAACACAAATTTGGCATTTTACTGGGACATACCCCATTTCTACTATATTTGGTGCTTTCAGCCTCCTTCCAGTTAGTGACAGGAATGGGTGTGAAACCAATGCCGGATCCCGGAATGCTAAACATTTCTGAAAACTAGACAAAATTCTGAATTCAGCAAGGGGTCATTTGTGTAGATCCTACAAGGTTTTCCTACAGAAAATAACAGCTGAAATAAAAAAATATTGAAATTGAGCTGAAAACAACAGCCATTTTTCTTTATGTTTTACTCTGTAACTTTTTCCTGCAATGTCAGATTTCTGAAAGCAATATACCATTTTGTCTGCTGGACTCTTCTGGTTGCGGGGATATAAAGGGCTTGTAGGTTCATCAAGAACCCTAGGTACCCAGAGCCAATAAATGAGCTGCACCCTGCAGTTGGTTTTCATTCTATACTGGGTATACAGCAATTCATTTGCTGAAATATGAAGAGTGAAAAAGAGGTATCAAGAAAACCTTTGCATTTCCAAAATGGGATCAAGATAAGGTTTTGAGGAGCAGTGGATATTTGCACATCGCTGAATTCCGAGGTGCCCATACTAGCATGTGAATTGCAGGGCATTTCTCAAATAGACGTCTTTTTTATACACTCTCTTATATTTGGAAGGACAAAATGTAGAGAAAGATAAGGGGCAATAACACTTGTTTTGCTATTCTATGTTCCCCCAAGTCTCCCGATAAAAATGATACCTCACTTGTGTTGGTAGGCCTAGTGCCCGCGACAGGAAATGCCCCAAAACACAACATGGACACATCCTATTTTTTTCATAGAAAACACAGCTGTTTTTTTCAAAGTGCCTACCTGTAGATTTTGGCCTCTAGCTCAGCCGGCACATAGGGAAACCTACCAAACCTGTGTATTTCTGAAAACTAGAGACCTAGGGGAATCCAAGGAGGGGTGACTTGCGGGGCTCGGACCAGGTTCTGTTACCCAGAATCCTTTGCAAACCTCAAAAAGTGGCTAAAAAAACAAGTTTTCCTAACATTTCGGTGACAGAAAGTTCTGGAATCTGAGGGGAGCCTCAAATTTCCTTCCACCCAGCGTTCCCCCACGTCTCCCAATAAAAATGATACCTCACTTGTGTGGGTAGGACTAGCGCCCGCGACAGGACACGCCCCAAAACACAACATGGACACATCCTATTTGTTTTATAGAAAACACAGCTGTTTTTTTCAAAGTGCCTACCTGTAGATTTTGGCCTCTAGCTCAGCTGGCACCTAGGGAAACCTACCAAACCTGTGCATTTCTGAAAACTAGAGACCTAGGGGAATCCAAGGAGGGGTGACTTGCGGGGCTCGGACCAGGTTCTGTTACCCAGAATCCTTTGCAAACCTCAAAAAGTGGCTAAAAAAACAAGTTTTCCTCACATTTCGGTGACAGAAAGTTCTGGAATCTGAGAGGAGCCTCAAATTTCCTTCCACCCAGCGTTCCCCCAAGTCTCCCGATAAAAATGATACCTCACTTGTGTGGGTAGGCCTAGCGCCCGCGACAGGAAACGCCCCAAAGCGCAACGTGGACACATCCAAATTTTTGGAAGAAAACAGAGGTGTTTTTTGCGAAGTGCCTACCTGTAGATTTTGGCCTCTAGCTCAGCCGGCACCTAGGGAAACCTACCAAACCTGTGCATTTCTGAAAACTAGAGACCTAGGGGAATCCAAGGAGGGGTGACTTGCGGGGCTCGGACCAGGTTCTGTTACCCAGAATCCTTTGCAAACCTCAAAAAGTGGCAAAAAAACAAGTTTTCCTAACATTTCGGTGACAGAAAGTTCTGGAATCTGAGAGGAGCCACAAATTTCCTTCCACCCGGCGTTCCCCCAAGTCTCTCGATAAAAATGATACCTCACTTGTGTGGGTAGGCCTAGCGCCTGCGACAGGAAACGCCCCAAAGCGCAACGTGGACACATCCAAATTTTTGGAAGAAAACAGAGGTGTTTTTTGCAAAGTGCCTACCTGTAGATTTTGGCCTCTAGCTCAGCCGGCACCTAGGGAAACCTACCAAACCTGTGCATTTCTGAAAACTAGAGACCTAGGGGAATCCAAGGAGGGGTGACTTGCGGGGCTCGGACCAGGTTCTGTTACCCAGAATCCTTTGCAAACCTCAAAAAGTGGCTAAAAAAACAAGTTTTCCTCACATTTCGGTGACAGAAAGTTCTGGAATCTGAGATGAGCCACAAATTTCCTTCCACCCGGCGTTCCCCCAAGTCTCCCGATAAAAATGATACCTCACTTGTGTGGGTAGGCCTAGCGCCCGCGACAGGAAACGCCCCAAAGCGCAACGTTGACACATCCAAATTTTTAGAAGAAAACAGAGGTGTTTTTTGCGAAGTGCCTACCTGTAGATTTTGGCCTCTAGCTCAGCCGGCACCTAGGGAAACCTACGAAACCTGTGCATTTCTGAAAACTAGAGACCTAGGGGAATCCAAGGAGGGGTGACTTGCGGGGCTCGGACCAGGTTCTGTTACCCAGAATCCTTTGCAAACCTCAAAAAGTGGCTAAAAATACAAGTTTTCCTCACATTTCGGTGACAGAAAGTTCTGGAATCTGAGAGGAGCCTCAAATTTCCTTCCACCCAGCGTTCCCCCAAGTCTCCCGATAAAAATGATACCTCACTTGTGTGGGTAGGCCTAGCGCCCGCGACAGGAAACGCCCCAAAACACAACATGGACATATCCTATTTTTTTTATAGAAAACACAGCTGTTTTTTTCAAAGTGCCTACCTGTAGATTTTGGCCTCTAGCTCAGCCGGCACATAGGGAAACCTACCAAACCTGTGCATTTCTGAAAACTAGAGACCTAGGGGAATCCAAGGAGGGGTGACTTGCGGGGCTCGGACCAGGTTCTGTTACCCAGAATCCTTTGCAAACCTCAAAAAGTGGCTAAAAAAACAAGTTTTCCTAACATTTCGGTGACAGAAAGTTCTGGAATCTGAGAGGAGCCTCAAATTTCCTTCCACCTAGCGTTCCCCCAAGTCTCCCGATAAAAATGATACCTCACTTGTGTGGGTAGGCCTAGCGCCTGCGACAGGAAACGCCCCAAAACGCAACGTGGAGACATCCAAATTTTTGGAAGAAAACAGAGGTGTTTTTTGCGAAGTGCCTACCTGTAGATTTTGGCCTCTAGCTCAGCCGGCACCTAGGGAAACCTACCAAACCTGTGCATTTCTGAAAACTAGAGACCTAGGGGAATCCAAGGAGGGGTGACTTGCGGGGCTCAGACCAGGTTCTGTTACCCAGAATCCTTTGCAAACCTCAAAAAGTGGCTAAAAAAACAAGTTTTCCTCACATTTCGGTGACAGAAAGTTCTGGAATCTGAGAGGAGCCACAAATTTCCTTCCACCCGGCGTTCCCCCAAGTCTCCCGATAAAAATGATACCTCACTTGTGTGGGTAGGCCTAGCGCCTGCGACAGGAAACGCCCCAAAGCGCAACGTGGACACATCCAAATTTTTGGAAGAAAACAGAGGTGTTTTTGCGAAGTGCCTACCTGTAGATTTTGGCCTCTAGCTCAGCCGGCACCTAGGGAAACCTACCAAACCTGTGCATTTCTGAAAACTAGAGACCTAGGGGAATCGAAGGAGGGGTGACTTGCGGGGCTCAGACCAGGTTCTGTTACCCAGAATCCTTTGCAAACCTCAAAAAGTGGCTAACAAAACAAGTTTTCCTCACATTTCGGTGACAGAAAGTTCTGGAATCTGAGAGGAGCCACAAATTTCCTTCCACCCGGCGTTCCCCCAAGTCTCCCGATAAAAATGATACCTCACTTGTGTGGGTAGGCCTAGCGCCTGCGACAGGAAACGCCCCAAAGCGCAACGTGGACACATCCAAATTTTTTGAAGAAAACAGAGGTGTTTTTGCGAAGTGCCTACCTGTAGATTTTGGCCTCTAGCTCAGCCGGCACCTAGGGAAACCTACCAAACCTGTGCATTTCTGAAAACTAGAGACCTAGGGGAATCCAAGGAGGGGTGACTTGCGGGGCTCGGACCAGGTTCTGTTACCCAGAATCCTTTGCAAACCTCAAAAAGTGGCTAAAAAAACAAGTTTTCCTCACATTTCGGTGACAGAAAGTTCTGGAATCTGAGAGGAGCCACAAATTTCCTTCCACCCGGCGTTCCCCCAAGTCTCCCGATTAAAAATGCTACCTCACTTGTGTGGGTTGGCCTAGCGCCTGCGACAGGAAACGCCCCAAAGCGCAACGTGGACACATCCACATTTTTGGAAGAAAACAGAGGTGTTTTTTGCGAAGTGCCTACCTGTAGATTTTGGCCTCTAGCTCAGCCGGCACCTAGGGAAACCTACCAAACCTGTGCATTTCTGAAAACTAGAGACCTAGGGGAATCCAAGGAGGGGTGACTTGCGGGGCTCGGACCAGGTTCTGTTACCCAGAATCCTTTGCAAACCTCAAAAAGTGGCTAAAAAAACAAGTTTTCCTCACATTTCGGTGACAGAAAGTTCTGGAATCTGAGATGAGCCACAAATTTCCTTCCACCCGGCGTTCCCCCAAGTCTCCCGATAAAAATGATACCTCACTTGTGTGAGTAGGCCTAGCGCCCGCGACAGGAAACGCCCCAAAGCGCAACGTTGACACATCCAAATTTTTAGAAGAAAACAGAGGTGTTTTTTGCGAAGTGCCTACCTGTAGATTTTGGCCTCTAGCTCAGCCGGCACCTAGGGAAACCTACGAAACCTGTGCATTTCTGAAAACTAGAGACCTAGGGGAATCCAAGGAGGGGTGACTTGCGGGGCTCGGACCAGGTTCTGTTACCCAGAATCCTTTGCAAACCTCAAAAAGTGGCTAAAAATACAAGTTTTCCTCACATTTCGGTGACAGAAAGTTCTGGAATCTGAGAGGAGCCTCAAATTTCCTTCCACCCAGCGTTCCCCCAAGTCTCCCGATAAAAATGATACCTCACTTGTGTGGGTAGGCCTAGCGCCCGCGACAGGAAACGCCCCAAAACACAACATGGACATATCCTATTTTTTTTATAGAAAACACAGCTGTTTTTTTCAAAGTGCCTACCTGTAGATTTTGGCCTCTAGCTCAGCCGGCACATAGGGAAACCTACCAAACCTGTGCATTTCTGAAAACTAGAGACCTAGGGGAATCCAAGGAGGGGTGACTTGCGGGGCTCGGACCAGGTTCTGTTACCCAGAATCCTTTGCAAACCTCAAAAAGTGGCTAAAAAAACAAGTTTTCCTAACATTTCGGTGACAGAAAGTTCTGGAATCTGAGAGGAGCCTCAAATTTCCTTCCACCTAGCGTTCCCCCAAGTCTCCCGATAAAAATGATACCTCACTTGTGTGGGTAGGCCTAGCGCCTGCGACAGGAAACGCCCCAAAACGCAACGTGGAGACATCCAAATTTTTGGAAGAAAACAGAGGTGTTTTTTGCGAAGTGCCTACCTGTAGATTTTGGCCTCTAGCTCAGCCGGCACCTAGGGAAACCTACCAAACCTGTGCATTTCTGAAAACTAGAGACCTAGGGGAATCCAAGGAGGGGTGACTTGCGGGGCTCAGACCAGGTTCTGTTACCCAGAATCCTTTGCAAACCTCAAAAAGTGGCTAAAAAAACAAGTTTTCCTCACATTTCGGTGACAGAAAGTTCTGGAATCTGAGAGGAGCCACAAATTTCCTTCCACCCGGCGTTCCCCCAGGTCTCCCGATAAAAATGATACCTCACTTGTGTGGGTAGGCCTAGCGCCTGCGACAGGAAACGCCCTAAAGCGCAACGTGGACACATCCAAATTTTTGGAAGAAAACAGAGGTGTTTTTGCGAAGTGCCTACCTGTAGATTTTGGCCTCTAGCTCAGCCGGCACCTAGGGAAACCTACCAAACCTGTGCATTTCTGAAAACTAGAGACCTAGGGGAATCCAAGGAGGGGTGACTTGCGGGGCTCAGACCAGGTTCTGTTACCCAGAATCCTTTGCAAACCTCAAAAAGTGGCTAAAAAAACAAGTTTTCCTCACATTTCGGTGACAGAAAGTTCTGGAATCTGAGAGGAGCCACAAATTTCCTTCCACCCGGCGTTCCCCCAAGTCTCCCGATAAAAATGATACCTCACTTGTGTGGGTAGGCCTAGCGCCTGCGACAGGAAACGCCCCAAAGCGCAACGTGGACACATCCAAATTTTTGGAAGAAAACAGAGGTGTTTTTGCGAAGTGCCTACCTGTAGATTTTGGCCTCTAGCTCAGCCGGCACCTAGGGAAACCTACCAAACCTGTGCATTTCTGAAAACTAGAGACCTAGGGGAATCCAAGGAGGGGTGACTTGCGGGGCTCAGACCAGGTTCTGTTACCCAGAATCCTTTGCAAACCTCAAAAAGTGGCTAAAAAAACAAGTTTTCCTCACATTTCGGTGACAGAAAGTTCTGGAATCTGAGAGGAGCCACAAATTTCCTTCCACCCGGCGTTCCCCCAAGTCTCCCGATAAAAATGATACCTCACTTGTGTGGGTAGGCCTAGCGCCTGCGACAGGAAACGCCCCAAAGCGCAACGTGGACACATCCAAATTTTTGGAAGAAAACAGAGGTGTTTTTGCGAAGTGCCTACCTGTAGATTTTGGCCTCTAGCTCAGCCGGCACCTAGGGAAACCTACCAAACCTGTGCATTTCTGAAAACTAGAGACCTAGGGGAATCCAAGGAGGGGTGACTTGCGGGGCTCGGACCAGGTTCTGTTACCCAGAATCCTTTGCAAACCTCAAAAAGTGGCTAAAAAAACAAGTTTTCCTCACATTTCGGTGACAGAAAGTTCTGGAATCTGAGAGGAGCCACAAATTTCCTTCCACCCGGCGTTCCCCCAAGTCTCCCGATTAAAAATGCTACCTCACTTGTGTGGGTTGGCCTAGCGCCTGCGACAGGAAACGCCCCAAAGCGCAACGTGGACACATCCACATTTTTGGAAGAAAACAGAGGTGTTTTTTGCGAAGTGCCTACCTGTAGATTTTGGCCTCTAGCTCAGCCGGCACCTAGGGAAACCTACCAAACCTGTGCATTTCTGAAAACTAGAGACCTAGGGGAATCCAAGGAGGGGTGACTTGCGGGGCTCGGACCAGGTTCTGTTACCCAGAATCCTTTGCAAACCTCAAAAAGTGGCTAAAAATACAAGTTTTCCTCACTTTTCGGTGACAGAAAGTTCTGGAATCTGAGAGGAGCCTCAAATTTCCTTCCACCCAGCGTTCCCCCAAGTCTCCCGATAAAAATGATACCTCACTTGTGTGGGTAGGCCTAGCGCCCGCGACAGGAAACGCCCCAAAACACAACATGGACATATCCTATTTTTTTTATAGAAAACACAGCTGTTTTTTTCAAAGTGCCTACCTGTAGATTTTGGCCTCTAGCTCAGCCGGCACATAGGGAAACCTACCAAACCTGTGCATTTCTGAAAACTAGAGACCTAGGGGAATCCAAGGAGGGGTGACTTGCGGGGCTCGGACCAGGTTCTGTTACCCAGAATCCTTTGCAAACCTCAAAAAGTGGCTAAAAAAACAAGTTTTCCTAACATTTCGGTGACAGAAAGTTCTGGAATCTGAGAGGAGCCTCAAATTTCCTTCCACCTAGCGTTCCCCCAAGTCTCCCGATAAAAATGATACCTCACTTGTGTGGGTAGGCCTAGCGCCTGCGACAGGAAACGCCCCAAAACGCAACGTGGAGACATCCAAATTTTTGGAAGAAAACAGAGGTGTTTTTTGCGAAGTGCCTACCTGTAGATTTTGGCCTCTAGCTCAGCCGGCACCTAGGGAAACCTACCAAACCTGTGCATTTCTGAAAACTAGAGACCTAGGGGAATCCAAGGAGGGGTGACTTGCGGGGCTCAGACCAGGTTCTGTTACCCAGAATCCTTTGCAAACCTCAAAAAGTGGCTAAAAAAACAAGTTTTCCTCACATTTCGGTGACAGAAAGTTCTGGAATCTGAGAGGAGCCACAAATTTCCTTCCACCCGGCGTTCCCCCAAGTCTCCCGATAAAAATGATACCTCACTTGTGTGGGTAGGCCTAGCGCCTGCGACAGGAAACGCCCCAAAGCGCAACGTGGACACATCCAAATTTTTGGAAGAAAACAGAGGTGTTTTTGCGAAGTGCCTACCTGTAGATTTTGGCCTCTAGCTCAGCCGGCACCTAGGGAAACCTACCAAACCTGTGCATTTCTGAAAACTAGAGACCTAGGGGAATCCAAGGAGGGGTGACTTGCGGGGCTCAGACCAGGTTCTGTTACCCAGAATCCTTTGCAAACCTCAAAAAGTGGCTAAAAAAACAAGTTTTCCTCACATTTCGGTGACAGAAAGTTCTGGAATCTGAGAGGAGCCACAAATTTCCTTCCACCCGGCGTTCCCCCAAGTCTCCCGATAAAAATGATACCTCACTTGTGTGGGTAGGCCTAGCGCCTGCGACAGGAAACGCCCCAAAGCGCAACGTGGACACATCCAAATTTTTGGAAGAAAACAGAGGTGTTTTTGCGAAGTGCCTACCTGTAGATTTTGGCCTCTAGCTCAGCCGGCACCTAGGGAAACTTACCAAACCTGTGCATTTCTGAAAACTAGAGACCTAGGGGAATCCAAGGAGGGGTGACTTGCGGGGCTCGGACCAGGTTCTGTTACCCAGAATCCTTTGCAAACCTCAAAAAGTGGCTAAAAAAACAAGTTTTCCTCACATTTCGGTGACAGAAAGTTCTGGAATCTGAGAGGAGCCACAAATTTCCTTCCACCCGGCGTTCCCCCAAGTCTCCCGATTAAAAATGCTACCTCACTTGTGTGGGTTGGCCTAGCGCCTGCGACAGGAAACGCCCCAAAGCGCAACGTGGACACATCCACATTTTTGGAAGAAAACAGAGGTGTTTTTTGCGAAGTGCCTATCTGTAGATTTTGGCCTCTAGCTCAGCCGGCACCTAGGGAAACCTACCAAACCTGTGCATTTCTGAAAACTAGAGACCTAGGGGAATCCAAGGAGGGGTGACTTGCGGGGCTCGGACCAGGTTCTGTTACCCAGAATCCTTTGCAAACCTCAAAAAGTGGCTAAAAAAACAAGTTTTCCTCACATTTCGGTGACAGAAAGTTCTGGAATCTGAGATGAGCCACAAATTTCCTTCCACCCGGCGTTCCCCCAAGTCTCCCGATAAAAATGATACCTCACTTGTGTGAGTAGGCCTAGCGCCCGCGACAGGAAACGCCCCAAAGCGCAACGTTGACACATCCAAATTTTTAGAAGAAAACAGAGGTGTTTTTTGCGAAGTGCCTACCTGTAGATTTTGCCCTCTAGCTCAGCCGGCACCTAGGGAAACCTACCAAACCTGTGCATTTCTGAAAACTAGAGACCTAGGGGAATCCAAGGAGGGGTGACTTGCGGGGCTCGGACCAGGTTCTGTTACCCAGAATCCTTTGCAAACCTCAAAAAGTGGCTAAAAATACAAGTTTTCCTCACATTTCGGTGACAGAAAGTTCTGGAATCTGAGAGGAGCCTCAAATTTCCTTCCACCCAGCGTTCCCCCAAGTCTCCCGATAAAAATGATACCTCACTTGTGTGGGTAGGCCTAGCGCCCGCGACAGGAAACGCCCCAAAACACAACATGGACATATCCTATTTTTTTTATAGAAAACACAGCTGTTTTTTTCAAAGTGCCTACCTGTAGATTTTGGCCTCTAGCTCAGCCGGCACATAGGGAAACCTACCAAACCTGTGCATTTCTGAAAACTAGAGACCTAGGGGAATCCAAGGAGGGGTGACTTGCGGGGCTCGGACCAGGTTCTGTTACCCAGAATCCTTTGCAAACCTCAAAAAGTGGCTAAAAAAACAAGTTTTCCTAACATTTCGGTGACAGAAAGTTCTGGAATCTGAGAGGAGCCTCAAATTTCCTTCCACCTAGCGTTCCCCCAAGTCTCCCGATAAAAATGATACCTCACTTGTGTGGGTAGGCCTAGCGCCTGCGACAGGAAACGCCCCAAAACGCAACGTGGAGACATCCAAATTTTTGGAAGAAAACAGAGGTGTTTTTTGCGAAGTGCCTACCTGTAGATTTTGGCCTCTAGCTCAGCCGGCACCTAGGGAAACCTACCAAACCTGTGCATTTCTGAAAACTAGAGACCTAGGGGAATCCAAGGAGGGGTGACTTGCGGGGCTCAGACCAGGTTCTGTTACCCAGAATCCTTTGCAAACCTCAAAAAGTGGCTAAAAAAACAAGTTTTCCTCACATTTCGGTGACAGAAAGTTCTGGAATCTGAGAGGAGCCACAAATTTCCTTCCACCCGGCGTTCCCCCAAGTCTCCCGATAAAAATGATACCTCACTTGTGTGGGTAGGCCTAGCGCCTGCGACAGGAAACGCCCCAAAGCGCAACGTGGACACATCCAAATTTTTGGAAGAAAACAGAGGTGTTTTTGCGAAGTGCCTACCTGTAGATTTTGGCCTCTAGCTCAGCCGGCACCTAGGGAAACCTACCAAACCTGTGCATTTCTGAAAACTAGAGACCTAGGGGAATCCAAGGAGGGGTGACTTGCGGGGCTCAGACCAGGTTCTGTTACCCAGAATCCTTTGCAAACCTCAAAAAGTGGCTAAAAAAACAAGTTTTCCTCACATTTCGGTGACAGAAAGTTCTGGAATCTGAGAGGAGCCACAAATTTCCTTCCACCCGGCGTTCCCCCAAGTCTCCCGATAAAAATGATACCTCACTTGTGTGGGTAGGCCTAGCGCCTGCGACAGGAAACGCCCCAAAGCGCAACGTGGACACATCCAAATTTTTGGAAGAAAACAGAGGTGTTTTTGCGAAGTGCCTACCTGTAGATGTTGGCCTCTAGCTCAGCCGGCACCTAGGGAAACCTACCAAACCTGTGCATTTCTGAAAACTAGAGACCTAGGGGAATCCAAGGAGGGGTGACTTGCGGGGCTCGGACCAGGTTCTGTTACCCAGAATCCTTTGCAAACCTCAAAAAGTGGCTAAAAAAACAAGTTTTCCTCACATTTCGGTGACAGAAAGTTCTGGAATCTGAGAGGAGCCACAAATTTCCTTCCACCCGGCGTTCCCCCAAGTCTCCCGATTAAAAATGCTACCTCACTTGTGTGGGTTGGCCTAGCGCCTGCGACAGGAAACGCCCCAAAGCGCAACGTGGACACATCCAAATTTTTGGAAGAAAACAGAGGTGTTTTTTGCGAAGTGCCTACCTGTAGATTTTGGCCTCTAGCTCAGCCGGCACCTAGGGAAACCTACCAAACCTGTGCATTTCTGAAAACTAGAGACCTAGGGGAATCCAAGGAGGGGTGACTTGCGGGGCTCGGACCAGGTTCTGTTACCCAGAATCCTTTGCAAACCTCAAAAAGTGGCTAAAAAAACAAGTTTTCCTCACATTTCGGTGACAGAAAGGTGTGGAATCTGAGAGGAGCCACAAATTTCCTTCCACCTAGCGTTCCCCCAAGTCTCCCGATAAAAATGATACCTCACTTGTGTGGGTAGGCCTAGCGCCTGCGACAGGAAACGCCCCAAAGCGCAACGTGGACACATCCAAATTTTTGGAAGAAAACAGAGGTGTTTTTTGCGAAGTGCCTACCTGTAGATTTTGGCCTCTAGCTCAGCCGGCACCTAGGGAAACCTACCAAACCTGTGCATTTCTGAAAACTAGAGACCTAGGGGAATCCAAGGAGGGGTGACTTGCGGGGCTCGGACCAGGTTCTGTTACCCAGAATCCTTTGCAAACCTCAAAAAGTGGTTAAAAAAACAAGTTTTCCTCACATTTCGGTGACAGAAAGTTCTGGAATCTGAGAGGAGCCACAAATTTCCTTCCACCCGGCGTTCCCCCAAGTCTCCCGATTAAAAATGCTACCTCACTTGTGTGGGTTGGCCTAGCGCCTGCGACAGGAAACGCCCCAAAGCGCAACGTGGACACATCCACATTTTTGGAAGAAAACAGAGGTGTTTTTTGCGAAGTGCCTACCTGTAGATTTTGGCCTCTAGCTCAGCCGGCACCTAGGGAAACCTACCAAACCTGTGCATTTCTGAAAACTAGAGACCTAGGGGAATCCAAGGAGGGGTGACTTGCGGGGCTCGGACCAGGTTCTGTTACCCAGAATCCTTTGCAAACCTCAAAAAGTGGCTAAAAAAACAAGTTTTCCTCACATTTCGGTGACAGAAAGGTGTGGAATCTGAGAGGAGCCACAAATTTCCTTCCACCTAGCGTTCCCCCAAGTCTCCCGATAAAAATGATACCTCACTTGTGTGGGTAGGCCTAGCGCCTGCGACAGGAAACGCCCCAAAGCGCAACGTGGACACATCCAAATTTTTGGAAGAAAACAGAGGTGTTTTTTGCGAAGTGCCTACCTGTAGATTTTGGCCTCTAGCTCAGCCGGCACCTAGGGAAACCTACCAAACCTGTGCATTTCTGAAAACTAGAGACCTAGGGGAATCCAAGGAGGGGTGACTTGCGGGGCTCGGACCAGGTTCTGTTACCCAGAATCCTTTGCAAACCTCAAAAAGTGGTTAAAAAAACAAGTTTTCCTCACATTTCGGTGACAGAAAGTTCTGGAATCTGAGAGGAGCCACAAATTTCCTTCCACCCGGCGTTCCCCCAAGTCTCCCGATTAAAAATGCTACCTCACTTGTGTGGGTTGGCCTAGCGCCTGCGACAGGAAACGCCCCAAAGCGCAACGTGGACACATCCACATTTTTGGAAGAAAACAGAGGTGTTTTTTGCGAAGTGCCTACCTGTAGATTTTGGCCTCTAGCTCAGCCGGCACCTAGGGAAACCTACCAAACCTGTGCATTTCTGAAAACTAGAGACCTAGGGGAATCCAAGGAGGGGTGACTTGCGGGGCTCGGACCAGGTTCTGTTACCCAGAATCCTTTGCAAACCTCAAAAAGTGGCTAAAAAAACAAGTTTTCCTCACATTTCGGTGACAGAAAGGTGTGGAATCTGAGAGGAGCCACAAATTTCCTTCCACCTAGCGTTCCCCCAAGTCTCCCGATAAAAATGATACCTCACTTGTGTGGGTAGGCCTAGCGCCTGCGACAGGAAACGCCCCAAAGCGCAACGTGGACACATCCAAATTTTTGGAAGAAAACAGAGGTGTTTTTTGCGAAGTGCCTACCTGTAGATTTTGGCCTCTAGCTCAGCCGGCACCTAGGGAAACCTACCAAACCTGTGCATTTCTGAAAACTAGAGACCTAGGGGAATCCAAGGAGGGGTGACTTGCGGGGCTCGGACCAGGTTCTGTTACCCAGAATCCTTTGCAAACCTCAAAAAGTGGCTAAAAAAACAAGTTTTCCTCACATTTCGGTGACAGAAAGTTCTGGAATCTGAGAGGAGCCACAAATTTCCTTCCACCCGGCATTCCCCCAAGTCTCCCGATAAAAATGATACCTCACTTGTGTGGGTAGGCCTAGCGCCTGCGACAGGAAATGCCCCAAAGCGCAACGTGGACACATCCAAATTTTTGGAAGAAAACAGAGGTGTTTTTGCGAAGTGCCTACCTGTAGATTTTGGCCTCTAGCTCAGCCGGCACCTAGGGAAACCTACCAAACCTGTGCATTTCTGAAAACTTGAGACCTAGGGGAATCCAAGGAGGGGTGACTTGCGGGGCTCGGACCAGGTTCTGTTACCCAGAATCCTTTGCAAACCTCAAAAAGTGGCTAAAAAAACAAGTTTTCCTCACATTTCGGTGACAGAAAGTTCTGGAATCTGAGAGGAGCCACAAATTTCATTCCACCCGGCGTTCCCCCAAGTCTCCCGATACAAATGATACCTCACTTGTGTGGGTAGGCCTAGCGCCTGCGACAGGAAACGTCCCAAAGCGCAACGTGGACACATCCAAATTTTTGGAAGAAAACAGAGGTGTTTTTTGCGAAGTGCCTACCTGTAGATTTTGGCCTCTACCTCGACCGGCACCTAGGGAAACCTACCAAACCTGTGCATTTCTGAAAACTAGAGACCTAGGGGAATCCAAGGAGGGGTGACTTGCGGGGCTCAGACCAGGTTCTGTTACCCAGAATCCTTTGCAAACCTCAAAAAGTGGCTAAAAAAACAAGTTTTCCTCGCATTTCGGTGACAGAAAGTTCTGGAATCTGAGAGGAGCCACAAATTTCCTTCCACCCAGCGTTCCCCCAAGTCTCCCGATAAAAATGATACCTCACTTGTGTGGGTAGGCCTAGAGCCTGCGACAGGAAATGCCCCAAAACACAACGTGGACACATCACATTTTTTCATAGAAAACAGTGCCTATCTGTGGATTTTGGCCTCTAGCTCAGCCGGCACCTAGGGAAACCTAGCAAACCAGCACATTTTTGAAAAACAGAAACCCAGGGGAATCCAAGATGAGGTGACTTGTGGGGCTCGGACCAGGTTCTGTTACCCAGAATCCTTTGCAAACCTCAAAATGTGGCTAAAATAACACGTTTTCCTCACATTTCGGTGACAGAAAGTTCTGGAATCTGAGAGGAGCCACAAATTTCCTTCCACCCAGCGTTCCCCCAAGTCTCCCGATAAATATGATACCTCACTTGTGTGGTTAGGCCTGGTGCCTGCGACAGGAATAGATCACACAACGGTCAATGTTGGTCCTTACGTGAGGCACCTGTTGACCCTGGGGTGATCCATTCCTGACACAGGCACTAGGTGTAGGCACTCAAGTGGGGTAGTGTTTTTATCAGGACAGGTGAGGAGTCACTGGGTGGTAGGAATGTTGTGGATCCCAGCATATTCCTGTAGTTTGTGTGACAGAAATGCGAGAAAAATTGAGTTTTTTTTCAACATTTCAGCTTTGCAGGGTATTCTGGGTAAGAAAACTTTGGGGAATCCACACAAGTCACACCTCTGTGGACTCCCCCGAATGTCTAGTTTCCAGAAATGTTTGGGTTTAGTGTGTTTCTCTATATGGCCGCCGAATCCAGGACCAAAAACACAGGTGCCTGCCTTACAAAACCAGTTTGTTTTGCCATAGAAAATTTTGATGTCTCCACAATATGATTTGGGTGGTGGAATTTGGGGCTGAACTAAATTGGGGAGCTCCCAAGAGAGCACTCTCTCTCTCTGCTTGCCGCCGCATTCACCTGCTCTCTGGGTTGGCCTAACCAACTATTACCCAGTTGCACGAACAGCTTGCGAAGGGACAGCAGGACTGTCCTCATCACCTCCCTCATAATGTACTGGAAGAGGAGTTATCGAATGGGACTCCTCTGACTGAAAAATCACTCCCAGAGTCTGCGCCATTGTCCTATCCCTCAGATGCTGTCTCAGTATCTGATGTCTCAGTCTCTGATCCTATGTCAGAGCGGTCCTCTATAACCTGAGTGCAGGCAGCAGTCATCCATCAAGATGCCATCTCTGCTATTGGCTAAACTGTTGCTCTAAAACACTAGCCTACGTAGACAGTCACAAAATCGATGGTGTGTGTGAGATACGTGCAACAGTAGAGGCCACCTTACCTGCGCTTCTTACCTCAATCAGCACGTACTTTCAAGACACTCAAAAAACACCTTGTCACATACCATTTGTCACAGTCTTTAGCACCTCCTGCGCCCAGTCCAACAATCATTATTGGTGCTCCCACTCCATCCTCCTCGGATTCCCTCATTACCACCCAGCAAAAGTGCCCTTCATCTCTCCATAGACTTTACTAATGTACTCAGCTATTTACATAAAATAGAGATGTGCTCTTTGCAGTAGGCATATAAACCTTCTGCGCTTCTTTATGGCACTAAAACTGCCACTAGACAAGTCGGACCCTTTTCCCCCCAGGGAAACCACACACATATTGACAAAAGTGATATATATGACAGCCAACCACCTGAAACTCAACTCAAGCAAAACCGAAATAATCCTCTTTGGCCCACACAAAAACACCTGGGACCCCTCATGGTGGCCCACCACGCTAGGCCCTGCACCCACCCCCGCCAACCACGCACGCAACCTCAGCATCATCCTAGACTCCTCCCTCTCGATGACCCAACAAATCAACGCTCTTACCTCCTCATGCTTCAACAAACTCCGTATACTGAAAAACATTCAAATGGATCCCCACAGAGACCAGAAAAACTGTCACTCACGCACTCATCAGCAGCAGGCTTGATTACGGAAACGCCCTCTACGCCGGCACCACTCTAAAACTCAAGCGCGAACTACACGCATCCAGAAATCAGCAGCACGACTCATCCTCGACCTCCGCCGACACGAACACATCTCTCCACACCTCAAATCCCTCTACTGGCTCCCCATTGACAAAAGGATCACCTTCAAGATCCTCATCCTCGCACACAAATCACTCCACAACACAGGCCCTGCCTACCTCAACGAGAGTCACCTTC
This sequence comes from Pleurodeles waltl, assembly GCF_031143425.1. Taxonomy (NCBI): domain Eukaryota; kingdom Metazoa; phylum Chordata; class Amphibia; order Caudata; family Salamandridae; genus Pleurodeles; species Pleurodeles waltl. The sequence goes on from NC_090436.1 coordinate 731,956,203, forward strand.
CACACCCCCACACGAAACGTCCGCTCAGCTGACCTCTCTCTCGCCTCTGTCCCCTGCATCAAACACACCACCACCGGGGGCAGATCCTTCTCCTACCTTGCACCCAAAACCTGGAACACCCTCACAACCCACCTTCGCAAGACCCAAAACCTACTTCTTTTCAGGAAGGGCCTCAAAACCTGGCTTTTCGAACAGTGAACCTCCCAGCCCCTTTCCCTCCCCCCGTTCCCCCCCCCCCCAGCGCCTTGAGACCCTCACAGGTGAGTAGCGCGCTTTATAAATCTCTTTGATATAGATCTACCTCTATATATATATATATATATCTACATAGATATATCCATGTACCTAGATATATCTATCTACATAGATATATATAGATCTATATATACATATATTTTTTTTTTTGTTGTTGTATGGGTTCCTTGGGGGCCAAAATGGCCCCCAGGGAAACCCTACAACATCTAAAAAAAATATTGCCCCCACAGGGGGTCACCCTGCCCACGGGCGACCCCCTGTCATTTCATTTTTTTTTTGTTGAAAAAAATAAATAAATCCCCTGGGGGGGCGCAATCGCGCCCCCCCCCCCCACGCCCCCAGGGGGCACCTACTTTTTTTTTTTTTTTTAATTATGCCGGGGGGGCCGGCCCCCCCGGAAAACGGGCCGCCCCCCCAAAGTGAAATCCCTGGTGTCTAGTGGTGTCTGTGCTGCGATCGGGGGCCAGGAAACACTTTCAGGTTTCCTGTGCTGCGATCGGGGGGCCAGGAAACACTTTGAAAAGGCCTTGTAAGAAAGGGGAGACTCTCCCCTTTCTTACGAGGCCTTCTGAAACTGTTTCTGGCCCCCGATCGCAGCTGTGCCAGAAACAGTTTCAGAAGGCCTCGTAAGAAAGGGGAGAGTCTCCCCTTTCTTACAAGGCCTTTTCAAAGTGTTTCCTGGCCCCCCGATCGCAGCACAGGAAACCTGAAAGTGTTTCCTGGCCCCCGATCGCAGCACAGCTGCGACCGGGGGCCAGGAAACACTTTCAGGAAGGCCTCGTAAGAAAGGGGAGCTGTGCTGCGATCGGGGGCCAGGAAACACTTTCAGGAAGGCCTCATAAGAAAGGGGAGACTCTCCCCTTTCTTACGAGGCCTTCCCGAACGTGTAAAAGGCCGTTTTCCTCATCAAAGCAGGAAGCGGCCGCAAGGCTGCTTCCTGCTTTGATGGGGAAAACACCTTTGAAACGTCGGCGCGCTGACGTCACAAAGGGGCGGGGGGAGACACGGAAGCTTCCGTGTCTCCCGAGGGAAGTTTAAAAAAAAATAAAAAATCCTCGGGTGCGACGCACCCGAGGATTTATTAATACCCTTCCTGGTGTCGGCCACTGGTCGTGACCCGCACCAGGGAGGGTGTGTGGGTGTCGGCCAGTGGCCGACGCCCGCACCTAAAAGGTTAAAGACTGGTTGACCATCCTCCGAAACTGGGAGTGGAAGAGTCCAATAATAGTTTTAAGGCTTCTGGGGGATCTTAAGTAGACAGCCCATTGAGTTGTGTTGCACGCCTGGTCCTTAGTAAGTAAACTTACAAGGGGAAACGTATATCGATTAACCTTTTGATTCGCATGGAGTATCCTAGCTAGGCTAATGGCTGGTACACTAATGATTAATACACAACTCAATAAACATTAGTCATCATCAACAGTGAATCAAGAACGTAACACCCCATGACCCTCCAGTCATGACTAACCACACCTTGTTATACGTTTTAGTAATTTTATTCCCTATTAGTTACAATACTAAGTCATGAAAATTAGTTCAAACTTTATTCGAGTCACAAATCCGGAAAATATAACCTAATCAAAGCTTGCATCAGAGTACATTCTAAAGCAGTAGCATAAGTCAACAACTGAATCAAAGGCAATAATTCTTTAAGTGTCATAGAGTTCAGCAAATCAGTCTGTCAATCAATTGTCTCTGAACTTTTATCAGTGTCATAGAGTAGGGACCTCACCTAACCCAGATTAGCATCAGCATGTGGGACTTCTTGCGAAAAACAGTTTAAAACATGAATTTGGGAAAACATCTAACTAAGAGAAAGCTATTTAGACAGCACAGTTGGTACCTAGAAAGAAAAGGCACAAAAGTTAATTCAGTCACATTGTCATATCTACCTATCCTCTGTATGGATCAGCAACAGTCAGTCTTCGTCCTCAGGTCATCAATTGATCAGTATCACATCAGGCTCTCAGGAGCATGAGCCCAATGACATAATCTCGAATCTTCTTCGATCTTGCAGTTTCTACCCTAACATCTGCACCTAGCATCTGTCTCCATCCATTCATCTCTCCCTCTGAAGTTTTCTCCCTTTGTCATGGCATTATATTAAAGTCACCCAGACCATCTCCCAATTTCTGATTGGTCAATTAATCACACAATTTTACTTTGTCCAATAATTTTCCTAATTCAAATCTCGGAATTCTAATCTTACACAGTTCTCCGATTGTTGATTGGTTCACTGTACGATGTCCTCATCATCCGGCTCGTCAGGTATTGAAAATGTTGCATCTTCTTCTCCAGTCAGTGTCTCTATTGTTCGAGTCCTGGGAAAGTACACTCAGAGCACTTTACACACTATTTGCTACATTCTAGTTCCATCGTCTCTTGCCCGTCAGTTCATGCAAAGGTTTCTGCTAAGCAAATTTTATTAAACAATGAGCAGTTCACGGTTAGTTGATTTGTCAGCATCTTTTCATTGCACGTTAATATTCAGCTTCTGCACGAGGCCTGGCACAACTACGCCACAACTTTGGCTAAGTTAAGCTCTACAATACTATGTTATTCTAATACATTTTCAATATTTCACTTATGTTAGTTGTTCTTTTAATATAATTTGTGAATCTTGGCGACCACTCTCAAAGGTCACAATTTCAAAAGTGCACATTATTTTTCTACGTTAGTAATCTTCTACATTTTTCATTATTCAAAATACATAAACATTGATTAATAATTTCTAATTAAGACATTTGCGTTAACAGTTGTGACTCGAAAAATAATGAGTTGTCAACCTAACCCCCTAGATTTGAGCTTGGGGTTGGCTACTCTAACATACTAGGCCACCGGTGATCTCCTCATTCTTGTAAATGTTTACCTAGCAAGTGAATCTCTGTTTTATTGGCATTCAACCTCAGACAATTAAAGAACATCCAGTCGGCAGTGCCAGCCATGCAGTTCTGAAATTGGCAGTGACGTCTGCAGACCTAACAGACAATAATAGTGGTTTGTCACAAAGCCTCAATCACTATAAGAAAAAGAAAAGCTGATTCAGTTCTACAAAAGGTGTAACGGCTGATTCTTCTCTAACACATCCATCAAAAGATTGTTCACATGTTTCTCTACCCCTTTGGCCAGAAAAGGAAGGCGAGAGATGGGTTGATAACTTTCAGACAAGGCTGGGTCTAGCATGGATTTTTTACAAAGAGGAATAGCCTTAGTGTGTTTTGAAGCAGTGGGTACCACAGCCGAGGACAAGGAGTGATTAGCTAGGCTTACAGGTATAGTAAAATCTCCCGCACTTTGAGCACAGGGATCTGATTTGAGGGGAGCATCAGGGAGCCAGACTTCACTTTGCACAACAGAGAATTAAAAGATATGTCATCCAACAATTCTAAGTCCACCAACGCAAACCCCTGCAACCAACTCCAAGTCTTAAGAAAATTTTCATAAATGTTAATATTTTTAATGAAGTGGTCCGGCAGCCTGTCACATTTATCATCCAAAGCTTCCACATGCCATAAAGTTGCTTCATGCTTGAGCAACCTTTGTACTATGGAATAGATTTCTTTAACGAGATTGCGGCTGTTCTAAATTTTCTCTATATAAATTAGCACAAGCCTATTTGACCATTTTATGATAAGGTTTCAAAGACTTCATATAATTTATTTTGCCATAGTATCGTAAGATTTCATCCAGATGTCTTCGAGCACCTCACAATGCTTTTTTTCCCTCAATCAATTTTGGGGAAACCAGGGAGAAGAAGACCTTTTTTTCTATTTAGACAGATGCACAGAAATAAGATCATCTGAGGCTGAGACTAGCCAGGAGTTTGTTTCCTGTACAGCTAACTCAATGTTCGAGTCAGGCTCAGCAATATTATACTTAATAAGATTAGACAACCTCTTAATTTCTTAATTATGCCATTGAGTCCCACTAGAAATTTTAGCTTCTGCCTTACCTGAAGTGCTTGGGACTTTTAATTCAATAGGGACCATAAAATGGTGAGGCCACACCACTGAGAAGGGGGTAGACTCCCAGAGATTAGTTACATTGGAAAAGATAGGGACTAACAGATGGTCCGTCTCATGTGTGGGACCTGTCACTCGCTGCGTCAGTTGAATAGCTTCTGGATCACAGGATAAATTATGTGCTTGTAGGTTGCGGTCACCTATGATATTAAAATTGGCTAATTTCAGTGCTACATGGGAACTGTGGTCCACAAACGTTTCTTTGAAACATTCCACTGGCCCAGGAGATCTGTAGACCAATAGGCCTGAAAAAGTAAAATTCAATTGAATTTGATACAACACATTTCCCACTCCTGAACGTTGAATAGACCTAGTGGCAAGTAAGATGATCTTTGTTAATAATAGCACTACCACCCCCCATGGTTCTCCTACACCTTTCAATGCAGTACCCAGTTGGAAGAGCCAGAACAGCCTCTGCATGTGTAGCCTGTTAAGCCATGTTTTTACATCAGGTGAGTACTCAAATGTGAAGTCTTAAATTTTAGCATGCTGGTGGGCCAGAGAGCAGCAGTTAATGCTTTACATGCAGAAACTCATTAGTCTGCTTCCCCTCATTGCAGAACCATCATCAACCAGTAGGTCCGAAATTAAGGCTACAGTGCTTACAAACTGAATCCCCTTCCACCGGATCTGTAAAAGTAGTGCATTTACTATGCAATGAGGAATGAAGAGTCAGCAGATGGGGGTCAGAATATTGGATGACCTTTCTGACTAACCTAGCCCTGGTGCAGTCCTGGCTCGGACAGGCATAGACGGGCTTGCCTTAAGTGTGCCAGATGCATGACCGCATATTGGCCAGATTGTTATAGATCATTGAGCACTTAGGAGGTTCTGACATGCATCGGCCCACTAGAGCACTAACATCCATGTCTCACTGCCTAACAAAAATGGCCGACAGGAAGCATACTCTTCTGAGGAGCGCTACAGGGAGGAGAAAACACCACCAAGCCCATCCTAGCCAACCAAAAACTGCCCACTCCTTCCCCAGTGTCCCAGGAAAAGGAGGTATCTCATTTCATGCAACTCCTTAATAGTCATTCCTCTGAGTTTACTATAATGTTCCCCAATAATCCAATTGTATGCGTTCACTGTGGGATTTACTGTAGCTGTAGGTTTTCCAAAACCCTCTTATCTTAGAACTCTCGAATGCTACTCCCTTCCCTCCTGTCCTATAAATGAACAAGGCCTAGCATAAGCCAGATCTGTAAGTCCTTGAAGTATTGCTGCTTATTCTAGTATATTGTCAGGCAATTTATCATCTTGTCTTGAGTTTTCCATAAAATAGTCTTCCTCTACTGCCCATTCCATCATATCCCTTAAACACTGTTCAAGTCGTGATCCCTGAGGTCTCTTTCAGTGTATGGCTATACGACGTTTATCATTTATAGCCACACGTTTTCCTCAATTCACACTTCTGCAATTTAGCACAGCTCCTCACAAATATTGTTTCACAGTCAACTTGATTATACTGCCTGGGATCATATGTAATTTACCCACTCCACCACTTCACTCCAATATTTCAGAATTATTCTGCAATTCCACACCATATATAAAAAAAAAAAAAATAATACCTTCCTACACTTGGGACACACTATCGATTTGATCAGATACTTTTTTACCTCATTTCATACAAGTCAGATAAATCCTATGTATGATATTAAAAAGCACTAACTAATCACTTTCCCTACATGAAGACATGCAGTCTTCCAATCTGTAGTTTCTAGATGCTCTTAGCCGCCCTCCTATTGTGTTGTGACCCTTAGTTGTTCTATCTTATCTGCCTTCAGGGCTCTATAGAAGTTAGATACCCACTGTCTGGCCGGTGCCACCCACAGATTAGCATTCATAGTCTTTGTCATCTTCGGAGCACCTGAAAAGTCCCTCCATATTTCTCAAACCATTCTGGCAAATGTCCATATTTCAAGGCTTGACCGTGACCAAAGCCTTCCTGTACCTCCAAAAATGTAAGACTTTATCATTAACGGTCCCACCACTCTCACACCCCTCTCTCCTCCACTGTGTCATCAACATATATGTTGACCTATACATTTAAAGGGTTGAAAATACCATTTAAGGGTCAAGTGACAGTCTCTTTAAGGGTTTCTTCTTTCCTGTTACCATGCACTGCCTACTTGCTGGTTCAAATATGGAAAGTGTGGCTTGGTGGTACCTCCTCCTCATAAGCAGCTCCTCCAGTGGAGTCTCTCCATGTATCCCCTCAAGTAGCTGCTTCTCACAGTTGGTCCCGCCTTTAGCCACATGGCCACATGTTGTAGCTGCAGTGCTGAGTAGTAGACTTCGATATAAGATAGTCCTATTCTTCATCTTCCCAACCCTGCTTCAGTGAGCTCAGTTTCAGCCTACTTCTTTTGCCTGACTATACAAACGATTTAAAAAATCCATCCAATTCTGTGAACAATTGTGTGCCAAGTGCACACAAAAAGCATTACATAAAGATGCCTTGGGAAGAAAACCTTGTGAGCAATTGCTACTCATCACATAGCTGATAGAGGTAGGATGTTCCAAAAACAAAACACCTTTTGGAACCCCTCCAACACTCCAATATTGTGGACATGTTGTCCTTCTTGCAAGTGTGACCTGTATATCCAAGTATCTACATCGGTTTGTCTCCCACTTTATCCCTTTAGCCCCACGTCAATGTATTCCTCATAAGTCACTGGTCATCTTCACCACCATCTGGGAACACTTTACTATTCTCCCTGCTAAACAGACCCCAGCCACCTCGCTGAAGAGCTACAACTCTATAAGCGATGCATGCACAGAAACTGCCCGCTGGCTCAGACTGACTAATGCATATTCCTCGCACATTGATACTATCACCCACCTCTATTGCACAGTCATGCAGCCTGGTTTGCAAATGTGTACCTCTGGACTCAATCACCAATGCAAATATTAACGGTGGTAGCAGGCATCCCTGACTTTTACTGCCTCTCAGTTTCCAAGCTATTAAATATTAACTGTTCTGTTCACACGTTCACTGTTGTCTTGCAGCGAGAAAGGTGAGGCCAAACTCTATTCTCCTTAGCACCTCACAAATATACGCTAGTTCTACTGTGTTAAATACATTTTTGATATCAAGAATTGCAAGTTCCTCGTGCTGTTCTGAACCCTGCAGGGCATATGGAATGTGTGTAAGGCTATGTGAATTGTGGGTAGTGCTACATCCTGGGAACATTTTGAGCTACTCTAAGTTTTAATACAATTATTGCACTAACACATACTTTTTTAGACATGGGCACATTCAAAATTAGCAGTTGCCCTGATAATTGATAATGCTGTGCACCTTCTTTATTTGTTTGACAGCTTATTATGCCCGGCCTTTCAAACTTTCATCCTCACTCTTTCCAGCAATTTATTTTTTCTGTCTTTCCTTTCTTACTTCACTTCTCGGATTACTTCCCTCTTTACCTATCCCTATGTCTCTAGGGTCCTGCACTACTCTCTCTAGTCATTAAAAGCTGAGAAAAGGTGATCTTGGCACCTTAAACCTTTTGTTGATGCCTTTGGAACATTTTGTCTATTTTCTTCTACAACCCCTGTATACCTTCAGAATCCGTTGGGGGGGGATATAAAGGCTTAAGTGTGAACTTGTCCAACATCTAAAAAAGGCCTCAGCATGGAAGGGTTTGGAGCTAGGGACAGAAGCCTCAACACTTAAGGGATTTATACAGTGTTAGTGGGAGAAAAAGGGATGAGAGTTACAGAGATCATCAGTACACAACAAGTGAGGAAGGAGACCGGAGTGCGAGAGGACTGGTGTCACAAATTTCTAGAGATAAGTTAGTTCTTAGTAGGAGTGGAGAAATGATTGGAAATGAAGCAACTAATATTGATAGAGAAAAATGTTCTTGTAATATGCCTTACTAGATTGATAATATGCTTGAAAAGCACGTTAAAGGTGGTTATACTTTAAGTGGTCTTTCAGAATGGTTTGAATGTGGAAAAAAGTGGGTCCTGCCTTATCACAATACAAATATTCAAAAAAGTCCAAGAAAAAACTGGAATAAAGTACCAATCATGGTGTTTCTTTCAGCTTCCTAGTGGTGATGAATTGTTATCTTCTTTTTGTGGTAAAACGTTTTCTCTTCACCTAATATGTTGTGCGTGTGCCTGTTTAAGATCTTTTAGAATGGTACATAGAGATCTGAATGTTCAGCCAGGTTGTAAGGGCAGTCTTTTTAGCTTGATTAAGAGAGGCGAAAAATGCTCACCTTTTCTGTACTTTATTATTCTGACAGCTACATTGACTATTGCTTTCAAATGGGACTTATGAATTGCTGAGTGGAAGGTCTGTGTGGGATAAAACTAGAGCTTTAATAATGTGCCTTAGACACTTCTCAAACGAGTAGCTTATTAGCTATTGTAAGTAGCTTTCCTGTGCACAGCTCAGCCTACTAAATTAGAAGATTTTGGTTGTAATAATGTATGTGTCCCTGAATTGAAAAAGTGTTATTAGATTGTTCAATTATGCATCATTGGGGACATTTATTACTAATATTACATTGGTGTTATGGTCACTGGCTGTCATGTATCTAGCCATAGAGAGGCATTCAAATTCTTAAAGTGTTTTTCACGTTACTGCTGGCAACGCTGCTTGAAACAATGAAGTGGTCAGTGCTGGTAATTTTGCATGGGGTGGCCACTAATGTAATCTTGTCTGACATGGTCACTGTTACAACACTAAAATTATTAGTAGCTCAGGACAATTTCCGTTTACTATAAATAGCTCTTATTACAGAAACGTTTGGAGGCCCTGAAGGGAATTAATTTATTGGATGACTTCAGAAGCTTTAGCTCGTAGGTGGCACCTTTCATCAGTGTTAATGTGTGATGATTCTAGGCTGTTTGCTGACTTTTAGCAAGATAAGAAACTTATCATTTTGGACTACTTTATGAGGCAATTCCTCTTTTTTAGGCTTTTCTGCCATCTCTCTGCACTGCTGATGTTTTGACCATGGCTTTTAAAACTGTATTTTTCTGTGATTTATTTATTGACAATTAGCCTTACAGTTCGATGTTATCAATTATTTTTTGTAAATCTGCTTTTATTTGCATTCTAGTGAAAAGCGAGATCACAGTTTTAAAGAAATATTCCATTGGATCCACATAATGTTTAAAAAGAACACACACTTCTATTGTTTCATTTGTAGACATTCATACATTATAATACCATCCCTTCCATACCAAATCAGGTGGTAAAAGCTTATGGTCAATGGCACTGAATGTCGCTGAAAGATACAATAGGATCAGTAGACATGTTTCAGCCGGACCGCTTATCTGGTAGATGGAAATTGGATTCTAAACATTGGAAGGTGATATATTTCTTTTTCACTGATGAGTGATAGGGTATATGTTGTAATTCAATCTGGGTTTACTTTATGGTTTTGCAGAATGTGACTTTTAAGGAAACATGGCAGTATCTCATTCTGGGGAGGCATTTGTATTGTATTTGGTTTGGGATGATTGTGAAGCTGACCAATTTATCTAAAATATGTGATAAGGCATCAGGAAGGCAGATTAAAGGCTTTGTAGATAAAATTACTTTTTCCATAATTTCCAAAGTTACCTAATAGAATGTGGTCCACTTACTCTTGACAAAGTTGGTGCTGAGTGCTGACATGAATGTTAAAACATAAGTGGGTAGGATATATTTGGAGGTCCGGACCTCACAGAGAAAAGCCTGGGCCTCATTGAAGCAATTATGGTGCTGAGGTACTTATGGTGAAGGGCAATGTTGTGTGATCACTAATGAGTCACAATATCAGAATTCTTGTGATGACGTTGGCACCATTGTATGGATGCTCAACAATGTTTAGTCAATCACAAGTACAAGTGACTCAAATGTCAAATGATGTATGATTGTAATACTTAAGTGTATTATATGACTATATAAATCACAAATGGAAGCACAAGGGAATTGTATAGAATGTATTTTACAAACTGGTTCCACACCGGCAAGTGTAACAAAGCACTGCTCTGGTATTCAAACAGACACATTGCTTTCTGTACATGGTTTGTTTATTTTTGATGTATGCTCCTACATTATTTATATTCACAACATCAGCCGACTTGCTTTGTCCACTAGTCATACAGTCACAAGGACTTCTCAACGGTAACTATTTGCCAAAAAGGAAATCTCAAAACTGATTTTCTTTTTGAAAATAACAAACACTCCCTCACTGCCACGGTTTGTTACATAATAGCATACCGAAAGGGGTAGAGCTTTCTGTTAAGGACAATTCAAACCATCACAATAATTAATACACAGTTATTATTAGTAATCAATCATATTTTTTTCATTACTGTCTTTTGGATCTCATTAATGAGTTTGATATTGTTTTATACAGATCAATGAAGTGTGTTCTAGAATGTAATGATTATTTTCTTTTTTTCCAGCTGATCTTCCAATACCAACTGTTGCTGTCCTTGATGGAGTCGCATTAGGAGGTGGCTTGGAAATGGCATTAGCTTGTGACATCATTGTGGCAGGTATATCATTGTATGATTTACTACCAAAGTAAAATCCATAGAAGGTACTGATATTTGAATAACATGAATATCGCCAACATACATTGTATATTGTTGGTAATTGTCAAACAATACAAGATTGTGTTGCTACATGGGTAGTGCAACTGAATTGGTGCATTACCTGCTTTGGAAACCGACTACTATGTTAAATGATAAAAGTATATTTATGTAGATTCATGCATTCATTGGACAGAATGTCTAATTTTAATTGATTGATTTGTGTTAAATCAGATTGGTTCATAATCGCATGACAGACTAAAGTAGCATATAGGATCATACTTTAGTCTGACTCATTATGAAAGAAACCTTTCCCATCTTATAATGTTTAGCTTCATATACTTTAAAAAGAAAACAAACAATTGTGTCCTAATTTTCTTCCCAGGACATATTCAGATCACGAAAAAAGCTGGGGATTTGAGTGAAAAAGGCAAATGACAACTTTACCCGATCACAGCATAACACCAAGCATTCAACAAACTCTCTGCTAAAGGAATAATCATATTGTTTGCCCTACAGCTCTGGTAAATGTGCATAGTGGCAAAATACTGGAATTGAGCTGTGTTTTCTCTCCGCAAGTCATTAACAGGGCATGTAATTTAGGTAATTTTGTTCTGTGTTTCATTGTGCTTTCCTTCTCAGGATGGGAAAGTAATGATGATAAGCAGTAGATTAGTGTTATGTATAGGGAGGGAGACTGACCAGGGAGAGGTGGTATACCCCTTGTGGGACCTGCACATACCTACTGCCATATCTGGAATCTATGCTATTGTAACACTGGTGACAATGATGGGGTTCCATTCCTTTAGTCCTAGAGAAGAAAATGGTAGATGAGCGAGAACGGTATTGGTTCTCATCGTTCTGCGTCCCAAATAGTGGACACTGGCATCACCTATTCCATGGTCTGGTACTCCCCACACTGATTACAGAGGTCTCCGATAGCCTTTGAATTTGAGTTGTTCACACAGGCTTGAATACGGCACCATCAAAAACATCATAGATTAAACAGATTTGGAACTGGGCACTATTGCAAGAGACACTTTCAAAAACATACTTGGAAGCAGTCCGTGAAACAGGTCAACAGCCTCTTTTCATAGTGTTTATAAGAAGATTTCATTTTTTAAAGAGTGATTTTATTAGAATCCACTATCTTAATATTATGCTGAAATTCCGTGTTACCAGGTAACCATGGACATCTGTTTTATGTATACATGTGAGCAATATACCATAAAACTACAATCAAAACATGGAGTTGCTGTCCAGTTACACCATACTGTGAATAAGTAGTCAGTCTGATCCATTGTGGGTCCACAGAGGTTCACTAGTCACTGTAATGTATCCCCAACATGCCAAAGCCCTACTCTGCCACCTTTGTGGAGCACATCAAATGAGCATATCACCATTATAGATAGCACATGGCTTTGTCACAGCATGCATCCTCTGTTTCAGGATTGCCCCCCTTTGGTGCGGGTGATGTAATGGTTCCTTCATGCAGACCACCGCTCGTGTGTTGAGGTTGGAACCATTCCGTTCTCATCTCACGAGCCCGAAATCCCTATACTCTTTACAGCAGAGGAACTTTTTTTTCTAAGAATAGCGTCATGAGTTGGGAAAGAGCTTTCCCAGCTCTAGAGGCTATTTTTAGTTTTCAGTGAAATGACTAGCAGTGCTCACGGTGCACTGACATCATTTCACTGAAAACAAAAGTGAAATGTACTGATCTGCTCATTTCACATTTACTGCCTTGGTGCTTGTGGGGCTATCTCAGCCCTTAATGTTGTGCCATAATCACCCTGTGTGCCCCCCTCAGGGGCGGATAGGGACAATAGGCCCTAATCTGTCCCCCTCAGTGGGGCAGAAAGCCCATGAAACCCAGTTATTACCCCTGATCTGCCCCCCCAGGAGGGGTCAGAAACCCGTTGAACATCAGGGATTTTTGTAAACTTTTTTTAATTTTTTTATTTATAGGGGTGGGGCTGCCCAAAATGGGCATGCCAATGCCCCCACCACTCCCCAGGTGCAAACAGTCTTTCTGCCACCCTGGGAGGTATAGGGGGATTATGACCCCCGTTCTCCTACCTGGTGGGCGGCAGAAAGCCCACTAGACACCAGGGATTTTTTTTTTATTTCTAAAATAGGGGTGTGGGCTGCCCACAATGGGCAAGCCAGTGCCCCTACCACTCAGACACAATTAGGGGGGCAGGGGTAGAAAGCCTACTGGACACGAGGGATTACTTTTATTTTCAGTTCTATCAGTGGGAGCTGCCAGGCATGGGCATGACTACCCCTCCCCACCAAATGGAGAATGAGTCTTTTTGCCCCCCGGAGGGCAGATGGAGCCAATTACCCCTATTTGCCCCGTTGGGGGAGGGTAAAGCCCACAGGACACCAGGGGTTACTTTTATTTTTTTTGTATCAGTAGGGGCTGGCCAGCATCGGCATGTCCATGCCCTCAACACAAAAAGGATAACAGTTTTTCTGCCCTCCGGTCAGGCAGAAAGCCCACTATAAACCAGGGATTACCTTTTTTTTATTTGTATAGGTGGGGGCTGCCCAACATGGGCATGCCCAAGCCCCCCCCACCCAAAAAAGCAAACAGTCTTTCTGTCTCCCCCCTGTCCCCTGTGGGGAAGAAAGCCCACTAGGCACCAGGGATTACTTTTTGGTTTATTTGTATTGGTGGGGGCTGCCCAGCATGGGTGTTTCCATGCCCCCCACCCAAAAAGGAAAACTGTCTTCCTACCCGCACCAGATAGGGCAGTTACCCCTCAGTGGGGCAGAAAGCACACTAGACACCAGGGATTAATTTTTTGTAGGTGTGGGTACTGCCCAGCATGGGCATGGCCTTGCCCCACCCCCTCAGAAATGAGGAATCAGTCTTTCTGCTACCCTGAGGACTAAATCATTTAACCCTAATAGCAGGCAAGAGGATATTTGATTTATTGGGTGTTGTTTTTACAAATTAGGCCTGAAGAGTTTGCCCAACTTCTAGTAACATCCCACTTGCAATGGTCAACAGCTGCACTTTTTGGGCTTGGGTAGCCTCCCACCTGGATAAACCTACCAGACCCAAACAATTCTCAAAGCTAGACATTGAGGGAGTCGAGGGTGGTGTGCTCTGCATCCATCCCACACTATTTTCTTACCCACAGTGCCCTGAAAACCTCAAAATGTTACTAAAATGACACATTTTCCTCACATTTCTGTGCCATGTTGTTCTTGAAACCGTAATAAACCACATATTTCCTACCACCCAGTGATCCCCTTGATTTCCCGATAAAAATGATACCTCACTTGTGCGGGTGCCCAAAGCAGAGTCAGCCCAAGAGAGCACTAAAAACTGCCCAAAGACCGAGGGGAATGCTGAGTGGTAAGAGATTTGTGGCTTCCCTCAGATTCCAGAACTTTCCACCACAGAAATGTGAGGAAATGTGTTTTGTTAGGCACATTTGAGGTTTGCAAGGGATGCTGGGTAAAAAAAAAGTGGGGGGAACCACACAAGTACCGCTTCCCTGGACTTACCTAGGTGTATAGTTTTCTAAAATATGCAGATTAGCTAGTTTTTCCCAGCTGCTGGCTGAGTGAGCTAGGTCCAAAAAAAAACACAGCTACCCACTTTGCAAAAAACAGGTCAGTCTTGCATGGAAACAAAAGGATGTTGCATTTTGAGCCGTTTCCCGTCATGGGCACTAGGCTTACCCACACAAGTGAGTTACTATTTTCATCAGAAGACATAGGAAAATTCTGGAAGTAAGGACGTTTGTGGCTCTGTGCAGATTCCTATCACTTTCTATCACAGAAATCTGAGGGAACTGTGTTTTTTTTAGTCAAAGTTTGAAGTGTGCAAGGGATTCTGAGTAAAACAGCCTGGTGAGAGCCACATAAGTCACCCCATCCTGTATTCCCCTAGGTGACTAGTTTTAATTAATGTACAGGTTTGCTAGGTTTCCCTATGTGCCAGCAAAGGTAGGGCTCAAAAACCACAGCTACCCACTTTGCAAAAAAACTGGTCAGTTTTGCATAGAAAAATGTGATGTATCCATGTTGAGTTTTGGGCCGTTTCCTGTACGGATACTAGGTCTACCGACACAAGTGGGTACTGTTCTGATCAGTCGACTTAGGAGAATGCTGAGTGGAAAGATGTTTGTGGCTGGTGAGAGCCACACATTTCACTCCACCCTGGATTCTCCTACGTGCTAAGGCCAGATGTAGCAAAGGGTTTTACCCATTCTGTGTCTATGGGAAAATGTGTTCGTACATATGGCCCTTAGTATTCAAAAGTGTATAGGTTTGCTAGGTTTCCCTAGGTGCCAGCTGAGGTTGAGCCCAAAAAACACTGTTATCCACTTCTCTAAAAATGGGTCAGATTTCCATGGAAAACTTTGATGTATCCATGTTGCGTTTGGGACGTTTCCTGTCGCAGGCACCAGGCCTACCCACATAAGTGAGGTATCATTGTTATCAGGAGACTTAAGGGAACACAGAATAGTAGAACAAGTGTTATTAATAATTGTATTTTTCTGCATTTGGTGCATTTGGACCTTCCACATGCAAGACAACGTGTCAGAAAGAAGTAATTTTGAGAAATGCCCTCTCATTCACATGCTAATATGGGTACCCACAAATTCATGATGATTCTAAACTCCATATCCTGTGCCCATTTCAGAAACACTTTGGTTTCCTTTTCACTTTTTATATTTTACCATATTGCTGTATACCCAGTACACAATAAAAAACCATTGCAAGGTACAGCTCAGTTATTGGCTCTGGGTTCTTTGGGTTCTTGGTGAACCCACAAGCCCTATATATCCCTGCACTAGAAGGGTCCAGCGGAGTAACGATATATTGTTTACAAAAATCTGCAAAAGTTACAGATGAACACGTAGGCACAAACAACAGAGTTTTTCCACTCAAATTCACAATTTTTTTAATTTCAACTGTTAATTTCTATATTGGAACCTTGAAGGATCTATACAAATGACCCCTTCTTGAATTCTGAATTTTGTCTACTCTTCAGAAATGTATAGCTGTCCGGGATCCACCACTGGTTTCACACCCATTTCTGCCACAAACTAGATGGAAGTTGCAGCACAAAAATAGGAAAGATGCAGTAGGTCCTTGTAAAATGCCAAAACTGGGTTGAAAAGTTTGTTTTTGTGATTCAAGTCTGCCTGTTCCTAAAATCTGGAAAACTGGTGATTTTAGCACCAACCCTTTGGCACCAGCCCTTGCCATTTGCAGGAAAAAACAGACACTTTTTCCCCATTTTTCGCAAAAGACTCAAAATATAGATATATTTTGCCTCTTTTCTTGGTACCCTCCAGGGCATTCCCATACCTTGGGTATCTTTGGAATCCCCATGATGTTAGAAAAGTAGGACACACATTTGGCATGAATACCTTATGTGGACACAAAGTTATGGGGGCCTAGGAGTGAACTATCCCAAATAGCTAAAAAAAAAAAAAGGCTTCAACCAGAGAGGGAATGGTAGAAAGACCTAGCAGCGGAGGGGTTAATAGAAATTGTTGATTGTCCCAGGATATTGTTCTGGAGTGCTGTGTAGGTTAGGTGTTTATCACAAACTAAATCTCTTTCATTGCATAATGCTAGTTCCCAGAGGTACTGTAAACCAATCAATTTTGGTCAACTAAAGTGCTAAACCCTCTGAATCCTTTGACCATGTAGTGTGATCAACAGGGTGTACAGCAAATAAGGACCTCATAGTACATTCATTATTTAAAATGTTTGCTTCTAAAAGGACCTACGAATGTTACAAGACCAGGCTGAATGAAACCAATTAAACAAAACAAATTAAATTACTCTCTGGGTGTGTGCATCTATGAATGGATCTATTTGTTGGCTTTGTAAATGAGCAACTACCATTGTAGGCGTGTGTTCAAGGCATCTGTAACTAAAGGAAACCACATCCAATCTGTCTCCTTTATACTGGTTAGTGCCAATGATAGGCAAGAGAAATGACTTGGTGTCATGCTCCGAGAAGGCTAATCTCCCAATTTCTTTAATGTCCTAGTAGATCACAATTGTGCTGAGATGGTGTGTTCTAGCCTACGGATGATCTAATAGCAGTGGGCACCTAATGATATTGAGATTAAAGTGAGCCTGCAAGGACAATCCTCAGTGAAGATCACCACTTATAAAGTGAAGTTCTCCTATACAAAGTATCTATTCAGAAGAATCAACCACCCCTTACCATGTTTGAAACCACTATAAATAAAGCCCCCTATCGTACTGCATGCCTTGGCTCCCTAGTCTTAAATGGGGATACCACAGTGCTTCACTAAATCTGTGCTCTAGCTTCACCAAGGCTTTAATGAGGATGACAAAAATAAAGCTTTTCATTTATTAATGGAGACAAATTCTGCCAATTTCTGTGGAAAACGCAGACTCCCCAGTGACTTGTGCATGGAAGTAAGAGGAAATCTGTACTGCTTTACGTATGGCAACCGGAATGAGTCTGACCAAATGCAGTAACATTGGAATTTTACAAACTGGGAAACAGAGAAAAACAAAGAAAACCTAGGTCTTAACAGTATGAAAAGTGAAGAAATCAATGATTTAGTCAGTCTATAGATGGCTATCGAGTTTCTTAAACAAAGAAAGCTAGCTTAACCCGAGTCACTCAGATGTGTCTGCAGTACAGGTGGTATCACAGACTTGTCACACACAGATACAAAATAGGCATACAGGTGACTGACTAAGGGCTTGATTTAGAGTTTGGTGGAGGGGTTACTCCTTCACAAATGTGACTGATATCCTGCCTGCCTTATTATGGTCTCCATAGGCTAATGGGATTGTAATACAGCGGACGGAATATAAGTCAGGCCCAAAGTGTTTAATCAGACACAGCCACCCCACACTCATACGGATTCAACAGCTATTTAGGGAATAAGCAGTGCAGCTATTCAGATAACATAATTTATTTGACTGTTCCTGACAGACAGTCTGCCTAAGTGTACAAAAGTCTAGGTGGTCTTTATAAACCCACCGTATTTTTCAAGATATTGCGCTTTAGCAATTTTTAGAAATACCTGTGTGTAATAGAGTGTATTAAAATATGGAGACTGGAACTACAACCCGGTTAGGGTAATTTGATGATCAGGAGCCCCACCTAAAGTAGTTATGTTGCTTTACCTATAAACTTACAGAAGCAGTGCCTACCCTACTCTCTGGGAGGACAGTGGTTCTGAGTGCCTGAAGCCCTTCCAACTTTCTGACACCGCTCTAATCCGCTCCCTCCCAAATCCTGCAAGCAAATGGCCAAAGTTGGTACTGCAGTAATCTCACCATTAATCAATCATGTACTGCCTTACTGTGGCTAAATTGTGATACCTCGCAGTGGTTAGAGCCATTATCAACTTTCGAAGATAGTTGGTGAAAGCGTACCCTGACATTGATCAGAAACAAATATATCTTGAGTCAAGTCTGTTCCTTCGGAGAGGTAACTTAATGATCTGAGTCGTTTGTCAGATTTGGGTTTACAACACTTGCCTTTGATTCTTGCTTCCTTAGGTTAAGGTCCCAGCGCATTGCATAAATGAAAAATCTAGATCTGTGCCTCCATGGAGACTGAATGCATTATCTCTGAAGCTCTCATTCACAAGCCGTCATGTGTCAGTTTCTTCACTTTAGTGATGTAGGTCTGGCACCTGCGCCACACAGTTATCTGGTAAATTAAACATCTTCTGAATGGTCTGCCATTGATTTAATGCAGCAAAAGGAGGTTACTCTTC
The DNA here is from genome assembly GCF_031143425.1 of Pleurodeles waltl. Classification (NCBI taxonomy): domain Eukaryota; kingdom Metazoa; phylum Chordata; class Amphibia; order Caudata; family Salamandridae; genus Pleurodeles; species Pleurodeles waltl. Next base: position 731,974,777 of record NC_090436.1, read on the forward strand.
GTGCTTGACGAAACACCTTGCTTCGCTCTCAGCTCTCCATTCATCATTCAACAGCCAGAACAAATGTACTGCTTAGCCTGTCTTCTCAAAACAAAATGTCCCACTCCTTACCAGCCTCCCTCAAAGTCTCCTAGCATTCCCTGCTCAAAAATATCAATGTCTGCGGCCTGCTTTTGAGAACTGTAGTTTAAAAGCAGCCATAGACTACCTGCCTAAACGCACCATTTTCAAATATACGTTTGAAATAAGATCGGGCTTCTGGAAACACAGTATAAATTAGAAAGCTAGATGATAAAATGTGTACCACCCAAAGAAAATTAGTATTTTTTTATTTTTCTTATAATGCGATTCATGTGCTTATGGCACACTGTTGCCCATATTCCCCCAGGCATATAATCATAAGAAAAAAAAAACATTTCAAATACATTTCGGACGCTCAAATTTCACAGTTTTTACAATAGAAAAACAAAGCGAGGGACCTACAAATGGTGGAGAAGGGGAAACTTAGCTAGAAAACAGAGTGAGCAAGAGATAAATAGGAGGGATAATTAGAGACGGGATGAAGAGAATGAGATGGAGAGCATGGGATGTTGCTTTAAAGGCAGAGGTAGTATTACTGCAAAGGCTATGCATGCTTCAATCACACCGCATTCAGAGTCTGATGTTCACAGACAGAAATTTCTCGAAGTTCGGAAGATCCTGTGGCTCACGCTCTGGTATGGAGAGCGATAAATAACATTGGAGAAGTACCCTGCCAATATTTTAATATCCAACACGCAGTAAAGGTTCTTGCAGTAGTGACATCTAATTTGTAGGGTTTCATGGTGACAGTTTCATTCAACAATGTATTCTCACAAGTCTCAAATTTGGCGTAGCCTTAAAAAAGTATGATCCTTTCAGTATCATTTTCTGTTGGTTTGGTTATTTTGAAGAGACCTTAAGATCTGTTCAAGAACAGAAAAAGTAATTTTAACAAATAGCACATTTATTACAAGACACTGTTTTGAACCAAAATAAAGCAATAGCACGCCATCCAGGATAAACCTGTTAAAACCAATAAATACTGAATAATTTTACCCATTTTGTCATAGAATTACAGTTTACTCTGTTTCATTACAGTATACTGCAGTGGCCACGTACTTCTCTTTAAAAAGTATAGAAATGTTCTGTAGGTCAATGGTTTATGGCAGAATCCTTTCTGGGAAGACCAAGTAACTTGCAACAAAGGTTGACCACATGAGATGAAGTTACAATCCCACTAATTTGTTTTGGAAAACATTGTCTCGAGTAGGGTCATTACCCAGAGGAAGTTCTTAGAGGTCTCAGTGTCCTTGGATTAGGTCAGTAGTTGCTCCTGGTCAAAATCCTTTAATTGCATGCAAATCCTCCAGTTTAACTGGTGCAGATGGAATCTGGAGAAGATACAACTCTTAACTATTTGCCTTTATTTACAAAATGCTTCTGTGAAAGCACTACTCAATATTTTTGAAAATTTGAAATGACAGCAACAGAACAGCATGGGCTTTTCAGATTCAACAGAAGTGTGAGAAATTAACTGTAAAGGCAAGATATTTAGTTACATTGTTTTGGACACTACTCAAAAGGGAAATAAATGATATGGAAAGAATAGAATATGGAAGAAGAGTTTTGAGTTTGGATGTATTGAGTACTAAAGACCTGAAATAACTTGTGCTATCGTGTTTTCTATTATTAATGCACTTTTTGCTTTCTTTGTTTAAAAAAAGGGGGAGACATTTTTGCAACATCCAATGTTCAGCATAAATATAGCAATTACGACTTAAGCAAATTTAAGGCAATCTCTTAAATAAGAGTTTTCCTAGCTATAGTCTCAATGGAAAATTATCAAACATATTCTGTTTCTTGCTTGAACACAAACACTTTTGCAAAGCTACAAGCATATTGTCTGGTTCTGCCAGTAAGCTACAAAGACACTAGATATGTCAGGGAGCTTTGGGTTCCATGGTGTTAATGCTTTGGCAACAAATGGTGCTCCTCGGTATGTATCGAATCAATTGAAACCCAATAATGTCCTTGGTCACCAGATTCCTACTTTTTTTCCTTTTGAGGGGAATAAAGCATGCAGGAGTTTCCCATGTTTGGTTAAAAAAGCTTGCTTTTGCTGCAAGATGACAACGCTTTTGATCTGTCAGTTCACCAAGAGTTACACAGAGCACAGACCTTCAGCAACTTTAGAAATCAATTTAGGTTTAGGTCACATACCTCTATTTCAAACAGGAATTAGGAATTACTATAGTATGCCACATTGATTCCCTATATGAGCAGACAGCTTTTTGTTAATAAAGAAGGCCAGTCTGCACTAAATACCAGGCTCACCTTCATGAGCCACTTGAGGATCTTCAAGAATATATCCTTTTAATTCACCTGATGTTGGTGAAGCTAATCAATAGTTGTCAGCAATCAAACAGATAAATGGGATTGGCTGGAGTCCTGTACAATTTAAGGGAAAAGGAAGGAAAAGAGGGATCGGATTCTAGATGAGCAAAGTCATAGTTATGACCCCAGAAGAGACAGTATGGAGTCAAAGTCTCGGTTTGCTAAGTTCCCAACTTGCCAATGAAGGAAACAGCAGAGTCCATATATACCCTGCTTCAGCATAATCTAGTAGATCAGATGTTTGATGTCAATGTGGTATAATCTGAAATGCAGATTATCAGCACATGGTGATATCTCATCCTTTCAGCATCTGGTGTCTGGTGATGGGTGTATCGCTGTCAGCATTTTTATGTATAGGTGTCTTAAGTACAGCAAGTAAAGAGGGCAGCCGAGTCCATGTGAATGTTACTGTGTCAGCGGATCCAAAAGCTGAAAGAATCCATACTGCATGTAGGTTTTGCATCCCGACCCTCTGATTGCTTTTTGGGGGCCTCATGAGCCAGTGGTCACATCAGGAGTGGTTGTGGCTTCTCCCACGAGGCACACAGAGTCTGAGCACCCTTTAATTTAGGAGTAGTTTATGACTGGGAAGCTGGGTTAGAAGGAGTGTAGGATGCATGGTGATGTGCTTCTGTTGTAAGCTATCCAGTTTGGTCTAAAGCTGATACAAGGATCCAGGTTCTCTAAATTCAAGGTTCTTATCTCGTCACAAGTAAATCTTCCCTTTTGACAACTCAGATACTTTTTTATAGAGCAGTTGGTTCCAACTGCCAATACGGCTGCTCCTTTGGGATAGGTCCAGAGTCAGTCACTGACCTTTATTTGTAATTTTCTAAAAGATGTCTGACACTGTCAAGACAAGAGCTGTGAGAATTTGTACTCAAGTTCACCCTAGTTCTGCTTTAGTCGAGAATTATTTTGGTCCGCAAGTGCATTCAACCTGTATGCTTAAACTGCATTACTCACAGGATTAACTGCGCAGATGCCTGTAAGGACATCTGCCTCAGGAAGAACCCCTACTGATCTAGTCTAACTCGTCAGGAAATTAAAAAAATGAAGAAGTGATACAAGGGTAGTACCTCAATATGAAGTAGAGTAGGGGATCAAAGTAAAATAAAATATCACACATTTACAAGTCAGCATCATTTTCTGGTAAATTATGCTGCCATTTACCACTTCAAGTGTGACACTAAATGACACTGATTGAGATCACTATACCTGCATTACTGACATTCACTACCATCTAACATACATCAAATACAGGCAAGAGAGGTCTCGTCCTGGGTGCCCAAGAGCTGGGTTAAAAATACAGGTAAAGATCTCCAAAAACTGATGTGCAGACAGATTTCTCACTGAAATTTAGGTCAGGAAATGAGACTGAAAGAGAAGTAGCTTAGGGCTACATTGGAAAACATACTCTTCCGTCCCTAGAGGTACAGTAAATGCAAAGAATACAGTTCCACCAGTTGTACTCATGATCCATATGTTAAATAAATGCATTTATGGTTGATACAAGAAACAATAGTGCACAAACAATTAAAGGATCTTAATGGTAAGACTGGGCCGGGCAAGGGCACACTTGATGGACATTGTAGTCCTTACTTTCCCTTGAATTCTAAGTGAAAGTTCGTTCATCTAAAACGAGATCTCCATGGAACTGTATGGCAGTTATCGCTAGTAATAACACTTTCACTATAACCTACTGCAGGAAGTTTATAAACTGAGTCACGTTCCCAAGTTTTTAAGGTTATTATGGCTGGCTTTAATTGGCAAACTCACAATGATATACTGTGTTGCAAGCACGTGTGGGAACATACATGCTAGTGCCAGTACAATGAAGGAAGAAGATTTGGTCACCCAGGCTGCTTGGGGGTTTGATTTACTCAGGCTGCAGATAGTTTGTGGTAGTATTGGCAGCCCTCACCATTTGCTACTGTCAATAAAACTGGCACATGTATCAAGGGTATGCAAAAAGAGCGTATTTTGCCAGTTTCTTTGCCAGATGGTGGTAAAAAGAATCCTAGGTTTGTGTTTAGTTTTGAATGTTTGTAACTCTGGTAGTATTGTCTCAATTTTACAAGTAAACTTGGTGGTTTCAATTTGTTTTAATATTGATCGAATCAGCTATTAGATGATCAGCATACATCAGCAATGCAAACTGAATGATCATAAATAGACTTTTCAATATAGAAGTTAAATGGTTTGAATGGTCATAGCATTGAGTTTAACAGCCTCCAAGTCTAATTCCTATTTTAATACATTGGACTTTTGATATTAGTTTATTATAAAAAAAAGTAGGGTTAGGTAGACTGGGGCGTTAACATTTAAATGATTTTCAAATGTTTTCGTTCTCGAAACTAGCAGTTTGAAATACACATTAAGCTCCAATGTGGGACAAACACGTATGGTAGTTTGCATGTTCTAGGGTAGGCAGTAAGAAGCTAGAATCTGCTGCTGCCTTTGGTGGCTGGCAGTAGCAACGTAATTTTATTCATGCTACTTTTCTGTAACTTTGGCAGAACCTATTCTTAAATTAAAGGGGAGAACAAGGGACTAGGCTTATTGCATTATTGTCACTTAAGTAATTGCACTGGCAATCAAGTGACGCTGATAGTGGACTGCACATAAAGAAGGGAAGCCTGCTCGGGTTATCAGGGCTTCGTCATGTGCAGCATTATGATGGCATCTTTATCCTCGGAGGAAGCCAAGCCTGCTTTGATAACTGATGCACACATGAATCTAACATCGACAAGTAAATCGCATGTGGTGGCCACCACAACGTCCTGGGACTCACTCTCCTTGGGGATACCCACACTCTGCTGTCTGAATGATACGAACAACTTAAGCCCCAGATGTTTGCAGATGGATAAAAAACTTTGACATATACACAGGAGCTCTGGGGGTTGACTGTGAAAAGAGACTAAAGTGCCTGCTCATGCATTGTGTTGGTCCAGACATTGGCATAGTATTTCAATTTGAAGAATTTGATAACCTCTCATGGTGGTCTCAAACAACAACTGGTGAGCTATTTTCTTCTGAAAAGGAACACCAACTATGAGAGATAGCTCTTCCACTCAAGAGTGCAAAAGCAGGGTGAGACTATTGACCCCTTAGTAACAAGAATAAACGAAGATGTGCGGCACTGCAAATATGTAAGCTACAACAGCGATGAAGCACTGTGATGACAAAACGTTTCTGGCTGCAAGTCAGTGGCATAGCGACATAAACTACTGCAGAAACCGAGAAAATTTGAAGATATTCTATCAGTGGCAAGACCCTCCTGCACCATCAGCTGTCATGCAGAAGTGATGGAATGCTACAAGGTAAAGAAAGAAGTTGAAGAATTGCTTGGCATGATTGAAAACACATGCCTGTCTGAAAGAGGCATGAGGTGCACCTGCTTCCGATGTAGTTTCGGCTTTCCACATTAAGACACGCGCATGTCAGCACAGCACATGCCACCACTGTGGATAGAGAAGTCATTTTCAGTCAGTCTGCAGAAACAGAAGTGGTAAAAGATCAGAATCTCAGACACTGTAGAGTTCTGAGAAGAAAGCTATAGTGAAAGTGAAATCAAAATTGTGTGTCAGAAAGTGAGAGACATCAAAAGGCGAAACTATTCTCAATATGAGGCAACACACCAACAGAGTCTGTGCAAGACATGAAAGAACTCATCATAGACCTAGATGTGGGTGGGACCTCCATTCAGCCCCTCATAGACACAGGAGCCACAGTCAATGTATTGACAGACACTCATTTCGCAACATCAGCACAATCTACATTCAATGACACAGTTGTACACATATACACATATGGATAACACAAAACCCTTCAATGGCTAGGTGTCTTTCCACCTGTGTCTCAGACATGATAGCCAGCTATTACAGACTGATATATTTGTTGTAGAGATGGCTGCAGGCACAGGATGTCTCCTGAGCTCCTGAGCAGTAATCAAACTGGCCTCCTCAAGATGATATGCAACATGGCATATCAAGTATTGAGGAATGAACACACAACATTGATATGCTATTCCCAGCACTGTTTAGTGGCATAGGAACACTGAAGGATCAGCAGATTTGTCTCCTTATAGACACGGATGTAAAACCCATTGCCCAACATTTTAGGGGCATACCTTTCAGCATTCAACAACAAGTTGAGGATAAACTAAAAAATCCCTTACAGCTTGACATCATTGAAACAGTGCAAGGTGCCACAACCTGGTCTCAGCCATCTCTTTTTATGTGGAAAATCCTTCCTGGTTGTAACTGATCACCAATCCTTAGTTGCAATATATAAATACCCAAAAAGCAATATGCCTCCTCATGTTGCGAGGAGAGGGTCACACCTGTAAGATTAAAGGTTGCAAATAATACACCAACCAGGGAAAGACAAAAATCCTGCAGATTTCATATCTTATTTTCCCATAGAAAGCTCACTAACCATACCTTGCATTGCAGAAGGACACATCAGATATGTTGTATGGCAGTCCTCTCCATGTATAGTGTGAAACCGAGAGTTGACCTACGCCTCTCAATAGGACGCAACTTTGTGTGATATTCAGACACTCATTGAGTCTCAGCGATAGAACGAGATAGAAAAGAGAAACGGAACATATCCTTATAGTTCCATAAAAGACATGAGGGCATTTAGGAATGTCAGAGTGGAGCTAGCCTATTATCCGAAGGGTCTCATCGTATGTGAAGCCCACCTGTTCATCCCTTGAACGCTATGGCATTATGTTGTTGAGCTTGCCCATGATGCACATAGAGGAGCAGTAGTCCCCAAGTGGCCCTTCAGAAAGAAAGTATGATTTCCACAGCTGGTCTGCTTGGTGGAGGAAAATGTGGGCTTGTGCTATGTATTCCACTCTTTGACTAAAGGCAGTTCTTCTGTTCCTCTTCAGATGTCAAAAATACCAACACCAGTCTGGAGAAAAGTGGCTGTTGATGTTTTCGGGCCAATAAAAAAAGTCAGTAGTTTCTAGTGATCATTGACGAGTGCTCTCATTTTCCATAAGTCAAGGCGGGGCTCAGCATCTCATCCAATGTGACTGTCCACACCTTATACAAACTATTTTTATTGTTTGCCTTCCCCACTGTGGTTAAATCCCAAAAATGCCCTCCCTTATATGAATGGTAGCTTAACGAGTTTGTGAGAAAACTAGGTTTCACACACCAAAAGGTTACCTCCTTGTAAACTCAGGTCAACGGTATGGTCAAACATTTCATGGCACCCTTAAAAAGGTGTTGTAATTCGTGAAACATACCTGCCAAACGCAGTTTGATTCTGATGTTCCCTTCCAAATACTGTGGGGGTCATTACGAGTCTGGGGGTCACTTGACCATCAGACTCATGGTGGCGGTCCTTAACGCCACATTATGACCATGACAGTCGTTCCGGGGTCAGACAGCCAGCACAGCCAGGTTCAGAGATTCTGGCGGTTGTGGCAGTCCTAATCTGCCAGGGCAGCGATGTAAGCAGCGCTGCCCTGGAGATTACGACCTTTTTCTCTGCCAGAGATTTCATGGCAGTAATACCACCATGTGAAGGCTGGGGCAGAACGGGTGCAGGGGACCCCAGGGATGCCCCTGCACTACCCATGCACATGGCATGCGCAGTGAGTGGGCCCCCGGGCCAGCACCATCACAATGTTCACTGTCTAACATTGAGGGTGCTGGTGCAGCCTGCATCCTGCAGCACTGCCGGCAGTTCAATTACGACACAGAGACAATGCTGTAGGGTATTTCCCGCTAGGCCAGCGGACAGAAACCTAGGTTTCCGCCCACTGACGTAGTGGGAAACTCTTAATGGGCCTGGCAGGGAGGTAGTCACTATGGCGGCAACCTCCCTGTCGAATGTTTGGCGGACGGCCTAAACTGTCCTCCGAACTCGTAATGAGGCCCTATGCGACTTTACAGATACACCTCACAGTACCACATGTGTATACCCTACTGATCTAATGTTTGGGCACAAAATCCATACAGATTTTCTTCATCAAGTGAGGAACCCAACATCTCATATTCATCTTGAAGTCCAAGGGAGGGATGCAGAAGCAAAGTACAAAATGAAACACTATGCTGGCAAGCGTTAAGCTGCTTATTCACACACTCTGCAACAGGGTGACTTGGTCCTGGCAAATTCGAGAAATCACAGGAAAGAAAATGCTAATTTTAAACCTCACCTATATTTGATCATTGATATTAACTATCCCATAATTGCAGACCGGAGAAATGGAAATATAATTTCTTGAATTTTGTCATATGTTAATGAAGAAAGGAAGACGTTTTCTAGTCGATAATAAATGTACGTTTATTTTGTACAAAGGAGCAATCCTGGATCCTGCAATCCACAGTCTCCCACAACCATCCGCTCTATCCGTCTCCCATCCCCGCTCTCTCACACATTCCACTTCCGCATTCTGTTCTCACAATCTATCCACAGTAACACACCCACGGTCACACTTAAACACAACACACCTTTACCCTTAAACAACAATATACTGATAACATATAAATAACAAGAAAACAATAATAAATTTAAAAAAAACACAAGACACTGCAATAAGAATAAGAAACTAACATTAAACTACATATGATGTTGCATGTAGCAAAATATTAATCATTAAAGCAAGAATTCAGTATTTGGCATCTGACAATTTTGCTGGACAATGCTTGACTCTAGTACTTTTCCATATTTTATTCCTTAAATTTGAGTTAGCTTGTAATTCTATTTTTGTAGAACGATTGGTGCCCCATTCACTTCTAGATTCCACAGGCTGTAGGTCAGAACCTATGATAACCTGTTCATTACTAGTCTCAATAGCACCCTGAGACAGCAAATCATTTTTTGACTTGGTATCCAACTCATTAGATCTCACTGAATCATCCTTACTTTGTATATCCAAGAAACAATTGTCATCATCCTGCACCCCATCCTCCCCATTTTCATGAACTTTCATGCCATTTCCTGTTTCTGCAGATACCAAACCTCTATGCTTAGATACTCTACCGAAATTCTACATTTTTCCCCTTGTGCCTTTACCGCTTTGTTATATACTTGTATTACTCTAATGGGATCAGACCCTTTAGGAAGTTCCTTCCACACACCGTTGTTTTTTAATACAAACTCAATTTCCTATCTCCATTCTACTACCCGATCTTACTGTTTAATTTTATAGATGTTTCTCTTCATCTTCTCTAGGTATATCTTTACACGTTCCCTGATTTCACTATAATCGATACCGCGTCAGAATTCAATTACTTGTTCCTTAGCCACGAAGGAGCCAATTTAGGTCCTGGTTTCCTGCCGTGCAGCAATTCAAATGGAGAGTATCCTGTAATTGAATTCGGCATGGTCCTATAAGACAACAGTGTTGTTTGTAAAGCTTTCTTCCAAGGTAATCCTCCCCTCTAGGCTAATTGTATAGCTTCTCTAACCACACGGTTAAATCTTTCAGTTTGACCATGGGACTGGGGGTAGTAATTTGCAGTTTTCTTATGTTTAACACCACACCTGAGCAAATAATCTTCAAAGACTTTACTAACAAATTGAGGTCTGTTGTCCATAACCAATTCTTCAGGTAGACCTTCCGTACAGAAGACATCATCTAAGAACTCAATAATAACTTCTGAAGTTACTTTTTCAGTCATCTTAACCTCTGGCCATTTTGTTAAATTGTCTATTAGTACTGTGGCAAATGCTTCTTTTTCTCAGTTATTGCTTTGATCAAAACAGTTTACTGCATGTTAGTTGTGCAGCTGTATAGTACAATAGACTACAAGGAAGACCCAACCCGCTGCTACTCAATGGAAGTTTCAAAATAGCTAGTTTGACGTGGCTGCACGTAGTTTTCTATTTCAGTGGCCATAAAAGAAGAGTTTAAAAGGAATTGGGCACATAGAGGTCTAAAGCATATATAAGCAGTGTGACAGAAAGGCCATCTTTGCCACCCAAAACACTCCCATAATTGATATGGGTAACTTTTTCCAAATATCAACTCAATTAATTTCTTTATCCCCATCAAGATTTTTTCCAAAATCAATGTATATTGTGTCTGTTTGTTGTTAGCGCCTGGTATTACCAGATATCTCACCTTTCTCATTTTCCATTCTACTCCTTAGTTCGGTAAATTAGTTTTTGTCTATACCTTGTAATTTGCCATGTGGTAACATTCTGGACTCATTACCTTTTGCAATCATGTCTTAGACTTCTCTGACTTCGCTTAGTTCCAGTGGTGGTTCACACTTGAAATATTTGGGGTGGCAGCAACTGACCAGCAGTGCCTGGTCAATGCTAAAGCTGTCAGTCATGTCCCGTTATAAACATAGTTTATAACGAACCATGACTGAGAACTCGCATGCGTCAATGATGCCCCCAAATTAGGGGGGGGGGGTGAAGACACCATGCCTGCTCTTTGCGGACGATACATTATTGTTATCTCAAACTGCTTCTGGTTTAACAAACTTACTGCAAAAATTCATGTCCTTCTGTAATGACCACGGCCTTGAAGTAAATTCTATGAAAACCAAGTATATGATCTTCGTGACAACAAACACAAAGTAAGAAAGAGAATCTTTACGGAAGGGGTAGAGTTGGAGAGAGTTGCTGAATTTGTGTATTTCGGGGTTAGACTGGAGGATACGCATAGATGACAGACTCAGATAACGAGGGCACATATGTCTTTGAAGCAGAACCTGGGCAGTGTTCTGAGATTTGCAAACAGGTCCCCTAGGTTCGTAATTACTCCAGCAATGGAAATATATAAGCTGCAAGCAAGAGGGAGTGCTCTGTATGGAGCGGAGCTATGGGGATATGATAATCTGAAGGATTTGGAGGTTGCTGAAAACTCTTTTATAAAGTCTATCCTCAGAATACCCACTAGTTCCCCTACAATGCCTGTCCGTATGGACGTGAACTTAGACTCTATTGCACATATAGCAGCGCTGAAACCAAGATTATACTGGATCAGAATATGGTCCCTGGATACACTTAGCCCATACAGGACATGGTTGAAAGCCTTGATTAGTGAGAACTACACGGGAAAAATCCCATGGTGCAATTACGTTATGGCTAGTTTGACCAATTTGGGGCTGGCCCACTTTTGGATGGTCCCTTATGATCTACCCAAAAATGCGGCACATATTGTAAAGGATGTATATTAGCGGTGGCTAAAATTGGGAAAACTAGCAGAGGTCTCTTGAGGTAGTTTGACAGATAAGTTTACATCAGTCAAATGTCATTACGAGTTTGAATCGTATATGGATCTGATCACATTCCCTCGAGCCTGCGCCCTTTACATCAGATTCAGGCTAGGCTCGTTACCGCTACGCTCTTTCACCTGTACTTGGTCTAAATATGATCCTCATGCCAATCTTTGCCCATTGGGCTGCGGCCTTCCCGAATGTAGTGCACACGTACTATTCCATTGTCCTGCTTATGATAAACAACGAATCAAATGGATTGCACCTCTTTGTAGAACCATGGGCTTCCAAAATTGGTTTGCAGCCCTTAGACTTTTTAGGTTTAATACCCAGGGCGTGGTGGCATTTGCCTTAGCCAGCAACTTAGATGAAATCTGGCGTGCTAGAACAAAAATGTTAAAGCCATCTCATAAATAGGAGCCTATAATGGGAATGTTTTCTACTTTTATCGTATTTATTGTTTTTAGTTAGGAATAAATTTGATCTATGATATTTATTATGAAAAACTTTTCATTTTTGCACGATTCTATAATATGGCACGCATTATATAGGGAGAATGTTTTATATACTAGGACTTTTATACATAGTTTATTTTTGTAAAATTGTGAATTTGTGATGTGCTTTTATGGTACTTGTGTTTTGCCGAAATAAAGCTAACAATGATGATGATGATGATGACTGAGAACTCTGGCTTTGAGGTTGAAGGAATTGCGAGTCTTACAGTGCATCAGTGGGTTAAAAATAATAAAATAAAAATGTACTCACCCACTGCATGCGATGGCTTTATTTTGACCCTCAATTTTGTTCACCCTCCTTTTGACAGATCTACATAACACTTCACAAACCAAGCCCAATCCAGACAAACCCTTTTAAGGGAAAGTTTTGTGAGTATTCCTGTTTCTTGGATGTAAAACTGTGTGAAGAAATATCACTTGTTGTGTTTTACTGTTACAGTCTGTGAAACAAGCAAACTAAGTACATTATTACTAATCATGTTATATTTAGTCACTATATAAAGCGTTTGTGATAGATTCTGACACAATTCTGTTAAAATGTGTTTCTTCTTCTTTTAGCATCTTCTGCCAAAATGGGGCTAGTGGAAACAAAATTGGCAATCATCCCTGGTGCAGGTATGTTTATATCCCTTGCATGTAATTAGATTACAGTAAACATGAGAGTCCAATAGTGACAGACACACCTGTAGTGAGTGAGTATAAACGTGTACAGTGTAAGCATAACTTCAAAAACATAATGGAAGATTTCAGTAGGGATGTATTCTTGAAGGGGCAAAGTGAAAGGCAGAGTTTCACATGTCTTAACATACTGAGAAGTGTATGCTTAGAAAAGCGTATGGCTCCCAAATTCATGAAAATGTAAGAGCACATTGTAGCAGGGATCACTGATGATTTGATAAATGACATATAGAACTACTAGAATGCTTTGTTGCTGAAGTAAATATCTGTTAAGTATTAAACAGTAGATTCCAGGTTTACAATGGGAGCAGAAAGAGATAGCAAGATAGCCTCAGCAATGCCATTTCCCTTATTTGACAAACACTGTATGCCTAATCTCTGCTCAACCAGAACACCCTAGTAATATGCCCAAAATGGCTACATATTGCTGCAATGGTGATTTCCCCGTACATGGCACAGGTCCTCTGTGGGACATTTTGTTTTATATATTTTTAAGGTCCACAGGTTTATGAGCTGATCACATCTGCAGTCTGTTATCTGGAAACCCGTCCTTTCTGAAAGTAGTGTCTCAAGTAAGTCTCAAGCAAAATGTGGAGTGTATGCCGCCGTCTGCCATAACATAATATTTATTCAAACTGCTCGAATCATTGTCTAACAACCTACTTTATTGAATTAACAAAATTCATTAATTGTATTTGTCAATGTTTCCAACTCTCAGAATATCTACTGTGCTTCATCTACCTCACCATGGACCTGGAACAGGCCCTTATACCACACTGAATCTTCCTAATGCATTATAACTTGTATTTATTTGATTGTATCCTTCAACAATAGTCAATTGTCATGGCTAGGACAGTGAAAGAACCCCCTGCAACAAGAAAGAGCTGAGAGAGCTCATTGCCAATGCTACATATATCATTCCACAAAAATGAGCAATTTCTGCAGTTGGGGCTTTAAAGAACAGGGAGGCATTCATTCCTGAGTGTGAAAGAACCATTAAATACATTACCACTTCCTAGAATTGATGTCAAGTAATAACTCCATAGCGCCTACAAACATAGTTGGAGTCTTTAGTGTCTTCCCCAGCATGGTAACTGCTGAATAACTAGGCCACACAAGGATCTGTTAATCACACATCTTTATTCCTCTGCATGTACCTTTGAATTCCAACATTGTAAAGCAAGTGTTCATACATCCTGTTCTAGCAATTACGTTGCTCACATATGCAGAGTCCTAGGGGAGCCATAAAGGTTCCGTTCTAAATCATACAAGACACTTCATCTCCCCCCTCTATTACATGAAAAACTGCAATTTTTTATTTAGATAGACATACATATCTACGTAGGAACATGTACAACTATATATTTTCAATTAATCTTCTTGGAGCTTTGATCTGTCCACCCAATCTGGATTACTGGAAATGGTCAACTTCAATGTCAGAAATTGCCACTAATGGTAAGGAATCAGCAACAGTCATCGAGTTTTCACAGTCAGTCTTTCTTTCACCATATTGAGTTGAAGACTGATAAAACACAGGCCTGAAATTAGAAGAGTCTCTGGTGAGGGACTTCCCAGGTTGTTGGGCAGTCACCATGTTTCCTTTGGTAGACACTACTTTAAAAAGTTCAGTATTGTAAGGAGCATCAGATTTTCTTAGTTGTTGAGCAGTCACCAATTCTACCTTTTTGAATGAGAGGTATTTTGCATGTTGCCTCTTGTCTGTATACACTTTCTGTTTCTGTTACAAGTCCCTTGTATGAATTAGGTTTTCGTTACTATTTTGTTCTGCGGTCCATTGGGATATCCTGGTTACTATTGCTCTCCTGAACACCAAAACTCTCAGGACTTTCATCTGTGGTTGAGTGGGGTGTCGACCAATAAGCTCGTAGCGTTCAGCACTGTTCTTAGACTGAGGTTCTCAAGATTTGCAAGCTGTAATTGCACGCTTAGTGTACTCATAAAATGCTTACCAAGTCCATTGGCTGTGGCCACAAGGTTGTGATCTTTTCATGCTTTATGTTCAGATGCTCTAGACATTCTTTAATTTCTTTGCTATTGGAGTGTGGACCATTACGAGACTTCACAATGGCTGGGAAACCCCATGCTACCAATATGCCATTATATTTTTCTATTATTCTCTCATGTCATGGATGAGAGATCTTCAGCAAAGGGAAAATGTGAATATTCATCTACTTATCACCATTAAATGATGTCCTTTGTCATGTGCACTAAAGAAGCCAATGGCTATTTTCTCCCAGGCATGTTTAGGGAGTTCTGACATGTTCAAGGTATGTTGAGTAACTTTGGTTGACAGGCAATTGCATATGTGATGGACCTTGACTTCCTTTTCAACTCTTTCATCCAGATATGGAAACCAAACTTAGCCTCAGAGAGCTCTCTTTGTAGTGACAACACCACAATGTCCTTTGTGAGCCACTTCTATCGCCTTTGTCGCAGAATCAGAATCCTTGCAGAACAACTCCTTCCTGAGTTATGGACAATTTATCTTTGACGTTCTTTTGATAGTCACCATCATTACTAAGAGTTCGAACATATTTGTTCCATGACTGATGTGTAATTATGTCTTTTAACTTGAGCAGGTCACTATCATGACTCATTGCACTGACAATCTGGGCAAATGATACAGCAGCTGGTGTACTTGACTTAACAATGAATTTGATGTAGGCCTCAGACATTTTTGTTTGGAGTGCCATGACCTTGAATGGGCACTCTCGAAAAGTAGTCAGCAGGATTTTGATCCTTTCCTGGGCGATGTATAATTGTACTCTTGCAATTCCAGTCCCCATTGCTGAACTCAATAATGCATCTTGGCTTTTGGATTGCTGAAGATGGTCAATAAGGCTTGATGATCAGTCACCAGCATAAAAGCTTCCGTACAGGAATATATGGAAATGTGCAAAGCCCATACTACTGCCATACTTGCCTTTTCAGGCTGTGAGTAAAGCACGCCATGTTTGATATAAACTTCTACTACCATATGTCACAATATGTCGTTTTGCATTTGGGTGCCCACTATGCTGTGCAAGTACAGCGCCTAACCAAACGGGGCTACTGTCAACTACAATCTTGGTGTGGAGCTTTGGATTGAAGAACGCCATTTCTGTAGCATTTTCCATGCCACGTTTGATTCTCTTGAAACTCTTTTTACATTCTCATGACCATTTAAGAGAAACATTTTTCTTGGTATACTCTTGTAATGAAGCACTAACAGTGGCAAAGTCCTTTATGTATTGTGAACAGTAGCTGGCCATTACAAGAAAAAAAATGTACCATGGAAACATCTTGTGGGGATTCAGCATTTGTCAAAGCTTGCAATTTTGAAGGATCAGGCGTCATGCCTCCATCAGAAAAGATATGGCCAAAGAATTTCAATTGAGTTTTATTAAACTCAGACTTGTCTGTGTTTCATGTCAAACCTGCATCATTGAGTAATTGACTTACTTGTGTGAGGGCTCTATAATGATCCTTCTGTCTAGCTCCAAAAACCAATATGGCATTGCTATAGATAAATGCATCCACAACAGGATGTATGGTGCATCTTATGGAGTCTTTGAAAGGTTCTGTAGCTGATAACATGCCAAAACGAAGTCTCTTGTATCTGAACAAACCAACATTTGTAGCAAAGTTTGTAACATATCTGCAGTTTTCTTATAGTTCTAACTGATAATAACATTTATTCAAATCATGTGAAGAAAAGATTTCAACACCATTCAATGGCATGATCTTGTCAAGCAATGTGCGACCCCGGCTGGTGCTCTCATTCAATCGCTTTGTTTGCTTGGCCCATGTCAATGCATATGCACGGATCTCCTTTACTGTCCTTTTTAGGCACTACTACCATGGGAGAAACCCATGGTGATGGACCAGCAGAATGTTCAATAATGTCATGCTTAAGTAATAATTTTTTTTCAACAGTTTCTTGCAAATGAAAAGCAAGTTGTCTATGTCTCAGAGCAACAAGATGTACATCCTCATTAATGTGCAGATGTTCTCGCATTATCCATAACATACCTAAACCATGAGGCAACGAAGGGAATTGACTTACTATTTTGTGATGAGTGTTCATATAATTCAATTAAATCAGTCCCACGTCAGCAGCCGTGTTGAAACTAAGCAAGCAGGCCCTTGCTGCTGTACCTTGAAGTAAATGAACCGATGTGTGTACTTTTGTTATCTTATTTTTCACTGTTACCATGATCTAACGTTTACTATTCATGGATGTCGAGCAGCCCAAGTGTAAACTGTGGATTTGATGGTGTGAGCCGGGGTAATAGAGCAGTTCATTGTACTTCTCTTCAGGCATTATATTTATCGAAGCAACACTATCGATAATGAAAGGTATTTAACATTCATTTATTTTCAGTGTGATCTTTGGACAGTGTTTGTATGATTTCATTATTTTGACATATCGACTTTTCTTTGACTGACTTGTTTCCTCACAAGCAATCACACTGACATGTGAACGTTTTTCTGAGGTAAGCATTGACATGGCAGAATTACTTTCATCACCTTCTCCCATTTTTTTAAAGGCAGAACTGTTTGACGATGATTTAGAGGACGATCAACTTCATTTAGCATCTATTTGCCTGAACTGAAGTCGCCACTTGGCCGTGCGTTGAACGTTGCTTCTGGAATGGCTTGGCAGCCATTTTGTCTTCACGCTATGACACACTTACTTTTTTCCTTTCCTTTGCACATCAACACAAAATGGTTCTCTTTACCACAGGCTTTGCATATTTGACCCATCTCTGGACACTTTCCCTCATGTGGAAATGCAAGTCCACATCTGAAATACAACTTCTTTTTAAGTGTGGGCATCACTTTGTGTCCTTCAGTCCGTTGTTTTGAATTACTTTTCACACTCATGACTGACTTGCTTTGGGCACCTCCAGCCTCCATGTTGGCAGCTTCTATCTCAGGGCGTTTCTCAACTCTTGCAGCCAGTATTACTTGCTCCAGACTGATATCTCATCTACTATATTACGATCCCATAATAGCCTACGGAGTTCAAAATGCCACAGGCGTGGATACCCTTCATGTTTGTGACAGAGTAACCCATCGGCCAAACTCTAAATCAGGCCCTAAGAATTTCTCTCAGCATTAATTGTCCGATGGAATCAGACATGCATCCATCGATCTCTCTAAGCCTCATACCTTCTTCATCATTAAATTCATTGAACTTAGTGTTTGATTAGTGTGTTGAGCCTTTTCACAAATTTTTTTTTTTTTTTTGCCAACTCTTTTACGTTCTTGACTGAAAACATAATGTTCTCAATCTGCCTTTGGTACTGGACTAAACTTGAGATTCAATGCATTCTTAATCTGACAGTATATGACTTCTTCGTCAGTTCTTGCCATTTTCTTTATTACTTCTTTCACACCATCACAAGCAAGATTTTTTAGATATTTGATGATCTTCGTGTTTCAGTTTTTTCAAGTGCATCAATGAATCCTTCAAATGTCTCAATCCAGGCAGTCCATCTGTCGCCAGTGTTTTGCTTTTAGCAGTATCAAATGGTGGTAGTTTTAGGAAAGCAGCAGTATGGTAACCATTCATGGGAGTGGCTGACGTCAAAGGTGGAGCTCTGTCAAACGCTGTTGTCTGTCCCTGGGAATCTGCATCATCACTGAGGCCCAAAGATGTTTCAGCCATTGTTCAACCAGGACAGCCTGTGGAGTTTTGACCTTCTTCTTTATCTCCACTGGAGCCCTGTCACTCATGTAGACCCCTGGAGTTGGTCTGAAATGCCACCTTGCACCCATGCAACCAGTGCTTCTTCTAGGGTCCCCCCCCGGTGCTGAGGTTGTAATGCTCCACTTATCAAGACTTACTTGTTCTGTCAGCCAGTGCTATTATTCACAATGATATATGGCAAATTATGATTGTCTTTAACTGTTCTTTGTAAGCTTGGTTGAATCCGCTTTCAGCGTTTATGATCCGTGTATTGCATACCTTTATTTTGCGTGGCAGCACATTACTTTTTTTTTGTGTAGAATCTTAGTCCTTCCTGACTCACAATGTGTAGACCTTTCCGTGAAGCTCTTTCTTTTCACACCCTTCACATCGGCTAGAGTTGAGCTTTGACTCCACATGTGCCAACCGCAACTCTGCACTTTGACGAGGGCACACGTGGCATGCACGAACAGTTTGCTTGGACTATGGCAAAATCTCCAGGTGAGCACTTTCTTCTTCGGGTTACTTATCCCTTATCTTGTCACAAATTGTAGTGTCCTTCCCAGCCTGGTAGCCGCTGAATGAGTAGGCCACAGAGAGCTGTTAATCACGTCTTTATTCCTCTGTGTGTACCTGTGACCTCCCACATTGTAAAGCAAGCGTTCGTACATTCTGTTCTAGCGATTATGTCACATACCATTCTGTTCTAAGTCATGCAGGACACTACAGAGTCAATTTGTTTCCCTGGCAAACCTCTCAAACTTCCTTTAAGCTGCTCCTCCTCTACATTTTCTAATAACCCCGCTACTAAACTCTCTATTGTGGATGCTATCTCTTTGTCTCCTTCCAGCTGCTTTGCTTTCTTCCATCCAAAGCCCATTCTTCATTCTCTCAACCCCTTCACCCTCTTACTCTCAGTTCAGATTACCTGTTTTATATGCTGCTTCCTCACATAGCCCCAGGCATAGTATGCGATTCGATTCATCATGCAGACATAATGCCAGAACTTCAGCAAGCAGTCCGAGACTTGGACTGTCTTGAATGCAGAGAGTGATGGAAGTACAACAGATGCAGATTAGGTATTTGTTGAAGTAGGGTGGCTATTTGCCTTTTTTCCCATAATGTAGTTTGTAGTGTGACCCTAGTGACTGGGGAGGAGTAGAGCCCCAACTTTGCCACAGATGTCTCATAGTACTTGTCAAAGAGACATGCCTGCAATTAGATGGTCAATAAAACACCACTAATTAGTTGTTACAGATTCCCCTATTCCCCAATTCTATCAAGAATGTAAGTCATGATGCCTAGAAATATGACAGAAGGGTGCAGCGCCACCGTATCCCCATGGGATACACCTGTATGTAGTATCTTGCTTGCTATCCTTGGTGGTTTTTCCTGCCAAATGAAAATGTTAATAAGCTACTAAAGCTGTTCGTTCCAAAAGTAGTGGTGGTGTAATGAGTGGTATTGTCGGAACCAAGTATACAATTTGAGGAAGTATTGTCAACATAATACCAGCCTATCCTTTCCACCCTTGAGAAGTTGGTTGTGTGCCAGCTTTAGATTTCCGGTCTTATGAGCTTTGTTAGTTGGGAGTAATTTTCGTGACCCCAGTAGTGCTGGGTTGTGATTGATCTGGGTGCCCAGGTACATAATAGAATCAGAGTTCCATTGTATAAGTGTACAGAGCATTTGCTTGCTTTGTGGGTTGGATGGAGCAGAAGAGCTTCAGATATGGAGAGTTAGATACCACTTAGTAGATCCTCAACTGCTCCAAAAGAGGAGGTAGAGAGTGTAGTGGATAAGGTAACAAGACCTTTATGTAATCTGCAAACATAGTAAGCTTAAATTCATCTTGCTATATTTGTACCCTTGCAATATCTGGTCTACCCCTAATAGCGCTGGGAAGAGGTTCCAGTGTCAGGGTGAAAATAAATGGGGAGAGAGGGCACGCTTATCTGGTACCCCTTCAATAGCTACAGGCATCACAGTAATACCATTGACCCTTATGTGGAATCTTGGTCCTTGAAAGCTTGCAAGGGCCCACCTAAGGCACTTCTGGTATAATCTCAGTTTCTGCAAGACCTTTAACGTATAGGTTCATTCTGCCTTGTAAAATGCCTTTTCTGCATCCAGCAAGAGCAGGAAGGTGGTAGCCTGTTCTTCTTCCATTAGGATTTAGGTAGAATATGTTGGAGCTTCTTGGTATTATCCCCACATGGTTGCCCTGGAATGAGCCCAGATTGATCAGTGTTGTTCATCTTTTGGAAAAGCCCAGCTTGGGCAACAAGATGGCTGTCATTAGTTTAACATCTGTGTTCAAGAAGGATATCAGTCTGTAGGAACGGTCCTTGCCTGACATTGAACTCACCACCTCCACTGCCTCCCACCTGGATACTTGCAAGATCCCTATCCCACCACTATTGATTACATAGTGAAGATTGTTTGCTGCTTACTAATGGTACTGATTAATTCCTCTAGAGTTATAGGTTAATTCAAGACAATGTCTGCTTGGGTAGCACCAGCCACCGGCCAGGCCCCATTGATACTGGTGAAAGAAGAGTGATAGGCTAAGCAAAGGTCAGCCTGACAGGCATTCTTCTTGTTAAGGTCAGCAGCCAGAAGCTAGACATGCAATAATGTGCAGGGTCCTGGCTGCTTGAACTGAACTTTGCGCGCTGAAGATGTTACAGCTCATGTGGACATGAGCTCTTCAGCCTAGCAAAGTACCTCGAGGCACTCACCCTCATGATGAGAGGGGGTGTCATTGATTGACTCAGACCTGTGCTATTCACTTTTAAGCCCTGAAATTCCCAGGGAAGTGTGCCGAACCCCTGACACCTTGTCACAGAGTAGGGTGGGGTCAGCAACTCTCACTGACCCCATCCAACTCTGTGACGAGGTAGGGATTGCTGCCTCCCTTTATTTGTTGAACTAAGGTCAGCCAGTGAGAAAAGGCAGCAGTCTCAAACCTCTTGTGACCTCAGAGGCTGAACTGTGCAGGTAATTGTGATTTCTTTTCAATGTTTGGTGCGTACATACGTGAATATTTGGGAGGGAGTGTTGTGAAAGGATGTGTCTGCGTCCTATGCATGGGTGTGTGTGTGTGCATGTGTGCGCATGTGTGCACATGTGTCATGTCAGTTCTACTCCCTGCTAAAATTAGGGGCCACCAATGGATAGCACCAGTAAGGTGGTTATCTAAATATGCTTATTCCTCTACTGCTGAAACAGCTTTTGTCGTATAGATTTTGTCAAAAGCCATTAAAAAGTTTCTGCAATGGAGCTATTTTCCTAGGCTATCGTCCCTTCATGGGTGATTACTTTTTAAACTATTTGTGCATTTATGCATTTAGTTTTGCAGCCAGGAGCTTTCGTGTCTTATCATCTGACCAGTAATATTTTTGTTGGGTTCTCTGTAGTGCCTATTTTTCCCTCTCGAGGTCCAGCGCTTCAAATTGAGCTAAAAGTGTTTGTAACTTATCCCTGGGAAGGCGGGTGAGGGCATCAGGTGGAGATAACATGTAGCTATAGGATGATCTTCAAATGCTCTTAACAAGAGAGGGCACTCTGTGGGATGAGGCCATGGGTGATGCCCCTTGTGAGGGCGGATTGGGATCCTGTAAACTATCCACCCGTTCCCCATGCCTGGGACGTCTCCATTTTGCCAATCCCTCTCGGTGCATTCTGCAACAATAGTGTTCCCACAGTCTGTCCACTTCTCCAGCTCCTTGCGCCATGCCAGGGTTGGGTTTGGCCTAGATCAGACCCAAATCCTGGATTTTACTGGTCCGGTGTAATGGGGGACTTCTCATTCTATTGCTCCGTATTTCGTGTGACCCCCCACCCAAGATGGGATTAAGTGAGCACAGGCCCATATCATGTGGAAGAAATTAGCTCTCACAGTAGCTCATCTAGGACATGAGGCATCAGCCACTCCAAAATACCTCTTAAGTCTATCTTGGGTGAGCTAGGCCCTATGTAAAATGTAGAAACTATTCAGTTTGAATCTTGCATTCTTGGACACCATTACAGTTCGTTGTAGGATGGCTTCCCAAGCCTGTTCTGAAATCGGGGTCCCTAGGTTTGCTTCTCCATAGGATCTGAGCATCTCTAGTGGGCGTAGTGTACCTGTTTGTAGAGAGCGGTATACGCATGTGACAGCTTTGTAAGTGACTGCTGATAGTGTCACATATCGACACCAGAGATGATCTTTGGGTTCCGACCTGCCTGACCTCCAATGGCTGTGGAAAGTTGCTGTTACGGATCCATGTAGTAGAAATTGACCCTGAGGTAAGTCATAAGCCACCCAAAAATCTTCAAAAGGAACTAGTGTTGATTCTCGGACCAGATCTCCAGCCTTGTCAGAACCTCCCGCCACCCATTCCTGGCCCAGTTCCCCCCATGTGGAAGCAGTGTTAGCATGGTAGGTGGTAAGTTCGGGGAGTAGGGGACCGTGGTATAGGAAGTCTGTATTTCTAAATAGTCATGTACTCCTGTGGGTCCTCAGCTGACACTCATCCTGCTTTGAGGAGATATTTTTACTAAGTCCTCATAGGATGGGATGAAGGGGCCCACACCACCACTTGGCGGTTGCCTACCTGCCATCCATTAAGTGAAACATTGGAGTTGGGCCGCTAAATAGTGTGATTCAAAATCAGGGACAGCTAGCCCCCTCTCCGGGAAGTCGGACATTGGAGGGTGGTCAGTGGCACCCGTCGGCATCCCCACCCCATATAAAGACCATTAAAAAAGAATGATCGGGGTACCCATAGTGAGAGAGTCCCAAAGTGGTAGAAAAAAGCATGGCAATAACCCCATCTTTATAATGGCTATTCAACCTGCCACTGACTGTGGGGAGGGTATTCCAGAACTCTATGTGGGATTTCAGCTTACGAGTTGCAAGCCCAAAGTTCCCGTAAAATATGTTTGATTGAGTATGGTAAACTTTCACTCCCAGGGAGGAGAGGCATTGAGGCTCCCAAAGGAGGTCACAACATTACCCTTCATAGGGAATAGCACGTTTCTTGCCAATTTACCTTCAGCCCGACTGTGTACCAAAGTTTTCCAGAAGGGCTCTGACACCTGTAAGGTCATCCCCACTGTTGCGGAGAAATAGCAGCAGATCATCCGCATATAATTCTATCCTCTGCATGTTCGTGCCCATTTGAATGCCACTATAGTGGATCCCCGATCTGGCTAAGTTTGCAAGGGGTTCTATTGCTATTGCAAAGAGTAGGGGGGGGGAAGAGGGCAGCCCTCTCGTGTACCCTGCCCAATGGTGTAACTATCAGAGATGCTGCATCCTGTATGTACACATGTGGTGGGGTTAGTGTAGAGTAGGTGTGTTCAGCTCACAAAGCCTGAACCCAGCCCCATTTGTGTCATGACGCCGTATAAGAAGTTTCACTCCAGACTGTCAAAGGCCTTCTTTATATGCTGCTGCCCTGTCTCTGTTGTATGTGGAGGCCTCCAGTAGTATCAACAGCTGTCTCACATCAATTGCAGTATTGCGACTCTGAATGAAGCCTGCTTGATCAGGGTGAATCAGCTTTTTCATAAGTGGGAGTAGACGAGTATCCAGTATGTTGCTCAAAATTTTATAATCGACATTCAGCATTGAGAGTGGTTGGTATGCCTTAATGTCATTTGCTAATTTCCCGGATTTCAGTAGGGGGATAACCAGCACCTCGCTGGCAGTTAGCTGCAGGCCTCCGGCGTCCCTAGCAGCTCTGTAGAGCTCAAACAATTTGGGAGCAAGTTCTGCAGCATAAGTAATGTAAAATTCTTCTGGCAGACTGTCAGATCCTGGAGTTTTTCCTCTCACCTTGATCACCCTGAGGATTTTTGGGAGGGAGATATCAGCTCTCAGGCCATCCACCTCTTCTGCTGTAAGACGCGGAAGGGCAGTCGACATGAGGAATTTATTCAGACCTGTGGCATTGAGTGGCTTTTGGCCCGTGTATAGGTCCGGGTACTACTACATGAAGCAGTCATTAATGTCAGTTTGCGAGTGTAGGGTGTCTCCTGTAGGAGAAGACAGCTCCACAATGGTCATCCCTCTTCTAGCCTGTTGGCTATCCATGCAATAAGCGGCCAGTGTAGTTGTGTTCAGCTTGGGATCTCTCCATGTAGACACTGTAGTCAAAAGATTGGAGGTGCTTGGTATGAGCCGCCACTTGCTACTTGACATCTAACAATTGTTGCTGCAAGTCTGGTTTCCCTGGGCAATGCATTTCTGCATCCCTGAATAGTTTCTCAGCAACAGTCTTTCCTGAAGCAGTGTGGACCGGACATCCATCGATTTCGCTGGAAGGAACCACGGAGTACAGTCTTGAATGCATTCCAGTCCTCCTGGGGAGTGGAGGCTGTCCCAGCATTGTCAGTGCAGTAAAAACCTTATTTCTCCTCAAAGACCTCCTGAACAGCAGGTCCTCCAATGATTTGGGTTTTAACCTCCAGGTGGGGATCTTAGAGGGCGGACTATACCAGTTCAGGTGGACTAAGACTGGGTTATGATCTGAGATGTTGCAAGAGACGTATTCCACCTCCTGTATTTAAGTCTGTGTATCAGTCGAGCACAGAAAAGTGTCAAGGCGCACATGCAATTCGTAAAGTGAGGAGAAAAAGGAATAGTCATGAGTACAGGGTTGTTGCAACACCATGAATTCAGGAGGTTCCACTTCTCCTGCTAGTCTCTAAATGTGTGGGCTGCACGATAGACAGGGGAATCACGCAGTGGAGGATGGGAGCGGTGAAGCTCAGGGTACACTTAGCAGTTGAAATCTCTGTCAACTATGGCATTTTGACTTAAAAAGTGGATCATTTGTGCTGACAGCCTTTCCAGGAATACACTTTGTTCTACATTGGGGCCATGGATATTTATAATATTAATGTCCCTCCCATTCAGCCTGCCAGCTACTGCTACCTATCTACCTTCTGGATCAACTGTTGATTTTACATGCAGGAATGGGAGTACTGCTCTAGCTCAAATTAGGACCTCTCTAGCAAAAGCAGAGTAAGTAGTGAAATAGGTCTGTCCCCTCCATCAGCGCTGAAGTACTGCACCTTCTTTGGCTGTTTAATGCTTTAATTGCAATAGGGCTATGTGGACCCCCACCTATTCAAATAGGAGAATAGCTTGTAGACCTGATTTGTATTCCCTGTACATTCTAGGATATTAGCTTGTAAGCAGCCGTGTGCACCTTGGTCGTGTGGTATGCGAATATTCTCCCTTCTTGGAGGCCAAGCTGTTCCACAGTCTATGTGCATTCGCAAGGAAAAATGAAACCGTTTCAGACTAAGAGAAATTCCCAATATGTAAGTAAAAACAATCAATGAAAATAATTCCAAACTCTCACACCCAAGGACAGGAAGTAGAAACCCTCCCATGCAAACTTTATGTCAAAACTCAAAACACAAGGTAATTTTCTGGGGAGAGTAGTATAGCAATGCCCAAGTCTGGTCTCCAGGCACCCATCCGACCAATGAGTGTATATCAATTAATATAGTATGGATAAGCGTCAGGGTAATACCTGTAGGATCACAGGAGAATCATGGGAAAAGCAGAAAAGTTTTTCTCCACCTCCCCAGGCTTCAGGCTGGAGAGTGATTTTTAAATGAGTTAATCCGCTGTTTTGGGGGTAACATCTAGTAAGATGACACTGTATAGTTCTGGGTCAGAGGAGTCGTGATCAGTGTCCAAACCCCCGCCCGTGTCTTGGGACGGAGAGGGAGGGGCAGATCCAGAACCACTCAGGTATGCTACCGCTGCCAACACTCTCTGTCGCTCCTGTTGTTCCTCTGTCTCTGTGGGGGTCATTGAGCTACCCAAGTTACTTTGTTGGTGTGAGCACGGACAGTGCTTTCTCTCTTTCGCCTGGGGCACCCCACTTGTCCCAGCCCAAGGCTGTTGATATAACCATGCCCACGTTTCTTGTGGTGAGTGGTAGAACTGAGTTCCCTCTGGAGTAACTACTCTCAGTGGGGAATTGCATTGAGTATGTGATCCCAAGTTCATATAGTTTCTTCTTTGTGTCCATGAAGGATGTGTATTGGCGCCGCACTTCTTGAGAGAAATCCGTGAAATTCATCACTCTGCTATTACCGACGGTGAGGAATCTCTGTCTGGCTTGCCTCAGAATGTGGTCACAGTCCTTGAAATGTAGTAAGCGTGCCACCACTGGCCTCGGTGGGCCCCTCGGGGCAAAAAATGTGGAGAGGCCCTCCGGAGCCAAATGAGTTTGAAGCCATCTCTCTAGGTAGGCCACAAAGTCCTTCCATTCATTCTTCTCGGGTAGTCCCACGATACTGATATAATTGCTGCATGGTCTGTTTTCCTTGTCTTCAATCCTGGTTTCTAGGATTTTCAAGCGGGATTCCATGGTGGCAAGTTGACCGTTGACACTGGTTTTTGTAGGGGACACTTCTAGAAGGTCCCTCTCAGCAGTGGTGACCTGTTCAGCGAGGTGCCTATGGTCATCCCGCACGAGGCCCAAATCTGTGCCAAGTGTAACGATTTTGGTTTCTAAGACCTCACGCGAGGCTGTGATGGCTTGTAATATGCCTTGCAGTGTTGGAGTTAATGTGGGGCTCCTAGGATCAGGACGGATGGTGTCACTGGTCTGGTCATGTCTCATTCCTGACTGTGAGGCTTCCTCCATGCCCAGGTCTCACTTGCAAGTGTTCTTGTCAATGGTGCCCAAGTGTGTAGGATAGTAGACTTGTAGAGGGATGGGTAGAAAGCTGGTGTAGGGAGTGGGCAAGGTTCCATGTCTGATATATGAGAGAGGACAGTCACTGGGAGTATTCCCAACCTTTGAGAGGTTCTAGTAGTTAAGAAATGAGCCTAATTGCCGGGAGGCCCTGAACAGTAGCAGGAAACCAGGAAGTGGAATCGCTTTGAAGCCCAACAATGATGAGATGGGCTCAGTGACTCAAGCAACCTGCAATGTTGACAGGTCCATTGCCCCAAGCAACTTGCAATGCTTATGAGGTGCAGGAGGCTGAGCATCACGACCCTCAAGTTGGACGAAGAAGAGTGTCTGTCGGAGACAGCACAGTACTAGAGTATGGGCAATTATAGGAACATAGGAATGTCATCAAAGTTAGTCGCCGAGCAGCATCAGGAGAGTTCTCTCGTCTCCATCCACCTACACAGAGGGGCTGTCACAGTGATGCAAGCCCCATAGTAGTCAGATTGTGGGGAATGACTCACCCTTTAGGCTGTTAGTTATTCAGTTCAAGCCTCACCTAGAACTCCACTGGCGCGTTCAGGGTGGTCAACTTTCCACTGCCTTTAGCTGATCATCGGCAGAGTGGCTCTGTCCACACTGTTTGCCCTTGGAGCGCCTACGGTGAGGTCCAATAAATATGTCCCGGGGGTCTACAATGTAAGCTGTTCACCGACAGGCCTTGTAAGGAGGCCTCTTCATTTGGGGCCCACCCTTTCATGAGTCTTACTGTGCTGCCCTTCTGTCTTCAGGGGTATAGTTGGCCAGTCAGCCCCTGGTCAGGAACAACCCCAGTGGGGACAGCTGTGGCAGGTCTTCGACCCATTATCATGGACCACAGGCCTCCCACTGACATATATGCAGCACTAGTCCTGTCGCCCATTGAAGGAGGAAGAATGCCACCCTCTGCTGCACTGACACTATCGCCTGTCTCAGTTGGGACCTTGTGCATCAGCAATCATAGATCCCCTAGCAGCATCGCCGATCGTAGCCCATTGGCCCGCCGCTGCGCAGCTTCTCCTCAACTTCACGGTTGTCTTGAGGGGAGCATGGGATGGGGGGACTCTCCTTTAGCAACCTCCTTGTTCCACAAAGCTATCCCCCTCATGAGTGCTAGCAGCTAGACACCCCTCGTCAGTGGCTGTCATGGCAGGGCCCTCTGGCACCCCACTGCAGACCGTAGCCCATGGGCCCACCGCTGACATACGCAGCCCCTGCTGCCAGAAACAGGAGCTGTGCCGCCCTCTGCTGCGTTCTCACTGTCTGTCTCCACTTCAGGGCCCCAGTGCGCCAGCAGACATAGGTATCGCAGTGGTGGGCCCACCCCACCACAAATACTCCCTCCGTCCTCCACGCGCACCCCGCCAGCTCGTTCCTCCCTTGTGCGGCCCCCCATCACCAGGCCATGTTGCAGGTGTGCTGCGGCTTAACGTCCTCAGTGAAGGCTGTGTTAATTCCCAGAGTACTGGGGGCAGCGGAGAGGCAACAAGGCTTTCTTTTCCCACACCAGTCCCCGGACGGTCAATGGTCCGGGGGGTGCACTCACAGCGGATCCATCAGTCAGCCCAGGGCGTGGTCATTGTCCTGGTCACCTTGTGGTTGCAGGCCCGTATCTTTTTAGAGTGCAACACACCCCTCCCTTTGTGTCCCCAGTCTCACTGGTGCCCTCGGTGCACTCTAGGGGTCAGGGCAGTACCCATCTGCACCGTTGGAAGCTTTAGCCATGTCCAGGATGGGGTCAGATTGGGCCGGCTGCACCAGAGCTCACGGAATCCCCTCCTACTTCATTTGCTGCCATCCATGCCCCCCAAAACAGCTGCCATTAAGCATAAGCCCAGCAACAGTTAATGCGCACTAGGCTGTGTTACTCAGCTTAAGAGAAAGAAGGACAGCATGTGGTATTAAGGAGCACAAGTCAGTGCATGGATTGAAAGAACATGAATCAGCACAAGTCGATCTGCTCATCTGAGGCTCAACTTGATAAAGAATTGGAGTATGGCCTGCACACCTATAGGTTACCACTCACGACCTGACTTTGATAATAGTCAACATTCCAATTAGTAGCTTGATGGTAGTGTCAACGCTTGTTGCTTCATTCTCTTCATCTCTGAGGACAACCTCTGCCAGGAAACAGGAATTGCCTCATAGTCTGCATCTCTGTAGACAGTTTCTTCAGCAAATAAAAGTAAAAACATAAGGAGGACCACAACAGAGAGTTGGACACACTGAATCGACTTCAGCTAACTGCCACCTACAGATATAAAATGTAATCACATTATGGTTGGGCAAAACTTTAATCCTGAAAGGAAAAGAAAATATTTATTAGTGCTCTTGGTAGAGAAGGTAAATATATATTTAAATATTTATCAATGGCAGTAAATCATTTGGGATATCCCATTGAGGATGTGCATAAGGAGGCCAAACAAAGGTTGGAAATAACATTCAACAAATCATTTAACATTGCCATGACACCTCATAAATATTATACCCAACCACAAAAGTCAAATAAGTCAGTGGAGAAATTTGTAGCACATCTTAGAGAGAGTGCTTTGGACGATTAATTTCATTTTGAGAAAAGCTGATTTATTAAAGAATCAGCACATATTACAGTGCCATATCAACAAGATGCAGGAGAGACTGTGGACTACACAGAAATCAACATTGAAAGAAGCTTTTCAAAATAATTGAGGAATCAAGTGCCTGTATGAAGGTGATGGCAACAGGAGAGATGAAGCAGTGGCTGCAAACAATGTCAATTAATCTAAAATTGGTGAGACACTAGAAAACACTAACACTGTGAAACAGAGGTGTGGAGGTGAAAGTGATTAAGGAAATGTATTATGCAGTGTAATGGTAGTGAAACAAAAACTGTGTTAGACTAGATAAGGAGTGCATGAAATGTGGAAAAAAAGACAACTTGCCAGGGTCTGTTAGAACTTTGAATATGTACTAAATATAGAGTGAGAAGAGGACGATGAAAGAAGGAAATTTAAGTCAAAAGCAAACTTCCTTATAAATGGTGAAGATGTAATCCTCATGGTAGACTCAGGGTTTATGTTCACAAGATTACTGGAATATTTAATGGAAATAATGGAGGTAAGGGTGTAGAATCACACTGGTTTCTAGGAGGTGTTATTGATGTATTGAGATACTTGTGGGCAGAGATAATCTTTAGGGAAAGACAAGTATGTGGAAAGGTTTATGTTGGCAAAGTGAACCCTCCAATACTATGGTGGGTACACCAATTTGAATCACATATCTTTATAAGGCAAAGGGCTGAGAACCAAGATATGATGGTGGAGGAAACAAATGTGAAAGAAATTATTGATAATGCCACCAATGTGTTCAAAGAAAAGCTAGGAGCACTTTCAGGGTAGATCCATTGTATTGCTTTTAAAGAAGGAGCACAACTAGTAAGAAACAAAGCTCAGAGACTCTCCATAGTCATCAGAGAAGATGTAATGTGATATTGAAAGAAATGGTGTAGAAGGACATTATTGAGCCTGTTGAATCTGTGCAGTGGGTTATTCCTGTGGTGATCACTAAAACGTAGAAGGAAGATTAAGTTTTTATGTGGATCTTAGACGCTTGAACCAGAATATTGTAATTGACAGCTTCCCCCTTTCAAACATAGGGAATATGTTGTTAATGTTGAAGGAAGCAAAGTATTTCCTAGGAATGCATATCATCAAATTAAATTGCATCTTGAGTCAAAAGCTTTACCAACCTTCGCAACACCTGAAGGGGTATTTCAATTTAGCTGGCTTCTCCTCGATCTTTCCTTTGCTGCAGGTATTTTTGAGAGGATGCGATCTCCCATATTTAAAGATCAGAGCCAGGTTGTATTTGGTTCTAGACGTTTTGAAACAATTGGCTTTCAAACAAGTTTTGGATAAGTTGGGAAAATCACGCATGACTCTTAAAAAAGAAGAATGCAGTCTTCAAGAAAAGGTAGAATAGTTGGTATATACAATCCCATCTCAAGGGATTAAACCAAAGAATGCTTTAGCTAAAGCCATCTATGGAGGACAAGAGAATACAGATTAATTTGGTCATTTATTTGATTGGTGGAATATTATGCAAAATGTGTGAGAAATGTTGCTAATAAAACAGAGACATTAAGGACATTGTTGAGAAGAGGATGACCATTTGTCTGGTTTAGTGATCAGGATTTTTAAGAAAGAGGATGTGTGTGTCGATGAGGTACATTTAGATCAATATTTACTGATTAACGGGATTAAGAAAAATGTTTGGTGACCCATGATGTAGGAAGAGATTATTAAATGGGTGCATGAAAAAGAAAAGAAATTGAAAATTCGAGGAGATGAACAACAGCGTATACAAGACCCGGGTGTGCAGTGGTTTACGATTTGTCCTGATTTTATTGGACTTCTTAATTGGTTACCAAGCAACGTGAGCTTTGAAATAGTGTTGGTAAAGGTTACCACAAGGTATATTGAGGTACAGCTAGTGAATGAAACCACTACAGTCAAGACAATCAAAGTTTTGAGGTGCACCTTTACAGGCAAATGTATTCCCACACTGGTAGTTACTGACAATGGTACACAACTGACTTATGAAATGAGGAGGTTCTTAATACAATACAATATCAAATATTCTTGAATGTCACGTTATAACCCACAAGGAAGTGGAATTCTGAAGCTGGAAAATCGTTGTGTGAAGAGGCTGATTGAAATGATTGTTAAGAGTAACTTGGATGTAGAGGAAACAGTACGGGAGATGGTTTGGGTGCATTGCACTTGTCACCTGGAACACTTGTTGCAATTCTTTCAGTATGATGAGCGGACAGGAAGGACAAGCTGAATTAGTGCCAGGATGATTGAAAAATAGTTCTGTAATAGACAAACAGGAGCATACAACATTGAACTGGAAAGAATGTAATGGAAATTGGATGGAAGTTGTGTTAAAGTGAAAGTAGGCAGAATGAGTGGAGGGATGCCAAAGTTCAAAGTCAGTGAGGTGAAAAGAAGCTAATACAAGTTGTCAAATGATTAGAAGTAGAATAGAAGGAGAGTAGCATTGTAGAAAGGATAATTGTAAGAAAAAAATGCAATATATCCCTAAGGGGTGGAGGGAGATTGTAATCTGCTAGTGTTGAGTGGTGCTGTATGCTACACCCAACTGGAAAGCCAATAACAAGAACGAAACCAGTCCTGGGTTGCATTTCTTCTGGTTTAGGGAGGACCTGGCCTCCTGACAGTTAGGGCTAGAGTGCTTTCATGATGAGCAGGGGCAAGACAGATTTGCATATGGTTGGATCGAAACTGAGGTGACATGGTGGGCAAAAAAAGATGTATTGTGATGCGACCCCGAGCAACTGCCTGTGGCTGATATTAATCCAAGCATTCCATCCACCCCCTCATGTGTTTCGCATTTGACACCCTACATGCGCTGGGTATGCCCAGACCTGGATCCCGGGCTCACATTGCCACTGGAATTAAGCTATAATTAGCTGAAGAGCTGATAACAAGGGTGAAACCGGTCCTGGGTTGCAGGACCTGCCTGGCAGTTCTGGCTGGACTGTTCCCACAAGGAACCAGGGTCAAGACTGAATTCAATATGCCTGGGTCCAAACTGAGGTGACATGGTAGGTGAAATATGATGGATTGGGATGCTGCACCGAGTACTTGTCAGTGGCTGTGATTAATCAAAGCATTCTATCCATCACCTTGTTTTTTTTTTTTTTTGCAACTTTCTAAAAGTGGTATTTTCAAAATTGTAATAAAAAACCTGACTTTACCATTAAATAGGCACTTTCACTACAATTTCAAAGACACCAAACATGACATAGCTTTGTGCTCCCAATTGGAAGTTACAGATTATTAAAGACAATAAGGAATCCACAATGCTATCATATGGGAGAGGTTGGCTTCACCCTAGTAAAAAAACGAATTTAGAAGTGTTTCACTACTAGTGCATGTAAAACTTAAAATTACATGTCCAACCTTTTAATTACAGAATACTCTGCCCTATGGGATGCCTTGGGACTGCCTTAGGGTTGACTTTTATGTAACAAAGGGAGAGTTTAAGAGTTGGCATGGGGGAGTTAAATGCCAAATCGACATGGCAGCTTAAAGCTGCGTTCAGGCTGCACTGGCAGGCAAGGGGCATGTTTAAGGATGTTATTTAATTGGATGGCAAAATAAGTGCTGTGGGCCCATTGGCAGAATTTAATTTACAGGCCCTGGGTATATGGAATATCACTCTATAAGGGATTTACAAGTAAATTATATATGCCAATTGGGTATAAACCAATCTAACCATGTTTTAGGGGAGTGAGCACAAGCTCTTTAGCACTGCTTAGCAGTAGTAAAGTAGGCAGAGGAATAAGGACAACAAGAATAAGCTCTGGAAAATGGAGGAGGAGGTTCAAAAAATGTGGGGGAACACCACCCTAAGGCTGCCCCATCTAACAGATTTACTGTAAAAACAAAATGTCAAGTTGGTTAATGAAATGTTGTAATCCCAAAACTACATTAGGGTTTGTCTTTGCTTATTCAGCTTTACGAAAGGCATACTAATTCAAGGAGCACACATTACCGAGTGGTTTTATTTTCTTCTTAAATGTTCATTGCCACTAATACTTGCATTCTCTCACTGAGCCTCCGTAGTATTCGCGTAATAGGGAAGTGTCGATGACAGCACTTGGAAGGGTTGTGAAATATGTCATTTTTATTGATGAGTTAAATCTGGCAACTACAGATATTAGCAGACAGACTGCCATCTGATGTTTTCATCTCGAAATCAATCTGCTACCTTCAACATCACGTTAAAGGATTAACCGTAACAATCATGCCAAACCACATTGCCTGTGCGCAGCCTGATCCAAGCAATCCAAGGAAGGTTTGGCACCTTTATTGGGAATATAACTGAAGTTGTTTTACAGTGCATTAGCTTTCAGAATCCCACTCTCTCGTGCTTCAGGTGGCAGTTTTGCATTAGTCATGATTCGAACCTGGCCTGGGCACAAAAACCAAGACTCTACACACACCAAAAAGCTAATCTGAGACGATGAAGTATGAATGATATTTGGCCTTGAAATCGCCATCTTGTCTCCTCATAAATTTAAGAATGATTCATAGCGAGTCACTGGACACAGAGAAAAATTTAATCTTCAAGTGAACAAATGCATAACTTTAAAAGGAACGCACGATGGCGTGTTCTTTGCTGCAGCGCAGACACGTCAAATAATGTGTGATATTCTCCAAGCACTTAACAGGTGCCTGATCATACAAATTTAATAGTAATTACTACAGTAATCATATTGTGCAATAAAACAAAATGAATATCTTGAGCATCGTGTATTTCAGTCTTAAAAACGGAACAAAATCCTGATGACCGTAGTAGTTTGATAACATCTGTTCCGCATACTGTGCATCTGTTTATGTGCTTCGCCAGGGGTGCCACTATAAGATCACTGATCTTTTCTCTCGCCTGCAGTGTAAGAGGGTCCCTCCCTTCATGGAGCCCCCTTTCAGCCTAAGGCCTATAAATTTCGGCAAAATACTGCAGTCTCAGAGTTTCCTCTCTACATTTTGCGGGGGACATCATTTTGCTTTATGTACTGTCTGCTGCTAGGAGACATTTGCGAGACCTTTTAATTTGTTCGAGTGATTATGGTTCATTTTGTTTGTATTTGTTGATGAATAATTACTCTATAAATATTTCTTTGGATGCTCAGATGTATGTTCACAAACGGATTTGTTTTTGTTGCTTTAAATGGCTTCCACGTATATTTTGAAATTGAATTTGGAACTGTTATTAAAAAATGTTACTGAGAGACAAAGCAAACTTTTGAATTTGCCAGTCAGTGCTGCGGCGGGACAATCCTCGTCTACGTGCCAGTAACCTTTATAAATTGCACAACACTGCTTTTGAAAAGCGAATATGTCTGGCTTGTTTAAGGTGCGTTTTATTTGTTGTACTCTCAGTGATGAGAGTTGCTGCAATTACCCAGCCTAGTACCTGCGTCATGCATAATAATGAGTGTTCATGGCCACATACAATGTGTGAATCAGTGGTCCTAGTTAAGGACAATAGTGACCCCTTAGTGTGCGTGCATGAATCGTCCTTGTAAAGAATGGCAGTGGCCCCTCATAGAGCATTGACCAATGGGCCTAGTAGCACTGAACATACAAAACAATCATTTGGGTTTTGCGATTGCTCAAGTTGGAGCTATTGGCGTTGTAAATTCCTAAGGGGACGTTTTTTGCCATATAAATTGAAAATGAAAAGTAAAACAGTTGACATATGCGAGCCGATTCAAAGAGACACAAAAAGAAAAATAAGTTTGCTCGCACTCATACTTATCGACAAACAGGCATTTATCCATGTAACAGGGTCGGTTGTCTACGACGGTAACAAAATCCCCTCAAGGCAGGACAGACGTAAAGCATTTACCAATGATAACAAAGGATTTTTGAAAGGCAAGAACACGAACGAGTGCAAGGCGTAGGCGCACGGTGGGCATGAATAGATTCTCACAAGACTTACAAGAGGTCAAAGCACTCCCATGCTTGAGCTAAAAAGCACCATTGGGGAAAAAAGCAACAGGTTTTAGTAACCCCACACAGTGCATTTTTAAGGGCCTTCTCAAGTGTGTCAGTAACCCACACACAGTATACATTAATAGATCAAGTAATGAGTCACCATGGTCCCACATATTGCTTGCACCAAAGGGCTTACTTAGGGGAATCTATTGGCCAATACATTGTTGAACCTAGTATTGGACATCAGTGATTTAACAACCTCCCCCCACCCCCAGGCAACCCAAGAGTGGGTGATTCAACCGTGTATGGGATGTCAGTGGCTCTTTATTGAGCATTATTGTGACTACTGACTGATTTTATGAATTGACCTTGTAAAAGTTGTCAGTGACACTAGAGACAACATGTACTAAAGGGCCAAGTAACGTGTCTGTGGTCCCACGTGGTGCTTACATCAGAAGGCTTAGTAAGGGAACTCCGTGGCCTATACAGTGCGTACATCAATGATCCTTTTAAGGGCAGTGAGTGGTCAAAGTCATTGTGTGCTTGGAAGGTTATCAGTGGCCTCACACATTGCCTGCACTAATGGGCATAATAAGGAATATTGCCAAGAAGACACTTTTTGATGAACATGGCACTCACTGAATGCCATTTTATGACCCTATGAAATGGAGTCAGTAGCCAGTAGATATGTAAAGTGTACATTGAAACAGTCATGAGGTTTTCAGGAGTTCAGATCTATCTGATTATTGTTACTGTACACATTCTGACCTTTAATATTTTTTACAGACTAATTTCGATCTGTGATAATTTAATTCTGTTTAAATTTGCTTGTTTTAAAATTTGAAAAAACATGTAATTTAATTGTTTTATAGTTTTGATTCTCTTTGTAAATAGCCCGCTCGCGTAAACACTCTGCCACTGAATCAATGTCCTTCTTTACATCTGTTACTGAATGTTTAGGGACAGGTAATTGACACAGAAAAAATTGCTCATTTCAGTATTTTTGTGTTCATTTGGAAATTAAGGAGTCTATATGTTTAGGTAAATAATTTATCACTGAATACTTGTTACAACAGTATATGTAATAATATAAATCAGGAATGTCATTGATGTTTTCATCTTGCAGTGATCAACCACAGAAACACAAGATAGAGAAGGCACAATATAGCATACCCACCTCCCCGTGCAGTGAGAGGGGTTCGAGATCATCTCTCCTAATCTAAAGGAAAAGTTTTTTTCAGCACGGAGGTGACATTTGCATAATCACCAGCAGGGTTGCCCTGTTTTGTTAGGCAGGTCTCCATTTGTGGTTACAACTTTCCTAGACTGCTTCAAAAATTAAAAGCGAGTTAAAGCCGACACAGTAGTCCGTAAAATCACAGCAAACTGCTGTCTTGTAACTGGCGTTTTCCTTTCGGAGCACTTAACAGAGGCATTTAACCCATTTGCAGACACTCGCATTTTGGCATATAAGGGGCCAAAGGAACAGAAAAATCAAGACATTGGCCAAGGAGCACACAAAGGGTTCAAGATTAGACTTCTATTTCTTTCTTCCGCAATCAGAAGCATAGCTACTCACATACATCCCCTGCCCTCTTCCACTATTTTTCACAAGAAACAGTGAAGACACTTGCTGTTCTGGTGGCTTCTTCCTATTTTCAGAAAGTCACAAACGAAAAATTACTTTACCGATGTTCTTTGGTCACTACATTGGGTTACGTTATGCATCACACCTTGGGGCATAAATGGTCTATTGCAAAGATAAAACTAGCGTTGCATAAAAGAGGACACCATTGCACAACCTTATGTACCAGTGGTTCCCAATCGTTTGACTTCTGTGGACCCCTGCTACACTGGAGCCCGTGGGACCCCACTGAATCATTATTGGAATCCGGGAACACCCCTTTGAGTCATTTCTGAAAGCTGTGGACCTAATCTGTTAATATTATTTAATTTTCTCAGCTGTCACAGACCCCTGAGGAGACTTTGCGGACCCCGAGGAGTCCCTGGACCACCTTGGGAACCACTGTTATGGACAGTTTCTCCAATGATGTGTTAACTGGCTCTAACCTGGAGGCTTCGTGAATTCTTTAGTATGTTGTGCACATTCCTTTTTACCTCTTATTCACTGACCCTCCCTGTGCTAAGTCATCCATACAGACAGTAATAAGTGGAACAATATCTAGTATGAATCTCATGAACGTTAGACAGTTGCTAAACTAGAAATAAACAAAGTGTCTGACGAATAGTAGAAAATGTGGAAACACAAACTGCATACCATGTATTCAGCTGTTGACTTCTATCAAACATTTTGCAAAAGTACTAACATGGTTAGGTGCACTAGCCAGATATCTGGAGAGAATATGTATGGCTGGGTCCAGAAAGAAGGGCATAACATTAGTCACCAGAAATTGACTGGTCATTGCCAAACTATTGACAGAGCATTAGACCCAAAGGTTTTTCACAACTTTCATACATACTTTTACTGGTAAAGGGAGTAGGGTGAATACACTGTGTTAAATGAACTGAGTGGCGCTGTGGGTCCCTCTCTTAAATACACTGCAAAAATATGCACTATTCTACCTCAGTGATACATCAATACTCCCTTCCACCCCTTTCACTCACAACTTGAGGTAGGCAGAGGCTGAAGAGCCACCCTGAAAGCAGAAAGGATGCCCTCCTAGGGGCATGGGTAGAGTTCTCTGTTAAAGCATTCCTGAGTGGATGACTGAGTAAGT
Source organism: Pleurodeles waltl (assembly GCF_031143425.1). NCBI lineage: Eukaryota > Metazoa > Chordata > Amphibia > Caudata > Salamandridae > Pleurodeles > Pleurodeles waltl. Next base: position 732,013,257 of record NC_090436.1, read on the forward strand.
TGTTGATGCACAAGGTAAACGGACTCCTGCAGCTGCAAACAGGTTGGGCTCCCTGTTGGCAGTGGCAAAAACTGAGAAAGCAGTGCTGCACACCACCAAGGGTAATCAGAAAGCCTACCAGCAATGGGGGTGAATTGAAAACATGAGCATAGCAAGTCACATCATGTGGGCAGTTGCACATGGGATTGAGCCTATTCACACCGATTGTGCATGCAACGCATCTTCCTTTGTGAGCAGGTGCTCTCCATGTTATCTTTCAGGACATCAGTGAATGACAAACAGTACAGACTGCAAGTCCTGAGAATGTGTTCCAGAGAAGGTAATTGTGTGCATGCCTGTAACTGCCAATAGTGGCATTACATGTCACGGCACAGAGGGTGTTTGAGTTGGCAGGGAACTCATAGACATTATTTTGAGCTCCACTTTAGTCATAGACAAGGAGATGCTGATGGGCCGACTTCAATCTACAGTGAGTGGTCTGCTGTTGTCACAAAGACAGTGACCAAAGTACACCTCTGAGTCAGACAGAGCCTTAGATGGTGATCCAGTGCTGGCCCTTGTTGGTCTTGGCCCTTTCTCCATGGTCAGCCCAGATCATTTGTCTTCACTCCTCCTACTTTTGCTGGATTATTTTTTGTTGGCCTTAGTGCATGTTACCACTGCTAACTAGTGCTACAGTGCTTGTGCGGCCTCCTTTAAATATGGTACAATTGGCTTACACACAATTGGCATATTTAATTTACCTGTAGGTCCCAGATAAAGTAGTACTACATTTTCCATAGGCCTGTAAATTAAATGCTACTAGTGTGCCTGCAGCACTTATAGTGCCACCCACTTAAGTAGCTCTTTAAACATGTTTCAGGGCTGCAATTGCAGCCTATGTGTACAATTTTAAACTGCCATTTCAACCTGGCAAAATAAAGTATTTGCCAGGTCCAAACCTTTTTTTTTAATATAATTAACCCTTAGGGTATGCCCTTGACAGCCCAGAGGGCACGGTGCAGTTTTTTAAAAAGTCAGACATGCACTTTTAATTTTTTTATGTCCAAGTAGTGAAAAAAAAAATCCTATTAAATTCGTTTTTCACTACTGCCAGGCCTATCTCTCCCATAGGATAGCATTTGATATAGCATATTACCTGTAATAATCTATAATTTCTTAATGGGAACAGGTAACCCATTCATGTTTGGTGTCTTTCGAATTGTATTCAAAAGTCCTAATTTATGGGGAACTTGGATTTTAAGTGGCAATTTTGAAAATGGCACTTTTAGAAAATTGGCATTTTCCTGCCTTAGACATTCAGTTCATGTAGCCTGATCCTTGGTCACATGACTAGGTGCAGTTGGTCTTTGTGTATTGCTCCCAGACAGTGAGAAAAGGGGAAGATAGGTGTTGGCAGAATGGGCCACTCTGAGTTAATGAGTGTGAGGAGCTGTCACCTACCACACTTGCACATCACAATGGCTCGGCCTAAGCACTCTTACAAAGGGCATATTACTGGTATATTGCAACCTCAGACAAGCTGGGACCAAGACAGGGAGGAAAGGGGTGCTTGAGGACTTCAAAGGGAATTTTAGAGGCTTCAGTCCACTTAAAAGGCACAACTGTGTATAAATACTGGACCTGAGACACCACCTCTTCAGCATACTTCTGGACCTGTTTACACTCTGCCAGAAAGAAAGACTGCTGTGCTGATGAAAGGACTGCCACTTTGAAGGAACTGCTGCTGCGCTGTGCTGACCTGCTGCCCTCTTGCCTGGGTGAGAAGAGAATTGGACCTGCAAATTCACCCTTGCACCCAGAACACCAGAGTGACTCCAAGGGCTAGTCTGCTGGCCTCCTGATATGAGCCTCAGGGACATAAGACTCCTCAACATCTTGCACCAGCCACTGGACTTAGCTGAAGTGAGTTATTGACCCTCAAGTGGTGCCTCTCAAGTCATGGACTCTTGGTGTGGTACAGGGAACTATATTCAAGCATTTGGTCTCAGCAAGACTGTTAACCAGCTCATTTACACGAGATCTCAGCACTTGCATCAGGATTCAGTGCGAAGCCCCAGCAGCTGCCTCTTCGTACTACAGCATTGCCTACTAGTGGGGGACCACCAACACAAAGTTGCAGGAGTGCTTGCCTGCAACACCTGGCCTGCTCTTCGCACTACTTTGTCAGCTGCCCTCAATGCTTTCCTCAATGCCTGCAACCATCTCCATCGTGAACACGACTCTTGGCACAGGTTTAAGAAGGTAAACTTCAGCAGGCCTAACCAGGTGACGGTAGCCGATCTGCACTCCATTGAGGACGGCCTGAAAGTATGATTTTTTACCTGGTCTATCGCGACCAGACAGCCTCAGTCGGCACTTTTTTTGGTCGGGGCGCATTGCGCTATTTTGACCAAAATGTTTAAACCTGAATAGCTCTGACTCTACTGATTTATTTTGTCGTTTTGGTCTTGTTTTATTTATTTAATAAAACATTTTATTCTTCTAGCTTGGTATGGCATCCTTTTTGTGTGGTATTTTCACTTTATTACTGTTTGGCTTGTTGCCTAAATATTTTACATATTGTCCCTAAGTTAAGCTTGACTGCTGTGTGGAAAGCTACCAGAGGGTTGAGCACAGGTTAATTTAGGGTTTGCGTATGCCTTACCCTGACCAGGAATGTGGTTGCTGCCTTGGCCAGAGTTCGCACCCTAGTCAACCAACAACCCAATTTCTCACAACCCTCATAAATACTGCTGCAGGCTCCCACACATAGTCAGTATCTTGCTGCTGTCTCCCTCCCTCCTTCATGAGCAGCACACAATAGCCATTTGTTGAGCTGTTTTGTGGTGCACCATTGTGGTAGCTGCAGAGAGGACTCCTAATCCTCTTGGTGTAAGCTCCTTCCAGAAGCAGGTTCAAGGCAGAGTGGGAAATCTGAAGAATTCTAACTCATTGCCCATTTTGTATTATCATAGTTTTGGTATTTTCAATCTCAGGAGGCAGCTAAAGCCATCTTTAGGTCAGTCATAAAAATTTCCTAGTGGCAGAACCCACTTTTGCTAACTGGCGTATTCTCTTTTATCATGTATCTGAATGCATTGCAGAATTCTCTCCTAAATACAATCCCAGTGTTCAGAAAAGGTGTGCATACATACATGTTCACTCTTAAAGTGACTAAACTGAGATGTTTTAAGTCCTTTTCTTCTACGAGCTGGTGGCAGTGAAATATAAGGTTCTTTCAAACCTTCCTCTTAGGGTCCTTAAAAAGTGGTTCCTATCTTGTGGCCAAGGGGACCCCTGTGGGTCTGCGACACCTACTGAAAGGGTCAATGAATGCTTTGAAATTTTAATTTTATTATCAGATTCATAAATTAAATATAAATAAATAAGCAAAATATAAAAATTGGAATTTTTAAAACCTTCTGTATATGTGAAGGAATTTTAAGTTGGAGGCTAACAATTAGGTCTGTATCTCAGATTGATTTGTGGGAGCAGCGCAAGTGTATCAAATAGAATTGGCCTCATCTGAATTTAGAAAAGCTCCAATTTTCCCATTAAAATGTATATTTTTTTATATTAGTGTGAGGTTTAAGGGCCTAATTAGGACCTTGGCAGAGGGGATTACTCCATCACAAACGTGAAGAATATCCCACAAACCACATTACAAGTTCCAGTATATCCTGTGGAACTTGTAATACGACGGACGGGATATCGGTCACGTTTGTGATGGGAAATCTACTCCTCCATGGTCGTAATCAGGCCCTAAGGTGACAAATGTCATCATTTATGTATTTGTTTTCTGACTACTTTTTTCTATATTTGTGTGTATTGTTTTGTAGTTAAAATCGAAATTACTTATGCCAGAGCCCCTATATTCTAATGATGACTATGTGGGGGTCCCCACATTCCAATAATGATCTAGGGGTTGTCCTTTGATTCCAGTAATTATTTAGTTAGGGGTCCACAGAAGTCAAAAGGTTGTGAACCATTGTCCTAGGCAGTATCCTGGTTGATACTACAGTGCACAGAGTGACCAAAATGGGGGGAAATAAAATGAGAACAGAATGAGAGATTACAATGATACCATTGTCTCTCAGGGCTGGTGAAAACCTCGAAGAGGTTGGTTAGCAATATAACACGGTATAAAAGTTACCTCTAACATATGTTTTTCACCTATTGAGTAGTAGTAGATTGGTGGCAGAAAACAGATATAGGAAAATGTAAAAATGCGCTTATCAGCTCCTGGATTGGATAGGCTAAAACTAGTACCTGGGAAGATCTGCAAGGTGGGGGAACGGAAGGTAGTGCAGAAGGTACAGAATGTAGGATATAATAAGCAAAAAGCTGTATGTTACTACTGAAATGGAGGAAACTTGTTCTAAAGGATCGGAGAAGGGGAGACACATTAAAGATGAGAAACGCAAAAACTGGTGCAAACTGGGAATGGCAGCAAGAGTCCATGCAACAGTTAAAGTTGCTAGTCACTCATGGGAACACAACGAGGCAGGCCTTTCATCCCAGCAAGCTATTTCTCCCACTGGATAGGAGCCTTTTTGATGCTGGTTTTTGAAGGTCCAGGGCCACTCCTGATGTCTCTGTCACTCTCCCCAGCTTCCCATGGTTAATTGCAGAAGGCACAAAGAGGCTTCAAGAGTGAGAGAGGGAGGCAAAGGGAAGGTAGAGAGAAAGCAATCAGAGAGGGAGTGAGGAGAGAAGGAGAGAGAGAGAGAAAACATGTCTGGATGGAAAGAAAGAAATTGTGCCAGCAGATGAGAGGAGCAGGCTGGTTAGAGCTTTTTTTTTTTTTTTAGGGATGCTTCCCGTTCCCCGGTCTGGCCTTGCATGGGAGAGCAACATATGGTGACACTGCAGTGGTGACCCAAAAGTGCAAGCGTAGCTCATGAAAGTTTCCAGTCTGAGCCTTAGCTTCCCTGGCCTGTGAGGATTTCCATTCTGAGCCTCAGGTTCTTTTGTTCGCCACTGTCTGCTTTCTTGTACTAAGGTGTCTGATATGTCTTGTTCTCAAAGGGTGTTTGTGCATCCTAATGTTCCCGACAGTGTCTTTAAAGAGAAATGTAGGAATCTTAGCTGCATGATTGGTTGTGATTTAAGAATTTCTCTTTTATTTATTGCCAAACCCCATCTTGAATATATTAATGTGAGAAATTGGGTTGTTAGTTGAGGAGGTGTGAGCCCCTCTCAAGCAGCAGCCTCAATCCTTGTCAGTGTGTAACACAGAAAGTCACTAAATTAAACCATGCTTAACGCTGTGGTAGCTTGGCCCAAAAACAGTCAGGCTCAACTTAGAGTCAATGTGTAAAAAAAATAATGCAGCACTTCAACAGTTATAAAGTGAAAACACTACACAAGAAAAATCCCACACCAATTTAGAAAAATAGAGTAAAACTTAATAAATGATTTGACACCAAAACAACAAAAATACAATTAGCATTACGGGGGTTAGACATTTTTAAAGTTTAAAGTGAAAAATAGCAGCTAAAACATTAAATCGCCAACTACGGACATCTAGTTGTGCAAGACCTGGGCAAAGTTGAAAGTTATGACCAACTGCGATGGGGTGTGGTTCAGATACTTGAAGTGAATTGTGCCTGGTCTCCACTAAACTTTGGACTTACAAGAAATTCTATAAAAATGTCTAAGAAGGTAAAGTTCAGTGGGCCGGTGTCTGAGGAGGAGACGTCATCATCGGGGAGAATCCAGATAAAGTCGCAGTAAAGATTTCTACTTTCGAGCTTAGTCGCTTTTATGGAAGTCAAAAATCACCAATTAGAGAGAGCTGCTGGCTATAACCGATGAGAACTCCAGGAGGCCGAGAACTCTTTTGGGCCGGAGGTGTTAAACAGGATTTGCTGCTGCAGAGAATAACTTAGTGGGAGCTCCCACGAAGTCAGGCCAACCAGCAAAACACCTTGGGGCAGATCGGCACGCAGGTAGGTCCCAGTCTACTCTTGGTTCTCAGGGTACTTATTGGCTGAACATTTTGTAAGTACCACACTTTGGATTTTGACTGTCTGGAACCTAAGCACCATTTCTAAGGGTCTCGGTTGAAATGAGACCACTTGGAGGGTAATGATTCACTCAGGCTGGACCCAGGTGTGGGTTTGAGATGGTTGGAGCCCTTTTTGGTCCCTGAGGCCAGCCAACTATCCCTTGGAGGCATTCTGAAAGTCCTGGGTTCATGCAGAAAAACAGGTCTCAAGCAGCAGGGCTCAATGCACGATTCAGGCAGCAGGGCAGTCCTCTGAAGTACACAGCAGGCCACAGGCAGCAGGGCACTCCTTTGAGAGTCTTCCACAGGTCCAGAAGTGAGCTGACAAGTGGGTCTGAGGGTCCTAATGGTATATCTGCTGCCAGTTTTGCAGTAGAAGAAACTTATGATGTTTTCCCCCCAACAGAAGTGTGTGAAATGTCCTGCCCTGGCCCAAGATGTTTGGAATCATAAAAGACTAGTGTGAATTTCATTGTGTGTGAGCTGAGGCAGTATTTTTGAAGTGGAAATGGGGCTAGCCACAGCTCTGCGCCCCCCCCCCCAATCCTGCCAAGATGGTCCATGGTCCATCCTGCCAACACTCAGACCCCTACTGTGTGGCTGTCTGGGAGGAATACACAATGAAACCTAGTCATGTGACCCATAACAGGCTGCAAGCACCAAATAGGACTAGAACATGCCAACTTTCTAAATTTGGCATTTTCAGAATTGTGAATTAAAATCCGATATACAATTCGTTAGACACCAAACATGACATTTCGACCTTCTTCCAAACAAAAGTTATCACTAATTAAATATACTAAAGTAACCCAGTGTTATCGTATGGGAGGGATAGGCATCATAGAAGTGGAAAACACATTTGTGAGTTTTTCAGTACGAGGACATGTAAAACTTAAAAGTACATGTCCTATTTTTTAAATACAACCCCCCTGCCCTGTGGGCTGTTTACAGCCTACCTTAGAGGTGACCTATAGGTAATGAAAATGGAGTTTTAGGCCTGGCAAGGGGTTTATGCTGCAATGACAGGTCTAAAGGGACTATTTAAGTAAGTGTCACATTACGTGCTGCAGACCCACTAGTGGCATTTAATTTACCAGCCCTGGATGTATGGTTTGCCACTTTACAATGGTTTTACAAGTAAATTAAATGAGTAAATTGGGTGTAATCCAATTTTAACATGTTTTGGGGAGTGAGTACAAGCAATTTAGCACTGCTTAGCAGTGATTAAGTACACATAATCATAAAAGCCAACAAACAGAAAACAGGAGGGGTGAAGGTAAAAACTTTGGGCCAATAGTTAATGTATGCCTCAGTGGTGAAATTATCCGGTGGTATTTAACACAGTTTATTTTTCCGGCATTTTTAGGTTGTTTGCATGGTATTAAGAGAACGCTCTTTGTTTCAGGCCTTTATTTTGTGTCAGCTGTCCCCTGGATTAATTTTTGAGTATTTTGTGTTTTTTAATGTCTAATCCAGTTAAGTATGTCGCCAACGATAACAAATGGTAAACAGTAGTGAAAACAGCTGCTCCTACGCCCACCTGTTGTTCAAGGTAATTAAAGGAAATATGCTTCATGCAAACTGGGTGAAGTAAAATGTTTCTGCCTAGGGAAAATGGCATTCCTCTGTTTACAAAGATAACAACTGTGTCAGCTTTCCTTCAATTAGCCATGGTTTGACGACGTTTTAAACACTCTGATGAAAAGTGAAGGGGCATAAAGTAAATGTAAAGGCCACAAATCATAAACGCAACTTTCTGGATGTGCTCCAAAAGTATATTGTTGACGTGCCCGAGTTCCTGAATGCAGTCTAGGAAAGAGTACATGACTGAGTTGCTTTTAATTGTTAGTGAATATTACAGTTTTTATTGCGTAGGCCACAAACTGTATTGTAAACAGTCAGACAATTGTTTTCATTATTATAGCAACTCAGTGTTGCTGATTTGTGGACATGACAAAATCTGCCAGACCAAGCTTCAACTCTTAACTGGTGCGCCTTCTGAAACCTTTCAAAATTACATTGTTTTCTAATGTAAAAGATGATTAACTGCTTGCCTTTTCCTCGGTTGCATTTTTCACTTTGCTGTGAGCACAAAATAACAGACAGAGTCCAAGTGTCTGCCAAAAGTTCAAACTTTGCTATTGCTCATTTGAGCTTATAGAATGTCTTTACTGGATTTATGATTCAACAATCGGTCGGTTTTTAAGTCTCGCGTACCAGACAGGTTTAGGTTGTGAAGACTATCCATAAAACCTCACAGTGGGCTTAGCACCTGCTCATGGCTTCCATTGGCTGGCTCCATTGTCACTTTTATTTCCTTCTTATTCAAGAACTTTCCTTCCTCTTGTGTTTTCTCTCCCCTGGACCCTAGCCACTTTACCATGCTTTTGATTTGCTGACCTTTTTGCTTCAACCTCTCACTTTTATGGAGCTACTTTTTTCATTTTCATGAAGAACTCTGAGTGCATGTGTTTCCCACCTTTGTCCCCTGTGTGCTTCTCCCCCGCAAAATATCCACCCCCCTCACTAATTGTTTCTCTTGCCCCCTTGTGCTACTCTCTCTCTCGTGTGTACTTCTTCCCACTAAGTTCCCTACCGTGCACACGCCATCTTTTTCTCCCTCAGATGCTGGTTTTCCCCCTCTTTCTTTATCCCTTTATCACCATGGACTTATCTTTATTTTATTTCATACATATGCATACTCCTTTTGACTTCCTCTCACCTGCTTCACTTGTGCTTAGTCACACGTTCCGGCCTTTCAATATGTATATTAAATTTTTTGTACTGTTCTTGGAAGACTTGGCAGTTCTCACCTGTTATTGGGCCACTCTGCTCACAAAAATGCCCTTTAGTGCAATTGATTATTCTTTTCAATTTAACACACCAGGTGGTGTTCGGCATATTCAATCAGTATAAAGAAAAAAAAGTGGCTCCTATGAGATTCAGTCGGCCTTCACATTTGTGATTTTGCGTGCACATGCATAGTCATCACACATGCATCACTGAATGATGCATGTGCTAGTGAGTAGCAATATGTACATTGTGTCATACAACACACACACTTTTTGTGTATCTTTATTCTATAACTTTATTTGTCAGTGCTGCAGAGCATTGGCAAAAAAAAGTATTTTGCTTTTTACTAATGCTGTACAACATTGTCGAAAAGCATTGGCAAACAAATAGGTCCCAAAGGTGAGATCAGTCGACTTTGTTAATGTTTGTCATTCTTGATGTAATAGTATCTAAAATGTCCTTTGTACTTCTGCTCCATATCATGTGGAATCCAAAAGTTAAGTACATTAGTTGTGTTGTAGATCTTACTCTGATTATTTAAATGACTAAATGCTCATACTTCGAGTACTTTTTTAGTAGTCTAAATATCAATATATTTGAAGTCATATTCGTCTATTTTGATGTGCCATAAGTATGCTTGATGGACAGAGTAGTAGCAATATAAGTGGTACAACCTCTCTCTAGCCAATGGATACGCATTTGCTATGGTAACTAACAGAGGGAGGATCAAAGACCTAGAGGTCATCATGCTGACAACAATGACAGCTGCCTGAGCTGCAGATGGCAACTGCTTTATATGATGGGCTAGCGTCCCTCTAACCATCCCACTGCAATAGGTGGCGGCGGAAAGGACCCAGTGGATTATGCTTGCAGCAGCCGCGGCAGTGTTTCTCCAGGCCACAACACTGTTGCTAATATTACAGGCACACCCCATAGTGATACATTGTTTCGAGAGAGACCCCTGTTCCCCAGCAACTGGCTGTCAGCAGTAGCAGCAGTCCCAGGAAACCATTGCTTCTGTGGCAGACACAATATCCGAAAGATAATGGGTCCCAAAGCAGCCGGTGCTGGTATGGGCTCTTTGAAGGTGAAAGCTGCTCCTACGGCTTCCCAGACGACCTGGGTGGATGCTGGGGTCGGCTTAGCTCTTAGCACAGCTTCACAGCAGGGTGGGTGATGACTTCCTGCAAACAGTGAGAAGAATGGCAAAGGTGGAGCTTCACAGCCCCAGCGACCGGTTGGGTCTGTCCTGGAGCTCCTCCAAGGCACAGCAGGCAAGGCAAATGGCCTGCTACTGGCATCTGGATCCAAGGGGGGCTCATCGCAGGATGAGACACTCAAAGCCATGGAGACCGTGGATGCTACGGAGGTAAATGTGTTCAAATCTATAGCTGAAGTTGGGTCTTAGGAAGATATTAACACGGGGGGCCCTCATTAGGTGGATGGTCAGAGGGTGGGAACCCAGAGGCTGCAGCTAATCTGAGGTCTGAGCAAATCGTGACCGCTGGTATGCCTACTCAAAATCTTGTGGGCCCCCTGGAAGAAGCTGGGGGTGATGTGCAGGTGCAAGTTGTTTTGGAAAAAAGGCCGGTAGCGGAGGCTGACGATGGTAGCACACACAGAAAGATGGTGAAACATCGGCCCATTTTGGCAAAGAATGCAGCCCCCTCAAAGAGACCCCCTGTCGAGCAGATCTATTAAAACCGGTAGACTGTCTCAGCTGGATAATAGTACCCAAAAGCATGCCTTCAAAGTTAACTTTGACCCCGATAAAAATGATCACTTCTTTTCCTTGTCGGAGAAGGGTGAATGGTTAGTTAGGGGACCAGAATCTTGCAGTGGGTCCAGCGACAGTGATGGTGTATTGGAGGACCAAACTGGCAGGACATTCCTTTCTACTGCAAGGAAAATAGCTAAACGGACTGGGCAGCAGTCTGTAGGTGGTAAGGATCTAAAGTGGGACTATTGTGAGCAATTGGAGGGTGGATAGACGGCAGGATAGAAGGTCCTCACGAGACATCTACTCCATCCCCCTCCCACATTGGAGTCTATTTTTTATTGTATTATGGCACATCATGAGGCGACCCAAATTGGTGGCCATTGTTCGCAAGCAGCAATTCGCAAACTACAAGGGGTGGTCCATAAAGTTGCCAAGTCATGTAATGCTATTATGGAACGTGAACATGAAGTGGATGCCGCATGGGCTAATGGCTAGCTAAAAGGCCACGAATCCCAGCTAGTTGACATACAGTGGAAGCTGGAGGACCAGGAAAATCGTCAAAGGCTCAACAATCTTCAGATGCTCTGGAGTCCGGATGTAAAAGAGGGCAGAGATGTGCGGTCCTTTATGGTGGACCTATTTCGCCAGGCATTCCCAGATTTCAAAGTTTGGAAATGGGTCCAAGAGGTTCAAAGAGAACATCGAGTACTAATGGTGCGGAAGCAGCTGGCCAGTGATGTTGGGAAAACTTGGGCAATCCTGGTCTACGCTGGGAATTTCCTATTACGATACAGAATTTTTTAAAAGGCCAGGCCAGAGGTCAAACGCACCGTAAGGGACTGTGCCTTCTTTGTGAGGCTAGACTTTTGCCACGGAACTGTAGAAATACTCTGGTGCCTGCAGTTGCTTACTAAACCCTTCCAGGAATAAGGCACCCTAGCTGTTCATGCTAGCTAGGCTGAAAACTAGTTGGGTGGAAGGGGAGCCTAGCCTACTCGGTTCTTTATGTCTGAGATTAAAGCGAAGGAATATCTATAGGAAACGGCGAAATAATTTCTGTCTAGACCCAAGAAGGATGGAAGTTTGTAGGAATACATGCAGGGCATTGGTGTAGTAGGGGCTTTCGGATTTTGGATATGTCCTTCTCCCCGTTCAAGGGATCGTAACATTTCTCTTGACTGTGTTCCAACTTCTTCTGTAGTCAGTTTTATGGGGCTTAAACGAGTTTGCTGTGATTATTTAGGGAGGTTCTCTCTTTTTTATTCGAGAAGGGTCTGGGCTTCTCTTGTTTTTTGTTCTTGGGTCTCTGGGCTTTTCAGAGCCATTTACTCTTTTCAGGGGTGATGGTTAGAGGGCATGCTTACATCGATACAGACCAGTGGTTGGCCTGATTGCTTACCAGGGGCGAAGGGGCAGGGGGTTGTGGTGAATTCAGTGGGATGTGGGAGTGGAGGTGAGAGAGGTGTTTGAGGGTGGTACGGGTGGAGGGTTGGGCAAAGGAAGTTGGGTGGGGGGGGAACAAAAAAGACCCAGAGGGGGAGCAAGGGAAAAAGTGGCTTAGGAGAAAGGGCTAAGGATTTTCTGGCATCCAAATTGCAAGAGGTGGTCGAAAGAGTGAGGGCCTCATTACGAGTTAAACTTGGGCTCCGGTATACGGCCAGTTCAGTATTCCACCTGCTGGCCCTATTATGAGTTAAAACTACCCACAACATTGATGCCGGCTTGTAATAGAGCCGGCGGCAATGTTGCGGTACTTTGGGTGCGATAGCACCTGTTACGCTTTTCACTGCCTGTAAATCAGGCAGTGAAAAGCGTAACGGGGTTGTCCATGGGGGCCCCTGCACTGCTCATGCCAAGTGCATGGATAGTGCAGGGGCCCCCATGGGTCCCCCGGCACTCTGTCTCCGCCAGCCTTCAGCCTTTGCATGGCGGTGGAACTACCATGCATAAGATGACGGACACAGGGTTTGTAATCCCTAGGGCAGCGCTGCTAGAAGTGCTGCCCTGGGGTATTCAGACCGCCGGCACCACCAGGTGCAAATGTGGCATTGCCAGCGGTCCAACCGTGGCACTTTCGCCACGGTTGTAATGTGGAGGTCGGATTGCTGCAACAAGTCTGGCAATCCTAGGACCGCCGGACTCATAATGAGGGCCTGAGTCTGCAGCATCAGATACCAAATGGGGGTAGACTACTAATTTGTTCTGTTAATGTAGTGGACCTAAATGATAAAGTTATTTCAGAGGGTGAATGAGATTATGGGATCCCTGGGATCAGATGTAATATGACAGCAGGAAAAGCATATTCAATGGGGTGAGAGAGCCCTGTTGACTATTAGGGGTAACATCCTAGTGGCATACAGCCCAGAGTACAACAATTAGTGGTGTTGGTATCTTCGTTAAGCGCAGTATGGGTCCGGTTAAGAAAACAATGATAGATAAATGGGGTAGATGGGCAATTGTGGAATTTGGGGTTGGGATGGTTGTTTGTTCTATTTATGGCTCTAGCCAGGACAACCCCAAAGTACTTGAAGATCTAAAGGTGAAGCTAGCAGGTTGGCTGTCTCTGCTGGCAATCTGCGGGGATTCAAATATACATCAGGGAGTAGTGAGTAACCATAGGACTAAATATTGTGGGAAGAAACCCAAGGTATACAGTGCCTTGATGTCATTTAAGGAGAGCCATTGTATGATAGATGTCTGGGAGGCAAAGAAAATCCCCAACCCAGGCTACACATATTTTTCTGCTCCTCACAGGAAATTCGTCAGACTAGATTATTTTCTGGTTTCATCTGAATAGATTAGTTAAACCACCATTAAGAAATTACCAAGGCTTTTTTTCAGACCACAACCCTCTAATCTTAGAAGTCACAGGTCAGGTTAATTTCATTCACATAATAAATGGACGTTTGACAGAAAGCTGCTTCTGAATGAGAGGTTTATCAAGCATGAGGAATTGGGTTGTTGCATTTTTCGAACATAATAGGTGCAGTGCTCTGAGGGTGGTGGTTTAGGCCACTTTAAAAGCTGGACTAAGAGAGGAAGTTATCAGCTTTACAGCCTTTAATAGGTAACAGGTGGCAGAAGAAATAAGGGGATTGTATGACAAACTTGTGAGGCTGAAAGAGAGCTGTATGGATAGGATTGTGGGTGGCAGGTAGGAGGGGCAGATTCCAGTTCAAATTTTGGCATTTAAAGCCGAAGTCAATAGTTAACTCATGGAGATGGTGGCAGAAAGGTTTTGGGTGTACAGAAACTAGAGCTATAAGTATGGGGGACTCAGAAGGGAGACGGCTTGTACTACGGACCAGAGAAAAGGTAATAAGGAAGAATATTTAGAAAATCAAAAGGATAGATGAGTCGTACACAACAGACACCAAGGAGATCATTAAGATCTTTGAGGGTTTTTATCGAGCACTGTATCACAAAGATGCCTCACACTCTGTTCTGGATAGAATTGCTGAAGGGTTGAATGTGTACTGGGAAAGAGTAGAACCAGTAAACAGGGAGTTAGTGGTGAATATTACCCTGGAAGAAGTTAGGAATGCTTTTGCTTCCCTGGCCGCTAGTAAAGTGGCTGGACCGGATAATATCCCCCTAGCTCTATACAAGGCTCTCAGCACTGAACTAGCCCAGTTTCTTTTGGACTTGTTCTTAGGTGTAAACTATGTCAGTGCCCTCTGCCATGGCACTGACATATTTATTTTTCCCAAAAAAGGTAATCCCCTGGATAATCCAGCTTCGTACAGGCCTATCTCTTTCATAAATGCTGGTGCCAAACTGTATTCCAAAATTCTGGTGGTTCTCATGGGGAGGATCATCGATCATATGGTGACGCCATGGCAACATGGGTTTATTCCTGGTCGGGCAGCACTGATCACATTAGACGAGTCATAGCTTCGTTTGACATAGTGACAATGGCTATGGTCCTCCATGACGCAGAAAAAGCATTTGACAGAGTATTGTGGAGGTACCTATGGCATGTTACGGTACAGGAGGGATTTGGAGCTTCTTTATTGTGGCTGTCAGGGCAACGTATACCACCCCATTTCCCACATTGCAAATTATGGGAGAAAAATCTGGGAAGATTGCACTTACCAGGGGCACAA